>NC_134355.1:386794360-388008110 GCF_048569485.1 Anomaloglossus baeobatrachus | reverse complement strand
TAATTATTTAAATAAATAATTTAAACGCCTGCATGCGGTCCCCCCAATTTTCATACCCAGTCATGATAAAGCTGACACCTGGGGGCTGGTGTTCTCAGCGCTGGGGAGGCCCATGATTATTGGGCCCCCCACCTAAAAATAGCAGCCTGCAGCCACCCAAAATTGTCGCATCCATTAGATGCAACAATCCGAGCACTTTACCCGGCTTATACCAATTTTCCTGGTGCGGTGGCAATAGGGATAATAAGAGGTAATTGACAGTTCACAGCTATGAGGCCCCCATTACTAATCTGTAATTGAAAAGAAATAAGCATAAACTCTGAAAAAATCCTTTATTTTAAATAAAATAGAAAAAAAACACTGTCTTTGACACCTTTAACCACAAACATTCAGTTCCAACGTAATCCACACAAGGTCCCACGACTATTCCGGCTCTGCTACATACATACTGAAGTCACAGCAACCAGGCACAGAATATGTCCGCATGCTATGACTACAGGCAGAGACTGACTTAGCCACAGCAATGAGTGGTGATGTTACTTTGTTTATTTGCGGTCACAGCTGGAGGTTCCCACATTACCCAAGCTTTGACCGTGAGTAAATTGATCTCAGGTGACCTGATTAAACTCAGTGACCTCACCTCAGTATTTTTGCCAGGAGATGGTCTGTGATGGAGTATAGTATATAAATTTCAGCACCAAATCTGCATCTCTTGGCATAAAATGCACAAAAACTGTTTTGACGCCGTTTCGGTGCGGTTTTCTGCTAGGACATGCAAATTTGGTGCAGAAATCTGGTGCGGACATTTCAGCACCAAATTTGCATCTGTTAGCAGTTCATATCTGCTGATCAGATCAGTAGACATGTGCGGGGAATAATGCGGGCTCGCCATGCAAACCCTCATTAAAGGGAGGGAGGCAACCTACGAGGTATCTATACGTTCAATGCCGTAAAGGGGTTAAAGAAGCATGCAAGAGGTAAACAGTCAAAATTTTGCAAGTATATAATGTAGCCACTGTCAATTATGTTTTGTAACTAATATAAACCCTTAAAGAGGACCTTTTGTTTCACCCCAATCCCTGCCCCCCCAATCATGGAGTCAAAGGAAAATAAAATATAATACTCAAAACTTTTTCAAATACATGAAATTAGCAAAAGTAAAACAATTGTTAATTTAGCAATTGCCTCTAAGTTAGGATATACTCTACTACTGTGGGCGTAGGGGGACAAGAGTGGTCAGCATATAAACAATGGGGAAATCTGTTTTGCTATCTTACTTCTTGTGAGTGGTTGTTATATGAGAAGCACTGTAAAGGCCCAGTCACACACAACAACTTACCAGCGATTCCGAAAACGATGTGACCTGATAGGGATCGCAGGTAAGTCGCTGGGAGGGCGCAGGTGAGATGTCACACAGTCAGATCTTACCAGCGATGCAGGAACAATACAGGTCGCAGTAGCGACCTGTATAACGATCTCAGCAGTCACTGTGACCCTGTCAGACAGTGTCAAACACAGCGATGTGTCCTGCCCAGCAGGACATCGCCTGTGAAGAAAATGGCCTGGACCATTCTGCAACGACTAGAGATCTCACAGCAGGGGCCTGATCGCTGGTAGGTGTCACACATAACAAGATCGCTAACAGGATCGCTACTGCGTCACGGAAACCGTGACTCAGCTGCGATCTCGCTAGCGATCTCGTTATGTGTGACGCTACCTTAAGATGGAATCCTTTGTTAGATAGAATTGCAGGATTAGGGGAAGAGGCAACAGATGTAAAACCTGTGACATTATTTATGTTTATTGCTTATTCTGCTGGCTGCATATATAGTGAAAGGGTCAGATTTACCCTTTATAGGGTGTTTCTGCCACGTCAAGATTTAACTTTTAGATACAGCAATGTCCTTCTTTTGCAGATTAAACATTTAGAGGTAGCTGTACCTCCCTCTTTTCTGTGACTTGCGTAATGCACAAGAACATTTTATTACATGCCTCGTAAATAATAATATTCTGTATGTAGTAAAAATGAAGACCGGTGGTTGGAGGTGAAGAAAATTAGTCTCTGATTTGCATTTCACTGATTTGAGGCTTATTGAGATGCATTTGTGAAATAACTTATTATATTTCAAAATAGATCTACTGTATTTTTGTATCATTTTTTTCTTTACAATATACTATGCATTGTACATCAATGCTGGCTCAAATTGCAATCCTTTGTGAGAAATGGGTTGATATATTTAGTAAAATCTGAGAAAAGAAAATCAATTATTAAACACAATCTATTTGTCATTCATGTTGAGAATCCTCAGATCCCTACGGCTATGTAAAGCTGTCATTTAACTTCATAACTGAAATTCCCTTTTGTTAATATTTTCTTTCCTACAAACTTCACAAATAAACATAGAGGCATTGAGAAACTCCAAAATCCTCTTGAGATATTTCCAGTGTCTGTGTGGCTTCCACCTAGATTTAATAATGACATAACAAACTGACAAAAAAATACAAATTTAATATAAAGAAGTAGAGGCCAATGACGTTTATATTAGCAATAAAGTATGAGCCAGACACCATGATTTACCAAAGAACATTTTTATGGGTTTTATGGGATGTGCAAAAGACAGGAGTGTAATGACTTTGGTTGCAGAGGCTGTGACCATGACTGGAAGAGATGAGCGAACCTGAGGTTCGATTTTCAAACAGAACACCAAATTTAAAAATCAAGGTTTGGCTTTGAGGTTCGAATACTTTATGTGTGAACAAAACTCGTGCGAGCAGTGCTGTGCTCAGGTATGCTTGGTGCTCAGCCCTGTGTGAGCCGCTTGCAGTGTTTGAACGGTGCAGACTGGGGGTAACAGAGTGATCACATGTAGTGTGCAACAAAAATAAAAGTTTGAAAAAGCTTGCCTACCCTCCCAAGGAAGTGATCTGTTATGATCTCGTAACTGTGGACGATTAGAAAAATCCCATCAGCAGAAAAACACGAAAAAAAACCACAAGAGTAGTTGGAATCTGAGCTGACCACAATCCCCTATCTGTCAGATCACACTAGAAGTAGCCGTGGAGCGTTCCTAAACACACCTAGATGCCTCGTCACAGTCGGAGAAACTTACTACACCTCACAAATAGAAATGAGGAAATCTATCTTACCTCAGAGCAGTCCCCAAAGGAATAGCAAGTCCCCAACATATAGAGCCAACGGTGATGTAAGAAAACACAATACACAGATAGGAAATATAGATTAGCAGAGGCGAGGCCCGACTTCCTAGATACAACAGGAATGGAAAGAAAACTGATTGCGGTCAGTGCAAAACCCTGCGGAAAAATACCAATCTCCTAATACACAAAAACCACACAGTCTCTCCCCCCACTATATCAGGTACTCTTGTAAATAATGGGAGAAACAAACTACCAAAAAAACACAATAAATACAAAAGTGAAAATAATCAAGTAGATCAGGGAGAATCTCCCTTTTCTTGCAGTGGGGCTTGCAGAGGGGGAACCACCATGCTCATCAAAACAGAAAGACAATTCCTCTCCTGCAAGAAAACAGACTTTAAGCAAAATGAAAGGAAACACAACCACCCTTAGGTGTGGATCAGGCAATAAAGCAAAGAACTTGCAACTTATCTGGAATGGTACAGGCACAGGATAAATGGAAGGACAAACTCCAAGCCAATTCAGAGACTGAGGATAAACATCTGTCACCGGCCCCAGCCAGCAGACACTGCTCTTCTATATAGCCCAGACTGATTTGCAATTTGACTTCCCAAACTCCCACTTAACTCCCACACCTGTTGAGTCAAAGTCAGCTTCACCCCCAGTTCTGACCACGAGAGGTAGCTCCAAACCATCACCCCCTCGGATGACATTCACAACAGACCTGCTTATGACTGGCTGTATGTGGGCAGAGACTCAAACTGCCAATCAGTGACTTGATCCGGAGTTCGGGTGAAGCTCAAACCTGTGGAACTAGGCTTGTTTGCTGCCGGTGAACCGAGCCTCCAAAGGTTTGCGCATCTTTAAAGACTGAACCTGTGTGGGAGAGAGGCCTGCTGAAGCCACGGACTATTTCAACTGGATGTGCGTCCGAAGATGCAGATTCAGCTGGAATGTATTGCAGAGCAGAGAGCCGCCGGGTCAGTGTACTGCAATACATGCCAGTAGCTGACATCGGCGTGCCAATGACAGGAGGCTCATAGTAGTGATGTCATGGGTCACCCATAGCAGGCATGCTGAAGTATGCTGCAAGCCTCTGTGCTGGCTATGGAAGAGGATGCCACCATTCATGATAAACAAAATGCTTCAGTCTATTTCATAAGGAGACCTAGGTCCTCAAAATAGAGTGTTTTACCAATAATTTCATATCAACTGTCAATGCCAAGGTGGACATGATTTATTTACAGCCTCATATTATACTAATCTCTTCATTATGATTATATTTTATTACCACAATCTAATCTTTGGAGGTTGGCACCTTTGTGTCTTATGCATTTGAATATCGGCAGTATTGGTCCATCTCTAACAGCATCTGTTAATTAGCGCCTACAAGCTTTTGGATGGAGTTTTGCTCATTCTAACTCAGCATGAACATATGGGCATCTAATCGCACTTCTCATCAATTTTGGTGGCCTTGTGATGTACTAACCTGATGTAGCAACTTTTTGTCCTCTATTTTTACACCTCCAAGCTCCATTTAGCATGAAAGGATAACTTTATGAAGAAAGACTTATTCCATTAACATTTTCTGCCCAAGCTTTTATGCTTGTAACCTTATGTCCATGAGGGCAAACCATTGTGTAATTTTTAGGTTGTACTTTCACATTGCAGCTACAATGTGGCCAAGGGGCATATTTTAGGATTTTCTAAAATTGCTTCAAAAATATTTACAGTTAAAGAGTTTGTGCGCACATTGAGTAATTGGTTGCAGAAATTTCTGCATCTCTTAACAGGAAAAACGCAGAGCAGAAACTCTCGTTTTTTTACCTCCTTTTGCATGTGGCTATTATTGCTTTCAATGGTGAATAATGCAGGCAAAAATACTGAATGAATTGACATGTTGCAGATTATTTTATGCAAAAATCTGGAAGGAAAAAAAATCTCAACATGTGCCCTACACTTCAGGATTCTCATTGACTTTGCAGGCATACGGATTTGCTTACAATTTTGTGACAAAACTAAACTTAAAAATGCTTAAAAAAATGATAAAAATGCACTGTGTTCATCCAGTGCAAAGTCTATGGAATTTTAGATTTGCTGTGCACACGGTGCATTTGTTTTCTGCAGTTTTGGTGCAGATTTTTATGTAGAAAAAAATCTGCAGCATCTCAATTACTAGTCAGATCAGCGGTTTTTCTTCCTTTGACTTTAATTCATTGACTTTCTTGATGGCCCAAAAAACCTCATCAAAACCTCGTCAAACTGCATCAAAACTGCATTTTTTGCCACACCGTACAGATCTGATGCAAAAAAATTTCTGCACCAAATCTGCAGCATGTGCTCATAGCCTTACAGTTCTTAATTTAAAAAAATGCAATTAATAACACTTGCTCTCTACATATATAGAAATGGATGCTGAAAAACAACATAAAAATGTATTTCAGAGTACATAATCTTATACAAAGTGGTTATATTATGGATCTGCAAAAGTATAGTTTTTTTCTACCTATAATAAGGCACCCATAGACTTCTATAGGGCCCTGCGGTATGAATATTTATCAATTTCTAAAAATACACTAAGTATGAATCAGTGTTGAGCGAGTAGTTAACTATTCGTACTCGCTATGCTGTTAGTGAGTACTGTCCACTACTTGAATATTCGTAACGAGTAGTGGGCGCAATGTAAGTCAATGGGAAATACGAATAACCTGAAAGCCGTACTATTTGCTACTCGCACGAAAAGTACGGCTTTCAGGTTACTTGCTACTTAGCGAGTATTTCCCATTGACTTACATTGTGCCCGCTAATCGTAACAAATATGCGAGTAGCGGACAGTACTCTCTAACAGCATAGCGAGTACGAATAGTTAATAGGGATGATCGAATACCTCAAATATTCGGCTACGCCCATATTCGACGAATAGGTCGCCGCTATTATTCAATGCGCAATAAAAGTCTATGGGAAACCCGAATAGTTGCTGAATAGCTACTATTCGGGCTTCCCATAGACTTTTTATTGCGCATCGAATATTCGCATAGTGGCAACCTATTCATCGAATATTTGTGAAGCCGAATATTGCCGAATATTTGTGATATTCAATAATCCCTAATAGTCAACTACTCGCTCAACACTAGTATAAATCCATCCGAAAAATGACTGACATGCTCCATGAGGTGCTGTGTTATGGAGGTGTGCATTTACGGCATAAATAGAATAATACCCAGGGGTTCAGTGCAGAGCTGGGCAGTCGTCTGTTCACTACTCTACATGAGATCTTTGTCTTTGCACACATGTCTTTACTCACTGATAAAGTATATAGATAACACATTCCCACCCATTCCAAATGTGCTGAACCACATGCTTTATACTCACAGAAAATGAATTTACGGTGACATGAAACAAGACGTAAAATACCTACAATAAGAACTATATTTTCGAGAGTGCCGTAAATCACTGGGGAAACTCAGCAATCTTCATCCCACGTTTATTTGTGAGCTAAATCGTGAACTTCCAGTTTTTCCCATGATGATATCACTTGTGGTTTCCTGAGAGGCTTCTTATCTTATATAATAGAGCAGTGAGCTGAATGCTGAAAACAAGGCATGTTTATTGTTCGCTTTCATGTCGCTGATATAAAGCAGATAATCACTGTGCTTGAAACATCTGGCTAACATAAGGGAATGCGCTCCAAGTGTCAGTGGAAATACAATTAAACATCTAATTTCATTATTAAGTAATGGAGCGCATGCAGTCATATAACTATATGTGTGGCGCATATTACTTATATGTCTGTGGGGTACAAGAACATGATTTAGTCACTCAACATTGGTGTAATCTATGCCACCCAACTAAATTATACAGTTCTACAAACTGATTACCCAAATATCCGGCTGTATGCATGAACCCAGTGTTACCTGCGTTTTTTCAATAAACATTTTTACAAAAGAAATGTAAACACTTGGAGATTAATCTCTACTGACATAAACATACTGAACGTGCACTGGCAGATATAGAGTCAATCTCCAGGTAAATAGCGTTGAAACAAGGTGAAAATTAAATTTTAATCACAGTATAGTCTCTCATCAAGTCACCCTGGCAGTGCAAGGGTGTGAGTGTGTCACCGTTCAGTATACTGGAAGCTCAGCCGTAATCACACCCCAGCACTTTGTGACAGCCTGCCTGCAGCGTATGTGTGAATTCGGCTGACTACACAGGGTTTTCACCTACAGATTAACCCTATAAATCTGCAGGTAAATAGTGGTTCTAATGATGTTAGATTCTAATGCCATGATGATCTCATGGCTCTGATTTGATCCGGCAGCCTCCTGTGCTGTGATGTTTCCTTCTCCACGGAGCCACAGTCAGGGTCAGTTGCTGTCCTGGTTCTGAAAACTTTGTCTCTGTGTGGACACTGTGTGTTCATTGCCTTTTTACCAACTAGTGTTTTCTATAATGTAATTCAGTCTACCCTATCAGCTGGTGATATTTCTGAAGCGGACCTTGCTTGGAACTACAGCCTGTTTGTCTTGTGTTTCTCCTGGCAGATTATTACTTTTGGTTTACCTTATTTTACTCTGCCCCTTTCCCAGGATTCTTAACACTAGAAGTCCCAGAAATTTTGAGCTCTCCCCTGAAGTCCCGAAAGAGGGTCAAATGACATACAATAAACTGAATAGAAGTAACTAGAAACTAAATGGCTAAATTCAATGGAAAACAACAACCTCCTGTAGTGCGACAGTAATGGCCTTAATTACAGAACAAAAGACGGTGATTATAGGATGTTAGCTAAAATCCTTCAGGTCATTCGACCCATCTCTGGATTCCAAAGGTAGAAATGTTAAATGACCCCTCTCTGGGACTTCTAGTGTTAAAGAGGTGCATGGAACCCTTGATGGCCACTTAGGAATAGAGATGAGGGAACCTTTCGAAGTTCGGTCCACAGGGCACAGTCGAACCTTAGATAAGGTTCGGCTTGTGACTCTGAGTTGATCTGAACCTCAATGAAAGCCTGAAATTGGGTAGCTCAGCTCTCCACCCACATGCTGCCAGCTATAAGAAGAACACTTTTGGGGGAGGGTGGGGTTTTTCAATTTTTTATTTGTGTGCACACTACATCTGATCACCTGATTTTACCCCAAGTACACGCCATTGAAACCCTACAAGCGGCTCGCACAGGGCTGAGTATGACTCCTACCCAAGCACAGTGCTGCTCGCTTGAGTGGTTTGCACTCATAACTCAATCAAACTTCGAACCCAAACTTTGTGTTTTGGCAGTCTGTTTCCGAACTCGAACTTCAAACCTCAGGTTCGCTCACCTCTACCTAGGAAGCAAATGTCCGAGTCATCCAGTTAGGGTTGTTTCAGTCTGTGGAGGGGCCCTTAGGGACTACGCAATTGGGATGTCTTGTCTGTACAAGAAGTGGGCAGTCAGGTGTTGTAGTTTTAAGTAAGACCTTCTTTTACGTTATTTACTACATGTGCTCTTTAGTGCACACAACAAATGCCAAAATAATGTCTAAATCATGGATTTGTAAACCAGCGCACTAACACATATGCCACTATAGATAATGTATCCCATCACATGCCTAGACAGATTTCCAATACATGAACTGCTGTGCGATATATAAGCCTTTGTGGTGTGGATTTCATTTACTAACAGGATCTCTACATCTTTCTTTTGCTTTGTAAGATTTTGATTATTGCAGCCATGCCTTCCTAAAGCAGTATTAGACTTTGTAATAAAACTTACAGGGTATTAATTGTCCCTCCATTGTAATATGCTGAGTCAAATCAATGCCTTGAAAAAGCCGTTTACTTCTGGGTTTGTTCTGTAGATTAAATAAAATTAAAAGTTCAATTGTGAGATTGCAGTCCCAAATACACTGAAATCCTCGGCTGGGCTTTACTGATGGCTTTAAGGCTCCATTCACACAATGAGCCTTTGGTGAGTTTTTATATTGCAGAATTTCTGGAGCATTTATTACTATGTAAATTAGGCTACTTGCAGGGTTTTTTCATGTATTTTTTTCACACGCATTTTTGACTATGCGTTTTTTTGTCTCCTCTTGGTGTGTCATATTTTAAATAAAGCTGTTTTTTTTTATACTTCCTGGTATTTTACTTTGAAAAAACCTTATTGACCAAGCTTATGTGTGCATTACATGTGTTTTTTTTATGTGTTTCTGCAGCAAAAATGCAATAAAAACAAATGTATGTTTTTTACCTGCCGCAATGAAAATATGCAACTTCAACAATTCACTAAAAACACATTGTAGGCGCTTCATTCTGCATCTCAGATCTTGAAGATTTTAGTTTCAATTTTTACAGGACAACTTTATTCCTAAAGTGTAGCTGTCAGGACTGTAGAGTTCATTAATGATGAGTGAGGTACTGGTAGCAGAATTGGACTTCTTTCCTCACAGCCGATAGTCTGACAAGTCTACCACGTCTCAGTGGTATATCAGTATGTTTCTACTCCTTAGCATTGGTGACATTTTATTGATTGGAGACAATCTGCATAGCGCGTCTTGGAAATAATGTCTATGACAAATTTTCTGCTTAGCAGAGCCCATATAGGTTGAAATATGGTATGTATTGTGTTCATCTTCATTGTACTGATACTTTGCTTCAAATTTACCAGCCTCATTTAAAATTTACATAATGAATTTAGACTAATCTACATGACAGCGGGGTTATGCAAAGCTCAAGAATATGGAGGACTACATGGCAGCAGATTTACTAGTCTTCCAGTGATAATCTCCTTCTGATAAAACATTGATTTGATCAAAACTATGGCAAGCAGCCCAATAAGTGATACCACACTGGAATCAGGATCTCTGTCTCTACATTATGTTGTTCTCAGATTAGGTGGCAAGAAACCTTGTGACAGATTCCCTTTAGGCCTCTTTCACACGTCCCTGAAAAACACGCACGTTTTTCACGGATGTGTCAGAGGTGCTTATTGCCCTCGGTGTGCTGTGTGCATGGCCTACGTGTGTTCTCCGTGTGTCATCCGTGATAACACACAGAGAATGGGAACTTGCTACTCACCTGTCCCTGGTGTCGCTGTCCTTGGTGCTGATCTTCGGTCTCCGAACCTACCGACTCCCCGCTGCTGCTGCTTCCATCCGCAGTGAAGTGAATATTCAATTAGCATAATGAGCGGCGGTCAGCAGCAAGTGACAGCATCGGCAGAGACAGGAGGGCTAGAGAAGGTGAGTAATGATTTTTTTTTTCTCGCAGACACATTTCTTTTCTCCAGTGCGTGTCACGTGTGTGTTATGTGTGACACGTTTGCGTTCCATGTGACACCCGTGATGCCAGAAAAAAATGGACATGTCAGAGTGAGAAACACACGGACACACGTAAGTATGGAACAGACACACGTTCCGTTTGAAAATACTTACGTGTGTCCTAAACATTAGGAATACATAGGTCCACGTGTGTACGTGTCTCCGGTACGTGAGAAAACTGCCAGACACGTATCGGTGGCACGTACATGTGAAAGAGGCCTTAATGAAATGTAATAACTAGGGATGATCGAATACCTCAAATATTCAGCTACGCCCACATTCGACAAATAGGTCACTGCTATTCGACTATTTGCAAATATTCGATGTGCAATGTAAGTCTATGGGAAACCCATAGACTTAATGGCGCTTTACACGCTACAATAAATCTTACGATGTGTCGGCAGGGTAACGTCGTAAGTGACCCACATCCGGCATCGTAAGTATGATTGTAGCATGTAAAACCTCCGTGCAATTGCGATTGAACGACAATCCGTTCATCGCATGCACGTCGTTCATTCCTCAAAAATTGAACGTGCGGTTGTGCAATGTTCCCGAGGCAGCACACATCGCAGTGTGTGACACCCCGGGAACATTGAACGACAGCTTACCTCCGTCCGCGGCTCCCGCCGACAATGCGGAAGGAAGGAGGTGGGCGGGATGTTTACGTCCCGCTCATCTCCACCCCTCCGCTTCTATTGGCCGGCTGCCACGTGATGTCACTGTGACGCCGAACGTCCCTCCCACTCCAGGAAGTGGATGTTCGCCGCCCACAGCGAGGTCGTATGGATGGGTAAGTACGTGTGACGGGGGTTCATCGTTTGTGCGGCACATTCAACAAATTGAATGTGCCGCACATACGATGGGGGCGATTACGATCGCATACGATATCGTATGCAAAATCGTAACATGTAAAGCAGGCTTTACATTGCGTATCGAATATGCGCATAGCGGTGACCTATTCCTCAAATATTCGCAAAGCCGAATATTGCCGAATATTTGTGATATTCGATCATCCCTAGTAATAACACTTCTGTTTTTAAAGATCTTTCCCTGACATGTAAGTAGTGAGGAAATTATCACAAAGAGCAGGCTTCTGGATTACATTTACAGTTTAGTCCCTCCGCTGCTAGGACAGAAAACACAAATTATTTTTGCAAAATTAGATTTGTCGAGTGGACGAATAGGAAAACGTAAAATATATTGTTTTCTTACAGAATTTAACCACCCTTCTATTTATTAGTCCAGATTTCTATCACTTTTTGTTATTGCCAGTGACATTATTGGACACTGTCACTATAAAGGGCGCAAAATAACTGCTCTTCGGCTTTCTTTTTATGTTGTGGTTTGCCGTCAGAGTGACTGAGGTTGGAGAAATCCGGTGATTTTATTCCTCTACTTTGTCTCCAGGCAACACACAGCTCATTTTATGTGTTTTCAACATGACCTTGTTTGACATGTAAAACACTAGGCTGGGGGCAAAAATAGGATAAGAGGAAAAGGTGATATCATACCAATCCCCTATATCTTTGTAATAAAAGCATTTGAGGGAAACAATCAAAAGCTGATGTTTTGCTTATTTATCTGTTGTTTTTGCTATTACTTTTTATTCATGTTGCTATTAGTTACATCAATTTTGTTTTTATGCCAAAAAGATAAAAAAATCAAATGGATGCACCTTCAGGAAATATTTATTTTTATGTTGGACACCAATACTAATAATGCCCTCCCGCTTAAGCCAATCTTTGTTTCTGTCTATATGTATTTTGTTCTCCTACTTACTGGAACCATAACGAGATGTATGAGCTTGTTTTGGGGGGACAAGATGTAGTTTTGAATAATCTAATTTATTTTACAATACAATGCAAAAAATAACCTAAATTTCGACAAAAAATATCTTTTTTGGTTTTTTTTTCAGTGGGGGGCAAGTTAACATTTTTATTAATACATTTCAGTCACTTTTTATTGCTTTTTTTGGGGTTGAGAAGTGCAAAAACCAAAGCAAACATTATGGTTATCACACGAGCACTGTTATGGCAGGTCGGCATTTGCCATGGCAACAAAACTGAACCCCATAAATCATATTGTGGAGGGGACAATGAGTGTATAGAATGGGGTTCTTTTATTACTTTGCTCCATAAATGCAGATATCAGTGACTGACAGCAGTATTCAATGGGTTAACAGGAATGATCAGAGCTCAGCTTCAATCATTCCTATTACAGTTGACGTGGTGAAAAAAGTATTTAGTCAGCCACCAATTGTGCAAGTTCTCCAACTTAAAATGATGAGAGAGGCCTGTAATTGACATCATAGGTAGACCACAACTATGAGAGACAAAATGAGAAAACAAATCCAGAAAATCTCCTTGTCCGATTTGGCAAGATTTTCTTTGCAAATTATGGTGCAAAATAAGTATTTAGTCATCTAAAAACATGCAAGATTTCTGGCTCTCACAGACCTGTAACTTCTTTAAGAGACTCCTCTGTCCTCTACTCATTACCTGTAGTAATGGCATCTGTATGAACTTGTTATCAGTATAAAAGACACTTGTCCACAACGTCAAACAGTCAAACTCCAAACTCCATTATGGTGAAGACCAAAGAGCTGTCGAAGGACGCCAGAAACAAAATTGTAGCCCTGTACCAGGCTGGGAAGACTGAATCTGCAATAGGTAAGCAGCTTGGTGTGATGAAATCAACTGTGGGAGCAATTCTAAAAAAATGGAAGACATACAAGACCACTGATAATTTCCCTGGATCTGGGGATCCACGCAAGATCTCACCCCATAGAGTCAAATGATCACAAGAACGGTGAGCACAAATCCCTGAACCACACGGGGGGACCTAGTGAAGGACCTGCATAGAGCTGGGACCATCATAAAAAAGCTACCATCACTAACACACTACGCCGCCAGTGACACAGATCCTGCAGTGCCAGACGTGTTCCTCTGCTTAAGCCAGTACATGTCCAGGCATTTCTGAAGTTTGCTAGAGAGTATTTTGATTATCCAGAAGAGTATTGGGAGAATTTCATATAGTCTGATGAAACCAAAGTAGAACTGAATAGTAGAAACACAACTCGTTGTGTTTGAAGGAGACAGAATGCTGAGTTGCATCCAAAGAACAGCATACCTACTGTGAAGCATGGGGGTGGCAACATCATGCTTTAGGGCTGTTTCTCTGCAAAGGGACCAGGACGACTGATCCGTGTACATGAAAGAATGAATGGGGCCATGTATCATGAGATTTTGAGTGCAAACCTCCTTCCGTCAGCAAAAGCATTGAAGATGAAACGTGACTTTGTTTTTCAGCATGATAATGATCCAAGCACATCACTAGGGCAACAAAGGAGTGGCTTCATAAGAAGCATATGAAGATCCTGGAGTGGCTTAGTCAGTCTCCAGATCTCAACCCCATGGAAAACCTTTGGAGGGAGTTGAAAGTCCGTATTGCCCAGCGGCAGGCCCTGAACATCATTACTCTAGAGGAGATCTCCATGGAGGAATGGGCCAACATACCACCAACAGTGTGTGCCAACCTTGTGAAGACTTACAGAAAATGTTTGACCTCTGTCATTGCCAACAAAGGATATATAACAAAATATTGAGATGAACTTTAGCTATTGACCAAATACTTATTTACCACCACAATTTGCAAATAAAATCTTGCTAAATCAGACAAGGTGAATTTCTGGATTTGTTTTCTCATTTTGTCTCTCATAGTTGTGGTCTACCTATGATGGCAATTACAGGCAAATCTCATATTGTTAAGTGGGAGAATTTGCACAATTGGTGGCTGACTAAATTCTTTTCTTCCCCACTGTAAATGTGGCGCCCCTGACCTGGTCAGGCACCACTGAGTACTGCACCCATGCTGGGGACAGTACAACACAGGTAATCCAGAAGGCTGACTGGGGTGTGGAACACAGGCGCATAGTGATCAGGTCTCACACATGTACCCATGAGAGGACCCCTGGGGATCCCAGGAGGGGGAAAAGCCTTGACCTTCACTGAAATAGTGGAGGGGGCCAAAAGCCTCCATCTCCTCTCAAGGGGTGTGGTAAGAGAATCTGGTTGCTAGGTGGCGTAGGCAAGAACAGGAGAGGAGGGGCACTGAGTCAGTTAGAGCAGAACTCCAGAGGGCTCAGTGAGGAGCAGACCTGTGGGGCTGTTGCTGTCTAACAGCGCCCGCGCAGTGGCTACTGACGGGGGAGAACGGTCAACTAGGAGTGCTACCCGAAATCCATCTTCAGCTAGAGAGAAGAGCACGGAGTGGGAAGTAAGGAGACTGCTAGAGAGTACCAGGCCCAAACGGGCGGCAGATCCCGAAGCGGAGATAGATCCAGCTTTCTTTTGCTAAACCTGCCGGTGTGGGGCTCTCAAAGCCCACGCCACAACACCACAAAAGCCGCAGCCACGTAGCCACAGTTAGGGCCCATAGCTCACAGGAGGCAAGAAGCTGGAGTGATCTGGCCCAGGCGACAAGCACACGGCGAACGAAGGGGAGAGAGGCTGCAGCATCTTCCCTGGGTGACCCCCATAGGGACTCAAAGTCGGGGTCACCCCAAACCACCAAGGGCTAAGGAAGGCGAGTTGGTAGTCACCCTCATAAAGTCAGCCTGAAGGACACCTGGTTCCCACCTGGTTCATCTCAGCTACGCCCGGGCTACTCACCCTGCCATCAAATGTGAGTAAAGCCCTTGAAAGACAGTTCTGCCTGTGTGAGTCATTCTGCGACTTGTAGTACTACGCATCTACATCGGGCCCTGGGGCTTGCCTCACTCTCAGGAGGCTATTCCAACTAACTGCACATACCATCAGCCCCAGGCGACCCTCAACCTGCAGTGGCGGTCCCTACTGGCCGCAATACTGAGAGTGGCGTCACGACAAGAAGATCTCCTACCTGTGACCAGATCCAGCTACGTGGAGTCCCTGAAGGTAATGCACCGACACAATACTTGCGGGGCTTCACATCTGGCGTCACGAACAGGATAAGGACTAGACCTGTTCAGACAGGTGACCATGTGCCTGGGCGGTCCGCTTGAAAAATTGGAAGCGCCGCCATATTGCCACCATGAAAAGCGCGCTGAAAAACAACAGCAGCCCGCGCTGGGAGAAGTTACCGCCCACGAAGAGGTGTGGCTACCCAGAGATCCCCTGCAGAGTTCTGAGCTTGCCAGCTATGAGAGCGGAAGCGTCCAGAGACGTCGGGACAGAAAGGAAGCCACAAGCCTGCTGCTGGGAGAGGAGCTGCTGAAAGAGGCAGAGCAGAAACTGAACAGCTTGCTATCGGAGGCAACGGCGAGTCCACAGCTGGAGAGTCGTGCAGAAGAGGGCGCAGAAGAAATGGCGTCTGACCGCAGAAATCCAGAACCGGGCTCCGCTGCCTGGTGGTATCGGGAGCTGGCCCAGTTCTGCGACCGACTGGAGACCCGGGTTGTGGAGCAGATCCGGGAAGAACGAATGGAAATGCTGGAGATGACCGCGGCGGTTCGGGCCTATGAAAGGAGAGCCGCGCGCCGAGTGCCAGACAGGACGGCGATGACGCAGACCCCGATGCTGCCACCGGTGGGTGAGTCGAGTGATGCCCCGGCCAGCGCCAGTGCCCCGACCCCTGCTGCCACGCCCGCGGTCCCCGAAGAGGCGTCCGGTGCGGCGACGCTGAAGCAGGCCGCAGCCACGCCAGGTGCGGCCTTCCAAGTCCCAGCGGCCGCAGCGATGCCCTGCTCGGCCCACCAAGACCCGGTCCCTGCAGCAACGCCCAGTCCGGCCCGCAAAGAACCGGCTGCCACCGCGACCCTCATCCGCGCCGCAGGCGTAACGCTGACCCAGGCCGCCGCCCTGCTAGGCCCGGCCCGCCGAGACCCCACCGCCGCAGCAACGCTCGTCCGCGCCGCAAGTGAGGTGCTGAACCAGGCCGCAGCCACGCCAGGCGCGGCCCGCCAAGCCCCGGCCGCCGCAGCGATGCCCTGCTCGGCCCACCAAGACCCGGTCCCTGCAGCGACGCCCAGCCCAGCCTGCACAGATCCCATCACAGCTGCGACGCCGATCCAGGCCGCCGCCATACAGGGCGCGGCCCGCCAAGACCAGGCCGCCGCCAAACAGGGCGCGGCCCGCCAAGACCAGGCCGCCGCCATACAGGGCGCGGCCCGCAAAGAGATTGCATCACCATTTACCCCGGCCTGCAAGGCCAGAGCAGACACCGCTCCCCAGTCCAAAGAGGTCCCTGCTAGGAAGTCCCTGATAGGAGAGGACCCCGAATACTGGAAGCTGAAGGCTGACCTAGAGGCCCAGTTCCCACAAGAGATGGTGGATCGGTATCTGCTCCCTCCGCACACCCCCAAGAGGGTTCCGGCAACCCCTGCAGCAACCACGCCAAAGAGTCCCCCGCCTGGGCCTGCTGAAGAAAGCCCATCCCCAGCACTGCCACCAAAGGAGTGCCAAGAAGAACTAAGGGGGAGAGGAGGCCAGGAAGCTGAAGAGCTGACTCTGGAGCCACCGGCAGTGGAGCAATACTCAGAGCCGGAGATGTTACCCTATTCCCGTTGGGATGAGGAGGACTTGACACCGTCTGCTGATGAAGATCAGCCCAGAAACCTCACCTGGGGCCCTGCAGGCATTGAGGTAACAGCCCAGCAGAACCTAGCCCGCAAGACAAGGCGTCGCAACAGAACAACGCTGTCCCCTGCACCACAGTCTCCAGAGCAGAGAGAAGTCACGGCCAGAGACCTACAAGAAAAACGGTTCCTGAGAAGAGCCAAAGCACAGGTCAGAGGACCCCTTTGCAGAGGAGTAGTGGAGGATTTCAATTTGAAAAGTGGATATGGATTCATTGTAGCACCTGGTGTGAAGGAAGGGATATTTGTCAACAGAAGAGATGTGAACGCTCATCTGCCTAGAGGACACCCTGGCAGAAACTTAAAGATGGGAAATACAGTGCAATTCACTATGCATGAAGGCGAAAGAGGATTGTATGCCTTAGATGTAGCACCATGTCCCAAAGAAGAAAGAAAAGACAGAGATAAAGACACAGATGAAGATCAAGAAAGAAAAGACAAGGAACCTACAGATGAAACTACCTCAGACGACGACAAAGAGCAAGAAAGCAGCAGGTGCCGCAGCCCAACAGGCCAAAGCCCTGGTATGGAGGAGTAAAGTAAAGTAAAGAAAGAAGTTACCAGTTAAAGTTTTGAAAAAGTTTGTTTTGCAACGTTCTCAAGTTCAAGAAATGTGCCCACAAAAACTATTGTGAGAAATAAACCTTAAGGCTATGAACTGGCTATAGCCACAAACTCTCGCAGTGTAAATAGTTACACCAGAGGGCACCACCGCCACCAGAGTCAGCTTATTTAGGGGCTTGGCTCGTCTGCAACCAGGAGGAGCCCGTCCGTATATAGGGCCTTGGCTCACCTGCGACCAGAGAGCATGCCTGTTTATGGGGCCTGGCTCTCCACCACAAAGAGGGTACCTGGTCAGCACCAACTGTGGAGGCCGCCTCTGCATCCTGCCAGAAGAGGCTGAAGGCGCGGATCCACCAGGCCAGGTATACCCTGAAACCACCAGCCCATGTAAGCCGCCTCTACATCCTGCCAGAAGTAGCTGAAGCCGCGGCCAACGTGAGAGGGTTTTGGGTGGGTTAACGGACTTGTGGGTGGAGGGTGGTGATGTATGGTACCTGGTGCTTTTAAAAATGTTTTACATGTTTTAATGTTTTATGCATTTTAAAATGTTGTCTTGCAGCCCGAGGACGTGCTGGTGATAACTAAGGGGGAATGTGGCGCCCCTGACCTGGTCAGGCACCACTGAGTACTGCACCCATGCTGGGGACAGTACAACACAGGTAATCCGGAAGGCTGACTGGGGTGTGGAACACAGGCGCATAGTGATCAGGTCTCACACATGTACCCATGAGAGGACCCCTGGGGATCCCAGGAGGGGGAAAAGCCTTGACCTTCACTGGAATAGTGGAGGGGGCCAAAAGCCTCCATCTCCTCTCAAGGGGTGTGGTAAGAGAATCTGGTTGCTAGGTGGCGTAGGCAAGAACAGGAGAGGAGGGGCACTGAGTCAGTTAGAGCAGAACTCCAGAGGGCTCAGTGAGGAGCAGACCTGTGGGGCTGTTGCTGTCTAACAGCGCCCGCGCAGTGGCTACTGACGGGGGAGAACGGTCAACTAGGAGTGCTACCCGAAATCCATCTTCAGCTAGAGAGAAGAGCACGGAGTGGGAAGTAAGGAGACTGCTAGAGAGTACCAGGCCCAAACGGGCGGCAGATCCCGAAGCGGAGATAGATCCAGCTTTCTTTTGCTAAACCTGCCGGTGTGGGGCTCTCAAAGCCCACGCCACAACACCACAAAAGCCGCAGCCACGTAGCCACAGTTAGGGCCCATAGCTCACAGGAGGCAAGAAGCTGGAGTGATCTGGCCCAGGCGACAAGCACACGGCGAACGAAGGGGAGAGAGGCTGCAGCATCTTCCCTGGGTGACCCCCATAGGGACTCAAAGTCGGGGTCACCCCAAACCACCAAGGGCTAAGGAAGGCGAGTTGGTAGTCACCCTCATAAAGTCAGCCTGAAGGACACCTGGTTCCCACCTGGTTCATCTCAGCTACGCCCGGGCTACTCACCCTGCCATCAAATGTGAGTAAAGCCCTTGAAAGACAGTTCTGCCTGTGTGAGTCATTCTGCGACTTGTAGTACTACGCATCTACATCGGGCCCTGGGGCTTGCCTCACTCTCAGGAGGCTATTCCAACTAACTGCACATACCATCAACCCCAGGCGACCCTCAACCTGCAGTGGCGGTCCCTACTGGCCGCAATACTGAGAGTGGCGTCACGACAAGAAGATCTCCTACCTGTGACCAGATCCAGCTACGTGGAGTCCCTGAAGGTAATGCACCGACACAATACTTGCGGGGCTTCACATACATGCTGCTGCTGTGACACAACAAGGAAATGCTGTGTATTGTGCGGGGTCACCAACTGAGCTCGTTCAGACACATGCACTCAAATAACATTGTTCATGTACCACGGATGTCGGCAAGGGGTTGTACAGTGAGAATTAAAGTATATATTGTTATGTCTGTGATTCAGAATATACTCTTAAGTTTTCCTTAAACCTTGTAGCCAAATATATGCATCAATAATATAATTTATTTTATTTATTTTTTTAGGTTTTTGCCTGTTTTTTTCATTTTTGTTTTATTTACTATGCACAAGTATGGAGTTTTTCATGGCATTTTCAGCTTGGGCTTAGATATATCTAAATGACTACATAAAAACCACCTGTGAAACAAGACATTATCAAAATGCAATGTAAAGATGCTAGAAAACTTAGTAATTTTCATAGGTGTTAGCACACATCCTTTAAAAGCTGATTTCTTATAGTGAGGAAAATAGCTGTGACATTTTACTGCAGATTACCTGTGACGGAAATTCAACAAAAATATCTGGGTTTTATGGTAAGCCAAACCACATTAGCGCAAAAAAAGTAACATTTTCATAAAAAAAATGAATTATTTTTAGTCTTGGTGCTATTACAGCTATTGCATGTATATAAATGATAAAGAATAAATGCATACCATCTTTTCTATGAAGATAATTAAATATAATTTCTGGAGCCAATTCCGCCCCTCCATAAATGAGCAGTATCAGCACAGTCTACATTCAGTTTGTTTGCATTATTTTTCTGCCTGGCATTTCAGGAATGATAAACCTATTTTATTTGTAAACCTACTTTTTTTTCCAAATAGCCATTATTTTGTACAAGATGTGCTTATGCACATAAGTCAGAAATCAAGGACCCTTCAGTGAGAAAGAGTTTGATGTAAAACTTTATTTGAAGTAGTGGTGCCATCTGTTACATTGCTCGGTATTTAGTTAGGCATCATTTCTATTTTGAAACATCGGTCCAATTTTTAATATGCTGAAAAATGGCCTCAGTATAGTGCCAATTCCAAAGCAATTCCTATGCAAGTAGTAAATAACAGCATTCTTTTTCTTTCAGCTTGAAAGCCAAGCTTTGAATTTTCACATTTCATGCATAAGGCAGAAAAATTGATTATTGGCATAATACATTAAATATGGCATTCAACATGTACACCAGGGTACGTATTGATACAACTGAATCAATATCGATTTCTTACTATCGTTTTAGAAATCGTACCTTAATAGAAAAGGGGATATTGACAGGGAGAAACCAAAGGTGAACCTAAAATAAATGTGCTGGAAATGTTAGGGTATTTTTCGGGAGGGATTTAATCAAAGGATGTGGTCTGTAGTTGTATTTTGTGGCCTGGTCTGGGATCTGAATTTAAGGGTCTGGTCTGTGGTCTTTATCTCTGACGGGAAAAATTGTGAGTCATTCCATTGCCTTTCACATTTCTGTCTTAGGCTTGAACCTCACCTGAATCCATAGATTCTAAAGTATGCATCATGGTTCGAACTCTTGTGGCTATGCTTTGTGGTCGGTTTGTCTTGCCACTGTTCCACAGTGAATACACCTTTTCTTTGGGTATTTATCATCTGCTATCCTTGCATTGGTCTGTTTTCATTTACTTATTTGTCTGTCCAGTCACCTCTTGGGTGCCGCTATATATATACCTTTCTCCTGGTGGTATTTCCTGCTGGTGATGTTTTCATTTCAATGTCCAGCCATACAGCTATTGTTTGATGCCAATCAGTAAAAGTCAAGAGAGGGGTTTTTCTTCCTGTTGTTTCAACCCTACACATATTATCTGTTTCTTAGTAGGTAGTAGGCAGCATACACTCCAGCAGTATTTACCTTACCCTTTCTTTAGTTCATGGTTTGTTACTACTCACTTTGGGAATCTTTTCGACCTCAGCACTTTTTTCTTTCTGTAGGCGTATTGAACACTGCTCTACTCACCGGTTCCTTAGGAGGTACATGAAGCAGTCGATGGTTGTTCAGGCAGTGTAGGCCCAAGTTGTCACTGTTTAGTCTGGGGTTATGGCTTTTCTAGTCCTTACAGGAAACCACTAGGGACTGCGGGGCCTGGATCTCCTGACTGTACAAAATTTGTCCGAGTCAATTGAAGTATTTTCAGTGTATTACCAATTTATCCTGCTTGAGTTTACTACCCAATCATAACGCTATGATTTCTTTAGCATGTGTATTGGATCCAACTTATATTACTGTAATTAATTATTTATACGGAATATTAAGGAAATACTTCTCAGTAGTTGATGAAGCAAGAATAAGAACATGACAATATATAGAGGACCTGTCACCGCAATCGAGGAATTTAAAAAAAGTAGGTCGGTCACTGGGTATCCAGTGAACTGTAGAAGAAACAGAGAAGGTAGGTGGAGGGGGAAGGTCTTTTACTTTATTATTTCTTTTTATTTATCCATTTGATCAGCATCACAACACCATTATGGACATGTATTTACTTCATAAAGCCAAATCCTGCTGACAGGTTCTCTTTAAGTAATAGAAATTGAAGTCACCTAAAATTAGGACTATTCACTGTCTCAATAATTTAACAGCTATGTGAGGCTTCCTGCTCCTGAGATGGGAAATACCACTGTGTAGGTGGAAGATTGGGACAGTGGAGCATGTTAACAAAGAGAGTCTCTTATTTCATGTTAAATAAAAATCAAAGAAAATCCTGAGCTTTTATGAAGTCAGAATATTGATAAAAGCTTGGGACGAGCCTAAACGTCCAGGAATATCAGGAATGTGAATAAAGGACCAAACAAACATAAAAGCTATTGAGTGTCAGGATTTTCTTTCATTTTGGAATTTTATTCCACAAGTACCACACAAGGTAGGGTGGATGGAGTGTCGATCATTTTGTAGATTATTTTATTTTATGTTGGCTGTAATTCTATGTGGCAATATAATGGATATTAAAAATTGAAATGTCATAATTGTAGGTTTTTGTTTGCTGCAATTGCACAAAAAATGAAAAAAGTGATCAAAGCATCGCATCTACCCCAAAATAGTATCAATAACTAGTATTAAAACCACTGGTATACATAAAGGCATTCCAAAGTTATTGTAATGTAACGTCTTGCATTTTTCTCAGAACTTATAAGACCTGTTTAAGATTTGTTGTAATTTAGATTAACCAACAATTGACAAATTTTGCCACCGCAGATTATTCAATGATAGAACTCATGCAGTTTTCTGCAAAAGTATGTAAAGTGCTTATAAGTTACACAAATATAGAAATAAAAGGAATCTGTATATAGAGTGTGCAAAAATAAAAAACAAAGTCAAAAACTTATCAATAAAATAATGTTTTGTGGATGCTCCCTGGAACATGTGCAGAAAATGTGCATAGATTGGACTGAGTTCCAACCTTGAATCATATGATCGAATTTTGCGGCTATTTTTATACCCTTAGGGGTACTTTGCACGCTGCGACATCGCAGGCCGATGCTGCGATGCCGAGCGCGATAGTACCCGCCCCCGTCGCAGCAGTGATATCCTTGTGATAGCTGCCGTAGCGAACATTATCGCTACGGCAGCTTCACATGGACTCACCTGTCCTGCGACCGTCGCTCTGGCCGGCGACCCGCCTCCTTGTTAAGGGGGCGGGTCGTGCGGCGTCATAGCGACCTCACACGCCAGGCGGCCAATCGGAGCAGAGGGGCGGAGATGAGTGGGATGTAAACATCCCGCCCATCTCCTTCCTTCCACATATTCTACGGAAGCCGCAGTGACGCCGGTAGGAGATGTTCCTCGCTCCTGCGGCTTCACACACAGCGATGTGTGCTGCCGCAGGAGCGAGGAACAACATCGGACTGTCGCGTCAGCGTAATTATGGATTACGCCGACGCTGCAGCGTTGACACGATTACGACGCTTTTGCGCTCGTTAATCGTATCATCGAGCCTTTACACACTATGATGTCGCATGCGATGCCGGAAGTGCGTCACTTTTAATTTGACCCCACCGACATCGCAGCTGCGATGTGGTAGTGTGCAAAGTACCCCTTAGTTATATGTGTGTGTGTGTGTGTGTGTATGTGTATATATATATATATATATATATATATATATATATATATATATATATATATATATAAAAAAAATAAGGTTTGCCTCCTTCTTCCGTCCTCAACCTTCATTAGCCAAGTATTACCATACCTGAAAGTCCTCATACCCATAAGATAAAGTTTGGACGACGGGGCTGATTTCGGCCAGAAGGAATGATCGCCGGCTATTTCAGTGAAACAATTGAACATTTCTTTTAATCATTAACCAATGTTACATTTTTTTCATCTGATGACGAATTCCACAAGCAGTAGAAAACCAACATGGCCGATGAAGTCTGAGATGCTTCATCTTCTACTGTTGAATAATCGTTCAGCCAACAGATGAAAAATTGTTCATCAGACCATTATGGGCACTTTAAGACTCTTTTCAGCAGCAGTTATGAAACACTATGTAATGTTATGCCTGCAGCAAAAGACACTACACGGAGCAACAAGAACTAGGAAGTGGATACACAGTGTGTGTTTATACACTGCCTCACAGCCCAGCTGGGGGGAGCCGAGCAGCGGGGCATGCGAGGAATGGTCAGGCAGGCCGGGTCAAGCACAGTACGGGCAGAAGGAGCACCGGAGGGAAGAGCAGAAGTGGGGTCAAGGTCAGGTCAAGGTCAGTACCAGAGGAAGCAACCGAGTGGGGAGATAGGAGAGGGGACAGAGGAATGAAGGTACGACTAGGGGACGGAACACAGACAGGGCATGGAGGCACATGAGCAGGCGGATCAGGATAACACTTACAGGACCAGCAATCACAGGCAAAGCAGCGCTAAGCTAATAGGCGCTGGTTCACTGGAGATGTCAGTTTTTAAAGCATCCAAGCTCCAAAAGTGAGGCCCGGGAGAAGGTTCCACCCCCTAGCCATGTGGACAGGGAGGCGAAACTGTGACAGCTGAATTCAGTGTTTTAACCCCTCCATCGTGCTGTTATCAGACTATGTAGCCAAAACCTGCTGACAGATTCCCTTTAAATAATTCCAAAATGTAAAGGTTCTTGAGTAAAATAAAGCAAGCAGCATTGGCATCATATTTAGCACTAAGCAAGTAATCAAAGTTACATTCTGAAAAGTGTATGTACATCAGTTTTCGCAACCCAGGCAGGAGGTAGCAACTGTTCTCTAGAGGAACAGCATAAAAGAGCAAACAAGTCGATTTTAGGTCTCCTGCCTATTTCATCTCATTGGAGAATAGCGATTAAAGTGCCAATTAAAGTCAATTGTCCCAGTGTTTTTGCAGCAGCTATATAAGTTTACAGGAAACTGGAGAAATGCCATACTACATAAAGGTCTAACAAAGGTTTCTAATGGGAAAGGCATAACATGATTCATGATTCTCTTTCAAAACAATGACTAATAGCTATCTATTCCTTTTCATCTGATCATGAAAAACCCTTAATGCAACTGGACCAGATGAAAAGAGAACACCTGTATACAACCTGCTGAACACTTCATTCTGCATTATAATAAAATGCTGGTGTTTAACTGTAGGTAATAGAGAAGTAAAGCACCATTTAGATTTTCATGATAAAAGCCATTATCGCTATACTGCAGTAAAAACAAACAAACATTTTTTTTCCTTATTAATTATACCATTTACAATTTATTAGATCTTTATAATACCCCTAAAGTTTTAAGAAAAAGACATTTTGATTTTTTGTTACATTGCCAAAAATGTAATATTCTAAATTAGTATTATAATTAAGGCACCACTCAATCATTTTTTTTTATTGCAGCATTGGAGTGCTGTTTCTAATCTAAGTAGCCTGAACCTAATTTTACACTTGCCCGCTGCTGTCTTCACTTTCTACAGCCACCTGTCCTGTAAGTCTCCAGTAGTTTGAGACCTATGGAGAGAATCAGAGTTCACTTTCCAATGCAAGTCTATGAGAGCCTCTTTCTGGCTCTCATAGATTTACATTGGGCATTTGTGACTGTTACCTCTAACTTCTGGCAGTCAGACGTTGCAGTCAGAATCACTACTCTAGCTGAAGATAAACGCTGGAGTGGTGCTTTAATACTGTTTTTTTTAAATTATTTTCTCAGGGTAATCTGTATAGCAATTGCTATTATCTAAATACCAATTTCTGCAGTATGTGCAACAAATCGTAATAGCAGAAATAAACGTGGTATATCTAATGGTCAATTATTTATACCCGTATTGTCTGTATTATATCTTTAAAATATGTAGATTATTCACCCCCTCTCCTGTATAAAAGGTTTTATTTTAGAATAGAAATTTAATTGTTCATGTTTTTTAACATCTGTATGTAAATTATTGTCTTCTTTGAACAATCTGTTTTAGTATAAGGGTCCCATACATTAAAGGCATATCAGACAAACTGTAGAACCCTTGCAATCAGTTTTAATCTGCAAGGAAACCAGCAGCAGTATATAATCAGTCTGCACCAGTAGTGAACTAACGCATTTCATTTCTCTTATTATGGTTTACATACACATACATGCTTGGTGTTCCTCTTTGTAACTACTCTGTCTTTACACAAATATATTAGGATCTTGTATGCAGAACAGAATTTACTAATCGTTTAACGCTTAACGACCAAAGATGTAAATTTGACGTGCCCATGGGGTCAGGAGGTTACTCATTACTGAGTCGCGGTTCTTCTCCTGGGACGCCGCGCTGGCCTTGCCCGATTCTGTGATCCCGGGTGTCAATAAATACGGGGATGGGGATGATGGGAGTAGTTGTTCGTGACGCCACCTGTGGTGTGCGGCCAATATCAGCCGCCGCTTTGGCACTTCTCTGCTGGGGCGGATGAGAACGCAGCTCAGATAGTTCAGCTCTCCACAGGCAGAGCTATGCCCTAGGGAGGATGTAGGTGGTAGTCGTCGCCTATGGCGCAGGGGCGCGATGATGGAAGCGCCGGCAGTGATGGGACAACACAGATGGTGCAGTTAAAGTTCTTTTACTCACTTGAAGCACACCGCTGTTGGAGTTCCGGGCTACGCTGTGATGGGCTTCAGCCGATCCCGAATACTTCGGACGTCGAGGCCGGTGTTTCCTTCTGTACGTCACCTTTCATCGGTTTCCCTCCACCCCAGCTCCTGGGCCGTGGAACGGGTCATGGGTGCCTTCAGCACTCCCCGCGAACCCTGGGATCCCCCTTCTGTCCCAAGAGCTTCCCGCTCCAGACCATGGGCCCCGAACTGTCCGTGTCTTTGCTTGTTGAGTGTGTCCTGGTGCTTGCTGCGCCCAGAGCTGACTGACTGTTGTGTGATTGATGGCTCCTAACTCCCCTGTTGGTGCCCCACCTCCCAGGTTCCTGAACTAGTGGGAAAGAAGTCCCATACCTCGTGATGGCCACCCCAGCACCTACCCTAGCCTAGTCCCAGTGGAAGAACTCCCATGTTTATGTGTTGGATGAGTGTGTTTGTGGTTGTTACCGGCAACAAACTCCTCCATCTCTGAGATGAACCTTCTGGCGCCTGAAGCCGCAGGGGCGCCACCCATTTTCAGCATAGATTGCTAAAGATAGTATAAAGTTACATAGCTGACATCTGCTTGTAACTGCAGAAAGCATTATTTGGTCCTCTTGCTGCAGTTTAACCTTTTAAATGCCACTATCCATCTCTGACAGTAGCATTTCTTAGAGAACCACTGGGTTACCATCGTAGTCCTAGGCTGAGCTTCATAAGAAAAGCATGATATCATTATATATTGCAATACTGGGGTATTTCCGCATATAGTGTAAGTGATCTAACACTTGCAGCTTCAGATACAAAGTCCAATTTATCAAAATATAACATCATTTAAACAGTATGCTAACTGGCAAATGAAAAAAAATTGAACTTCAGAATTGCCATTTGTAAGAAGCTGCACTTGCTAAAACAATGCAACGAAAAGCAATCCATATATCATGTGTACCTGAAAAAGTATCAATAAAATGTCATGAACAAGCCCTTCACCAGTTGCAGTTTTACAGTACATTGTATGCTAAGATGAATGGTGTCATTCAAAACTAGAGCTTGTCCTGCAAAACTCAAGCTCTCATATTGTTAAAGAAAAATAAAAAAAGTTATGACTTTTTAGAAAAAGGGTGGAAAAATCATAAGCGCAAAAAAAAAATACTCTTGGGTCCTTCAGGGGTTAATTGAATACTTAAAGATTTTCTGTTTCAGTATAATGATGAAATAAAGTTTAGGTGGAAGTAGCAGTACTGTTTATTGATTGAAGTTCCTGTTTTCGGTCTATATGCTACATTTTGCCATGGAGGATAAAAATGAGGTGTCAGTATGGACACCAGTTACAATGACACTGAGCTGATGTGACCAGTCTGTTGAGAGCTGTCATAACGTGTCTATAAGAAGCCATGTCATCATGTTCTTACTAATACGTGGTTGCTCATTTTTTTGTATATTTCTAAAGCATGAAAAGTTCATGTGATGGAGAAGACCAAGGAAGAATGCTTAAATATTAAACATAAGGAAATTCCCATACTGTGTATGTAGTGTTCACTGGCTTTCTACCTACTGGTAAAAAAAAATCATATGCAATCTGCTATTGTGTATGCTAATCATGTTTGGAACACTGTAAATGTGGAACTATTACTGCGCTGCTGGAGATACGACAGACATCCAGACAAGGGATAATGCAAGGTGGTCTAATTCAACTATTTTCGAAGTGTAACCCCACTTCTTCATCCGGAAATCCACCAGTATAACAGACAACAATAGTAGTGCAGTCTATAAATCGCTGTGGGTAATTGAAAAAGAGCGCCAAAGGAACATGACTGAGTCAGAGTTCAAAGGGTTAAAGGAGGCGCTTAGGATGTACATTGTCTGATACAAATAAAAATACATTTTTCAATATAATTTAATGAACAAAGAAACAAAGAAGGATGAAGAAAACCTAAAAAAAACCTACAAAAAAATGAAAAAAAAAAAAGAACAAAACAAAAGAAAGAAAAAAGGGGAAACTAAAAAAATATTTGTCTAGAAACACCAAGGAGACACATAATTCCAGACAAATAATTTTTTAGTTTTTAGTTTTTTCTTCTTTTTGTTTTCTTCCTTTTTTCTCCTTTTTTGTAGTTTTTTTTCATGCTTCTTTATTTATTAAATTATATTGAAGCATGTATTTTTCAAAGTTCAGTTCACCGATCTTTACCGAGTGTTTCGGTGTTTGCCGAACAGATTGGCGAACCTGTTCGTCGTACATACCGACTGTTTACGGGCTGTTGAATTTAATAGGAGGCCAAACTTATGTGTTGTACAATGGTGTTGGGGGCCTGAAGAAAATAAAGCAGGACATACTTACTGAGTCTCCCCATGGCTGTAACTTTTCCCAAGGCTGTAATTGCTCCCGTGGCTGTATTTCCTTGGACAATGATTATCCTCATACATATTCACTGCTTTCTTCGGCCACCGGCGTCTCTGATTTGGCAGTGCCCCCAATTTTGATACCCAGCCATGATAAAGCCAGAGAGCTGGGGGTCGGTATTCTCCGGCTGTGGAGATGCAACTATCACACTTTACCCGACTCTTCCCGATTGCCCTGGTCTAAATAATACAGCTTTTACAAATATTGTGTATAAAGTATTGATATTCTGGAGAGTTTGTAGAGTAATTATGAATTTACTTAAAATAAGTTATGAAAGGGAACCTGTCATGGCATCTGATCTGATCTTTCATTCTGTGCATTGATATTCCTAGTGTTTATAGGCATGTGAGTCCAGTGGGCGGTTCTACTTAATAACTGACAGTTTTCCCTTTAAGATTATGCATGCAGGGATATCTGTCAATCACAGAATAGGACCGCCCACTGGACTCATACATACAGACAACAGGGATTGCAATGAATAAAATTCAAGTTTTACTGAATCTTTTCCAACAAACCTTTATCATATTCTGCTTTCAGCTTCTCCTTCTCTGTACCATGCTGCTCACATATCAGACTGAAATGAGAGGTTCCCTTTAAATACTGAAATATTCTTTACCATATCAGCTGATACTATTTCCTGCTTTCTTAATAGTTTCTCATATGTGATCTTCTCAAAATTGTTAATTTGCATAACGTTTAAAGAGTAGCCATTCTTTATAAATCAGTCTAATACATCTCATCTGCTGATTGTTTCATGGAGGATTCCCTCCTTCCATAACATTGACACAATAGGCTCACCTGGTCTTGCTCTTGAGTTCTGTAGCAGATGGTGAGGGACAATAGGGAAACTCTTGTTTCAAGCACAATGCAGATGTTCTGAAAGCTCTTTGATGATAATGTGTATGTTTGTAAAGAAAATCACAGTATAACAAGGTTAACTCATGAATTTCAGGCATCTCAGACTCTGCATGGTTTAACAACAACTGAATCCAATTCCAGTAATTATACCAAGCTAAGAGTATATTCACACTGATTGGTTTTTTTTTTACATGGATATTAAAATTGATCTTCTTCAATATTGAAATAAAAAAATTCTTCTAATACTCTTTCAATCTTCCTTGATAGGGATTGTTAAGCTTATCTGCTTAAAATCTACTTAAAAATACTGTGTGAATGTAGGCTTACATAGAAGACAGACTGCTGAATAGCCATACCACCATATTTCCATATACCATTAAGACAGATATTTTCTAAGACCCTGGTGATATAATATGGATTATATTTAATGCCCTCATACATGTTAGATTGTTTTTAGCCAAAGATGCTTTGGCTGATCATTTGGCTGAAAGTCATTTCAACTGCTTCTCTCATACACAGGAGCATTCTCTTGGCCAAGTACACCTGTTTTCTCTTGAGAACGCAGCAGGTTGACATGTCGACCAGCAGCTTATTTCCAGGAGAGCAATGCAATCAGCAGTTCGAAATTAGACATGCCTTAAGGGTGCTTTACAAGCTGCGACATCGCTAACGAAATATCGTCGGGGTCACGTCGTTAGTGACGCACATCCGGCGCCATTAGCGACATCGCAGCGTGTGACACCAAGGAGCAACGATCAACGATCACAAAAATATCAATAATCGTTGATCGTTGACACGTCGCTCCTTTCCTTAATATCGTTGCTCCTGCAAGTACAATGTTGTTCCTCATTCCTGCGGCACCACACATCGCTACGTGTGACACCGCAGGAACGACGAACATCTCCTTTACCTGCGTCCACCAGAAAAAAAGGAAGGAAGGAGGTGCGCCGGATCTTCCGCCTGCTCATCTCTGCCCCTCCGCTTCTATTGGACGGCTGCCGTGTGACGTCGCTGTGACACCGCACGAACCGCCCCCTTAGAAAGGAGGCGGTTCGCTGGCCAGAGCGACGTCGCAGGGAAGGTAAGTCCGTGTGACGGGTGTAAGCGATGTTGTGCGCCAAGGGCAGCAATTTGCCCATGTCGCACAACCAACAGGGGCGGGTACACTCGCTAGCGATATCGATACCGATATCGCAGCGTGTAAAGTACCCTTTATTGATATCTTCCCCAACCCTTAGTTTGCTGGTGCCCTCATACACATTAGATTGTTGGCCAAACTCATTGTATCGGCGTTTTTCATCGACATTGTATGAGGGCCTTTAAAGCAAGTAGCAATACCTATAAACCCAGCACATTTATTATATCACATATCCCTAATCATTCGTCACAGTACAAATTACACTACAGTGTGAAGGACTTTTTAACAGAATATTTTTTCCGTCTAATCTTATCCTTATCCTAAAAAATGAAGACGCATAATTCAAAGTTCTGTTTCAGTGTACCTTCACTCAGCTTGTTATCTTCTAGAGATATTTTCTAATTAACCTTTGCTGACTTTTTTATACTTACCACCAGTTTGTGATGCAGTCATGCAAAATTATTTGTGACATGTTTTTTTGCTGCCGAGTTGGAATCAAATTATTGCTGAAGTAAACAGAAAATTAAAACAAAGGCACTCATAGTATTCACTGCGTGCCAGGCACTTGGCATAAAGGTTGAAAAATAATGACAGGAGGAACTGAACATGATCTTGAACTGGGCAAATCTATTTTAAACCGTTTGTTATCACGATATATTACAACAAGACATTCATTTTTGATGACTTGTTTATCATTTTAGGATGCCGATCAGTTAGCATGACATATTACGGCATTGATAAAAGGTTTATACAGTATATATAGGATATACAGTTAGGTCCAGAAATATTTAGTCAGTGACCAAATCTTTGTGTTTTGGGCTCTACATGCTGTTATTTGTTATTTAAAATGAAACAACTGAGACACAATTGAAGTGTAGACTTTCATTTTTAAGTAAAAGAATTGAACAAAAATATCCTGTGAAATGTTTAGAAATTACAACCATTTTTCTACAAAGCCTCCTCATTTTCTATGGCTCAGAAGTAATTGGACAAATTTCCTTTACTATAAATAAAATGTTAATTTTTAATACTTTGTAGAGAATCTTTTACAGGCAATGACTGAAGACTTAAAGCCACAGAAAGACACCAAATGCTGGGTTTCCTTCTTTGTGATGCTTTTCCAGGCCTTTACTGCATCTGACTTCAGTTGTTCCTTGTGCGTGGGTCTTTCTGTCTTATGTTTTGTCTATAGTATGTGAAATGTCTGCTCAGTGGGGTTGAGATCTGGTGATACACTTCAGCTACTGCAGAATATTCCACTTCTTTGCCTTAAAAAATAATCTGGGTTGGTTTTGCAGTATGTTTTGGATCATTGTCCATATGTACTGTGAATAGCCGTCCAATCAACCTTCAGCATTTGGTTGAATCCTGAGTACAAAGTATCGCTCTGTACACTTCAGAAATAATCCAGTTTCTTATGTTTTTTGTCACCTCATCAATAAACACTAATTATCCAGTGACATTGGAAGTCAAGCATACACGTGCCATCACACTCCCTTCACCATGTTTTACAGGGGATGTTCTGTGCTTTGGATCATGAGCCTTATCAACCCTACTCCATATTTTCTTCTTCCCATCATTCTAGTTTTTAGTTTCATTTGTTCAAAGAATGTGTTCCCAAAATAGTACCGGCTTCTTTAGATTCTTTTTGGCAAAGTCTAATCTTGCTTTTTTCTTTTTAAGGCTGATCAATGGTTTGCACCTTGTGGTGATCCCTCTGTATTTGCTCTCATGAAGTCTTCTCTTTCTGGTAGACATAGCTACTGAAACACCTACTTGCTGGAGAGTGTCCTTCACTTGGTTGGATGTTGTGAAGTGGCTTCTCTTCACCATAGAAAGGATTCTGCTATCATCCATCACTGTTATCTTCCATAGACGTCCATGCCTTTTTGTGTCCCAAAGCTCACCAGCGTGCTCTTTTTTTTTTTTCCCAGAATGTATCAAACTGTTGATTTGGCCACTCCTAACTTTACTGATATCGATCTGATGCATTTCTTCTTTTTTTCAGCCTAATGATGGTCTTTTCCTCTTCCATTGAGAGCTCCTTTGACTGCATGTTGTGAGTTCACAGCAACAGCTTCCAAATGCAAATGCCACACCTGGAATCAGCCCCAGACCGTTCACCTGCTTAATTGATGCTGAATTAATGTCAGAATAACCCATCCAGCCGTTTAAAGAACTTTTCAGATAATTGTCCAATTACTTTTGGTCCCTTGAAAAAGAGTCCTTCCAGGCTTATCCCTTTATTATGCTTTGGGTTCAGGATGGTAGACGTCAGACCATAATAAATGGTTTTGTTATAACAGCAAACAGGGATCATTCAGTTTGCATTGAATAAGGTTGGTGCAAATCAAATTTCCCAGCTGAACTTGAGCGAATATGCTGAATTTAAATTTTGTCAGATGCTCTCATTTCTAGTAAGCTGTGTTAGTACAATAAAACACACAAATGACTGTCATTTTCAGTTATCTGTCTATAGCAGTGTTTCTCAACTCCATTCCTCAAGACCCATCAACAGATCATGTTTTCAGGTTTTCCTCAATATTAGACAAGGAATAATCCCATCACCTGTGCAACATTAATGAAAACCTGAAAACATGATCTGCTGGTGGGTCTTGAGGACTGGAGTTGAAAAACACTGGTCTATAGTATCAGTTGTCAAAGAAATTGTATCAGTGATATAATCTCATCACATGTTTAGTAGCGGACTGTCCACAACTCTTTTTTTTTCTCATAAATGAGCCCAGAATTGTGGTTAAATGCATAAAAAGGTTGCTCATATACTGATCCCTTGCCAATCCTCTTGTACCAATGCAACCATTGCACAGGCCTCCTGAAGGTTTTCTGACTGTTCAATGCTTTTTTGGGTGGTCATCTCAGACGGTTTTCACTATATTTCTTTTTTGTCTTTCTAAAGGATTAAACGTTTTGGATTCTTTAGGCCTTCACTGTTTCTTCCTTCTGTTTTCAAAAAGTGGCAGAAAATACCCAGACGTATGACTTTTTTAGGGATGAAGTTATATAAAAGCCATTGCATCAGTGCATAAATAGATCACTTTTCAGGAGTTTTAGAAATCTAGTGACATGATGTGGGAGCTGTTATATCTCTGGAAACCAGGACTGAATATTTGGTGTAATATACGGTCTTGTTTTTCATAAATGAAATAGTAGTTAAAAACAGAACATTTCTAGGAAGTCTTCAGTCTATTATTGGTAGGCTTTACGTTCCCTATTCTAGTCTTCCATGTGTCAGAATGTTACTTGTGAAAACAAATGTCTCCTACGAACTCTGCTCATTTCAGTTTTGCTTCTGAGAAAATTACTCTTTGTTCTTCGCCTGACCTGGGCTGTCGGCAGGATTCATTGGGCTCATTCTTCACGATTCTGCAATATATTTGCATATTTCCTTGTTGTAAAATACTGTATGAAGTATTAAAGCAGCAAGTCTTCTTTCATAACTCCCACCAAAGCATAAGATAACAATTTTTTCAATTTCGTTGTTTGGCATTTTCTCACTCAATTTTTATGCCGTGCTCCTATTCATCATAAGATAGTGATGTAGACTTTCCATTGCATCTAACATAGTGTAGATATATGAGTATACAGTAACATGAGCATTGTAACCTTACTGTCACATCCCCGATGATCTATATTGCAGAACTTGTTCCTCATCAGTGGGCAATTTTGCATGTACATGTCGTGTTAAGCGGGCTTTACACGCTGCGACATCGCTAATGCGGAGTCGTTGGGGTCACGGATTTTGTGACGCACATCCGGCCGCATTAGCGATGCCGTTGCGTGTGACACCGATAAGCGATTTTGCATCGTTGCAAAACCGTGCAAAATCGCTAATCGGCGACACAGGGGTCCATTCTCAATTATCATTACTGCAGCAGTAACGAGGTTGTTCCTCGTTCCTGTGGCAGCACACATCGCTGCGTGTGACGCCGCAGGAGCGACGAAGCTCTCCCTACCTGCCTCCCGGCCGCTATGAGGAAGGAAGGAGGTGGGCGGGATGTTACGTCCCGCTCATCTCCGCCCCTCCGCTGCTATTGGGCGGCGGTTCAGTGACGTTTCAGTGACGTCGCTGTGACGCCGCACGGACCGCCCCCTTAGAAAGGAGGCGGTTCGCCCGTCACAGCGACGTCGCCGGACAGGTAAGTATGTGTGACGGCTCTGGGCGATGTTAGGCGGCACGGGCAGCGATATGCCCGTGTCGCGCAACAGATGGGGGCGGGTACCCACACTAGCGATATCGGGACCGATATCGCAGTGTGTAAAGTAGCCTTTAGGCTACATTTACACTGTGCTCACCAGTGAGCACTATATCGGGGTTTCTGTTAAAATCGCCTAAAAAACTGTATTCTGATGGCAATCCTGACAGAACCCCAACTGAGTTATTGACTTGAATGAATTAATGCACTGTGCTCTTATTCAGATGTCATGAAATAGCCTTCATAGAGCTTGTCTGATGGAATAGATTTGGAGTGCCCATGGTTCCTGGGAAATGGAAGGATCTGACTAAGATTTACTTTATCGAGAACCTGTTATCACTATTTAACTTGTATGGCCATAGTGAGGCAGTTATACTGATTTAATGGATACCTGTAGTGCAGAAATCCACAGCGTGGTTCTTGTTCAATTCATTATAGACGTTTAGGTGCAATATCGTTTTCGTGCATCAGGGTGGAACTGTAGGGCAGAAGTCAGACTGTGGGCAGGGGCTTTGGCTCTGCGATGTCTTCTCCGCATTAGTGCCGCTTTTTAAATTTTGTGCTAGCACCACCCCTAGCAAGGACAGCGCTTACAAATATTAATCTCCTGGGAGTCTTCATTAATATGGCACCGTGGGTGGGGCATGCACACACTGACATCCAACGGTCTTTAGCAAAATAGTGCCAGTGGTGGTGCATGCTCATGTTGAGATTTCTGCTAGTCATTGAGCCGAGGTCTGAATCTGTTCATGCAACACCCACTGTGCCATTTTGCTGAAGATTGTTGGATCACAGTGTGTGCATGCACCACCCGCAGTGCCATTTTGCTGAAGAACGTTGGATCAGAGTATGTGCATGCACCGCCCGCAGTGCCATCTTGCTGAAAACCGTTGGATCACAGTGTGTGCATGCACCGCCCGCAGTGCCATTTTGCTGAAGACCGTTGGATAACAGTGTGTGCATGCACCGCCCGCAGTGCCATTTTGCTGAAGATCCATGGGAGATATTTGAGTGCAAAATTTTAAAAAGAGAGGCTTGTACAAATGCGAAGGCCCCATGGCAGAGCCGAAGACCCTTTCCCCCAGTCCTACCCTCCAGTACTGCCTCGATGTACAAAAAGAATATTGGTTCAAAATTTCTAGAATTAATTAAAAAAACCAAGCTGTGGCTTTCCGCATTACAGGTATCTATTACAGCCTATAACAGCCACATAATGGCCATAACTTTACTTCAACATGTTAAATCATGATGACAGGTTATCTTTCAAATATCTATAAGTGATCTTTATACTTGGGCATCTAAAGGAGACTTGCAAATTTAAAGGAGCATTCCCAGCGTTTGGTGACGTCCATGGCTTCCAGACTTCAGGCAGTCATTGCCTGAAAAGGATTCTATACAAAGTATTAAAAATTAAAATTTTATTTATGGTAAAGTAAATTTGTCCAATTACTTTTGAGCCCCTGAAATGAGGAGGTGTTGTAGAAAAATGGCTGCAATTTGTAAACATTTCTCAGGATATTTATGTTCAACCCCTTTAATCAATCCTGAAAGTCTACACTTCAATTGTATCTCAGTTTCATTTTAAATAACAATTAGTGGCATGCAGAGTCCAAATCACGAAGTTTTGTTCACTGTCCAAATATTTCTGGACCTAACTAAGTGATTCTTCTTGTAATTCACCACAATGCACGATGTGAAAAATTATGAAAATAAGAATTAATTGCTCCCCCTGTTATTTTGTGCAGTGGAGAATTAGCAAATCATTCATATTTACTCATCTCATTCCCATAGCCTGATTTATGTGAGCTTAAAATATAGTTAGAACTAGCTGTACTACGCTGTTTTTCACCCGGGTTAATAACTGTTGTTAACAAAAAAGAATGTATTAACAAAAATGTATTCTGCACACAAAAACCACAAAACAAATAGATAGAAATGTAATTATTAAAAGGCAAAAACTAGGCTAATAGAAGCATTTCACAACATATATTTCAACACCACAGATATTACACACACAGATTTAACTAAATTGGCCAAGTAATATGCTCCCTCTGTCTCTTTCCAGGTCTGTCTCTTTCCAGATCTGTCTCTTTCCAGGTCTGTCTCTTTCCAGGTCTGTCTCTTTCCAGGTCTGTCTCTTTCCCCATCTGTGTCTTTCCCCGTCGGTCTCTTTCCCCCTCTGTCTCTTTCCCAGTCTGCCTGTCTCTGTCTGTCTCTTTTTTTGTCTGTCTCTATCTCTCTGTTTCTTTCCCCATCTGTCACTTTCTAGGTCTGTCTCTCTCCCAGGTCTGTCTCTTTCCCCGTCTGTCTCCCCGTCTCTTTGTCTGTGTCTTTCCTGTCTGTCTCTTTCCCTGTCTGTCTGTCTCTTTCCCCATCTGTCTCTTTCCCCATCTGTCTCTTTCCAGGTCAGTCTCTTTCCAGGTCAGTCTCTTTCCAGGTCTGTCTCTTTCCAGGTCTGTCTCTGTCTGTCTCTTTCACTGTTTGTCTTTATCTGTCTCTTTCCCTGTCTGTCTGTCTCTGTCTGTCTCTCTGTCTGTCTGTCTCTGTCTGTCTCTCTCTATCTATCTCCCCACCAACATCTTATTACCTCACATATCAGCTTCTTATACTATGAATGTCTTTTGTTCCTACTAATAACCTGTAGTTCCAGACTCCATTTACTTTAATGGAGGCATGTTTTTTGGAGAGTAACTGTAAAGCGCGGGGTTAAATTTTCCTGTCAAAACTTAGTCTACGACGTTCCCTGGGTCACATGAGGTGTCTGTGCAAAATTTCGTGATTGTAAATGCAACGGTGCAGATACACTTTTCACATTTTCCCCATTATGTAGATAGGGGCAAAATTGATTGGTAAATTGGAACGCGTGGAGTTAAAATTTCGCCTCACAACATAGCCTATGACACTCTCGGAGTCCAGACGTGTGAGTGTGCAAAATTTTGTGGCTGTAGCTGCGACGGTGCAGATGCCAATCCCGGACATACACACACACACACACACATTTACATACATACATACACACATTCAGCTTTTTATATTAGATATAAAACTTTATCGAGTGGTCATCATAAATGAATAGACCCCCTTTGAAAAGTAAGATGTTAATCAATATCTCTCTGACTACAAGAACAGCTTCCAAAAGTTTTAAAAGACTAAAGGCTGCTTTACACGCAGCGACATCGCTAGCGATGTCACTAGCGATAGCTCCCGCCCCCGTCGTGGGTGCGTCACAGCCACCTCGTTGCTGGAGGACGCAGGAATGCTGTTGTTCGTCGTTCCCGGGGTGTCACACGTAGCGATGTGTGCTGCCTCAGGAACGACGAACAACCTGCGTCCCAAACGAGCAACGATATTTTGAAAATGAACGACGTGACAACAATCAACGATTTGGTGAGTATTTGGGATCATTAGTGGTTGCTCGTAAGTGTCACACTCAACGATGTTGCTAACAAGGCCGAATATGCGTCACGAATTCCGTGACCCCAGTGACATTTCGTTAGCGATGTCGTTGCATATAACTGGGCCTTTAGTTTTATAGAACAGTTTATACTTTAATTGCAAAATCTTCAGTAAGTTTTATTCAAATTAGTTTGTGCAAAAATGAATACACCCACATGAAAAAACTATATCCAGTATTTTGTATAATATCCATGATCTTTAAGGATAGCGCAAAGTCTTCTAGGTATGGAATGAACAAGCTAGCGTCATATTGCAACATCTATTTTTTTCCATTGTCCTAGAAACAACCTCTTTAGAGCCTGGTACTGGATTGAGAGTGATCAACTTGTCTTTTCAGAATGCCCCATAAGTGTTAGATTGGGCTCAGATTTGCAGATATACTGAGCAGTACATCTTTGGATTCATGATTAGTGTTGAGCGGATCCGAACTGTAAAAATCCGGATCCGCGCAGTTTCAGCGTCTGATCCGGGTCCGGCCTGGATCCGGGAATCCGGCTGCACGATCCGGGTTTTGGTTTTTTTCTCTCTCTCTCTCACAGCACTCCTGCAGCCCAACATACAGACACTTCAACCACCATGTTTCACTGTTCTATAATACTCAGTCTTGTCAAAATGTTGAAATTTGTTCTTCTGTTCATTGCAATATTGATAAAAATCTTATTTTTATTCTAAATGTATGCATTTATATAAACATACACACATATTTACATATACAGATATACACACATAAACTCAGTAGTGATGAGCGAGTATGCTTGTTACTACTCGGTACTCGCACGAATATCACTGTACTCGGGCTACTCGGCGGGTACCGAGTAATTTTGCGATACTCGTGCTGTACTCGTGGTCTTCATCTTTGCATGTTGGCGCTCTTTTGAGAGCCAGCCCTCATGCAGGGATTGGCTGGCAGACCACTGCAATGCCACAGCCCTGTTAGTTGTGGAATTGCAGTGATTGGCCGGCCTGCACAGCATGACCGAGCCTTTATACCGGCGGGCGCGCTGTGCTCTGCACACAGCCATCTCATATTCCCTGCTTTCCACGCCCACAGGCGCCTATGATTGGTTGCAGTGAGACACGCCCCCACGCTGAGTGACAGGTGTCTCACTGCACCCAATCACAGCAGCCGGTGGGCGTGTCTATACTGTGCAGTAAAATAAATAAATAATTAAAAAAAACGGCGTGCGGTCCCCCCAATTTTAATACCAGCCAGATAAAGCCATACAGCTGAAGGCTGGTATTCTCAGGATGCGGAGCCCCACATTATGGGGAGCCCCCCACCCTAACAATATCAGTCAGCAGCCGCCCAGAATTGCCGCATACATTAGATGCGACAGTTCTGGGACTGTACCCGGCTCTTCCCGATTTACCCTAGTGCGTTGGCAAATCGGGGTAATAAGGAGTTAATGGCAGCCCATAGCTGCCACTAAATCCTAGATTAATCATGTCAGGCGTCTCCCCGAGATTCCTTCCATGATTAATCTGTAAATTACAGTTAAAAAACACACACACCCAAAAAAATCCTTTATTAGAAATAAAAAACAATAACAAAGTCCCTCATCACCAATTTATTAACCCCGACAAACCCTCCATGTCCGGCGTACTCCACAGTCCTCCAGCGTCGCGTCCAGCTCTGCTACATTCAGGTGACAGGAGCTGCAGAATACACTGCCGCTTCTGTCAGCTTCACACAGCAACTGAGGTGAGTAGCGCGATCAGCTGCTGTCAGTCAGGTAACTCACGGCCACCGCTGGATCCAGCGGTGCCGCGATTAACCTCAGTGACAGCTCAGCTGATCGCTATACTCACCTCAGTTGCTGCATGGAGCTGACCAGAGCGGCGGTGAGTAGCGCGATCAGCTGAGCTGTCACTGAGGTTACCCGCGGCCACCGCTGCATCCACCGCTGGATCCAGGTAACCTCAGTGACAGCTCAGCTTATCGCTATACTCACCTCAGTTGCTGTGTGAAGCTGAAAGGAGCGGCGGTGTATTCTGCAGCTCCTGTCACCTTCATGCAGCACAGCTGGATGCGACGCTGGAGGTCCGTGGATTACGCCGGACATGGAGGGTTTGTCGGAGTTAATAAATTGGTGATGAGGGACTTTGTTAGTGTTTTTTGTTTCTAATAAAGGATTTTTCGTGTGTGTGTGTTTTTTAACTGTAATTTACAGATTAATCATGGAAGGAATCTCGGGGAGACGCCTGACATGATTAATCTAGGATTTAGTGGCAGCTATGGGCTGCCATTAACTCCTTATTACCCCGATTTGCCAACGCACTAGGGTAAATCGGGTAGAGCCGCGTACAGTCCCAGAACTGTTGCATATAATGTATGCGGCAATTCTGGGCGGCTGCTGACTGATATTGTTAGGCTGGGGGGCTCCCCATAACGTGGAGCTCCCCATCCTGAGAATACCAGCCTTCAGCCGTATGGCTTTAGCTGGCTGGTATTAAAATTTGGGGGACCGCACGCCGTTTTTTTTAATTATTTAATTATTTATTTCACTGCACAGTATACACACACACACCGGCTGCTGTGTTTGGGTGCAGTGAGACACCTGTCACTCAGCGTGGGGGCGTGTCTCACTGCAACCAATCATAGGCGCCGAAAAGCAGGAAAGCAGGGAATACGAGATTGTTTAATGAGCGGCCGGCTTTTTCAAAAGAGGAAAAGCCGCCGGAGTTTAGTGAACAGCTGTGCAGCGCCGCGGCAGTGATCAGGGAACGGTAAGTAAGAGAGAGGGGGGAGAATGACCGACAGACTGTGAGAGGGGGACAGACAAGACAGAGAGAGACCGACAGAGCGAGACCGACCGACGGGAGATAGAATGAAAAAAAAAAATTACCGACATCACTAGTAAAAAGCACAAAACGTGCATTTTGGACATCGGAGTGCCACACAATGTTTTACGTAAAATCTTTCATGTATTAATCTCAAAAAGTAACATACACCAGCTCTATCTCACTATTGGGTATGTGCCCTTAACATTTCCGCCATGAAAATTCATTTTGGTGTCATTTTGGAAGGTTTTCTGGTGAGTCCGTAAAAATGGCGTAAAACTCGGACAAAATTGTTCACAGCTGTGACTTTTGAGTGATAAATGCTTCAAGGGGTCTTCCCCATGCTGTTGCCATGTCATTTGAGCACTCTTCTGAGACTTTTGTGACATTTTTAGGGTTTCTACATGCTGCCGGGGGTCATTTCATAAAAATACTCGGGTCTCCCATAGGATAACATTGGGCTCGGTGCTCGGGCCGAGTACACGAGTATCTTGGGATGCTCGGCCCGAGCCTCGAGCACCCGAGCTTTTTAGTACTCGCTCATCACTAAAACTCAGCAACAAGAAATAAAAGTTGTGCAATTATCTTTTTGGAAATCACAGGCTCAAAAGACATGTTAATGATATGCAAGTGCTGAAAAAATGGAAATATTTTGTTTTACAACGTCTCAAACATCTTATTCAGTATTGAGTATGAGTACCACATGCAATAATACAGTCAATAGGGTCTTACCATGGTGGCAACAGAGTACAATAGAATCGTGTGCTTGCAACATATGAATTGGCTGCTGGGAGCTCATAGTGGAGAAATCAGTATACTAGGAAGGAAACGGTTAAATCTCATGGTTTCTGCCATTAGCAATAGAGATGAGCGAACCTTTGGAGGTTCGGTTCGCTGGAAGCAAAGGATCCTAGCTCCAATGGCTCAAGCTTGACCCAAGCCCCGGATCAAGTCACTGATTGGCAGTCTGACAAAATACCTAACACCATTAGGTGAAGTGTAGCCCCTAACTTGCAAGGAGCTTTCCCATGCTTCACTGTTGCCTACAGACATTCATTATTCCCCTTGTGCATAGGGAGTGCTTCATACTACAGCCAAGCCCAATTTTAATACCAAACAGTTCATGAACAAAAGCAAATGTCCCAATGACTATTTAACAGTTATTGTACAGATCCTAAGCCCTTTGTTGAACAAACTGCCTTATATTAGTGCCAAAATGTTAAAGTTTGACTCCAGAATGTGACGCCCCTGAGGCTTCAGTCGCCACAGGGTATTGCATCTGACTTAAGGTGCAATACTCATCCCAGGTAAGGAAAAGGTTAATCACTGGTTTTCACTTACACAACACACACAGCTCATGTGCTTTTGCACTGGAACGAGGCTAAAGAAGGTCACCATAACAATGGGTTTTTCCCAGCCACCAGTGAGTAATCAGAAAGCTGGGGGCAGCACAGGGGAAGTGAGAGAACACATTTTTTACTTTAGAATAGTCTAAGACTCAGAACAACACGGTCACTGTGGAGAGTGCTTCAGAGCTTCCACAGTTAGGACCAGGCAGACTGGAAGGAGCAGGAGATGACAGTGGAGAAGCTGGCTGACCGGTAGCTCCTGTGGGACAAAGGAGAAACACGGTTGCCAAGGGGAGAGCTTCATTGCTCCCTTGGAACTGGTGAAGTGCAGGTTGCAGAGCCCTAGGGTGGAACATACTCTACATTGGACCCCCAGAATCTTCCAGACAGGGGGATTCCACATCCCTCTGGCCACCACAAGATCCCGGAGCACAGTGGCACATAGGGTCCGGAGTCATTATTACAGTCAGGCCCAACAGCGGATCCGCACCACCTGCACATGGGACAGGAACTTTAACACTAAACAGGGGTCCCAAGGTACTTCAGGTCAAAGGGATCCATACTAAAAAGTGCAAGAAGGAAGGGCCCATAGACTACTGCACCTGTTCTGACCTTTGACTTACCCGGGATCGGCTGGAGTCCATCGCAGCGAAGACCGGTGCCTCCCGGCAGCCCACAAACTATGAGTAAAAGACCTGGAACCGCAACTACTGTGTCAGCCCCTTTATTGCCGGCGACCCGTGCTTCGGCTCCAAGTGCCACTGCTACCTCCATCATCCTCCTTGGGGCCTAGCTTCACCTGCGGGAAGCTGAACTATCCTAGCTGCGACACCATCCGCCCCAGAGGACAGCGACCGCAGTGACGGCTACTTCCTGGCCGCATACCGTAGGTGGTGTCATGAGACAACTAATACTCCCACCTTCTGCAACTCCCAACATCCTCATCCCATCCTCCATTCCCCCTTTTGGTGTACACCTCGGGGCCATGAAGCCGGGCAGGGCCACCCGTGACATCCCAGACCCGACATCACCAGCCCGGCGACGAGTATTTCACCCCCTGCCCCATGGGTGTTACAAGAACACCTGCTGCCATTTTTCTGCATTGCATATGTTTTTGTGCAATGATCTTATATCCGTTTTGAATGGGTGGTTTTTGGGACAATTATTCCTTGAAGCTCACTTCTCGTCCATGTTCTATGAAGAATAGGTGGGTGTAGCTGGGTCCCACTGATAGCTGCAAGTTCTGAGCTGATAGCACTGCCGGACATCTTTTGATTTTTAACATAAGTAAGCGTGGGCAAGTGTATGTAGAAGAAATGATGCTCTGATGTTGTATTGAAGGCAAAGGGTGGTCACACCAAATATTGATTAGATTTTGATATCTCTATTATTCATTCACTTTGCATTTTGCGCATTGATAAAAAATAAACTATTGACTCGTCTATTCTTTAAACCACTCTTTCTTTGCAGCATTTTTTGACACCTGTCTAAAACTTTTCCACAGTATTGTATACTTTTTTTGTTTAGGGTGGGGGGAGGGGTGAATGTCAAAATACCTGTACAGTTCATTTTATTTTCCCATGCAAAATGTGGTGGAATGATTCTTCTCTTCTCATGTCACTTCATTGTTTCTTTAAGTCTCACTCCTACACGTACAGATTGCAGGAAAACATGTATTTCCATTCTTTCAAAATAATTGCTCTATAATTGTCACAGTTATTTTACAGGAATAGTTCTCATGATCGACCTGTTCAAATCTGAGTAGGCGACTGTTACACAAATTGGCTTTTATGAAATGCAGCGCAGTATCTGCCTCTAAAAAAAGAATTATTACTGAAAGATGCTTGTGAATGTTTGGCTGCACTTGAACAGTAAAATATTGGTCGACATCTGCTTAATGCAACTTCATGTAGCGTGAAAATAAGGGGCAGACTTAAGAATTACAGCTGATGGAAGCCTGCTGCCATGTGCTGGTGTACGTTATTAATCTCGTCCTCCACTATTACCTTTTTATCTGGATCCTGTTAACTAGGGATTTGTCTTTAACTTATGGAAAGATCTCCTTTTCGGTTTTCTTATTGCAGATATGAAAAGGCTTTTGGCACGATGGATCAAAGGCTTCTAAGTCAGGAGCATCATGGAAAATTGGCCAGTATGAAGGCACGCGTGGTGCCGTAAATACTTGTTTAGATTATGTTAACCGTCTCTTGTTCCACAATTTGTCTTTTTGTTCCTATCGTTTAGCGGCTGAATGGAGAGTGATGTGAAGATTTTTTTTTTTAATCAAAACTGTTCTCGGCTTAAACAATTTACAATGTGGTACTTAGTAATTATAGATTTATATGTAATCTTGGATTTTATGCTGCAGATTATTTGCTTCTAAAGTTCCTGCATTTATTTCTTGGTTATTTCGAGTGCTGATTCACTGTGGTCAGTTGATACTTAAAAAGATCAACCCACAAATAATGTTTATGAAAATAAAGCATTAAATCATAAGCACATTTTCTCTTTAACCCCTTAACGACTGCCAATATGCTTTTTAATGGCGGTCGTTGAGGGGCCTTATTCCTCTGCGCTGTTTTTTAATGACGCAGAGAAATAAGTGAATAATACGGCCCCGAGAGTGGAAATCCCACGGGTGTCAGCTGGACATGACAGGTGACACCCACGGGCATTGGGCCCAACCGGTTTTGGAACCAATCAGGGCCAATTAACACCATAAATACCGCTGTCAATCGCGACAGCGAGACAGCGACAGCGAGGTTAAAATCCCCCCTATGGCAGGATCGGCCCCCGCGATGATAATTACAGGAGCCGATTGTTGCCATGGTACCATGGGGGTCAGTTGATGACCCCACGGTATGGTGGCCTGTAAGATTAGGCTATAAGTTGGGTCTTACAGGCTGTCAGTGAGTCAATGACACTGGTCTCATTTACTGCTGTACAAGAGTACAGCACTACATGAGATCAGTGATCAAAGTGAGAAATAAAATAATGTCCCACAGTGAGACTGAATCAAAAAATAAAAAAAGTTAAATGAAATGTATAAAAGGAAACAAAATACCAAAAATTCGCACAGAAATCACGAAACCCCGTTTTACCACTAGAAATGCAGCATTTGTGTTCAGACAAAAATAAAGAAGAAAATGTACACATAATTGGTATTGCCGGGTTCATACCAAACCGATCTATAAAAATGTCACGTTACTTGTTCTATACAGCAAATATTGTAAAAGAATAAAATAAAAGACATGGCAATAATGGCATTTCTACATGATACTGACACATACAAAAAAATAATAAAACGCAATCAGATAGTCATATGTAAAAAAAAAACTAGATAGAAATGAAAACTACAAACCATCCCACAAAAAACAAGCCCTTATATAGCTCATTCAGAAAAAAAAAAAAAGTTATAGCTCTCAGAATATGGCAAGGCAAAAACAAATTAATTTTTGTAAAATATAGATTTTAATGTGTAATAGTAGCAAAGCATAAAAAAGTGATAAAAATGTGGTATAGCTCTAACCGTACTGACCCAAAGAATAAATCGGTCTCATCACTTTTACCACACAGTGAATCGTATGAAAAAAATTATTAAAAATATGTGTTGCTGATTTTTGTTCATTTTCATCTGAAAAATCTGTTGTGCATGTTATGAACCCCAAAATGGTCCCCCAAAAATTGCCAACTTGTTGCACAAAAAATAAGCCCCATACAGTCCTCTTCGCCAAAAAATATAAAAAAGTTACAGGTCTCAGAAAATTGAGAAGGGAAAACTGTTTATTATTATAAAAAAAAGCATTTTAACTGTGTGATAGCAGCAGAAAATAAAAACCTATATCAATCTGGTATCGCTGTAATCACACAGATGTGAAGAATAAATCCGATCACTAATACCGCACGGTGAACCCACCAAAAATAAAAACAAGAACTATTCCTGCATTGCTGTCTGTTCATTCTGACTCACAAAATCAGAATAACACTCAGCAGATATTTATCCTACGCACTCCAATGGGTGTTACGTCGAGGCTTCCATGTACATTCTAAAAAACAGGCGATTCAGACAAAACCCCCTTTGGAACCACTCACTCTAATGATGCAAATGGAGCCATTTTGAATTCTGTCAGGTCTCTGTTCCAGCCCGGCAATTTCACATCATTTTAGGCATCTTTTTAGTGCATAAATGTGGACGATCACACCTCTGAGCATGCCTAAATAGATGGATACTTGTGACGTAGATGCCAAACAGTCTAAGGTATCTCCATCTGCCTCATTAGGGGAGTGGTTTCACCGGGGGATTAGTCTAAATCGCATTTTTGGGGGATTCACGCACAAATCCTGATGTAAGTGTTCAGCGCAGAACACAAGAATGTGATCTCAGCCTTATGCTGAAAGCGATCAAAAAATGTTCTGTATCCCAAAATGTTGCCAATAAAACCCCTAATTTATCCCTCACAAAACCAGGCCCCACTAAGGTCTGTGATCTGTCACTGGAAATATCGGAGGTTCCTACATTACTGGTAGAACAAGGTCTCTGGAAAAGAGATAAGGCTCCTCTATTGTAGCTGAAAGAGCGCAGTTTACAATTTACAGGGTGCATGTTTCTAGAAGCACAAATGTGTGGAGTTGCTACAATATATGCAGGCAAAATGTAAGGGGCTCTACAATATTTGGGGGCAAAATGTATGGGCACTAAACTGGCATATTTATAATTCTCCAGGAAAAGAGAGTGGCGTGGATCCTACAAAATAGTCACTGCAGCCACAGATAAATTATTTGAGAGGTGCAGCTTCAACAATGGGGAAACTTTTGGGTGTTTCTGCTGTTCTGGCACCTTAGGAGCTCTGTAAATGTTAACCGCAAACCATTTTAGCAAAATCTGTGCTCTAAGAGCCGAATAGCGCTCCTTCCTGCTCAGTAGTGCCGTATGGCCAGACAGTAGTTTCTGATGACATATAGGGCCTCACTGCATTTGGGAGAAATTGTGCAATAAATTGTGGGGTCCATTTTACCATTTAACCCATGTGTAACTGACAAATTTGCAGCTAATTAAAAAAAATTACATTTTTACCACTAAAATGTTATATTTACACATTCCGAATATTATCAAATTCTCTAAGGCACCTGTGGGCTCAAAATACTCACTACACCCCTATATGAATTTTTTACACAGTGACGATCCCAATATGGGGTCACTTGTGGGGTTTCTGATGATCTCGCACCTCAGGGCTCGGCTAATGGAGGCCACAATCTATTCAAACAGAATCAGCGTTCTAAATACCAAGTTTTGCTCCTTCCCATCTGATCCCCACTGTGTACTCAAATGTTAGTGCACAACTTCATATGGGGTACTGCCATGTTCGATAAAAATTTCATAAATTGGACTGTCAATTTTCTCCTGTTACCCTTTGTGTGAATTAAACTTTTTTAGACTAAAATAAAATTTTATCAAGAAAAACACTACAATTTTTGTTTTCACATCCAATCCAATAAATTCTGTGTAATTAGTGGGTTAAAATACTCCCCACACCAATAGATTAATTCAATATAAAGTTTAGTTTGCCAAATGGGGTCATATGTGGGTGTTTCTACATTTTTAGCACCTCAGAGGCTCTACAAATGCAACATGTCCAATTTTCCATTCCAAAAATTAAATAGCGATGTTTGCTTTTTGAACCCTGCCATGTGCCCAAACATTAATTTTTGACCATGTGTTTTTATCTCTGTGTTCGAAAAAAACTGTGTAACAAATTATGGGGTCAGTTTTCTCCTATTATCTATTGTCAAAATTACAAATCTTGGGCTAAAATAACATTTAGTGGAAAAAAACATAATCAACATTTTGATATCCACATTTTGAAAATATCTGTGAAGCACCCAGGAGTTCAAAATGCTTAACACATCCATAAATACATTTCTTGATGGGTCCAGTTTCCAAAAGAAGGTCATTTGTGGGAGGTTCCTGATATTTTGTTTCCTCAGGGGCCCTGCAAATGTTACATGGTGCCTGCAATCTATTTCAGCCACATTTACTTTCCAAAATTCCAAAATTGCTTCTTCCTTTCCGATCCCTCCTATTTATTTAGTTTATTTAAAATTAACTTTTTTACTACATTGTGAGGTATTGCCGCACTCATAAGAACGTGAATAACAACTTGTGGGGTCCACTTTTTGGTGTTTTGTTTTGTCTTGTTAAAGTGCGAAATTCGGTGATACAGCAATATATTTGTGAAAAAAATGAAAATTTGCAATATGATGGCACAATGTTATCAAATTTTGTTCACTATACCACTGGATAAAATCCTTGAGATGTGTAGTTTCCAAAATGTGGTCACTTGGGGGGGAGGTTCTGCTGTTTAGGTACCTTAGGAGCCCTGCAAATGCAAAATGTGGTTCCAACCACATGTGGGGTATCAGTGCGCTCAGAAGAAACTGGGTAAGAAATTTTAGGGTCAATTTTGTGGGACTCTTTCTTGTAAAAGTTAATAAATTGGGGCTAATGGAACAGTTTTAGGTAAAATGTAATTTTACCTGAAGGGTTGAGTACTTTGAGGACGCAGTTTTTAGAATTGTCACATTTGGATATTTTCTGTCACCTAGGCCTCTCAAAGTCACTTCAAATTTGATGTGGTTTTGTAAATTTTGTTGTAAAAATTAGATATTGCTGATAAACTTTGAACCCATCTAATTTCGTAAGTAAAAAAATTAAAAATTATGGTTCAAATATTGCGCTGATGCAAAGTAGACATGTGGGAAATGTTATTTAGTAACTATTTTGTCTGGCATAACTCTCTGGTTTAAGAATGTAAAAATTCTAAATTTGAAAATTGTGAAATTCCAAATTTTTTCACAAATAAATGCAAAAAATATCATCCTAAATTTACTACTACGTAAAGTACAATATGTCTCAAGAAAACAGTCTCAGAATCACCGGGATCTGTTGAAGTGTTCAAGAGTTATAACCTGTTAAAGTGACACTGGTCAGAATTGTAAAATTTGGCCTGGTCATTGAGGTCAAAATTGGCCCCATCATTAAGGGGTAAAAGGGAAACTGTCACATGGAAAAACTGCTGTTAACGTGCAAATATTGGGTTAGTTTGAAGGTTAATAGTGTTCTGAACATGCCTGGCGCCAGCACTTCGTACCCCACTGCTTTTAGTAGATTAAGTTTATTCCTCCCGGCATTGTTTGGGTGTCAGTCATCAGGGCCCCCCGTGCCCCTCGCACTGATTGACAGCCGACTCTGAAATAATTTTTTACGTTTCTTTTCCTATTTCTGGTAAGATATATTTGCTTTTCCAATTTCAGCAAAGTAAGATAACTGGAATAACATATTTTGTTAATGAACTGTTCATTCGTCCTTGTAAACATTGTAGCTATAAGTTGTGTTTATTCAGGCTTTTTTGTTGTTTTTCTCTACTGTTTTGCATTAGCAACTGTTCTTTTTATCTTGTAATACAGCAAATCTCATGTGGACTAAAGACAACAATCTCACGGACATTGCGAAATGCCTTATAACTAAATGTCTAGTCTAGGCCCAGAGAAAGCAAATAATATTCTAGTAGTAAAGGCAATACAGACAGCGTAATAGACTTCCTTGCAAACATTGCTGCGCAGAAGGAAAGTCTAATAGTGTGTTTCTGAATCATGGCAAACTGTGAATGATCCATTTGTGGTTTCACACATAATTGCTGGCATCCCAACATTGCATTTTATTACACTGGATATATTTAGCTGAAGTCGACTGACTCTCTGACCTACAAAATTGAGAGGAACTTTCATTTTCTCAAATTGGAAATGTGTGCTCTAATAGCAGAAAAAAAATTTAGATATTAAATTCAGCAATCATATATGCTATGTGGCACTGTGTACAATTCAGTATTCAGTGCACAAACTGCAAACTAGCAGAAAGCTATGTAACAGAATATATTATTCTTATGAAATAATGAATAATTTATACAATGAAACCCACAGCTGCATGAAAACAATGCATTCATGGGAAGCGGCATATCTTACAGGACCCGCTGCAAAATTTGTAAGATGGCTATGTGTCACATGGGGAACGTGCGTTACTTTGCCCAATCTTGAGGCAGCGAAAATGTCATGGCAATTCCCAGCTACAGTAGATGGGGAGTCAACCAGCATGAGATTTGACTCATCAATGCTCACCAGCAACTTGTCAACTCTATGGCTTTTGTCTCCAATTCTTTCAAGCTGTAAAACCATTTTTCATTGCTTTACCTTGCATGAACAAAAAGGAGAATAGTGTATGAAATTATAGCGGAGTCTATTTGCTGTTGGGTATGGTTTCAAGTCTAAGTACAATGCGGAACCAGTGAAGGAGATGGATAACTGCTGCCTAGCACTGGAAGAGACTTAGCTCCAAGTCGCAGAGGCTTCACCAACTGTCATGGTTGTGATACTAACTCGCTACAACTGAAAACATTCACCCAGTGTGCCAAGAAGCTCATGTATTGCCCCTGCTCATAGTTGTTGCACCATGTGTTTCTGATGCAATGCATTTTCGAGGTAAAAGACAAGTCAAAAGAGCAGCCCACATTGTCCTGCAGTTAAGAGCATAGACTGAACTCTTTCTGCAAGTAATGGTGGCTAAATATCTTCCAGCGAGAGTGAACGCACACCATTAATTCTCAAAAGGTTGCCAACTTCACTAGCAAGGGAAAGAGTACTTGGAGTTTAACAAGCAGTAGTGGTGGACAACAATGATGACCACCAACCAGGCACTAAATGAGGAAGCAGCTTTCGCTGACAAAGACAAGCATTAAGAGAAGGGGTAGCAGGATAACTTGAGGTTTGCTATGATTGTTGACAGGCTTGCTTTTTCCAAATGAGCAGGTGATTTTATGCTTTATGTGCCAAAACAAAACAGTAATTCCAAGTCTGTGTAATCCAGGACATCCATGGTGTAGTTATATTCTAAAGAGTTTGCAGAGTGCCAAAGAATTATCTGGTGACAGTATGCAAAAGAACTCCTACAAATTAGTTGCCCACATGTACAACTTGCCACCAACATGACCAGTATATCACCGGTCACTGAATTGACAGTTACATATAATATGCAGGTCCAGCACCTCCCTATATCAGTTCAAATACAGTATTATTACTCTCAGACTCCGACTATCACTCCTATTTTCTATGTTCTTCAGCATTGCAGTAGTACATCACATTCTGAGGCCTTTTTCTATCCCTATGTGTAATGCTTCCCCTGCCCACATGTATAGTGCCTGTGATAGTCCCCTGATTGACTGCACTAGACTAAAGCGGGATTTACACGCTGCGATCTCGTTAGCGAGATCGCAAGCAATCGTACCCACCCCCGTTGGTTGTGCAACACAGGCAAATCGATGCCTGTCGCGCACAACCTCGCTTACCCCCGTCACACGGTCTTACCTGTCCTGCGATGTTGCTCTGGACGGCGAAATGCCTCCTTTCTAAGGGGGCGGGTCGTGTGGCGTCACAGCGACGTCACACGGCAGCCGTCCAATAGAAGCGGAGGGTCGGAGATGAGCGGGACGTAACATCCCGCCCACCTCCTTCCTTCCTCATTGCCGGTGAAGGCAGTTAAGGAGATGTTCCTCGCTCCTGCGGTGTCACACACAGCGATGTGTGCTGCCGCAGGAACAAGGAACAACATCGTTAATTCGAAGAGAACGTTTTTTTGTTTTAGGACGACCTCTCCGCGGCAAACAATTTTGGCCGCTTTTGCTATCGTTTTAGGTTGCACATAAGTGTCACACACTGCGATATCGTTAATGACGCCGAATGTGCGTCAGAAACAACGTGGCCCCGACGATAAATCATTAACGATATCGTAGCGTGTAAAGCCTGCTTATATGATGTGCTAGCTGCAAAGCATTATAGGGAAGCCTCGCCTGACGTCTTGGGGGCCCACTCAACCTTCAGCAATATGTGAAATAGAACCTGACAAATATATATTTTTCATGATCTGCGTAAATCAAAATGCCACTTGTTGGAATTTGAAAAATTCAATTTGAAGACGATTCGCAGCAACATGATTCAATCATCTCTAATGATATGTAATGTTTTTACATATCGTAAACTTGATATGTGTATATATGTAGGTATAGTTAAATGTGACTCACAGTAGCATATTTGTAACATGAAAGCCCTTTTATTACTACATATTAAGGTTGAGTAAAACATGTGTACTACTTTGTGCTAGCTGAGATATCCAAGCTGGAATTATAGGCCTGATAGCTGCCATTCTCCTCCCCTCCTGCTTCCCTATGACATTCTCACTGGCACTACCTCTCAGATACCAAGTTAGAATTGCAGCTCATAGGCATATGGATATTGCTTGGAAGCAAACTCCTGACATCCCAACTTTATTGAACATTACTATTTAAAATACGAACATTCAGTGCTCAGCATAAATGAGTACATCACCTTTGAAAAGTGAGATTTTAATCGATATTTCGCTGAATACAAGAACGATGTACAAATTTTGACAAAAGGAAGTCTCAGAGAACATTTTCTTAACCCATAACATGAAAGAAAGGTTAATAAGATAACGTTCACTGAAAAATCTTCATTTTCATGCAAATTAGCTGATGCAAATATGAGTGCACAACACATCAAAAGCAACTACATCTAATCATTTGTATAACGTCCATGATTTTTAAGGACCATACCAAATCTTCTAAACATGGAATGAACAAGTTGGCAACATATTGTAACATCTATCTTTTTCCATTCTTCAAGTACAATCTTTTAGTGATGGTGACATCTTCTCTTTCAATATAAAGCATCACATATGTGAGTTCATGATACCATCAATGAAATGTAGCTCTCTGACACCAGGAGCACTCATGCAGCCTAACTTAAGGACACCACCACCACCATGTATCATTGTGGAAGTCAAATGCTGCTGATTCATTAAGAAGCCTCAAAATAAATCTTACTCCAGTCGAGGACTGGAGAAAAATTTCTGGTGTAAGGCATGCCACAGCCTGTCATAAATTAGATGAGCCGTGGAATCACACCCTCGTCCCTCCCCAGCTCTGTCTATTTTGCTGGGAATAGGTGAGACTCATGAAAATGTAAGTAACGGCTACAGTTTTGTGCCTCAGCATAACTTTTTTGGTGACTTTAGGAAGCAATTTTCCCCAGATTTCTAGAGTAGGAAAAAATACGAAATAGACGATGAAGAATGAAGGCCTTGATACAATTATGGCAGGATCTTTGTTCTTCATCACCTGTTTTTGTGCTGAGGCTTTTTTGGCTATATTAAAGGGGTATTCCCATCACCAAGATTCAATCCTAATATGTAGTTGGTATAATAATAATGTTAGCAAATACCTTGAATTAGAAATGTAGCATAGTTCTCCTGATTAGCTATGTCACCTACCTCATGTGCAGGGCATTGCAGGACCTTAGGTATACATGGCTATGACCATGCGTATAGTGACAGTTAATTGCTAGTGGTCATAATCATGGATACCTAAGGTCCTGCAATGCCCTACACATGAGATAAGCAACAAAGGGAATCGGGAGAACTATACTACATTTCTAATTAGAGGTATTTGTTAATATTATTATTATTATTATTATACCTACTACATATTGGGATAAGATATATATCCATATATATATATATATGGAGAAGGAAATACCCCTTTAAGTCAGAACAACAGTCCTTTCTTCAAGCTCGTAGACTTCAGGAGCAGTATTATCGGTCTTTCCTCTGGAGTAATCACATTGATAAATTAGGGCCCTATATATTTTTTATCAGGTAAGCAGCCAATAATGTACTTGTTACTTTAGCAGTATCGTATGTATACTAGTGATACACAGATCATAGTTTATTTCCCAGTCAATCATTACTCTGCTGCTTAGATTTGAATAATGCATTGTCACGATACAGACACAACATATGTCTGATTCTCATCCCACATCTTGTATTTTCTTTGTTTTCTTCCTCCTGCCTACATTAAAATAGTACGGTTGTGCTGTCAACCTAGCAATAAAGAGAAATTTCAATTTGGTTGCCATCTCTATAAAGAGATGCAAAGCGTCATCTCTGGAGTATAAACACCGATCTGTTTCAATTACAGTTTATTTGTGGTGGAGAACAGAAAAAAATAGAATAGCTCAGTAGCTGGAAACATTTACAGAGTTTCAAACCAGTATTATTAACTAATTTAGAGTAACAAATGTACATTGAATCCATAATTCATGATTTGTTGCCCGTAGATCGGTCTTCACCTTATCCATCTTTTGAATCCACAGGAAACTCAAGCATCCATGGGGACGTGTGTTGTTCCTCTGGTGTTAGGGATTCCCCATGACAAAATACATTCAGAACTCCCCACCTAATTACATCTGTTATCAAGTTTTTGATTTCTTAGATTTGCGTTTTTGATCCTATATATAACAAATGGGTAACACTAAATCACAAGTGTGCAAGAAGGATGTCAAGCATCTAGGTGTAATGAGGTGCACGACTGCTAGAGGCTGCAAGTACCCTAGTGGGAGAGATCTGCAGACTAGTCGATCAAACCGAGTCAGAAGCCAGGAGGTAACGTGAATACAGAGGGAGCGAGAGAAGCCGAGGTCACGTGAAAGCCAGGGGTCAGTAGCCAGGAAGGAGCATCAATAACCAAAGGGGAACAGAGACAAGGTCGAGGTACGAGCCAGAGTCAGAAGCCAAGAGAACACGTCAGGGACCAGGGAGCGCGGGGAGCTGGAGTCACAGAAATCCGAAGGTCAAGGAAGTAGAGAGTTCAGTCAGAGCAGGGGAGGTGAGGGAACTGGGAATGGAACTGAGGTAGTAGGACAAGATCAGAACCACTCACGGGAACCAGAAATGTATACTGCCAGGCAAGAACTATAACTGGCGGCGTTCTGGGTGAAAAGGCTTTAGATAAGGCAAAGCAGTCACCCAGAACGAGGCACTACTGAATAGCCTCCTGCGACCAGACCTAGAAGCAGAAAATACAACACACACAAAACATATTGGCTCTGCATGAAAGCAGAGCCACCAGAAACAATCATGACAAAATGCCTATAGTTCAAGGGGTTATGCCAGGTTCAGCCAAAAATTGACGGGAGGGGGGTGGTATTTGTATCTGAAAAATGCCATGTTTACTCACCACCACTCCAACTCCACCACTATTGTGCCCCATCAGTATCTGTTTACTTGGCTGTAGGGATGGCATTGGGGCACGTGACTGCTGCATTCAATCATTGGCCTCAGTTTCCACTTACACATAGACGAATGCTAATCTTTCTTAATTAAAATGGGAATGTCATTGCTATAAATATTCTTTTTACCTGGTCTAAATGCTCCTGAATCTTTCATTATTTTGTTCCTGCACCCCTCCATTTCTGAGATATGACCCCCCTTATTCTTTTAGCACCCTGTATGTGAACTTAGCCTTGCTAACCAAAGAATCATGCTTCTCAACGACCTTCTGTGGACATCTTTTTGCAGATCACACCCCATGTGAACTAGATTCATATATAAGGTGGAATAAAAGGATTAGGGGGCTATTTCTCAGAAACAGAGAGACACAGGTCAAAAAAATTAAAACTCCAAGTTCCGGAGAATGACGTCATTAAAAAAAGCACATATAAGGCAATTGACAGGTTCTCTTTAAATATGTCTTTATTATGTTTTTTATGTGCTTCTATATTTTTTAGTTGTGCCTTGCAAGCCAAAACTCTATATTTATGCTATTAGACTGGTGAAAGCGAAATAACATGTCATTTCACATGAAGACCTGTAATCGAAATTTACTAGACTTCATCTATGGAAGAAATCTTGTCTTCCATACAGCACTTGTCAAACATTTCTAACGAATGGTAATAACCTTTGCCATATCTCATTTTCCTACATAAACAGCTCTAGCTAAAACTATAAATGGTGGAAAACTTAAGCTGTATGGCTTGTATTATCAAAACTGTTAAACAATTATTTTCCACCCTGTCTGGAAACTGCTATCTGCTTTGTGACAAATGTTGTTCAGATGATTTTGTAATATGGGCAAAGGGGGGAAAAGAAGCATATACCGTAATTGAGATTTGCCATTATAGCTGATGTTTTATTTTGGCAATGTTTATACTTTTGAGCCCAATGGAAAATGTCTTTTATAATGGGAACATATTATATAATGTGTATATGACACAGTAAATCAAGCGTACGTAGATTGTGACAACTTACAAGACTACAACATATGTTAATAACAGAGTTAATCATCAGTCCTTCACTCCCCCATTATAGAAATAGTAGAGCGGAATTTCAAATTCTTATGCAAAGTGTGTATACATATATAGGTTATTGTCACGCTCCCGGTTTCCCAGCAACGCTCCTTACCTACTGAGCTGGTTTCACCATCCAGGCATCGCTCCGTACCCACTGATCCGTTCGCACCTGCATTGCACCGCTCCGTGCTTACTGATCCAGTCTGCCATTGCACCACCGCTCCTTGCTCACTGGTCCAGTCCATGCGTCCACCGGTCACGCCTGCCGCTCCCGCTCTTGCTCCCCTGAGTCCTGTTCCAGGTCTCAGGAGTCTGACTCTGACTGATGCCTCTGTATAGGACCGGGCCGCGCCCACTCACCTGGTCTTATAGGCCCAGCACTGCTGCAACAGGAAATGACCTGAGGCTGTGCTGGGTATATAGGACTGGCCTTTCCATGTGGGCGGGGCCTGATCATTGCTTGTGTTTCTTTGCTTTGACTTGTGAGCTAGGTGCTCAGGTCCTTTTGTTCCTGTATTACTGCCTTAAAGTACGCTGTGACCCTAGTGACCTGGTCCTGTCTTTGCTTCCTGATACCTGCACCTGTTCCTGTACTGTCCTATGGGACTCCATGACCCTGGTGACCTGGTTCTTCCCTTTCCTGCCACGCTAGTGCTCCAGCTACCGTGTACCCTGCCCTCCAGGTGGGGTGCTTGGTCCAGTGGATCCACCTCCTGGGCCTACCAGTCCTCCCTGGCCCTCACAGTATGATCAGGCCCCCGCCCACATGGATCCCTCTGGAGCGCAAACATCAGAGCTGGCTGAGCTGTAACAGCGCGAAACCCTGAACCGGATGCTGAAGTTCCTGGCGTCCATGGACCACCGGTTATATGCGCTGCAGACCGCCGCCTCATCTCAGTCCATGCAGCAACCAGTCTCCAGGTCCGAACCAGTTGTCTCCACGGCCTCACAACTTCGCCTTGCTGCTCCGTCTCGCTACGCAGGGGATCCCAAGTCCTGCCGCGGCTTCCTGAACCAGTGCTCCTTGCACTTCCAGTTGCTCCCGCACTTGTTCGCCTCAGACCAGGCCAAGGTGGCGTTTCTGATGTTACACCTGGAAGGTGAAGCCCTGGCCTGGCTTAACCCCCTGTGGGAGAACGAGGACCTGATGACCACTGATATCCAGGAGTTCCTACGAGCCTTCCGGGGCACCTTCGACGAACCCGGACGAACTACCGCAGTGACCTCTATGCTCCTCCGGCTACGCCAAGGGACCCAAACAGTCGGCCAGTATGCCATACAGTACCGCACGCTCGCTTCGGAGCTGGGCTGGAACAATAAGGCCTTAACGGCGGCCTTTTGGGAGGGCCTCTCTGGTCATATTAAAGACGAACTCGCCGGCCGTGACGTTCCACGCACCTTGGACGCTTTGATTTCCCTGGCAACCCGCATTGACCTCTGTTTTCTGGAGCGTGCCCAGGAGGTAGTCCGGGAGAAGCGACCACGCGTCTTGCCCCCGCAAAAACCTACCGCACCCTCGTCCCTGCCTTTCCGCGAATCGTCACCAGAACCCATGCAAGTGGACCGTCTGACCCAAGCCAAGCAACGCCGTGCAGAACGGCTCGCCCAGGACCTGTGCTTCTATTGTGGAGACGAGTCACACGTGCTTCGAACATGCCCTGAGAAACCTGGTAGACCCCAGGTCCAAGGGATGGTGGGAACCGCCACCCTTGCCACCGGAATCCCTTCCATCCCAGTTAAACAGACGGTTCAGGTGACGACAGAGGGGACCCAGTTTTCGGCAGAGGCCCATATCGATTCCGGGGCAGCAGGCAACTTTATCCACCAGGCCACGGTAGACAAATACCAGGTCCCTGTCACTCTGCTGAAGAAGCCCCTCTGGTTTGCCTCCGTAGACGGCAAACCGCTATACGAGCCTGTCCGGTATACCACCGAGCCCGTGAATCTCCAGGTTGGCACTTCGCATACAGAGCTCATCGCCTTCTATGTGATCTCGAGGATGGCTCCTGAGCTCCTGTTGGGCCTGCCCTGGCTGAAACTCCATGACCCTGTTATTAGTTGGTGCTCTGGCGCGATTACCCGCTGGAGTCCCTTGTGCCACGAAACCTGCTTGCAGCCTGTTCCTCAGCCCCTGGCACTTGACTCAGTCAAGCTGCAGGATCCTGAAGAAGAGACGACGCTATCCAGCGATGTTCCACCGCCCCAGGCATCTGAGACTTTGATTCCACCGCCTTCTGGGGTTGAGACTTTGAGTCCACCGGATACTGAGGATGAGACACTGTCCTGTACCCGGTTCGAGACCCTTGATCCGGTCGTCCAAAATTCCAGTCCTGCTTCTAACTGTCCTTCCCTTTCTGTTGCCTCCCTTGCCGCTGACATGGGTTCCCCGATATGGGATATAGTGGCCATGTAAACAGTCCGGGGTAAGCAGTCCTTCCTGGTCGATTGGGTGGATTGTGGTCCTGAGGCCCGGTCCTGGTTGTCCCGGAAGTATGTTGCTGCCTATCTTCGGTGCGTCTTCATGTCCCAGCTGCAGAGAGGGGGGCTTCAAGGGGGAAGGGGGTACTGTCACGCTCCCGGTGTCCCAGCAGCGCTCCTTACCTACTGAGCCGGTTTCACCACCCAGGCACTGCTCCGTACCCACTGATCCGGTCGCACCTGCATTGCACCGCTCCGTGCTCACTGATACAGTCTCGCCATCGCACCACCGCTCCTTGCTCACTGGTCCAGTTCATGCGTCCACCGGTCACGCCTGCCGCTCCCGCTCTTGCTCCCCTGAGTCCTGTTCCAGGTCTCAGGAGTCTGACTCTGACTGATGCCTCTGTATAGGACCGGGCCGCGCCCACTCACCTGGTCTTAGAGGCCCAGCACTGCTGCAACAGGAAATGACCTGAGGCTGTGCTGGGTATATAAGACTGGCCTTTCCATGTGGGCGGGGCCCGATCATTGCTTGTGTTTCTTTGCTTTGTCTTGTGAGTTAGGTGCTCAGGTCCTTTTGTTCCTGTATTACTGCCTTAAAGTACGCTGTGACCCTAGTGACCTGGTCCTGTCTTTGCTTCCTGATACCTGCACCTGTTCCTGTACTGTCCTATGGGACTCCATGACCCTGGTGACCTGGTTCTTCCCTTTCCTGCCACGCTAGTGCTCCATCTACCATGTACCCTGCCCTCCAGGTGGGGTGCTCGGTCCAGTGGATCCACCTCCTGGGCCTACCAGTCCTCCCTGGCCCTCACAGTTATATATCTATATATACACACAACGCCAATTCCAAAAAGTTGGGATGATGTTTAAAATGTCAGCACATCTCAAAAAATTTGGGACAAGAGTAACAAAGGTCTGGAATAGTACAGTAAGTGATGCTAATGAAAAACAACTGGAGGGTCAATTTTAAAGTAAAGCGTACTTTACACACTGCGATATCGGTACCGATATCGCTAGCGAGCGTACCCGCCCCCGTCGGTTGTGCGTCACGGGCAAATCGCCGCCCATGGTGCACAACATCGTTAACACCCGTCACACGGACATACCTTCCCTGCGATGTCGCTCTGGCTGGCGATCCGCTTCCTTTCTAAGAAGGGGGTTCGTGCGGCGTCCCAGCGACGTCACACGGCAGCCATCCAATAGCAGAGGAGGGGCGGAGATGAGCGGCCGGAACATGCCACCCACCTCCTTCCTTTCTCATTGCCGGTGGACGCAGGTAAGGAGATGTTCGTCGTTCCTGCGGTGTCACACATAGCGATGTGTGCTGCCGCAGGAACGACGAACAACATCATACCTGCAGCAGCAATGATATTTTGAAAAGGAGCAACGATTTTTCACGTTTTTGTGCTCGTTGATCATTGCTCCTAGGTGTCACACATTGCGATGTCACTAACGGCGCCAGATGTGCGTCACTAACGACGTGACCCCGACGATATATCGTTAGCGATGTCGCAGCGTGTAAAGCACCCTTAAGTCACATGACTTATTCTAAAAAGAGCATTTTAGAGAGGCAGAGTCTCACAGAAGCAAAAATGGTTAGAGGTTCACCAATCTGAACAACTGTGTCTAAAGATTGTGGAATAATTAAAAAAAAAAATGTGGAGGAATGCATGTGTACAAGGGATAAGGTCAGTGGTCAATATTAGATGCTCATTACTTATGGGCCCTCTGGCGATACTTCATTTAATATAGGCAAGATTCAGTGAAGCAAATCACTGCATGGGCTCAGGAATACTTCCAGGAATCATTGTTTGTAAACATAGTTCTCCATGCATTCCACAAATGGGAATTAAAGCTTTATTGACCCTGAGGTCATTAAGATTCAGGGGTACAGATTTATGAATCTCTACATGGTTACTCAGCTGATCCCATTGGTTTTCTATAGGATTCAGGTTTGAAGAAAGTGCAGGCCACTCCATTTGAGGTACCCCAGTCTCCAGCAGCGGTTCCCTAATGATGTAACCTAGATGAGCTGGAGCATTGTCATCCATGAAGATTAAATTAGGACAGTGTTGTTCATGTAGAGGCACAAAGAGTGGATTAATGAGGTTATTCAAGTAGTAGGGGCTTGTTACTGTACCATTCACAAAGTGTAGGGCAGTTCTGTATTGACTAGATGCACATTCCCACACTAACACCACCATCAAAGGTTCATATGGTGATGACAGTGACTAATGTATAGCGCATTACTTAACTTCACCAACATCATTGGCAGCCACCATTTCTGCTCAGCGTGAATAGACATTCATCTGTGAACAGCACTGAGGCCCACTGGTCACTTTTCCAGCGTAGATGCTCCCTTGTTCATGCAAAACAATGATGCCTGTGCCTGGTGGTGTGGTCAAGTCCCCTTATCTAGAACGCAGACCATGCTGATGTAAATAATTTAGAAAGGTCGGAGGTTACACTTGTGTGCCTCTCACCTACCTTAAATGTGCCTGGAGTTGTGTGGCATTCATCATCTGCTTCTGAAGGGCATTGTTCACAATGAAGTGGTCATCTTTGTGGGATGTGGCCCAAGGACGTCCAAAGTCTTCTGTGACTCTTCCGGTCTCTTTGTATCTATGTTGTAACCTGCTGATGACAGTCTATGACACTCTAAGCTTAGTGACCAGTGTCATCTGAGAACATCCTGCTTGAAGCCTCATAATGGTGAAGTAATGTTGATCAATTGTTAGCTGTTGTCTTGGTCTCATGATGTCAAAATATGAACAGCATGATGAGGATGACTGTTTAAATTCCAATTGTAATTGAACCTCAAAATGTATTGGGGGATTCATGGATCAAATACCTGTTGTGAATTTTGCCATTAAGCTCCTTGTTAGAAAACAAGTTGTGCCACAAGTACTGAATCACTGAACAGTTGGACATGCGTATTCAAAAGTTTAGAAAAGGTCACATTAACCTTCTCAGAAGAACTTAGTGTGCGCTTTAGGATCACCCTGAAATTTCACCCAAAAGCCACATATCCCTAACTTTTTGTGAGTAGTATATGCTCCCGAAATAGCATCCCCTTTTATTCTGCTACTAAAGTCCCATTCTCTAGATGTGGACAACTGTACATCATAGATATTTTTAACTCCAACAGTTCAGAATAACCTGGACATTCGAACCACTACCAATTAGACATTGTACACCCAGACATATTAATACAGATATATTACAACTGCAGACCTTATGATATGCAATGCTCTGATTCATATGATAGTTATTGTTTTCTAAGTGTAATGTCTTATATGATGTTTACTTCTTTATTGAACAATTATAGCTTCTTGTTAATCAAAAGAGAATTCATAAAAAAGATAGTGAATGGCAAAGATTCAATTACTGGCCATTGTGACACCTTTGTATCTACCCTTCTTTTCTCTGTCGCCTAGCGGCACCACAGTCCTTTCTTTTTTGTGGGCAATATGGGGTCAACACTCGACAACTCGAGTTTGATGTCTTTTGAAATTTGTAGTTCCGTCAAGGTTGGTAGCTGGAGAGTCAACCTCTGCCTCTGTTTACACCATCCTGTGTGGCTTGGGCAGGGCTTCAAGCTATTTAGGCTCCTGAAATCCTTCATTTATCCACTGTCAGTTATAATTTTACTATTTTAAATGAACTTCTGTGTGCCTTGCATTACCAGTGGATATTCCCATTTTTAACCTTGAGTTATTTAATTATTTTAATCCTGTGTTATTTTTTTTGTCCCTACATGTGCCTCCTGATTTTGACCTGGTTGCTGGACCATTCTTTCTGCCAGCCTGCACCAATGGCCAGCAGATAGCTATGTAGTGTCACAGGTGCCACTGTATAAGTCCAAATGCCTGTAAAACAGAGGTAAAGGGTGAAGGTCAAGACATCCACTTGGATCTGGTAAACAGAGAGGCTTGCGCTAAGACTGGCCATGGTAGCCATTTGTTACAGCTGCCAGGCGACTACTGACAGACCCTTGTAAAATAAATCCAAATTTAAAATCCGCAAAATCTGAAAACAAATTTGTATTGTATATTTGTTATTTATGAATACAGTAAGCATGTGTTTGTGATTAGACTTAGCCCATAGCAAAATTAAAGCAGGTTGTCCCATAAACAACAGATATCACCTACCTATAGGATACATGAAAAATGTCTGATCATTGGTGTTTCAGCTGCTGAGATGCCCATGTATCCGAAAAAAGGGAGTCCAGATTCCTCAATGTAAATAGAGCAGTGATGAACATGTGCAACAACAACTCCTTTAGGCAGTGATTACTGATTAGACCAGTGGTTGCACATGGTCCTACGCCTTCATTTTAGACAAGGGACTTTGGTATCTTATACCTGTGATCTATGGATTTCATAGCAATTTGACCTCAGAAAGTACAGATTTATCACTATCCTATGGATAAATTATACACTTTGTTTTTAGGGCAAACTAAATCATATGTTTGTTTTTAACTACTGCTGTCCGTTTCTGATATGCCGGCCCATTATGTTTGCCATGGAGGCACAGTGTGTATTTCTCTTCTTGGGATATTGTGTTTAGTTGTATTATGGAAGAACTATGGTTAGCTCTGTTATAATGTCACTCTGTCTGGGATAACAAATTTAGAGCACTCTGGCTGTTCTTGCAATGGTGATTATAGGGTATAATATAAACTTGGCTGAGAAAATGTGTCCAGCATTAAGTTTGTATGTGGAATTGGGATTTCAAGACTAATTTTTCTTTTGCCGAGTGATTTTCAAAATCCCAACTCTAAAAAGTTAAATTATTATAGCCCACAGCTCAATATTTTTGTGTATTGCTTAGTGTAGTGTGCCGTAGTGTATGTACAGCTCATTGAAACCCACTTATGGACCACAGCATATGTAGAGCAATAACCTGTAGGACAAACAATAAATGATACTTTTATGCTTGGCTTTATCGCAGTACAAAGAGCATCATCTGTTTGAAATACAGAACTGAAGAATAAAAACCTATTGTAACAAAATGCTCAATTTCAAATTAATTATGAGCTTTCTAAAATCATCCAACCACTCATTTATTGTTCACACAAGGTTATGCCAGGTTAATAATTATTTCTTTATAGATCTTCTTACTCTTCTTATTAATATTACAATTTCTTCTTAAACAAATGTCTTTTTAGGTGTCTAGTTTAATATTTTATATTCTCATTAACAAGTAGATATGTATAAAGTTTTTCTAGAATACAATAATCAACCATAATGTTAAAAGCACTAATATATGAAGTGAACAACATCTGTTGATAGTGACATCTGTTAAGAGGTGAACAGTCATTTCTTAAAGAAAGCCTATCAAATCCTTTTTTGGAATTAAACTGTCCCCAATATCTTGTTAGGGATTCAATGTGTTTTTTTTAAGCAAACGTTCTCTGTATTTATCACAAAAAATACTTCAAATTATGCACTTCCCCCGCATTGTGATTGATTGCCGTGACTGGCCGACATCACGCTCTTGCGCACTGCACCTCAGTTGCCCGGGCATGCGTACTGAATCTGGATGAATGCCCTCAGATTCATTTCTTTTGTTCGCATGCTCCGGGCATTCTCACGTCTCCTTGGGAATGCGCATGCTAAGCACGTCCCTATGTCACCACCGTCCCTGTGCTCCTGCCACTCTGCTCCTGTAGCATCTGCACATACAAAATTAATCTGGGGACATACACCCAAATTCAGTGCGCATGCCCGAGAGCTGAGGTGCCGTGCGCAAGCATGTGAAGATATGTGAGATTGCCATGACTGGTCGACGTTATGGCAATTATGGCAATCATTCACAATGCGGGGTATGTGAGTAATTTGAAGAGGGAGTCTGACTGACCATGACTGAACTGAAGGCAGGCGCCAGATTTAATCACTAAAAAGGCATTGGGAGCAGTTTAATGTAAATAAAGGACATGATCGGTTCCCTTTAAAGTGAATCTGTCAGCTTTTGGTACCTCATCAGAGCAGCATGATGTAGGCAAAGGTATTCTGAAACTAACGCTGTATCACTTAGATTAGTGGCTGTAGCTGTTCTGACACAGTGAAAGATTTTATTTTTTTTATTTGTACGTAACAGAGCTTTGGGAGCTGCCCCCGCCCACACCCGGCTTTCAGTATACATTTACATAGACAGAAGCTGCTAATCACAGAGGGGGTAGAGTCAAACTACAGCTCACACCTGCTCAGACCCACAATTGATAAAGATAAGAGGCTTAGGGTACCTTCACACTTTAGCGATGCAGCAGCGATCCGACCAGCGATCTGACCTGGTCAGGATCGCTGCTGCATCGCTACATGGTCGCTGGTGAGCTGTCAAACAGGCAGATCTCACCAGCGACCAGTGACCAGCCCCAAGCCAGCAGCGACGTGCAAGCGACACTGCGCTTGCACGGAGCCGGCGTCTGGAAGCTGCGGACACTGGTAACTAAGGTAAACATCGGGTATGGTTACCCGATGTTTACATTAGTTACCAGCGCACACTGCTTAGCTTTGCTCTCCTAGCTACAGTACACATCGGGTTAATTAACCCAATGTGTAATGCAGCTAATATGTGCAGAGAGCCGGAGCCGGCAGCACAGGCAGCGTGAGAGCTGCGGAGGCTGGTAACTAAGGTAAATATCGGGTAACCACCTTGGTTACCCGATGTTTATCTTGGTTACAGCTTACCGCAGCTGCCAGACGCCGGCTCCTGCTCCCTGCTCGCTTCATTTCGTCGCTCTCTCGCTGTCACACACAGCGATCTGTGTGTCACAGTGGGAGAGCGCCTTTGAAGAAAACGAACCAGGTCTGTGTGTAATGAGCAGCGATCTCGCAGCAGGGGCCAGATCACTGCTCAGTGTCACACACAGCGAGATCGCTAATGAGGTCACTGCTGCGTCACAAAAAACGTGACTCAGCAGCGATCTCGGCAGCGAGCTCGCTATGTGTGAAGCACCCCTTAAGCTAACATTGCAGGTAACAAAAAGCAGACTGTGAGATAAGAGACTGCTGGATGTAAACTTAATGTTAACTCTTACAGCATGCTGGCCTCAGATTACATAGCAAAATCATCTTGACAGCATCCCTTTAAAAGGAACCTGACAATTGATGAACCTGACAGTTTATACATGTGTTAGAAACAGAAAAAATGAGCAAGCAAAAGAATTTCAAAAACCTTTACATGGGTTATATAGGGATGCCTAAACCAGTGTTCCTCAAGTCCAGTCATCAAGAACCACCAACCAATCATGTTTTCAGGATCTCCTTAGTATGGCGCAAGAAATAACTTATCACCTGTGCAATACTAAGAATCCTGAAAGTATGATCTATGGGACTAGAGGACTGAAGAGGAAAAACACTGGCCTAGATGACGGGTCAGAGCACCTTGTACATAGAAGGTTTTAAGGGGTGTTTCCAGTATTCAACTGTTAGTACCACTCAAAAGTAGCCCAAAAAGGTCAGCAAGTAAACTGGCCACAGGGTATTGGGCTCATAAATTTTGTTGATGCATTTGAGGAATGAAAGCCAACCCAGTTTATCGATTCACAGGCAAATTCGAGATAGCGTTATCAGAATTAATCTTGCCAGTGCACATGTCGAGCGACTCTGTAGAGTTTTCCTCTGTGTTTTTTTAAATATCATGTCTGTGTTTTTTAAAACTTGTGTCCTCCTACTTTTTTCATTTGACCATTGCTTTTAATTTCATCTTGTGCTTAGTCTTTCTAACATTATATAGCATAAGAGATGCATTACATTGACAATGAACAGCACAAACAATGAACACTGAGTCATAAAGCAAAGAACTACAGACACTAATGTATTACATTAAAATGTTTTAAGTGGTCTGAATCCATTTGAATGTTTATATCACTGTACTTTATCAGATTGTTACTTTCGGAAAGTGAGAGATTTGAAAAATATGTAATGCTGAGTGTAAAAATGGATATCCGTCCTACGCCTCCATTGTCAGATGTTTCTACATTCATTCTGTAAAAATAATTTAGTTACAGTTTGTCAAAAATACAACCCCTTTCTAAACAAGACTTGTCAGCAGGTCAAAAATGGCCAGTTTATTCTCTTATTTTATTGCTGCTGCTCCTCTTAATATTCCACTTTCTTGTATGTTCTATATAAATCTACTATACAGTTCAAGAATATGGGCCTTTTTATTAAATGCTAATTTTTAGATCTTTACTAGATATGAGCTAACTTTTTCGCAAATCTCAAATTCTGCACGAGCCTTGCCCATTCGGATTCAGATTCCCGAACACTTTTTTCAAAAACGGCAAAATTCGACCTTTGGTCGGTAACTGTTCGGTTTACACTAATGCTTTTCTTCTACCTTATTATGACTTTGCCTAAGATAGTGGTGCTGCATGATAAGCGGGGGGGAAGGTGTTTGATGGTTTTATGAGGGAAGGGAATTATTCACCAGTCTCCATGCTCTTGGCTGTAACACTGCTTCTAGGTCCGCTCATTACATATTGTACATATTCACTGCTTCCCCCAGCTACTGTGATTGGTTGCAATCAAACTGCCGGTGTGCCAGCTTTTCTGATTGGTTGCCCTCACAAAATCTGCTGTCTGGGTCCCCTAATGGAGTGTAAAAATAATCAAAAATAAATGATGCAGGGTCCACCGTATATTGATACCCTGTGCAGATAAACCTGCTGGCTACAGGCTGCAGCCCTCAGCTGTGCACGTTATCTTGGCTGGGAATCAAAATATGAGGGACCCCATACAGCTTAAATAAATAATTTTAAAAAGCAACATGCAATCCCCCTCCTCCAATTTTTATACTAATCCAAAATAAAGCTGACATCTGGGGGCTGTTATTCTCAGGCTGGAGAGACCTATGGTTATTGGGTACCCCAGCCTAAAATAGAAGCCCACAGCCACCCAGAAATATTGCATCTATTATATGCCATAATTTCAATACTTTACCTGGCTCATCCATGGTGTGGTCACAATTGGGGTACTATAAGGGGTTAATGACAGCTGTCATTTGTCAAAAAATCAAAGCTGCCATTAAAGTCTGGATTAGTAGGGGTCTATGACACCTCTCCATTACTAATCCTGTAAATAAAAAGAAATAAACAAAAAACACAGATAAAAATCCTTTATTAAAAAAACCCCACCCTTTTCCTACAATTTATTAACCCCAAAACACCCTTGTCCAATGTCCAATTGGGATGAGCCAAGTAAAGTGCTGGAATTGTTGCATCTAATCAATGCAATAATTCTGGGCGACTGTGAGCTGCTATTTTTAGGCTAGGTGGGGCCCAATAACCATAGGCCTTCCCATCCTGAGAATACCAGCCCCCAGCTGTTATCTTTATTTTGGCCGAGTATCAAAATTGGGGCATGGGGCATGTCATTTTTTTAAAGTTATTTATTTAAATATTTAAAAAAAAAAAGCCCATGAGATCCATCGTATTTTGATACACTGCCAAGATAATGCACATGGCTGGGGGCTGCAACCTAAGGTTTATCTGCGCTGGATATCAATATATGGGGACCCAACATTATTTATTTTTACACCACTACAGGGACACAGATTGCGTGTGTGATTCCAACCAATCACTGACGCTGTCACAAAGGGTAGTGGTGTGGTCTGACTGCGACCAATCACAGAGGCCGAGACTCACAGCATGTGGGGAAAGCCGTGAATATGTATGAGAGCTAATGATTGGACCCAAAGTAGTGTTACAATCATGGGGAAGGTTGGAAAGTATAACTGTCTTTCTTTATTCCTTATTTTCTTTCTTTTGCAGCCCGACTAGCCCTTACTAACATCATTTTATAACACATAAGTTTGGGTCCCTTAAACTTATATGGGGTTCAGGTCAAATTCAGGGTCCAGTTCAGCTGATGAATCAATCAGTGAACCCGAACATCCACGAGTTCGCTCATCACTAGAATTTACCAAAGGTGCGATGCTCACGGGGTATAATGCAGAGCATGATCTAAAGCAGGGTTGGGCAATTAATTTTCCCGAGGACCCACATGAGAGACTGTGACTGATGTGGAGGACCGAACCAGTAGGCTGAAATTAATTTTGCTCAATATTAATATTAACATATTAAAATTATTTTATATTAATATTAATAATATCACTTAATATTGAGCAGAATTAGGTATGCTGACATCCCCAGTATACAGTATGAGCCCCCACATAGCCCCTCTATACACAATGTGAGCCCCCACATAGCTCTTCTATATACAATGTGAGCCCCCATATAGCCCTTCTATATACAGTGTGAGCCCCAACATATACTTTCTATATACAGTGTGAGTCCTTTCATAACCCCGCTATATACAGTATGAGCCCCCATATAGCCCCTCTATATACATTATGAGCCCCAACAATGTCCTAAATACATTATGAGCCCAGAAATAGCCTTACCCTTACAATATGAGCCCACACATACCATTCTATATAGAGTATGGCCCCATATAGCCTCCTATGAACAGTATGAGCCCTATATTGCCTCTTATATTCATGATGAGCCTCAAATAGCTTTATATATACTGTCTGAGCCCAAACATAGCCTACTATATACATTATGAGCCCCCCATAGTCTCCTAAATGCAGCATGGCCCCACATAACCTCCTAATAGAGCAGGGCCCCACACAGCCTGCTAAATACAGCATGAGCCTCTACATATCTTCCTATATACATTTCTGAGTCCCCACATAGCCTCTTATATACATTTATAAGCCCTCTCAAAGCCTTCAATTTACATTATGAGCCCCCAGACAGCCTCCTACATACATGCAAGCATTACATATACTTGAAAAAAACACCATATACTCACCTCACTCCCGTTCCCTTGCTGCTTTGTTCCCACCTCCGATGACACATGATTATGTGACGTTATCGTGTCTGCTGTGCCTCATGCTGATTAGTGGGAGATGGAACCAATAGCTCCTCCTCCACCAATGTGTTCATCGGTGTCTACACCCTGTGGGTCCCAATAGCGGTGACACTGGGAAGCAAGAGGAGGTGGACAAACAGCGGCGAACTGCATGGTTCGGTCCGTGGTCCACTGTTTTCAGCCCTTCAGCTATCTATGTCCGTGGGTCAAACTGGAACAATCAGAGGGACGAATGTGGCCCACGGGCCAAACTTTGCCCAGTTGATCTAAAAGCATGCTGGGAAAATCTTGTGTGCCATGCACCCTTGGTAAAAGACCATGAAAATATAAATATACTAAAAACAAGAATTGGCTACTTTTGATCCTCTTTAAATTGAAGCCAACAGATTTAAGATTATAGAGCATCACTAGGAGAAGCAGCAACACAGTAGGCCTTAGATTTCTCCTGCAGCTACCATTGTAGGGGAAATGTAACACATGGAATAACCAAGTCCTCTAGATTATGAAGTGTTCTTAGCAGTTTTTCACTCTAATAAAGGGGCTATATATTGTAGCTATAATGAAACCTATCAAAGAATTACTTTTTTTCAGATTTCTATTATTTGCAGCAATTTTGTGGGTGTTTTCATGTAAAACCTGGTGTGATGACTCAGTGTCAATAAGAAAAATCTGGCCACTTGTGTGGGGGTGAACTATTCTTAATTCTGCCAGATGTGTTGTTCCTTTGTACTGTAAAGGTCCAGTCACACTAAACAACTTACCAGCGATCCCAACAACGATAGGGATCGCTGGTAAGTTGCTAGGAGGTTGCTGGTGAGATGTCACACTGCGACGCTCCAGCGATCCCACCAGCAACCTGACCTGGCAGGGATCGCTGGAGCGTCGCTACACAAGTTGCTGGTGAGCTCACCAGCAACCAGTGACCAGCCCCCAGCCAGCAGTGCCGCGTGGAAGATGCGCTTGGTAACTAAGGTAAATATCGGGTAACCAACCCGATATTTACCTTGGTTACCAGCGCACGCAGCTACACGTGCAGAGAGCAGGGAGCAGCGCACACTGTGCGCTGGCTCCCTGCTCTCCTAGTTACAGCACACATCGGGTTAATTACCCGATGTGTGCTGCAGCTAAATGTGCACAGAGCAGGGAGCAGCGCACACTGCTTAGCGCTGGCTCCTTGCTCTCCTAGCTACAGCACATATCGGGTTAATTAACCCGATGTGTCCTGCAGCTACATGTGCACAGAGCAGGAGCCGGCACTGACAGTGAGAGCGGCGGAGGCTGGTAACAAAGGTAAATATCGGGTAACCAAGGACAGGGCTTCCTGGTTACCCGATGTTTACTGTGGTTACCAGCCTCCGCAGAAGCCGGCTCCTGCTGCCTGCACATTTAGTTGTTGCTGTCTCGCTGTCACACACAGCGATCTGTGCTTCACAGCAGGAGAGCAACAACTAAAAAATGGCCCAGGACATTCAGCAACAACCAACGACCTCACAGCAGGGGCCAGGTTGTTGCTGGATGTCACACACAGCGACATCACTAGCAACATCGCTGCTACGTCACAAAAGTTGTTCGTTAGCAGCGATGTCGCTAGCGATGTTGCTTAGTGTGACGGGGCCTTAAGTGGTGAGTCAAGAGACATGGGCCATTGTTTCATATTGGACTGTTCGGTGCTCTTTTTGCATTCTAACTTTTTTAATGCCTGCCAATTGCATCAGCCTCCTATGGTGTACTAATCTGTGACATCTGGAGGACAATTGAACTATCAAACAATTGCCTCTATCTCCTCTCAGTGGGTACCTGCCAAAAGCGGAGTGCTGCTGCCAGGGGTAGTGGCCCTGGATGCCCCTAGGTTGTAGAGGTTCTAATACTTGATGAATCATTGAAGAGTGAGACTTTGTCACTTGAACAATCTCATGTCCTTACTGGGAATGTACTATATACTGTTGTCTGTTGGAAACCCACTAATATCTTACCAGAGTGTGGTAACCTCACCCCTTATTGTCTGAGCAATGTTCTTCCCACAGAGATGGAGTACGGATGTTTAGAGGGATGAGCCCTGGGCCACGAAGTCTGTTTACAACAACCAGGCCAGCGGATGAAAGCACCCTTGAACCTCGTGTCTCCACACTTGGCCACTTGACTTTTTACTGATAAACAGATTGCGGTGCAAAGTCTTCACAGATCTGCTCAGCTATTGGTAGACATTCATTTATTAAAGGGGCTATCTAGATTTGTGATGACGAGAGTTTTTAGTCACTCTATTATTCTCTGATGCCGGCAGCAAGACCGGATAGTTATGCAACCGCAAGTATGAAATTTTCGTACTTCCAACCGCATTCCGACTAGACATGTGCAGACTTGCTCAATTTACTTGTATTGAGCAAAACTGCAAATATCTAATTGGAATGTGGCCAGAAGTATGCAAATTGCATACTTGCGGTTATATAACTGTATCTGTAATTAATTCTAATATCCACTACCTGTTTGTTTCCCAGGTAAAACTAGCTATGCTGCATTATTAACTCAGTCTACAAAAAAAAAAAAATAAAATGGAGGGCTTATTCTGTAGCTACTGCGGTTGAACCTAATGAATTGTTGTTACACCCCTGTGCATATATGTTGTTTAATGAGTACAATGTGAGCTAATGTGCAATAACTTACGCTTAAAATATTTAATTGAAAAGAATTACCAGAAAACTGAAACATATTTCTTTCTCTTTTTTTCAGCTTTCTTCTTGTCTTCAGCTGCTTAATTTTGTCAGTGTTTTCCACCATCCCTGAACATCAAGAGCAAGCATCATATTGCCTCTTTGTCCTGGTAGGTGGCACAATTTTATACATGGTGACAAATTGTGAAGTCAATGTTTACATCAAATATTCCCAAATATTCTAAAATATTAGTTTTCAGGTAGTATAGAAATTGATTTAAATTTATTAAGAGATGTTCTAAATTTCTAATAAAACTGTGTTCTCCAAGATACCCTCTCGTTAGGAAATGTGGATTGGTCTACACTACCAGAGGACACAATATCGAACATCCTGCAACCTTATTTTTTATTTCAGTATACCACACACATACTATAGACATGATTCATTAAGACTGGTGTTTTAGGGGATAATTTTGCGTGCACTCAACCGGGTGAATGGAGCGGAAGGTCGGTCATGAACACTGCCTATCAATTCATTCTCATAGAAGCACCAAAGATCTGGGCATTGCACTCGTGCATCTCTGACACTCACATTAAGAATGAATGAAGTAGTATTGCATATGATCGACCCCTGTTCCATTCAGCCTGGGCTCTTCAGAGTTTCAGCTTTTGGGATCAAAGGGGGGCACAGCAGTTGGACCCCCAGCACTCGGAAAGTTATCCCCTACCTTTTCGAATAACTTTTTTTAACTTGAGAAGACCCCTTTAATGAAGGGAATATCATACACTTAAATAATTAAAAGGTGCATTCCATTTTAAAAATTAGGCACATCTTTTACCAGGCGTGCACCTCTACCAAGGTGTTTCTTCAGTCAGGGACTGAAGTACATTTCTATTTTAATTTACACCACCTAATGATGTTGGCGTGAATTTGCCAGATGGGTTTTACCAAGCTCCGTCCTGCCACCTCAACACCCAATTTGGCATAAAATTGGCAAAAGTCGCAACATTTTTGCCTACTTATGACTTGTGCAAAAAGTTTGCAATGTATCAAAGTATTTTACAGAATCCTGTACGTTTTTTTTTTTTTACTGGTTGCCTCTTTGTAGCTTAGCTTTGTTGGATATCTTAGTCTATACAACCAAAAACGTATAATAATGTAAACTTGCTGGTCTAATTACACCTATGTTTTTCCAGTGCATAACCCAAATGTACACTGTCTACATAGCATGAATGCACAGAAGTATTTACTATATTTTGGGTAAAATCACTTTATTCAACTCATGGGAAATTTGATGCATTTGTAAGAAATGCTTATAAAATTATACACAAGGAGAAAAAAGTCATGAATTTGATTTTGGTTGAAAACAAACTTTGTGTTAAAGAGGTTGTCCACTAATCGAACAAGCCCTTCTTAAACACTTTACAAAAAAAAAACATTCCCTTTCCGCCCCAGTGCTATTCCAGTGATATCGGTACTGGGTCCACCAGCATTCTCTACTGACATTATTAAGCCACTTGAGTGCTGCAGTTAATCAGTGACCTCAAAAGGGCAGCAATTCTCACTCTTATTTTGGATGAATCTTAAAAATAAGAGTGAGAACTGTTGCCCATTAGCAGCTGCTAACAGGCAGCACTGCTCTGGTGGCATATCAGCGTCACATGAGCCATAGGAGACCAAGTGCCGACATAGCTGGAATGACACTGCTACAATAGATGAATATGTGCTATGCTCTGGTGCCATATCAATGTCACATGAGCCATAGGAGACCCAGCACCAACATAGCTGCAATGGCACTGCCACAGTAGATGAATATGTGCTATGCTCTGGTGGCATATCAATGTCACAAGAGCCATAGGAGACCCAGCGCCGACATAGTTGGAATGGCACTGCCACAGTAGATCAATATGTGCTACGCTCTGGTGCTATATCAATGTCACATGAACCATAGGAGACTTAGCGCTGACATAGGACACATAATGCCAACATCACTAGAATGAAGCTGCTGCAGTAGATGAATTTATGGTATTCTCTGGTGGCATATCAATGTAACAATAGTCATAAGTGACCCAGCACCGACACTGCTGGAATTGTACTGCTACAGTAGATGAATATATGCTATGCTTAGGTGGCATATGAATGTCACAAGAGCCATAGGATACACAGCGTCGACATCGATGGAATGGTGCTGCCGCAGTAGATGAATATGTGCTATGCTCTGGTGTCATATCAATGTTGCATGAGCCATAGGATACCCAGCTCTGACATCACTGGAATGGCACTGCTACAGTAGATAAATATGTGCTATGCTTTGATGGCATATCGATGTTGCATGAGCCATAGGATACACAGCACCTACATCACTGGAATGGCACTGCTGCAGTAGATGTGCTAGGAATGTTACATGAGCCATAGAAGACCCAGCACTGCTGCAGGAGATGTGCTATGAATGATACATGAGCCATAGGAGACCCAGCACTGCTGCAGGAGATGTGCTATGAATTTTACATGAGCCATAGGAGACCCAGCGCTGCTGCAGGAGATGTGATATGAATGATACATGAGCCATAGGGGACCCAGCACTGCTGCAGGAGATGTGCTATGAATGTTACATGAGCCATAGGAGACCCATCGCTGCTGCAGGAGATGTGCTATGAATGTTACATGAGCCATAGGAGAGCCAGTGCTGCTGCAGGAGATGTGCTATAAATGATACATGAGCCATAGGAGACCCAGCAATGCTGCAGGAGATGTGCTATGAATGTTACATGAGCCATAGGAGACCCAGCGCTGCTGCAGGAGATGTGATATGAATGATACATGAGCCATAGGAGACCCAGCACTGCTGCAGGAGATGTGCTAGGAATGTTACATGAGCCATAGGAGACCCAGCGCTGCTGCAGGAGATGTGCTATGAATGATACATGAGCCATAGAAGACCAAGCGCTGCTGCAGTAGATGAACATGTGCTATTTTCATTGTATTCTGAGGAATACAGTATTTCAGACTGGGTTGTTAGAGTTGTGAATAACCGCAAGGGTTGTATGAAAAAGAAATGATTGTATGCGTCTGAATTCCACTGACAGGTCTTCTATTGATTAGTTTTTTTCACAAGGCATAGTAAACAATAGCTGATTAATGCCCCTTCAAAAGAAAGACAGTAAAATCAAAGGACTGCCCATTTTTTGGACAGACTTTTTGGGCCCTCTGACTGTTTGTGGCAGTGTTCTTTGTTTGACTTATAGAGGGGGAGATTCCTAATAGGGAGAGCCCCTTCCACATTATGATGTAGATATAAGGCTTGTTCCCAAGACTTCACTTCATCATTACATTAAACTTGTATAACTATTCTACTGTAGTATCATTGTAATGACTCACTTGACAAGCAACACTAATCCACGAGCTCTCAGATAGCTGTCATAATGTATATTGTGATCATCTGTGTCAGCATGGCATTGAGAAAATACCGTCTACTGTAAACAGCTGCCATTCTAATACTAACATTACAGTAAGAAAACATTAGTTATCAAATATAATCTTTACAAACTGTGTATAGTAGTTTCCTAAATGCTATTAAACAATTTGTTTTGAGAAAGAGCAGATAAATATACCCTGAGATAAGGGCGAGCGCTATGTTTATATAGTTCACTAATACCCTGATAATGTTGCATTCTCTTCGTGTTGAGTGACTGCCAAGTGGCATCAAGAATTGAACAGGTATTTAAAACTTGGGGGAAGGGATCACCCTGGCAAGTTATGTTCTTTTAGTTGCTGAATGACACTTCACCCCTTGTAAGACGAGTACTTACACTTTCAGTTTTCACTCATATGCTGAGGGGATTTGTGAAATCACTAGGAGACTGGTTTATGGCGTCTCCGTTCGGCACTCTTACTACACAGGTGCACCGACTTTCCTCGGAATTTCAGCTCTTCTTACAGTAGGCTAAATAGAGTCTTGTGGGATCAATTAACCTTTTCCTCTCTTTGACATGCTTCGGTTCTTGTTCTTTCTTCCTGTCATATCAACACTTCAGTGAACATTTGATATCCCGAGACACGTAATGCAGAGATAAATATATACACTGTTCGAGTTCTTTTCACCAGAGATCATGCTAACTCCGTCTTTGTTATGTTCCGTAAAATATAACACTCTGCAAACTTTCTTTTTGTTGTCAAACAAGATTATTTGTATTTTATATTGATTTGACCTAAAAGTTCTATTTTTTAAAAGGAGCCTCTTGGGTATTAGAAGTTTACGGGAGAACATCTACTCTTTCTTTCAAGCACATTCAATTCTGGTTTTTAGGACTAAAACACTTGTTAGCCACTTTTATCTTTTTTATCTTAAACTTATATTCATTGCTGTTCACATCCATGGCAGACAGACTGCTACCTACAACAGTGCTACCCAAAAGTATTATTTCACTTTCTTCCTCATATACTTAAAAAAATATTAGAAAGAAATCTAAATGATTGAGAATTTAGTGAGACTGGAACAGATATTTTATAATATATTGTTTTTATCACCAAAATGACTAAATCGAATGTCTTAAAACATTGGATTTTCTTTAGGCCTCTTTCACACGTTCGTGAAAAACCACACACGTTTTTCACGGACGTGTCAGAGGAGCGTTTTGCCCTCCGTGAGCCGTGTTTATTGCCTACATGTGTTATCCGTGATAACAAACGGAGAACGGGAACTTTCTACTCACCTGTCCCTGGCTTTGCTGTCCGTGGTGCTGAACTTCGGTCTCCGGTCCTGCTGACTCCCCGCTGCTGCTGCTTCCGGCCGCAGTGAAGTGAATATTCAATACGCATAATGAGCGGCGGTCGGCAGCAAGTGACAGCAGCGGCAGAGACTGCAGGGCTGGAAAAGGTGAGTAAAGTTTTGTTTTTTTTTTCTCGCAGACACATGTCTTTTCTTCGGGTGCATGTCACACGGAACACATCCGTGTGGTCCGTTTGTGTTATGTGTGACCAGTTTGCATTCCGTGTGACACCCGTGATGCCAGAGAGAAGACGGACATGTTGCCGTGAGAAACACACGGACACATGTATGTACGTAACGGACACACGTTCCGTGCGTAAATACATACGTGTATCCAAATCCATTGGAATTCTTAGGTCTACGTGTGTACGTGTCTCCGGTACGTGCGGAAACTGACCAAACACGTATTGGAGGCATGTATGTGTGAAAGAGGCCTAAAGGGAATCTGTCACCAAGTTTATGCTATGTACTCTGAGAGTAGCATAATATAGAGATCGAGACCCTGATTTCAGTGATGTTTAATTTACTGGTCTGCAGATTCAGCAGTTCTCTGAATGCTGAGCTTTGTATAACCCCACGCATAACAATGATTCTCAGCTTTTTGTCTACACTGTATATAAGCAGAAAGTTGCCAATCAGTGGTGGGGACGGAGTTATACAGAGCAGGAGGGCTACATGGCATGAGACAAATCGTCCTCTTGTGATAATCTTCTCCAGATAAAACATTGATTTTATTGAAACTATATCAAACAGTCCAGTAAATGACACATCACTGGAATCATGCTGCTCTTAGATTAAACAGCATCAATCTGTTGACAGATCCCCTTGTTATAATCACAATGTTTGTTGTAGGTTAAATGTTGATTGCAGAAAAAAATATCAAGAAATACTTTATCCAAGGAGGATTTGTAGAAAGTTACACTGACAAGCAAAACGGTAATAATGTTTTGAACTTTTGACTTTCAACTCCATATCTCACCATCCACCACAGCTTTGAGCATTGGACTACCTTCATATTATAGACAATCATCTTGGCTATCTCACAGATATATTTGACTTGCAACTATTTAGCATATGATTAGTTATGCAGATTCTTGTTATGTCACTGCATTGTTACTGTTTTACTACTAAAAATCTAAATTAATTTTTTTATTATTTTGTTAGTATTTTGTAAATGTACCTTTGGGTTTCAGTACTACCCGTTAGCTTCTTGGCATGCTCTGGATCAGATTCAAGCATGTCTCTCCTGAAATCTGGTCCCAGGTCTTTTCTACATGTTCCCAGTGTAGTGTACAGCTTTTTTTTCAACTCTACCCACAAGTGTTAAATTGGGTTAAGGTCTAGGGACTGTGGGAGTAATCCAGCACCTCAACTTCATTATCATTGAATCATTTATTTTCTAATCTCGACATATAATTTGGGTAGTTGTCCCGATGAAACTCATTCATCCTTTTTATACCATAGTACTCAAGTGTACAAAGTAACTCGTCTTGTATGATACTAAATGTAGCTGAGTATTGAGACCATTGATCCTGGTCAAGTATCGAATGCCTTTGGCTGTGAAACAGCCCTGTATCATCAGGCTTGCTCCACTGATCTTCACAGTTTCTTCAATTTCTCAATCCATTAGCCCTTTATTTCCTGGTTTCTTCCAGACCCATTTGCCCCATCAGTGCCTTGTCTATTGACTTTCACTCCAAATTACCCATTTCAATCTTCTACTGCTCACTTCTTTGCAAACTAGAGCCGACGCTTTTTATGTTAATATTGAAATCAAGGCTTCTTCACCTTCTTTTGAGTCACCATTCCAGACTTGTATAATATGCATCACATACGAGTCTCCTTCACTGCCGTATTTGTCGTGCCAGTATTGATAGACCTTGTGATGAGCCGATTTGTTGACTCCAATATTTTGCCTTCATTTACATCTCTTGGCTTTGGATGGATGGACTTCATTTCATATTCTTTCATCTGTTCTGGCACTCACATGAAGCAATTTGGCAATTTTCTTGGCTGAGAGACCGCTGTCAATGAGCCGGATTATTCTATTTCTCTTTTCTTGGGAAATCTTCTTCATGGTTGCTTTTCAATTCAAACCAGTGACCTTTCACTTAGGAATCAACCTATTAACATAATGAACTATTAATGAATGTGAGAACATGTTGTAATCTGTAGTATACAGAAAGACTTTTTTATTTATTCAAACGCCAGGAGCAAAACAGTAACAATGTAACATGATAAGAATCTGCAAAAGTAATCATATGCTAAATAGTTGCAAGTCAATTTATGTACGAGGTAGCCAAGATGATTATGTATAAAATAATGGTAGTCTCATGCTCGAAGCTGTAGTGGGTGGTGAGATTTGTTTGTCACTGTATAATCAACTAATACCATTTCCAGACTTTTTTTATGAGTGAAGCTGGAGTTAAAATACTCATATATTTTCCATTTATTATGAATTTAGAACCTACCACTATTGATGAGTGAGCACTAAAATACTGGGGTGCTCGTTACTCGAATCGAGCAAAAGAGAATGCTTGTCTTGAGTAACGAGTATTATGGAAGTCAATGGGAAAATTGAGCATAGACTGTCCCAGGATGTTTGGGGGGTATGCAAATTGCTAAAATGGATGGAAACGGCATTCAAATGGAATGGGAACAGCATTGGGGAAGATGCTTGGATGAATCTTTGAGTCCTCACGTCACTGCTGGAAACAATGTTCTCAAAGTGTTAGGCCACTTTTACGTACTGGCAATAAAATATACAAAAGTGAGAATGAAATGGATTTTAGAGGAAAAAATGTTAGAAAACATTGTTTCTTGCATAATGACTTGAATATAAGGTATATTTGAAAAAGGGGAACATTTTTATTATATTTATTTATTTATTTTTTTAAAATGCCTCCTCTACTCATTGTTACATTCACACAGCGTTTTTTTTACTTTTTTGTACTGTCTCATTGCTTTCAATGATGAAAAAAAACATTCAACGGTAAATGTAATTTTAACATTTTACTACCTTATCTGGGCATGTGATGTGTGCGACATGGTCAGGCACATCCTTTTTAATTTATGAAGAAGGGATTCTGAAACTCACAAAGTCTATGCAACAATGCAAGGACTGGCAAATATTGGAAAGAAGAGGGACTCTGATACACCCTGTATTAGCCATAAAGGAGGGCCTCATATTAGGCAGTTGGATTTCTGCACTCAGAAAGCCTATGCACTCAGTACAAAGACTGCCAAAAATTAGATTGAGGGACTGCAATAGCCCCTTGAAGACACCTAGTGGTGTAAACATCTGCCAAAAACCAAAAAGAGATATTCTGATACACACGCGAAGAGACGTAGAGGAGGGTCTCAAAAAACTTTTTTTGAACACTTGGAATTAGTGGAATTCCTACTCAGGTTAAGTCTGATGCCCAAAATGCAAGCACAGAAAAACACCCCTGGGGGTTTACATTATATATATTGTGAGGTAGCGAGGTCGGCTGCTCAGCAGAAGACACGGGATCCAGGCATTAAGGTTCACAGCACACGGTTTAATGTCCAAAACAAAAGTCCATAACACAATACATGTGCCTCTCCAGCAGAAAACTCAGGGAGTTGTGTTCACTCCCTCACACCCGGCACACCTGCCCTTGTTCCTGATTCTATTTAACCCTTCCCTCAGCCTGTAGGGAAACAGCATTAACCCTATAGTGGATTCACTTCCTATCATGGAGTGAGCACAACCGGGGCGAGACATACCGGCCGTCATAGATAACCCCGGTCACAGTCTCACATACCCCCCCCCTCAGTTCAAGCGTGCGGGGTTGAACTCCAGCCATCAAACACGGGCCGCGGGACAAGGCATCGGCGTTGCCCTGCAACCTACCGGCCCGGTGTTCAACCGTAAACCGGAAGTTCTGCAGAGAAAGGAACCACCGGGTAACCCGGGCATTCCGTTCCTTGGCAGACCTCATCCAGACCAGTGGAGAGTGATCCGTCACCAAGCGAAACCGCCGTCCCAGCAGGTAATAGCGTAGGGACTCCAAGGCCCACTTGATCGCCAGGCACTCCTTCTCCACTACACTATAATTCCGCTCGGGAGGGGTGAGCTTCCTACTCAAGAAGGTGACGGGGTGTTCCTCCCCCTGTACCACCTGAGACAGCACTGCCCCCAGGCCGACCTCCGAGGCGTCAGTCTGTACAATGAACTCCTTCCGGAAATCAGGGTTGACCAGAACGGGCTGTCCGCACAGGACCTCCTTCAGGGCCTGGAAGGAGTCCTCGGCCTGCGGAGTCCAGCGCACCATGACGGACTTCTTGCCTTTGAGAAGGTCCGTCAAGGGGGCTGATAGTCCCGCAAAATCCTTTACAAACCTCCTGCAGTACCCCACGATACCCAGGAAGGCCCTAACCTGCTTCGTGGTCAGGGGTCTAGGCCACTTCTGGATCGCCTCAACCTTGTTAATTTGGGGCTTAATCACTCATTGGCCTATCACGTAGCCCAAGTAGCGGGCTTTCGTGAGTCCCAATGCACATTTCTTGGGATTGGCTGTCAATCCGGCTGTTCGAAGCGCGTCCACCACCGCTTGTACCTGTTCCAAGTGGGTCTGCCAATCGGAGCTGTAAATAATGATGTCATCAAGGTACGCCGATGCATACGCCTGGTGGGGTTCCAGCACTAAGTCCATCAACCTCTGGAACGTGGCCGGAGCGCCATGTAACCCAAAAGGCAAGACAACATAGTGGAAGAGACCCTCCGGCGTAACAAAAGCGGTTTTCTCCTTGGCGGACTCTGTTAGTGGCACCTGCCAGTACCCCTTGGTCAGGTCGAGCGTGGTAAAATATCGCGCCTGTCTCAGCCTATCAATCAGCTCATCCACCCGGGGCATGGGGTAGAGATCGAACTTGGATATTTCGTTCAATCTCCTAAAGTCATTGCAGAACCTTAAGGAGCCATCGGGTTTTGGTATTAGGACAATCGGACTAGCCCATTCACTCTGGGATTTTTCGATGACCCCCAGGCGTAACATTGTCTTTACTTCCTCTGATATGGCTTGTCGTCGAGCCTCCGGTAAATGTTCCTTCACAATTGGCATGACCGCGCTTATGCGGTTCTGCATACCTAAAATGTGTTCGATCACACTTTTATGGGGGGTGGGCTGTTGTTCCCATGTTTCTTTTGCCAGGTCCAACAATCCCCGGGGATGTCGCCCGTATAACAATTCAAAAGGCGAAAACCCCGTGGATGCCTGTGGCACCTCTCGTATGGCAAACATCAAATAGGGAAGCATCATATCCCAGTCTTTCCCGTCTTTTGAGATCACCCTTCTAAGCATGGTTTTCAGGGTTTTATTGAAACGCTCGACTAAACCGTCCGTTTGAGGATGATACACAGACGTACGCAACTGCTTGATCTGGAGTAGCCGACATAGCTCTTTGGTCACTTTAGACATGAATGGGGTCCCCTGATCCGTAAGGATCTCCTTGGGCAACCCCACCCGGCAGAACACAGCAAACAACTCCCGAGCTATAAGCTTTGCTGCAGTATGTCTGAGAGGTATCGCCTCGGGATACCGGGTGGCATAGTCAACGATCACTAGGATGTGTTGGTGCCCTCGAGCGGACTTTACGAGGGGTCCCACCAGATCCATCCCTATCCGTTCAAACGGGACTTCTATAATGGGTAACGGTACCAACGGACTGCGAAAATGGGTCAGGGGTGCGGTAAGCTGACACTCCGGGCAGGTTTCGCAGAACCGTGTTACCTCCCCGAAGACCCCGGGCCAATAGAACCTTTGCAATATTCGCTCCTGCGTTTTCTTGACCCCTAGGTGGCCACTCATCAGGTGTTTATGAGCCAAGTCGAGGACCCGCCGGCGATGCGGCTGGGGCACCACCAACTGTTCTACCCCCACGCCCCGTATTTCATCTACCCGGTAGAGTAAATCCTGCTTAAGAGCGAAATGGGGGTACCTTACCTGGGCACCGGGCAGCTGTGCCACCCCGTCAACTACTGTCACCCGACTCCGGGCATGTATCAACGTAGGGTCCTGGAGTTGGGCTGTCCCAAACGTATCCGGGGACGCCTCCAACTCCGGGATGGGCTCGACCGTCTCAGCCTCTCCTGCCAATACCTCTAGGGGTGACCTACCGGGTTCACACTCTGTCCCTATCATGGTGACCCCTACGGCAGGTGTCCCAGATTCAGGATTGTAGGGCTCAGGTCCCGGACCAACCAATATCTGAGGGGACTTAGGGGGTCCCCTCCACAAAGTCCAAAAATAGGGCAGATCCCTTCCTAGGATCACGTCATAAGGAAGAGTGTTAAGAAGTCCCACCTCATGTTGCACCTGCCCGCAAGGTGCTGTGATGGTGACAATCCCCGTGGGATAGTCGCGGCGGTCCCCATGTATGCAAACCACCCCCACGGTGCGTCCTGTGGTCTTTACTTTAGCCCTCAAGGTGGATCGCACAAGGGTCACTAAACTTCCGGAATCCAACAATCCTGTAACCGGACATCCATTCACCTCTATTTGGCACAAGTGGGGCTCCGTCTCTGGGGAGACCCGGTCAGCGGTACACACCACCTGAGCATACATTGAACCCCGCCGGGTAACCCCACAATCCATGGGCTCCGTGGTGAGTGGACACTGGGCTTCCATATGTCCCACCCGCTGGCACCGCCAACATCTAATGGGGACGGAAACCCCCTTGACGGGTTGTCGTTTAGGGTACAGAACCTTCCGGACCTCAGGAATGGTGGCCGCGGCCTCAGATGGGACGGTAGGGGACTCCTGCACCGTTGTCAGCGGTGCGTCCTTGGCCCTAGGCTTGGAGGGGCCGGACCGACGGGCGGTACGCAAAGTCTCAGTGTCCCGTATCAAGTCCTGCGTAGCCACATGCCGCTCTACCAGGGACACCAATTGGTCCAGGGTACTCGGGTCACCCTGTCCGACCCACCGTTGAACGGTGACGGGTAAAGTGCGCACAAAACGATCCACTACTACCCTTTCCACCATTTGCGCCGGGCTCAGAGTGTCAGGCTGCAACCACTTTTTTACAAGATGCAACAAGTCATAGGCCTGGGAGCGTACGGGTTTGGCTTCCTCAAAGAACCACTGATTTACCCGCTGAGCCCGTACATAGGTATTCACCCCCAACCGAGCCAGTATTTCGGCTTTCAGGGTCACATAGTCAATGGCGTCCTCGGTACAGAGGTCCAGGTACGCTTTTTGGGGTTCCCCCGTGAGATAGGGCGACAATACCTCAGCCCACTGCGGGGTCGGCAGCTTTTCCCGCTCGGCCACCCGCTCAAACACCGCCAGGAACGCTTCCACATCATCACCCGGGGTCATCTTTTGCAACGCTTGTCTCACCGCTTTCCGGACGCTGCCGTCGTCATCCGGTCCCGGGGTTGTTGCTGCCGGTCTGGCACGGATCGACTTGGCCAGGAGAACCATCTGTTCTTGGTGCCTTTTTTCCTGCAATTGCAAGGCTTGCTGCTGACGTGCATTGTCCTGCTCCATCTGTTCTTGGTGCCTTTTGTCCTGTACTTGCAAGGATTGCTGCTGACGTGCATTGGCCTGATCCATCTGTTCTTGGAATTTTTTTTCCTGCATTTGCAAGGATTGGAGCAGGTGTGCATTGGTCTGTTGCTGCTGTGCATTAGCCTGTTGCTGCTGTGCATTAGCCTGTTGCTGCTGTGCATTAGCCTGAGCCAAATGCTTTAGTATGTCCTCCATGGCGTCGCCGGGTTTGGGCTGTAGTATAGCCGCTCGAATCCAGGACATGTGCTACTGGGTCACCAGGAATGGATGCTACACCTCACCGGCTGTCATGCCCGCCGATTCTCCACCATATGTGAGGTAGCGAGGTCGGCTGCGCAGCAGAAGACACGGGATCCAGGCATTAAGGTTCACAGCACACGGTTTAATGTCCAAAACAAAAGTCCATAACACAATACATGTGCCTCTCCAGCAGAAAACTCAGGGAGTTGTGTTCACTCCCTCACACCCGGCACACCTGCCCTTGTTCCTGATTCTATTTAACCCTTCCCTCAGCCTGTAGGGAAACAGCATTAACCCTATAGTGGATTCACTTCCTATCATGGAGTGAGCACAACCGGGGCGAGACATACCGGCCGTCATAGATAACCCCGGTCACAGTCTCACAATATATATATATATATATATATATATATATATATATATATATATATAATATATAAATATACATAGTGTATATATGTGTGTGTGTGTGTGTGTGTGTGTGTGTGTGTGTAAAAGTGTGTTTAAGAGGTTACTTGAGGTAGTCATCTAAAAATGTATGTATTGTAGTGTCATACAAACCTTTGAAAAATTGTGAGAGTATCGCATCACGAGTGGTAAGCGTTGGAAATACACCGCAATGAAAGGAACATTACAATTGCCTTTAGGTTTTTAGGTTTGGCTGTTGTCATCCAACGGAGTTGAGAAGTCTAGGCTAATCCACCCTTTGTTCATTTTCATAGAAGTAAGCCAGTCAGCATTTTCAGTTGACAGGTGGATGTGCCTATAGGTTATGCCTACTGGAGTGCTAAAAACTTGCTCAAACAAAATGCTAGGGGCAGGGCAGGCCAGCACCTCCAAGGCATAGAGGGACATTTCATGCATCGTGTCCAGCTTTAATCAACAATAGCTGTATGGCACAGAGGAATCACGGAGGATGGTGGTATGGTTGGCTAGCTAATCCTTCACCATTTTCATAAACTTTTTCCCTCCTTGTCAGAGTACCCCGTGCATCAGGACCACGGCTTCTGTGTGCACCACCGTCAGCAGGAAGTCTACTTCCCCTTCCCTTACGAATTTTAAATTATATATGAGCTAAGAACAGTATCATAGAATAGAATGCATTTAAATTAGACCTGTAAAGGACTTTGTTTGTATATGGCAGCACTAAGAACTGTAATGCAATGAACCCTACCTAAATGCCTTTAATACACTATTCCTACTCCAGAAGCTAACCCTACACTAATTGCAGACTAAAAGTGGTATTATTAGAGAATAGAATGTATTTAAGTTAGCCCTGAAAAGGAATGTTGGTTGTGCGTGACAGGACTCTATCCCTACTTCACAACCTAACCCTACACTAATCACAGGCAAATAGTGGTATTATTAGAGAATAGAATGTATTTAAATTTGCCCTGAAAAGACCTGTTGGTTGTAAGTGGCAGCACCAAGGACTGTATGGCTATGTGTACACAATGCTTTGTTATCACATTTTTGGTGCGTTTTAAGTGCATTGTTTTCACAAAACTGCATGCAAATCTTTATGCTAGCAAAATCAATGAAAATCCTGAAGTTTTTTGTACATGTTACTTTTTTCCCTTGCAGATTAAATCAGAAATACATCTGTAGCATGTCAATTCTTTCAGTGTTTTTGCAGTGTTTTACACCCTAGAATGAATGAAAAATGCATTGGAAAAAATGCACGCAAAAAAACACACCAAAAAGGCATCAAAAACACAGGGCCAAAAGAAAGCATTTTTGCTCCCAAGATATGCAGAAATGAAGCAGAAAATTCTGCAACAAAATATTAATCATGCGCAGACAGCCTTACGCAATGAGCCCTGCCTAAATGGCTAGTACACTATTCCTACTCCAGAAGCTAAGCCTACACTAATTGCAGACAAAGAGCGGTATTATTTAAGAATATAATGTCTTTAAATTGGCGCTGAAAAGGACTGTTGGTTGTATGTTGCAGCACCAAGGACTGTAATGCAATGAACCCTGCTTAAATGCCTCTAATACACTATCCATACTCCAGAAGCTAATCTTAAACTAACTGCAGAATAATAGCAATATTATTAGAGAATAGAATGTATTTTAACCTCTTCACTACCCGGCGATTTTCTGTTTTTACTTCTTTTCTTCCAAGAGCTATAACTCTTTTATTTTTCTATCAGTATAGCCATATGAGGGCTTCTTTTTTACGGGACAATATGTACTTTGAATGAAGCCATATATTCTGCCACATGTTGGTCTGGAAAGTGGGAAAAAAAATTCCAAGTGCGGTAAAATTGCAAAAAAAATTGAAATTCCACGATTGTTTTTTGTTCTTTCTTTTTTTATTTACCATGTTCACTACATGGTAAAGTTGACCTTATAGTATGATTTCCCAGATCAGTTCGAGCTCGTTGATGCCAAACATGTATAATTTTTTTGTTTATTTAAGTAGTGGGTAAAAAAATCAGAAAGTTGTAAAAAAAACAAATGCACTTTTATTGCCATTTTTCAAGACTTGTAACATTCTCATTTTTGGGATCTGGAGCTGTTTGATGGCTTAAACTTTGAGGCCTAAGCTGATGTTTTTAGTTATACCATTTTTGGGTACATACGATGTTTTGATCGCCTCTTATTGCATTTTGTTCCAATGTTGCGGGAACAAAACCATAATTCTGGAATTTTTCTTTTTTTTTTTCTTTTTACGTCCTTTACTGATCAGTAGAGATGAGCCACCCCCCTAGAGTTCGAGTTCGGTTCGTCGAACGGTGCCCCGTTCGACAAGCCGTTCGACGAACCTCTTGATCCCCATTGAAAACAATGGGAGGCAATCACAAACACATAAAAACACATTATAAATGTACACATACAGTTAATAAACATTGCCATAACACTTACCGGTGCCCACGATGCGTCCTGCACTCTGTCTCCCGCCGCTTTTCCATCGGTAATCGCTGAGTCCTCCCGGTAACCAGCAGTGATGCAGGACCTATCGTGACGTCAAAATAGCCATGTGACCAGTCACGTGTCTATTATCTAATTGGCTACAGACTGGTCACATGGCTTTGACGTCATGCTAGGTCCTGTCATTACACTCTCCGGTACATGGTGCACGTTTGTGTATCACCATGTACCGGCAACATGCTCTGGCACACGGTCGACTCCCCGTTCTGCTTCCCCGTTCCATTATTGACCAGCTGACACAGCCGGTAAATAACAGAGATCACCGTTGCCATAGCAACGCACCTGTTAGCGGTGATGTCACCGCTAACAGCCGCAGCGGCACCGGGAATCACGTGATTGGAGCACCGTTGCTATGGCAACCCGTCTGTCAGCGATGACGGTACTGCTAACAGCCAGCAGCACTGATCACTCACGGAATGAAAAGCCTGCACGGGGAGCAGCGTCTTTCTCCCATGCAGTGCTGCTGATGGAGCAGAGCTGCATGTGTTGAAGGAGAATGAAGACAGAAGACCATGGATCGTGGAGGGATAGAAGGGAGTAATAAACATGAAGTCTCTAAGTGTGTCTGTGTATTTATTTCTATTAAAGTATTTTTTCTTCGTGTGGTGGGGGTTTTTTTTACCCTTTATTGGAGATTCTTAATGGCCGGGTCAAATTTGCCTGACATTAAGAATCTCTGGCTTAATACTAGCTATTAAAGCAAAGCTAGTGTTAACTCATTATTACCCAGCAAGTCACCCGGCGTCAGGGCTGCTGGAAGAGTTGGATACAGCGCCAGATGATGGCGCTTCTATAAGAGCGCCATTTTCTGGAGCGGCCGCAGACTGCAATTCGCAGCAGAGGGGCCCAGAAACCTCGGGCTAACCTGTACTGCGGATTCCAATCCCCAGCTTCCTAGTTGTACCCGGCTGGACACAAAAATGGGGTGAAGTCCACGTGTTTTTTTTTTTTTTTAATCATTTCATGAAATTCATGAAATAATTAAAAAAAGGGCTTCCCTATATTTTTAGTTCCCAGCCGGGTGCAAATAGGCAGATGGGGGTTGTGGGCAGCCGTACCTGCCTGCTGTACCTGGCTAGCATACAAAAATATGGCGAAGCACACTTCATTTTTTTTGTAGTTTTTTGGCAAAAAAAATAAAAAATGCTACCCTGGATTTTCCCTTGCCAGTGAAGGTAACACCAAGCAGTGGGGGTTGGCAGCCAGTAGCTGCTTGGATTACCCTTAGCTAGCAATACAAAAAATGCAGCGGGAGCCCATATATATTTTTTTTAATTATTTATTTAAATAACTAAAAAAAAGGGCTGCCCTGTATTTTGATTGCTGGACATCACAGTGCTGTAAAAATAAATCTTTAAAAAAAGATGTAGCGCTCTGCATTATTTTTGATTCTCAGTGCAGATAAAGCAGCCAGCTACGGGTTGCCAGTCCCATCTGCCTGGCGTTACCTTGGCTGGCAATCAAAATACAGGGAACCCCATTAATTTTTTTTATTTAAAAAAAATAGTTAACAAAAAAAAAAATGACGTTGGGTCCTCCCATTTTTGATAGCCAGCTAGGGTAAAGCAGACGGCTGTAGCCTGAAAACCACAGCTGGCAGCTTTACCGTGGTTGGGGATCCAATGTGGAGGTCACCCCAGGCTCTTTTTTTATAATTATTTTATAAATATTAATAATTACAAAACAAATTAGGGTCCCCCCCAAATTGGATCACCGGCCAAGGTAAAGCGGACAGCTGTGGTCTAGTATTCTCAGGGTGGGAAGGTCCATAGTTATTGGCCCTTCACAGCTTAAAAATAGCAGGCCACAGGCGCCCCAAAAGTGGCGCATCCACTAGATGCGCCAATCCTGGCGCTTCACCCTAGCTCATCCCGCGCCCTTGTGCAGTGGCAAACGGGGTAATAAATAGGGTTGATACTAGCTGTAAGGTCACCTGACATCAAGCCCAGCAGTTTGTGATGTCATGGCGTCTATCACATACCCGACATCACAAACTGTCAGTACTAACAAAACAAATAGCCAAAAAAAATGTATTTGAAAAAACACTCCCCAAAACATTCCCTCTTTCACCAATTTATTGTAAGGAAAAAAAATAAGGGGGTCCCACGATGACTCTGGACCATCTAGAATATGGGGAGACACGCTCAGGGAACGTATCCCCCATTTTCTAGGAGTGCAGACCCTCCATGTGAGGAGTGTGGGTGCAATGAATCTGCGCACACTCTCCCCGGGTCCACAGCAGCAGAGTCCATGTCGTAAGTGTTGCCAGCAAAGCTGCAATGCCCTGCTCATGAGGTAAGGGCATGCCTAATCAGGAGAACTATTCTACATTTCCAAATATTGGTATTTGCTGATATTATTGCTATTCCACCTACTATATATTGGGGATAGGATCTTGGCGATGGAATACCCCTTCAAGTCCAGTTATCCAGCTGAATGAATACTAAACAACAGAGCTCCCTATTTAGACATGTTTTCTTGTGGCGTATAACGGACTCTCATGTTTGGTAGTCATTCAGCAGGGCAACCATAAAATCAAATACCTCCATTTGGAAATGTAGTATAGCTCTCCTGATCAACTATGTTCCTTACCTCATGAGCAGGGCATTGCAATAGCTTACAGATGCATGGTTACCACCACTCACTGTGTCTAAACACAGGAAGCTGAGCTGACAGCTGCTCTGTGCATGCGGAAGCATCTATCGTGAAGGAGGGGGCTGCGGGGGATCAACACTGCACAGACACCGTGGGACACCGGGGAACACCGGTGGGGTTATAGGGGGTGACCTGGCAGGGCCTGGGAAGGAGTTTTCTGTCGCATGTGTCATGGCACATGCGACAGAAATCAGAGGAGTAGGGGGAATGTGGCCGGCGTGCTGCTGTGCGCGTGGCCATCTTGCATTTCCGGGAAGGGGTCGGGGGGGGGGCACTTTGGCGACACCGGGGGACCAGAGGGGACCGGGGAGGAGATTTTATCTCCCATCTGACATGTTTGTTCATGCCAGATGGGAGATAAATATTTTTTTACCGGCACTGTCATTTACTGAAACGTGATCATCGGTATACGGTGTATACCGGTGATCACGTGCGCGGGGACCGGAAAAACCGGCCTGAATCATGATCTCCAGGGTCTCAGCTACCCCCTGAAACCCCAGAGATTTTCTGATGCTGGGGGGCACTATTCACTTATTTCTGCCTGCTGTTTATAAACGGCAGATCAGAATAAGGCTTCATTCACACGACCGATCCGTTTTTGCGGTCCGCAAAAAACGGTCTGTTTTTTTCACGGGTGCATCTGTGTGGCATCCGTTTCCGTTCTGTATACGGTCCATATGTCATCCGTTTGTCATCCGTGTGCCTTCCGCTTTTTTTTTGCGTACTACAAAAAAACTGAAGGAGGGAAAATACATAAATTTACCCAGGATCCATAGCTTCAACCTACATGAGGCGGTCACATGTTCACTCCAGTGCCATTTTCTACTGCTTTTCACAGCGTAGAGCGCTCTGGTGATTTTCTTGTGCTTGTACACTTGATATCAGTCTTTTCTGTCATTATAATGGCAGAAAGACACATAATGTCCCACTCTCCTGCATTTTGTAATTTTGCACCCTTTGGTGCCTTTCATGTGGCACTAAGAGGTGCTTAGAGTTGTATTTACCAAAAAAAATAAATAAATTTAAAAAAAAAATGATGTGGGGTTCCCCCTATTTTTGATAGCCAGCAAGGGTAAAGCAGATGGCTGCAGCCTGCAAACCACAGCTGGCAGCTTCCCTTTGGCTAGTAATCCAAAACTGAGGGCACTCCATGCTGTTATTTTAAATTAAATAAATAATTAAAAAAACAACACACGTGGGGGTCCCCCCAAAATTGGATCACCAGCCAAGGTAAAGCGGACAACTGGGGTCTGATATTCTCAGACTAGGGAGGTCCATGGTTATTGGACTCTCCCCAATCTAAAAATAGCAGGCCGCAGCCACCCCAGAAGTGGCGCATCCATTAGATGCGCCAATTTTGGTGCTTCGCCCCAGCTCATCCCGTTGCCCTGGTGCAGTGGCAAACGGGGTAATATATGGGGTTAATACCAGATGTGTAATGTCACCTGGCATCAAGCCCTGGGGTTCGTGAGGTCAGGCGTCTATCAGATACCCGACATCACTAACCCAGTCAGTAATAAAAAAAAAATAGACGACAAAAACATTTTTATTTGAAAAAACACTCCCCAACACATTCCCTCTTTCACCAATTTATTAGAAAGACAAACAAATCCAAGTCTGCTGTAATCCAAAGGTTTTCCATGACGATCCATACCATAGTCACTGTCCCAGTCAATGAAGAACAGAATGTTCCATATTGGATGGGAGAGCAGTGACCTGAGCTAACATCAATAGGTCAGCCCAGGTCTCTGCAGGGCATGACAAGTGCTGCTGTCAGGAGCGAGGTACTTTACCTGCGGTGACGATCTCCTGCACTGCTGATAGCAGAGCTGTCACTGACTTCAATGACCGCCACCTTCACAGCCTCCACTAGTCACAGTCTTGGGTCGGCAGAGAGAGGAAATGTGAAACGGTGGCCATGGAGGACAGTGACAGCGCTGAGGTCGGGAGGGCAAGACTTCATCACCGCAGGTAAGCCGAGCGGGGCCATGTGTGCGGAGTGTGAGGTGGGTGGAGCCTAGCGGGGTAATATGTGCAGAGTGTGAGGTGGATGGAGCCTAGCGGGGTAATGTGTGTGGAGTGCGAGGTGGGTGGAGCTAAGCGGGGTAATGTGTGCAGAGTGCGAGGTGGGTGGAGCCAAGCGGGGCCATGTGTGCGGAGTGCGAGGTGGGTGGAGCCTAGGGGGGCCATGTGTGCGGGCGGCGGAGTGCGAAGTGGGTGGAGCCTAGTGGGGCCATGTGTGCGGGTGGCGGAGTGCGAAGTGGGTGGAGCCTAGCGGGGCCATGTGTGCAGGCGGCAGAGTGCGAAGTGGGTGGAGCCTAGCGGGGCCATGTGGCGCTGAGGACGTCAGTGCCGGGGACTTCATACTTCATGGCTGGGGACAGGTGAGTGTGAGTGTGTGTGTACATGCCGCATGCAGGAGGGGGCGGAACCCAGCGGGGAAGTGTCGGCTCCCTGCACACTTAACCAAGGTAAATATCGGGTTACCAAGCAAAGCGCTTTGCTTGGATACCCGATATTTATCTTGGTTACCAGCTTACGCAGGCTGCCAGCTCCCTGAGCACTGTAGCTGTAAAAAGCCCTGCTTTTGGTGATCGAGCCGTTTTCGAACGTAACTCGAACTGTCGAGCTTTTAGCAAAAAGCTCGAGTTCGAGTTCGATCTCGAGCACCCACAAAATCACTCGAACATGAAATTGGCGAACCTCGAACATTGCTCATCTCTACTGATCAGATTAATTTATTCTATATATTGACAGATCAGGCATGTCTGAAAGTGGTGATACGAAATATGTTTCTTTTTTTGTTTGTTTTTTTTGTTTTATTTTCAATGGAGCAAAAGGGGTGTGATTTCAAATTGTGGGTTTGTTTTTTTTTTATTTCTTCATATTTTTAAAACTTTTTTTAACACTTTTTATTGTTTTTTCTAGTCCCCTTAGAAAACATAAAGTAGATACAGTCTGATCACTTTTGCTGTATAGAGTGGTGCTTCATCACAACTCGGAACAGCAGAAATGCCGATCTGCTCTGAACACCGGCGCTCACTATATCTCGACAGTGAAAGGGGCTGTCATCAGCTATCCCGTGGCTGTCTTGACAACCCATTGGCATCCTGTGATCATGTAACGGGCTGCCAATTAGGACTTTGAATGGCGTGGTCCCCGCCGGTGTGCTCACAATTTGGCAAACTGCAGTGTAGCTTTTTTCTGTCTGTCAGTAGTGGGGTCCTCCTGGGTCTCCTAACATAGCATGTGATTTCATTCAAATGTCGATTGATAGCTCACAATGATACACCCTGAAGGTCTGCTTGAATTTCTTTGCAACTTGATTGGGGCTGCTTATCCACCATCCAGACTATCCTGCATTGCAATCTTTCGTCAATTTTTGTGTACTATCCACATCTAGGAAGATTAACTACAGTACCATGGGTTGTAAACTTCTTGATTATGTTGCACGCTGTGGACATAGTTTTTATATATAGTTTTATAAATAGTGACTGTGATTTAATTCATCAAGAAAATGGTACACATTGACTGTAACAGAAAGGTTGGACATTTCCCATTTCAGTCTGTAACTATATTAACCTAAACTCACATCGATGTTACTTAGAAATAATTTAACAGGCTATATTATGCTTTAATATATAGTTCTTTATAATTGAAGAAGCCTTTAATATATACTTAAAAATTGTACAAGCCTCTCAGGAATTGTGGATATAAAAGATAATCCTTATTTTTAAATATTCCATATGGAAAAGAAAAAGATAAAATCTGATTCACGAATATAAATTGTGAAAATACTACTTTAATAATGTTTTATTGTCTCCTGGGTTCACTCCACATTCATTAAGGAAAATGTATTCTGAAATAGCCCAATGTAAGCAGGTCATTAGACTACGGTTAATAAATGTGTGTGGAAATGCAAATCACATTAGCTGGGAACTGTTCCACAAAGACCTGGGTTACATGTTTTTCTCTGTGGGTATATCTATTTAGAAGCATTAGTGTATATATATATATATATATATATATATATATATATATGGCTTCTGATTTTACTTATTGGTTATATCTTAGCAAAAAACCTATAGAAAAACATAGAGTAGCTGTAAATGTTTCCACCAGTTTAATAACTCAGTATCGACGCACAAACATAAACTGGTCACAGCAATTAAGGATTCATTATAAAAGGGTTCAACTGTACACTGCTTTCTATGAAATGTAATGAGCTGTGCTTTCATCCAGCCCACAGATAGACAAGTGTTATTCTAAATGTATTACCTAATTAGATTTTTTGCCGGCAGACGCTGGTCTTTAATGGTCAGCACCGATGACTGGACGAGGTCACGACTAAAAACAAGAGTGTGTTCTAATAATTCATCTGAAAAGCTGTTCCCTTTTAGAGCTTTTACAAAAGCTAGTGAATAAAAGGTTTATCTGTATACATCTAATCACACTTCTGATACATCCACTTGTAACATCAGTTTTTATTTTTTTTAGCTTTTCTAGTCTGAGCTGAAGTGTTAGACATTGTAGTTTCGTGAAACTAGTAACATTTGGTAGTTCTACAAAAGAATCTTGTGTTTCTTTTCTTTAAATAGTACTATGTTCATTTATAAGTGTCCAGTTTGTAGTGTTTCTATTGTTTGTATAGTGGTATGTTCATTTGTAAGTGGCCAGTTTGTAGTGTTTCTTTTGTTTGTATAGTGGTATGTTCATTTATAAGTTGCCAGTTTGTAGTGTTTCTATTGTTTACATAGTGGTAAATTCATTTGTAAGTGACCAGTTTGTAGAGTTTCTTTTCTCTGTATAGTGGTAAGTTCATTTACAAATTGCCAGTTTGTAGTTTCCATTGTTTGTATAGTGGTAAGTTCATTTATATGTTGCCAGTTTGTAGTGTTTCTATTGTTTGTATAGTGGTAAGTTCATTTATAAGTTGCCAGTTTGTAGTGTTTCTTTTCTTTGTATAGTGGTATGTTCATTTGTAAGTGGCCAGTTTGTAGTTTTTCTTTTCTTTGTATAATGGTAAGTTCATTTATAAGTAGCCAGTTTGTAGTGTTTCTATTGTTTGTATAGTGGTAAGTTCATTTATAAGTTGCCAGTTTGTAGTGTTTCTATTGTTTGTATAGTGGTAAGTTTATTTATAAGTTGCCAGTTTGTAGTGTTTCTATTGTTTGTATAGTGGTAAGTTCATTTATAAGTTGCCAGTTTGTAGTGTTTCTTTTCTTTGTATAATGGTATGTTCATTTGTAAGTGGCCAGTTTGTAGTTTTTCTTTTCTTTGTATAATGGTATGTTCATTTATAAGTGGCCAGTTTGTGGTGTCTCTATTGTTTGTATAGTGGTATGTTCATTGGTAAGTGGCCGGTTTGTAGTGTTTCTATTGTTTGTATAGTGGTATGTTCATTTATAAGTGGCCAGTTTGTAGTGTTTCTATTGTTTGTATAGTGGTAAGTTCATTTATAAGTTGCCAGTTTGTAGTGTTTCTATCGTTTGTTGCCAGTTTGTAGTGATTCTATTGTTTATATAGTGGTAAGTTCATTTATAAGTTGCCAGTTTGTAATGTTTCTATTGTTTGTATAGTGGTAAGTTCATTTATAAGTTGCCAATTTGTAGTGTTTCTATTGTTTGTATAGTGGTAAGTTCATTTATAAGTTGCCAGTTTGTAGTGTTTCTATTGTTTGTATAGTGGTAAGTTCATTTATAAGTTGCAAGTTTGGTAGTGTTTCTATTGTTTGTATAGTGGTATGTTCATTTATAAGTGGCCAGTTTGTAGTATTTCTTTTCTTTGTATATCGGTATGTTCATTTATAAGTGGCCAGTTTGTGGTGTCTCTATTGTTTGTATAGTGGTATGTTCATTGGTAAGTGGCCGGTTTGTAGTGTTTCTATTGTTGGTATAGTGGTATGTTCATTTATAAGTGGCCAGTTTGTAGTGTTTCTATTGTTTGTAAAGTGGTATGTTCATTTATAAGTTGCCAGTTTGTAGTGTTTCTATTGTTTATATAGTGGTAAATTCATGTGTAAGTGGCCAGTTTGTAGAGTTTCTTTTCTCTGTATAGTGGTAAGTTCATTTACAAATTGCCAGTTTGTAGTGTTTCTATTATTTGTATAGTGGTAAGTTCATTTATATGTTGCCAGTTTGTAGTGTTTCTATTGTTTGTATAGTAGTAAGTTCATTTATAAGTTGCCAGTTTGTAGTGTTTCTATTATTTGTATAGTGGTAAGTTCATTTATAAGTTGCCAATTTGTAGTGTTTCTTTTCTTTGTATAGTGGTATGTTCATTTGTAAGTGGCCAGTTTGTAGTTTTTCTTTTCTTTGTATAATGGTAAGTTCATTTATAAGTTGCCAGTTTGTAGTGTTTCTATTGTTTGTATAGTGGTAAGTTCATTTATAAGTGACCAGTTTGTAGTGTTTCTATTGTTTGTATAGTGGTATGTTCATTTATAAGTGGCCAGTTTATGGTGTTTCTATTGTTTGTATAGCGGTATCTTCATTTGTAAGTGGCCAGTTTGTTTCCTTTTTATTAATTTATTAGTTTATTAAAATTGTGTCTACAGTTATCATCTCCTTGAACTTTTCATTACATGTATTCAATAGCCATTGTGCAAAACTGTATGTTTGTGTTTTTGAGTAAAGGGAGTCTGTTAGCACAAAATGACTGTTCAAAAAAAAAAGCCCGACACCTTGTATTGCACATAGTCGTATTAGAAATGATACTAGTGTCCAAATACATTGCTGGATTTTCCATAAACTGTTCTTTATTCAAATATGCTAATGAAGTGCTTAGTGCACCCTTTTGATACAGGTAAAATACAGTCAGGGCCAGAAATATTTGGACAGTGACACAAGTTTTGTTATTTTAGCTGTTTACAAAAACATGTTCAGAAATACAATTATATATATAATATGGGCTGAAAGTGCACACTCCCAGCTGCAATATGAGAGTTTTCACATCCAAATCGGAGAAAGGGTTTAGGAATCATAGCTCTGTAATGCATAGCCTCCTCTTTTTCAAGGGACCAAAAGTAATTGGACAAGGGACTCTAAGGGCTGCAATTAACTTTGAAGGCGTCTCCCTCGTTAACCTGTAAGCAATGAAGTAGTTAAAAGGTCTGGGGTTGATTACAGGTGTGTGGTTTTGCATTTGGAAGCTGTTGCTGTAACCAGACAACATGCGGTCTAAGGAACTCTCAATTGAGGTGAAGCAGAACATCCTAAGGCTGAAAAAAAAGAAAAAATCCATCAGAGAGATAGCAGACATGCTTGGAGTAGCAAAATCAACAGTCGGGTACATTCTGAGAAAAAAGGAATTGACTGGTGAGCTTGGGAACTCAAAAAGGCCTGGGCGTCCACGGATGACAACAGTGGTGGATGATCGCCGCATACTTTCTTTGGTGAAGAAGAACCCGTTCACAACATCAACTGAAGTCCAGAACACTCTCAGTGAAGTAGGTGTATCTGTCTCTAAGTCAACAGTAAAGAGAAGACTCCATGAAAGTAAATACAAAGGGTTCATATCTAGATGCAAACCATTCATCAATTCCAAAAATAGACAGGCCAGAGTTAAATTTGCTGAAAAACACCTCATGAAGCCAGCTCAGTTCTGGAAAAGTATTCTATGGACAGATGAGACAAAAATCAACCTGTACCAGAATGATGGGAAGAAAAAAGTTTGGAGAAGAAAGGGAACGGCACATGATCCAAGGCACACCACATCCTCTGTAAAACATGGTGGAAGCAACGTGATGGCATGGGCATGCATGGCTTTCAATGGCACTGGGTCACTTGTGTTTATTGATGACATAACAGCAGACAAGAGTAGCCAGATGAATTCTGAAGTGTACAGGGATATACTTTCAGCCCAGATTCAGCCAAATGCCGCAAAGTTGATCGGACGGCGCTTCATAGTACAGATGGACAATGACCCCAAGCATACAGCCAAAGCTACCCAGGAGTTCATGAGTGCAAAAAAGTGGAACATTCTGCAATGGCCAAGTCAATCACCAGATCTTAACCCAATTGAGCATGCATTTCACTTGCTCAAATCCAGACTTAAGACGGAAAGACCCACAAACAAGCAAGACCTGAAGGCTGTGGCTGTAAAGGCCTGGCAAAGCATTAAGAAGGAGGAAACCCAGCGTTTGGTGATGTCCATGGGTTCCAGACTTAAGGCAGTGATTGCCTCCAAAGGATTCGCAACAAAATATTGAAAATAAAAATATTTTGTTTGGGTTTGGTTTATTTGTCCAATTACTTTTGACCTCCTAAAATGTGGAGTGTTTGTAAAGAAATGTGTACAATTCCTACAATTTCTATCAGATATTTTTGTTCAAACCTTCAAATTAAACGTTACAATCTGCACTTGAATTCTGTTGTAGAGGTTTCATTTCAAATCCAATGTGGTGGCATGCAGAGCCCAACTCGTGAAAATTGTGTCACTGTCCAAATATTTCTGGACCTAACTGTATATCTTTGTTAGCCAGTAGATCTTTTCAGTTAGCCATTAAAAGGTATCAACCACTGAGGACTTTGTGACGGGGTGTACAGCAGAGCAAGGAGAGACAACAAGCCGAGGATGATCCAACAGGTTTACTAACAGGAATACAGGAACAGCACACTACAAGTCCAAATAAAACAGATTCGGGGGCACCTCCCGATAATCCAAAGTGCCAGATCACGATGTAATAGTCCTTTTCAGAGTCCCAGAAATCCCACACAATCCACTGGATGGCGAGATCTGTCCGCAGAATCAGATCTCGCTCCCTTCCTCTTCAAAGCTCAGCTCCCAACTGCACTTAGAAACAGGAGTGTATTCTCTGAGCTCGTGGGCCCACCCCTCAAGGGTAGGGGTCTATGCAATGGTTGGGCCCACTAGAAGATTCTAGAAGGTTGGCTCCGAGATGTCTACAGGTTTGTGTAGTTGGCGTTATCCACTGCTTACGAAACAATGGGAAGTTCCCCTGGCTGTGTGGACAAGAGATAATTGCATTATGGGCCCAGAGACACAGGAGATGGGGGGAAGGTATGGTTACTTACATCCCAAGACATTTCAAAGTGTTCAGTAAGTACAACCAAAGGAAAGTTACATCACATCCTGACATAGTATTACCGCAAATACAGTGAGAAGGTAAAATACATCACATGGCATCTTATACAAAAAATATGGGATGGAGAAAAGCACATACATCATGACAATCCCTTTCCATCCCAACTTGTGTACGTACTAGGGACCTCTACAGGTCGCTGGTTAAGTACACGCAGGCATGGCTGACAGGACTCAAGGCTCCTCTTGCCTGGACAGTCCATCTGCATTTTGGTGTTGGCTGCCTCTTCTATACTGTATGGTAAAGTTATAGGGCTGCAGAGCCAGGCTCCATCGTAATAAGCATCCATTGTCCCCAGAGACTCTGTTCAGCCAGGTGAGGGGATTGTGATCAGTAACCACAGTGAATTCTCGCCCATACAGATACGGCCTTAGTTTCCTAAGGGCCCACACTACAGCCAGACATTCTTTTTCAACGGTTGCATAGGCCACTTCTCGGTCCAGCAGTTTCCGGCTGAGATAGGCGATAGGGTGTTCGTCCCCAGCTGCATTCACCTGGCTGAGGACAGCTCCCAGTCCATAAGCAGAGGCGTCCGTTTGCACAATGAATCTCCTCTTGTAGTCTGGAGCAGCCAGGACAGGATCGCAGATCAGAGCGTCCTTCAGCCGGTTAAAAGCCTCATCACAGGCTGGAGTCCAGATCACCAGCCGGGGCATTGTTTTCTTGGTCAGGTCGGTAAGAGGCTTGGCCACAGTGCTGAAATGAGAAACACATTTTCAGTAATAACTGGCAGTACCCAGAAAAGCCATAACTTGTTTCTTAGTTTGGGGTACAGGCCAGTCTCTAATAGCCTGGATTTTGGCAGGCTCAGGACGGAGCTTCCCTCCTCCCACTCTATGCCCTAGGTACTGGACTTCACCCATCCCCAATTGGCATATATTGGGTCGAATGGTTAGGCCGGCTGCAAGAATCAGGTCCAGAATAACGGCTACTTGATGCAGATGTTCCTCCCATGTGTGGCTGAAGACGGCGATATCATCCAAGTAGGCACAAGCAAAGTCACCACATCCCTGGAGGATCTAGTCCACCATCCTCTGGAAGGTGGCCGGGGCATTTTTCATTCCAAAAGGCATGCTTAGAAATTCATACAGACCAAAGGGGGTTATAAAAGCGGACCGTTCTCTCCCTTCCTCCGTTAGAGGGATCTGCCAGTATCCCTTACTGAGATCCAAGGTAGTGACATATCGGGACCCAGCCAGTCGGTCTAGAAGTTCGTCAATACGAGGCATTGGGTAAGGATCGCTGACGGTATGGTCGTTTAGTCGCTGATAGTCCACACAAAATCGAGTACTCCCATGCTTCTTGGGTACTAACACCACAGGGGAGGCCCAAGGGCTATGGGAGGCCTGGATTAACCCAAGCTGTAACATCTCCTCCAGTTTATGCTGCATGGTGTTTAGAACTGATTCAGGTACCCGGTAAGGAGCCTGTTGTATGGGACGGATGCCCTGAGTGTCCACAGGATGTTGGGTGATGGTGGTTCGACCTGGTTGGGATGAGAAAGCAGCCCATCTCTGTTGAAGCACTTCCAGCATCTGGATTTTCTGTAAGGAATCCAGGTGATCTCCCAGGGGAACCTGTTCCACAGTGGATGGGGCTCTCGCTGCTTCCACAAGATCAGGTAGAGAGTCCTCATCCTCTTGACCATCTTCTGAAGCCAACCGACAGCTTGCTATCATTGGAATGTTCCGGTCATGGTACTCCTTAATCATATTCACATGGACAGTCTTTTGCCTTAGCCCCTGATCATCTAAAGCAAGAAGGTAATTGGTATCATTCAGTTTTCTGAGATCCCGGAAGGGACCCTCCCATGTGGTCTGCAGTTTATTCTGCCAATGGGGAACAATCATTAAGACTTGTTGTCCTTCTACAAACTCCCGATAGCGTGCTTTACGGTCATACCATGTCTTCTGTCTGGTTTGAGCCATACGCAAATGACTCTGGGCAAAACTAGCAAGTTGGGCCAGGGTTTCTCGCAGCTTTAGGACATAAGGGACAACAGGGGCTCCTGTATCTTCAACTTGCCCCTCCCAGTATTCCTTGAGCAGGGTTAAGGGTCCTCGGACCTTTCTTCCATAGAGTAGTTCAAAGGGGGAGAACCCAGTGGACTCCTGGGGATCTTCCCGATAGGCAAACAAGAGATGGGGTAGGTACTTCTCCCAGTCTGAATCTCGGTCCGTGAAGGCCCTCAGCATATTCTTCAGAGTGCCATTGAATAGTTCACAAAGTCAATTTGTTTGGGGATGATACGGGGTCGTTCGGATCGCTCGTACTCCACAGGTGCGCCACAGACACTGGACCAACTCTGACATGAACTGGGAGCCTTGGTTCGACAAGATCTCACTGGGGAATCCTACTCTGGTAAAAATAATAACCAAGGCATCAGCCACCTTGGCTGCAGAAATACTTGACAAAGCCATGGCTTCTGGATATCGGGTGGTATAGTCCACAACAGTGAGAATGTACTGCTTTCCAGATTTACTTGGTTTAGCCAGAGGTCCAATGATATCAACAGCTACTCTTTGAAAGGGTTCTTCTATTATAGGGAGCGGTTGCAGGGGTGCCTTTGGGTGATCTCCGGGTCGTCCTCTACGCTGACATATGTCACAAGTTCGGCAGAAATGCGCCACTGCTTGGGAAATCCCCGGCCAATAAAAAGTTTGAGTCAATCGTCTCTCAGTGCGGGTTTTGCCTTGATGGCCAGCAGTAGGAATGTCATGAGCCAGGTGTAATAGGGAAATTCTGTACTTCTGAGGAACAATCAGCTGTTTGCTATAAGTCCAGGGCTTATCTAGGGAGTCGGCATTGGCAACCCGATACAGAAGTCCATTTTCTCTGATAATTCTTTCTCCGTTCTCCCCTAGCTGCCCTATTTGAGCTCGAGCTCTAAAACTAGCAAGGGTGGGGTCAGTCTCTAGTTCTTGTCTAAACTGAACTTTATCCCAAGTAACATTCATATTATCCCCACAAGAAGAATCATTCACCGGCTGTAATGGCAGTTCTGGTGGCCTCATTTCCATGGATGGGTTGTACACGTCCACATGGGCTGCTCTCTTGGCTTGACTTCTGGTTACCGCACCGACAAAGTGGCAATGAAGATTCCCCACATCATTTCCTAGAAGAACGTCTGCAGGGAGGCCGCTCATCACACCGACCACACATTGTTTGGCCCCAAAGCCATAATCCAGGGTCACACTCGCTCTTGGAATATATCTCTGGGTACATCCTGCCAGTTCAATGACAATTCCTGGTCCCTTTTGAATTGCTTCTGGTTGAATTACTCGGGGATCGGCTATGGTGAGGAAAGCCCCAGTGTCACGGAAGCCAACAACTTTTTGGCCATCCAGCATGACCTCCTGTAGATGTTTGTGCGGAAGATCAGAAGAACAGGTGGCTGGAGCTCGCACCCCATAGACTCCGGGTAGGGGAGCCAGGATATCAGAGTCACTTGGCAAGTCATCAGGCACAGAATCCAGCTCTTTTCCTGGTGAAGGTGTCTGTAGATAATGAACAGGCAAAGGCGGTCTGTAGCTGTTCTGCCTCCGAACACCTGGACATTGGAATTGCATGTGCCCAGTGCCACGCAGCTAATGAAGGCAATAGCGCGATCAGCTGAGCTGTCACTGAGGTTACTCGCGGCCAACGCTGAATACAGCTGATCGTGCTATTGCCTTCATTAGCTGCGTGGAGGTGACAGGAGCGGTGGTGTCTTCTGCAGCTCCGGTCACCTCCATGCAGCAGAGCTGGATGCGACGCTGGAGCATCCTGGATTACGCCGGACATGGAGGGCTTTTTCGGGCTTTTTAAAGTGGTGAACAAGGGTATATGTTTGTGTTTTTTATTTCTAATAAAGGATTTTTTCGGGTGTGTGTGTGTTTATTTACTGTCACTTACAGATTAATCATGGAAGGTATCTCGGGGAGACGCCTGACATGATTAATCTAAGACTTATTGGCAGCTATGGGCTGCCAATAACTCCTTATTACCCCGATTTGCCAACGCACCAGGGCAAATCGGGAAGAGCTGGGTACAGTCCCAGAACTGTCGCATATAATGTATGCGGCAATTCTGGGTGGCTGCTGACTGATATTGTTAGGCTGGGGGGCTCCCCATAACGTGGGGCTCCCCATCCTGAGAATACCAGCCTTCAGCCATATGGCTTTATCTGGCTGGTATTAAAATGGGGGGACCGCACGCCGTTTTTTTTAATTATTTATTTATTTTACTGCACAGTATAGACACGCCCACCGGCTGCTGTGATTGGGTGCAGTAAGACAGCTGTCACTCAGTGTGGGGGGCGTGTCTGACTGCAACCAATCACAGGCGTTTGTGGGTGGGGAAAGCATGGAATACGAGATTGATTAATGAGCGGCCGGCATATTTAAAGTCATTGTTGCCGCGTATTCTCTGCACAGCTGTTCCTCGCCGCGCTGGTGATCGGGGAGCGGTAAGTATGAGAGAGGGCTGCTAACTTCAGTCACTCGGGGGATTAGCGGTCACTGGTGAATCCTTCACAGGTGACCGCTAATCAGTACGCGGCACACAGACAGAGCCGCGGCATGACAATGAAGTCGGGTGACGTTCACCCGAGTTCATTCTCATCGCGCAACTCTGTCTGCTGTCAGCCGACATGTATCAACGACATTGTGCAACACACAAACGGACATTCCACACGGACATTCCACGTACACATACACGGGCATTTTACACACAAACACGGACATTTTACACGTACACACGGCTTGCATACGCCATCACATGGATGCCATACGTACCGGAAAAATGCCCCAAAAAAACGGAACACGGACCCGAAAAACGGACCGTGTCACACGCACGTTTTATTTGCGTAAGTGTGTTTTAGGCCTGAAAGACACTTCCTCATCACATGCTAAAGTACGGAACTGAGTCCTGAAAGTGTCTGGCGTTACAGCATAATGTTCTAGAATAGTCTGTTTAATATCCGCATACTCACAGTTCCACCGAGGGTCCATAGCTCTATAGGCTGCGGCAGCTCCACCCTCTAAGAGCCCAACCAGATGCCGGACGCGCTCCCTTTCTGGGACTTCCATTAATCGAAACTGATGCTCAAAGTCCTGGAAGAAGCCCTCAATGTCACCAGCAGCCTCATTAAACTGCTTGAAGTCTTTGCAGGACACTCTGGGAAGTTCCCTCATGGTGGGTGCTGGGGTTACAGTCTGTCTGGAACCTCTAGCGGCTTCCACAGTGAGCTGCTTATCCAGCAATGCCATCTCCTCCATCCTGCGCTCCTTCTCTTTAGCTCCACACATGACCTCCATCTTATATTCTATGGTGGTCTCCTCTCCCAGCAAGGCCATCTCCTCCTCGTACCACACAACCCACTGACTTTTTTGGGTACTTACCTCCGGCTGCTGTCTTTCTTCTGTTTGCTGGGAGGATCCTTCCTTAGCGTCATTTTGCGAGCAAACTCCTTCCAACGCCTCAATCAGCTGCTCCTTGGAGAGTCCCTTGTAGCTGACTCCCAGTTCGCGGGCCTTTGTTTGTAGGTTCACCGCAGTCCAGTTCTTGTACTCTGAGGTTCTGGTTCCAGCTGTAGATGGGCCATTGTCCTCCATTCCTTCTGCTCTGATCCCACCGCTGCCAACCAGTTTGTGACGGGGTGCACAGCAGAGCAAGGAGAGACAACAGGCCGAGGATGATCCAACAGGTTTACTAACAGGAATACAGGAACAGCACACGACAAGTCCAAATAAAACAGATTCGGGGGCACCTCCCGATAATCCAAAGTGCCAGATCACGACATAATAGTCCTTTTCAGAGTCCCAGAAATCCCACACAATCCACTGGATGGCGAGATCTGTCTGCAGAATCAGATCTTGCTTCCTTCCTCTTCAAAGCTCAGCTCCCAACTGCACTTAGAAACAGGAGTGTATTGTCTGAGCTCGTGGGCCCGCCCCTCAAGGGTAGGGGTCAATGCAATGGTTGGGCCCTCTAGAAGATTCTAGAAGGTTGGCTCCGAGATGTCTACAGGTTTGTGTAGTTGGCATTATCCACTGCTTACGAAACAATGGGAAGTTCCCCTGGCTGTGTGGACAAGAGTTAATTGCATTATGGGCCCAGAGACACAGGAGATGGGGGAAAGGTATGGTTACTTACATCCCAAGACATTTCAAAGTTTTCAGTAAGTACAACCAAAGGAAAGTTACATCACATCCTGACATAGTATTACAGCAAATACAGTGAGAAGGTAAAATACATCACATGGCATCTTATACAAAAATATGGGATGGAGAAAAGCACATACATCATGACAGACTTCAGTTCTTTTAACCAATTTTTAGTGCACCCTTGGCATGGTCGGTGCACCTTCTCACCTGCTTGTTTTCCATCTAAATCTAATAGGAGCAAGACACAGGCAGAGAAAGATGGAACCTATTAGCATGTGTTTACTTGCGGTTTTTTCCCCTATACATCTGAAATGCGGATGACAAACGCAGAAAAAAACACTGAAAGGATTGGCATACTTTGGATTCAGTGGCGTAACTAGAGTTCAATAAGCCCAGGTGTAAAATTTTGATCTGCCCCCCCCCCCCCACGTCTCCTCTCACCTTCCCCCCAGCTCAGAGTACAGGATAATTATGCTGACTTTTGAATCTTTCCCTCAGCATCCTGCCTTCCCATGGTCTTCTTTACATATTTTCCTCAGCACCCAGTTTTCCCATGCTTTGATATCCCTCTTTCCTTTAGCACCCGGCTTTGCCATGTTTTGCTATACATCTTTCCCTCAGCACCCAGTTTTCCGATGTTCTGCTATGCATCTTTAACTCAGCATTCAGCTTTCCGATTCTCTGCTGTACATCTTTACCTCAGCACCCAACTTGCCCTTGATATCAGAGCATGGGAAAGCTGGGTACTGAAGGAAAGATGTATTGCAGAGCATGGGAAAGCTGCATGCTGAGGGAAGGATGTGTTATAGAACATGGGAAAGCTGGGTGTTGGGGGAAAGATGTTTAGTAGAGCATGGGAAAGTGGGGCTCAGGAACAAATGTATAGCAACGCATGCATAAGCTGGGTCCCGAGGGAAAGAGACTTGTTCCCTCAGCATCCAGATTTCCCATCCCATGCTTGTATCTTTGTCCCTCATACTCGTTTATGTTCCCATCCTTGTATATTGCCCCATTTACCTTTTTTCTGTACATATTTGTGCTAAAAATAACATTATAGATTTATTCATTTTGCATCTAAAAATGGTAGTTGTTTTCTTAATGGTACACGTGTTTTGCCATTTTTAAGTGTTTTTCTTTGTTTTTAGTATTATTTACGCTTTTTAATGTCTGAATTTTATCACTAAAATGTCGCATTGTACACAGTCACTTATTCACACAAATGCAAACATGTACACTATATTTGTTATATATTTATGTTATATACTGTATATGTCTGTATTTTTAAACACACTGTATACACAAAGATGTAAGAAAGTTGGATGTCTGGCAGCAAACCATGAAGATGCGGAGGCCTGGCCACCATCACAAGACAGCAATGAGACATCATCAGACCTTGTACGTCCTGTCAGAATGTGGTCGGAAATATGCATATTGCATACTTGTCACATGACCACTCACTCATGGCATCGGCATCTGAGAATCCTGACAGTGCATGCTGTACACAATGTGAGGATTCACAAGTCTGCAGTAACATAGAGTTACTGCAGGGTTTTTTTGCCAAACTTGGACAAAATCTTTTACGAGGTTGTCTGATCTAAAATGACGAGTCTGTAGTCACTCTACGTGACTGCAGACTTGTGAATCCTCACATTGTACTCACTGTGTGCTGTGAGGATACGCCGGTGTTAGAGTTGGGAATGGAGGGTATGTGACAAGTATGAGATACTGCATACTCCTGGCCAGTATCTGACTAGATGAGTGCGCTCTTGCTCAATGGTAGTGTATTGAGTAAGGCCACTCTGATCTAGTTGGATTCTTGGTGGGAGTATACATGTCACATACTCGTGCTCACTTAACCTCCGATCCCGGCTTTGACACCTGCGAATCCTCACAGCACACAGTGAGTACAATGGGAGGATTCACAAGTCTCCAGTCACAGACCCCTGTGACCGCGATCGGTACATCCCTGCTGTGAATGCTGGGTAATGCTGGGAGTTGTAGTGTAAGAGCAGCTGGAGCACTGAGAGTTTGGATGCTGGAATCCTGTGTTCATAGCTTTGTGTTGTAATAGTTACTTTGGCCTCTAACAATATAGTTCCCTGGCAGCGGCCAAATTCAAGAGGTTTGTTACTGTTTTTCTCTCTTCACTTGATGGATATCTGGGGAGTCTACAACATTTCTCCGCAGTTTGTGTTTCTTGGCAGTCATCAGAGTAAAGAGAGGGGGAACGAAACAGATTTTGATCTGTAATCTGATTTACATTCAGCTACTCTCACTGTTGATATGAATATAAGGCAATCTAACACAGTCACATACACACAGACTCAATGTTTTGGTAACAACTTCACATTAAAACTCCACTGTTCTAGGGAATTACATGTAGAGAAAATCAGTCACTCAGCTAAATGCCATGCTGTTCCCTTGTGGGTGTGTTCACCGACACAGGTATTTTTATTCTGCTGCCACCCTAGACGGCTGTCAGTAGTAGACCCCTATTCTTCTGATGGTTCTGCAAAGAAAAATATGGATGTAAATGCCCTGAGCCCTGCGTTTTCTTATAATTCTGTGAAAGACTTGTTAGTCTTACATCTAAATTCCCAAATATGTTCAGTTCCCTAAATAAATTTTCAACACATCTGGTTTCATATTCCCATGGTGAAATAAGCTGCCGAGGAGCTGGGATGTATGTGGGAAGTTTGTTAGTTGCTTTACAAAGAATTATTTTTAATTAGTCATTTTGTAAATATTTTGCTACACGCAATTTATTAACTGAGGTGGATGTGCAGTATTTGGCTTCGGTCGCTATCAGATCAGTTGACGGGGCAGCACCGGAACTGAGCATTTCCAGCTGCATGCTATCGAAACAAGGATGGGAGAGCACCACAGCAGAATCTGGGATCCATCCAAATTATACACCAAAATCTGAACAGGCAACCAAAGAAAAGAGGAGGCATGCACAAATTTGGGATCACCAAGAATATCAAAAAGTGTATAATAATTTTATTAACAATAAATAAACACAGCAAAAAACACACATAAAAACATCCAAACACACACACCAAAAGGTGCACTGGAAACAGGTGACTACATACAGGGTAGTCACCCCTATCCCCTCCTAAAACACGGGCTATATATGGGCAAACATGTAAGTACCAGGCTAACATAAATGCAAAAATATATCACGATAAAAAAAGAACAGAATATACCATCCCATGCAGATTGTAGTATAAACAGACCTGAGACTGGACCCACAAAAAATTACTTAGACAGCCATGTGAGAGGAGGGAAAGGACGAGAACCCCCCCTCACGCGTATTGCCACGCACACTGGTGGCTTCCTCAAGGAAAATGGGGTGTGCAGGGGTATAGACACTTGCATCTTATTGTCCATATATAGCCTGTGTTTTAGGAGGGGATAGAGCTGACTACCCTATGGTATGCAGTCACCTGTTTCCAGTGTACCTTTTGGTATGTGTGTTTTTAGATGTTTTTATGTGTGTGTTTTTTTGCTGTGTTTATTTATAATAAAATTATTGTACACTTTTTGATATTCTTGGTGATCCCAAATTTGTGCACACCTCCTTTTTTCTTTGGTCGCCGGCTGCCTGCTATTGCCACTGGCACCGATAGCAGCTAATCGGCGAGGGTGGGGGGTGTTGGATCCCAGCCGATCAGATATTGATGACCTATCCTCAGGATAAGCACTAAATGTTAAAGTAGTGGATAGCCTCTTTAAAGGGAATATCAGCAGTTTTTGCTATATAAGCTTAAGCCAGCATGCTGTAATGGTTAAGGCAAAAAGTTTAGGCATGCCTGTGATGTCACTGTCCAATCTTTTATTTATTTTCTGTTTGTTTTAGCAGTGGGATCCTTATTAGATGTGGCTGGCTCATGCCAGGTTGTCTAGCACTCCCCCTGTTATGATTGAAATCTCACAGTCAATGCATAAATCTCTATTGAGAGCCTGGTGCTGGTGGGACAGCTCACAGCTCTGCTACACTGAATTCTTTGATAATATCAAAACAGCTGCACCCAGTAATCCAAGTTAAACATGGTTAGTTTCAGAATCTCTTTGCCTACATAGTGCTGCTCTTATAGGCTTAATAAAGTCCATAAAGCCATACTATGTATAGAGACTTTAAGGATTCATAACTTGTTGAGGTGCAAGCTACTCATGAATGGGATAAAAAAAAGAGAACATAAAGTAATAGCCTCGAAGGAGCAAAAACCTGTTGATAGATTCCCTTTAACACATTTGTTGTAGACATGATTTTGTGTCATCCAGTCAAAAAAGCAGCTTATTTATATGAGGAATTTTTCTATGCTTTTTTAATGCTGATGGGCTAGGTTGGTCACATGCTCCTCCACGAGCTGCCATTATATGCAATGGATAGCTGTCCAGTCTGTAAGGGAGATTGTATTAACAAGTATGTGAGGAGACCCTGTCAAACTTATTAACTGATTCTGTAACTAGCAATAGACAATGTAAGGGAAAAGTTAAAGGAAAACAATGCAATTTTTTTTAGCAGAATTGAATTGCTAAAATAATTTCTAGCTCCAATTGCTTGAATTTAAGTGAAAAGAAAAAACTGTCCCCAAAGGTGGACAACCCATTTAATACTGTTTACATTCTAGATTTTATTTCTCGCTTTTATCATTGTGCACCCTCTGGTTTTGCATTTTTCTGAATGCAAATTGTTCGCGCAGCTAGGCCGGGCAGAATATATTAAGTATTATAAATAAAACTAGTCCCCGGGGCAGAGAACCCGGTATTTGCTACTGAGTAGACAATAATTCAGTGTATAAATTATCACTCTTCATTAATAAATCTGTTTTCTGAAGTCAGAAAGACAGCTACTAAACTGACAGAACACCGTAACATAACGGAAATTACATAATCAGATGTCAAGAATTGGCATGTGTATTGGCTTGTTCCAATTTCTGACAACTTCTGAACAGCTTCCAAGACAGTTCCTAGTGATAAGCATTCACCTCTAAACACCTCGCTGAGAAATGTTGCATAAATATGAGTTTGCTGTAGTCAGACATTCCAGCAGGAAGAGTGCCGACTCAGAGCTGGAAAACAATGATTAAATCTGATATATGTCAGGAAAGGGGAGAATGGCATTCCTCAATACTTCAGCTTGCAGAAAATGTTTATATTCACACTACTTATTTACACACTTTCCAGAAGACTGCGTGGAATAATAAATATGGTCTGTTTACTCCTTATTTAATTTTCTAGCAGGTGGAATAAATAAAAAAAAATTATCTTTTTTTGCACATAATCATGTCATATACTGTAAAGATTTAAAGAGGACCTGTCATGTTGGCTTGGGTAATTTTATATATATATATATATATATATATATATATATATATATATATATACATACAGTTAGGTCCAGAAATATTTGGACAGTGACACAAGTTTTGTTATTTTAGCTGTTTACAAAAACATGTTCAGAAATACAATTATATATATAATATGGACTGAAAGTGCACACTCCCAGCTGCAATATGAGAGTTTTCACATCCAAATCGGAGAAAGGGTTTAGGAATCATAGCTCTGTAATGCATAGCCTCTTCTTTTTCAAGGGACCAAAAGGAATTGGACAAGGGACTCTAAGGGCTGCAATTAACTCTGAAGGCGTCTCCCTCGTTAACCTGTAATCAATGAAGTAGTTAAAAGGTCTGGGGTTGATTACAGGTGTGTGGTTTTGCATTTGGAAGCTGTTGCTGTGACCGGACAACATGCGGTCTAAGGAACTCTCAATTGAGGTGAAGCAGAACATCCTGAGGCTGAAAAAAAAGAAAAAAATCCATCAGAGAGATAGCAGACATGCTTGGAGTAGCAAAATCAACAGTCGGGTACATTCTGAGAAAAAAGGAATTGACTGGTGAGCTTGGGAACTCAAAAAGGCCTGGGCGTCCACGGATGACAACAGTGGTGGATGATCGCGGCATACTTTCTTTGGTGAAGAAGAACCCGTTCACAACATCAACTGAAGTCCAGAACACTCTCAGTAAAGTAGGTGTATCTATCTCTAAGGCTGCTTTCACACTACGTCTTCTTAACATGCGTCCTGAACGTTTTTTTAACGCAGAAACGGATCCAGTGCAAATGCGTTTTCATTTCAATGCATTTGCAATGGACTCGCGTTAACATGCGTTCACCTGCGTTTGCGTGCGTTATAGTGAGGATCCAGCGACTTTCAGATTTTTAACGTCTTTCAAAAACGCTACTTGTAGCGTTTTTGAGCTACGTCCAACTTCTGCAAATTGCTGGATCCTGACTAAACAGCACGCAAACGCATGTGTACGCTGGCATGCTGATAGGCAGGATCCTGCTTGCTCTACTGAGCATGCCCAGAAACCAGCGTCCGTGATCAGTCTATCTCTCTCCTACCTCTCTGTCTCTCTCCTCCCTCTCTCTGTCTCTCCCCCTCCCTCTCCCCCACCTGAGAGCTGCGGACACTCGTAACCAAGGTAAACATCGGGTAACCACTTATCTTAGTTACCCGATGTTTACATTGGTAACGTGTGCAGGGAGCCCGGCTCCTAGCAGCTGCAGACGCTTGTAACCAAAGTAAATATCGGGTATCCAAGCAAGTATACCCGATGTTTACCTTGGTTACGAGCCTCGCAGCTGTCAGATGCCGGCTCCCAGTCTGGCACATTTAGTTCCCCTCACTCCCGATTACATGACTCCAATGCCCGTCCCTAAACAGCCAGTGACAGGATCCTGCAAAGTAACACATGCGTTTGCATGCGTTTTTTGCTGTAAAAGCAGGATCCGCTTTTGCAGCAAAAAAACGTTCAGGACGCATGTTAAAAAGACGTAGTGTGAAAGCAGCCTTATTCAACTGTAAAGAGAAGACTCCATGAAAGTAAATACAAAGGGTTCACATCTAGATGCAAACCATTCATCAATTCCAAAAATAGACAGGCCAGAGTTAAATTTGCTGAAAAACACCTCATGAAGCCAGCTCAGTTCTGGAAAAGTATTCTATGGACAGATGAGACAAAGATCAACCTGTACCAGAATGATGGGAAGAAAAAAGTTTGGAGAAGAAAGGGAATGGCACATGATCCAAGGCACACCACATCCTCTGTAAAACATGGTGGAGGCAACGTGATGGCATGGGCATGCATGGCTTTCAATGGCACTGGGTCACTTGTGTTTATTGATGACATAACAGCAGACAAGAATAGCCAGATGAATTCTGAAGTGTACCGGGATATACTTTCAGCCCAGATTCAGCCAAATGCCGCAAAGTTGATCGGACGGCGCTTCATAGTACAGATGGACAATGACCCCAAGCATACAGCCAAAGCTACCCAGGAGTTCATGAGTGCAAAAAAGTGGAACATTCTGCAATGGCCACGTCAATCACCAGATCTTAACCCAATTGAGCATGCATTTCACTTGCTCAAATCCAGACTTAAGACGGAAAGACCCACAAACAAGCAAGACCTGAAGGCTGCGGCTGTAAAGTCCTGGCAAAGCATTAAGAAGGAGGAAACCCAGCATTTGGTGATGTCCATGGGTTCCAGACTTAAGGCAGTGATTGCCTCCAAAGGATTCGCAACAAAATATTGAAAATAAAAATATTTTGTTTGGGTTTGGTTTATTTGTCCAATTACTTTTGACCTCCTAAAATGTGGAGTGTTTGTAAAGAAATGTGTACAATTCCTACAATTTCTATCAGATATTTTTGTTCAAACCTTCAAATTAAACGTTACAATCTGCACTTGAATTCTGTTGTAGAGGTTTCATTTCAAATCCAATGTGGTGGCATGCAGAGCCCAACTCGCGAAAATTGTGTCACTGTCCAAATATTTCTGGACCTAACTGTATATACATATCGCTTATCCATGTTATGTAAATAAAAGCTTATAGCCTGACTATAAATTCATCCATTGGCTTTATAAATTACTCCTTTGAAAGCTGAAACCCTCCCAAATTTGGTTTTGATTCTGAAAATAAAGTTGCTGCAAAGCTGAAATATTGATCATTTAATGAACATAGAAAGGTCAGATTTTGGCAAGACAAAAGTTTTGTCGCCTTGTCATGTAATGCACCCAATCCTAGTTTACATCCTGCCCTGTGCTCACTAAATGATCGGTTAATTAGTCGGTGTGTATAAAAAGAAACCCAGCACCCCAAACCTTCACTTGAACTGCAACTTGACCTCTGACAACATGCCAAAAATTCACCCTGTGACCAAAGCCTTGATTATCAAGAGGCTGAAGACCAGATCCACTGCAGAGGTGTCTGGCACTTTTAATGTGTCTCAGCGTCATGTACAAAGAATTAAAAAAAGATTTTAAGATACTGGAGATGTTTTAAGACAAGCTCAGGTCAGGCAGACCCTGCAAGACAACAACATTTGTTAGTTAGAAAATCCAAAGTCAGCCCCTCTTCCACTGCAGCAGAGCTCCAACAGGCCTGGTCACCTCAAGTCCCTGTGTCAACTAGAACAGTTTGTAGGATTCAGTCTCAAAATGGCCTCCATGGTCGACTCAGTGCCCAGAAGCCAGCACTAAACAAAAGGCAATTAAAAAAACGTGCAGCATTTGTCAAGTCCCACAGCCTGCTAAACAGATGGACTCTGGAAAAGTGGCAGAAGGTGGATTTCTCTGATGAATCTTCAGTTGAATTACACCACAGCTGCCGCAAATACTGCAGGAGATCTACTGGAGCCTGTATGGATCCAAAATACACCCTGAAAACTGTTAAGTTTTGTGGTGGAAAGATCATGGTCTTGGATTACATTTAGTATTGGGGTGTGCGAAAAATTTGCAAGGTGGAAGGCAATATCAATAGCCTAAAATATCAAGAAGTATTAAGAAGAAGAAGAAGTATCTCATACATCCATCTCTACAACAAAGTTCCTCCTGGCAAAGAAGATCAAGGTGCTCAAGGACTGGCCAGCCCAGTCACCAGACATGAACATCATTGAGCATGTTTGGGGGTAGGAGGAAAGAGGAAGCTTTGAAGACAAAACCAAAGAATCTAGATGAACTCTGAGATGCATGTAAGACTGTATTCTTTGCTACTCCTGATGAGTTAATCAATAAATTGTATGAATCATTGTTGAACCGCATGGATGCAGTCCTTCAAGCTCTTGGAAGTCACACAAAATATTAAATATGACTCTAATAGCACCACAACTTCATTCACCAATGTTATGCAACATACCTTTGTATTAGAAGTTAATTATTTGTTTGAATTTCACATTACTTTTTGTGGGCGACAAAACTTTTGTCTTGCCAAAATCTGACCTTTCTGTGTTCATTAAATAATCAATATTTGATCTTTATATATATAATGAAGCAAGGAGTACCGGTGCACTGCTGATCCACTATAGGCTGCAAGCTCGGTCCCTGTCAGAGAACACGATCCGGGTGCGTACCTAAATTGGACATTGAGGGTGTGTACACCCGGATCCCCCAGGATCTGGGTGTACAGACTATCAAAAGAGTCCTCACTAACTTTAATCAAGACCCCGTGTTGGTAAATTTTGTTGCCGAAGCTTTTGAATTTGTGTTGTGCCACAATGCCTTTAAATTCGATGACCAGTGGTTTTTACAATGCGGGGGTACCGCGATGGGTACCCCCGCAGCATGTATTTTTGCGAACCTCTTCCTGGCAGCTCTGGAAGAGGACCTAATCTACAGTATTAACAATCCAATTCTGAAGCATATAAAAAAATACGCCAAGTATGTGGATGACGTCTTCCTAGTGTGGGACGGATCTGAACAGGAGTTTACTAACTTTGTGATGTATCTTAATAATACAAACTCATACAACATGCTTTTCACCCACAGTTTTGGCAGCCAGGAACTTGACTTTCTGGACGTCAGACTGTCGGTGAGGGATGGTAATATCCTTAGAGAGATCCACAGAAAACCTACTGCAGTGAATAATCTGCTACACTATAACAGCACACATCTGTCCCACACTAGGAGATCGATTCCCTATTGCCATTTTTTGCGCCTTAAGAAGGTAAAAAATGATTTTTCAAAATTTGTAGAACAGGCCTCTGATCTAAAAACTCGTTTATCAGAGCGAGGCTATCCTTCATCAGTTATTAATGTAGCTTACGAGAAAACTTTAACCAGGTCTACCAACTATGATAAAAACACACAAAAAAACAAAGGTACGGCAACTGATAGATGTGTCTTCAACTTTAAATTTAACGCAATGTTTGATGCCATTAAATCGAGCATCAGAAAACACTGGCATTTGATAAAGAGCGATAAAGATCTTCAAGACATAGCCAGAGAGGGTCCTCTTATATCATATAGGAGAAGTCAACATGTGAGTTATATATTAGTCAATAACCAATATGCCACTTGGAGAGAAAAAACGTGGCTCGAACATAAAAAGATTAAAGGCAATTTTAAGTGTGGTAGCTGCCCCTTTTGTGAGTATCGCTGTACAGGCGATACCATAAAGGTTGGCAGCGAGATCATTAAAATTAATGACTTTATTTCATGCAAATCAAATTATTTGGTATACATCATATTTTGCCCTTGTCAACGTTTCTATATAGGTAAAACGATCCGGCCACTCTACGTCAGATTTAGGGAACATTTTAAATCAATAACATTGGGGGTAGGTTCACCCCGCCTGATAAAACACATGCAAGATTGCCATGGAGGCAACCCCCGGCTTCTCAAATTTGTGGGGGAGATCAAAGTTAACCCCAGCACTACCGGAGGCGACACTCACCGTTCGCTGCTCCAAAGGGACTCCAGGTTAATCTTAGACCTGAATGCATTAGGCCCGCTAGGCTTAAATGATAAGAATGATTTATCAGTCTTTCTATAAGTTAGAACTCTGTAATACATCTCTTTTAAAAGGCTTTATCTAAAAGAAGTTGTTTCTATTATCCCACATTATAATGTTATATTAATGTATTTATGTGGTACATATTTGTGTAGCATGTTTAGTCATAACTCCGTATTGTACCACCCATTCTGTGCTTCTCGAAATTGCAACTATTTGACTTTTCATTTAACATGTTTTAATCACCTGATGACGTAGTACCCGTACCATCTGGTATAAGAGGGCGGGTATTACGTCTCAGACTTCACTGGACCCGTGGAAGCAAATTGTTGCGAAACGGCCCGCCGTCGTCCGGCATTGTGTGTCTTCACCTCCCCCACCACCTGTATCCCTACCTGAAAATGGATTAAAAAAGAACTTTGTATCCAGATCCTTGTGGAGTGCAACCCTTCTTGCCTTTTCCGGATAATATATATATATATATATATATACAAACAAAAAAGTACTGTGTATATTATTTTTATATGGCTATATTGATTTGTATATATACAATGTTAAAGTGCTTTGTAAAGACTTTACGCCTAGTCTCGCTACTAGTCATGAGTGAGCGTGCTCGCCACTGTTCCATACATGATCAAGCATCAGGGTGCTCGGGTACGCTTGTTAATTATTTGAGTATCACGGGTGTTCAAGTGCCATGCTTGAGTCCCCGCCCCTCATGTTTCGTGACTGTTAGACAGCCAATAAACTTGTGGCGATTGCCTGCCAAATACGGTATAGCGGTAACCATGTTGTCTACTGGCATTACTGTGATTGGCCGGTCATATCACGTCATCAGGTCTTATATAGTCTTATATGTGCGATGCTCAGCACACTGTCCTTGAGGCTTCTGCCACACTCACGTGAAATTCACGCACGTGCCGAGAGACACGTATTTTCCCTGCGTGTTGCGTGCAGGTAAGTACGTGTCTCTGGTACGTGCGTGACACGTGTGTTCTACGTGTGCTATCCGCGATAGCACACGCAGAATCGGTAATTATTATACTCACCTGGTCCTTCCTGATGTCCGCGCTGCTGTCCGTGGTGCTGATCCTCGGTCTCCAACCCTCCCGTCTCCCCGCTGCTGCTGCTGCTGCCAGTGAAGTGAATATTCAATGAGAATAATGAGCGGCGGTCGGCAGCAAGAGGCAGCAGCGGCAGAGACAGGAGGGCTGGAGAAGGTGAGTTAATGTTTTGTTTTTTTTTCACTGACATGTGTGTTTTCTCCGGCGCGTGTCACACGGGACCGCATCCACACTACACCCGTGTGGTACGGGTGCGGGCCGTGTGACACCCGTGCTGCCGGAGAAAACACTGACATGTCAGCGCTTTGAAAATCGCACACACGTACAAACGCACACGGACACACGTTCCGTGTGGTTTTACGTGTGTGTGCCTGCTACCATAGGGTAGCATTGCTGTACATTTCTCCGTGCCGCCGGTACGTGTAAAAAATGCCAAACACGTACCGGAGGCACGGATGTGTGGCGCTAGCCTTAGAAGCAGTTGATTGTGAGTTGATGTAGGAGTGAAAGCTTAGATTAGAGCAAGGTTTGGAACACATGCACTCTTTAGTTCCTTTCATGTTACAATAAACGGTGTTTTTAGCCTTGTTTCACCTAATAAATAATTAAATAGTTTAAAAAATGTCCAGAAAGCCTGCAGCAGCCCCAGAACTGCCTCTTCACATTAGATGTGCCAGTTCTGGTACTGTACCTCAGCTCTCCTGATTACCCTTGTGTGGTGGCAATCGGAGAAATATTTTTTGGGGTTGATGTCACCTGCGAATTGACACCTGGCATGAAACACAGAGGTTAGTAATGGAGAGGAGTGTATCAGACACCCCTATTACTAACCAGGTAAGTGAAAAGAAAAAAACACACGAAAGTAGCTTATTTGAATAAAGACTCCCCCACACTATCTTTCACAAATTTATTTAAAAAAAAGCCATGAAGATCCAAAATAGTCCACCGAATCCGACGTAGTCCACAAATGGGAATCTGAAAGACCTAAAAAGCGAGAACAAAAACAAGAGACTGTCCCTCGTTCACCAATTTATTTAAAAAAAATAAATCCACAAATGCAGCTTCAGGGACTTTGAATAGTAATAAACTGCAGCTGATAACAGGCGCTAGGTGAGGACTACAATCAGAGCCGCCGAGTCTCGTTGAGCGCAGCATTGAGCAAGCAGCTCTGATCAGAGTTGTTCTCATTACCCGGGACCTGTAAATAGCTGTAGTTTATTGGAGTTTAGAGTTTGCTGGAGCTGAATTCGTCACGTGCTCTGTAGTCCTGTCAGTGATAATCACCTGCCAATAAAGTCATAAAACCGTTATTGGAAGTAAGCAACAGCACACAGACTAACAAGTGATACAGCGCTAATATCTGTTTTTCAGCTCCTTTCTTCTGTGGTCATCAGTTTACATTACATAGCAAAAACCTGGTGAGGCTGTGTTTTTTGCCACATTTTTGCCACGTTCTTGGGTGCAGTTTATGACACAAAATGCTTGCATTTCCTTCCCCAGTAAAGTCTGATATTTCAGTTTTGCTGTGCACACATTGATTTTTTTATGGCTGCAGTTTTGTGGTGACCATAAAACTGCAGCATGTCAACTCTCCGTGCATTTTTGACCAGCGTTTTTAGCAGTGATGGGAGGACTCACAGATACCCAGGATGGCGGGTCTTAACTGGGTTAAAAGAAAAAAACGGTTCCGGCTTGGAATTTATCCCGGGTATGTGGCCTGATGTCGATCCTCATATAGGTCTATGGGGGGCAGAATCTGGTGCTTAAAATGGTGGTAGGAGGGATAGGGGGATTGGAGCAAGCGCGTTATACCTACTGGGTCTCCGGCAGCAGCTATACTGCTTCCAGGGAGTCTCATTCTACATCCGCGGCCGTTCATTAGCCTCATGCATATTCACTGGTTTCCCCGCCCACCGGTGTCTGTGATTGGTTGCAGTCAGACAGCGCCCCCCACCCTGAGTGGCAGCGTGTCTGACTGCTTACAATCACAGACCCTGTCTGCGGGCCTATGGTAGTATAAAAATAAATATATATATTTTTTTAAATTGTGGCAGGGTATCCCCATATTTATGATACCCAGCATAGATAAAGCATATGGTTGTAGCCTCAAGCATGCACTTATCTTTGTTGTAAATAAAAATAAGGAACTGCATGCATCTTTTTTTTTTTTTTAAATGTAACTACATAATTTTTAAAAAAAAAGCGTTCAGTCCCCACCAATTTTGATACCCTGCCAAAATAAAGCCCGATAGCTGGGAACTGGTATTCTCAGTCCGGGGAGACCCATAATTATTTCCCCCTACCCTAACAAAAAGTAGCCTGCAGCAGCCCAGGATTGCCGCATCCATTAGATGCAACAATCCCTGAACTTTACTCTGATCTTCCTGATTAACCTGGTTTGGTGTCAATTGGGGTAATAAGGGTTTAATGCCAGCTCACAGCTGCCACTAAGCTCTAGATTAGTAATGGAGGGCATCGATGAGACTCTCCCCCATTACTAATCTGTAAGTGAAAAGAAATAAACACAAACAAAAAGATCCCATATTTGCAGTAAAAGAAAAAAGAGCACCCTCTTTCATCTCTTTATGAACCCCCAAAATACCCCTGAAGGTCCGAGGTAATACACACAAGGACCCACAATGATCCTGGCTTTGCTATATCTAACTTGACCTCTGGTGGCCTGAGGTGAGGTTACTGAGTTTAATGAAGTCACCTGGTCAAGTTACCTGTGGTCACAGGTGGAGGCCCATGGGAACCTCCACCTGTGACTGCAACTAACCAGACTAACTTCACCGCTCATCGCTGGGGTTCAGACATTCTCTGCCTAAAGTTACAGCATACGGTCATGTTCTATGGCTGCTCGCTGTCACTTTACATGTAGCAGAGCCAGGATTGTTGTGGGACCTCATGTGGATTATGTCGGTCTTTCAGGGGTATTTTTGGGGTTAATAAAGGGGTAAAACATGGTGATATTTTGTCTTTTATTGCAAGTAAAGGATTTTTTTGGTGTTTGTATTTATTTCTTTTCACTTACAGATTAGTAATGGAGGGTCTCATAAACACCTCCTATTACTAACCTAAGGCTTAGTGTCAGCTGGAAGCTGCCATTAACACCTTATTACCCCCATTGCCAATGTACCAGGGCAATCAGGAAGAGCCTGGTAATATTCTGGGATTGTCACATCTAATGGATCTGGCAATCCTGGGCAGCTGAATGCTGCTATTTTTAGGCTGGGTGAGGCCCAATAAACATGGGTCTCCTCAGCCTGAGAATACCAGCCCCCCCCCCAGATTCAGGCTTTACCATGGCTAGGTATCAAAATTGGGGGGGGGACTACATACCGGTCTTTTATGTAATTATTAATTTACATAATTTTTTTAAAAAAAAAGCTGCATTCGATTCCTCTTTTTTTGCTACACAGCCACGATAAGCGCACAAATGGGGGCTGCAGCCTGTAGCCAAATACTTTATCTGTGTTGGGTATTTTATTACTTATTTATTTAGTTTTACACCACGATAGTGATGCGCAGACAGGGTCTGTTATTGGTTGCAGTCAGACACGCTGTCACACATGCTGGGAGCACATCTATCTGCAGGCAATCATAGACACAAAGATGCAGCATGCACACATAGCCATAGCCTTTCTGCATTTCTAACCTGTGTTTTTGCATTGAATATAGTGAAAATATAGTGAAAACATGCATGAGCAAAAATGTACTAATCATTGGACCAAAAATGCACTGAAAACGCACCTAAATGCATGCTTTTTTTATGCGTTGTTTGGCCAGAGGGTGCATTTTTTTGCTGAAGAAACAAAACTGCATCATCCACACATTGTCTTATTCTCAAAATCTGATCCTAAACTCTGTAGCATGGGCACTTTCTATAACAACAGTCTTAGTATCTGCACTTCTGTTCTGGCTTTGAATCAGAGGTAGAAAAGCAAGAGAAGGAATCTTACCAATGCGGTTATAAAAGAACCAAGTTTACATCAGTTCCTTATGTGCAACATATAGTGTCATCTGTCAAGGAAAGAGTGTCTAAGAACGTATCAGCTGAAAAGGTGCAATCTGTCAGCTTCTACTTGGCAGGTCAGTCACCAATCTTCTAAATGCCGTGTCATTAAAGCAGTTCCTTAAATCTTTTTATGTCTACAAATATGTCAGATATCATGTTAGGCCAAGGGTTTGCAAGATAATAACACAGCACCTGCCGGAGACTATACATGTGTCACACGGAGATTTTATCTAAGTTTACCAACTGCCATGGCGGCATCAGCTTCTCTTCAGATTGCGGATTCTGACACTCCACCTGAGAGAGTCTCTGGTGTCTGGAGCAATGCAGGCAGACTCGGGTGTCGACCCGCTGTGTGCTGATTCATAGTCAGGCTAGCAAGGGTTAATCTCTGCTGGTCTGCTTGTTTGATCTCTTTGATCCCCTGTTGTGAGTGACCTTATCACATCCCATCACCGCATATAAAATTGAAACCAGAAGTTTTCATACACTAAAAAGACACATCTGCATGTCTTTCTCACTATCTGACATGAAATCAGAAGAAATCTTTCCCGTTTTAGGTCAATTAGAAACCAAAATTATTGATATTTGCCAAATGCCAGAAAAATGAAAGAGAGAGCGAGAGAGAAAATGTTTTAAGGCATTTTTATTACTTTCTGCAAAGTCAAAAATGTACATATATTTCATTAGTATTTGGTACCATTGCCCTTAAACTATATGACTTGATTCAAATTTTTTGTATCTCCTTCCACAAGCGTCTCACAATAGTTGGTAGGAATTTGGGCCCATTCCTCCTGACAGAACTCATGTAATTGAGCCATAGTTGTAGGTCACCTTGCTCGCTGCCTTTTCAGCTTGGTCCATAAATTTTCAATAGATTTGAGATCAGGGATCTGTGATGGCCACTCCAAAATATTGACTTTGTTATCCTTAAGCCACTTTGTAACCAGTTTGGCAGTATGTTTCTGATCATTGTCCATTTGGAAGACCCATTTCCGCCCAAGCTTTAAGTTCCTGGCTTATATCTTGAGATGTTTCTTCAGTATTGCCACATAATCTTTTTTCATGATGCCATCTATTTTGTGAAGTGCACCAGTCCCTCCTGCTTAAAAATAACCCTACAATATGATGCTGCCAATTCCGTGTTTCACAGCAGGGATCATGTTCTTAGGTTTCAAAGCTTCTTCCTTTTTTATCCAAACGGAACGATGGTCACTTGTCCAAACAGATACATATTAGTTTCATCAGACCATAGCACATGTCTCCAAAAATGAAGGTCTTTGTTACTGTGTGCATTTGCAAACATTATTCTGGCTTTCTTATGTTGAGCAATGGCTTCTTCCTGGCAGAGTAGTCTTTCTACCCTTCTCGATACAGTACTCGTTTCACTGTGGCGAATGACACAATCTTACCAGCTTCCGCCAACATCTTCATAAAGTCTTTTGCTTTTGTTCTTGGGTTAATATGCACATGTCTGACCATAGCATGTTCATATCTCTGGTACACAGAATCCGTCTACTTCCTGAGCGGTATGATGGCTGGACATTTCCATCTTATTTGTACTTGTGTATAATTGTTTGTACAGATGAACGAGGCACCTTCAGTTATGGGAAAATTGCACCCAAGGATGAACCAGACTTCTGCAAATCTACAATTTTCTTCCTGAGATCATGGCTGATTTCGTTTGACTTTCCCATGATGCTACACAAAGAAACAGTGTGTTTCAGGTGTGCATTAAAATACATCCACAGATGTATCTCTAATTAACTCAGATGTTGTCAATAAACCTATCAGAAGCTTACAAAGACATGACATCATCATATGGGCTGTTTCACATTGTTTAAAGGCATAGTACTCCTAGTGTATGTAAACTTTTGATTTTACAGAAAGTAATAAAAATGCCTTAAAACATTATCTCTCTCGCTCTCTGTCTCTCTCTAATTATTCCGGCATTTGGCAAATGTAAATTTTGGTTCCTAATTGACCTAAAACAGGAAAGGTTTATTCTGACTTCATTTCAGATAATGAGAAAAACATGCATATGTGTTTTTTTTAGCTAGTGTATGCAAACTGCCTCCTGACGAAACCGGAAGTGGTGAAACGCGCGTCGAGGTGGGAGTGGCTACACGAGCAGGTGCTGACCGTTAGACACATGGCTGCAGGTAATTTATCAGAAACGTTCTGAATTATAATATGGGCATAATAGAAGATTGTGTCAGAGACTGCTGAATGGGTGTATAATTCTAGTATATATGGATGCACAAGTGTTGGTAGCTTTCCAATACACTGTTAGTAACTCTACACCATCAGCACTCTCAGTGCTAATTACAGCCCGCACGAAATTTATAAGCCGGATATAGGCATACATCTATTTACATCAGCTTTAATATATGTGGTGGCGGACTGCACTGGTCTTGTGTAGTCACCCTTAGTAGTGCGACTTTCCCTCTAATTCCTTATCTGTGTAGCCTTTATCTAAAATTATGTATTGTTACACTTCTTTATGTTTGGTTTTGTAATATTTAATAAACTTAGCATTATTATACGTACATCTGCTTTGTGGACCTGATATTGTTTGTTATAGGATCTTCCATTCCCAGGGACACGCTGTATTTCAATATTTGAGGCTAACTATAGGTTGCATGTATATACTGGCTGTGTTCATCCTTCAATGCCAGCAATAGCTTGTCTTGTGTTCTATGGTGTCCCAGACTTTCTGGTGCTTGTAGTTCTTGTTGCTTTGTGCAGTTTGGATTTTGCACCAGTTGTATTTTGTAGTTTCCATCCTGCTTGTTTTCCTCTTGCATCTCCTATCGTGTGTGTGTTTTGATTTTCCCTTGTCTGTCTTCATTTGTACTGTATTTAATATCACACTGTCCTGTTCTTCTCTGGCAGGAGGGGAAAAATCAAACTAGGTCTTCTCAGAAACAGGACCAAGAATGGGACTCAAGCGCCTTCACTATTAGGAGTATGCCTGAGATTAGGGATAGCATAGGGTCCCATAGTGTGAGGGACAGCATTAGGCCCCTATCCCTTGTTATCCTACAAGTCACATTGTGACAATATGGCTGTCCAAATATTTAAAGGGAAGGTGTCGTCCAAAAAAAAAATTTCAATAACTGAAAAAATGTAAAGTATTAATGTTTTGTTTAAATATTATTATTTGTTTTTAATTGAGGAAAATATAAAAAAAATGTAAAAAGTTTGATATTTTCCACTCTTAAACACTAGGGGGAGCAGCTGCTGAAATCCTACTGTAGAACTACTGTAAAACTAGCTCACATTACAACTGCAATAAAAGTGGGACGAATTTGCTCTCCTGTGTGTGATGTCACACCTCCCTTCCCAATCTGGGTGTTTCCAAAAAGATAAGGGAAGATTTAGGATCACAGTGCAGAGCCATTTTGTTGGTGACCGCAAAGTGATCCTAATGTCTAAAGTGTCACCAAGGACAGCTGCATAGTGCTCCCCTCATAGCGTTCTGCACGCCCCGTACCAGCAATGCTCTGCCACATGCACACCAACCTGCAATGCTCTGCTCTCGGGGGGAGAGGGTAGCGGCAGTGGCCTGACACCGGCACTCACACATCCCGAACGGGTGACAGGGGGAAAGTGCAGCACACAGCATACGCTGTGAACTCCACAAAGATGGCGATGATCTCCCTCTGCTGTGATCTGGACAACCCAAGGGCCATGTCCAGTTCATAGCAGAGAGCTCCGTGTTAAGTCTGGGGGTCGGAGCTCGTCTATCAGACCCAATGCCCAGGGTGCTGTCGTATTTGAGGTGAGTAACTGTCATTACACACAGCAAATCCAAGATGGCAGGCCCCAGTGCTTCAGTAAAACTAGAATTAAATAAAAAACTAAATAAACAGTGAATTTAATTTTGTATTAAAAATACTTGATTTCATAATCACTATTATGAATACAAAAATAAAAAAGGGACACCCTACCTTTAACATTCCTTGACCAAGGTTACCTCAAATGTAATGTCCCTTCTTATAGTCTGGGGTCTCTGAAGACACAAGAGCATAATATATGTAAGTTGTAAGCAATAAAAAAATAATAATTTTACTTACCTCTCCTCTCCAGCCCCTCCATTTCTTCCCATTACCCATGAAGTCCTCGTTGCAACTTCTAACCTTTGCTGCTCACGACCCCTCACATTAGACTGGGAATTTTGGCTCTGATGAGGCCCAGGAGGGTTCTGCACAAGCAAATGGAAAGTCATGATGTCTCAACGTGTGTCATGATCTTATGCGTGTATGTGCGGAGCCCTCCTAGTAACAGCCTGCTGTGAGGGGTCCGGGGATTTTAGAGCAAGAAGCGATGATCAGAACATGAGGTGAGATCCAGACAGATGATGAGGAGAAGGCGATGTGTGAGAAAGGTGAGTATTATGATGAGCTAATGGAATTTTAACCTTTTGATTGTCATTTATGGTTTAGAAAAATGGTAGCCAGAGTATCAATGGAACAACATCATAGTTCTGAATTCAATAAATAGATGTAAGAAAAAAAAAAAAATACTTATACTGACCTTACCACTCAACTCTCCAGTCACTCTGCTTTTTTCCATCACCCATAAACTAACAGAATAGATAGATGCATAATAAGTAAAGGACGCTTCCTGTATCCATCCGGTTTAATAATACCTCTCAACAAGTATGTGTTCTGAACAGTTCTCATAATAGCTATTAGACCCTGTGAGATTTGGCAGTCCTGGAGACATTAACCCCTTTCTTACTCTAATAATCTAATAATACGCACACTCAGGATAGTTCCTCTTTAATTATATTTATCATGTAGTATTGGACTGGTAATCATTAGGGCCTGCATAGGAAATAATCCCAAAGGCCCAAACTGAGGCCAAATAAATGGCTCTAAATAGGGTTGCCTTTTTTGATCCCTTGAGGCCCATTCTAGATATAACATTGCAATGAGCAGTCTTTAAGCATACAAATGCATTACGTTTTAGCCTAATGAACAACGCGATGATGAGAAAATGATGCAGAAAAATATCTTGACAGAAAACAGTAGCTTCACACAGCACAAGCCATTGAGCATGTGTGAGATGAGCGATGAGATGAACCAGTAGTCACGGCAGGCATTAACTTCAGGCTGCAGCGCAGCCCTGGGTTGGTATTCTGTATCACTGCCGCTGATCTGATGAAAGGGAGGGATTGCTGGGACTTATGGTGCGGGTTACACTTGTACAAGCTGTAAGCCAGTGCTCTCCCTCCTTCTCTCAGGGCCCCTTCCCAGCTGCCGTCCGCAGCAGGCCCCAGTGCTCCCAAACACCACACAGAATCTGTATTCTTTGTAGCCGAAACTTCTTTCCATTAAATTTGTCAGCCAGCCACATCCCTGATACTTGAGCTTCTGAGCCCCTCATCCCCTCTCTCATCTTCATACTATCGGGCAGAGTCATCAAGTCCTCCAGGGGTCTGACTCCCACCCACAAGGATTAGCTATAAGCCGTGACAGGAAGTCCCTGGGGACGGCTATCTTCTGTCCCAGTTTGTCAGGACCTACTCCTACTCCTGAGGAGCCCACTGACCTTCAGCATGGAGAGGGAGTTCGTTGGGTATGTGCCTGAGGGCAGTCACCATCCAGGCCGTCCAGACTTCAACCTCTTGGGACGTGGTTCGATCAGCCCATCTTTCACCAGGGCCCCACATGTCTGGTGCCGGATCTGACCCTGCAGGTCCTAATTACTCCTACTGGGGACTTGACCTCGCACCTTCTACAGATGCAGCACTTCACTCTTTCTCTGGGAGACTCTCCTGCACTTTAATCCCCGTCTCCATTTTTTGTTCATCCATGTTCCACCCCGCTCCCTTTCCCTGCCTATCATCACCAGGGAAGTGGCTGAGCACGACATGGCCATCTTGTGGCCATTCACCATAACAATTTACATAGCAATACAATGCATTTAACACTGCAGGTCGCAGCCAGTCTGCAGGTCTAGGGTGGGCTGAGCCCTACACCCCCTTACACATGTCTGTTTACTAACCACAATGAACGGACTAATCCAAAGTGTTCTGACAAGAATTTTCAATCTCATAGGCATGCAGTTAGACCTTGCATTGAGGTCCATATACGCCCCATTTAGTGATGAGCGAGTACCAAAAAGCTCGGGTGCTCGAGGCTCGGGCCGAGCATCCCAAGATACTCGTGTACTCGGCCCGAGCACCGAGCCCAATGTTATCCTATGGGAGACCTGAGTATTTTTATGAAATGACCCCCGGCAGCATGTAGAAACCCTAAAAATGTCACAAAAGTCTTAGAAGAGTGCTCAAATGATATGGCAACAGCATGGGGAAGACCCCTTGAAGCATTTATCACTCAAAAGTCACAGCTGTGAACAATTTTGTCCGAGTTTTACGCCATTTTTACGGACTCACCAGAAAACCTTCCAAAATGACACAAAAAATGAATTTTCATGGCAGAAATGTTAAGGGCACATACCCAATAGTGAGATAGAGCTGGTGTATGTTACTTTTTGAGATTACATGAAAGATTTTACGTGAAAACATTGAGTGGCACTCCGATGTCCAAAACGCACGTTTTGTGCTTTTTACTAGCGATGTCGGTCATTTTTTTTTTTTCATTCTATCTCCCTCAGTCCGTCGGTCGGTCTCTCTGTCTGTCTGTCGGTCTCTCTCTGTCTTGTCTGTCCCCCTCTCACAGTCTGTCGGTCAGTCTCCCCCCTCTCTCATACTTACCGTTCCCCGATCACTGCCGCGGCACTGCACAGCTGTTCACTAAACTCCGGTGGCTTTTCCTCTTTTGAAAAAGCCGGCCGCTCATTAAACAATCTCGTATTCCCTGGTTTCCTGCTTTTCGGCGCCTATGATTGGTTGCAGTGAGACACGCCCCCACGCTGAGTGACAGGTGTCTCATTGCACTCAATCACAGCAGCCAGTGGGCGTGTGTATACTGTGCAGTGAAATAAATAATTAAAAAAAACGGCGTGCGGTCCCCCCAATTTTAATACCAGCCAGATAAAGCCATTCGGCTGAAGGCTGGTATTCTCAGGATGGGGAGCTCCACGTTATGGGGAGCCCCCCAGCCTAACAATATCAGTCAGCAGCCGCCCAGAATTGCCGCATACATTAGATGCGACAGTTCTGGGACTGTACCCGGCTCTTCCCGATTTGCCCTGGTGCATTGACAAACTGGGGTAATAAGGAGTTATTGGCAGCCCATAGCTGCCAATAAGTCCTAGATTAATCATGTCAGTCGTCTCCCCGAGATACCTTCCATGATTAATCTGTAAATTACAGTAAATAAACACACACACACACACACACACACACACACACACACATGAAAAAATCATTTATTAGAAATAAAAAACACAAACCAATTCCCTCGTAACCAATTTAATAAGCCCTAAAAAGCCCTCCATGTCCGGCGTAATCCACGGACCTCAAGCGTCGCTTCCAGCTCTGCTGCATGGACGTGACAGGAGCTGCAGCAGACACCGCCGCTCCTGTCACCTCCACGCAGCTAATGAAGACAGCCACGCGATCAGCTGAGCTGTCACTAAGCTTATCCACGGCCACCGCTGAATCCAGCGGTGGCCGTGAGTTACCTGACTGACAGCAGCTGATCGCGCTACTCACCTCAGTTGCTGTGTGAAGCTGACAGGAGCGGCTGTGTATTCTGCAGCTCCTGTCACCTGCATGCAGCAGAGCTGGAAGCGACGCTGGAGGTCCGTGGATTACGCCGGACATGGAGGGCTTTTTGGGGCTTATTAAATTGGTTACGAGGGAATTGGTTTGTGTTTTTTATTTCTAATAAATGATTTTTTCAGGTGTGTGTGTGTTTATTTACTGTAATTTACAGATTAATCATGGAAGGTTTCTCGGGGAGACGCCTGACATGATTAATCTAGGACTTATTGGCAGCTATGGGCTGCCATTAACTCCTTATTACCCCGATTTGCCAACGCATCAGGGCAAATCGGGAAGAGCCGGGTACAGTCCCAGAACTGCCGCATCTAATGTATGCGGCAATTCTGGGCGGCTGCTGACTGATATTGTTAGGCTGGGGGGCTCCCCATAACGTGGGGCTCCCCATCCTGAGAATACCAGCCTTCAGCCGTATGGCTTTATCTGGCTGGTATTAAAATTGGGGGGACCGCACGCCGGTTTCTTTAATTATTTATTTAGTTCACTGCACAGTATACACACTCCCACCGGCTGCTGTGATTGGGTGCAGTGAGACACCTGTCACTCAGCGTGGGGGTGTGTCTCACTGCAACCAATCATAGGCGCCTGTGGGCGAGGAAAGCAGGGAATACGAGATGGCTGTGTGCAGAGCACAGCACGCCCGCCGGTATAAAGGCTCGGTCACGCTGTGCGGGCCGGCTAATCACTGCAATTCCACAACCAACAGGGCTGTGGCATTGCAGTGGTCTGCCAGACAATCCTTGCATGAGGGCTGGCTCTCAAAAGAGCGCCAACATGCAGGGGATGAAGACCACGAGTACAGCACGAGTATCGCGAAATTACTCGGTACCCGCCGAGTAGCCCGAGTACAGTGATACTCGTGCGAGTACCGAGTAGTGACAAGCGTACTCGCTCATCACTAGTCCCATTAAATTCAACCATCTCAAACCCGCCTAAATACATGAAGAACCCTTGAGATAGATTTTACCATGCATCATGCCTAGTCTTGTACCACAAGCCAGATGCAAATTGATCTTAATTAATCATCCATATCAAAACACATTATGTAAACAGCATTACTGGCTGGAAGAGCAAGTTACCCTAATGGGTTTGAAAAATTCTTTAGAGATTTATTATAATGTACATAATGTGGCATTACAGTTATTTCTAGAAGATCATTTTCTCTCTTAAGCCCACTTTACACGTTGCAATTAGTTGTACAATCGCATTTGGGATGTGACACGCCCAGGTTGCATACGGGATCTATGAGATTTCACGTTGGTCGTTGATTTGCTGTCACACGAGCGTTAGTAGTCTATGTTAAATTGGTCAATTTTGTGTGCGATCCTTTAGATCATGTGTTCTGTGACGTATGCATTGAGCACCTTTTTTTTTTTTTATTTATTGACTTGCCAAGCGTGTGTAATGTGTAGGGATGCGTTTTTACTATGTCATCTGCCATTCAGCTCTGCTACATGGCCACTGACAGCAGACACAGACAGCCATGTAGCAGAGCTGAATGGCAGATGACAGCAGACACAGACAGAGCCGCACTGTCAGAATGAACTCGGGTGAACTTCACCCGACTTCATTGTGATGCTGCGGCTCTGTCTGTGTCGCGTCCTGATTAGCGGTCACCAGTGAAGACTCACCGGTGACCGCTAATCTCCTGAGTAACTGAAGTTAGCAGCCCTCTCTCATATACTCACCAATCCCCGATCCCCGGCGCTGCACGGCATTCACACTGCTCCGGCGGCTTTTACTGTTTTGAAAAAGCCGGCCGCCCATTAAACAATTTCGTATTCCCTGCTTTCCCCGCCCACCAGCGCCTATGATTGGTTACAGTGAGACACGCCCCCACTCTGAGTGACAGGTGTCACACTGCACCCAATCACAGCAGCCGGTGGGCGTGTCTATACTGTGTAGTGAAATAAATAATTAAATAATTAAAAAAAACGGCGTGCGGTTCCCCCCATTTTTAAAACCAGCCAGATAAAGCCATACGGCTGAAGGCTGGTATTCTCAGGATGGGGAGCTCCACGTTATGGGGAGCCCCCCACCCTAACAATATCAGCCAACAGCCGCCCAGAATTGCCGCATACATTAGATGCGACAGTTCTGGGACTGTACCCGGCTCTTCCCGATTTACCCTGGTGCATTGGCAAATCGGGGTAATAAGGAGTTATTGGCAGCCCATAGCTGCCAATAAATCCTAGATTAATCATGTCAGGCGTCTATGAGACACCCTCCATGATTAATCTGTAAGTTACAGTAAATAAACACACACCCGAAAAAATCCTTTATTAGAAATAAAAACACACACATATACCCTGGTTCACCACTTTAATCAGCCCCAAAAAGCCCTCCTTGTCCGGCGTAATCCAGGATGATCCAGCGTCGCATCCAGCGCTGCTGCATGGAGGTGACCGGAGCTGCAGCACACACAGCCGCTCCGGTCACCTCCACACAGCAAATGAACACAGCCGCGCGATCAGCTGCTGTCACTGAGGTTACCCGCGGCCACCGCTGCATACACCGGTGGCCGCGGGTAACCTCAGTGACAGCAGCTGATCGCACGGCTGTCTTCATTTGCTGCATGGAGGTGACCGGAGCGGCTGTGTCTGCTGCGGCTCCGGTCACCTCCATGCAGCTGCGGTGGAAGCGACGCTGGATCATCCTGGATTACGCCGGACAAGGAGGGCTTTTTGGGGCTGATTAAAGTGGTGAACCAGGGTATATGTGTGTGTTTTTATTTCTAATAAAGGATTTTTTCGGGTGTGTGTTTATTTACTGTAACTTACAGATTAATCATGGAGGGTGTCTCATAGACGCCTGACATGATTAATCTAGGATTTAGTGGCAGCTATGGGCTGCCAATAACTCCTTATTACCCCGATTTGCCAACGCACCAGGGTAAATCGGGAAGAGCCGGGTACAGTCCCAGAACTGTCGCATCTAATGTATGCGGCAATTCTGGGCGGCTGTTGGCTGATATTGTTAGGGTGGGGGGCTCCCCATAACGTGGAGCTCCCCATCCTGAGAATACCAGCCTTCAGCCGTATGGCTTTATCTGGCTGGTTTTAAAAATGGGGGGAACCGCACGCCGTTTTTTTAAATTATTTAATTATTTATTTCACTACACACTATAGACACGCCCACCGGCTGCTGTGATTGGGTGCAGTGTGACACCTGTCACTCAGAGTGGGGGCGTGTCTCACTGTAACCAATCATAGGCGCTGGTGGGCGGGGAAAGCAGGGAATACGAAATTGTTTAATGGGCGGCCGGCTTTTTCAAAACAGTAAAAGCCGCCGGAGCAGTGTGAATGCTGTGCAGCGCCGGGGATCGGGGATCGGTGAGTATATGAGAGAGGGGGATAGACTGACATGGACAGAGAGTGAGGGACAGAGATAGTGACGGACTGACAGAGATTAGTGCATGACAGACATTGTGAGGCGCTTCAGAACGCAGCTTTTCAGCTGCGCTCTGAAGCAGACCTTTTTTAAGCTGCGGTGCAGAGCGCACACCTGCGCACATAGCATCAGACATCACAATCGTATGAGGGATGTCACACGTTACAATTGACTAGGTTCGTACAACAAAACGCTCAATTCTAGAGAATGATACGATGTGTTTGCGATCAACGGTTTTGCGTTCAATCCTGATCGCATGTAGCTGTCACACGCAGATACCTCACAAACGATGCCGGATGTGCGTCACTTACAACTTGACCCCAACGACGGATTGTGAGATATATTGAAGCGTGTGTAGCGGGCTTTAGATCACAAACTTGGCTTATTTAGCTATAGTTGATATGGTTTTTATGAAACAGTACAAAATTATCAAACATTATAATTAGTGAAATGACATCAAGGATCTTTATCCTTTTAGATAGAGAAAGCTGTTTGAATACATGAAGCCTAATTAAAAAAAATTACAGAGCCTAAAATTAAGTTATTGTAGCATATATTAGGGTTTTCTGTTTAGTCGCAAAAAAAAAAAAAAAAAGCTTGTGGAATGCATGGTGCCCAATCAAAATAAGTAAACAGCGTAAAAGAAAGTAACTAACATAAATTGGGCTTTAGTCTATAGTCGCACTGTATGGAATCACAGTAGAGTACTACTTTGAAAAATGTTCACTTTATTGCTCTGCTGTCAGCATTTGTATAAAATGATAATTTTTGTACAAATATCCTAGATTTTTTAGTCTAATCTTGTGCGATTCCTGCCTTTTTGGGCAGTTTTCACAAAATACATGCAGAAACAAATTAACCTTTTCCGCCAAAACCTGTTTCGCCTTCCTAATCACACTAAATGTTTTAAATCTGACATAACAATTTATGTGCTAATAATGCTATAATGCTTCCATGTATCTCAATTAGTGATGGGTGGACCTGGACTGTAATAGTCCAGATCTGCGTGGGTTTAAAAGTACCCATGCGCTGGGCTCGCAGTTCTCATGGAATTCCGGGTAATGATTCAAGTCTGGCAACTTGGGTAATAAAAAATTGAAAAATAAAGAAAATAAGAATAAAGCAGGCACGCTATACTTACCGGTCTCCAGCATAGTTAAAACTGCTCATTGTATACCTTCATACATATTCACTGCTTCCCCCGCCCACCGGCAGTCCTGGTGTCTGTGATTGGTTGCAATCAGATGCATACCCAGCCTGTGTGACAGCATGTCTGACTGCTTGCAATCACAGGCTGTCTTTGGGTCACTGTAGATTGGTGTAAAAATAAATAAATTGACCTAGAGTCCCCCCATTTTATGATACCCAGAACAGATAAAGCATATAGCTACAGGCTTCAGCCCCCAGCCGTGGACTTATCTTGGGTGTGTATCAAAATAAGAAGAACCGCATCCGGCTTTTTAAAAAATAAATAAATAAAAAAAAAATTAAATAAATAGTTTTAAACAATTATGTGCGGTCTCCCCCAATTTTGATACCAAACCAACATAAAGCCCAACAGCTGGGGGCTGGTATTCACAGGCTGGGGAGTCCATGATTATTGCCTCCCAGCCTAAAAATAGCAGCCTACAGCCGCCCAAGTTTGCCACATCCATTAGATGCAACAATCCCAGAACTTTACCCGGTTCTTTCCGATTGCCGTGGTGCGGTAGCAATTGGGGTAATAAGGGGTTAATGGCAGCTCACAGCTGCCTCCAAGCCCTAGATTAGTAATGTGGGGCATTTATGAGACACCCAAATTACAAATTTGTGAGTGAAAAGAAATAAATACAAACACTGAAAAAATCTTTTATGTGAAATAAAATGCTAAAAAAAACCCCACCATCTTTCTCCCTTTTATTAGCCTCAAAAACACCCAGGTCCGACGCAATCCACATGAGGTCCCACGACAATTCCAGCTCTGCTAAATTTGAAGTGAAAGTGCCTGGCCATAGAACATAACTGCCCACTGTGAGCTTTAGGCAGAGAATGAGCTGTGGGATGAGTAATTCAGGTTATTTGCTGTCACAGCTGGAGGTTCACATGGTCCTCCACCTGTGATCGCAGGTAACCTAACATGAGGTCACTCAGTTCAATGAGGTCACCTGAGGTCATGTTACTTGCAATCACAGGTGGAGGACCATGGTTGGTGCTTGGGTTCTTTTAAACCCTCGAGGATCTGGACTTTTACAGTCTAGGTACGTCCATCACAAGTTATAACATGTCAAATAACAGGATAAGTCTTGGGCTCCACATATGGTTTACAGCACGTGTGGAGCACCTACTACATTGAACAAATAGTGAAAGAAAAATTTTAAACTTTGGTGCGCCAATAGTATGAAGAGAACCGAAAAACAACCTTGATGATTGTAATTTTTGTGTTGTAAAGATTAAAGGGTTTAATCGTTACTAGAAAGCTCGGTGGGATTATCCTAATATAGAATCAACAAGATAGATGACCTATTGTAGATGGCAATGACATTCCCATACTTGTGTGTACCAGACTATCAGACCATCCACTGTCAGACTTTGAAAAGAGGCAGGGATTGGAGTGTATGGCAGGTAGTAGCAATGTAAGTGAATTTGAGGGAAGCTCTTTGAGGTCTCAACCATTAAGCCAAAAAGAACTCAATGACCTGATTCGAGACTTAAATCTGTCCAAGCAAGCATCTGAACTCCTGAGTCCAGACTTAATAAATCAAGACTTATCAAGGTGGAAGTTAAAATAATAGCCTATCGGACAATTGAATGCTGCAATGATATCCCAGGAATTGTACTTCAAATGGGACTAACGGATACTATTAGAAGCTTGAAATGTGTTCCCTTGCACAATGGTAACTAATATGCATCTCTTCTCATTGCTCACTCAACAAAACTTAAAGAAAAATATGAAAATGTAAAACTCGTATTACAGAAAATCTATGATAAACAGCAGTGGTCAATTTTGTGTTCATCTGAAGATGGTGAACTTTCTTGAACAGTAATCTGGATACACAAAATACCCATGCTTCATATGCCTCTGGGATGCGGAGCAAAGCAAGATCATTGGACAAAAGTGTTATGGGAAGAAATCATTATTGGTGCTGAAAATATCATCAGCAAGTTGATGGTAGACAAAAACAAAATCATTCTCGCACTGCTTCATATTAAGCTAAAGCCTGCTTTACACGTTGCAATTTCGCATACGAAATCGTATGCGATTTGCAACGTCCCCATCGTATGTGTGGCACGTTCAATTTGTTGAACGTGCCGCACATACGAGTAACCCCCCTGTCACACATACTTACCCGTCCATACGACCTCGATGTGGGCGGCAAACGTTCGCTTCCTAGAGTGGGAGGGACGTTCGGCGTCACATCGACGTCACGCGGCAGCCGGCCAATAGAAGCGGGGGGGCGGAGCTGAGCGGGATGTAAACATCCCGCCCACCTCCTTCCTTCCGCATTGTGGGCCGGGAGCCGCAGGACACAGGTAAAATCTGTTCATCGTTCCCGGGGTGTCACACACTGCGATGTGTGCTACCCCGGGTACGATGAACAAAGGCAGTGCGCTGGCCAATCAGACGAAAGCGGGTCCTGCCATTGACGTCAGCGCGCTGGGAGCGGAAAGTCCAGCATTGGTCGCGATGGTTACCCGATACACATCCTGAACCGGCGAACTACAAGAACAAGGAGGCCGGCGATGGAACGGAAGGTAAGGTGAGCATAATATGTGTGTGTGTATACGTGTTTGTGTGTGTTTGTGCATGTTTGTGCATGTGTGGAATGGCACAATAGGGGACATTGAACAAGTTGTGGAGCGAATTGTCTGAGCTTGTATTATTTCCTATGGGAAATTTTGCTTTGCTAGATGAGTAACTTGGTTTACAAGCATACTGCCAGAATGGAATATGCTCGTAAACCAAGGTTCCACTGTAATTGCTTCAAGTATATTTATAGATCATTCCTTGGACTGAGCATGGAAACACTAAAAGTTGGAATCTTTGATGGTCCTCATATTCATAAACTCATGAACGATTCTAATTTTACCACATACTGTACATGAATGACACAGAGGATTCGGCCTGTAAGAGTTTTGTCTCTGTTGTGAAGAACTACTTGGGTAATCACAGAGAAGCCAATTATGAACAATTGGTGCAAGATATGCTCACTAACTTCAGAAATTTGTGAGTTAATATGAGCATAAAGATAAACTACCTCCATAGCCATTAATACAGATTTCCAGATAACCTTAAAGACTTCATCAAGGAGTAAGGGGTACTTTACACGCTGCGACATTGCTAGCAATTGCTAGTGATGTCGCGTGCAATAGCACCCGCCCCAGTCGTTGTAACGATATGTGGTGATCACTGCCGTAGCGAACATTATCGCTACGGCAGCGTCACATGCACATACTTTGTCAGCGACGTCGCTGTGACTGCCGAACAATCCCTCCCTCAAGGGGGAGGTGCACTCGGCGTCATCGCGACGTCACTAAGCAGCTGGCCAATAGAAACGGACGGGCGGAGATGAGCGGGACGTAACATCCCACCCACCTCCTTCCTTCCGCATTGCCGGTGGATGCAGGTAAGGAGATGTTCGTCGCTCCTGCAGTGTCACACATAGCGATGTGTGCTGCCGCAGGAACAACAAACAACATCGTACCAGTGGCAGCAGCAATATTAAGGAAATGAACGACGTGTCAACGATCACCGTTTTGGAACGATTTTGCGATCGTTGATCGTCGCTCAGTAGTGTTACACGCTGCGATGTCGCTACCGGCGCCGGATGTGCATCACTAACGACGTGACCCCGACGATATATCGGTAGCGATGTCGCAGCGTGTAAAGTACCCCTAAAACGAGAGGTTGCACCATGATAGGAGGGTGATGGAGGAAAGAGATCAAGACACTTGGGATATACACATGATGGCAGACCAGTGTTGTCTCCAACATGATTGTCCTGATCACACACATAAAAATGAATTTCATAAACAGCATTTTTTTCATAATTGACAATATTAACAATTAATAACTAATTAGTATTTTATGAATGAATCAAATATTATTCCTGTCACTGCTAGATATTTTTAATTTCTTTTTTGTATGATTTTAGACTGTTTACTTGTTTACTTACTAGTTGTAACAAAAACAATAATATTCTTGCAATTCTGAATGCTTTTCAATCATGTTGCATTAGATAATTATTTATTTATTAAATATCTCAGAAACTAGAGCCAATCTGCATAACCAAAGTCATATTTTCAATCAGCACCATAAACTTAATATAAAACCGTTCAGACAACATTGGCACCAAAATCACCGTATACCAGTGTAATTGTCTAATTTGCATTTTATGCATTTGATATATTATGTGCATATCTATGACAAGTATATCACCTGCCGTACAAGTACAAGGCCATGCCACATATTGCTCATACTATTGTGAGCAATCTGTATGGCCTAAACATGGTACCATGGCATGTAATATCTCCGTACTTGTCCATAGACATCCAACACATACGGTTCAGTACAGAAATATTTGGACAGTGACACAAGTTTGAGAATTTTAGCTGTTTACCAAAACATATTCAAGATTGAATTATGTAATCAATATGAGCGTAAACGGAACCTGTCACCAGATCTGGCGACTATAAGCTGTGGCCACCACCACCGGGCTCTTATATACAACATTCCAGAATACTGTATATAAAAGCCAGACCGCATTGTATAACATAAAAAACACTTTTCTAATACTCACCAAGGGGGGGTGTTGCTGCTCTCCTGTCTGGCACCTCCTCGCTGCAGCGATCACCGTCCTCCTTGTTCTGAGGCCCATGTGCATAACGCTTCCTATGTCATGCACACTATCCGGCATCTGCTCATGGCAGATCAGAGTATTGTAGTGTGCATATGTCGGCAATCTTTAACCTTTCCTCACACCTGCGCATTACAGTACTTTGCTCTGCCCTCAGCAGGATTGATCAAAGTGCGCCTGCGAAGGACCTCAATGTCAGCCTCTGTGTGGATGATGTAGATACGTCTTCCCCACTGGGCTGGGAAGAAAGAGGATGAAGATTACAGCAGGGAGGAGGCGCCGGACCGGAGAGCAGCGACACCCATCGGACCAGACCGCCCCCCTTGGTGAGTACTAGAAAAGTGTTATTTACTTTATACAGTGCCGCCTGGGCTCTTATATACATTATTCTGGAATGCTTTATATAAGAGCTCAGTGGTGGTGGCCGCAGCCTATAGTCTCCAAATCTGGTGACAGGTTCCCTTTAAAGCGCAGATTTTTAGCTCTATTCCACGTATGGCATGCCTTTGGAAGCTGTTGCTGTGAATCCACGACATACGGTCAAAGGAGAAACAGACCATCATTGGGCTGAAAAAAAACAATACATCTGGCAGAGATAGAAGAAATGTTTGGAATGGCCAAATCAAAAGTTTGTTAGATTCTTTTTTAACACTTAGGCTATGTGCGCACACTGCGTCTTTTTGACGCTGCGTTTTTATGCGTTTTTGGCCGCTAAAAACGCTGAAAAACGCACCTGCATGCGTTTTTGCCGCGATTTGGTGCGCTTTTGGCTGCATTTTGCTGCGTTTTTGATCTCTGCGTTTTGCTGCGTTTTTCCAATGCATTGCATGGGCGGAAAACGCAGAAAAACGCAGGAAAGAACTGACATGTCCATTTTTTTTTTTAACTCAAAAACGCAGGTAAAAAAACAGATGTGTGCGGACAGCAAAAATGAAAACTCATAGACTTTGCTGGGAAAGCAAAGTCCTGCAGTTTTGAGGCCAAAAACGCACCCGAAAAACGCGCAAAAACGCCGCGAAAAATGCACTGTGCGCACATAGCCTTAGATTTTCTTTCAACAGAAACAAATGTTGCCATTACGCATGTTAGTATGTTTCATTTTGAAAAAGATCAGGAAGGTTTTTAGTCTTCCTTTAATGTCAGGGAGTTCATTGCTGAAAGTGGTAATGAAATTAGGTTTATTTGTATGGGAAACAGGATTTTTGTTATACTTTAATAAATTTCTCCTTTTTATGTTTTGGATTTTATTCTTTGCATTTGTGAAAGTCCACTTAGGAAACTGTCGTTTTTTTCAGTCTATTACAAATAGATATTTTTTTCCAGATGATAATCTTCATCATTTGTACAATTTTTGTGGGCAGGAATCAGTTTATCAAAAGGAATACTAGAGTGGCATGAATTGGCTTTAAGGATGGTGTTTCCTGAGATTTGTTTAAAAGTATCTATCCGTTTCTGTTTGTTAGATATTAAAATGAAATCTAGAAAATGAATGGATTCTTTTTGCCAGCTATAAGTAAATTTAAGTATTGATTATCATTCAAGTATTCAATGAAGTGTGGAATTCTTGCCTCCTCACCAGATTATATTAGGATTAGAGTTGAGTGAGTACCTAACTATTCATACTCACTATACTCGTTTCAAGTACTGTCTAATACTCGCGTATTCATTCCGAATAGCATGTGCAATGCAAGTGGAGCACCCCGCGGGGTCTTGGGAATGCTCGTCACCAGACCGGTGAGAACCAGGGGATGTCACTGTTGACCCTGCCATGCCCAATTTCGTGACCCCGAGGTGTCCACAAAAAGGGGAATGGATGATGGCTGGTGGGATGATGAGGATGAAGGGGTTGAGGATATTGGGAGTAGCAGTTGTCTCGTGACGCCACCTGTGGTATGCAGCCAGGTATTAGCCGCCGCTGGGGTGGATGGTATTGCAGCCGGGATGGTTCAGCTCCCCACAGATAGATCTAGGTTCCAGGGAGGATGATGGAGGTGGTAGTGGCCGTTGGTATCGCAGCGCGAGGGTACGGCACCGGCAATTATGGACTGACACAGTGGTTGCGGTTCGAGGTCTTTTACTTACAGTCCGGTTGTCACCCTTGGAGTGCAGGTCTCTGCCATGATTGGCCCCAGCCGATCCCGGATAATTCGGAGGTCACTGCCGGTGTTCCCACTGTGTGTCCTTTCTAGTCGAGGTCCCTCGAATCTCGAGGATGGAATGTGGAACATGTTGCGGGTGTTTCCTGAACTCTCCACAGACCCTGGAATCCCCTCTAGCTGTGTAGGGTAGTGGGCTGAGCTACCTGTTCCAAGCCACAGGTCTTGCAGTACTCCAGAAGTGTGAGGAAGAAAAATGCCTGGACCGAGGTCCTGACTGTGCTCCTCACCCCAAGCTGTGCCCGGGGGTAACTGCTCAAGTGTGAAGATGCTCCTTCCTTTTCCACAAGTGTGCCCCCCAGGTGGATGTCCTAGTGACTGGGAAAGTCCCATGCCTCGTGATGGCCACCCCCTGTCTACCCTAGGCCAATCCCAGTGGGAAAGCACCTAACTGTGCTGTGTGTGGTTTGTGAATGTGAGAAACACCAGCAATTAACCTCTTCCTTACCCGGGATGAGTACTGCACCTTAAGTGAGATGCAGTACCCTGTGGCGACTGAAGCCTCAGGGGCACCACACAAGTCACATCGCTATGTATGACACCGCAGGAGCGACGATCATCTCCTTACCTGCGTCCACCGGCAATGAGGAAGGAAGGAGGTGGGCGGCATGTTCTGGCCGCTCATCTCTGCCCCTCCTCTGCTATTGGATGGCTGCCGTGTGACGTCGCTATGACGCCGCACGAACCGCCCCCTTAGAAAGGAGGTGGTTCGCCGGTCATAGCGATGTCGCAGGGAAGGTAAGTCCGTGTGACGGGTGTAAGCGATGTTGTGCGCCACGGGGCAGTGATTTGCCCGTGTTGCACAACCGACTGGGGTGGATATGCTCGCTAGCGATATCGGTAACAATATCGCAGCGTGTAAAGTACCCTTTAGAGTTGCATTTTTTGAAATTCGGGATGTCACACATATTCAAACACTTTTTAGATTCAAATTGTGCTTTGCAAAAATAAAAAACTTGCCCGCCACCATTTCCCATACTGCTGAAGCATCAATGGTTTTCTTCTCTAACAAATTGGTGATTATGAATAGTGATGAGCGAGTACTAAAAAGCTCGGGTGCTCGAAGCTCGGGCCGAGCCTCCCAAGATACTCGTGTACTCGGGCCGAGCAACGAGCCCAATGTTATCCTATGGGAGACCCGAGTATTTTTGTGAAATGACCCCCCGGCAGCATGGAGAAACCCTAAAAATGGCACAAAAGTCTCAGAAGAGTGCTCAAATGACATGGCAACAGCATGGGGAAGACCCCTTGAAGCATTTATCACTGAAAAGTCACAGCTGTGAAAAATTTTGTCCGCGTTTTACGCCATTTTTACGGACTCACCAGAAAACCTTCCAAAATGACCCCAAAATGAAGTTTCATGGCGGAAATGTTAAGGGCACATACCCAATAGTGAGATAGAGCTGGTGTATGTTACTTTTTGAGATTAATACATGAAAGATTTTACGTGAAAACATTGTGTGGCACTCCGATGTCCCTGAGAAGAGACGTACATGAAGGCCTCTTGAGTCTAATGTGCCCATTTTGAGGAAGTGAGTCTTTGTAGTATTTTCCTTTGCCAGGGCAGTCCAAAATTGTGAGGTTCACCAATGCCCCTGCATACAGACGTGCATGATGGCCTGTAAACCTGAAGTGCCCATTGTAAGGAAGTGGGTCTATTTCAGTATAGCCCTTTGCCAGGGCAGCCAAAAATTGGGAGGCTCCACATTGTCCCTGGATAGAGACGTGCATGATGGCCTGTAAACCTGAAGTGCCCATTGTAAGGAAGTGGGTCTATTTCAGTATAGCCCTTTGCCAGGGCAGCCAAAAATTGGGAGGCTCCACATTGTCCCTGGATAGAGACGTGCATGATGGCCTGTAAACCTGAAGTGCCCATTGTAAGGAAGTGGGTCTATTTCAGTATAGCCCTTTGCCAGGGCAGCCAAAAATTGGGAGGCTCCACATTGTCCCTGGATAGAGACGTGCATGATGGCCTGTAAACCTGAAGTGCCCATTGTAAGGAAGTGGGTCTATTTCAGTATAGCCCTTTGCCAGGGCAGCCAAAAATTGGGAGGCTCCACATTGTCCCTGGATAGAGACGTGCATGATGGCCTGTAAACCTGAAGTGCCCATTGTAAGGAAGTGGGTCTATTTCAGTATAGCCCTTTGCCAGGGCAGCCAAAAATTGGGAGGCTCCACATTGTCCCTGGTTAGAGACGTGCATGAGGGCCTGTAAACCTGAAGTGCCCATTGTAAGGAAGTGGGTCTATTTCAGTATAGCCCTTTGCCAGGGCAGCCAAAAATTGGGAGGCTCCACATTGTCCCTGGATAGAGACGTGCATGAGGGCCTGTAAACCTGAAGTGCCCATTGTAAGGAAGTGGGTCTATTTCAGTATAGCCCTTAGGCAGGGCAGCCAAAAATTGGGAGGCTCCACATTGTCCCTGGATAGAGACGTGCATGATGGCCTGTAAACCTGAAGTGCCCATTGTAAGGAAGTGGGTCTATTTCAGTATAGCCCTTTGCCAGGGCAGCCAAAAATTGGGAGGCTCCACATTGTCCCTGGATAGAGACGTGCATGAGGGCCTGTAAACCTGAAGTGCCCATTGTAAGGAAGTGGGTCTATTTCAGTATAGCCCTTAGGCAGGGCAGCCAAAAATTGGGAGGCTCCACGTTGTCCCTGGGTAGAGACGTGCATGAGGGCCTGTAAACCTGAAGTGCCCATTGTAAGGAAGTGGGTCTATTTCAGTATAGCCCTTTGCCAGGGCAGCCAAAAATTGGGAGGCTCCACATTGTCCCTGGATAGAGACGTGCATGAGGGCCTGTAAACCTGAAGTGCCCATTGTAAGGAAGTGGGTCTATTTCAGTATAGCCCTTAGGCAGGGCAGCCAAAAATTGGGAGGCTCCACGTTGTCCCTGGGTAGAGACGTGCATGAGGGCCTGTAAACCTGAAGTGCCCATTGTAAGGAAGTGGGTCTATTTCAGTATAGCCCTTTGCCAGGGCAGCCAAAAATTGGGAGGCTCCACATTGTCCCTGGATAGAGACGTGCATGAGGGCCTGTAAACCTGAAGTGCCCATTGTAAGGAAGTGGGTCTATTTCAGTATAGCCCTTAGGCAGGGCAGCCAAAAATTGGGAGGCTCTACGTTGTCCCTGGGTAGAGACGTGCATGAGGGCCTCAAAACATTAAGTGTCCATTTTAAGGAAGTGGGTGTATTATAGTATAGCCCTTAGGCAGGGCAGCCAAAAATTGGGAGGCTCCACGTTGTCCCTGGGTAGAGACGTGCATGAGGGCCTCAAAACATTAAGTGTCCATTTTAAGGAAGTGGGTGTATTATAGTATAGCCCTTAGGCAGGGCAGCCAAAAATTGGGAGGCTCCATGTTGTCCCTGGGTAGAGACGTGCATGAGGGCCTCAAAACATTAAGTGTCCATTTTAAGGAAGTGGGTGTATTATAGTATAGCCCTTAGGCAGGGCAGCCAAAAATTGGGAGGCTCCATGTTGTCCCTGGGTAGAGACGTGCATGAGGGCCTCAAAACATTAAGTGTCCATTTTAAGGAAGTGGGTGTATTATAGTATAGCCCTTAGGCAGGGCAGCCAAAAATTGGGAGGCTCCACGTTGTCCCTGGGTAGAGACGTGCATGAGGGCCTCAAAACATTAAGTGTCCATTTTAAGGAAGTGGGTGTATTATAGTATAGCCCTTAGGCAGGGCAGCCAAAAATTGGGAGGCTCCATGTTGTCCCTGGGTAGAGACGTGCATGAGGGCCTCAAAACATTAAGTGTCCATTTTAAGGAAGTGGGTGTATTATAGTATAGCCCTTAGGCAGGGCAGCCAAAAATTGGGAGGCTCCATGTTGTCCCTGGGTAGAGACGTGCATGAGGGCCTCAAAACATTGTTCCCATTGCAAAGGAGCGGGTCTCCTGTCGTTGTAATGTCCATTCTGCAAAGAATGGGCGAAAAAATTTACCACTGGGGGTATACCTGAAACAAAGGCCTAAGTATTGCAATTTGTAACGGTCATCATCATGGTGGCGCATGAGGAGAAGGAGGAGCAGTCCAGCAATTATCCAAAGTCCAGAAGTGTGTACCCATGGGTGAGTGGAGGTACATGGCAAACTTTAAATTCCGCTCTCATTTGCTGGTGGTGTGGTGAAGTCTGGCCCAATCCAACCCTTGTTCATCTTGATCAGAGTCAGCCTGTCAGCATTTTCAGTTGACAGGCGGGTGCGTTTATCTGTAATGATTCCACCTGCGGCACTAAAAACACGCTCTGACAAAACGCTAGCAGCAGGGCAGGCCAGGACTTCCAAGGCGTAGAGAGCCAATTCATGCCACGTGTCCAGCTTGGATACCCAATAATTGTAAGGCACAAAGGAATGTCGGAGTACAGTTGTTCGATCTGCAAGGTACTCCTTCAGCATCTGGGCAAACTTAGGATTTCTTGTGGCACTACCCCGCACCTCAGGGGCTGTGGTACGTGAGGGGCTGAGAAAACTGTCCCACATCTTAAAGACTGTTCCCCTACCTCTGGCGGATTGGACTTGTGCCTCTCTCGGCTGTACGCCTCGGTTGTCCACTGATTCCTGACCTATGCCGCTAGCGTTTTGTGAGGGGAATGCTTTGCCTACTTCCGTGAGTATGGCCTTCCGGAACTCCTGCATTTTGGTTGACCTCTCCTCCACGGGAATAAGAGACAAAAAGTTCTCCTTGTAGCGTGGGTCTAACAGTGTTACCAACCAGTAATGATTGTCGGCCAAGATGTTCTTAACGCGAGGGTCACGAGACAGGCAGCTTACCATAAAGTCAGCCATGTGCGCCAGACTCTTAACAGCCAGTACTTCAGTATCCTGACCAACACGATGACTGAACATGCTGTCCTCCTCCTCCTCCTCCTCCTCCTCCTCCTCATCTACCCTGTCCTCTGGCCAGCCACGCTGAACCGAGGATATGACTGGTGTGCATGTCATATCCTCAATTTGGCCGGAGAGTTGCTCCATGTCTTCATCCTCCTCCTCGTCATAGTCCTCCACTGCACGTTGTGATGAGACGAGGCTGGGCTGTGTGTTATCACCCACACCCACTACTGTTTCTTGCTGCAACTCATCGCGCTCCGCCTGCAATGCATCATGTTTGTTTTTCAGCAGAGACCGTTTTAGAAGGCAGAGTAGCGGTATGGTGACGCTAATAATGGCGTCATCACCACTCACCATCTTGGTGGAGTCCTCAAAGTTTTGGAGGATGGTACATAGGTCTGACATCCATCTCCACTCCTCAGGTGTTATGTGTGGAGTTTGACCCATTTCCCGACGGCTTAGGTGATGCAGGTACTCAACAACTGCCCTCTTCTGCTCACATATCCTGACCAACATGTGCAGAGTTGAATTCCAACGCGTGGGGACATCACACACCAGTCTGTGAGCCGGAAGATGCAAACGGCGCTGAAAGCCGGCAAGGCCGGCTGAAGCAGTAGGTGACTTTCGAAAATGTGCAGACAGGCGGCGAACTTTTACCAGCAGATCAGACAGCTCTGGGTATGACTTTATAAACCGCTGAACCACGAGGTTGAGCACATGGGCCACGCATGGAACATGTGTCAGCTGGCCTCGCCTCAAAGCCGCCACCAGGTTCCGGCCATTGTCACACACGACCTTTCCTGGCTTTAGGTTCAGAGGTGTGAGCCAGTGATCTGCCTGCTGTTTCAGAGCTGTCCACAGCTCTTCTGCATTGTGGGGTTTGTCACCTATGCAGATTAGCTTCAGCACAGCCTGTTGCCGCTTCGCCGAGGCTGTGCTGCAGTGCTTCCAGCTTGTGACTGGTGTGGAGGGCACAGTGGATGAGGATGCGCAGGAGGAGGAGGAGGCTGAAGAGCATGACATTCCGGAGCTGTAGAGTGTGGGTGAAACACTGACTGAGGTAGGGCCTGCAAACCTTGGTGTGGGAAGGACGTGTTCCGTCCCTCGCTCAGACTGGGTCCCAGCTTCCACAATATTAACCCAGTGTGCCGTCAACGAGATGTAGCGGCCTTGCCCACAAGCACTTGTCCACGTGTCTGTGGTTAGGTGGACCTTGGGTGAAACAGCGTTGTTCAGGGCACGTGTGATGTTTTGTGACACGTGGTTATGCAACGCGGGGACGGCACACCGGGAGAAATAGTGGCGGCTGGGGACCGAGTAACGTGGGACAGCTGCCGCCATCAGGTCACGGAATGCTTCTGTCTCCACCAGCCTAAAAGGCAACATTTCCAGCGCAAGCAGTCGCGAAATGTTAGCATTTAGAACTGTGGCATGTGGGGTGTTGGCAGTGTATTTGCGCCTGCGTTCAAAGGTTTGCTGAATGGATAACTGAACGCTGCGCTGGGACAAGGACGTGCTTGATGATGGTGTTCTTTCTGCGTAGGCAACTGCAGGTGCAGGAGTGGAGGAGGCTTGTTCGCAGGCAGCATGGACAGAGGATTGGCTCGCATGCACAACCAGCGAAGACGTAGCAGTGACATCAGCAAGCACTGCTCCTCGACTCTGTTGTACTTCCCACAAAGTCGGGTGCTTGGCTGACATGTGCCTGATCATGCTGGTGGTGGTCAGGCTGCTAGTTTTGGTACCCCTGCTGATGCTGGCACGGCAGGTGTTGCAAATGGCCTTTTTTGAATCATCTGGATCCAACTTAAAAAACTGCCAGACTCGGGAAGACCTAACATTTGTACAGGCACCTTGTGTCGTCGTGTTGTTCCGGGGAACGGTTGCCTGACTTCTGCCTGGGGCCACCACCCTGCTTCTTACTGCCTGTTGTGATGCTACGCCTCCCTCCCCCTGTGCACTGCTGTCCTCGCTCTGCATATCCTCCTGCCAGGTTGGGTCAGTTACTGGATCATCCACCACGTCGTCTTCCTCTTCCGCACCCTGCTCCTCCTCCTGACTTCCTGACAATTGTGTCTCATCATCGTCCACCACTTGTTGGGACACGTTGCCAACTTCGTGAGAACGTGGCTGCTCAAATATTTGGCTATCTGTACAGACGATCTCCTCATGACCCACTTCAATATGAGCTGGCGAGAGGCCAGAATGTGTGAATGGAAACGTGAACAGCTCTTCCGAGTGTCCAAGTGTGGGATCATTAATGTCCGAGGAGGACGTGTACTCAGCCTGGTGGTAGGAAGGAGGATCAGGTTCAGAAATGTGCGGTGCAGTATCACGGCTACTGACACTTGACTGTGTGGAAGACAGAGTGTTTGTGGTGGTGCCAATCTGACTGGAAGCATTATCCGCTATCCAACTAACAACCTGTTGACACTGGTCTTGGTTCAAGAGCGGTGTACTGCTGCGGTCCCCAAGAATTTGGGACAGGACGTGCGAGCGACTAGATGTGGCCCTTTGTTGTGGCGAAATTAGAGCTTGCCCACGACCTCGGCCTCTGCCTGCACCACCATCACGTCCACTTCCTTGTTCCTTGCCAATGCCCTTGCGCATTTTGCAATGCTGTGCACTGCTGACGTGTATATTCACTACTTGTGCGTTATATCAAAGTTTGTGGAAATTGCACACAAGTGCACCTGTACGCTGCCACCAACAGGCACACACGTGCGTTTTTAAAAACCAAGCACGGACGCAATAAGAACCTAACAGGTTTTTTTGGGGAGCGACAATTACAGACAAGTCAGACACTATCTGGACTGTTTTACACTGTGTACACCAGCCCCAGATATGATGAAGGCTGGTATACGGTCACCACTACCCTGCCTGCCTGCCTGCCTGTATACTGGTACAATAGTCCTGACAAGGACTCTTTTGGTCACTAGCCTGTATTCAGACCTGGCTATACCCTGCCTGTATATAGCAACAATAGTCCTGAGAAGGACTCTGCTACTGTACTCCGACCTGGCTATACCCTGCCTGCCTGTATAGAACTAGAATAGTCCTGAGAAGGACTTTTGGTCACACTGTTTGCAGCCCTGCAACTGAAAAAGCTATAAAGGGCCGCAAAGCTTTCCCTGAATCAGCGACACTCTCCCTGCACTGACAGTCTGGATAGCTGTGAGCACAGCACAGCGCGCCGGCCGATATAAAGGCTCGGTCACGCTGTGCAGGCCGGCCAATCACTGCAATTCCACAACTAACAGGGCTGTGGCATTGCAGTGGTCTGCCAGCCAATCCCTGCATGAGGGCTGGCTCTCAAAAGAGCGCCAACATGCAGAAATGAAGACCACGAGTACAGCACGAGTATCGCGAGATTACTCGGTCCCCGCCGAGCAGCCCGAGTACAGCGATACTCGTGCGAGTACCGAGTAGTGACAAGCATGCTCGCTCATCACTAATTATGAAGCATCAATGAGCAGGCTAATATCTTTTTGCGTGGTCATGTTGGCTTCCTCATAATGCCCTGCACCTATGACATATGGAGTCATTTTCCATTTCTGCAGTCACTAGGTAAGTTTCTTTCCAATTTGTACAGTGTAAGCTCTCATGGTCAGCAAGGTCCTCTCCTTCTCTCTCCTGTAGAGTGTAAGATCTTATGGTCAATAGGGTCCTCTCTTTCTCTTCCTCTTCTGTAGAGTGTAAGCTCTTATGTTCAGAGAGGTCCTCTCTTCTGTAAAGTGTAAGCTCTTATGATTGTGTGACACTGCTGTAGCGATAATGTTCACTACGGTAGCAATCACCACATATCGCACCAACGACAGGGGCAGGTGCTAACGCTCGCGACACCGCTAGCGATGTCGCAGCATGTAAAGCACCCTTTAGTGCATGTATTTCTACTTGTGGTGGTTATACTCCATACTGAATAAATAGAGATGTTTTGAAAATTTAGGGTGCAATTCATCAAAGATTTGGCTCCATAATTTTTGCTCTAGCATGCCTCCTCATCCGGCATGACAAGTGGTAGAAGAGGGCCAGAGCGGTAAGTATTTTTTTTATTGTTTTCATCCAATATTCACCTTGCTGTCCTGTCCTTTCCTTTACATCACTGGGTGCGTGCTACATCTCCTGCCTTTTTGTTATAGGCCAGTACTTCTGGCCGCATCTATGCCAGAGCTTACTGCACATCATAAGATTTCAATAATGACATAATCTTATGATGTGTAGAGAGCTCCAGCTTGGATTTGGCCAGGAGCATGGCTTATAAGCAAGAGGCCGGAAATGTGTCAAGCAACAGTGGAAACAGCAGAACCCGATGGTCAGTGATGTGAATATGTTAGTTTTTTGTTTTGTTTTTATCTTGAACATCCGACATTGGTAAATAAGTCAGATGTTTGTAAATTGGGGAGTCCCTGTGTAACTATTTGCAATATACCATATTTTTCAGATTATAAGACGCACTTTTCCTCTCAAAAATTTGGGAGGAAAATGAGGGGTGTGTCTTAAAATAAAAATATAGCTTACCGGGAGGTGGAGAATTGGTGGGGGGGCTGTCTTTGCAGCCGGATGCCTGTCTGTGCGGGCGGCCAGGTGCCTGTCTGTGCATGCAAGTGGCTGCCTCTCTGCCAGTGGTCGGCTGTCTTTCTGTGTCGGCGGCCAGCTGCCACTCTGTGTGGGTGGTTGAGTGGCCTGCTGGCTGCCACTCTATGTGGGTGGTCGGCTGGCTGTGCAGACTGCGGTGGCTGTGCGGCAGGTGTCTCAAATGGTCTGTCCACGGTCTGGGCTTCAAATGATGGCTCCCGGAGTCAGCACGTGCACAGATGGAGCTATTGGATGAGAGCTCCATCTGCGCACCCGCACTGCTTCAGGAGCCATTTCTTTGAAGCCCGGCCTGCCAACAGAGCATCCGGGACACTCACCGCACCGGCCTGCCCCACCACACAACCACCGCAGCTTCCGCTACCAGCACTGACCCGCCGTCACTGCAAGCACTTACCTGCCGCCTCCGCCGCTGCCAGCACTGACCCGCCACCAGTGCCAGCAGAGCATCTGCCTCCTGTTACCCCGTTCCACCACCGTTGCTGCCACCCTCCGGTAAGACAACACCGGAGTATAAGATGGACCCCTTTTTTTATTACCTTTTTTATCTCTAAATTTGGGGTGCGTCTTATAATCCGGTGCATCTTATAAAACGGAAAATACGGTAGATATATTTTGTATTGATTGCAATGTATTCATTCCTCATTTTAAAACACAAGATCTTGTTGTCACAGGTGACCAGGGGAACACTGCTCTCACCCTAAGACTTGGAGGTACCCTTGAAGGTAGGGAGGTCTGGGCCTCCAAACTAGGCCCTACATCCTGTCCTTATCCCTGATGATAAGACCCCCTCCACAACCCACCACCCAGGGGGAAGGGGCAAGAACAGACGTCTACAACCCCGTTGAAAAAATAAAGACAAAAGAGGAGTAACAACGACTACAACTCGTACACATGGCACCCACACACAAAGGAGTCACTAAACATGCACAAGGGGAAACAACATACAAGGGGAAAGAAAACAGACCACTGGGTAACATCCATACTGTACAACCAGCACACCTAGAACTGCTGCAGCAAGCTCCAATGCTGCAGCCCACAACGCAAGTCTCAGAAGGTTAATCCAGCTCCTTTCTCCTCCTGGCCAAGCTACCAAATGATAAAAATAACTAACACCCCCTGAGAGACGTAGAGGTTATTTATAGGACCTCGACGTGGTCCCAACCGGAAACACCTGACCAGGAGTCAGGAGCTGCTGAAAGGTAAACTGACATTAACCCTCTCCTCCCCAAAAGAAAGGGAATCCATTTAATCAGCAGAGTCTCAGAAGGTAAAGTGAGACTCTGACCCAGAACCTGTCACTAATCTCTACAACTGAGAAAAAGGACTGTGACACCTGTTTAATTTGTAAGCCAAATTCAGTAGCCTGGATAAAAATTAAACAAGGGAGCACATGTGAAGGTTCTGGGAGATAGCGGTGAGGAGGAGAAAAATAATCTGATCACCTGATGTGGTTGTGCAGCCCTCGCACAACCACGGTATAAGGCGGGAGTGTGGTGTCAGAGCTCTTCTAACCTGGTAGCCCACGATGTCCATCCAGGGAAGCACATTCCTGAAGAGCTGGTCACGTGACAGATCACTGGGCGTCTCTGGTAATCTGACCTCCGTATCAAGCAGCTCTTGTTCACAGAGGGGAAGATCAGCAGTAAAGTATAGAAGCACGGTCTGATAGAGCGCTAAGGAGGCCACAGTATTAGATTAATTTTTTTTAGAATTTATTGTTTTCTATCAGCCACCAGGCTGATAGAAAACAATAAATTCTAAAAAAAATTAATCTAATACTGTGGCCTCCTTAGCGCTCTATCAGACCGTGCTTCTATAATTTACTAAATTCAGTAGCCTGGTATAGAGCGATACAGCACTTTTCAGTAGCTTGAAATATTTTCTGAGTAACTATTGCAGCCTTTACGCTGCATTTTCATGCAAAGGTATGGACATTTTCAGGAGATATGCTTATCTGTCCTCAAAATAGCTGATCTTTTATAGTTTATGAATGCAGCTTAATTACAAAAACAACCTTATAAACACTTAATATTCAAAAGAAATGTCACAAAATGTCAACTTGAAGGATATCAAGGTAGCAAATTAATGTCATAATACAACTATGGTCAATGCAAAGTCATAAAAAGCAAAGGTTATTTCTTTTTTCTTTTTTTTTGCATGTATCCTTAAGGGACCGAATTTTTCTTAATATAGTAAACTTGCGCCACCATGTGTCAGCTGGGCTGAGAGTTCACATTTGTGAAACTTTCTTGAACAATAAATTCAGTTAGTGCCAAATGTATTATTACGATTCACCCTATTATACAACATAAAATATACTCTATTATTTGTCCAAGTGTCATCTTGGTATAATCGATGTGACTCAACACTTACCACAAGCCACTCTTGGGTCCTTTAAGAAATTGATGTTGCATGAGTTAGTAGGAATGAGGTTCAAGCCCATGTTAAATTCAATATTAGCTGTTGTTATTGCACACTTTATCAGTTTGTGGAGGATCTTTAAGGAACGTTCTTTGCTTTTTTAAGGCCCTGTGCGCACACTGCGGTTTTTGCCGCGGTTTTCCTGCGGTTTTGCTGCATGTTTTGCTGCAGAAAATGTTTATAATTTTGCTGCAGTCCTTCCCCAGCAAAATCTATGGTAAAAAAAAATTTCTGCGCGCATACTGCGATTTATTTCCCCTATAGGTTTTGCTGCATGTTTTCTGCAGCAAAAAGAATTGCATGTCACTTCTTTTCCACATAAATAAAGGTCAAAAATCGCAGGGAACAACCTGCGGAAAATTAGCGGCAAAACCGCGGTAAAACTGTGACAAACCGCGGTAAAACCGCATGTGGTTTTCGGGTGCGGTTTGCTGCAGTTTTTTTACCGCAGGTGCGGTAATCTTTCAGAGGGTGCGGCATTTTCTTAAGAAAATTCCATTTTCTAGTGCGCACAGGGAACCTATAAACCGACTCATGCTGCCCCATCCGCGGGCAGCGTGAATCAGAGCCTGGCTGTATATTTTTCACTGTAACGCTTCGGTATTTCAGAGAAAATACACTTTATAGATTTAACCAGAGACCACAGCCGAAGATAAGACAATTGTGGTCCCACCCTCTGCCGGCTTTTCCCAACTCTGCAAGAGGTGATTGACAGACCACGAAAAAAAAATTAATGCTTTTTTTCATGCAAATCCCAAGTGGGGAGCTATTGTTTCTTCCTCTGCAGTCACATATAAACTGATATAACACATTCAAACCTGCAAAGTAGTGACTGCGGTGACCAATCAGAAAGGACTGATAAGACAGAGGTTTTAATATAACCAGAGAGCAGAATTTTTTTGACAGACTAATCATAGGGCCAGATAACAGACTAATCAGAGGGCAGGTTCGCTCATGGCAAACTATTTAAATCCCCAAGCATTCCGGTTATTGTATAAATTAATACCTGGTGTGTTGCTCTTTGGATTGAATTTGTGGTTCTGATTTAGCTTTGTTCCTGATGAGACATGAGCAAATCTGTCCTCAGAGGATGCAGCTTGAGACAAATGTCGTAAAATTCAAGGTTTCATGTAAATTTCAAACACTATGAGGAGCAAGTCAGGGTTAGCAGAAACAAAAACTTGCTGGCACCATTTCCAAAACTGCTGACACATTAAAGAGCAAGCTAATATCTTCTCTCACTCTAGTGTAAGCTCTTATAATCAGCAGTGTTCTCTTTCCCGTAGAGTATAAGCTAATATGGTCAGTGGGGTCCTCTCTCTCTCTCCTGTATAGTGTAAGCGTTAATGATCTTTCTCCCTCTCCTGTAGAGTGTAAGTTCTTATGGTCAATGTGGTCATCTCTCTCCTGTGTTAACCCAGCACGGCGCACACTCTCCTGACAGGAGTGCCTTAGCTACATGCAAATACATGCAGACGACCCGCTCCTGTAAGGAGAGTGTGCGTCGTGCCGGGTGATACTGATGCAAGACTCACAGTGACAGTCAAAGTTCAATCAAACTCATGGACTCGGGTGAACCCTGACGTCCCCGCGAACACGGCCGAAAAAAGCCGAAAACTGCCGAGTGACGAGCAGTGCAGTGAATACCACCATAAGTTAATGATCGGACCAGGAAGCAGAAAGCAGCCAGGAGACAGCGACTGAATGGGTCTGCAGGATGCGTCATGGGACCTGTAAGTATAATCATAATATTTTTTAATAATGTGCTTTTTTTTCAGCCCTTGGACCCGAACTGGACCCGAACTGTAACATGAGTTTTCTAGGAAAACCCGTGTTCGGCACCGTGTGCACGAACACTATGTGTTCGGTACAGACCCTGAACTTTACAGTTTGGGTTCGCCCAATACTATTCCTGACAATTCCCCTAGATGCCCTTTTTTATATGACTCTTGAACTGCATGACTTCTCTGCTTGTTGTTATTGCTTTTTGACTAGTTTTGGCTTCTTTTTTACTACATTTTTAGCTGAGATTTCTTTTCCTAGTTTCTGACTGATTGATTGTGAACTGACAAATTATTACCTGATAAATTTCTCCATCAAATTACTCCACTGTTCAACAGCTACTGTTAGTGTAACCAAGAGTGGCCCTACAGCAAAGGCAAAATCTTTGTATAGGGGTGAATGGGTAAAATCCTGATGTGATGTCATGCACACATGCCGGCATTGAGGTCCTGTGCAGGCGCACTTTGATCTGCCCTAAACAGGGTAGATCAAAGTATTATAGTGCGCCTGCGAAGGACCTCAGTGCTGATGCGTGTGCATGATGTAGGACGCATCAGAAGAAGGAGGATTAAGATAACCGAAAGAGGATACATAGCACCCGGAGAACTGAGACGCCCATCCGACCAGTCTGCATCATACCGACCATTTAGGTAAGTATTATAAAGTGATTTTTACATTCAACACAGCGGCCTGAGCTCTTATATACAGGATATTAGAATGCCTTGTGTAAGAGCCCAGTGGTGGTGGCCGCAGCTTATAGTCACCAAATCTGCTGACAGGTTCCCTTTAAAGAAAATGCTCTTCATGTAAAAGTGATATCTATAAATATCTATATAGAGATATTGATAGCTTATCCTTAGCAGACGTCAACAATATAAGATTAGAAGGGAGTCCAACATACGGCATCCCCACTGATCAGCTGTTGTAAGTTAACATATTATGCAGCAGGTTTTATATATTATATTTTGTGTGCAGCATTATTTTCCAGCATGGTCCGAGTCTAAAAGTGCTTTTAAAGTCAACTTAGCATTAACGTCTTTACGTATTTAGCTTACGTATTTATGTAGTTAGGTTATGTCTTTACCACATAGATTTACTATAAAGGTTATTTGGAGATTAGTCATTTCTACAATATTTAATGCCCTCCCTAACAGTACATAACATGGGACCTATATTGTCAGCTTGACTATAATGAGCATCAGCTAAGATTTAAGGATTGTCAATAATTTTCTGCTTACTGTTTCCCTTGAATCGCTGACATCAATAATATTACAGCTAAGCAGGATGCTGTTAATTACTTTAGAGAAATAAGTAGGTGGTAATTAAAATGCCACAGACCAACAATGTGCTTTTTTGACACAGCAAAAGCCTCTGTAAAAGGATATCGTAGATCAATGTTTTTCGTATCTAGTTATGATTTTTGATCAATATGTAATATGCCACTTTTATGATGCTTGAATGACAGTGTCTCAGGGGTGGTCATATATAATGAAATGTATGTATAGATCATTATGTCAATATTATTTGTCAAAAAGTAAGTAATTGCTTAGGCTTATGGCAGACTATATCATAATTATAGCCCTGTACAAAATTTAACTAAACTTAGAGCATTCAATGTTGAAACACAGCTCAGTATATAGTTATTGCTCAATATACATTGATGTTTTTCATTTGTACTACTATATTTATACTCTTAATGCAAATTCCAGAATAATAGTAATTTATATATGGTGTACTTTAAAAAGCAACCATGAAAATGAAAGAGGTCCTTTCACCAATATGAACATGTTAAACTGACTATATGATGGTTGAATAAATTGTAGTTTATATTTATTAATTTCTCCTCTCGGTTGCAAAGTTATAAGTTGCATAGCTAAGGTAATAATTTATGTAAAGTTCAACTGGTTCATCTCTGAAGCTCTGAAGGCATGTACTTCTTCTCCTGAATCAAGATCACCAATCATAAGCAAGCAGCAACAGATGCGAAAAAAGAACACGCCCTCTTCTCACTGATCTCTGCAGCTAAAAAGTAGCGATACAGCAAAGCTGAATTATGTATCAGTGCAAGCATTCCAAATCTTTTCTCATGGCAGTCAATATGGGGGAGGCTTAGAGCTGATTGCCCTGTGAGATGACATATGACAGGGGTTACATTAATACATAACTCTGCTGTATCTCCACACACTAGTTGCACACAGATGAGGATATGTTCTTTTATCACCTGCATTACACTGCCTACTTATGATTAGTAGGGATGAGAAAAACAAGCTTTTTTTTTTTTGGCTGAGGGCAGTTCCACAGCTATCACAACCTGTTCGAGTATTGGCATGGCTTTGATTGGCTGGCGCACTACGTCACCCAGCCCGAATAACCATCTTATTATGGGTTACACACCAACTGTGTCCTGACTAGCGTAGGTAACGTAGATAGTGCCTGACACTTCTAGCCCTTTAAAGGTGCATTGGTAAGATCCAAGCAGTAGCAATAGTCTATGTAACTATGCACTTCAGAACTGTGTTCAAAGTACTTTATTTCCAAGAAGCATTAACATCCAGTTAATGAAGGCAGTTAATCCCCGCCCCCTGCCGTGGTCAGACGGCGGCGATCCGCGCACACGTCAGCTGTTTTCAACAGCTGACATGTGTGCCTGTCAGTCGCGGGTGGAATCGCTTCCACCCACAAATATTAACCCCTTGCATCTCGCTGCCAAAATCTGGCAGTGAGATGTACTGTATATGCGCGCCACCATTATTTTGACTTACCCCGCCCCCATCGGAAGTCACGTGACATGATCACGTGACTTTCGGTGGGTGCCATGGTAGCACAGGGTCATGTGATGATGCCTGTAGCTAACATGAGTCATTTACTCTCAATGCCGGAATACAGCCAGCATTGAAAGTAAAGCAGCATATCTGCAGATCTTAGCTCTGTAGCTGTGATCTTGAGATATGGCAGAGCGATTGGATTGCTGATTGCTATAGCCCATTAGGAGGACTAGTAAAATGAAAAAAAAAGTTAAAAAAAGTTTTAAGAAATTAAAACAAAAATTAAAAAACCTAAAAGTTCAATTCATTCCCCTTTCACCACATTAAAAATTAAAGGGTTAGAAAAATAAAAAATATACACATATTTGTTATCGCCACATTCAGAAATGCCCAATCTATCAAAATATAAAATCAATTAATCTGATCAGTAAATGGCGTAGTGGCAAAAAAATTCCAAACACCAAAATTACATTTTTTGGTCGCCGCAAGTTTTGCGCAAAACGCAATAACAGGCGATCAAAACGTAGCATCTGTACTATAATGGTACCATTAGAAACGTCAGCTCGAGACACAAACAATAAGTCATCACTGAGCCATAGATCGCAAAAAATGAAAACGCTACAGGTTTTGGAAAATGGCGCAAAACGTGTGCCACTTTTATTGGACAAACTTCTATATTTTTTTTTACCCCCTTAGATACAAGTAAACCTATACATTTTTTGTGTCTACAAACTCGCACCGACCTGAGGCATCACACTGACACATCAGTTTTACCATATAGTGAACACGGTGAATAAAATATCCCAAAAACTATTGTGCGATCACACTTTTTTTGCAATTTTTCCTCACTTGGAATTTTTTTGCCATTTTCCAGTACACTATATGGTAAAACTGATGATTCCATTTAAAACTACAACTCGTCCTGCAAAAAAACAAGCTCTTATATGGCAAGATTGACGGAAAAATAAAAAAAGTTTCAGCTCTTGGAAGAAAGAGAGGGAAAAACCCCCCGGAAAAATGCAAAATGCCCGGGGGCTGAAGGGGCTAGTATTGCATTACTGCTATAGGAATATTTGAAAAAAGAGACACTTAGCTTATGTATTGACCAATGTATGTGAGCCCAATAAAGAACAACAAGGTGATCTCAATATACCGGGACTCTAACTTGTAGTTATATTGTGTTTCCAGTTGGCACCTGTTCACCCTTGTTGGATGTGCGGGTCAGCCTCTTTCATATATTCGTAGTGCATTTCTTTTTGACTGAGCACCCCACCCTATAACCAGACTGTGTCCATCCTCCTTTATAGCTGGATCCTTTCTGCACAGACAACCCAGATAAAGGCATTTAGGGTCCCGATATATAAAAGATGCCTTTGCCTTTGGTTACCAGGCTCACATGCACTGGCTAATACATAAGCTAAGTATCTATTTTTTTATTTTTTTTTTCAAATATTCCTATAACAGTAATGCAATACTAGAGCTTCCTTATTCAATGTAGCATTTTAGAGTGCAGCTGTATGTATTTTTGAAGATCCATTATTACACAGAAACATCTTTAGTAGTTGGATCTTTCTGCTTCTTTGAAATAAAGTACTTTGAACACAGTTTTTAAGTACCTGATTATATAACTTCAAAAAGAGATTGAGGCTCACTGTGGTTAGGTAAGCCATAGAACCCGTTGCACACATGGGCTGGAGATTAAACCACGGTCCAGGCTGTCGGTCCAATAATAGAAGGAAAAAAACAGATACCTCCAGCATAAAATAAAAATCCAATTTATTCGAAAAAATAATTAAAATCCATGTCGGGTCGAAGTCACTCAAATGCGTTTCAGGCGCTGAGCCCTTGTTCACTGAGTGTCGAATATTAACATAGGAAAACATTTAAAATACAATCAACCAATCATGGAAAGATTGCTACAAGAAAAGGCAGATCCATTAGCAATATGCTTTCTCCAAGCTTATAAGTGCGTAAAATTGGCCACTGCGCATGCGCGGGTAGAATCTGCACTGCCAGAGTCTAAATGCAGAGAACGGGCCACTGTGCATGCGTGTGACATGGCATCTTATGATTGGCCGTTGGACGTCAGCTGCTCTGATGACGCGGCATCCATGCATGGATTGTGGCTGACACCCACACTGATTTGGCGTGAGTTTAGTCTGGTCTGGGTGGTGCTTAGGTTATATTTGGACACCGCCAATGCCGGATGGTGCTCAGTCTTTTACAGCCTTATGGCGTGAGGGTGTCAGGCAGGTCGCTTGAATTGCGTCTCTAGTACCAGTGTGTACGCTGGTTAAGCATACTGTGCACCATATATAGGTAGATAGCTTGAATTGCGTCTCTAAGTACCGGTGTGTATGCTGGTTAAGCGTGTTGTGCACCGCATATAGACAGGTCGCTTGAATTGTGTCTTTAGTACTGGTGTGTATGTTGGTTAAGCGTACAGTGAACCGCATATAGGCAGGTTGCTTGAATTTTGCGTTACTTTTCTCTTACTGTTTGTATAGTCTGTATGCTATTAACACAAAACTTAGTGCACTCCTTAATACTCCAGTTTACTTTAATCTGCTGTTGTCCGTCCTGCCCTCTGGGCTCTTAGCAGCTGTCTTCCGTCCATAGCACGGTGGACCCCGGTTTGCGCTTAGGATTATTAGGATTATTCACTCCTTCTTTCCTATGCCATCAACCCTGTAACACCATTAATGTCAAAACCACTAAAAAAAAAAAGATAGTACACGCCTAATTGAAAATGGCCAAATTGTGCCTAAGGTGTCGATATTTTGTGCTCCCACCATTATTTTCAAGCACTGCCTCAACTCTCTTGGGCATGGAGTTCAATAGAGCTTCGCAGGAGCCACTGGAATCGTCCTCCACTCCTTCATGACGACATCATTGAGCTGGTGGATGTTAGAGACCTTGGGCAAGTGTGTGTGTGGCGACAACCAGGTGAAGAGTACAAAGACAACTGTGTCTTTCCTAAAGTCAAGCGTGGTGGTGGGAGTGTCATGGTTTATGGCTGCGTAAGTGCTGCCAGCTGTGAGGAGAAACAGTTCATTAAGGGAACAATATATGACAATATGTACTGTAACATACTGAAGCAGAGCATAATCCCCCTCCCCTCGGAAACTGGGCTGCTGTGTAGTATCAGAACATGATAACAACCCCAAACACACTTCCAAGATGACCACTGCCTTGCTAGACCTAAACCATACTGAGCATTTTTGGGTCATCCTCAAAAGGAAGATGGAGGAGCGCAAGGTCTCTAACATTCTAACATCCACCAGCTCCGTGATGTTGTCATGTAGAAGTGGAGGAGGATTTCAGTGGCTCTCATGAAGCTCTAGTGAACTCCATGCCCAAGAGAGTTAAGGCAGTGCTTGAAAATAATGATGGCCACACAAAATATTCACACTTTGGTCACATTTTGGCCATTTTCACTTAGAGGTGCACTCAATTTCATTGTCAGGTTTAGACATTAATAACTGGGCGTTGAGTTATTTAGACTGCACACCAAATTTACTCTGTTTAACAAGCTGTATACCGACTACTTTACATTGTACTAAAGTGTCATCTCCTCAATCCTGTCCCATGAAAAGACAATATAGTATTTTAAAAAAATGTGAAGTGTATCTACTTGTGCTATACAGTATATATCTTTAAATACATATCTATATATATAATTGCCTTATTCTGTCTGTCTGTCTGTCTGTCTGTCTATCTGTCTGTCTGTCTGTCTGTCATGCTCCGAAATTGTGTCCTTACGGTGACACAAAGCTGATTGGCCGCTGGGCTCGCCATGGCCCCGCCCCCCCACACGGATTGGCCTCTCGCCCCGGCTCTCTGCAGGCCCCGCCCCCCTCACGCAATGCACGCTGGCTGTGGCCCAACTGACACGGAGCCGCAACTCCCAGGTGAGTACACACACACACACACATCAGATCACACTCACTCTCACACACACCTCACACATCACAACATGCTGGGATATCGCTTGCTTCTACACCAGCTCCGTCAGGATCCCGGCAGCGCCACACATAACCTTGCGATGCTGGGATCTTAACGGAGGCCGTGAAAGCTGGTAACCATTATACACATCGGGTAACTAAGGTCCCTTAGTTACCCGATGTGTATCATAGTTACCAGTGTACACCGGCTCACACTCACACACACATCACATCGCATCCACACATCAAGGTCCTGCAGCTGCAGAACATACATAACATAACAGCACACACACACACACACACACACACAAATCAGATCACACTCACTCACATACACACATCACATCGCATCCACATACTCACAACATCCTGGGATATCGCTTGCTTCTCGGCGGCGATATTGTGCTGTGAGCTTCCAGGACCTGACGGAGGATCACATGGCCAGAAGCATGTGATATCCCCGGATGTTGTGAGTATCAGCGCGTATGTGCAATATCGTCAGTGTCTGTGTGTGTGAGTGTATGCATCGGGTGTGTGTGAGTGGATGCGATCGGGTGTGTGTGTGAGTGGATGCGATCGGGTGTGTGTGTGAGTGGATGCGATCGGTTGTGTGTGTGAGTGGATGCGATCGGTTGTGTGGGTGAGTGGATGCGATCGGTTGTGTGGGTGAGTGGATGCGATCGGGTGTGGGTGAGTGTCGGCAGAGGAGCACGGCGTGCTGGAGGAGGCTGGGAGCAGAGAGGCTGATCTTGGGGAAGGCTGGGAGGGGGGGGCTGATGCTGAGGGAGGCTGGAAGGAGAGAGGCTGAGCAAACGTGCTCCATCCGCCATACTGCGCACTCCCCATCGTGCTGCATCCCCCATGCTGCGCACTCCCAAACGTGGTCCATCCGCCATGCTGCGCACTCCCAAACGTGGTCCATCCGCCATGCTGCGCACTCCAAAACGTGGTCCATCCGCCATGCTGCGCACTCCCAAACGTGCTCCATCCGCCATGCTGCGCACTCCCCATCGTGCACCATCCGGCATGCTGCGCACTCCTAAGCGGATGGAGCATGATGGGGGGTGCGCAGCATGGCGGATGGAGCACGTTTCGGAGTGCGCAGCATGGCGGATGGAGCACGTTTGGGAGTGCGCAGCATGACGGATGGAGCACGTTTGGAAGTGCGCAGCATGACGGATGGAGCATGTTTGGGAGTGCGCAGCATGCCGGATGGTGCACGATGGGGAGTGCGCAGTATGGCGGATGGAGCACGTTTGGGAGTGCGCAGTATGGCGGATGGAGCACGTTTCGGAGTGCGCAGCATGGCGGATGGAGCACGTTTGGGAGTGCGCAGCATGGCGGATGGACCACGTTTGGGAGCGCGCAGCATGGCGGATGGAGCACGTTTGGGAGTGCGCAGCATGGCGGATGGAGCACGTTTGGGAGTGCGCAGCATGGCGGATGGAGCACGTTTGGGAGTGCGCAGCATGGCGGATGGAGCACGTTTGGGAGTGCGCAGCATGCCGGATGGTGCACGATGGGGAGTGCGCAGTATGGCGGATGGAGCACGTTTGGGAGTGCGCAGCATGGCGGATGGAGCACGTTTGGGAGTGCGCAGCATGGCGGATGGACCACGTTTGGGAGTGCGCAGCATGGCGGATGGAGCACGTTTGGGAGTGCGCAGCATGGCGGATGGAGCACGTTTGGGAGTGCGCAGCATGGCGGGTGGAGCACGTTTGGGAGTGCGCAGCATGGCGGATGGAGCATGATAGGGGGTGCGCAGCATGGCGGATGGAGCACGTTTGGGAGTGCGCAGCATGGCGGATGGAGCACGTTTGGGAGTGTGCAGCATGGCGGATACAGCACGATGGGGAGTGCGCAGCATGGCGGATGGAGCACGTTTGGGAGTGCGCAGCATGGGGGATGCAGCACGATGGGGAGTGCGCAGTATGGCGGATGGAGCACGTTTGGGAGTGCGCAGCATGGCGGATGGACCACGTTTGGGAGTGCGCAGCATGGCGGATGGAGCACGTTTGGGAGTGCGCAGCATAGGGGATGCAGCACGATGGGGGGTGCGCAGCATGGGGGATGGAGCACGATGGGAGGTGCACACCTCCCCCCAACACACACACACACGCGCACTGCACAACACACACACACTAGGAATCACAAACAACGCCCTACACAGACACCCACACACACAGACAACGCTGCACACACAAATATACGCACATACTGCACAACACACACATTGCTCAAAACATACCTCCCCCCAAAACACACCACACCCACACAAACCGCACAACACACACACACACACACAACGCTACAGACACACAGCGCTCCACAAACAACGCAACACACGCAACACACATACAACACCGCTCTCACCCCCCGCGACACTCAGAACATGTACAGCGCCCTACACAAACACTTGGTAACTACACACAACAACATCTATATATATAACAAAAATCATACATGAACTACACAATACGTAAATTCTAGAATACCCGATGCGTAGAATCGGGCCACCTTCTAGTATACATATATATACACAGTATAGCATATAAGTGAATACAGCATACTATATATAATATATATATATATATATATATATAAATATAAACTTTTGGTAAGAAAAGACATGAATTGAGAACATATAGTTAAGATAAATGAGAAATTTAAAGAACAAGCATTTTTATGATGGCACATTCTCGTTAATCTGTTTGGCCAACTAAAGAAAGGAGACATCTTGATGATAGCAATGATATTTTTCCATTTTTAGAAGTAAAATTCCTCACTGGATGACTTGCCCTATGTGCCATTCACTGTGAGCAACGACATACTATTTTAATAAATCCCTGTATATGTTATTTACTAGCTTGTGGAAGACTATTGTCCTGTAGAGGCCAAATTAAAGTAATATATTTATAATAAATACCATTTGTATTGTTAAAGCTGTATTCTACTGAATATTCTAATCTGTGTTGCCCATTCGACTACTGTTGATCTTTTAAACAGATCTGTGGTTTGGGGGAGAAGGTAATGATTTTCTAGGGTAGTTTTGCTCATGTGAGATCAAAGGTTCTGTCTGGTTTGAAGCCTTACCTAGCACTGCTTTCTCATAATTATTAAATATAATATTGCCATCATTATTTCCAGTGTTTGATATATCCTTAATAGAAAGAGTAATTTGTCTTAGAGGAAGACATAAAGGTCATCTACTCTTCGTGATGTTGTATAATTAATTAAAATCATTACAATAAGCAAAGAGGAAAATCACAAATAAGTAATATATTAGGTAACCTCTGCAACTACTGGGAACCTAATATGAAACATCACTTCAAAGATCAACCTTCTGTTACATCAGTGGCACCAAATCTCTTGTGTGTCTCATACTTTTAATCAGAGCGAACCAATTTACATAAGTCTAATAATTAAAAAAAAATGCTTAAAGCTTTCGTTTCCCATTGTATTATCCTTCATGATGTCTAATGAGTAACCCTTAGTGCTGAGATTGTGAAGGAGCTTCCAAATGAGGTCTGGTACAGTCTTATCAATAGTCAGCTATGTCAAAGGTGAACACCCTTAATCATCAAGATCTCGTGGAGACCTCATTTTACATTACTAAACCTCTGGTAACAAGACAGTCTTTAAAGTAATGTCGAAACTGAATAATAGTATTTTTTAAAGGGTCTCTGACATAGAGCTGATCACCGAGTGTCATGGCACTGGAACACCCAGCAATTAAATGGCTGGAAACTCATCTATTAACAACTCGTATTTAGAGTTATAAATAATCTAGCAGTAAACAATATATAAATGATCCAGAAAGGTTGAACATAATAGACCTGTGTCGTTTACAATCTATTTAAGTACAGTATGTAACTCTGTAACACATTTGGTACAATAAATGGACAACCCCTTGACGCATTGGGTACACCTTTTTTATCGAATGCTGTGAGAGAATAGATTCTATTTTGTTCTTATAGTTTGTATCTTGTCTTATAGCTAATGATGTCAGAGGGCTCAGCTAGCACTAATAGGCAGGGATGTATCACATTTCTATTCACGCCCCTTTAGTTCCTATTGGTTCATAAGTTGGAGCCAATTTTTCCTTTCTCTATGACGTTATATAAACTGGTCACATGTACTAATAAAGCAGAAACTTTCAGTACACCAAGCGTGTGTGCTGTATTGATTTCCCAAGCACTTGTAAAACAAATATTATTAATTTGGAGTTCCAGAGGCATAGGAGTGTATATTGCTTACAATGCCTTCCTTATTTATGTGTGTATAGATGGATAATGGTAAAATTATCCAACATTTTAAATTCTAAGATCTGCAAAACAAGGATTGCAAAATATTCAAGTATACAGATATGCTCTATATTTTAATTTGCATATTATCTATAGTAGCTACATATATGGGAATAAAATCAATTTAAGGGATTTTATTCCCATATATGTAGCTACTAAAGATAATATAGATAATAAGTTTGGGGGAGTAACATGAAAAAATGTGGAAAAGTTCATGAGGTGTTAATACTTTTCCAAGGCACTGTATTTTAGTAAATGAATAAATATATGAAATAATGTATACTGTGTCTAACAGTAGTTAACCAGCTAATCTAAAGCTCAACCAGTCCCTTTTATTCTTCACTTAAAAAGAAGATTAAGGGTGACAATATAAAGTCTTCCCTGGAATGTCTAAAATTGAGTAGATGAAATTGTCATTACTGATGTGTCAAACAGTGCAACAAGGGAGCAATTATCACGACTGTTTATTTTCCTTTAATTAAAAGTCTTACAGTAAATTTTCTTGTAAACTAATTAAATACTGTATTCCACATTGCAGTTTGGAGCTTCTGTTTGTGTCTAAAATTCTTAGAAATTTTGAATAGGTTTTATTTCCCTTTCTAGACATCAAATATACAAGGTCATTGTTCCACAATTCTGTGTTTATTTGCAGTTAAATAGAAAACCTCAAGGGAATTGTATGCCCATATATGTAGCTACTATACACTAGATAGTATGCAATTTTGCAATCACTGTTTTGCAGATCTTAAGCCCGCTTTACACGCTTCAATATATCTCACAATCCGTCGTTGGGTCAAGTTGTAAGTGACGCACATCCGGCATCGTTCGTGACGTATTTGCGTGTGACACCTACGTGCGATCAAGATTGAACGCAAATACGGTGATCACATACACGTCGTTTATTCCTCATACATTGGACGTTTTGTTGTACGAACCTAGTCAATTGAAACGTGTGACATCCCTCATATGATTTTGATGTCTGAGGGTATGTGCGCAGGTGTGCGCTCTGCACCGCAGCTTAAAAAAAGGTCCGCTTCAGAGCGCAGCTGAAAAGCTGCGTTCTGAAGCGCCTCACAATGTCTGTCATTCAGTAATCTCTGTCAGTCGGTCACTATCTCTGTCCCTCTCTCTCTGTCCATGTCAGTCTATCCCTCTTACCCCCTCTCTCATACTCACCGATCCCCGATCACCGGCGCGGCGCTGCACGGCATTCACACTGCTCCGGCGGCTTTTACTATTTTGAAAAAGCCGGCCGCTCATTAAACAATCTCGTATTCCCTGTTTTCCCCGCCCACCGGCTCCTATGATTGGTTGCAGTGAGACACGCCCCCACGCTGAGTGACAGGTGTCATACTGCACCCAATCACAGCAGCCGGTGGGCGTGTCTATACTGTGCAGTGAAATAAATAATTAAATAATTAATTAAAAAAAACGGCGAGCGGTCCCCCCAATTTTAAAACCAGCCAGATAAAGCAAATGATTGTTGTACGTATACCCTCTTGTAAAGCGCCATGGAATGGCGCTATAATAATAAATAATAATAATAATAAAGCCATACGGCTGAAGGCTGGTATTCTCAGGATGGGAAGCTCCACATTATGGGGAGTCCCCCAGCCTAACAATATCAGTCAGCAGCCGCCCAGAATTGCTGCATACATTAGATGCGACAGTTCTGGGACTGTACCCGGCTCTTCCCGATTTGCCCTGGTGCTTTGGCAATCGGGGTAATAAGGAGTTATTGGCAGCCCATAGCTGCCAATAACTCCTAGATTAATCATGTCAGGCGTCTCCCCGAGATACCTTCCATGATTAATCTGTTAGTGACAGTAAATAAACACACACACCCGAAAAAATCATTTATTAGAAATAAAAAACACAAACATATACCCTCGTTCACCACTTTAATAAGCCTGAAAAAGCCCTCCATGTCCGGCGTAATCCAGGATGGTCCAGCGTCGCTTCCAGCTCTGCTGCATGGAGGTGACTAGAGCTGCAGAAGGCACAGCCGCTCCTGTCAGCTCCACGCAGCAAATGAGGTGAGTAGCGCGATCAGCTGAGCTGTCACTGAGGTTACCCGCTGTCACTGGATACAGCGGTGGCCGCGGATAACCTCAGTGACAGCTCAGCTGATCGCGCGGCTGTCTTCAGTTGCTGCATGGAGCTGACAGGAGCGGCTGTGTCTTCTGCAGCTCCGGTCACCTCCATACAGCAGAGCTGGAAGCGACGCTGGATCATCCTGGATTACGCCGGACATGGAGGGCTTTTTCAGGCTTATTAAAGTGGTGAACGAGGGTATATGTTTGTGTTTTTTATTTCTAATAAAGGATTTTTTCGTGTGTGTGTGTTTATTTACTGTCACTTACAGATTAATCATGGAAGGTATCTCAGGGAGACGCCTGACATGATTAATCTAGGAGCTATTGGCAGCTATAGGCTGCCAATAACTCCTTATTACCCCGATTGCCAAAGCACCAGGGCAAATCGGGAAGAGCCGGGTACAGTCCCAGAACTGTCGCATCTAATGTATGCGGCAATTCTGGGCGGCTGCTGACTGATATTGGTAGGCTGGGGGACTCCCCATAACGTGGAGCTCCCCATCCTGAGAATACCAGCCTTCAGCCGTATGGCTTTATCTGGCTGGTTTTAAAATTGGGGGGGACCGCACGCCGTTTTTTTTAATTATTTATTTCACTGCACAGTATAGACACGCCCACCGGCTGCTGTGATTGGGTGCAGTGAGACACCTGTCATTCAGCATGGGGGCGTCTCACTGCAACCAATCATAGGCGCCGGTGGGCAGAGAAAGCAGGGAATACGAGATTGTTTAATGAGCGGCCGGCTTTTTCAAAATAGTAAAAGCCGCCGGAACAGTGTGAATGCCATGCAGCGCCGCGCCGGAGATCGGGGATCGGTGAGTATATGAGAGAGGGATGCTCAATTCAGTTACTCAGGAGTTTAGCGGTCACCGGTGAGTCCTTCACTGGTGACCGCAAATCAGGACGTGACACAGACAGAGCCGCAGCATGACAATGAAGTCGGGTGAAGTTAACCCGAGTTCATTCTGATCGTGCGGCTCTTTCTGTGTCTGCTGTCATCTGCCATTCAGCTCTGCTACATGGCTGTCTGTGTCTGCTGTTAGCGGCCATGTAAATCAAAAAAGTCCGTGGAGCCTCTGTTAGGAGTCTCGACACAGAAACCAGCCAGATATCCCTCCGGGAAGGACCCAGCCAAGGAATGGCTCTTTTTAGCAGACCACCATAACCACCATATGAAGTGGCCCTTTTAGTCAATATCCAACTTTTTGACAAGTTTAAAGATATGACAAGAGAAATACCAAGGCCAGGCATCCATCCACAGACAGCTGTTTCGGGGTATTGCCCCTCATCAGTGTGGAGTAGGATTCTGGCCAGGTGGGAGCAATGCCTAGTAGACCAACAATACGAAACAATCACTGATCTCGGGGAGACCAGCCAGAGAAAACACTGCCAGCAGCCAACGAGGGTGCTCAATACAGTGAAATCCTAGGTACATTGCCCCCTGGGAAATATGCAAATCAAAAAAGTCCGTGGAGCCTCTGTTAGGAGTCTCGACACAGAAACCAGCCAGATATCCCTCCGGGAAGGACCCAGCCAAGGAATGGCTCTTTTTAGGAGACCACCATCCGGACCTAATGCACGGGGTTGTCTGACAAGGCGGGAAGTGTTTTGGAATATGATGGAGTACATAGCCGACCGTACCAGTGCCCTCCATGATTCCTCTGTGCCGTACAACTATTGGGTATCCAAGCTGGACACGTGCCATGAGCTGTTCCTCTACACCAGGGGTCAGGAACCTTTTTGGCTAAGAGAGCCGTAAACGCCACATATTTTGAAATATAATTCCGCGAGAGCCATACAATATGTTTAAAGGGCCATTGACAGATCAATCGCTCCAATGTTCACTTAGTACAGCAAGGAATGCTCCTCCCTGCTGTATAAAGCCACAACTGGACTGAAACAATGGTACTACACTCTGCTACAAACAGACACACACAACTCTGCTACAAACAGACAAACACACACAACTCTGCTACAAACAGACAAACACACACAACTCTGCTACAAACAGACAAACACACACAACTCTGCTACATACAGACAAACACACACACACAACTCTGCTACAAACAGACAAACACACACAACTCTGCTACAAACAGACAAACACACACAACTCTGCTACATACAGACAAACACACACACACAACTCTGCTACATACAGACAAACACACACAACTCTGCTACATACAGACAAACACACACAACTCTGCTACAAACAGACACACACAACTCTGCTACAAACAGACAAACACACACAACTCTGCTACAAACAGACAAACACACACAACTCTGCTACATACAGACAAACACACACAACTCTGCTACATACAGACAAACACACACAACTCTGCTACATACAGAGAAATACACACAACTCTGCTACATACAGACAAACACACACAACTCTGCTACAAACAGACAAACACACACAACTCTGCTACAAACAGACAAACACACACAACTCTGCTACAAACAGACAAACACACACAACTATGCTACATACAAACACACACAACTCTGCTACATACAGACAAACACACACAACTCTGCTACAAACAGACACACACACAACTCTGCTACAAACAGACAAACACACACAACTCTGCTACAAACAGACAAACACACACAACTCTGCTACAAACAGACAAACACACACAACTCTGCTACATACAGACAAACACACACAACTCTGCTACATACAGACAAACACACACACACAACTCTGCTACATACAGACAAACACACACAACTCTGCTACATACAAACACACACAACTGTGCTACATACAAACACACACAACTGTGCTACATACAAACACACACAACTCTGCTACATACAGACAAACACATACAACTCTGCTACATACAGACAAACACATACAACTCTGCTACATACAGACAAACACATACAACTCTGCTACATACAGACAAACACATACAACTCTGCTACATACAGACAAATACACACAACTCTGCTGCTCTGTGGGGCCTGCACCCGCGGCTCGGCGGGTACAGCACCCGCGGCATCGGCGGGGCCAGCACCCGCGGCATCGGCGGGGCCAGCACCCGCGGCATCGGCGGGGCCAGCACCCGCGGAATCGGTGGGGCCAGCACCCGCGGAATCGGCGGGGGGGGGGGATTGGCAGGGCATACATCTGGGGGGTTAGAAGCAGCTCACCGAGGCCCATAATGGGGAGGCGGGGAGGGCATTTACCCGATTAGGTCACGGTGGAGAGGGGGCCCACACAGCGCCGAACAGAAGCTCGCCTCCTTCATCTGTGGGACTGAGAAGGCGGTAGCTCCGTCCACAGATGAAATTCAAAACAGGATGTCTGCGCGCCTTAAAGTGACGGCGCCGCAGATTGCTGCCGAGGACTGCGGTCCCCGGAACTCGGCCGGGGGCAGCAGAACTATAAAGGCGAGTGGGCCCCGGCCAAGGGACAGGAGAACTGACGAGGCCGAGTGGGCCCCCCCGGCTCTCCAGGGCCCCGGCATTTGCCCGGGTTTGCCGGGTGCTGACGCCGGCCCTGGACGCAGGTGCGTGCTTGCAGACGGCGCGGCTATGCAGGGAGTTATGGGAAATGTAGTCCATGCTCCCTGCCGCTCACCACTGCCGCCAATGCTTATCAGGCCATCAAAGAACTACCAATATCACCGTGCACCGCGGCCTGATGGAGCGCAGTGCATGCATCCTTCCCATAGACAGGTAGGAGCCCTGTCTGCGAGCCAGATACGGCCATCAAAAGAGCCATATCTGGCTCGCGAGCCATAGGTTCCCGACCCCTGCTCTACACCTTGGAGGTGCTGGGCTGCCCTTGCCACTAATATTTTGTCAGAGCGGTGGTGGAGGCAGTGTGATGGCCAGGCATTCATCTTCCAATGGCACTGGGTCACTAGTGTTTATTGATGATGTGACTGAAGACAGAAGCAGGTGGAAGAATTCTGAACTGTACAGGCCTATACCTTCTGCTCAGATTCAACCAAATGCAGGAAGGTTGATTGGAGACATATCACAGTACAAATGGAGAATGACTTAAAACATACTGTGTATACAACCCAGGAAATTAAGGCAAAGAAGTGGAATATTCTGCAATTTTTTTCTCATTAATGTACACTCTGCACCCCATCTTGACAGAAAACAACAGAAATGTAGAAATTTTTGCAAATTTATTAAACAAGAAGAACTGAAATATCACACTGTCATAATTATTCAGACACTTTGCTCAGACACTCATATTTAAGTCACATGATGTCCATTTCCTTGTTATCCTCCTTGAGATGGTTCTACTCCTTCATTGGAGTCCAGCTGTGTTTAATTAAACTGATAGGACTTGATTTGGAAAGGCACACACCTGTCTATATAAGACCTCACAGTACATGTCAGACCAAATGAGAATCATGAGGTCAAAGGAACTGCTCAAGGAACTCAGAGACAGAATTGTGGCAAGGCATCGATCTGGCCAAGGTTACAAAAGAATTTCTACAGTGCTCAAAGTTCCTAAGAGCACAGTGGACTCCATAATCCTTAAATGGAATAATATTGGAACCACCAGAACTGTTCCTAGACTTAGCTGTCCAGCCAAACTGAGCAATCGTGGGAGAAGAGCATTAGTGAGAGAGGTAAAGAAGAACCCGAAGATCACTGTGGCTGAGCTCCAGAGATGCATTAGGGAGATGGGAGAAAGTTATGCAAAGTCAACTATCACTGCAGTCCTCCACCAGTCGGGCCTTTATGGCAGAGTGGCCCGACGGAAGCCTCTCCTCAGTACAAGATATATGAAAGCCCGCATAAAGTTTGTAAAAAAAACAACAAATGAAGGACTCCCAGACTATGAGAAATAAGAGTCTCTGGTCTGATGAGATGAAGATAGAACTTTTTGGTGATAATACTAAGTGGTATGTGTGGAGAAAACCAGGCACTGCTCCTCACCTGCCCAATACAATCCCAACAGGGAAACTTGGTGGCATCATCATGCTATGGGGTGTTTTTCAGCTGCAGGGACAGGACGACTTGTTGCAATTGAAGGAAAGATGAATGCAGCCAAGTACAGAGATATCCTGGAAGAAAACCTCTTCCAGAGTGCTCTGGACCTCAGACTTGGATGAATGTTCACCTTCCAAAAAGACAATGACCCTACGTACACAGTTAAAATAACAAAGGAGTGGCTTCAGAACAATTTTGTGACCATTTTTGACTGACCCAGCCAGAACCCAATTGAGCATCTCTGGGGAGACCTGAAAATGGCTGTCCACCAACGTTCACTATCCAACCTGACGGAACTGGAGAGGATCTGCAAGGAAGAATGGCAGAGGATTCCCAAATCCAGATGTGATAAACTAGTTGTATTATTGCCATGAAGACTTATGGGTGTACTAGCTCAAAAGGGTGCTTCTACTCAATGCTGAGCAAAGGGTCTGAATATTTATGACCATGTGATATTTCAGTTTTACTTGTTTAATAAATTTGCAAAAATTTCTACATTTCTATTTGTTTTTCTGTCAAGATGAGGTGCAGAGTGTACATTAATGAGGAAAAACATGAACTTTTTTTAATTTACCAAATGGCTGCAATGAAACAAAGAGTGAAAAATTTAAAGGCGTCTGAATACTTTCCGTACCCACTGTGTATGCCCTGAATACCTTTCATGCTGTTGGCCTATAAGATGCGTAAGGTAATTGCTGATGCTAAGCTTGAAATGTAAAGTGCTATGAATTTGTGTGGATCTTTCACGCATTGATAATGAACTTATGTCAAAGTTTGTCAGTAATTCGAAAACTTTATTATACAATATAGCAACATTGTAGCTCTGATTAGTAAGACAAGTGGATAACAAATAACCAGTTGTGTTCTTACAACTGCAAGAATGATTTTTTTTTTTTTGCAAGGACAATTTGTCTTTAACTGAACTTCTTCAGAAAAATAGACAGGATTAAGTCCCATTCATTGGCCATGTTTTCCTTTTTCATCATTTGGTAATTATTATCATTATCCTGCATATTAACTATAATCACTTTAATGGACTAATTAAGATGAGCTTTGGTTATATATTCTCCTTCTGCTCAGTATTGTCAGCTCTTAAAATACACTTTACTGGAGATTTCATAAAAAAAATGTACCACTAATGGCAACCTTTTTATTGGTATTCTATATTTTTCGCGGGTATTATTTATGTAAAAAAGTGACACTAAAGGGCCATTTACACGCTGCGACATCGCTAACGATATATCATCAGGGTCACGGTGTTTGTGACGCACATCCGGCGTCGTTACCGACATCGCAGCGGATGACAGGCTGGAGCGACCTTAAACAATCGCAAAAGAGGCAAAAGCCTGAGAGAGGTCGTTTATTTATGAAAAATCGTCTGGTCAGTAGCGATGTTGTTCCTCGTTCCTGCGGCATCACAAATCGCTACGTCTGACACCGCAGGAGCGACGAACATCTCCTTACCTCCGTCCACCGGCAATGAGGAAGGAAGGAGGTGGGTGGCATGTTCCAGCCGCTCATCTCCGCCCCTCCTCTGCTATTGGACGGTTGCCGTGTGACGTCGCTGTGACGCCGCACGAACCGCCCCCTTAGAAAGGAGGTGGTTCGCCGGCAACAGCGACGTCGCAGGGAAGGTAAGTCCGTGTGACGGGTGTTAGCGATGTTGTGCACCACGAGCAGCGATTTGCCCGTGACGCACAACCGACGGGGCGGGTACGCTAGCTAGCGATATCGGTACTGATATCGCAGCGTGTAAAGTACCCTTAAGAGTATTTGTGCACAGAGTTTTTATGAGGTGGTCAAAATGCAAGTTTTACAGTACAAACTACTTTGGGCCTGTGCTTATAAGGTCCAACAGATCACAAGATTTTGGGCCACATATCGGTGTCATTAGTTGTAGTCAGAAATTTACTTATAGGGTAGTCATGTAACTACTTGTGATGGTAATCTATCTAATCTGTGATGGTCCACCCTACAGCAGAGAAAAGGTAGAAGTGTGGTTCAGATGCTCCACAATACTCCATAAACCACTGCGGTAACCATTTTGGAGAAGAGGAAAAGGGGTAAACAATCTGATATATGGAGACAGTGGTAACATATTAGAGATTCATCAATACCATTTAAAAACTGTTAAGCACTTAAAAGGGTTATCAAGTATTAAAAAATGTGACAAGGTGACCGGCCTGATTGTGAATGGTTGGTATGTACCACGGAAGTTGTGTGATTCTGGAACTCCATGCTGGTACCTGTGGTGCCACAGGTTCTTAGTATGGTGTTTATACGGCCCAGTATCATGGATGGCCGGAGAGATGGGCGGGTCTGGCCATCCACATACATCCACATGGGTGTGTTGGAGGTGTCACTGCTGACTTCTAAAATGAAGTCTAATATTTGGCACAAGAGAGAGTGTGTGTATGTCTGAGAAGCAGCCAGTGTGGAGAGGCTGCTCATCTGCCAACAGAGGTTTTGAAGCCTCTCTGAAGGAAATGACTCAAGAGAGTGAGAGGGGCTTAGCTACAGCTGACTGGGGGTCAGTGGGAACCTCTTGTGAGAAGCCTTGATACTGGTCTGACCCTGAAGTGCCGTATTGGGAAATGTAAATGTTGCTTTCCTGCACTGAACTGCTGTTTGTTTCCTGTACCTGTGGCATGCTTTATGAGGTGTGAATAAAGCAACCTGGATGTTTTTTTTTATACAACCGTGCTCCTGTGTGCTACCTTGGAGACTAGCAAAGCGGGTGCGTAACCCCCTAATAATGCTGTGTGTGAACTGTGTGCAACATCACAATAAGTGTTCCCAGTAAAGACCATCAATATTAGATTGATGTGGATTAGACTGTTGGTATATTGTAAATTCAACCAACGTCTCTGTTGTGCATATAACAATACTTATACAATCCACTCTTTGTACACAACACACAATCCACTGTTCTGCACACAATACCCAACCCACTGTTCTGCACATAACACTTACACAATCCACTATTCTGTGCATAACACTTACACAATCCAATATTCTGTACATAACACACAATCCACTGTTCTGTACATAACACTTACACAATCCACTATTCTGTACATAACACACAATCCACTGTTCTGTACATAACACTTACACAATCCACTATTCTGTACATAACACACAATCCACTGTTCTGTACATAACACTTACACAATCCACTATTCTGTACATAACACACAATCCACTGTTCTGTACATAACACTTACACAATCCACTATTCTGTACATAACACTTACACAATCCACTATTCTGTACATAACACATACACAATCCACTATTCTGTACATAACACACAATCCACTATTCTGTACATAATACTTATGTGTCGCCCCAAGGGATGCCGCTCCAGCTTCAGGGACGCCACAGGACCTTCTTCTGTGTATTTGGCTACAGGTAAGTTAAGTTTTATTATCGTGACGCCACTCACGGTTTGCGGTCAGGAATATGGGTGACCGCCACTGCAGGTTTAATGAGCGTCTGGGGCTGATGGAGTCTGCAGTCGGATGGTGTGGCGTCCCGTGAGTGAGGCTGACCCCAGGGGCTCAGGTGTGTAGAACAACAGGTCCCAGAATAACTCAGGCAGAGTCCAACAGTCTTTAACTTATTTTTACTCATTGTGCTGTTGTTGTGAGCTGACCCGGGCGATGCTGCAATAAACCAGGTAGAACCAGGTATAATTTTGAGCCAGTCTGAGGGTAACCATTAACTCGCCGTCCGAGCACTTCTTTTTTCAGATAACCCCTGACCTGAAGTACCGTGGGGTCTATCCAGGGAAGTTGCTACTGCCTTTTCTCCCCTTTATGGATCGTTTGCCGGCAGCGTGGACCAGGTGAAATGGCTTCTGGCTATATTTCCTTATGGATCACTGCGTTGCTGCTGAGGCACGGACTCTGTGTGGTTGGTGAGGTACTTTTAGTACCCTCACCTGGCAGGTTTAGCAGGTAGTTAAACTTGAGCCTGCTCTGGGAACCTGTATCCTGTACGTGCCTAGTCACCAGGAGACCCCGTACTCGACTGACTCTCTCTGTCTTTCTGAATGACTGACTGGTAACCGTTCTCCCACACTAACGGCTACTCCACGTGCAGGGTCTGACTAGTGTGAGCGCGCGTTTGCGTCTCCTAGTAACCGCCGCTCACCACTACTAGACTGGCTCGCTCCACTCCTTTTCTTTCTGCCTCTGCATCTTAGCTCCCAACCCCTCCACTACACCCCTTGATGAGATGTGGAGGCAAGCCCCCTCTTGAGTCTACCCAAGGATCCCCTCTCAAGGTGTGGGAGACTTGGTTGCTATGTGTCTGTGCGTACACACCCTATTCCAGCCTTTAGGATTACCTGGAAGCACTGCCCCAGCATGGGTGCAGTACTCAGTGGTGCCTGACCAGGTCAGGGGCGCCACACTTACACAATCCTCTATTCTGTACATAACACTTGACACAATCCCTGTTCTGCATAGAATACACAATCCACTGTTCTGCACAGAATACACAATCCACTGTTCTGCATAGAATATATAATCCACTGTTCTGCATAGAATACACAATCCACTGTTCTGCACAGAATACACAATCCACTGTTCTGCACAGAATACACAATCCACTGTTCTGCACAGAATACACAATCCACTGTTCTGCACAGAATACACAATCCACTGTTCTGCACAGAATTCTGCACAGAATACACAATCCGCTATTCTGCACAGAATACACAATCACTGTTCGGCACATCTGCACATAACATTTACACTAGCCACTATTCTACGCATAATAATACTTAAACGAAACACTGTTCTGCTAATAACATTACTTACACATCCATTATTCTGCATATAACACTACTTACAGAATATACCTCATTTGCTGTAGAATTTTAATTGTTGCATTTACACTCAAAATTTACAAAATAAATTGCAGTACAAAATTAGAGAATGAGCTTTAAACAGACCGCAGTCACTTACATCTTACAAAAATGTGCAGCTAAGTGTAGTCATGCTACATATTTTCAAAACTACAGCATGCTCTTTCTGTCTTGGAAATGTGGATTTTCAAAAGAAGAGAATGAGAGAGAGTCCAGCTCGCCCATCTGTAAGAGTGCCCTGGATGAAAAGGTCCAACTGGATACTCCACAAAAAGAGATACAGCACTTCTTAAGCATCAACTTTTATTTCTTCAAGCTAAAAATAAATTATAAAAAGGAAGACACAAAGCAGCAGTGTACGTGTTTCGAGTCTAAAATGCCTCTTAATCAAATTGTGACTACGAGGTATTTTAGCCTTGAAATGCGTAATCTGCTGTTTCATATCTTCCCTTTTTGAGATTTTCACTATACAATTCATTTATTTCATGTAAGGAGGGAAGCCTACAGCCATAACTGCACCAAAATTTCCAAACTTAAAACATATTAAAATTTCATTGTGTATTTAGTGTAAATTTTTCATATAGGAAAAATGAATGTGTGTAAACATTTCTAGAGCTAATCAGTGTGGATCAGTGAAACACAGAAAGGGATATGTCACAGGCGCACCACAACCTCCCACACAGCTGATTGGCTTCCTTGTAACCATTCATTATAACCCCCTTTACTACTTCTATGGCTCTTTCTATTCTGAAAATCATTTTGTAAAGCCCTTTAATAAACCAAAAAGCTAAGAATTATATATTCTATGTAATCTACCCAAATAGATGTGCATTTGCTCTAAGGTGTTGTTGTAGAATGAGTAATAATCTAAATTTTGTGTTTTTTGAGAGTATTCAAATAAAAGATGCTTTACATTTTTAGTGTCTCTTTTCTTCATTGTTTTGGTTATTTTTGCCTATCTTTGATGCAAACCTGTTTAGTATGGACTTGGATCATTATTCTTATGTTCGGTTATAAATATAGAAATATATATGCTGAGGCTTTTTTGACATGACCGTTAGCTGTCAGAATGTAGAGGAAACTAGTACTTGTGTTTGATGATACACTCATAATCACTTATAATAGCTGTTATTCGTCACACAGTTCTCCCACACATGCACGCTTGGCTTTACTGTGCATTCACTTGTTCTAATAAGAAGAGAGGAATAATCCAGACGATTGCTTATTTTCATCTGGATTGAACATGTTAAAATCCTACATGATGCCTCCTTCATTTCCCCAATATCTGCTCTAGGGGGAGAATTCTGGTACTGCCATTAGATAAAAATACCACTAAGAGGCTGCCACTGATAAAAGTATCTCGACTCAAGTAATGTCCATGGGCACTGTTTGTAACGTCATCTTTTTTATTGTGCTGTTTATTGTACAATTTATAACCAATAAAAGCATGGCATATAATAATAATGAAAGGACAGTTGCACTCTAAAATGCTAAAACATGCAAACAATGAATGCAAAAATATAGACATGCATTATTGCTTAAGGAAATGTAGGAAAAATTGAGGTATTTAGCATACAAAAATGGCCACAGGTGATTTTATTCTTCAGTAGCAGGTTCCTATCTACCCATCCACATTGAGGTTTATAACTCAAAAAGAGGCTCAGTTTAGTTTAGGTTCCCAATAATGAGATATGCCTTGACGTGGCTACTAGGCAGATATTAAATGGCCATTTTTAAGACTAAAAATCTTAATTTTTCCTACATTTCCTTAAGCAGTAATGCATATCTACAATGGGTACGGAAAGTATTCAGACCCCTGTACATTTTTCACTCTTAGTTTCATTGCAGCCATTTGGTAAATTCAAAAAAGTTCATTTTTTTCCCATTAATGTAAACTCTGCACCCCATCTTGACAGAAAAAAACCCAGAAATTTGCAAATCTATTAAACAAGAAACACTGAAAAATATCACATGGTCATAAGTATTCAGACCCTTTGCTCAGTATTGAGTAGAAGCACTCTTTTGAGCTGGTACAGCCATGAGTCTTCTTGGGAATGATGCCACAAGTTTTTCACTCCTGGATTTGGGGATCCTCTGCCATTCTTCCTTGCAGATCCTCTCCAGTTCTGTCAGGTTGGATGGAGAACGTTGGTGGACAGCCATTTTCAGGTCTCTCCAGAGATGCTCATTTGGTTTTAGGTGAGGACTCTGGCTGGGCCAGTCAAGAATGGTCACAGAGTTGTTCTGAAGCCACTGCTTTGTTATTTTAGCTGTGTGTCATTGTCTTGCTGGAAGGTGAATCTTTGGCTAAGTCTGAGGTCCAGAGCACTCTGGAAGAGGTTTTCTTCCAGAAGGATATCTCTGTACTTGGCTGCATTCATCTTTCTTTCAAATGCAATCAGTCGTCCTTTCCCTGCAGCTTAAAAACACCCCTATAGCATGATGCTGCCACCATGTTTCACTGTTGGGATTGTATTGAGCAGGTGATGAGCAGTGCCTGTTTTTCTCAACACATACCGCTTAGAATTGTCACCAAAAAGTTCTATCTTTGTGTCATCAGACCAGAAACTCTTATTTCTCATTGTCTGGGAGTCCTTTGGCTATGTGCGCACGTTGCGTAATTACATGCAGTTACGCTGCGTTTTGTAGCGCAGCGTAACTGCATGCGTCCTGTGTCCCCTGCATAATCTATGGAGATTGTGCAGGGGCCGTGTGCACGTGGCGTCTTAGAGCGCAGCGCTGCGGCTACTGCCCGAAGCGCGCGTTCTAAGAAGTGACATGTCACTTCTTCCGTGCACTTTGTCGGCAGCCCCTGCTCTGTCTATGGCAGGAGCTGCAGGCAGAGCACATGGAATCGACTTTTTTTTTTTCACTACGGACATTTTCGGCAGTGATTTGAAGCGCACGTGTGCTCTTCAGATCACTGCAGAAATTTCTGCAATGAAGTATGCAACGTGTGCACATAGCCTAAATGTGTTTTTTTGCAAACTCTATGCGGGCTTTCATATGTCTTGCACTGAGGAGAGGCTTCCGTCGGGCCTTTCTGCCTTAAAGGCCTGACTCGTGGAGGGCTGCAGTAATAGTTGACTGTAAGGCTTTCTCCCATCTCCCTACTGCATCTCTGGAGCTCAACCACAGTGATCTTGGGGTTCCTTTCTGTCTCTCACCAAGGTTCTTTTCCCATGATTGCTCAGTTTGGCTGGACAGCCAGGTCTAGGAAGAGTTCTGGTGGTCCCAAACTTCTTCCATTTAAGGATTATGGAAGCCACTGTACTCCTAGGAACCATGAGTACTCAAGAAATTCTTTTGTAACCTTGTCCAGATCTGTGCCTTTGCCACAATTCTGTACCTGAGCTCCCTGGGCAATTCCTTTGACTTTATGATTCTCATTTGATCTGACATGCACTGTGAGCTGTGAGGTTTTATATAGACAGGTGTGAGCCTTTCCAAATCAAGTCCTATCAGTTTAATTAAGCATACCTGGACTCCAATGAAGTAATAGAACCATCTCAAGGAGGATCACAAGGAAATGGACAGCATGTGATTTAAATATGAGTGTCTGAGCAAAGGGTCTTAGGACTGTGATATTTCAGTTTTTTTGTTTAATAAATTTGCAAAAATATCTACATTTCTGTTTTTTTTCTGTCAAGATGGGCTTCAGAGTGTACATCAATGAGAAAAAAAAACACTTTTTGGAATTTACCAAATGACTGCAATGAAACAAAGAGTGAAAAATTTAAAGGGGTCTGAATACTTTCCTTACTCATTGTTTTTCTTACATCCATTGCTTGCATGCTTTATCATTTCAGAGGCAACTGTCTTTTTTTCTTATTACAGTATATGTCATATTGAGTTTTGCACCTGTTCAGACTGCATTTTGAAAGTGCTGTCAGCCTTTTTTGTCTAAATAAAAGCATGGATCATAAAAGCATGGGCAGTCTATGTGAATAAATTAGTAAATATAGTGAAATTGTTATAAACATGTGTCCTCTCCAATAAACTCTGCTAGTCAGTAAAAATAAGGTAAATATAATGCATATATAATACATTAATATAACCATTTCTGTACAAATTCCTAGCTTTTATGGGTTTTGGGAATTACATACTGACATTGTCTTTTTTTATGATTTTGCTAAAAATAAAAAGCTTCAATTAAAAAAAATAGCTCAAAATAATACCTATTACTTACTAATACTTACAGTATTTAATTGCATTTTAAAATGTTCTACCTTCTATTTTCAGGAATTTGTAATGATTGTCGTGTTCGGGTTGGAGTATATCATTCGAATATGGTCTGCTGGTTGTTGCTGTCGCTATCGAGGATGGCAGGGAAGGTTAAGATATGCCCGAAAACCATTTTGTGTAATAGGTAAGCATGGGACAAATTGTGGACAAGGACTGCTTGAAGGAAATCTATCTGTAGGATCAACCCTCTGAAGTAGAGATGAGTGGAACCGTAGAAGTTTTGGTCCTACAGATTTAGTTGGACTTTAGATAAAGTTCAGTTCTGGACCGGGACTTGACCTGAACCACATTGGAAGTCACTGATTGGGCAGTTTGGGTCTCCAGCCACATGCAGGTGGTCATAAAAACAGCATTTCCGGGTGACGAAGGGCGGGGTTTTTTCTTTTTTCTTATTTTTTTTGTAGACACTACATTCGATTATGGCGATTTTACCCCAGTTCAAGCCATTCAAATGCTGCAAGTGGCTTGCACTGGGCAGAGCACCGAGTGTACCCGAGCACAGCAATTCTCACTCTAGTGGTTTACATAAGTAACGCTCCCAAACTCAAAAACTGATTTTTTTGGTAAAGTCTGTGTTCAGTAAGAACACCGAACTTTAAAATTCGAGTCTGCTCATCTCTACTCCATGACAATCTATATATCTTATTCCAAAGAAATGCACTTTTTAAATATGTAAATGAATTATTTAGATTTGGGTTGGACATAGATCTACATGGAGCTATTTTTATATGAAAGGGAGTGTTACGACTGTAGACATGTAGATCAGGAGGAAAGACTGTTAGTCATTACATGTCTCACTGGTAATGCCCCCTTTCATGTAAAATAAGCTCTGGAGGCAGATTCTCATTCAGATCCATGTCTGGCCCATAATCTTGAACAGTTAATTTACATTTTTAAGAAAAACTCTGATTTCTCTGGAATAAGACATGGGATTGCAGATATCCAGGTATCATTTTATTCAACTTTCCATGACCTACATCCTCACATAGTTGGCTTAGGATGGTTTATTTACTGACAGATTCCTTTTAATGGCAACAGTATGTATGACAGATGTAAGTGTGCCATAGGTATTCATGCTAGTGACAGATAAAGACAAGAATAACAAAAAGAAACACCCATTTATTATTTATGTGTTATGTCACAGCAAAGCAATACATTCTTTCTCTCGCTTGCTGTAAGGTTTCTGATATTGCTAAATCATCGCTGTTACTACCAGAGCTGCCTAAAGCAATATAGAGAATCTATGCCTGTTGCATCCTGACGAGAGCCTATTAAAAGAGAGCTGCAGGGAAGCTTAGCTAAATATCAATGAGGATTGTGATGCTGTGTTCAGCGAAGCTTGATTGGAAATTAATACAATGATAGACAATGGGATCCTATGTCACGATGTGAAATATCTGGTACATAATTGCAATAAATGCATTTTGCCCTATTGGGTTTTTTTAGATTAATACTTGATAAAAGTCTTTCCTAAACCCTGACATGTCTGGTTTAGCAAAAACTTGTATTCCCCATGTAATAACAATTTTGAAGCATCTGTTCTTAGAAATCTGTAATGTTCATCAGTAAGGCTCTTTTCCCACATGTTCAGCATTGTTCATCAGACATTGCTGTCAAGAGGATTTCCATATTAAATTCTTGGACACATACATGAGAAGTCTTCTGCAGGGTGTATGGAGTGAGCTCAAGAGCAGAGACCATTCCCTAGTAAATATTGGATGCATTATACAGCCATCCACTGCCAGTGACAGAAGTTATTGGAGCTAGCTAAGATTGCTGCCATTAACCATTTAGATGCCACTGTCAATCACTGATAACAGTATTTAAATGGATTGAATGACATTGCGCTCATGCACTGGCTGTCATTGCCCCTCTTTGATGCATTTTCAGGGAGTTGATGGGTTCCCATGGCAGCCATGGTCCTGCTGTAGGCCTCTATGACTGCCATCTTAGTCCTCTTGTGAAGACCAGCCATACCGAGTAAAATTATTAAAAAAAATAAGAATTATATTTAAAAGTTTAAAACAACCCACTCATTTACACTTAAAACAAATGAAAATATAGAAAATAGACAGTGCCTTGAAACATTATTCCTATCTCGTAAACATTTCCACATTATTCATGTTACATCCACAGACTTAAATGTATTTTATGTGATATACCAACACAACATTGTAAGTATTTGTGATACATGGTTTTCTAAGTATTTTAAAAATATAAATCTGAAAATTGTGGCGTGCATTTCTATTCAGTCCATACTTTGTAAGACCACATTTTGCTGCAATTAATTTTACAGGTCTTTTGGGATATGTCTGTCATGGGTGTGTCATGCATGACAGACAATCCTGTAGTTTCCGGTTGTAGAAGGTGGCAGCATTTGGCTACAAACATTGCTCTCTGACTTTCCCTTTTTCCCTGCTTGGGGTGTATCTCTTTCTGTTTAGGGCCTTGCGGATTTCCTCACCTTTTCAGCTGTTAATCTTTAGCACTTCCCTTTGTGTGTTTCAATTCCCTCATTCCCCCTTTACTTTGTGCTGGTGATAGGTCTAATATCCTTAAGATGTCTTCAGTGCAACCAGTCAGCTTGTATTCATCTGGAGAAACTTTGTTGTTGTTACAGTTCCTCTCATTGAGTCATCTGGAGATGTTATTTGTTTACTTTCCCCGTGTGTATTTCCCTGCATGTTTTTTAGAGCTTCACCCCGGCCACTAAAACACCCTAATGACCGGGCCATTTTTTGCAATTCTGACCAGTGTCACTTTGACAGGTTATAACTCTGGAACGCTTCAACGGATCCTGGCGATTCTGAGATTGTTTTTTCGAAACATATTGTACTTCATGTCAGTGGTAAATTTAAACCGATAATTTTTGCGTTTATTTGTGAAAATTTAGGAAATTTTGTGAAAATTTTGAAAATTGCGCAATTTTCAAACTTTGAAAATTTATGCCCATAAATCTGAGAGATATGTCACACATAATAGTTACTAAATAAACTTTCCCACTTGTCTACTTTACATCAGCGCAATCTTCGAAACAAAATTTTTTTTCGTTAGGAAGTTAGAAGGGGTCAAAGGTCATCAGAAATTTCTCATTTTTCCAACAAAATTTAGAAAATAATTTTTTTTAGGGACATCACATTTGAAGTGACTTTGAGAGGCCGAGGTGACAGAAAATACCCAAAAGTGACCCCATTCTAAAAACTGCACCCCTCACTCTGCTCAAAACCACATCCAAGAAGTTTATTAACCCTTTAGGTGCTTCACAGGAACCAAAGCAATGTGGAAGGAAAAAATGAAAATTTTACTTTTTAACACAAAAATGTTACTTTAGCCATAAAATTTTCATTTTCACAAGGGAGAAAAGAGAAAGTGCACCCTACAATGTATTGTGCATTTTCTCCTGAGTACGCTGATACCTCATATGTGGTAAAAATCAATTGTTTGGGCGCACAGCGGAGCTCGGAAGGGAAGGCGCGCCATTTGAATTTTTGAACGCAAAATTAGCTGCACTCATTAGAGGACGCCATGTTGGGTTTGAAGACCCCCTGAGGTGCCTAAACAATGGAGCTCCCCCACAAGTGACCCCATTTTGGAAACTAGAGCCCTCAAATAATTTTTCTAGATGTTTGGTGAGCACTTTGAACACCTGGGGGCTTCACAGAAGTTTATAACGTTGAGCTGTGAAAAGAAAATAATTTTTTTTTACAACAAAACTGTTGCTTCAACTAGGTAGCTTTTTTTTCACGAGGGTATCAGGAAAAAATGCACCATAAAATGTGCATTTTCTCCCGAGTACGCAGATACCTCATATGTGGTGGAAATCAAATGTTTGGACACACGGCAAGGCTCGGAAGGCAAGGGGCGCCATTTGAATTTTTGAGTGCAAAATTAGCTGCACTCATTAGCAGACGCCATGTCGTGTTTGAAGACCCCCTTAGGTGCCTAAACAATGGAGCTCCCCCACAAGTGACCCCATTTTGGAAACTAGAGCCCTCAAATAATTTTTCTAGATGTTTTGTGAGCACTTTGAACACCTGGGGGCTTCACAGAAGTTTATAACGTTGAGCCGTGAAAAGGAAAAAAAAATTTTTTTATCACAAAACTGTTGCTTCAACTAGGTAGCTTTTTTTCGCAAGGGTATCGGCAAAAAATTCACCATAAAATTTATAGTGCATTTTTTCCTGAGTACGACGATACCTCATATGTGGTGGAAAGTAATTGTTTGGGCGCATGGCGGGGCTCAGAAGAGAAGGAACGCCATTTGACAGCAAAATTGGTTGGAATCATTAGCGGACGCCATGTCACATTTGGAGACCCCCTATGGTGCCTAAACAGTGGAACTCCCCCACAAATTACCCCATTTTGGAACTAGACCCCTCAAGGAATTTATCTAGATATTTGGTGAGCCCCTTGTACCCCCAGGGGCTCCACAGAAGTTGATAACGTTGAACCGGGAAAATTATTTTTTTTTTTTTAACCACAAAATTTTTGTATCAACCAGGTAGCTTTTTTTTTTTTTTACAACGGTAGCAGGAAAAAATGCACCATAAAACGTATTGTGCAATTTTTCCTGAGTACGTAAGTAATTGTTTAGGCACATGGTGGGGCTCAGAAGAGAAGGAACGCCATTTAACTTTTCAAACGCACAGACGCGGTGCACTGATCGGCCGCTGCAGGATGCATGGTCAGATGAGATACAAAAAGCGTTGGGTATACGGAAAAAAGTCACGCCAAAAATTGAGCAGGAATGCCGATCCGTTATGTGCATCCCTGATCAGCGCTCGGCGGGACGCACGGACGGATGCGATACAAAAAGCATCGCGAATACGGAAAAAAGTCAAGCCAAAAATTGAGCAGGGATGCCGATCCGTTAGTGCATCCCTGATCAGCGCTCGGCGGGACGCACAGACGGCTGCGATACAAAAAGCGCCGCGAATACGGAAAAAAGTCATGCCAAAAATTGACCACGGATGCAGATACGTTATGTGCATCCCTGATCAGCGCTCGGCGGGACGCATGGACAGATGAGATACAAGAAGCGTCGGGGATATGGGAAAAAAAAGTCCAGCTGAAAACTGACCATGGATGCAGATCCGTTATCTGCAACCCTGATCAGCGCTCGGCGGGACGCATGGACAGATGAGGTGTAAAAATGGACATGATACAAGAAAAAAAAAAAAAAGTTATACTCACAGTACCAAGAGGATCACTGACCAGAGTAACAAGAAGGCAGTGAGATGGACAGCTTTACACGAGCAGCAGGCAGGACAATGGACAGATCAGCAGGAAGGATCCAGCGATGGAGGCTGATGTGATCGGGCCAGTTAAGACCTCGGACGACCCGTGATGGCAGGTAAGAGGACGTCGGGAGGGGGGGGTGGATTTGCAGAGGGGGATGGGGAGAGGGGGGGGGGCAGAGAGGGAGAGCAGAGGGGGCGGAGAAGCAAAGCCAGAAGGAAGGAACTTTGGAAGCAGAATAGAGATGACAGAGGAGGCAGGCAAATCGCGTGGGGAGCAGATCGGGATGCCGGGGGGCAGATCGGGCGTAGGGGGGCAGATCGGGGGTGCCTTCACGGGAGCGCGCAGGGGCCTTCACGGGAGCACGCAGGGGCCTTCACGGGAGCGCGCAGGGAGCGGAATACTTACCATTGGAGCAGGAGCGGTGACATCAGATGCGGCGTCTGCGGCGGCAGCAGCGGTGGCGTGGTACCAAAAGTACCAGCCAGTGCATGCTGCAGACATGTTGGGGGAGGGTCCCCAGACCAGCACAGGCCTGGGGAGGGCGGCCACCTGCAGATCACACCGCCCCACTGCACACTGATTGGAGCGATTGCGCGTCATAGCACGATCGCTCCAATCAGTGCTGCAGGGGCTGGGGGCGACATGTTTGAGATCCATCTATGATCTGCTGTAGCTGCTACAATAGATCATAGCAGGATCTCACAGTATCGCACTAATTCGGGCATTATTTTTGCCAAAATTAGTGCGAACGATGTGGTTGGCGGTTCAGATTTGAACAGCCAATCACATCGATCGCCGCCACCCCCCATGGGGTCAGGCAAAGGTCCCCTGCTGTAAGAAACAGCAGGGGACATCATTTGAAAGCCGTTGCTATGGCCACAGCAATCAAATGAAGTTTAGGCAGTAAAATTACGTCCCTGGTCGTTAAGTCACGTTAAAAATAGGACGTAATTTTACTGCCCGCGGTCGTGAAGGGGTTAATGGGGTTGACTAGGCGCTCATCCCATCCGTTCCCTACCTAGGAACTATTTTTGGCTCAGCCCGGTCATGTATCTTTTTCGGCGCATAGATGCGGGACCTATCTAGGGTGGTGATGGAAGCCAGGAGCCAGTCGTAGGTTTCATCAGGGGTCACCATCTCCCCCTTATCTAGACACAGTGCTTACCTTACCTTCGCTTTCGCCATTCTCTTGGTACTTTCCTGTACCTAGCGTGACAATGTCTCTACCAGATTTGCACATCTAGAAGCTGAAATTTTTGCTTATACTGCTTTGCAAAATAGCTCTAGCATGGTGAGATTGGATGCAGTGTATCTGTGAGAAGCAATTTCCAAGTCTTGGCACAGATTCTTAATAGGACTTAGGTATGAACTTTGACACAGCCATTCAAACACATGAGTATAGTTTGATTTAAACTGTTTAATTATAACTCTGGCAATATGTTGTTGTCTTGCTTGAAGGTGAACCTACACCCAAGTCTTAGGTCTTTTGCAGCTTCTAACAAGTTTCCCATCAAAATTGCCCTGTATTTAGCTCCATCCATCTTCCTATCAACTCTAATCAGCTTCCCAGTTCCTGCTCAAAAAAAGCATCTCCACAGCATGATACTGCTGCCACCATGTTTGACAGTGGAGATGGTGTTTTCATAGAAATGTGCAGGGTTAGTTTTCCACCACAAATAACATTTTGCATTTAGTACAAAAAGTTCTACTTTGGTCTCATCTGACCAGAGCACCTTCTTCCACATGCTAGCTATGTCCCCTAAATGGCTTTTTGCAAACTGCAAATGGAATTTCTTATGGCTTGCTTTGAAAAATGGCTTTCTTCTTGTATTCTTCCGTAAAAGCCAGAATTGTGGAGTATACAACGAATAGTTGTCCTGTGCACAGATTTTCTCACTTGACCTGTGGATCTCTGCAGCGTCCCTAGAGTGACCATGGGCCTCTTGGCTGCTTCTCTAATTAGTGCTTTCCTTGCTTGGGATGTTAGTTTAGGTGGACAACCATGTCTTGGAATTTTTCTAATTGTGTCACTCCTCCATCTATTTTTAGATCATGGATTGAACAGTGCTCCGTGAGGTGTTCAGAACTTGAGCTATTTTTTAAGAAATTAACATTGTCTGGTGGGTTCCTTGGTTTTTATTACGCTGTTTGATTCCTAATGTTTTTTCAAAAAATAGCTTTCTTCTAATTTTTTTTTAGATAAAGGCCAGATTTGTGGCGTATACGACTAATAGTTGACCTGTGGATATATTCTGTTACTGGACCTGTGGATCTCTGCAACTCCTCTAGAGTGACCATGAGCCTCTTGGCTGCTTCTCTAATTAGTGCTCACCTTATTTGGGATGTCAATTTAGGTGGACAGCCATATCTTTGTAGATTTGCAGTTGTGCCATACTCATATTTTTGGATGATGAATTGAACAGTGTTTCATGAGATGTTGGCATTTTTTTTATAACCTAACTTTGCTTTACTTAACAACTTTATCCCTGACCTGCCTGCTGGGTTCCTTAGTTTTTATGATGCGATTTGATATTTAATCCCTAATGTTCTAAAACCTCTAAGGGGTACTTCTCATATAACGAGATCGCTAGCGAGATCGCTGATGAGTCACAGGTTTTGTGACGTAATAGGGGTCTCACCAGCAATCTCGTTATGTGTGACACTAAGCAGGGACCTGGCCCCTGCTGTGAAATCGCTGATCGTTACACACTGTTCTGGTTTATTTTCTTCAAAGGCGATTTCCTGCTGGGCAGGACGCATCGCTGTGTTTGACACTGTGTGACAGGGTCCCAATGACAGCAGAGATCTTCATACAGGTCGCTACTGCAACCTGTATCATTACTGAGTCGTTGGTAAGGTCTGACTGTGTGACATCTCACCAGCGACCTCCCAGCGACTTACCAGCGATCCTTATCAGGTCACATCGTTTTCGGGATCGCTGGTAAGTCGCTAAATGTGACGGGGGCTTAAGGCCTTCACACAACAGCTGTAGTTCTAAAGCGAATAAATTACACACAGTTGGATCAATTTACTAATTAGTTGACTTCTATAGGCAATTGGTGACTCAGCTTTTTGTTTGGGATATCAGACTACAGAGGACTGAATACAAATGTACATCACAATTTTCAAATTTATATATTTTTTAAATATTTAGAAAACTATATCTTTTCTTTTATACTTCACAAATACTTGCTACCGTATCTTGTGTTATATCACATAAAATTCCAATAAAATTCCAATAAAATACATTTAAAAAAACTTGTCATGTGAAAAAAAACACCATTTATATGCAGGTTTTTTCATGTGACAAGTTTCCTTTAAGTTTGTGGGTCTAATTTAAAAAATGTGAAGAGTTCACAGGATATAAATACTTTTTCAAGCTACTGTATCATCATGTACATAACATTTCAATTAAAATATAAAATAATTTAAACTGCAAATGTAAAAGGAAAGTCCTAACTGCTTTGTTTCAGTCACAGCAATTCCTCCAAAAAATGTAATAAAAAGTTATCAAAACTTGGAATATAAAGCAAAATGATATTAATGAGTTAATGAGCTCACACGAGAGTGTAACACTGCTGAGTGCAATTTAATTTAGCATGAGAATGAAATTAAAGCATGCTGCAAGTGCATCTAATAATATGATGACACGCACCCATACAAGTCCATGGGTGCAAGGAAATCATCAGACTGCACTGTCATCCAAGTGCACTCCGATATATGCCAATACAAGGGCCAAGGGAGAAGATGGAAAAATTAAGTTCTCCATCTTCTCTGCAATTGTGCTACAATTCTCGCATGTGAGAGAATCGGAGCACTGTGAATGACACTTGGCTAAAACTCAGATCGGAGTTTGAACCGAGTGTCATTAGCATAATTGAGCCAAGTCTCTCGCATAAGAAAACATATGCCTGTGTGACCCCAGCCTAAAATCTGGAGCTCAGTATGCTAAAAAACAAGCCAAAATACAGATCCATCTATGAAACGATAAAAGAATCTGGCAACACAAGGATATTTTTTTTTTTTAGAAAGTTCTGATTGTTTTTAACTACTAAAAGTTATAATCCTCATGTTTTGTATCCTGTATCATCATACTGACCTGTAGAATGGTATTGCCAGGTCATTTTTTCTGCACAATGAGCAACATAAAAACAAAAAACAATGTCGGAATTGCAGTTTTTATTACCATTTCATTCCACTTGGATTTTTTTTTCCATTTTTTAGATTATTATGTGGTAAAGTGAATGGTCAATAGAAATAAAAAAATGTTGGCTTTTAAAAGATTGGGAGAAAGAAACAAAATATCAAAAACATCAAAATTATAGAGGCGTTGGCAACATTTGTATGCTACTAGTGAGGTGTGCCTGCTCAGGTCTTTGAATCCATTGCGCAGGTACGAGAGTTCCTTCACTTATATATACAGCACAGAGCATGTATAAAACATTTTTTCATATGTATTCAGGGGAATCTGTGAGGATATAAAGGGGTTGTAGGAATGTCACTCACATAGTCTTAAAGATTGATGGGCATGGTTGACAGATTAACTTTGAAGGGACCCTGTCACCAAGTTTCCCCAATATAAATTAAAGCCACCACCTTAAATTGTCTACTGCAGTCCATCTACATGTATATAAGCTCACAACTGCCCTTGCATATTGCAAAAAAATACCTCTGTGCCATATACTAATTAGCACAGTGCCACTCAATGGGCATCGGTTGTCTGGGCCTCATCTATCAGCAGAATCACCATGCTCATGCTTTAATTGATGTGGATGACACATCCTTCATCATCTACAGGGATTAGTGACTCTTGTGCATGCATCAGTGCCTATTAACCAGAAGTGAAGTCAGAGATGGTGCATGCGCGTTACAGAACTTTCTTCTGCCCTATGTAGGGCTCAGTGAAGTGGCCCAAGATTGGTAGGCCTCAGTGGATGATGAAATGCACATCATCCACATCAGTCTAGGCAGAAGGACATAGGTCCTTGCTCTAGAGGAGGTGCAGACTTATAAAAGGTATTTTTTTGTTATATTAACAGGGAGATGGATTAATAGACTGTGGCGATATACGAGTTAAAGGTGGTTGTTTTAGTTCATATTGGGAAAACCTGGTGACAGGTTCTCCTTAAAGGGAACCAACCAGCAGGATTTTCATATGTAAAGTAAAGCCAGTGCTATACTGGTATACGATGCTGAATGTAAGCATAACTTTTGTTCTGAGATTGGATGTTTTATTTCAGAAATATGTGCAAGTAAAGTTTCAAAAATGTACTGCTATTTGATTGACAGGTGCAACAGAATATCTAATATGTGGGTCGGGTTTTGCTATCTATTCCCTCCCCTGTCTGCCTCTCTGGCCTTGGTAGATGTTAGACTGTATGGGCTCCTTCCAGATATGAATCCTACAGCCATTATAGCACTGGCTTTACTTTCTATATGAAAATCCTGATGGTTGGTTCACTTTAAGGATAGACGCTTCAGAATACAGAGTTGTAGAGAGAGTTAAAGAAAAGTTTCCTTTAGATAAGGGCATCATTAATAACATGCAATTGTGCCCAATAAGCGTGGCCCTTAAGTGCCAATTATGAGCAAGAAGTGAAATGATTGTGGTGACTTCTGTAAGATCAGTAAGGACTCGGAGTAGCTTTTAATGAGTGGATCCCAGAGGGCACAAATTTCAAAGCCCAGTCACACCAGACCCATATTTTTGAGGTTGCTGCCAGTATTTATACTTTAGAATCCCATAGATGTATATAAGCGAACTAACCAGTATTGTGTTGAATGGATTATTTTCTAGATATCATAGTTCTTATTGCTTCTGTGGCAGTTGTGTCTGCTGGATCTCAGGGAAATATTTTTGCTACATCAGCACTTCGAAGTCTTCGATTTCTACAGATCCTACGTATGGTGCGGATGGATCGGAGAGGAGGAACTTGGAAGCTACTAGGTTCTGTTGTTTATGCACATAGCAAGGTAATTCACTACCATATACTCAGGAAACTACTTAATTTCACATAAATGTAGAAATAAAAAGGGAATTGATGTTTGTACATAATCTACTGAACATACATTTCTGGTAAATTAAAGGGATGATTGCATTTAAACAACACATTTTTCAACTCCTTGTCCTATCAAGAAATATAGCCGTCATAGATGGTTTGAAAGAGCAGAGAACCATGGCAAATAGTAGCTCCTACTATAGCAAACATGACTCACATATGAGCTTTTATGGGGTTGTTTGGTCTTAAGCTACAAGTCTTCAGTCACTCTATGTGTCACTCTGTGACTGCAGACTTGTGAATCCTCACATCGCGGACATTGTGCGCCATGAGGGTTCTTCAGTGCAGGCATTGGGAGCGGGTGGTCGTGTGACTGCAAGTATGTAAGTGTATTGAGTGAGGCCAGACAGTCTAGTGGGAATGTGGCAGACATTGTGCATGTTGCATGCTTGCGGTTAGAGTTGAGCGAGTACCTAACTATTCGTACTCACTATACTCATAACGAGTACTGTCTAATACTCGCGTATTCATTACAAATAGCGTGTGCAATTCAAGTCAATGGGGAAAACTCACAAAGTAACGAGTAACCTGAATGCCGTACTATTTGTGCAAGTAGCGAATAGTGTCGAATTCAGGTTATCGTTACATTGCAAGTTTTTCCCCATTGACTTGCATTGCACATGCTTTTTAGAACAAATACCCAAGTATTAGACAGTATTCATTACGAGTATAGCGAGTACGAATAGTTAGGTACTCATTCAACTCCACTTGCGGTCACTGTATCCTCTGTCCACAGAGTGACTGCAGGCTTCTAGCTCAAGACTGGACAACAACTTAAGTATGTATTCTATCTGTGGGTTTAACTTCTGCAGATTTAACACATGTTTTAGTTGGTCTCTGAAAAAACATGTTGTATCCGAGTGCTATCCATTTTCAACTGATGCTAGACGAAGCTTGGGAAACCTCAATCAGTTAATTTATTCATACAAGAAAACAGATGACACAGACCAAAAATGGATGAAAACTGCATCCAGCACATTCATTAAAACTGGTCTGGGTTTTTTTGTACAAGAATAACAAATTACATAAATTCGACCTTATCCATCCGAATTATTTAATTGAATAATACATCTTCCCAGCAGTAGCTGATGGAGGGGACATGTATGGCTGACCGCAGTCACTGCGGAGGGCTGAGACAAGGCCCACTGCTGTCGTCTGAATCACTGAGTCAGTTTTAACATAAATAGGAATAGAAATACAAAAATCGTTTAATTCGCTCAGCTTCCATTTCTGCATCACAAACCTGTCCCTAAAGATTAATCCAAAGTAATGAACAAAATTAGTTCTTGAATCTTTTATGAAAAATTTCTGCATGCAATACATAGAGATCACATTATTGCTGTTGTTATAATTAATAATCTTTGCATTTATGTGAACTTTGAATCTGGGAATTTTGGAATTTTAAAGGGAGCCTGTCACCAGGTTTTTTTCCTTATGAGCTACGGCCACCACCAGTGAGCCCTTATATACACTGTGTGCAGAATTATTAGGCAAATGAGTATTTTGATCACATGATAATTTTTATACATGTTGTCCTACTCCAAGCTGTAGAGGCTTGAGAGCCAACTACTAATTAAGTAAATCAGGTGATGTGCATCTCTGTAATGAGGAGGGTTGTGGTGTAATGACATCAACACCCTATATAAGGTGTGCTTAATTAACAACTTCCTTTCCTTTGGCAAAATGGGTCAGAAGAGAGATTTGACGGGCACTGAAAAGTCCAAAATTGTGAAATGTCTTGCAGAGGGATGTAGCAGTCTTGAAATTGCCAAACTTTTGAAGCATGATCACCGAACAATCAAGCGTTTCATGGCAAATAGCCAACAAGGTTGCAAGAAGCGTGTTGGGCAAAAAAGGTGCAAAATAACTGCCCATGAATTGAGGAAAATCAAGCATGAAGCTGCCAAGATGCCATTTGCAACCAGTTTGGCCATATTTCAGAGCTGCAACGTTACTGGAGTATCAAAAAGCACAAGGTGTGCCATACTCATGGACAGGGCCAAGGTAAGGAAGGCGGAAAAACGACCACCTTTGAACAAGAAACATAACATACAATGTTAAGACTGGGCCAAGAAATATCTTAAGATTGATTTTTCAAAGGTTTTACAGACTGATGAAATGAGAGTGATTCTTGATGGGCCAGATGGATGGGCCAGAGGCTGGATCAGTAAAGGGAAGAGAGCTCCACTATGACTCAGACGCCAGCTAGGTGGAAGTGAGGTACTGGTATGAGCTGGTATCATCAAAGATGAACTTGTAGGACCTTTTCGGGTTGAGAATGGAGTGAAGCTTAACTCCCAGACCTACTGCCAGTTTCTGGAAGACAACTTCTTCAAAACATGATTTTCATGCAGGACAATGTCCCATCACATGCATCCAACTACTCCACAGCGTGGATGGCCAGTAAAGGTCTAAAAGATGAAAAAATAAAGACATGCCCCCCTTGTGCACCTGATATGAACCCCATAGAGAACCTATGGTCTTTCATAAAATGTAAGATCTACAGGGAGAGAAAACAGTACACCTCTCGGAACAGTGTCTGGGAGGCTGTGGTGGCTGCTGCACGCAATGTTGATCATAAACAGATCAAGCAACTGACAGAATCTATGCATGGTAGGCTGTTGAGTGTCATCAGAAAGAAAGGTGGATATATTGGTCACTAATTTTTTGGGGTTTTGTTTTTGCATGTCAGAAATGTTTATTTCTAAATTTTGTGCAGTTATATTGGTTTATCTGGTGAAAATAAACAAGTGAGATGGGAATATATTTGGTTTTTAATAAGTTGCCTAATAATTATGCACAGTAATAGTTACCTGCACAAACAGATATCCTCCTAAGATAGCCAAATCTAAAAAAAAAAAAAAAAATCCAACTTCCAAAAATATTAAGATTTGATATACAGTATATGAGTCTTTTGGGCTGATTTAGAACATAGTTGTTGATCAATAATGAAAAAAATCCTCTAAAATACAATTTGCCCAATAATTCTGCACACAGTGTACAGCATTCTAGAATACAGTATATAGGAGCCCAGGCCACTCTGTATACCTTAAAAAGACCTTTATACAGTGCTATGCAGAAGTTTGAGCACCACTGGTCAAAATTACTGTTTTTGTGAACAGTTAATTAAGTTGCAAATGAAATGATCTCTAAAAGGCATAAAGTTAAAGATGATACATTTCTTTTATATTTTAGGTAAGAACAAAAAAGAATATTTTCATCTTTAACATTTTAAAAACTACAAAAATGAAAATGGGCCAATGCAAAAGTTTGAACACCTTTGGAGATTTGTGTGCTCAGATAACTTTGACTATCATTTCAGACCTTAATTAGCCTGTTAGGTTTGTGGCTTGTTCATTATCATAGTTAGGAAAGAGCAGGTGATGCAAATTTCACAGCTTTATAAAAACCCAGCTTCCTCTAACCTTGTGCAAATAAAACAACAGCCATGGATTTTTCAAAGCAGCTGCCTAGCACTCTGAAAATCAAAATGGTGAAGGCCCACAAAGCAGAAGAAAGCTAGAAAAAAATAGCAAAGTGTTTTCAAGTTGCCCATTCCTCAGTTTGAAAAGTAATTCAGAAATGGCACTTACAGAAACAGTGGAGGTCAGGATAAGGTCTGGAAAACCAAGCAAAATTTCTGTGGGAGCTGCTCGTAGGATTGGTAGAGTGGCAAATCAGAACCTTCACTTCACTGCAAAAGTCCTTCAGGAAGATTTACCCGACTCTGGAGTTGTAGTACATTGTTCTACTGTTCAGAGACACCTACAGAAAAATGGCCTTCATGGAAGAGTCATCTGAAGAAAACCTCTCCTGCGTCCTAACCACAAAAGTTAGCATCAGAAGTATGCAAAATAACATCTAAACAAGACTGATGTATTTTGGAAACAAGCCGTGTTAACTGATGAGGTTAAAATAGAACTCCTTGGCCACAATGATCAAACCAAATGTTTGGGAAAAAAAGGAGACAGAATGTCATGACAAGAACATCTCGCCAACCATTAAGCAGGGGAGTGGATTAATCATGCTTTGGGTTGTGTTCTATCCAATGGCACTGGGAACATTTCACGGGTATAGGGAAGAATGCATTCAATTAAAGTTTAACAAATTCTTCAAGCAAACATAACACCATCTGTAAAAAAGCTGAAGTTGAAAAGAGGATGACTTCTACAAATGGATAAGGATCCTAAACACAATTCAAAATCCACATTAGCCTATGCCAAAAGGTACAAGCTGAAGGTTTTACAATGGCCCTCACAGTCCCCTGATCTGAACATCATTGAAAATCTGTGGCTAGACCGCAAAAGAGCAGTGCATGCAAGAGGACCCAGGAATCTTACAGAACAAGAAGACTTTTCCAAGGAAGAAAACATGAAAATCCCTCAAACAAGAATTGAAAGACTCTTGGCTGGCTACAAAAAACATTTACAAGCTTTGATACTTGCCAAAGGTGCTGCTGCAGGATACTAACCATGCAGGGTTCCCAATATTTTGCATTGGCCAACTTTATTTTTTGTTGTGAATTTAAAAATGTAAAATATATATATTTTTTTTTTTTTTCTAAAATGCAGAGGATATGTGTTATATTTAACTTTATGGCTTTTACAGATAATTTCATCTTCAACTTGCTTATATCAGTAAACTTGACCAGAGTTGCTCAAACTTTTGCATGCCACTGTAATAATCTCCTAAGGGACGGTCTGGTTCAATGGGTATTGCTGCTCTCAGTCCAGCGCCTCCTTCATCTTGTGCAGTTGCCATCCTCCCTCCCAACCTCATATGGGTGACGCACCCTACATCATCCACACAGAGGCCACCATTGCACTCCTGTGCATGCGTACTTTAATCTTCCCGGCTGAGGGCAGATCAAAGTGTTGTAGTTCTCATTCTCAGGCCTTTCCTCGTGCCTGCTCATTACAGTTCTTTGCTCTGCCATCAGCAAGGCAGAGCAAAGTGTGCATGCACAGGAGTGCAATGGCGGTCTCTGTGTGGATGACGTAGGACACGTCATCCACACGGGGCTAGGAAGAAGGGCGGTAACTAAATAAGATAGAGGAGGCGCCAGACCGAGAGCAACAACACCCATTGGGGAGTATAATAAAGTTCTTTTTTACATTCTACAGATTTGCCTGGGCTTCTATATATTGTATTCTAGAATGCTGTATGTAAGAGCTCAATGGTGGTGGCCACAGGTTATAAGGGAAAAACCTGGTGACAGGTTCCCTTTAAAGTTCATTAGATCAAATTCAGAAGCCATTTATCATAAATGTAAAGGTTCAGAGAACTACATAAAGGTGTACAAAAGCCACACACATTGGATTATCTCTACAAGTTGACAATCTATTGAAAATTATGATGACTTGTTTTTTAACTTTCATCCTATTCTAAAAAATGTTATTTATCACGCAGGAACTCATCACAGCTTGGTATATAGGATTTCTAGTGCTCATCTTTTCATCGTTCCTTGTGTATCTAGTGGAGAAAGAAGCTAACACACAATTTCAAACATATGCAGATGCTTTATGGTGGGGTACGGTAAGTAAAATCAATCTTGAATTGATGGAGATATTGTGCTTGAAGGAAGGTTAAAAATGTCGCAATGAAAACAATGCAGCATTGATTTTTATATGGAATGGAGGTGACCAGTCAATTATTCTTCAGGAATGAACAGGTCATCATTTTTTGAGCTATTGAATGAATCGCAAGTGAAAATAAATAGAATAAATGGAAGTGATTATTTATATGATATTCCTGTCATATCTGCTTGCGGTAATGGCACAAAAAGCACATTACTGTAATTGAAATGGCCCCTATAATAAGATTTATCTTCATCTCTTTATGTAACCCGCAACAGCTCAATAAAACATGTACATTATGAGAGGATGTGTACCTGTAAGTTGACAAAACAGAATATATGAATATTTTTCTAAATATCATTATTTTTAATAAAGTTAAATTACATTACAAACCTTTATAAAGGGAACCTGTCACCTTGGAATATACTATTGACCTGAATATGCAGGGTTAATCTGAAGGTAAATAGCATTAAAAAGGTGTCCAAGTGCCTTTCTGAAAGTGTGGCTATCAGGAGAAAATTAATTTGTTACCTCCTGGGAGCGCCAGCTTTCAGTCACAAGGGGCTGGAGCGGCTTCAGTCACTGCTCACTATACTGGGAGTGGCGGGTGTAAGCACACCCCCGGACTTTGATTGACAGCTTGATCTGTGGCGCCTCTGTGGAGACCTATCCTGACACATTAGTAAATAATTGCATGCTCCAATACCAGGGTGTCCTGTTCTGCTGTTATTCCTCCTAGAAAGGAGTAAATAAATTGACAACTAATTGTTCAGGCGTCTTCGACAAAGGTAATGGCATCATCCAGTTGTTAACATTATCATAAATTTCTAGGAGGAAAAATGGAGGAATAACAGAGAGTAGAGCTAGGTCCTCTGTTAGGAAACAGCTCATTTTACTTTACCATTTTCCATAGCTGTATATCCATTTGAATAATTTTCTCCATATATAATGTTGTTATTATTATTATTATTATTCATTTATGTATGTATTTATTTTAGAGGAAAACAAAAAATGTATTTCAAGCTGTAACTATTATGATTACTGTATTATTCTGCTGCCTAGTCTATGTAAATGCTAGACTGTATGGGCTCCTTCGAGGTATGAGTAATTTCGGTCATGTGATAGGGGCGTGTTAGAAATGCAGCCCATACAGTCTAACATCTACAGAGGCCAGGAAGACTGACGGGGGCGAGAATAGATAGCAAAACCCCACAAACAAATTAGCTATTCGGCAGCTGCTGCCAATCAAAAAGCTGTACATTTTTGTAATTTACTTGCCTATATTTCAAAAACTATAAATCCAATATGACACCTAAAGGTATGTAGAGAATCAGCCTGATAGTACCACTATAGCACTGGCTTTAGTTTATAGAGGAAAATCCTGGTGATTAGTGCGCTTTAAACTTTTTTATCAATGTATTATTAATTGTATGTCCAAGACAGCTGTTAACAGGCATAACAGGGAATAACTCAGAAGACCCCTACAGTCCTTAATTACGCCATGGATTTTTCACGCCAGTTTTTCCCAGTTCTAGCAAAATGTGTGGAGCTAAGGCAAGATGGGGGTGTGGTGGACGTGTGAGGCCACGGATTGTCTAATTCATGACAAGATGTGGCATTCCTTGCTTCAGAAATCTTACTCAAATCTCTCCAACTTGAGTACAGATCATAGTTTTTACTGCAGCATCTTTCAGACTCCCAAACCCTCTCTACTGCCCAAGCTTCATCAGAGATTGGGATGCTTTCCTCACGCTACAGTGACACTTGTGAATCTGGACTGATAAAGTTATCGTTGGAGTGAAAAAGATGTACAGTAGCAAGCAGTGAGAGGGTGAAGGAAGGTTTGGTCCCACAAAGCAAAGCCGGAATATACAGGATATGTTGCTTGTCAATGGGTTGGTCATGCCCACTGATCTCAGAATGAATGGAAGGAGCTGTTATTGCCAGGAGAAGGCAATGCACCCTGATCTGTGATGTTATGTCCCCAAAGGGAGGAGAAGTCAGCTGAAAAACCTGCATCACATTAATTAATAAAGTTTCTTCTTGTGGAGACTGACATGCCTATCATGCCTCTGTGTAAGAGTAAAATACCGAAACACCTTGTCTGCAAATTGATATTTTGGGTTGGCTTTTATCCTAAAGGTGGTGTCACACACGACAACGATGTCGCTGCTACGTCACCATTTTCTGCTCTCTTCACTGTGACATGTAGCTGCAGTACATATCGGGTTAATTAACCTGATGTGTACTGTAGCTAGGAGAGCAAGGAGACAGCGCTAAGCAGTGTGCGCGGCTCCCTGCTCTCTGCACATGTAGCGACGTTATGATCGCTGCTGCGTCGCTGTGTTTGACAGTTAAGCAGCGATCATAACAGCGACTTACAAGGTCGCTGTTACGTCACAAAAAATGGTGACGTAACAACGATGTCGTTGTCGCTATGTGTGAACCCAGCTTTAGTCCTATTGTCTGCACATTGAGATTCTGGTTTGGCTTATATCCTAAAGGTCCAGTCACACTAAACAACTTACCAGCGATCCCAACAACGATAGGGATCGCTGGTAAGTTGCTAAGAGGTTGCTGGTGAGATGTCACACTGCGACACTCCAGCGATCCCACCAGCAACCTGACCTGGCAGGGATCGCTGGAGCGTCGCTACACGAGTTGCTGGTGAGCTCACCAGCAACCAGTGACCAGCCCCCAGCGCCGCGTGGAAGATTCTGCGCTTGGTAACTTAGGTAAATATCGGGTAACCAACCCGATATTTATCTTGGTTACCAGCGCACGCAGCTACACGTGCAGAGAGCAGGGAGCATCGCACACTGAGCGCTGGCTCCCTGCTCTCCTAGTTACAGCACACATCTGGTTAATTACCCGATGTGTACTGCAGCTAAATGTGCACAGAGCAGGGAGCAGCGCACACCGGGTGCAGCTGCACAGGTTACATATATAGGGTATAGAGTACAGGGTGCAGCTGCACAGAGCAGGGAGCAGCGCTTAGCGCTGGCTCCTTGCTCTCCTAGTTACAGCACACATCTGGTTAATTACCCGATGTGTACTGCAGCTAAATGTGCACAGAGCAGGGAGCAGCGCACAATGCTTAGCGCTGGCTCCCTGCTCTCCTAGCTACAGCACACATCAGGTTAATTAACCCGATGTGTCCTGCAGCTACATGTGCACAGAGCAGGGGCCGGCACTGACAGTGAGAGCGGCGGAGGCTGGTAACAAAGGTAAATATCGGGTAACCAAGGACAGGGCTTCTTGGTTACCCGATGTTTACTGTGGTTACCAGCCTCCACAGAAGCTGGCTCCTGCTGCCTGCACATTTAGTTGTTGCTGTCTCGCTGTCACACACAGCGATCTGTGCTTCACAGCGGGACAGCAACAACTAAAAAATGGCCCAGGACATTCAGCAACAACCAACGACCTCACAGCAGGGGCCAGGTTGTTGCTGGATGTCACACACAGCGACATCACTAGCAACATCGCTGCTACGTCACAAAAGTTGTTCGTTAGCAGCGATGTTGCTTAGTGTGACGGGGCCTTAAGTCATATGACAAGGCTTGTTAAAGGGTCAATATTGACTTTTAGGATTGCTATTTCCAATAGATTGTAGTACTAGAGTTGTAGGCCTCATCCTCTCTGAAGAGGCAATTTGCACACTAGTTAGCAGATAGTATGATGATTGGAAACAGTAAATGCATGTCAGTTTTATAGATTTATGAAGGAATTTCCATGAGAATACTTTCTAATCTCTCTGGAGTTTACCTTTAATTACAAAGACAGTTTGGTAAATGACAACTGCTGCCAAGGCATTGCTTCTACAGTCATTGATACAGTTCTAAAGCTTTTTACAAAAAGTCTCAAAGTAGTCATCGCCTAAGGCTGGATTCACCCCTGATGGTGCCAGCAAAGCCATGATGTGGCTGTAAACTGCGCTCAGGGTCGGACTGGGGTGTCTGGGGCCCACAGGGGGAATTGACTCTAGGGGCCCACCCTACAGCGATATGCAAATACCGAATTAGCCACTATCCACGACCCCATTATAGTGTAGCATTGACTGTAAAACACAGGCGGCTCCTGCACATCTGCTGTGCACACCATAACTGATGTACAATTACAGTAGTTTGCAGTAAAGGGTTCTTTGGTGAAAACACGTTATCACAGATCCACAGGTTCGGTAGGTGATAACTTATTGATCAGTGGAATCAGACCAGTGAAAACCGCACCAAATGGAAGAATGTGGAACTTTTATCCCTGACAGGGTACTTTTATCCCAATTATAAAATGTGACAGGTGGGAAGTGTGACCGCAGCTTCATTCATCCTCTGTGGAGCAGTCAGAAAAAGTCAAGTACATTGCTCAGCAGCCACTGAGGAAATAAATGGTCACTGGTCGCGTCAGACATGAGCTCCAATGCGGATAAAAGTTGCACATTTTGCCGATCAGTGCAAGTCCCAGCAATCAGACCTCCACTGATTAATAAGTTATCACTTATCCTTAGGCCACGTTCACACTTTCAGTATTTGGTAATTATATTATATCAGTATTTGTAGCCAAAATCAGGAGTGGGTGAAAAATGCAGAAGCGGTGCCCATGTTTCTATTATACTTTTCCTCTGATTTTACCACTCCTGGTTTTGGCTACAAATACTGCTCAAATACTCAGCGTGTGCACGTGACCTTAGAAAAGGTGATTACTTGTTTTCAACAGAGAACCTCTGTAAGTGCATATTTGCTACAGTGTAATAATCACAAGACAGGGAGAGGTTAAACATTCAAGTATTTAATCTCTACTAGAAATAATCTCCCCCTTATAGATAGAGAGAAAAAGTAACCTTCATACATAGTTACATAGTTACATAGTTACTTAGGTTGAAAAAAGACCTAGGTCCATCCAGTTCAACCTTCCTCCACCAGTTCTACATTTAGTCACTAAGTCATTTATAACCAACAATGTTTTGTGTACTGAGGAAATCATCCAGCCCTTTTTTAAAAGCTGTTATAGTATCTGCCATTACTACCTCTTGTGGTAGGGCATTCCACAGTCTGACCGCTCTAACTGTAAAGAACCCTTTCCTATTTAGGTGTCGGAATCGCTTTTCTTCCACTCGCAGTGAGTGCCCCCTGGTCCTTAGTATTGTTTTCGGAAGAAATAAGTTATGTGCCAGTCCTTTATATTGACCACACATGTATTTATACATATAAATGAGATCTCCTCTGAGACGTCTTTTTTCTAAGCTAAACATATCTAACTTTTTCAATCTGCCATCATATGGGAGGCCTTCCATTCCTTGTAATAGTCTAGTTGCCCGCCTTTGAACTGACTCTAACTTCTGAATGTCCTTTTTAAAATGTGGAGCCCAAAACTGGATCCCGTATTCCAGATGTGGCCTTACAAGTGATTTATAGAGGGGTAACAATACGTTGGGATCACGGGATCTAATCTCTCTTTTTATACACCCTAAAATCTTGTTTGCTTTAGCAGCTGCTGCTTGACATTGAGTGCTGCTGCTCAGCTTATTTGTAATGAGAATACCCAAGTCCTTCTCCTGTTCTGTAGTCCCGAGTTTACTTCCATTTAATGTATACCCAGCTATAGGATTACTCCGTCCTAGGTGCATTACTTTACATTTATCAACATTAAATCTCATTTGCCAAGTATCTGCCCATTCTGACATCTTATCCAGATCTTTTTGTAATATTGTACTATCCAGGTCAGTTTTTAATATCCTACATAGTTTGGTGTCATCGGCAAAGACTGACACTGTACTATCAATCCCATCCACAAGGTCATTAATAAAGAGAGTAAAAAGAATTGGTCCTAGCACAGATCCCTGCGGCACCCCACTGCTGACTATAGCCCATTTAGAGAATGTAGCATTTATGACTACTCTTTGTTTCCTATCTTTTAGCCAATTCCTTACCCAGTTGCATATTGTGTCCCCTAGTCCTTGCTTCTGGAGCTTTAGTATAAGGCTATTATGTGGTACAGTATCAAATGCCTTTGCAAAGTCCAAATAAATCACATCAGCTGCATTACCAATATCCAGGTTTGCACTTACCCCCTCATAGAACCCCAACAGGTTGGTTAGACACGACTTATCTTTCATGAATCCATGCTGTTTGTCAGTTATCATATTATTTTCTGCAATATATTTTTGCATGTCATCCCTTAAAATGCCCTCAAAAACTTTGCATACTACTGATGTCAGGCTTACTGGACGGTAGTTGCCTGGATCTACCCTCTTACCTTTCTTAAATATCGGTACCACATCAGCAATCCTCCAATCCTGAGGCACCAACCCTGTTACAAGTGAGTCTAAAAAGATGAGATACAGCGGTCTGTCGATTACGGAGCTCAATTCCCTCAATATTCGTGGATGAATGCCATCTGGCCCTGGGGATTTTTCAATGTTTAATTTACTCAGACGTAGGCGTACTTCATCTTGTGTTAAATTAATTATATCGGGTGAAGGACTTTGATTTTTCACTTGTTGAATGATCCCTGGTACAGTCAGTTCCTTGGTGAATACAGATGAGAAATGCCTATTTAATATCTCAGTCTTTTGTTTGTCCTCTATAACTAACTTGTTATTATATTTTAAGGGTCCGATACTATCCTTTGTTTTCCTTTTGGCATTAATGTATTTATAAAAGATTTTGGGATTTATTTTAATGTCATTGGCGATTTTTGTTTCAGTAGCTAGTTTTGCTTGTTTGATTTCTTTTTTGCATTGCCTATTGATATCTTTATACTCCTGCAATGCTATTTCTGTATTCTCAGCCTTTAAGATGTTAAACGCCCTTTGTTTTTGTTTTATTATACTTTGTACAGTCTTATTTATCCATAGTGGTTTCTTTTTATTCCTGGACATTTTATTACCAGAGGGTATACGTTTTTTACAGGACTCTAGTAGTATATCCTTAAACTTACCCCATTTATGTTCGGTATCCCCAGTTACCATGACTCTGTCCCAATCTACACATTTAAGCTCTTCCCTTAATTTGTTGAAATCAGCTTTCCTAAAATTCCAGGTTTTAGCATTCCCCCTTTGAAATGTTCTATTGAATATTATGTCGAAGCTTACCATATTATGATCGCTGGTGCCCAAGTGCTCCCGGACCTGTAGATTTGAAATTGTATCCGGTCTATTTGACAGGACCAGATCTAGCAAATTATCTCCCCTGGTCGGTTCATCTACCATCTGAGAGAGGAAATGGTCCTGAATGGTAGATAAGAACTTACAGCTTTTAGCAGAACCAGAAGATTCTATGTCCCACTGTATGTCTGGATAGTTGAAATCCCCCATAATAAAAACCTGATTATTATTATTAGCTGCCTTTTCAATTTGTTCCAGCATTTCACCCTCTATTTGTTCAGGTATGTTAGGAGGCTTATAGCAAACTCCAATTAGCATTTTTCCATTATTCCCCTCCCCATGTACATTTACCCATACTGACTCTACATTGTTGCTGTTCCCCTCAATGTCATCATACAACACAGGTTTTAGGTTAGATTTGATAAATATACACACCCCACCACCTTTTTGGCCTTTCCTGTCCTTCCTAAATGTACTATAACCCTGTATGTTTGTCACCCAGTCATGGCTTTCATCCAGCCAGGTTTCCGTAATGCCCACCACATCATAATCCATGGTTGACATAAGAGTCTCCAATTCATTCATTTTGTTTGCAAGACTTCTTGCATTTGCCAGTAGACATTTAATCCTATTAACACCTTTATTACTCCTAGCCTCCCTACGTTCCTTGTATGTCCCATCCCCCCCTAATCCTTCATTGACCCCTACCGTCTCCCTGTCTCTATCTGCTCTATCTATCCCCTTATTTGCTCCACTACCCTCCCTCCCCCCCGATCCTAGTTTAAAAGCTCCTCCATCCGTCTGACCATTTTCTCCCCCAGCACAGCTGCACCTTCCCCATTGAGGTGCAGCCCGTCCCTACCGTAGAGCCTGTAGCCGACTGAGAAGTCGGCCCAGTTCTCCATGAACCCGAACCCTTCCTTCCTGCACCAATTTCTAAGCCACATATTTATCTCCCTAAGCTCCCGCTGTCTTTCTAGTGACGCTCGTGGCACCGGTAGTATTTCTGAAAACACCACCTTGGAGGTCCTGGACTTCAGCTTCTCTCCTAGTTCCCTGTAATCATTTTTAAGGACCTTCCACCTGCCTCTAACTTTGTCATTAGTACCAATGTGCACCATGACCGCTGGGTTTTACCCAGCCCCACCCAGCAATCTGTCTATCCGATCCACAATATGCCGAACCCGAGCACCCGGCAGACAACACACTGTTCGGCATTCACGGTCTCGGCGACAGATGACCCTGTCTGTCCGCCTAATTATAGAGTCCCCTACCACCAACATCTGTCTGGGCTTTGCTGCACTCCTATTTCCCTCCTTCCTACAGCAGTTGTTTTCCTGGTTGCTAGGAGCAACGTCCTGCTGTAGTGACCCTAGTCCAGGCCCTTCATTCCTAATATCAGCCAAACAGGCATATTTACTAGGTTGTGCCAGGTCAGGACTAGGCTCCCTGACACTTTTCCCCCTACCTCTTCTTCTAACTGTTACCCAGCTACCTACCTCTGGGTCCTGATCTTCCCCACTTCCACCCTCCTCCATATCACTGGCCCCAGCCAGAGAAAGCTCAGTGAGCTCTAAACTCCTCTCCAGGTTTGCAATGCCCCTTAGTGTTGCAAGCTGCTTATTTAGATCAGTTACCTTGGCTTCCAAATACGCAACATGCTTGCATCAAGTGCAGACATATTCACCCTCGAACGGCTGCTCAAGGCATGCATACATCTGACAAGATACACACCTGGTAGCATTGTCCATGGAGCACCTATCAAATGGGGATCAACAGTAAAGTAGAAAAACAGAGAAAAAAAACGAAAGAAACCCAATGGGAAACGTATAAGGATAAATTCAAACTATGTTCTTGTGTCAAACTATGTAATTGTGTTGAAACTATGCACTTATCTTATCAGCACTTTACTTCAATTCAGCACCTCGCTCGCTCAGCCCCCTCGCTAGTACTGGCTGGTTTATATAGATGTACAATGAGTATCAGAAGCTGCTGGAAGCTTCTAGAAACAGGTGTGACTAATCCTACTAATTAAATCACAAGACTAACCTTTTTTTTTTTTTTTTTTCCCTTTTCACAGAATCACAAACAGACACACAATTCCCTAATGAAATTCAACAATTACAGTTATCACCACTATGTAATTGTGTTGAAACTATGCACTTATCTTAAATTCAGCACTTTACTTCAATTCAGCACCTCGCTCGCTCAGCCCCCTCGCTAGTACTGGCTGGTTTATATAGATGTACAATGAGTATCAGAAGCTGCTGGAAGCTTCTAGAAACAGGTGTGACTAATCCTACTAATTAAATCACAAGACTAACCTTTTTTTTTTTTTTTTCCCTTTTCACAGAATCACAAACAGACACACAATTCCCTAATGAAATTCAACAATTACAGTTATCACCACTATGTAATTGTGTTGAAACTATGCACTTATCTTAAATTCAGCACTTTACTTCAATTCAGCACCTCGCTCGCTCAGCCCCCTCGCTAGTACTGGCTGGTTTATATAGATGTACAATGAGTATCAGAAGCTGCTGGAAGCTTCTAGAAACAGGTGTGACTAATCCTACTAATTAAATCACAAGACTAACCTTTTTTTTTTTTTTTTTTCCCCTTTTCACAGAATCACAAACAGACACACAATTCCCTAATGAAATTCAACAATTACAGTTATCACCACTATGTAATTGTGTTGAAACTATGCACTTATCTTATCAGCACTTTACTTCAATTCAGCACCTCGCTCGCTCAGCCCCCTCGCTAGTACTGGCTGGTTTATATAGATGTACAATGAGTATCAGAAGCTGCTGGAAGCTTCTAGAAACAGGTGTGACTAATCCTACTAATTAAATCACAAGACTAACCTTTTTTTTTTTTTTTCCCTTTTCACAGAATCACAAACAGACACACAATTCCCTAATGAAATTCAACAATCACAGTTATCACCACTATGTAATTGTGTTGAAACTATGCACTTATCTTAAATTCAGCACTTTACTTCAATTCAGCACCTCGCTCGCTCAGCCCCCTCGCTAGTACTGGCTGGTTTATATAGATGTACAATGAGTATCAGAAGCTGCTGGAAGCTTCTAGAAACAGGTGTGACTAATCCTACTAATTAAATCACAAGACTAACCTTTTTTTTTTTTTTTTTTTTTTTTCCCTTTTCACAGAATCACAAACAGACACACAATTCCCTAATGAAATTCAACAATTACAGTTATCACCACTATGTAATTGTGTTGAAACTATGCACTTATCTTAAATTCAGCACTTTACTTCAATTCAGCACCTCGCTCGCTCAGCCCCCTCGCTAGTACTGGCTGGTTTATATAGATGTACAATGAGTATCAGAAGCTGCTGGAAGCTTCTAGAAACAGGTGTGACTAATCCTACTAATTAAATCACAAGACTAACCTTTTTTTTTTTTTTTTCCCTTTTCACAGAATCACAAACAGACACACAATTCCCTAATGAAATTCAACAATTACAGTTATCACCACTATGTAATTGTGTTGAAACTATGCACTTATCTTAAATTCAGCACTTTACTTCAATTCAGCACCTCGCTCGCTCAGCCCCCTCGCTAGTACTGGCTGGTTTATATAGATGTACAATGAGTATCAGAAGCTGCTGGAAGCTTCTAGAAACAGGTGTGACTAATCCTACTAATTAAATCACAAGACTAACCTTTTTTTTTTTTTTTTTTTTTTTCCCTTTTCACAGAATCACAAACAGACACACAATTCCCTAATGAAATTCAACAATTACAGTTATCACCACTATGTAATTGTGTTGAAACTATGCACTTATCTTAAATTCAGCACTTTACTTCAATTCAGCACCTCGCTCGCTCAGCATAACACAGTCCACTATACCAAGACCAATAATACCATATACAAGGGAGAGATACCACCACACCGTGACCAGACAACATATTACCACCACATAGTGACCCAATACAACCACATACAAGGGAGAAATACCGCCACACCATGACCAGACCACATATTACCACTACAAGGGGACCGAATTCAACCACATACAAGGGAGAAATACCACCACACAGTGACCAGATCACATATTTCCACTCCATAGTGATAGAATACAATCACATACAAGGGAGAAATACCGCCACACCATAATTATACCACATGGTAACCAAATATTACCACATACAAGTGAGAAATACCGCAACACCATGACCAGACCACATAATGACCAAATAATACCACATACAAGAGACAAATACCACCAAACCGTGACCAGACAACATATTACTACCACACAGTGACGAACAATACTACAATAATAATTATGAACAAAAAACACAATACCAATAACACTAATATTATCACCAGTGACATTATACACAGGAGCTCTGTGCATAGCGAGTGTACATGTAATACACTGACTTACCAGTGATGTCCCTAGCTGAAGTTATTCATTGCTTTTCCTCTTCATCCAGCACTGACCACTATCACTTCCTCCTGCCATAATGCGCCTCTGCAGAAAATAACACACAGTCACCTATAGTTGATCACAAAGAGCACATTCCACACTTTTTCCCCAATTTCTACACTACGTCAGACTTTTGTTTCCCCTATTTAAGACAGTTCCTCAAAATTAACCTATATTTAATCAGTAATAATGCCTCCTAATTTGACCATACAGTAATTATGTGCCCACATGCCACCATAAACCAATAATGTATGTCCCTCATTCTGGCCCCATTTGTTTTATAAAGTCCCTCATCCTGGCCCCATTTATTTAAAAATGTCTCCCCTCCTGCCCCCCTTTATTTAATAATGTCTGGGGAAACAAGAGGAATCAGAAGGGGCTGTTAATTGCTTCCTGCGCAAAATATCCCCCCACATGCTGCTTCTCTCTAAAATAGCCCCATAAAGTGCCCCTTTCCATAATGCCCCCTCAAAACTTGCCCTTTCTATAATATCTCCCCCATAAAGTCACTCCTTATTTCCTCATTATACTATGCTGCCTTTCACAATCCCCTTCCTAATTGCCTCATAATGACCCTAATCAATTTGCTCCATAATGTCCCTCATTGCCTCATATTGTCCCCCATTTCCCCATAATGGCCCTTGTTATCCCATAATGGCTCTATTTATTCTATAATGTCCCCCACTGCGCCATAATGTACCAGTTTGTTTCATAATATCCCCCATTTTCTCTTACTGTCCCAGTTTGCTCCACAATGTCCCTCATTGGCCCACAATGTACCAATTTACTCTATAATATCCTCCACTAACCTATAATGTCCAAATATACTTCATAATGCCCCATAATGTCCCAATTTTCCATAATGTGCCCTATTAAGTCCTCCACTGCCCCACTATGTCCCTATTTGTTCCTTATTACCACATAAAGTCCCCCACCGCCCATAATGTCACTTGTAAAGTAATACCGCTCCTCCCTGACCATGGCCCCCTGATCTCAAATTATTTTATGTCATCTTCGGCTCCTAATGGAGCGCTTACCTCTTCTCTGCAGCCCTGCGCATCCTATTCATATCTGCATCCGCGGCCCCGGCGGCAGTATGATGATGGGCGCTGCATGTCGGTGCAGGGCTGAGAGGAGCTCTCCTCTGCCTCAGTCCCTTCACCGGCCGCACTGTTTAAATGTACACACGTCTGAGTGACGTGCACTACATTTGAATGGAGGCGCTGTCTCCAGGACCTGTGCACCACATATGTACAGGCCTGGATCGCGCAGTGCAAGACCTTTGGCAAGTCACATGACTGTGATGTCACCAAAGGTCATTCTTCAACCCCGGAAACTGCTGCAATACTACTGAACTTGTACTATCGCTGCAGTTTGATTGAAAGACTGGGGGGCCTTGTGGAGAGCATGGGGGCCCTGGATCAGCTTCCCAGTCTGCCCGCACATAACACTGGTCCTGAGAAACAGATGACTCCGTGGCCCTGTGCACCTGCAACACACTAAATAAGACACAGGGGCCCAATGAAGACCCAGGGCCTACCGGGGTATCCCCCAGTGCCCCGGTCCGATCCTGACTGCGCTGACGTGTATTTTACCGCAAATTGGTACAGATTTCAAATAGATTGTTGCTAGAGGTAAAATTGCTTATGCCGCCATTAGCAGTCAGTTTGAAAACTTCACCAGGTCATGTGTAACCGCAAAAGGCCAAGTGCTGAGTGTGACACTAAATAATTATTAGTTAAACTAACCTAAGTACAGTGCAACTTAAAAATGGCTGAACTATCTGAATGGCAGTGTCTATTATCTTACTGTCAGAGCGAATGCACAAAAAAATGTTTGTAATCAAGTAGCTATTCTTAGAAAATACCAGACAGCCCCAAAAAAATACTGTGAAAGGAATAAACAAGTACCAAGTGGCTTACCATATGAAGCAATCAGATCAAATTGCCGTCTTCACAATTGTACACCTTAGTATATCTTAAGACAGCTGAGTGAACGCTCATTATTGAAGATCAATTTCTGGCAAGTACAGCTGTGTTCAGCCTTCGACCCAACCCCATTGTAGTTCTTTCCTACTTACTAATAGGAATTGCTGCTAAATGTAAACATGTTTTTCTTAATGGGCTTTACAGTCATGCTGATTATTTTGCCAAAATAAGCCATGGAAGGTTCGAAGACGTGCTACTGCTAATTGGAATTGACGTGCTTGTATATATTAGCATAGTTAATTGGCTTTTTAGCCGTACACAGCAGCATGGTGTAGGGCAGATAGATTTTGTACAGGTGAGGGACATTAAATCCATCTGCTTCACTTGTACAAGTAGCGCTACCAAAACCATATCACCCCATGGTAGCTTTCTGGAAAACCATGCCATTTTGTCTCATGGTTCTCAGGCATATTTCTTTAGGAAATATTTTTTTTCCTTGCATTTTTGTGCAGAAAATCCACGGCATTTCATAATTAAAGTGAGTGTATGAAAACACATACCTTCTGTGCATATAAAGATGCCTCAGAACTGCGCATTTTTTCTTGCATATTTTCACCATAGACCTTTATTTGGAGCTTGGAAAAAAACAGCATGTAAAATCACACTTGCAATTTTTAAGTGATAATTGCAGTTTTTGTGCACTAACAAGAACATCAAAAAAGGAAAATTATATAAAATGAAACAAACATGCAATAAACAGTAGGATACCAATCCAATTCTGAAGCGAACCCCTGTGGAAAACATATAGGAAAAAGGCATTGTTTCCACATTTGGGAACATGGCCTAACTTAGTTTCATAAAGGTATGTTCTGACGGGAAAATCTGCAGTGGCAAATACTACTACATACACGCCTCAACATTGAAATCGCAACAACATGAAAAAAAAGTCTATAATATATTATAGAACTGGGGGACATGAAGTGTCAGTACCAGAAAAAAAAGGAAATAAAATCGCAAAAAATCTGAAAATTGTATTAATACATAGAAAATATACATAAAAAATATACAGTATAAATGATGTAAACATATTATAGCAAGAAGACGGTCAAGATTTTGGGGGTACAGCATATGACCATGGTGTTGGTTATGTTATGAGAATATACATCCACCTCTCCACCATAACTGTATAAAAAAAGTGTCAACATACCTACTCAATGCTACCTCTAAAGGATAGACCCAGGACATGAAAATATGGTCAGAAATTACTGTATACAAATGATTTTGGTCTATTCCATTAACTCAAGAGGGGGCGGAGTGATTAAGACCACTGTAAAGGTAATGAACTGACCAAGATGCAAGTAATCAAGTAAAAGTATTCAGTATATATACACAGGTATCATAAACCTTACTAAGCAGCATAAGATGAGGTCAGTATTACCTACAAGTAGAAGAGAAGGAGGGGGGATGCCCCAATGCATGTTTCACTGTAGCAGCAGCTATTTCTAGGAGATGCGTATTTTTGATGTATATTTTCTATGTATTAATAAACATTTTCAGATTTCTTGCAATTTAATTTCCTTTTTCTCTGGTACTGACACTTCATGTCCTCCAGTTCTATAATCTACTTGGAAGTTTGTTTGTACATTATCAATATCATAACTACAGTTAGGTCCAGAAATATTTGGACAGTGACACAATTTTCGCGAGTTGGGCTCTGCATGCCACCACATTGGATTTGAAATGAAACCTCTACAACAGAATTCAAGTGCAGATTGTAACGTTTAATTTGAAGGTTTGAACAAGAATATCTGATAGAAATTGTAGGAATTGTACACATTTCTTTACAAACACTCCACATTTTAGGAGGTCAAAAGTAATTGGACAAATAAACCAAACCCAAAAAAATTTTTTTTATTTTCAATATTTTGTTGCGAATCCTTTGGAGGCAATCACTGCCTTAAGTCTGGAACCCATGGACATCACCAAACGCTGGGTTTCCTCCTTCTTAATGCTTTGCCAGGCCTTTACAGCCGCAGCCTTCAGGTCTTGCTTGTTTGTGGGTCTTTCCGTCTTAAGTCTGGATTTGAGCAAGTGAAATGCATGCTCAATTGGGTTAAGATCTGGTGATTGACTTGGCCATTGCAGAATGTTCCACTTTTTTGCACTCATGAACTCCTGGGTAGCTTTGGCTGTATGCTTGGGGTCATTGTCCATCTGTACTATGAAGCGCCGTCCGATCAACTTTGCGGCATTTGGCTGAATCTGGGCTGAAAGTATATCCCGGTACACTTCAGAATTCATCTGGCTACTCTTGTCTGCTGTTATGTCATCAATAAACACAAGTGACCCAGTGCCATTGAAAGCCATGCATGCCCATGCCATCACGTTGCCTCCACCATGTTTTACAGAGGATGTGGTGTGCCTTGGATCATGTGCCGTTCCCTTTCTTCTCCAAACTTTTTTCTTCCCATCATTCTGGTACAGGTTGATCTTGGTCTCATCTGTCCATAGAATACTTTTCCAGAACTGAGCTGGCTTCATGAGGTGTTTTTCAGCAAATTTAACTCTGGCCTGTCTATTTTTGGAATTGATGAATGGTTTGCATCTAGATGTGAACCCTTTGTATTTACTTTCATGGAGTCTTCTCTTTACTGTTGACTTAGAGACAGATACACCTACTTCACTGAGAGTGTTCTGGACTTCAGTTGATGTTGTGAACGGGTTCTTCTTCACCAAAGAAAGTATGCGGTGATCATCCACCACTGTTGTCATCCGTGGACGCCCAGGCCTTTTTGAGTTCCCAAGCTCACCAGTCAATTCCTTTTTTCTCAGAATGTACCCGACTGTTGATTTTGTTACTCCAAGCATGTCTGCTATCTCTCTGATGGATTTTTTCTTTTTTTTCAGCCTCAAGATGTTCTGCTTCACCTCAATTGAGAGTTCCTTAGACCGCATGTTGTCTGGTCACAGCAACAGCTTCCAAATGCAAAACCACACACCTGTAATCAACCCCAGACCTTTTAACTACTTCATTGATTACAGGTTAACGAGGGAGACGCCTTAAGAGTTAATTGCAGCCCTTAGAGTCCCTTGTCCAATTACTTTTGGTCCCTTGAAAAAGAGGAGGCTATGCATTACAGAGCTATGATTCCTAAACCCTTTCTCCGATTTGGATGTGAAAACTCTCATATTGCAGCTGGGAGTGTGCCCTTTCAGACCATATTATATATATAATTGTATTTCTGAACATGTTTTTGTAAACAGCTAAAATAACAAAACTTGTGTCACTGTCCAAATATTTCTGGACCTAACTGTATATGAATCCTTAGCCTTAATATTTGTTATGGCCTTATATATTTTGTTTATATTATGAATAAAAAGTCGTACAGGTAGGAAAGTCACAGGATTGTTAGACAATTTTAACCCCTTCACGACTTAGGACGTGTACAGCTCTGGCAAAAATTTAGAGACCACTTCTAAATTTTCAATTTTGCTGATTTTTATCTTTATAGTTATATTTTTGAATAAAATGTAAATTGTTCTTTTATTCTATAAACTACTGACAACATGTCTCCGAATTTCCAAGCAAAAAAATTTGTATTTATTTTCTGAAAAAAAACTGTGTGGCATGGAACATTGTCCTGCTGGAAAAACAGTCCTCAGAGTTGGGGAATATTGCCTGAGCAGAAGGAAGCAACTGTTTTTCCAGGATAACCTTGTATGCAGCTTGATTCATATGTCCTTTGCAAAGATTAACCTGCCCAATTCCAGCCATGCTGAAGCATCCCCAGATCATCAATCCTTCACCGAATTTCACAGTCTGTGCAAAACACTGTGGCTTGTACGCCTCTCCAGGTCTCTGTCTAACCATTAGACGACCAGGTGTTGGGTAAAGCTGAAAATTAGGCAAAGAAAATTCAACAAACATGTTTGCGAAGGACGTATGAATCAAGCCGCATACAAGGTTAGCCTGGAACAACAATTGCTTCCTTCTGCTCAGGCAATGTTCCCCAACTCTGAGGACTGTTTTTTTCCAGCAGGACAATGCGCCATGCCACACAGCTAGGTCAATCAATATGTAGATGAAGGACCACCACATCAAAACCCTGTCATGGTCAGCCCAATCTCCAGACCTGAACTTCATTGAAAACCTCTGGAATGTAGTCAAGTGGAAATTGGATAGTCACAAGCCATCAAACAAAGAGCTGCTTACATTTTTGCGCCAGGAGTGGTATAAGGTCACCCAAAAGCAGTGTGAAAGACGGGTGGAAAGCGTACCAAGACGCATGAAAGTTGTGATTATGATTATTCCACAAAATAATGATTTCTGAACTCTTCCCGAGTTAAACATTAGTATTGTTGCTACTAAATGATTATGAACTTGTTTTCTTTGCATTATTTGAGGTCTGAAAGCAATGCATTTCTTTGTGATTTTGACTATTTCTCATTATCAGAAAATAAATACAAAATGTATTGCTTGGAAATTCAGAGACATGTTGCCAGTAGTTTATAGAAAGAAAGAACAATTTACATTTTACTCAAAAATATACCTATAAAGAGAAAAATCAGAAAAACTGAAAATTTGGAAGTGGTCTCTTAATTTTTGCGAGAGCTGTATGTACATCCTAGGTTGCCTCCACCCAGTTACTGCGGGCTTCTGATGTACAAACTCAATAAAACAAAAAAAGGATAAAAAACATGTGGGTAGAAAGTTTGTTCTTATTGCACCAGTATTGTGTTATATGAAATAATGTTATCCATTTTATTTAGAATGTATCTAGGAAACATTCAGTTATGTCCCAATTTTTTCTAAAAATAAGTATATTACTATCATTTTCGGTGCAGGAGTGGTATGCTGAACCTCGCTTACACATCTTATCGAATACAGCCAAGCCTTATTCAGGGTTCCTGTCTATATGTCCCTATGGTCTGAAAGATCCATAGGAATTGCCTTTGTATTATAGATGCTATACAATTCCTTCACATGTCTATGAAGTTTTTTTTTGTTTTTTTTTGTGCCTATAAGTGCTGTCAACCTTGATTATTGTGTTGCTGATATAAGGTATATCATTTTTTCATGACTAACATCATTATGTATATGATATAGCAAGCCATAAGATTGTTGGTTGTTAAGGGTGTGGTACAATATTTATCTATCTAGTATTTATCCCATATGTGCTTTGGCTTAGGGGATCTGTGTATGTTTTAAATGTTTTTAATTGTTCATTGTGTGTTCACTCCCAGTATGGAGTTCCATATGTCTTCCTATTTGTAATAAAGATTTTCTATTTTTACAATTGTTTTTTGGTGATCCCTCTGTGGGTATATTCTTTTTCTTTCTTGAAGTATATTAGGCATATTTACCAATATAGTCCAATGTTCTAGGTTTATTATTCATTCATCTTGTCTGATATTTTTGTTGAATCTTTAGATTGTCTGTTCTAAGTTTACACCACCTATTTGTTGACTAAGGGGTGCTTTACACGCTGCAACATCGCTAGCATCTGCTAGCGATGTTGCGTGCGATAGCACCCGCCCCCATCGGTGGCACGATATGTGGTGATCGCTGCCGTAGCGAACATTATCGCTACAGCAGCGTCACACACACATACCTGTGCAGCGACGTCGCTGTGACCGGTGAACCGCCTCCTTTCTAAGGGGGCGGTTCGTTCAGCGTCACAGCGACGTCACAGCAGCGTCACTGAACCGCTGCCCAATAGAATAGTAGGGGAGGAGATGAGCAGCCGGAACATGCTGCCCACCTCCTTCCTTCCTCCTTTTCCCGTGGACGCAGGTAAGGAGATGTTTGTCGTTCCAGCGGCGTCACACATAGCGATGTGTCCTGCCGCAGGAACAACAAACAACATCATTACTGCAGCAGCAACGATAATTAGGAATAGGGGAGCATGTCACCGATGAGCGATTTTGAACGTTTTTGCGATGATTCAAAATCGCTCATAGGTGTCACACACAACGACATCGCTAAAGCGGCCAGATGTGCGTCACAAATTCCGTGACCCCAACCAGATCGCTTTAGCGATATCGTAGCGTGTAAACCCACCTTTTATATCTGCCAGAAATGTGGGCCAAAATGTTGACCCATTTATGGTCACCTCCACTATATCAGCAAGGCAATATCGACAAGGCTCAGAAACTGTTTAAAACCCATGAATATGGTACAAGTCAAGAAACTGATTTTATTTTGCACCAATTATGTCAGAATTTTTGTTGCATTTGGAATATTTCATTTTTCTTTATTTGATCACCTCACAACTGTATGCACATTATTGCAATGCAAAATCCACATTCAAAATAAATTAGATCACACTATGGATGTAAAAAGACCCAAAAATCGACATTACAGCTACATCTGCTGATCACAGCTTTGTAAATGACTTTCAGCACATCTGGTGCTATATAATCATTGTGTGCTTCATATTTTCTTAATGCATTACGTGTGTGTGTATTACAGATAACACTGACAACCATCGGCTATGGTGACAAAACTCCTCATACATGGCTTGGAAGGCTTCTTTCAGCTGGCTTTGCTCTTCTTGGTATTTCCTTCTTTGCACTACCTGCTGTGAGTATTACGCACAGAACTTAGATAAAAAATGATATGCAGTTCAGATAATCATATCTGGTATAAAGATTTTGTTTGCTCTTAGCCTGCATTAGAAATGAGCAAGCCCTGCATGCAGTCTTGGAAGGCAATCTTTGGAAGCATCAGGGGCTACTGAATAGGTTTGTCAATGCATCTTATTGATAATACAGTTGAAACCAGAAGTTTACATACACTATCTAAAAAGACACATATGAATGTTTTTCTCACTCTCTGACATGAAATCAGAATAAACCTTTCCCATTTTATGTCAATTAGGAACCAAAATTATTTATATTTGCCAAATGCCAGAATAATTATAGAGGAATGTTTTAAGGCATTTTTATTACTTTCTGTAAAGTCTAAAGTTTACATACATTTCATTAGTATCTGTACCATTGCTCTTAAACTGTATGACTTGGGTCAAATGTTTTGGATACCCTTCCACAAGCTTCTCACAATAGTTGGTAGGAATTTGGGCCCATTCATCCTGACAGAACTGATGTAACTGAGCCATGTTTGTAGGTCACCTTGCTTGAGCCTGCCTTTTCAGCTTTGCCCATGAATTTTCAATAGGTTTGCGATCAGGGTTTTGTGATGGCCGCACCAAAACATTGACTTTGTTATCCTTAAGCCAGTTTGTAACCCCTTTGGCAGTATGCTTCTGGTCATTGTCCATTTGTAAGATCCATTTACCTCTAAGCTTTATGTTCCTGGCTGATGTCATGAGATGTTGCTTCAGTATTGCCACATAGTCTTCTTCCCTAATGATGCCATCTATTTTATGAAGTGCACCAGTCCCTCCTGCAGTAAAACAATCTCACAACATGATGCTGCCACCCCCATGTTTGGGATGGTATTCTTAGGCTTCAAAGCTTCTCCCTTTTTCCTCCAAATATAAATGATGGTAATTATGTCCAAACAGTTCAAATTTTAATTTAGTCAGACCACAGGACATGTCTCCAAAAATTAAGATCTTTTTTCCTTTGTGCGTTTGCAAACATTGGCTTTTTTATGTTTCTTTTGAAGTAATAGCTTCTCCCAGCAGATTGGCCTTTCAGCCCATGTTGATACAGTACTAGTTTCACTCTGGATAATGATACAATCTTACCAGCTATTGCCAGAATCTTCATAAGGTCTTTTGCTCTTGGGCTGTTATGCACATGTCTGACTAAAGCACATTCATCTCTGGTACAAAGAACTCATTTTCTTCCTGAGCAGTATGGGTGGACATTCCCATCTTGTTTGTACTTGTGTATAATTGTTTGTACAGATGAACAAGGCACCTTCAGGTATCTGGAAATTGCACCCAAGGATGAACAAGACTTGTGCAAGTCCACAATTCTCTTCCTGAGATCTTGGCTGATTTCTTTTGACTTTCCCATGATGCTACACAAAGAAGCAGTGTGTTTCAGGTGTGCATGACAATACATCCACAGATGTGTGTCTAATTAACTCAGATGTTGCCAATAAACCTATCAAAAGCTTCCAAAGACATAACATCATCATATTGGCTGTCCTATATTGTTTAAAGGCATAGTACTATTATTGTATGTAAACTTTTGACTTTGCAGAAAGAAATAAAAATGCATTAAACATTCTCTCTCCATCATTATTCTGGCATTTGGCAAATATAAATTATTTTGGTTCCTAAAACCCTAAAACCTAAAACAGGAAAGATTTATTCTGAGTTCATGTCAGATAGTGAGAAAAATATGCAGATTTGTCTTTTTAGATAGTGGATGGAAACTTCTGGTTTCAACTGTATATCCTGTAGAAGCTAACCTTCAGTTCTCACTAATGGCCACTACACATTGAACGAGCTGGTGTTTAATCTGGTCTGGCTCGAAATGGGGCAGTTTAAGATGTCGATATGTTTAAAGTAATGCAAGGGCTTGGAAAGGGTTGTTCTACTAAATTAATCACTTTACAGAGGTTGTCCAAGTCAATAAAATTATTTATAAAGGCCCCGTCACACTAAACAACATCGCTAGCAACATCGCTGCTAATGAACAACTTTTGTGACGTAGCAGCGATGTTGCTAGCGATGTTGCTGTGTGTGACATCCAGCAAGAACCTGGCCCCTGCTGTGAGGTCGTTGGTTGTTGCTGAATGTCCTGGGCCATTTTTTAGTTGTTGCTCTCCTGCTGTGAAGCACACATCGCAGTGTGTGACAGCGACAGAGCAACAACTAAATGTGCAGGCAGCAGGAGCCGGCTTCTGCGGACGCTGGTAACCACGGTAAACATCGGTTAACCAAGAAGCCCTTACCTTGGTTACCCGATATTTACCTTCGTTACCAGCGTCCGCTCTCACACTGCCAGTGCTGGCTCCCTGCTCTGTGCACACGTAGCCACAGTACACATCGGGTAATTAACCCGATGTGTACTGTGGCTAGGAGTGCAGGGAACAAGGAGCCGGCACTGGCAGTGTGAGAGCGGACGCTGGTAACGAAGGTAAATATCGGGTAACCAAGGTAAGGGCTTCTTGGTTACCCAATGTTTACTGTGGTTACCAGCGTCCACAGAAGCCGGCTCCTGCTGCCTGCACACGTAGCAGAGTACACATCGGGTAATTAACCCGATATGTACTGTGGCTAGGTGTGCAGGGAGTCAGCGCTAAGCGGTGTGCGCTGGTAACCAAGGTAAATATCGGGTTGGTTACCCGATATTTACCTTAGTTACCAAGCGCAGCATCGCTTCCACGCGGCGCTGGGGGCTGGTCACTGGTTGTTGGTGAGATCTGCCTGTGTGACAGCTCACCAGCAACGCTCCAGCGATCCCTGCCAGGTCAGGTTGCTGGTGGGAGCGCTGGAGCATCGCTTAGTGTGACATCTCACCAGCGACCTCCTAGCAACTTACCAGCGATCCCTATCAGGTTGTATCGTTGTTGGGATCGCTGGTAAGTTGTTTAGTATGACTGGGCCTTAAGACTTCTGTGCGTGTGATGGGGGCTGGCTAATTGGTTCATTTCAATTGCAAAGCCAGACCTATTTCTGGTTGCGGTCGTAACATAAGGAGAGATAAATACTGTTTTAACAGTTGAAATGAGCCAATCAGTCAAGGCAGTAGCGGAACTGCAAGGACCAAGGACGACTACTGATACCTGAAGATGATTACACTATGCTAAATACAAAGGAAGTTGTATGTATTTATATTAGAAATTCCTCAAAAGACATTAATTAGATAACCCTTTAAATTAGTAGCTCCTTGGCCATTTATTATGGCACATATGGAATACATAAGACCACTACAGCTATCATACACTATAATATTTATCCTTTTACAGTTTATAAAACAATATTTTCTTTGTTATTCTTATACTCTTTTCATAAAATACAATGAATGTTTGTTTGTTTCTAAAAAAAAAAAATAACCCTTGTGTACTAATCAATGAAGTAAATATATGTCTTTCAGATGGCTGGTGATTTCTCACTCATGTTAGCCTTTGTCCAACAGAGACCTCCAATATTGAATATATTTTTTAATCAATGATTGTTTGAAATGTTTTTATTTAATGAGGCCACAAGATACAACATTATAGTTTATTTTGCTTATTTGAGACCAATTTAATTGAAAATGGAAGTTAGAACATAGTACCAGAGTTAAACTGGGAAAAGTCAGTCAATTAAGCAGGAAGAAGGTAATTTTACATGGCAGCAGATTTCTTGAAGCTTCTAGAAGGGAGTAAGTGTGTGATAATATTTAAGTTCTTAAAAAAGATACAGAACTACATATTTATTTTTATTTTGGCCTCTAAAATTTAATTTCCAATTTCTGTCAGTCACTTATTAAAATTATTGTTTGATTGAAGGCAACAGCAAACATTGTGGAAATCTTTCTTGTTTTGATAGTACAAATCATTAGCACATTAAAAGACTTTGAGGTACAACGCAATGCTTGTAAAGCCTGTCTTATGTTGTCAGCTCAGAAAGGCAACCTCAAACACACTTGGCACTAGCCACTTTGCTTAGCAGATGCTAAAGGAATCTTCGCCTTCACGCAAGGATCCAGACTTACAACCGGGACCCTTGGGTTGCATCCATAAAGTATTTGCAAGTCAGAAAAGCAAGCCTGAAGCAAGGATAGTCAAAGTAGTTGGGTCAGTAACATAAGGGGCAGAATCAGAAGGCAATAACATAGTCTGAGGAATAGCCTGGGTCAGATAACATGAGAACAGTCAAAATCAAAGTTAGACAAGCTAAGGTCAGATCCATTGGATCATGGAGACAGACAAAGACATGATTACAAGCTAGGTAAAAAACGGGATAAATACAACAATAGCACAGCACTTCAGGGAGTAAACCAAGCACAAATTTGTTAGGGAGTTTAAGTAGGATGCGGTTCTGCCCCATTGGACACAGCAGGCAGCTGATTATAACTGCTGAGCTGCTGGACAACATACAAATTCATCCTGTCTGGCTGAGCAACACTACAAGTCCCTGACATACCAGCCAGTGATATTGGCTGTGACATAATATGACTGCACTTGGCGACAGAGGGAGACATTGCTGAAGCAGATAAAAGGGATAAAAGAATACTGTGCCTGTCAATTTTCTAAGGGTTTATGTGATTGCTCCATTATATTAAATTTCTCTGTTATATGGAGCAAAGCACAATTTCATTGGAATTGGAAAAAGCTCCATGATCACTATAGTCTTCATGGACTATAGCTGTCGCATCCCTGCTCAAGAAAATACCAATTGCATCATTTTATTGTTGTGTCGTGTAATGTGAAAAGTGTCCTGCATCTTTTGAGAATGTTTGGTCATGTGACTTGTAATGTGTAACTTGTGATATGTAATGTTGACAATGTGATATGTAATGTAAGGTATAGTGAGTATTGTATGTGGTAATCTGTTGCATAGTACTTGTTTATGAAGTTGTCAAACTATACGGTCAGTAAAAGTTAAGTGTTGGGACTAAGCCACCATGGGAGTAGTTAGTATATAGGGAAAGGAGACAGTTCATCACTGAGGAGAAGTGGAGTTAAGACCTACTGTTTAGTAAGTCTACAGGCTGTAGAGGCCATATGCATTAAGTGACTTACCGCAGGAGGTAGAAGAGACACCAAAATGGAGATAACGTGATCCTCGATTTTTGGTTTAAGCATCAAACGAGAACAACGAAAGGGCTAGAGACCGGCTCCTCCAGTCTAGGGCTGTTTGTTTGAGGGTCAGAGTATAGACTAACGGCCATGCCCCTTTACTGTCAAGGCACCGGATTATCTTCACTGATGTGAACGTAATCAACTACCCGAGTGGATTGTCCCCGAGCGTGTGGGAGCATAAGGATTTACTCTGGTCACGAGTGGAACATTAAGAAACTAGAATTGGACCCGCTAGAAGAAAGGATGACTGTCACAAATTGTAATGTTGTGTTAGGCTGGGTTGTGCTGGTATTTACAGGGCCAGCAACATTGAAATAAACCCAGTGGGAGCTGAATATATGTCTGATGATGTGCTGTAAAATTAGAATGTATTGGAAGTTATGTGCCTGCTATTTCCTGTGTGAAGTTGTAACTGAAGAACTCTCGGAACCATTAAGTAAGGAAATGTTGTATAAGTTGGACTGATGTTCTCCTGAGCTGGCCAGCGAAGAACAGTGGCAGCATGCGACCTACATGAACACATGGCTGACAAAGCACAAATCCACACACCCAGCCTGGACTGAGTGTTTCATGTAGCGTGCCGAGGCATTTGGAGTCAATCCTTTGACCACGACTACCGCCCCGTGACACTCTACAGTTTTTACATGCATTTTGTGGCTCAATGGTGGTCTTTCTTCTCAGAAAATATGCCTAATATCTTTAGTGTTGATGGTCACACGTGCTCAGTCCCAAAACCAAGTTCCCCAATGATATGGGTGACCAAATGATTGCAGCTATTTTGTATGTCAGATATTGAAAATTGCTTTCTTTTCTACTTGTCACAGAAAAAAACATTAGTAATCCTCTGACAAGCATAGAAGAAGCCACTTCTACTGTGAAGATTCTTATAAATGCTAAAAATTCTGTACCTTTCAGGGAATTCTTGGTTCAGGATTTGCCTTAAAAGTTCAGGAACAACATCGACAGAAGCACTTTGAAAAAAGGAGAAATCCTGCAGCTAGTTTAATTCAGGTGAGATTTCAGATATGTCTTAATCAATACTAGAACATGTATATACAGTACTGCATTTATATACATTGGGGCATATCAATCATAACTGTCTATTTCTTAGTCAGTGTAAATTAGACAGTCATAAAATTTGCCAAATGTTATCAAAGTGATGTTTGATAAATCTGCCCAATTTTAAGACTGTCTAGTCTAAGTTTACATCACTTATTAGTTGCTTTACAATAGTTGCTCATGGTGTCGTGTGTTAAGTCACTCCGCTGTCCTGATAAGCCACATCCTTTCAGCAGTGGCTTGCTCCCTAGTTACATAAGTTGTTCAAAATGTCGAAAACACATCATAGATATGGTGCTCATCAATAAAAACATTTTGGGCGCAAATTCCACCAGAATGCTAGGACATTTAACTTCATAGATATGCCTCATTGTCTTTGCATATTGTAAAGATTCATAGTGATATAAAAATGTCTAAAGTATAATTGCACAATAAAAATTACAACAAAAGATTACTAAAATATTGGTGTTACATGTATAACAAACTATTTTTAATAAATACATTTTCATTGGTCTGGAAACATTTGCCAGTGGACTGACACTTATTAGAAGATGTCAATTCACATCTTACAGTAAATTGCACAATATGAATGGTCAAAAATATTCACCAATAAGGTGGGTTTGCCACAGTTGGCTATAACACATCAAGCTCAACAATTTACCATTACATCTTGTTCTTAGGGACTTGCCTTGGATAAAATAGCACACTCCATAAATGGTAAAAACATCTCTAATGCTGGGGTGGCCACAATAACTCTAAGGCCAGGGTCACACTGGCGTACAGCCTCCATTGATGTTCTCAAGCGAGAGAATCTGATGCAATTTGGAAATGACAGCTCAAACTCTGCTATGAATGCCAACTGAGTGTCATCTTACTGTGATCTGATTTTCTTACATGCAAGAATCGGGGAACAGGCGCAAAGAACATGGAGAGATTATTCTTTCCATCTTCTCCATTGTCTGTGTCGGCATATATTGGACTGCACTCGGATGTTTCACAAGCACCCATAGACTTGTATGGGTGTGCGTGATCTGATTTATGGAAGCACTCGCAACATGTTGCAATTCTTTTCTGATGCCGAATCAGCATGAAAAAAGAATCACAGAACTGCACTGCTTATAAATATAACATTGGTCCAAGTACTATCCGATAACACCTCGAATAACATTCGGCCATGGTATATGCTCTTGTGAGCAAGAACTCATTCATACTACTCTAACTTCTATTTACCTATCCACTTACTGTTTGTATTAACTACTAAAATATCGAAAGCAGGAAAAGCTCAGCCCCCTTGTCTCCCCCTCCCTCCTTAAAGAGGACATGTGACCAGAGTCAAAAGTGGGCAGTTTTGAACTTGTTTTATTTCCACTCCTTTCCCAAGTATCTCCGATTTTGTTTATTATTTTTTTTTGTTTGCAATATGAATCCAGAGATACAGTGCCTTGCGAAAGTATTCGACTTCACAATTGTGTCCCACTTGTTGTTGATTCTTCCCCATAACATTAAATTTTATTTAGTGCGAATATATATTGTCTTTACAAAATGGTGGGGCTCACAGGGTTCCTTGGAGTCTTTATGCTGCTTTGTATTACTACCCTGCGAGCAATGCTTCTTTGTAAAGACCATACAAACTAGCACTAAATAAAAAGAGCACATATCTATAGAACCATATGGCAGACTAAATAAAAGTTACTTAGAGGAGCAGCAGAAATAATACAAAAGCAAAAACCGCCGACTTTTAACTTGGTGACGGGTCCTCTTTAAAAATGTGTAAATATGTATTTTTTACTTTTTGCCTCCTTTTCTTGCTGTCACTAAGATGCTATTATTTATGTGCAGCGCTAAAATCTTCGTGATGCATTAGTATCTTAAAAGTATTTTTCTCTTAATTTTGTTTAAATAATTTTAAACTTTAAATAATTCTAAGTGAAATGATCTTTATTGTTCATTGAATGTGCACAAGATGATGTTTTATTCTTGTTTATAAATATGCACCAAACAAATCTTAAGAGAGTTTCCCACTAAATCCCCTTTCCATAAAGGTATGATCTTGGGGTCTGGTCGTCAATCCTGAAAATGGGAGTCCCACATTAATCTGTGTCATGTGAGCAGTAGTGCATTTGTTTTATTACTGCTCCATTCACTTCTATAGAACTGATAGATATAACCATTCCATCAGTCCCATAGAAGTTAATGAAGCAGTAGTCACACTGGACACCCAGTGACCTTCCAATTTATCACCTATTCTGTAGAGAGGTGATAAATGTATTCAGTGGAAAAACCTCTTTCATTTCCAGGAGGCGTCAGCATCTCCTCTCTTTTGTATTCAGCATTACAGTATTAGGATAATAAAAGTTTAGGGTACAGTCACCCTGACATATATGTTTCAGACAATATAGCGCTAGTCCTATCCAACTTCTGAACTTCCATGCACACACTGTAGATATACTGGAAACACCATGCACAGAAAGCTGATTTTTAGTCACAGAATTATTGGCAAATTTTGACAAATCTGCTCCGGTATGTGTGAATATTCCTTTATATATTTTTATTTCTTCCAAATGCACTCTTGTCTTTGATTTTTTTTTCTCTGCATCAAAAACTCAATGTGTAAATTGCTGTTTTGTCCACTTTATTGTAAGAATTTTTTTTCACAAAGGAGAAGATCCAATATATATTAGTAAGTGCCATGTTCAGAGAACTAAAGGCAACATTAGATATGCTCTTAGAGGGTCAATTATCAAAAACCAAAGCAATGAAGTTGTGAATATAGTTAAAACCCAAGTCAAAAATATTCTCAATAATTCTGACAATTTACTTGACCAACATATACTCTATGCAATCAAAGATATAGATTAGGGACACAAGAGGTAAATTGTATAGTATCATTTATGGCAGGTAGGCCACAGACTCTGTTGAGCGGGGGCACCATTATCATCTACTACGGTATATAGTGTGTTGACCTTCACAGCTAGGTAGGGTTTTGTATTAGTGATTTATAGGGTAAAGTGCTGTGGTATTGTCCACAATATTCATACTGTCATTCCCTCACCTACCCTAATTTATACTATACAATTTAAAGAGATTGTCCACTAATTTAACATTGATGGTGTATCCTTTACACGTTGCGACATCGCTACCACTATATCGTCGGGGTCACGTCGTTAGTGACGCACATCCGGCGCCGGTAGCGACATCGCAACGTGTAAATCCTAGGTGCGATGATGAACGAGCACAGAAGCGTACAATATCGCTGATCTGTGTAACGTCGTTCATTTCCATAATGTCAGATCGACCGCAGGTACGATGTTGTTTGTCGTTCCTGCAGGTCCACACATCGCTGTGTGTTAACCCGCAGGAGCGACAAACATCTCCTTACCTGCATCCCGACGGCAATGCGGAAGGGAGAAGGTGGGCGGGATGTTATGTCCCGCTCATCTCCACCCTTCCGCTTCTATTGGCCGGCCGATTAGTAACGTCGCGGTGACGTCGCTGTGACGCCGAATGCACCTCCCCCTTGAAGGAGGGATTGTTTGGCAGTCACAGCGACGTCGCCAAGCAGGTATGTGCGCGTGACGCTGCCGTAGCGATAATGTTCGCTATGGCAGCAATCAACACATATCGCATGTGCGACGGGGGCGGGTACTATCGCGCTGGATATCGCTAGCCGATGCTAGCGATGTCGCAGCGTATAAAGTACCCCTTAGGATAGGTGAGCAATGTCTGGTTAATGTGCAGTTCCATCGACAGAATGGAGCTGCATGTTTGCCCCTTATTTATTTGAATAGAGGGTGGATGCCCGGTTCCCAGCTACAGCCACTGACAGATCTGTGCTGTGTAGCTCCATAACTGAGCAGTTTCAGCCGCTGTCACCAAGAACAGCTGATTGGCGGAGGTGTCGGGAGTGATACCCCAACCAATCAGATATTGATTGCCTATCCTAAGGATAAGCCACCAATGTCCAAGTAGTAGACAACCTTTTTAACTCTTATGTCCCCAATCTATATCTTTGATTACATAGAGTATATGTTGGTCAAGTAAATTCCCTGAATTATTGAGTATATTTTTTTCTTGGGTTTTAGATATATCCAATAAATTAATAGTTTTAATGGGAGGTAGGATCTTGTTCTGGTTTTTAGATGTCACATCCAGCAGAGGTTACGTGGAGTATACAGAAAACCCTTTAATATTCACTCTGCTCCATATTATAGATTGCTTCAGTTAAATCGTTTATGTATACAGTGTGTCCACCCACATCCTGTCCACCGCCATTAACTTGAGAACGGCAGCAGCTATGGGCATAGAAGTGGTGTTTAGATATATTAAAGTACCGTGTTTTTCCAAAAATAAGACACTGTCTTATACTTTTTTTACCCCCCAAAAAAAGCACTAGGGCTTATTTTTGGAGGAGGTCTTAATTTTGGAGAAGCATGGTTGGGGGTAAGTTTACCCCCCCAAAAAAGCAGATTCCCCCCCCCCCCTTACCAGGAGACTCATACTTACCAGACCCGGACGTCTGCGTGGCTCCCAGGTCCTTCCTGTGATCTCTGGTGGTTGCTGCACGCCGTCCTCCCCTGCTGTTGACTGACGCTGACACATGCTGATACACACACACACACGCTGACACACAATCCAGCCTTACCGAATACTTCTGGCCAAAAGGAATGATAGGAGGAAGTCACGTGTCTGGCCGCAGGTCCTTGCGCTGCACTGCACAGCCTCTCAGTATTCTGCCGGCCCGAAGAAATCGGTGTCGCTGGATGTGGTCAGTAAGTGTGTGATGCAATGTGTGTGTGATCCGATGTTTGTGTGTGTGAGATCGGATGTTTGTATGTGTGATCTGATTGTGTTTGTGTGAGATCGGATGTTTGTGTGTGAGAGCTGATGTGTGCGGGTGTGAGCTGATGTGTGCGAGTGAGAGCTGATGTATGCGAGTGAGAGCTGATGTGTGCGAATGAGAGCTGATGTGTGCGAATGAGAGCTGATGTGTGCGAATGAGAGCTGATGTGTGCGAATGAGAGCTGATGTGTGCGAGTGAGAGCTGATGTTTGCGAGTGAGAGCTGATGTTTGCGAGTGAGAGCTGATGTGTGCGAGTGAGAGCTGATGTGTGCGGGTGAGAGCTGATGTGTGTGGGTGAGAGCTGATGTGTGCAGTGGTGCGATCACGGCAGGTCCTGCCGCTCAACATCGGGTGAGTGATTGCAGGGTGCCGCTGTCTATAATGAAGTGTCCTGCAGTATCTTTATCTTTTTTAGCTGCATGGACACTTCATTACTGAACCACGACTAGGGCTTATTTTCGAGGGAGGGTTTAGATTTAAGCCTTGCTCCAAAAATGCTGAAAATCCCTGCTAGAGCTTATTTTGGGGGAGGGCTTATTTTTGGAAAAACACAGTAGCCATGCACTACACAATGAAACCACCTATAGCGCCACCTGGTGGAAAACAACGGAGTTATTAGTAGACACCTTGCATACAGAAATGCTATGATATGAAACTCATGAACCCCCAAAACATTGAATGCTGGTCACACATATGGCGCTCATTTAACTTTGATGCTCAAAGTGGCCACCATCAGCTGCAATGCACATCTGGACTCTGGGCAGCATACTGTATTTGCTGCACGTTGTGTAAAATGGTAGGTGACATGTTTGCATAAGCATCTGTGATACGACGTTGTAAGTTCTGCAATATTGGTGGAAGGGTCGCATACACCTGCTGTTTGATGTGACCTCACAGAAGAAAGTCCAATGGGGTCAGGTCAGGTGAGCATGGAGGCCACTCCACACAGCCACCATACCCAATGACTTGTAGGAAGGTCTCCATGAGATATCAATTCACGTCCGCAGCCTTGGGAGTTTTACACGTTCTAATCATAGCATTTCTGTATGCAAGATGTCGATTTGTATTGAATTGATGATGCCCTACAACTTTGTAATTCACTTTTTTCTCTATCTTATTCCATTTTCGAGATAAAAATGCTAACTCCGTTGGTTTCCACCAAGTGGCCTATAGGTGGTTTCATTGCATAGCGCATGCCTACTTTACTAAACCTAGACACCACTTCTATGCCTATAGCTGTCGCCGTTTCTCAAGTTAATGGCGGTGGACAGGATATGGGTGGACACACGGTATAGAGGACAAAGGAGAAAATGGCATTGCTCTTTTGTCATCATACAGAACCCATCTAAAATATGGACTTCAAGAAAAGTCAAATATGAGTCTGACAAGAAATAACTGAATTACACGGATCTGTAATGCACAGAAAAGGGAAGGCTTGTCACCCATCACAATTCCTGTAACTGGTCACAGTATTGGTTCAGAGCACACACTGGTATCCTATAAACAGTAATTGTCAGGGAGATTAGAAGTATATGACCAGTTTTCATCATATATAGCACAGTAGTTATGATGAAATGTTAGGCAGGAATTGCACAAAGTAAACATTTCAATGGTTATGACCTCTTATAACTTTTTGGTCTTTTATGGCCATCCCTTTATTAAAATAATAAATAAAATTCTACCCAACTTTCACTCAGTCGAGAACCAGCTCTCCACTGATGCTCCAGTCTCGATTTACTGGTTGCAGCTATGACATCACGACTACATGGCTCATCAATTAGAGTTTAATAAGTTGAAAACCCAATTAAAGATCAAAAGCACCTTTACTAAAAGCAAGATTTAAGAAAATATATCAGGCAATAGCATCAATTTATATTATGTTACATATTTTGAAAATAGTATATTTTGACAATTGTACTTTCGAGTAATAATGATAAAGTGATTTATTCTGAATGAAAAATAGTCATTTTTTTTTTAAAAACAAAGTCATCCTTGTAAATATGTTTAGAATGTGATGAGCAGAGACCAGTCCTGGCCCCTGAAACTTATTTGGGGGAGTGGGGCTGGTCTCTGTCATTGTATTGTCTCCTTACAATGTGCAATGACAGTGCACTTTCTTGTCGGCCTGCCACTTTTCATTAGAGCCGGTGAGGAGTGCACTGTCACTGTGCATTGAAAAGGAATATCGCACAGTGACGAATGATATTGTACTGATAGTACATCAGAATTGACAACCGACACATGCTCAGGAGAGCAGGGACAATCCCAATCCCTGAAACAAACATTTCTCTCATGCTTCATGTTAGGGTGGGAACAGCAGCAGATTCACCCTGATGATGTCCCATTTGAGTATCCCATTATGCACTAAGGATTCTCAAAAGAAATGCCATCAAAATGAAAACAGTAAAAATTAAACAAAAACATAAAACAAAACAGTTAAATAGATTACTGATGGAATGGTAGGAATTTTTTAACTGAAGTCTATTAGAAAAGTGATTAGATTATTACAATAAATAGACATTTATTATTAAAATCAATGTTAGTTTCAGACCACCAATTTAAGACCTGCATTGTACATGCCAATCTTAATGAAGGAGTGTTTTTGAAGTTGGATTTATCAAATTCATTAAGAGGTCTACGCATCTTAATGAATTCGATACACCTTGGTGGAGTGGATCACTGTGGATCTCGACAGAAATGCTACCGAAATAACATTTCTGGCATAAAAAACGGTGCAGCTATTGATAAATTTCGTGGGTGTTGTCACGCCACCTCACCCAGGCTCCATCCCAGCTCTGCCCATTTTGACACAGTTCCCCGGTTAGTTTGGCACATATGAGAGGGAATTGAAAGCAGAAACATTCAGGATCAGTTCTGTTTTGGACGTTAGAGGTCACCTTCTATGAGCTTGTGCTACCTGATGCTTAAAGGGAATCTGCGAGCAGGTTTTTGCTGCCTCATCTGAGAGCAGCATGATGTAAGGAAGGAGATTATGAATCCAACGATGTGTCACTTACATTACTGAGTGAAGTCATTCTGACACAATCGGAATTTTTTAATTTAGTCACGTAGAAGTGCTGAAAGAGCTGTCCCCATCGACACCAGACTCGCTGTAGAGATTGTACATTCACAGTGAGGGGTCAATCAGAGGAGGGGGCATGTCAGACTGTTGTGCATGTGATATTGCAGTCCCAGCAATGAGAAGTCCTGCTGCTTAAACAAACATAGCACATAAACAACAGCTTGGACATTGACAAGACAGGCATCACTGAATTCTATGTGTTAACCCCTAAAGCATGCTGGCTTCAGCTTACATAGGAAAAATCTGCTGACAGATTCCCTATAATAGCTGTGACTAGACACAATTATATATTTGGCGTAAATGAAACACACTCACCAGCTTATTAAACAACCATTATCACAAGATCAATTGAATATTTACCATTTTTAAATCTTAAGCTGGCGATTTACAGGAAATATTTGATGAGTTTGTGAGATAACTAAATTGGCCATGAAATACTCATTCATCCCCTTTGTTCACATACTACATTCAGTATGACCATTTTATCAAATGCCCATATTATTGCTAAAATCTAGTCAACATATAATTTTACATTGACCATATTAATTATAATGACTTTTATTTTTTAGCGCCAACATATTCTTCAGCACTTTACACTTCAGAGGGTACTTGTACAGACAAAATAAGACGTCACAGAGTAACACATAGTTCAATGTATAACAAGAGGAGTGAGGGCCCTACTCGCTAGCTTCCAATCTTTGAGGAAATAGGGGTAACACAAAAGGTAAAGGGTAAAAATAAAGTGCTTGTCATGTAAAGTCCAGCAGTCAGTATAATAAATATGGGCATTCAAATAACGCTGCAAAAACCAGTTATCAATAGTCATAGTTATCAACCAGTTGGCAGTAGCCAGTATCTGTACAAGTACAGGTACAGAAAGCTACAGTGTGTGTTAAAAAGAGAATAGATAGTTAGATGAGTGAGGTGAAGTGATAAGCCAATCTGAAGAAATGTGTTTTAGTGCACACTGGAAACTGTGGATACTAGGAATTAATCAGATTGTCTAGGGTAGCTCATTCCACAAAATTGATGCAGCACAAGAGAAGTACTGGACACGGGAGTGGGTGGTTTAGATTATAGGGGATGTTAGTCTTAGGTCATTAGTGGAACGAAGAGGATAGTTAGGGTGATAGACAGAGATGAGGGAGGAGATGTAGGGTGGTGCAGAGCTGAGAAGAGCTTTGCATGCAAGAGTGATCCATATTGGATTCTGTAACAGATGGGCAACCAGTGTAAAGACTGACACATGGTGGCGGTATTAGTGTAGTGGTTAGGCAGTAATATCGTCCTAGCTGCCACCTTCATGGTAGTTTTGAGAGGGAGACCAATTAGTTCAGAGTTGCATTATTCCATATGGTATTTAATCAAAGCTTTCCCAGACACCAATGAAGAATTAAAAAAATTATAGAATAGAAATTAATAACCATATTCTTTATTTTAGTTACGTCCAAGGATACATTTCTAGATTTTTCATGCTCTGTAGTTGTTGCATAAACATAGATACCTGCAACTTAAAATCAATGAATTAATAAGTTGGATATAACCAGTATGTTATCAGTGGCATACATGATAACGTAATAATATGTACCCTGTAAATGCTCATTTTCGCTGCAATTTGTAGTATCCATTAAATGCATTTATTTAGTTTGATTGACACCACTAGTCTACCAGATTCAAGAGCTATGATCTAGTTAAATAAACAACACCCCCGTCAGGGCATAGGATTATAGGCTGTTTAGATAAAGCCAATCCCCTGCATAAAAGATTTAGTTTGTTCCCCTGGCTCTGTGTCTAAATACATTGCCAGATAAGAGAAGCTTGGTTCTTTCCCATGTACCCAGATCACATACCCTAAAATCACTGGATATAAAATTACAACCACTGGAGCTAGAAGCACAAATTTATATAGCCCAAAGCAAACAGAAATGACAAAGAACGATTGGTGAAGTGTAAAAAAAACTAAACTTTTTTTTTGTCTAATTATAAATGTTTACTTCCAATATTATTGTAGACTACTAAATGATTTCTTTCTTAATAGCTCAAATGGTATTGAACTGTAATCTGGATAATAAATGGTTTGCATGGTACATTAACAACATTTTTAGAAAACAAACATAGTTACTAATGATAGCAAATACTTTAAGATGCAAATCTATGGACTTGTCTTATTAATGGAGTGGATTAACATCAATATTTAAATAATAACATAATTAAAGCAAAATAACATTATCCTGATATAAAACTATAAAACATGTAATTATTTTTCCAGCCATCCAGACCATTTGTATCCCACCATGTAGCAGGAGTCGGGAACCTATGGCATGTGAGTCAGATGTGGCTCCTTTAATGGCTGCATCTGTCTTGCAGACAAATACTTAATAAAAAAAAAACATATTTTCCGGTTTGAAAGATGTACTTTTTCCCCCCCCAAACTGGAGGGAAAATGGGAGTGTGTCTTACAAACTGCATATGGCCTATTGTTGACGATACTGTGGACTCGTGGGGTGTTGCGGCAGCGAGTCCGCAGTAGCCGGTGGACTGTAGGCTGCTTTGAATCTCTGACAGTTGACGAGATAGACTTCAAGAAAATGCCCCGGAAGTAGCGCATGCACAGATAGGACTCTTCAGCTATTTTCTTGAAGTCCATTGTGTTAATCTGTGCACGCACCGCAACCATTTTCTTGAAGTCAATCTCATCAACTGCGTGAGATTCAAAGCAGCCCGTTAGATGATCAATGGCGCCCATTGTCATGACAGTATCCGTGACTGTCCATACACTGATCCTCTTGAGCTGCGACACCCCTCCTCTGTGCCCGCAGCATCGCCTACCCTGCCTCCTAGGACCTTCTCGGCTGTTCCACCACCACCGCTCCCCCTGGTGAGTATGGCTCTCATGGAATTACATTTAAAATATGTGGTGTTCATGGCTCTCTCAGCCAAAAAGGTTCCCAACCCCTGCCATATAGTTTCCAGTAACAAGTCTGTAGATGTAGTATTTAAAAAGGAAAAATAATGTTCAAAGTAAACAAATCAACAAAAGCATTAAAAAAATAAAAGCAAACAAAAACGTCTAATGATAGCCTGGTAATGTTTTGAATATCTACTGTATAGCTAAAAGATTCCAATGAGAACCTGTTACTTTTTGTACAATATTTATTCGGGTATTGTTAATTCATCTTAAACATTTCCATGAAATCGAAACTGGTCTTGGGCAAATCTTATTCTTCTGCACCTCGCCATACATTAGCTTGATAAGCAGCTTAGTTACAGAAATTCCTTTATTGTTTCCAGTTTTTCATCAAATACTAAAGAACAATTCTGCCAGGAAAATATATCAGCCTGCAGTTTAATTTGCTTGCTTCCACAGTTTCTGGAAATCTAGAAAAAGGTTTCCATTTACTGACAAGCAGAGATCTTGAAAGCTTTGATTTGAAGCACACAGTATATTGACAAATTGCATTACTTCATTATAGCAAACAAAAAAAAATCCATCACTGCGATGTGCAGAAAAAATAATTTAATAAAAAAGGGTTAAAATTCAGACATCAAGTGTCCTGTACAAAAATCCATAAAAAACCAAAGCGTTTCAGATGAGAACTATTCTTAATCATGTGCTATGAACATATAAATAGGATTCGATCCCATTCATACATGTGGGTTAATTAATTTGGACATGTGATCTCGTTATGTGCCAGTGTGTGAATGATTAACACATTGTTAGGACCTTGTTCTGGACCAGAGGGAAACCACCAAGGACCCGCTTGTCAGAATAGCATGGATCAGATGTCAGGTTCTCTTTAAAGGTGTTCTATTTTGGGAAAGTTTTTTCTGTGAGCTCTATTAGTAGTAAAAAAACAGACTGTGCTTTACTTACCCTGCTCAGGTTCAGTGTCTGTTGTTTGTTGAGTTGATGTAACATTGACGGCGCTGCAGCTAATCATTGACCTCAGCGACACTGAGTGGCTCATACCATGTACATCGGCAGAGTGGATGTGCTCAGGTTTTGTCTGTATGGCCGTCAGCGTGACATCAGCACCACAGACAACAGACATTGGGAGCAGCAAAGACTCCGCCCTGGACCTGGGCTTGGTAAGTAAAGCGCAGATTGTTTTTCTACTTTAAAGGAAAATGTTTTCTGAAAGAGGATTAAAATTAGACAAGTTATAAGCACTATTTATAAGCATTATGAATTCTGTCAAATTTAAGGAAATATTGATTTAGCCTATAATTACCAGATTAAAGGGAAAATGTCAGCAGTTCTTTGCTATGTAATCTGGAGACAGCAGGAGGCTAACACTCAGAGTTCAATGATGTGTCACTTATTAACCTGCTGTGCTGTTGTTTGACTTATCGTGAAGGTTTTATCACCTGGAATTATCATTGCCCAAACTACTCTGGTCTGATCACACCCCCTCACCCTCTTATTAGCCCCTAACTCTATATAGATATTGTACATAGAGAGCCTGGTATGGGCGGGGGCAGATTCTCAGCTCTGCTGCATTGCAAAATCTAAAAACTCTGTGTTTGAACCATTACATCCAGTAATCTAAGTTATACATCATTGGATTCAGAATCTTCTTGCCTACATCAGATGATGAACTAAAAACCTGCAAACAGATTCCCTTTTTAAAAATAATTCCTATTAAATCTAATATCAGAGGTTATCAGCTCCTGGCATCTGATACTATTCTGTATGGCTCAGTAGGTATTTTGTGCAACATAAAGCTTACAGCACATATTGGGACACATTTTCTTCAATATTTTCTTAAATTTAAAAAGCTTAGAATTAGACTAATGGCACAAAAATTAATATAGACTCTCATGTTGAATGATAACTTTGGTGCATCTTTAGACACTATGGTGTTTATACCACTGTTTGATTGGTTTACTTAAGACCAGTTTGTTTATTTTTTGTACATAACTAGTTGTGCATCTTAAGGCCACGTCTCACTAAGCAACATCACTAGCAACATCGCTGCTGAGGCACGACTTTTGTGACGCAACAGCGATGACATCCAGCAACAACCTGGCCCCTGCTGTGAGGTCGCTAGTTGTTGCTGAATGTCCTGGACAATTTTTTAGTTGTTGCTCTCCCGCTGTGAAGCACACATCGCTGTGTGTGACAGCGAGAGAGCAACAACTGAATGTGCAGTGAGCAGGGAGCCGGCTTCTGCAGATGCTGGTAACCAATGTAAATATCGGGTAACCAAGAAGCCCTTTCCTTGGTTACCCGATATTTACCTTCGTTACCAGCGTCCGCCGCTCTCACGCTGTCAGTGCCGGCTCCCTGCTCCCTGCACACATAGCCAGACTACACATCGGGTAATTAACCCGATGTGTACTCTGGCTAGGAGTGCAGGGAGCCAGCGCTAAGCGGTGTGCGCTGGTAACCAAGGTAAATATCGGGTTGGTTACCCAATATTTACCTTAGTTACCAAGCGCAGCATCGCTTCCACGCGTCGCTGCTGGCTGGGGGCTGGTCACTGGTTGCTGGTGTGATCTGCCTGTTTGACAGCTCACCAGCAACCCGTGTAGCAACGTTCCAGCGATCCCTGCCAGGTCAGGTTGCTGGTGGGATCGCTGGAGCGTCGCTTAGTGTGACGGTACCTTTATTCTAAGCTACAACCCTCAGAAATCCACACCCTTTGTCAAATTGACTTAAAACTGTCTGAAACATTAAAAATGAGGTGCGTAGAATGTCCATCAAAATTCTTTCACATTTTACATAGTAAATGTCAGTAAATATTTATGGTGCGGACAGTAGCATCTTGAATTTATCAGATTGAAGTTTTGAGGGGTTCTCTACTGAAAACAAGTTATTTATCTAAATGATTGTTATTGATCATGTGAATCGCACAATTGTTATTGATCTTTCTACTGGAATTGCACCAATTGGCTAATCAAGGAGTTTTTACCCCTATCAGAATGGGCTATGGGGCTTCCAATCACTGCTCTACACTTTTGTCGGCAGTACTATAGAGAATGAATGGATTGGTAGTCAAACATGTGTACTGCTGTTCCTTTCTAACGAGGATAAAAGTACCTGCCAAGTATAAAAATTCTCTGTTCTGCCAATCTGCACAGGTCCCAGTGATTGGATCCCCCATGGATTATTATTATTATTTATTATTATAGCTCTATTTATTCCATGGCACTTTACATGTGAAAAGGGGTATACATAATGGAGACAAGTACAGTAAACATAAACAATACAAGGCACAGACTGGTACAGGAGGAGAAAGGCCCCTGGCCTCAGTCTACAGGGGATAGGTGAGAATAAAGTAGGTGAGGACAGAGATGGTCGTGCGGCACCATAGCGGACTGAGAGTTACTGCAGCTTGTAGGCTTGTTGGAAGAGGTGGGTCTTCAGGTTCCTTTTGAAGCTTGTCAAGGTAGGCGAGAGTCTGATATGCTGTGGCAGAGCATTCCAGGGTATGGGGGAGGCACGGGAAAAATCTTGTATGCGATTGTGGGAAGAGGAGATGTGAGGGAAGTAGAGAAGGAGATCTTGTGAGGATCAAAGGTTACGTTCAGGTAAGTCCCAAGAGACCAGGTCACAGATGTATGGAGGAGACAGGTTGTGTGTGGCTTTGTACATCATGTTTAGGGTTTTGAACTGGAGTCATTGAGCAATGGCAAGCCAGTGAAGGGATTGTCAGAGAGGAGAGATTGGGGAGTAGCGGGGGGTAGGTGGATTAGTCGTGCAGCATAGTTTAAATAGATTGTAGGGGTGTGAGACTATTAGATGGGAGCTACAGAGCAGGAGGTTGCAATAGTCTAGGCGGGAGATAATGATCAAAAAATAAATTACAAATACGTATAGGCAGTAACTTGCTTTCACTGGAGAACCACTTTAAAGCATTCTTCACACGTTCATGTTTAAACAGGTACATGAGAAAATGGTATCAGTGTTTTGGATCAGTGTGTCATCAATGTGTCAATTTTTCCCATGTCATCTGTGTGCCATCTGTGTTTTTCACAAATGGCTAAATAAATAACTAAATGACAAAGCTTCTCTTGTACTTTTCAATGTTAAATACACTACCTGACAGAAATTCTGTCGCTTATCCATGTTATGTAAATAAAAGCTTAACTTGACTTTAAATTCATCCATTGGTTTTATAAATCACTTTTTTGAAAGCTGAAACCCTCCCAAATTTGGTTTAGGTTATGAAAATAAAGTTGCTGCAAAGCTGAAATATTGATCATTTAATGAAAACAGAAAGGTCAGATTTTGGCAAGACAAAAGTTTTGTCGCCCACAAAAAGTAATGTGAAATCCAAACAAATAATTAACTTCTAATACAAAGATATGTTGCATAACATCGGTAAATTATGTTGTGGTGCTATTAGAGCCATATTTCATATTTTGTGTGATTTCCATGAGCTTGGAGGACTGCATCCATGCAAGTCAACAATGATTCATACAATTTATTGATGAAGTCATCAGGAATAGCAAAGAATGCAATCGTACATACCTCCCAGAGGTCATCTAGATTCTTTGGTTTTGTCTTCCAAGCTTCCTCTTTCATCCTACCCCAAACATGCTCAATGATGTTCATGTCTGGTGACTGAGCTGGCCAGTCTTGAGCATCTTGATCGTCTTTGCCAGGAGGAACTTTGTTGTAGAGCTGGATGTATGAGATGGAGCACCATCCTGCTGCAGAACTTGACCCCTTTTATGATTGGGAATGTAAGAGGTAGCTAATACTTCTTGATATTTTAGGCTATTGATATTGCCTTCCATCTTGCAAATGTTTCGCACACTCCCATACTATATGTAACACCAGACCATCATCTTTCCACCACCAAACTTAACAGTTTTTTGGGTATATTTTGGATCCATACGGGCTCAAGTAGGTCTCCTGCAGTAAATGCGGTGGCAGTGGTGTAATTCAACTGAAGATTCATCAGAGAAATCCACTTTGTGACACTTTTCCAGCGTCCATCTATTTAGCAGGCTGTGGAACTTGGCAAAAGCCACACTTTTTTTTAATTGCCTTTTATTTAGTGCTGGCTTCTGAGCACTGATTCGACCACGGAGGCCATTTCGAGACAGAATCCTACAAACTGTTTTAGTTAACACAGGGACTTGAGGTGACCAGGCCTGTTGGAGCTCTGCTGCAGTGGAAGAGGGGCTGGCTTTGGATTTTCTAACCAACAAACGTTCCTCCTGAGCAGTTGGCTTGCGGGGTATGCCGGACCTGGGTTTGTCAAAAACATTTCCAGTCTCTTCAAATCTTTTTTTAATTCTTTGTACTTGACGCTGAGGCACATTAAAAGGTGCCAGCCACCTCTGCAGTGGATCTGGTCTTCAGCCTCTTGATAATCAAGGCTTTGGTCAAGGGTGGATTTTTGGCTTGTTGTCAGAGGTTAAGTTGCAGTTCAAGTGAAAGTCTGGGGTGCTGGGTTTCTTTTTATACACACCAACTAATTAACCGACCATTTAGTAAGCACAGGTGAGGATGTAAACTAGGATTGGGTGCATTATATGACAAGGCGACAAAAGTTTTGTCTTGCCAAAATCTGACTTTTCTGTGTTCATTAAATGATCAATATTTCAGCTTTGCAGCAACTTTATTTTTATAACCTAAAACAAATCTGGGAGGTTTTCAGCTTACAAAAGAGTAATTTATAAAGCCAATGGATGAATTTAAAGTCAGGTTATAAGCTTTTGTTTACATAACATGGATAAGCGACAGAATTTCTGTCAGGGAGTGTATATAAAGCACACTGATGACACGTTTATGCGGTATGTGTTTTACACGCAGCTATAGATTTATATTAGCCCTTGTCACCCGTGCTGCCAGAAAAAAACCCAGACATGTCTTTAGGAGTTTACATGGACACACAGTCCATTTAAAATCACGGACATGTGAAAAGCACCATGGATTATAATGGGTACGTGATGTACTCGTGAAAAAAAACCTGAAACGACAACAAGTACTGGAAACACAGATGTATGAGGGAGGGCTAAAGGTTTAATCACAATGGGGTTATGAAGATTTTTCAATCTAGATTATTAAAGAGGAAATTCCATAATATATTATAGTATGAGCAAAGTGGATAAGATTTTTTACCATGTTCCTATGCTTTTTGCCGACACATAAAACCCCCCAGAAAGAATGGCCAAAGTTTGTTAAATTATAATTTAAATTATTGACATATATGCAGATGTAAAAGTTAGATCAATCTGTGCAGAAAGAAAATCATTGTTCTTGACAGGAGGATGCCGGTCTGCTGAGAGTGATGATAATTACGCACTCTTTAAAATAATTGTACCCGACAAAGGAGTATTTTGCCCTTTTGTATGATGAGTGACAGCCTATTTAGATAGGCTGATTATCGAGAAATGAGCATGCACAATACTTGTCCAATGTAGGTTATTAATTTTACTCTCTTATATAGCACAATAAATCCCACCGCTCTTTATAGCCATTATCACTGTTCACATTGGGGCTCACAATCTAAATTCCTTATCAGTATGTCCTTGGAGTGCAGGAGAGACTGGACTACCTGGAACCAATGCAAATACCTGGAGAAAATACAAGTTCCATGCAGATGTTGTACTTGGCAGGATTTGACCCCTCCACTACTAGGCTACCAAGCTAACCACTGAGCCACCATGCTGCCCATTGTTGGGAATTAATAACAGTGACTCACTCAATCACTAGATCATGATGTACAGACAGACCGTGAGTCTCCACACCAAAATTTGACAACCTCATTATATATATATATATTTTATATATATATTGTGAGCAAAAGTACTGACCATGAATCACGGATGTGTGGAACCATCATTAGGCTGTCATAAATAAACCCATTATGAGAAATATTAATAGTGAACAATTCATGAATAATGATAAATAAGTATAAATGTTAATGATGCCTACACATAGAGTGTGTACTCTTGTTGACTGGCACTATCTTCACCAGTAGGTGTCATTAATATTTGTTTAGCAAACAAAAATGAAAATGAGCGGTTTAAATTCTGCACTGCTGAAGATCCAATGATTAAAAACAAGATTCAAGCTGTGTTGAAGTTTTGTCAACGTGTTTCAAAGAGAATAGACTTCATCAGGAAAAACTCATAGCAGCCAATTTAAGCAGAAGACATCAGAAATATAAAAAAAAATTAATATACCAGAAAAATGAAATATAAGTACCTACTCACAATTCCAATTCAAATTGTTAGTTTCAATAGGGCATTGATCACAGAATATATCCAATGCAAAGCCCTCGCCCCATGGGAAAGGATAAAGATTCAGAAAATGAAGACACCACGAACCATACGAAAAGAGGAACTACCACTTCCCTAGGAGTCAAACTATTTATCTCTAGCCCTACCTATCATGTGGGGGTTGGCGCCATAAAAAAGGAGACGGTGTGTGGGCGCCCCCACTCGGCCGACGTCTGACCCTCCTAACTAGCAAAACCCTACATCACCACTAAATAAAGGGTGCAAATGAAAGCTCCTCATTCAGACCATTAGGGGAGAGGGTCTTTAAAGGGTCTTAAAGACCCTCTCCCCTAATGGTCTGAATGAGGAGCTTTCATTTGCACCCTTTATTTAGTGGTGATGTAGGGTTTTGCTAGTTAGGAGGGTCAGACGTCGGCCGAGTGGGGGCGCCCACACACCGTCTCCTTTTTTATGGCGCCAACCCCCACATGATAGGTAGGGCTAGAGATAAATAGTTTGACTCCTAGGGAAGTGGTAGTTCCTCTTTTCCTATGGTTCGTGGTGTCTTCATTTTCTGAATCTTTATCCTTTCCCATGGGGCAAGGGCTTTGCATTGGATATATTCTGTGATCAATGCCCTATTGAAACTAACAATTTGAATTGGAATTGTGAGTAGGTACTTACATTTCATTTTTCTGGTATATTAAAAATTTTTTGATATTTCATCAGGAAAAACCATAATAATGCGTTTGGTTTACACTTGAGGGTATAAGTACATACAATATTCAAAAAGTGCACCCATCAATGCGCCACTATGGTCATATGATCAGATTGACGCATAATCACATACAAACATAAAAAATGTGGGCTAAAAACATCATAAAATAATCATAAATGAAAAAAAAAACATGAATAATTCAATAATAATAATAGTTATATTTTTACCTTATTTGCTTTATACCCGCACATGTAAAACAAATGCATCATTATGATTTGTCATAATGAAGATTTTCTTCAAAACTTGTTGACAAATGAAATCACATTTCAGCACGGCCTGACTCCTGTTTCATCATTAGATCTTTCATAGTGCAGAATTTAACTCACTCACTTCCATTTTTTGTTGGCTACATTTTATAATGTGGTTTTACAGAAGCCTTGCTCATATATGATCAACAAGGGGTTGCGCCTTCACAACCTGACCAGGTGAGCATCGTTCCTCATTGTCTCCCTGTTCGTCACTCTGATAAGACCCTATTGCATTTTTTGTCATTCCAGCTCTTTTTGCTTTATTAATATTTGTTTGTGGTTTTCTTTTCATTTTTCATAAATTGTCCTCGATAGTTATTCCTCTGTGCAGGGTAATACTGATAATGGGTTTATTATGTAGTTACTAATTTTGACCTTATGTGATCACATCACCCATCGGCTCTCAAGCTACATGGGCTTCTGCAAATGTGCCTCACAAAAGCATTTGGGCAATTACTTTGGTCCATTAATTTTCCATTAATATGTAAATATATACCGCTCAAAAATATAAACTTAAACAAGGATTTTGTATTTTGGGGTTCCCTTTGTTCCCTTTATGTCTTTGAGCAGTATATATATAGATATATATATATATATTTGTATATAGAAAATATGTGTGTGTATATATATATATATATATATATATATATATATATATATATATATATATACATATATATACACAGTATGTGTGTGTATATATATATATATATATATATATATATATATATACATACATATAAATAATTTTTTCTATTGGAACTTATTCACTATTTATCAGTAACGTAATGGAACCACATTTTATAAAGCAAATACTGGACAAATTAGGCATCACAGTACCCTGCTTGGCATTAGATAAAGATTGGCTTAATCTGTGCACGTTATCACTTATCTTTATCATCATACACTATATTACTGATTAAACAGTACATAGTAAATGGTACTGATAAAATGGATCCTTGGATTTTAAAAATAAGATCCTTTTTAGGATTCAATAGTGACTTTCTTCCACGTATCTAGGTATCACCTCCCTATACACCATTTAGATAACAAGCAGGTAGTGCAGTTGCTGTGAGTGAAGTATTAATACTCCTTACCGGACTTGGTTCTTCCTTTATTTCATGTTTTGTTGGTTCCCTTGTGCTTCTTATTTTTTCCTCATACCAGGCTACGTGGCGGTTTTATTCTACTGATTCCAGTCGAACATACCTGACAGCCACCTGGCGATATTATGAAAGTATTCTTCCACCTCTCAGGCATGTATCAATGCTATGAATGATGAATAAAGCCATGACTTGTACTGGTTTACTAATCTGCTTTTCAATTTTGTTTTATCCCCCGCTCCCTTCTGCCTTGTTTTCCTTTTTTTTTTTATTATATATCCTGCACGTAGTGTGTATGGCGTAGTTATGCGGCTGATGAGAAATCGGTTTCCATTGCTACCTGGAAGCCTCATTTGAAGGCCTTGCATACCTGCAGCCCTACAAAGTAGGTACAAATATGGCAGCTGGTGTTGTTCGTGATGTCTGTTTAACTTCTAGAACACTAGTATTTATGTTAGTTTGTCTCTTGACTTTTTTTTTCATGACAGTCCTAAATTTTAATGTATGCTAAGGAACCAGACTAAAATCTCCAGGCTCCAAATTAAAATCCCATTTTGTTAGTTGCTGAATTACTTTTTCTGTTAAAGTGCTATCAGAAGCATTTTGTAAATGTCAGATAACTTAGAAGGGTTTTCTAATTTTAGAAAACCTCTGTCCCCGGGTGCAGGTTTTTTTTGTTTTTTTATAAAAACTGTTACATTTTTACTCATCTTAGTGTCTCTTATTGTCTTCATCAGACTTTATCTAGCCAGCTCTCCAGCCAATCAGTGTTCTTAGCAGCTCTGAGCAGCTTGTACCGTCTACTTGGGCACAGCTGCTGAGCTCAGTTATTGGCTTCAGCACTGACAAGGTGACATCAACGTTGCAGACAATAACACACACCGTTAGGGTATGTCTGCATGCTGCGTTCTTAATTTGACAAAAAAATGCACCCTCTGGCAGACTTGACAACTGTGTTTGACAAAAAAAGCGGTAAAAGCGCATGCGTTTTTTATGCTTTTTCGATGCGTTTTTGTCTGTGCGTTTTTTAAAGGAGAAATAAAATATGATTGGATAGGATAATTGATAGATAGAGCGATAGATAGATAGATAAAAGAAAGAGATAGAAAAAAAAATTAAGTGGGGTCCCTCCATTTTTATAAAACCAACTAAAGTGCAGCAGAAAGCTGGGGGCTACTATTATTAGGGTTGGAAGGCCCATCATTATTTTGCCCTTTCCAGCCTAACAATAGCAGCCCACAGCCATCCCAGAAGTGACATATCCCTAAGATGCGCCAATTCTGGTGGTGGACCCAGCTCTTGCCTTTGCCCTGGTGCAATGACAATCTGGGTAATAAGGAGTTAATGGCAGCCCACAGCAGCCACTAAGTCCTAGATTAGTGATGGCAGTCATCTATGAGACCCCGCCCCCATCACTAATCTGTAAGTGAAAGTAAATAAAACACATACACCCCTAAAATCCTTTATTTGGAATAAAATACAAAAAACACTTTATTAACCCCCTAAACACCCCTGCAGGTCCGAAGTAATCCACACGAGGTCCCACACCGATTCAGCTCTGCTACATCCCTGTCCTGTCACTGCAGTACTGTAGAGCATGACTGCCCACTGATAACAGACAGAGACAGAGCCGTGCGATGAGAATGAACTTGGGTGAATCTCTGACGTCAGTGCCACGACACAGGTAGTAGTGCGGGGCCCGCAGCTGTGACATCAAAGGTTCACCCGAGTTCATTCTCACTGTCTCTGTGTCACAGCCTGATTTGCTGTCACAGGTGAAGGACTCCAGCTGTGACCGGAAATCACCTTAATGACGGCACAGCTGACTCACTTCAGTCACTCTGGTGATTTGCTGTCACAGGTGGAGGACTCCAGCTGTGGCAGTGGCTAACCTGAGTGATGTCACCGCTGATAGCGCAACTCACTTCAGTTGCTGTGTAGAGCTCACAGCGAGCAGTCCTGTTCTATGGCGCTCGCTCTGAGTGTCAGATGTAACAGTGCTGGAAGCATCTTGGGACCTTGTGTGGATTACGTCGGACCTGGAGGGGTGTTTGGGGGGTTAGTCAAGTGGTGAAAGAGGGTGGCTTTTTTGTATTTTATTTCAAATAAAGGATTTTTCGGTGTTTGTGTTTATTTACTTTTACTTACAGATTAGTGATGGGGTGTGTCTCATAGACACCTGCCATCACTAAGCTAGAACTTAATGGCAGCCCACAGCAGCCACTAACTCATTACCCCAATTGCCACCACACCAGGGCAATCGGGAAGAGGCAGGTAAAGTCCCAGGACTGTCGCATCAAATGGATGCTGCAATTTCGGCCAGCTGCTGGCTGATATTTTTAGGCTGGGGGCCTCCCAATAACGTGGGTCTCCCCAGTCTAAGAATACCAGCCCCAAGCTGTGAGGCTTTATCTTGGCTGGGTATCAAAATTTGGGGGGGCAGCATGCCGTTTTTTTTTAATTATTTATTTATCGTACTGTACGATATTGACCCGCCCACCTGTGGCTGCGATTGGTTGCAGTCTGACAGCTGTCACTCAGCGTGGGGGCATGTCTGACTGCGTCGGTGGGCGGGGAAAGCAGTGAATATGAGATGAGCCTAATGAGCAGGTGAAGTGAATATGAGATGAGCCTAATGAGCAGCCGACACTTTCAGAAGCAGGAGAGGCCGTCGGAGCAATGTGACAGTCGCGCCGTTAAGCGATGAGTATGAAGCGGAGAGAGACAGGGAGCGAGCGCGAGTGAGAGAGACAGAAAATAGAGAAAAGTTGGTGTCCTGCGTTTTTATTGACAAAAATGCATCCAAAACGCAATCAAAAGACAGTGCAAATGCACAGCGAAACATTTTGGTTGCGTTTTGACACAACTCATTAATTTCAATGAATGGAAAATGCAACCAAAACGCAATGAAGAAGTGACATGCTGCTTTTTTTTTAGGCACCGATTTTGACAAATATTTGTCAAACAAAACACTGTTAAATAAAAAGGAACGTGCGTGGAATTTTTTTACTTCTCATAGACTTTACTGGGTAAGCAAAAGGCATGCATTTTGTCAATGACAGTGCAGGTTACATCGCAAATGCAACGTGCGCACATGGCCTTAAAGTAACAGACAGCACTGGACCTTGAAAGGGTTAGTAAAGCATAGTTTGTTTTTGAAACTAACAGCATCTGGGGACAGGGATTTTTGGAAACCAGAAAACCCCATGTCAATATTTTTTAAAACGGTTCCAGAATGAATAAACCAATCTCCCACTCCAACAGTTCCTGGGTTCCCTGCCAGTCTCTGCTACTTAGTCACTCTCAAAACAATCACTGGTGATCTATGTGAGTGGCTGTTGGGTCATGTACTAGTTGTTGAGAGGAACCACAAGGCAAAGAAGGGGTAGGGAACAGGGAAAATAATGAAGTAGCAGGTAATCAGTAAGATCAATACAACTTATTAAAGAGGATGTCCAATACTTTTACATAGATGGGTTATTTTTAGGATAGGTAATCAATGTCTGATCGGCTGGGTCCAACAACACTTTGCACTCCAGTCAATCAACTGTTGTCGGTGCCAGCAGCAGGCGGCCGAAAATGCTCAGTTTCTGGAGCTGCCCCATTAACTGATATAGGCTGCGGAACTGCACATCTGCCTCCCATTCAAATCAATAGGTGGCAGATGTGCAGTACCACTACCAGAATATGGGACACCTCCGAAACTGAGCACTCCCAGCTGCCAGCACCGAAAACAGCTGATCAGCAGGGGTGCCGGGTGTCAGACTTTGGCCGATTAGACATTTATGACCTATCCTAAGAATAGGCCATCAATGTAAATATAGTGGACAGTCTATATTTTAGTGGAATTCTAGCCTGTTTGATGAAATACAAATGCACATCACAATTTTCAGATTAAATTAGTTAAAAAAAACTATGCATCATTTCCTTTACACTTCATAAACACTTGCTACTTAGTGTTGGTATATCACATAAAATCCCAATAAAATACATTTTAGGTATGTGGGTAAAAAATTGCGGAAAGTTCATGGGGTATGAATACTTGGTTAAGGCACTATATGTTGGGGTAGATAAGATGTTATAATCGCTTCTTATTGCAATTGTTTTGTGGAAAAATATCACTTTCTTCTATGATGCCCAACCATAGGCTTTACGTCAGAGGAGATCACATGACAGGCACAGGACGTTCAGCCGGCCCCTGGCTGTCATAGCAATCCATTGGCTTGCTGTGCTTGTGTGGCAGGGAAGCTGAACTAATGTGTGTGGCACTTAAAGGAACTCTGTCAGAATGACTGTTCAAACCAAGTACAGGTGCTTGGTGCATTATGACGTGACCAAACTAAGCGCCGATTTTGACCTGCTTGCGTTTCTACTATCTCCACCCTTTTTTGGCTCTATGAGGTCAGAGCTGTTAATCAAAGAGGGGAATATGGAGATAGAAGGAAAACAAACAGATGGGAAAGTGAACGTACATTTTTCGCTATGCCATGGTGTTCTGAGCAGTTCTACTTGGTTTGAACAGTCATTCTGGGCTGGCAGACTCCCTTTAGCTGCCGCTGTCAACAATTGAGGTTAACAGCCAATCGTTGCTCTTAAAGGCAGATGCCAGCTACATAATATATATAATATAGTCGGCATCTGCCCTCTGTGGAGTGGGCTCTGCCTCTGGGCCGGCTCAAAAGTCCCTGACATCCTCCATGATGAACATCTGTCATGGGCCTTAAGGGTTAAAGAAACCAGCATGAAATAATTAGCAATTGGGACAAAGAATATAATAAAAAGAAAAATATATTTGAAAAAATATGAACAATGGCCCTTCTTTTGTAGTAAGAGATGAAAGAATGGTAGGATTCTAACTGTTCAATTAGGGAATCTGCCATGGTGGCCAGAAATGTAGAGAGTAGGCAGAAATAAGGAATAGCTAACACTGAACATCCCTAAGTTTTGTTTCACAATTTTGCGGAGGAGCAAGGGGTTTCCTTTTCTACTCATTTCCCTGTGTTTGTAGGATTGGAGACACTTTTAGCGATGGGCAACATTACAAATCCAAAGCTCCAGAAATTCAATCAATTATTCATGGCTATTAATAGTGAGAACAATATGTAGTAATGTAATTAGTAGCACTAATAATATGATCATAATTATATGTAATCGTAAAGAAAAATCTGTCCAACAATGCATTTGTCATTTCTGCGTTCTATGCTTCATCACTCTGAATATCAGTTTTCTAAATTAGTACACGCTGACCTTTCTTCAATAACAGGAAAGACAGCAGCCTATTTTTGTCACAGCTTTTTCTGCCAGACACAGATCCAAGTCTTCTATGTTTGTAATTCATACAGATTTAATTAACTATTTGGCAGAATTTGCATAGATGCTACACATCCCACATAGTTCTCGGAAGAATTTGTTGACCTGTCTAAAAACAAATCCCATCCATGTAGAATTATTCTTAAAGATTGGATGTGCTTTTGATATAATGGATATAGGGTAATAGAGTCCCATGAAAAATCAAAATAGGACTCTAACCTGAGCAGAAAGATCTTTTTTTTATAAGCCACATGTATATTGTGAACGCAAAGACCACCACACTAGACTGCCAGGTTAATTAACCACAACCATAGACCACTAGAAATATAGTAACCTCTTCTCCATGAAGGTGGTTTCACATTTCTGGTTTTTTTTATCATACCTAAAAAGGTTTCCATGGGTTTTATCATACCTAAAAAGGGTTCCATGGGTTTTATCATACCTAAAAAGGGTTCCATGGGTTTTATCATACCTAAAAAGGTTTCCATGGGTTTTATCATACCTAAAAAGGGTTCCATGGGTTTTATTATACCTAAAAAGGGTTATTTTCCACTCTTCTCATCCCATTTTGGCTTATGTGTTAGCTTTACAAAGTCTTATGAAGAAACAAAATTCTCAGCTATCCATTAAACAGTAAAATGTGGACAGTACACAGATGTTAGTGAGCACTTTTCCTTTGCAGAGATAATCCATCCATCTCACAGGTGTGTCATATCAAGATGCTGATTAGACAGCATGATTATTACACAGGTGTGCCTTTGATTTGACACAATAAAAGGCCACTCTAGAATGTGCAGTTTTATCACACAGCACAATGCCACAGATGCCAATGCTCTCTCAAAACGTGTGAGATGCGGACTGCAAGAATGTCTTGCAGAGCTATTGTCCATGAATTGAATGTTCATTTCTTTACCAAAAAGCGGTCTCCAAAGGCGTTTCAAAGAATTTGGCAAGACATCCACCCGGCCTCACAACCGCAGACCACGTGTAACCACACAGGTCCAGGACCTCTACCTCCAGCATCTTCACCTCCAAGATTGTCAGAGACCATCCACCCAGACAGCTGTTGCAACAATCAGTCTGTATAACCAAAGAATTTCTGCACAAACCATCATAAACAATCTCAGGGAAACTCATCTGCTGCTCATCATCCTCATCGGAGTCTCCACCTGACTGCAATTTGTTGTCTAACCGGCTTTAGTGGGCATCTGGCATGCTGGAGAGGTGTTCTCTTCACAGTTGAATCCGCGTTTCACTTTATAGGGCATCTGCCAGACTGAGTGAATGGCATCGTGTGGGCGAGTGGTTTGCTGATGTCAATGATGTGAATTGAGTGGCCCATGGTGGCGGTGGGGTTATGGTACAGGCAGGCATATGTTATAGACAATGAACATAGCTGCATTTTATCAATGCCATTTTGAATGCACAGCGATACCATGAGGAGATCCTGATGCCCATTGTTGTGACATTCATCCACGACCATCACCTCAAGTTGCAGCATGACAATGCACAGCCCCAAGTTGCAAGGATCTATACATAATTCCTAGTGGCCTAAAACATCCGACTTCTTGCATGGACAGCATACTCAGTGGAGATGTTGCTCATTGAGCATGTTTGGAATGCTTTGTATCGGCTTATACAACAGCGTGTTCAAGTTCCTGCCAATATCCAGCAACTTCGCAGCTATTGAAGAGGAATGGACCAACATTTCACAGGCCACAATCAACAGCCTGATCAACTCTATGTGAAGGAGATGTGTTGCACTGCGTAAGGCAAATTGTGCTGACACCAGATGCTCACTGGTTTTCTGCTCCCCCGAACTCCTCCAACACTGTAAAACTGCACATTTTAGACTGGCCTTTTATTGTGGCCAGCCTAAGGCACACCTTTACAATTATCATGCTGTCTAATCAGAATCTTGATATGCCCCACCTGTGAGGTGGATGGCTTATCTTGGCAAAGGTGAAGTGCTCACACACATTTAGACAAATTTGTGAACAATACTCGAGAGAAAAAGGACTTTTGTTTACATAGGAAAAGTCATAGGTCTTTGAGTTCAGCTCATGAAAATTGGGAGCAAAAAAAAGTGTTGTGTTTATATTTTCATTCAGTATAAATAACATAGGGTACTTATTACACACTGATTTTGATTAAAAAAAAAAGCATAAAGCCATAACACCACAACAAGGTCTACTTCAATCAGGACAGTCGGTAATCCTCTAATATTAAAACCTCCTCCTTTGTCAAACAATATCTATGTAGATTGGATAGAGACCGGGGCCCAACTGCACAGTCACCCCACTATGGGAAGCTACATGAAGGCAATATCTGTCATGTTAGGAACGGGGAAGTACCAAGCGAATGACGAAAGGGAAGGGAAGCCCTGTGTCTAGGGAATTGGAAGATGGTGACCCCTGACCAAACCTACCACTGGTCTCTGTGGTCCCTCACCACCTTACACAGGGTACGCACATATGTGCTTAGCCAGATACTAGACCCTAGGAATCTCTAGTGCTGGACCCAAAATAAGGGTGGGATGAGCTCTTCGTCAACCCCACTAAACACTAGAGAAAACACAAGGAGGACACACGGGGGAAAATACATGAACTTCTTATCCACACATGACTCAGGTTGAAGTTCAGCAATGATACCACAGATGACTACAAGCCACCTGCTTGCAACCAGAGCTTGACTGAACTGAACAATAGCACCAGCACAAGCCCAGGAAAGATGGGAGTATTTAAGCACAAGAGGAATACTGATTATCAGCAGTTGGACAGAAGGAGAGCTCCCCTGGGTCCTAAAGGGGAAGCAATGAAAACCCAGCAGGAAAGCTAACACAATGAATAATAACAACAGAAACAATAGAAAGTCAGGGAGTATTTGTGCAGCCAAATGCTGTGACCTTCTATTGCTAGGAACCACATGACTGTCACCCGTGACAATATCCAGGTTAAAGGGAGGATGGCCACATGCCTGTGTGTACATAGTAAAAAAGAACAAGACAAAACGAAAGACATGAGCCAGAGTATAAGTTGTAATACATGTCCTGCATAAAAGTATGTCCACACTGTGGCCTTTTCACAGACAAAACATAAGATAGAAGCAAAATAAAAGCATACGGTGTTGTAAAAAAATAAGTAAAAACTAATAGTACATATAAATAACATAAGGTAGTTGTTTTTTGTGCTATATACAAACAGGAGCATGGCCACTCTCTCCAAGAGCTGGATTTTTCCTTTATGTAGCTTCCATGGTAGGGTGTCAGTGCAGTTGGTCCCCAGTCCCTCTCTGACCCCTTCTTTATTGATGTTGTTTGACACAAGGTGAGATTTTAATACTAGAGGATTAAGGGCCATCCCGATTGGGGTAAACCTTATTGCGGTGGGATGGCTTTACACTTTTCTCTATCAAAAACAATGTGTACTAAGTACCTTATGTTATTTATATGTGCTATTACTTTTCACTTATTTTATTACAGCAAAATATATGCTTATTTGTTTCTATCTTAGGTTTTGTCTGTGAATGACCATAATGCAGGGCATGTATACCAACTTATTCTCCGGCTCATGTCTTTGGTTTTGCCCTGTTCTTTTGTGCTATGTACAAACAGGAGTGTGTCCCCCCTCTCCATGAGCTGGCTATTTCTTTATGTAGCTTCCCATAGTAGGGTGTCTATGCAGTTGGACTCTGGTCCCTCTCTGCCCCCATCTAAATTGATGTTATTTTACACAACATGAGGTTTTAATATTCAAGGATTAGGAACCATCCCGATTGGGGTGCACCTTATCGCAGTGGGATGGCTTTGTGCTTTTTAATCAAAAACAGTATGTACTAAATGCACTATGTTATTCTATGTACTATTACTTATTATTTATAGAAGGGTATGTACTTATTTTGTTTCTATCTTAGGTTTTAAAGTTTAGAGTGTTGCACAGAATCAATTTTAATAAACAAGAAATATTCAACTGTTGCCTCCTATGATAGATCATGGCCACCTCATGTACAGTCACACCTCATCAAGGGGACTCCATCTGAAGCAGATATTGCCTTACGTTGGCTCTATCCTGGATTGCTGTTAAAATGAATGAGCTACAGTGGAGCTGGCCTTTGCGTGGATGTCTCAGTTAGATTTTAGGACCTTTCGGAGTAATAACATATTGCAGTAGGAATTTTGGAGATGTGACACATTTTTATGGTAATAATCAATTTTGGTTAAAATGCAGAGTTTCAAATAGAGGTTTGTCTTGTAATGACAATAGTTTACTTTATCCACCAGTCCTTCCATCATTTAGCTGGCAGGGAAGCACAAGATTTCGGTAATTTTAAGGCTCTCAGAAGAGGAAGAGTTTTTTTTGAGAGAGAAATATATATATGTATAGGATTTCAAAAAATTTTGTTATAGTTCCTTATTTTCTTTTGGGCATTTTATCGAAATCTAACAGAATTGCTGTTGTTAGGAGCAATCCAAGATTCATACTCAACATGTGCATCAAGATTGCTTTTTATGTGAAAGCGGTTATCCTGCATACAAATATTTAAAAAAAAAAAACCAGCTGACAATGTAGCAGAAAAGGAAGTCAGCGCTCACCTAGTCTTTGCCCTGTAGATCCAGCGCTGAACCTTCTTGGTTCTCCAAGTTTTGTTTACGTGCAGCCAGTATATGACCACTGCCTTTTTTGTTTTTTTACATTGCCAACTGTTTTTTACAAAATAACAGATAACCCCTCTTACTTAACACATAAGATTTAGTTTGCATTCTTCAGGTGTTTGATTTCAAGCATTTAAAGATAAAATTACTGGTCATAATATCTGACACTGGTCCATATGAAAATATAAAGTTCTCAACACACTTCTTTAATTTTGATATTATTGCTATTTTTTTTTAATGGCTTTAAAGGGAACTTTTTACCAAGATTTTTCCATTGAAAGTACAACTACCACCATGAAGACCTCTTTTATAGCATACTAGAATGAAGTAAAAAAAAATGTCCCCAATCCCCTCTGCAGATCCAAAATAGAGCATTTATTATACCCCATATAGAGTAGTACAATCTGAGGGGCACTTCTGGCCCCTTTTCTCTTCCTACAATGGCCGTTCTCCAGCTTGCTTCATGTGGATGCTGTGTCCTATGTTATCTACACAGTGTCCCCCAATTGCAAACCAAACTGTAGTGAGCATGCAATGGCTTTACTAATGGGTCATCAGTGCTCTTTGGCTTTTCCTGAACATGAACACTACAGTACTTTGCTCTGATTTAATCAGGGCAGAGAGGCGTGCACTTGTGCAAAACCGCCATTGGGCGACACTATGTGGATGACCTAAGAGGTGTCATACACATGAAGAAAGTTGGAGGATGGCCATTGTAGGAACAGAGGAGGCAACACATAAACATCAGAGACACTCATCAGATCGGACCATGCCGTATGAGGGTATAATAAAAGTTATTCTTGGGGATCTGCAAAGGGGATTGGAGAATTGTTATATCATTCTAAGATGCTGTGAAACAGGCCTTGGTGGTGGCCGTACTTATATATATATATATATATATATATATATATATATATATACAGTACTTACCAAACATTTGGTAACAACTTCTCATTCAAAAAGTTTTCTTTATTTTCATAACTCTGAAAATTGTAGATTCACACTGAAGGCATCAAAACTATGAAATACTTAACAAAAAAGTGTGAAACAACTGAAAATATGTCTTATATTCTAGGTTCTTCAAAGTAGCCACCTTTTGCTTTGATTACTGCTTTGCGCACTCTTGACATTCTCTTGATGAGCTTCAAGAGGTAGTCACCGGAAATGGTTTTCACTTCACAGGTGTGCCCTGTCAGGTTTAATAAGTGGGATTTCTTGCCTTATAAATGGGGTTGGGACCATCAGTTGTGTTGTGCAGAAGTCTGGTGGACACATAGCTGATAGTCCTACTGAATAGACTGTTAGAATTTGTATTATGGCAAGAAAAAAGCAGCTAAGTAAAGAAAAACGAGTGGCCATCATTACTTTAAGAAATGAAGGTCAGTCAGTCCGAAAAATTGAGAAAAGTTTGAAAGTGTCCCCAAGTACAGTGGAAAAAACCATGAAACGCTACACAGAAACTGGCTCACATGAGGGCTGCCCCAGGAAAGTAAGACCAAGAGTCACCTCTGCTGCAGAGGATAAGTTTATCCGAGTCACCAGCCTCAGTGACAGCCTTGCAGGTTAACAGCAGCTCAGATTAGAGACCAGGTCAATGCCACACAGAGTTCTAGCAGCAGACACATCTGTAGAACAACTGTTAAGAGGAGACTTTGTGCAACAGGCCTTCATTGTAAAAAAGGTGCTAGGAAATCACTGCTAATGACAGGCAACAAGCAGAAGAGACATGTTTGGACTAAAGAACACAAGGAATGGACATTATACCAGTGGAAATCTGTGCTTTGATCTGATGAGTCCAAATTTGAGATCTTTAGATCCAACCACCATGTCTTTGTGTGACACAGAAAAGGTGAACGGATGGACTCTACATGCCTGGTTCCCACCGTGAAACATACAGGAGAAGGTGTAATGGTATGGGGTGCTTTGCTGCTGACACTGTTGGGGATTTATTCAAAATTGAAGGCATACTGAACCAGCATGGGTACCACATCATCTTGCATTTTTTAACAGAACAATGACCCCAAACACACATCCAGGCTCTGTAAGGGCTATTTGACTAAGAAGGAGAGTGATGGGGTGCTACGCCAGATGACCGGGCCTCCATAGTCACCAGACATGAACCCAATCAAGATGGCTTAGGGTGAGCTGGACCGCAGAGTAAAGGCAAAAGGGCCAACAAGTGCTAAGCATCTCTGGGAACTCCTTCAAGACTGTTGGAAGACCATTTCCGGTGACTACCTCTTGAAGCTCATCAAGAGAATGCCAAGAGTGTGCAAAGCAGTAATCAAAGCAAAAGGTGGCTGCTTTGAAGAACCTAGAATATAAGACATAACAAAAAAGTGTGAAACAACTGAAATTAAGTATTTCATTCCACATGCGTTAATTCATAGTTTTGATGCCTTCAATGTGAATCTACAATTTTCAGAGTCATGAAAATAAAGAAACCTCTTTTAATGAGAACGTGTGTCCAAAACTTTTGGTATTTACTGTGTGTGTGTGTGTGTGTGTGTATATATATATATATATATATACACACATATACAGTGCCTTGCAAAGGTATTCGGCCCCCTTGCATTTTTCTTCAACCTTTTCACACATTTCAGGCTTCAAGCATAAAGATAAAAATTTTAATGGTGAAGAATCAAGAAGTGAGACACAATTCTGAAGTTGAATGAAATGTATTGCTTAATTTAAACTTTTTAAAAAATACATAACTGAAAATTAGGGCGTGCAATATTGTTCGTCCACTTTACTTTCAGTGCAGCAAACTCACTCCAGAAGTTCATTGAGGATCTCTGAATGAGCCAATGTTGTCCTAAATGACTGATGATGATAAATATAAGCCACCTGTGTGTAATCAAGTCTCCGTATAAATGTACCTGCTCTGTGATAGTCTCAGTGTTCTGTTTAACATGCAGATAGCATCATGAAGACCAAGGAACACAACAGGCAGGTCTGTGATACTGTTGTGGAGAAGTTTAAAGTCGGATTTGGTTACAAAAAGATTTCCAAAACTTTAAACATCTCAAGAAGCACTGTGCAAACGATCATATTGAAATGGAAGGTGTATCATACCACTGCAGATCTACCAAGAACCGGCCGTCCATCCAAACTTTCATCTCAAACAAGGAGAAGACTGATCAGAGATGCAGCCAAGAGGCCCATGATCACTCTTGATGAACTGCAGAGATCTACAGCTGAGGTGGGAGAGCTGTCCATGGGTCGTACACTGCACAAATCTGGCCTTTATGGAAGAGTGGCAAGAAGAAAGCCATTTCTCAAAGACATCCATAAAAAGTGTTGTTTAAAGTTTGCCACAAGGCACCTGGGAGACACACCAAACATGTGGAAGAAGGTGCTCTAGTCAGATGAAAGCAAAATCAAACTATTTGGGAACAATCCCAAACGATATGATTGGCATAAAAGCAACACAGCTCATCACCCTGAACACACCATCACCACTGTCAAACATGGTGGTGGCAGCATCATGGTTTGGGTCTGCTTTTCTTCAGCAGGGACAGGTGGTTAAAATTGATGGGAAGATGGATGGAGCCGAATACAGGACCATTCTTGAAGAAAACCTGTTGGAGTCTGCAAAAGACCTGAGACTGTGACGGCGATTTGTCTTCAAACAAGACAATGATCCCAAACATAAAACAAAATCTACAATGGAATGGTTCACAAATAAACGTATCCAGGTGTTAGAATGGTCAAGTCAAAGTCCAGACCAGAATCCAATCGAGATCTTGTGGAAAGAGCTGAAAACTGCTGTTCACAAACATTCACCATCCAACCTCACTCAGCTCGAGCAGTTTGCAAATGAAGAATGGGCAAGAATTTCAGTCTGTCGATGTGCAAAACTGATAGATACATACCCCAAGCGACTTGCCGCTGTAATCGCAGCAAAAGGTGGCGCTACAAAGTATTAACTTAAAGGGGACGAATAATATTGCACGCCCCAATTTTCAGTTATCTATTTTTTTTAAAAAGTTTAAAATAAGCAATAAATTTTATTCAGCCTCACAATTGTGTCCCACTTGTTGATTCATCACCATAACATTACAATTTTTATCTTTATGTTTGAAGCCTGAAATGTGGGAAAAGGTTGAAAAATTCAAGGGAGCCCAATACTTTCGCAAGGCACTGTATATATCACAGTGTGAGCCTGGCATTTTTTTTCATCTGTAGTTTTAATAAAAACCGTACCAAAAGATTGTATCTAGATGATATATTTCTGTAGCAATATTAATTACAGCCATTTGTAACTGCTTTGAGTAGGTGCTTTTTTAAGGCCTCATAAACACATCAGTATTATGGGTCTGTTACAGATGTGTAATAGGGCACCTATAATTTAACTGACTTATTAGCCTAATCTAAATGAGAGTTATACAGTTCTCTGAAGTATAGTCATTTAATGTAGGTTTAAGTGTAAATATTTTTTGGTGACTTTTCAGAATAAGCTGTTATGTGTGTGTATATAAGGAAGCAGTATTTCTGGTTGTTATATGAGCTATTATTTTAGCAGTTATCTCTCTGCACTAGAAGCCACAGCATTTTTCTCTTATGTAATGATGGGCAGACCCAGATTGTAAAACTCTGAATCCTCCCGGGCTCAAAAGAACACGAGGACCGACCCCAGGCCTGGAGTTCTCAGGGAACTCAGAGTAACCATCCGGATCCAGCCATCTGGGTAATAAAAAAAAAAAAAAAGCAGCAAAGAAAATAAGAATAAAACAAGCGCTTTATACTTACTAGACTTTGTGTGGCTGTAACTCTGCTTCAAGGCCACTCACTCTACTTCTGGGGCTGCTCATTATCTTCATGAATATGCCCTGCTCCCCTGACCACCGGCAGTCCGAGCATCTCTGATCGGTTGCAGTAAGACGCACCCCTAGGCTATGTGACAGCGAATCTGACGGCAACTAATCACAGACTGTGTGTGTCTAGATTGATGTAAAAATAAATAAAAAAATTGGCAAAGTGTCCCCCCGTATTATGATACCCAGCACAGATAAAGCATGTGGCTACAAGCTGCAGCTTCCAGGCATGTGCTTATCTTTCTTGGCTGTGTATCAAAATAAGAAGAACCGCATGTGGCTTTTTTAAAAATGATTTAAATAAACAATTTTTTAAACTCGTCATGCAGTCCTCCCCAACTTTGCTACCCAGTCATGATCAAGCCGAGAGCTGGGAGCTGGTATTCTCATGCTGGGGAGGCCGTGGTTATTGGGGCCAACCCAGCCTAAAAATAGCAGCCGCCCAGGATTGTCACATCCATTAGATGCAACAATCCCAGAACTTTACCTGGCTCATCCCAATTGCACTGGTGCAGTGGCAGTCTGGGTAATAAGGGGTTAATAACAGTTCACAGCTGCCACTAAGCCCTAGATTAGTAATGGGGAAAGTCTGAGACCTCCCCACCAGTACTAATCTGTGAAAAGTGAAAAGAAATAAACAAAAATATAATTTATTTGAAATAAAATACCAAAAACCACCCTCTTTCATCCCTTCATTAACCTCCAAAAAACCCAGATCAAATGTAATTCATATGACATCCCACAATGATTCCACCTCTGCTACATCTGACGTGACAGTGCTTGGTCATAAAACCACCCATTGTGAGCTTCAGGCAGAGAATGAGCCGCAGTGATGAGCAGTGACATGACTCAGGTTATTTGCAGTCAGGTGACCTCAGTGACCTCACCTGAGGTAAGGTCACTCAGTTCAATGAGGTCACCTGAGGTCAGGTTACATGTGATCACAGATGGACAACTGTGGGATCCTCCAACTATGACTGCAAATAACCTGAGTGACATCACCGCTCATTGCTGTGGCTTAGTCTTTGCCTAAAGCTTACAGCGGATGGTCACATTCTGTGGCCGCTTACTGTGTCTTCAGTAATGTAGCAGAGCTAGAATCATCGTGGGATTTTGTGTGGATTACATCTTACCCGGGTATTTTGGGGGTTAATAAAGAGGTGAAAGATGTTTTTTTTTTATTTTATTCCAAATAAAGGATTTTTTCAGTGTCTGTGTTTATTTCTTCTCACTTACAGATTAGTAATGAACGGAGTCTCATTGACGCATCACATTACTAATCAAGGGCTTTGTGGCAGCTGTAAGCTGTTAATAAACTGTAATTACCCCGATTGCCACCGCACCAGGGCAATTGGTATGAGCCGGGTAAAGTTCAGGGATTGTCGCATCTAATGGATGTGACAATCAAGGCAGCTGCTATTTTTAGGCTGGGGGGCCCCAATAACCATGGGCCTCCTGATCCTGAGAATACCAACTCCCAGCTGTCAGCTTTATCATGGCTGGGTATAAAAATTGAGCGGGAACTGCATGCTGTTTAAAATAATTTTTTAAATAATTTTTTTAAAAGGCTGCATGCGGTTCCTCTTATTTTATACACAGCCAAGATAAGCACATGGCTGAGGACTACAGCCTGTAGCCGTCTGCTTAATCTGTGCTGGGTATCATAATATGGGGGGACACTTTGCCTATCTATTTATTTAATTTTACAGCAACAGAGACGTACACACACAGCCCATCTGATTGGTTGAAGTCAGACACCCTGTCACACAGGCTTGGGGCTCTGTCTGACTGCAACCAATCAGAGACAATGGGACTGCCGGTGGGTGAGGAAAGCAATGCATACGCATGAAGATAATGAGCAACCCTGAAAGTAGAGTGAGTGGTTTGGAAGTAGAGTTACAGCCGCCCAAGACAGGTAAGTATAAAGCGCTTGCTTTAATCCTTCTATTCCTTCTAACACCATATTTAAGCTCCTGAGTCGGGTCCCCATAGACTTATATAGGGACCGGCAACCTACCAGATATCCAGTATCAATTCCAAGCCCGAATCAGGGGTGGGGGTTTGTTTTTATAATCTGCTGATCTTCGGTCCGCCCATCACTATTTTTGTGGCTTTCTGCTTTTGTTTCCTCCAACTTTTTCTCCCTTCCTTTCTTTGCAGAGCTTTACAGGCAGGGAGTATAGTTTGACCACTCTTTGCAGACAGATTTATAAATGGATTTGAGCATTTTTTTAAGTGAATAATCAGTGCAGGAAAAAGGAGTGACTGATGGGAGAAAGAAAGACATTTTTGTTTAGTAAGAAATATTACAATGTTTCTTATCTTTACTTGTACAACTGTTTTATGAAATAATATGTTATTATTATTTAAAGATGACCTATCCCCTCTCCTGATATGACTATTTTATGAAATGTTTTTGGTATTCTCACTGTTTATCCTCACAAAAACATATGAATAAATTGACAGCTGGGTGTTATCAGTTGGGGTTTGGTCTCTGCACACTTCAACACTGTCTCAATTAGTACTGACAGTTTGAGTCTGTGTATAGACACCCTCATTTGACAAGAGGGTGTGGTAATATCTAGTTGCCAATTTATTGAGAATGTTATGGCACAATGCAGAGTTGTGGAAAAAACATATTTTCATGGAGAATTCATGTGTTTTTTAAAACAGACATGTCAGGAGTGGTGACTGGTCCTAAGGGAAGGGTTGTCCACATTTATATTTAATGCTGCACAGTCAGGCTTTGTGTAAAAATAACAAAATTAGTCTTATCTCCTGACTGCAACTCCAGTGCTGCGCAATCTATGACGACATGGCAACAGTTGTGAAGTCCCCTCTGCAACATGTGACCACTGCAGCCAATCACTAGACTCAGTAGCAACATTAAGGGGTACTTTGCACACTACGACATTGCAGCTGCGATATCGTTGGGGTCAAATCGAAAGTGACGCACATCCGGCATCATTGTCGAGATCGGAGTATGTAAATCCTTTTTGCTACATTTAACGATCGCAAAAGCGTCGAAATTTAATGATCGGTGTAGTGTCGGTCATTTCCATAATTTCGCTGCAGCGACAGGTACGATGTTGTTCCTTGTTCCTGCGGCAGCACACATCGCTGTGTATGAAGCCGCAGAAGCGAGGAACATCTCCTTACCTGCTTCCCGCCTGCAATGAGGAAGGAAGGAGGTGGGCGAGATGTTTATGTCCCGCTCATCTCCGCCCCTCCGCTTCTATTGGCCGCCTGCCGTGTGACATTGCTGTGACGCCGCACGACCCGCCCCCTTAGGAAGGAGGCGGGTCGCCGGCCAGGGTGCAGGTAAGTGCGTGTGAAGCTGCCGTAGCGATAATGTTCGCTACGGCAGCTATCACAAGAGATCGCATGTGCGACGGGGACGGGGACTATTGCGCTCGGCATCGCTACAATCGGCTAGCGATGTCGCAGTGTGCAAAGTAACCCTTAGGGCTCTTTCACAACTTTGGTCCATGTTGGATCGCAATGCATGGACTGGCCGCACAGCTCTCCTGACCCAAGCATGACAGCTTCATATATTTCTATGAAGATGTCACTCTTGGGTCGGGAGACGTGCGGTCAGTCCAACATCAGACCAAATTGCACAAATGTGTGAAAGCCCTAATGTAGATGGCAGAAAACCGTTGAGCCCAGTGATTATCTGCAGCGGTCACATGCTGTAGACAGGGCATCACTATTGAGGTCATGTCAATAAACACTGCGGGAGCAGTGAGGAGGCAGCACCAGAGTGGCAGGAGTTAAACAATGCTGATTTTCCTTAAATATTAATATTTAAACATGAACAAACTCTTTAATAGAATATTTTGAGACATTAATTTGGAGCCTAGGAATATTAGGTCTGGGGAAAGTACATTACCATTTTTGGACAAGCACAATTATATATATACCGTACATGTGCTTAAAAAAGACTATATTTTCAATAGATGCAAAAATATAAACCACATACGTTTATTTTCCAAATTGTTCCACGAGAGACAACTATTAATTGACTTTAATCTACTTCATCACTGCAGATACTATTATTCTTATTAAAGTCTACAGCTTTCTGTAAAGTATGTGTCAGCAATGCATTTGCCTCATTGAGTGCTTTGCCAGTGTGCTGTGATATGTACTGAGCATGCTGCATGGAGAAGGACTGTGGGGAAACGTGACGTGTTTGCTTCCGAGCTTTGTGCTGTTTAAGCTAAAGCAAATTGTATGTTGTGTGTCCCATAATCAATAACAATTGCATTTTCTATGATCCTATGCACTGTTTATATAACTTAATAGAAATACAGTTTGCTTAATTACATTCTTTTTCATTCTTTTTCATTAACTAACACATGAAGGAAAGAACAAGGAGAGACATCTGGAAGGTTTGTATGTATACAATTTATTCTTCATTGACTTATATTACATTTTATTGGATGTGCATAGTAACAATAAAAATGAAGGTCCTGTCTATCAAATGTCAATAATTCAGAAATTCCACGTCACAATAGAATCAACCTAAAGCAAAAAGTGAACCTGTCGATATCACCAAATTCTTTATATGGTGACATGAGCCTTTTTTCTCTGTAAACATTAGTAAAAGTTGTAGTACATCCATATTTTTTATATGCCTTGTGTGTGACTTTTAAAGTGTGCCTGTCATATGACCTGAATAAGCTTTCAGATGTGAAACGTGAGGAATAGCACTATCTCTGACCTTTAGATGACTTCTATATGGCTTCACCCTCATTTTCCCTTCTGCAGACTCTATTTCTCTAATTGTCTATCTTCCCTGGGTAAACACTAGCTGCTGTGATGGCACCCATACACTGCACACATACAGAAGAAGAGATCTAGCTCCTCTTTCTCTCCGTAGCCAACCCCCGGAAGCTTTAGGACATTATACAGCTATACTGAGCAGTGTAGCTGTGAATACACCACTGTGGTGAGAAACACTTACTATAGCCTTCAGAAGAGATTCTGTGTGCCTTTTGCCTCTCCAGGAAGAAATTGCTATTTTTGAGACTGAATGATCAGTTGAGAGACATTAGGGTGAGATGTTATGGCCCGAAATAGGCAGTTATGTCTAAAAGATATATTATGATATATTACAAAGTTTCTGATATTCTTTTGTACTCTTGATTTATGCAGTTTGGTGTAAAACAGTGCCCTCTTAAAGGGGTTTTCCAGTCTAAAATGATCAGTCTGCAGTCACTCTATGTACGCTGCAAGGATTCACCGGTTTCTGAGCCAGTAATGACGGCACATAACCATAATTGTGTATTATGGATGTTCCTGGCCAGAACCCAACTAGTGGGCACAGCCTCACTCTATATAAGTGTATGGAGTGGGCAAGTCCCACTAGTAGGTATGGCTGTCTATTTTGTGCAGCCTTGTTCCATACACTTGTATAGAGTGAGGCTGCTTCCACTTGTCAGGTTCTGGCCAGGGTCATGCATAGTCACATTTGCGGTCATGTGACAATCTTTCCCACTTCAGAAACAGAGTGACTTCAGACTTATCATTTTAGACTGGACAACCCCTTAACGTTGCCTTGTAGCCCCTGCATGATATTCTCAAAAACTCATTAAATAACTGAAACAGTCTATGCAGTGTTTATCTACAAGTTTTCAAGAAATATGATAAGGCTTTTATACAAGTTGGAAGTCATAATAGTTGCCATTGTAACTCTTCATATATGTGTCCAGTCACATGCAGCATTTCCTAAGTAAATAATGGGTTAAAGTATAGTTAGTAATTATTGATATTTTTCCTATGATATTCTGCCGATGTAAATGTTGGTTTACAAGAAGTTCAATTCCCTATAAATGCATTAACAGATTGTAGGGAGCTGTTTATTGTGACCTATAATTTGTGACTAAGCTTCGTCAAACTGTCTGAGATGTCTGTTGTAAAGGCATTAAGTCTAATAAGTATATATTGTAGAAGGCAAGGTTAACTAATAAATTAGTGTATGAAAATCAAATGGGTATCAATACTACATATTAATACAGGTACATTTTCTGCATTTGTATTTTATACATTGTTCAATGAATAAGTGAAAGGATTAAGGCCGCTTTACACGCTGCGACATCGCTCAAGCGATCTCGTTGGGGTCACGGAATTTGTGACACACATCCGACCGCTTTAGCGATGTCGTTGCGTGTGACACCTATGAGCGATTTTGAATCGTCGCAAAAACGTTCAAAATCGCTCATGGGTGACATGCCCCCCTCTTCACGATTATCGCTGCTGCAGCTAGCGATGTAGTTCCTCGTTGCTGAACCTCTCGAACCTCTCCTTACCTGCGCCCGCCCGCAATGAGGAAGGAAGAAGGTTACGTCCCGCTCATCTCCGCCCCTCCGCTTCTATTGGGCGGCGGTTCAGTGACGCTGCTGTGACGTTGCTGTGACGCTGAATGAACCATCCCCTTAGAAAGGAGGCGGTTCGCCAGTCACAGCGACGTCGCTAGGCAGGTAAGTAGTGTGACGGGTCCACGCGATGTTGTGTGCCACGGGCAGCGATTTGCCCGTGTCGCCCAACCGATGGGGGCGGGTACGCATGCTAGCGATATCGGTCACGATATCGCAACATGTAAAGTGGCCTTTAGTCTCAACATGTGTCTTCAGGAGTGCAGCGCTCCCTAGCCTCCTCACCTGCTTATTGCCGGGGCACTACTCCTGGCTGAGTAGTATTGTCCTTCTGTAGACCTAAGATTTCTGATTTTGCAGGACTGGCAGGAAGGAGGTGAGCCAAGGGGAATTGGTGAGCAGCAATGTCAAACTGCTCTAAAAAAATTTATAGGCTAAAGAAATTTGTATGGGATCTCATGAGTTAACTCCCCAGCTCGGAGTAAATCTATTAGACATGTTTAGCCAGACACTAGTGGTTAGTCTCGTTGGCAATTAGCTGTAATCAATATAATACAAAAGCTCTCATAGCAGGAGAATGACTTCAGATAGAAAAAACAAGTCAATTGCAAACTTGCTAATTTTCATACTATCAAACTATAACAATTACATAACAGGGGAAATGACTTTAAATTTAAATTAATTGAAACTTAAATGTAATATATTTTACAATTTTTTTTCCAGAATTTAATGTATGACAATCTTGCAGTGTAAAAAGGTTGTTGATCACCAAATGAAAAAAAACAAAATTCTTATCCATCATGTGAAATAATTTTTCAGCCAACTTTAAAATCAACAGTGCATGATCCTATTTAAAAAAGGTATTGCTCAGTGTAGAACAATGGCATTCTGTGCACACTGAATGATTTTATATAGATAGTTTTAAAAACATCAATTACCATAGTCTGTATAAATAATGGTGGTCATTAAAAGGCTTTATTCCCTCATCACCATTTTAAAATGGTAATTGGAAATAAGTAAATAGTGTCCTCCCATGGTCACAAATCCAGTTGGTGAAAAACTACACATGAAAGCTGACACCAGCGGTTTTGTAACCGATTGGGGCCGATAAAGCCCTTAAATACTGCTGTCAATTGCGACAGCGGTATCTAAGAAGGTATAACCTGGTTAAAAGACCCCCTTAGGCAGGATCATCCATCCACAATCGTAATCGTAGGTGTTGATCGTTGTCACAGTACCGTATGGTCATTTGATGAATCCAGGGTACGGTGGCCTGTTAGAGCCTGCTATGAGTTGAGTCCAATAGGCACAGCCAGTGAATCACTAATAGGTCTCATGTACTGCAGTACAAGAGTGTTGCAATACATGAGAACAGTTATTAAACTAAAAAATATTCATGTCTCACAGTGGGACTAAGTGAAAAACTAAAAAAAGGAAAATAAAATATTTAAAAAAGTTTTTTAAAAACACAGAGAAAAAGCACACATTAATCACAAAAACCTGTTCCCCACTAAAAATACAGCCTTTGTGTTAAAACAAAAGTTAACACAAAAAGTACACATAATTGATAGTTCCGCATCCAGAATGACCCAAACTATTAATCTGTCATGTTATTTATTGCTTACATCCAACACCGTAAAACAAATGATAAAAAAAAGCCAAAAATGTCTCTTTTCATCATACTAACACACAAAAAAATGTAATGGAAAAAGTGATCAAAAAGTCATAAAAAAAAGGCTAAAATGAAAACCACAAACGGTCCCACAAAAAACAAGCTCCAATATGGCTCATTTGGCAAAAAAGTTAAAAAGTTACAGCTTTCTGAATATAGCAAAAAACAAAATATCTTTTGTGAAATATAGTTTTTAGTGTGTAAAAGTAAAAAAATCAGAAAAAAGCAATATGTCTGGTATTGTAACCATGTTGATCCTAAAAATAAATTGGTCTTGTCATTTTACTCCCATCATTTTGAGCATCTTTTTAGTGCACAAGTGTGGACAACCTCAGTTCTGTGCACACCTGAAAAGATGGATACCACCAGAATAGACACCAAACGGAGTCCAAAGTGTTTCCATCTGTCTGAGTTTAGAGAGTGGTTCCATCTGGGGTTTTATCTGAATAACATTTTTTGGGGATTTACACGGATTCCACAACGTAAGTGCTCAGCATAGGCAGGGCTGGATTTTGACAAAGTGGAGCCCTTGGCAAAAGTTTAAAGTGGGGCCTTAAATGCTCACATATTGCACCATGACACTCAATCATTTTGGTTGTATTACTGTACATGCGCTGAGTTCAGACTGATAAATGAGCGCGACAGACAATATTCAAATCCTTTGCTTGTTTCTTGGCCTCTTTACACAGGCGGAAGGAGACTGGTGATCACAGAACGATCACTAGTAGATCAATCTGTCCCCATATAGTTTCATGTTATCAGCAAGACATCTGCAGTTTGCAACAGGTGATGTGCTGCTGAGAACAATGATCTTTGTTTTGCCATAAACAATCCAACTCTTATCAATGCATCTGTGATTTATAAATGGATGCTACATACACACAGTATGTGACACAAACACTGTATGTTACACATACACATATGTATACATTCAATGTGAATCTACAATTCTACAATTTTCAGTCCTGAAAATAAAGAAAGTTATTTGAATGAGAAGGTGTGTCCAAACTTTTGGTCTGTACTGTGTGTGTGTATATATATATATATATATATATACACACACACTGCATATACACAGTATATATACAGTATATAAAAAATCTATAATTATTTTATTTTTTTTAAACAAAACATAGTACAACTTGATGATACAGAAAATTACATCAATTACATCAATGCTCAGAACTGTTACCACATAGTTATCAGCACATTAACAATACAAGGGAATAAAAATGGGAAGCCAGCATATTATTTTTTGCGCTGATGAGTATCACTGTACCCCACTATCTATTTGCAAGTTAGGGTCCATCTGCATACTACACCAGATATTTACCCAGGTAATGACCCTAAAGGTAATAAAGCAGGAGAGAAGCAAAGTCCTGCACCACCGCAGATTACCTGCAATATCGCTTGCGGTACCGCCTGTGCCTGTGCTCGGGTGGAGAGCCTGGATGGTCCGACAATCCAAAAACGGGGTGCTGGTCATAAGACAAAGTCCATTGATGAAGTGTGAGAGTAGAAAGAGACCGCACTCAATCCGCTGTGAAGGATTTCTTTATTCAAACACGTGCAGAGTGGAGGGCTGGAGACACACTGTGAGCTGGCTCCTCAAGAATGGACGACAGCTGTTTCGCCCAAATTGGGCTTCCACAGGTCCACATGTGGAGCCACGGCTACACCCCTTTTAAAGGAGTGCTCACAGATTGCCCCAGACCACATAAAAACAAATAGGAGATTTGTGTATGCATATAAAATACATGTATCCATTTCCATGCATGAATTTACAACAAATTTTAAACATGTAAAAGAACACACTTGAATAAAATGAAGCAATGGGTGACAGACAGGCAGAACTGTCATAGGAACATGGATATCAAACATGTAAAAGAACACACCTGAATAAAATGAAGCAAAGGGTGACAGACAGGCAGAACTATCATAGGAACACAGATAGATCCACACGATCGTTTAAACCTTGCGGGCCCTGTGCCCCATAATTAATAATTAACCTAGCCTCCTCTTGTAGCAACAATTTGTGCAGGTCGCCCCCCTTCAAAGGGAGGGAGACCTTTTTGAGGCCGGCAAAACGCAAAACGTCGGGGTCACCATCATGACAATCCTGGATATGGGAAATTAATCTGGGAGAACCTTTCCCTGATGTTATTGAACTATAATGTTCCCTGAATCGCACATATAAGCATCTTATAGTCTTGCCTATGTAGAACCTGCCACAAGGGCAGAGCACCACATAGACCACAAACTTAGTTTTACATGAGATGAATTGATGGACAGTGTGCAAGTGCGGGCCGACTTGTACGGAGCGACCTTTTAAATGCTGGCTGCAAAAACGACACTGACCGCACCGGTAATTCCCTGGTGGGCAGCATTTGTCTAGCCAAGTTGTCGAATTGGTAAGTCTGTTCCTCACAAGTTTGTCCCGCAAATTGCCGCATCGTCTGAACGATACCAAAGGGTTGGACATTGTCCTGTCAGATAAAGCCGGATCATTCTTCAAAATATGCCAATTTCTGCAAAGAGCAGTTCTAATGGCATGCTCCAGAGGTCCAAATTTAAAATTAAAGACAAACCTACCCAAATTGTCAACACATTTTCTGGTGCGGTTTTTACGGACAGACGTGGCGCCGTCTGATCTAGCTCTCTCACAGGCCGAATCAATCAGTTTTTTTGGGTAGCCTCTTTGATGTAATCTAATCTTCAACTCCTGAGATTGTTGAAAAAAAGATTCCTCTGAACTGTTTGCTCTACGTACTCTCAGGAATTGACTGTAGGGCAAACCCGTCTTAATGTGGAGGGGGTGGGCACTTTGATAATGAAGAAGGGAGTTTGATGCCGTCGGCTTTCTGAACAACCTTGTACAAATATCGCCCTCCTTGACAGAAACCTCAATATCTAAAAAATTGAGAGTATCGCCACCATATGAGGAAGTAAAGGACATATTCATGGTGTTACAGGTGTTAAGATAGGACACGAAATCAGCAAAAAGGACCTCAGTGCCAGCCCACACTATGAATATGTCGTCCACATATATTCGCCATTTTTTGAGGTATGTGGACGACATATTCATAGTGTGGGCTGGCACTGAGGTCCTTTTTGCTGATTTCGTGTCCTATCTTAACACCTGTAACACCATGAATATGTCCTTTACTTCCTCATATGGTGGCGATACTCTCAATTTTTTAGATATTGAGGTTTCTGTCAAGGAGGGCGATATTTGTACAAGGTTGTTCAGAAAGCCGACGGCATCAAACTCCCTTCTTCATTATCAAAGTGCCCACCCCCTCCACATTAAGACGGGTTTGCCCTACAGTCAATTCCTGAGAGTACGTAGAGCAAACAGTTCAGAGGAATCTTTTTTTCAACAATCTCAGGAGTTGAAGATTAGATTACATCAAAGAGGCTACCCAAAAAAACTGATTGATTCGGCCTGTGAGAGAGCTAGATCAGACGGCGCCACGTCTGTCCGTAAAAACCGCACCAGAAAATGTGTTGACAATTTGGGTAGGTTTGTCTTTAATTTTAAATTTGGACCTCTGGAGCATGCCATTAGAACTGCTCTTTGCAGAAATTGGCATATTTTGAAGAATGATCCGACTTTATCTGACAGGACAATGTCCAACCCTTTGGTATCGTTCAGACGATGCGGCAATTTGCGGGACAAACTTGTGAGGAACAGACTTACCAATTCGACAACTTGGCTAGACAAATGCTGCCCACCAGGGAATTACCGGTGCGGTCAGTGTCGTTTTTGCAGCCAGCATTTAAAAGGTCGCTCCGTACAAGTCGGCCCGCACTTGCACACTGTCCATCAATTCATCTCATGTAAAACTAAGTTTGTGGTCTATGTGGTGCTCTGCCCTTGTGGCAGGTTCTACATAGGCAAGACTATAAGATGCTTATATGTGCGATTCAGGGAACATTATAGTTCAATAACATCAGGGAAAGGTTCTCCCAGATTAATTTCCCATATCCAGGATTGTCATGATGGTGACCCCGACGTTTTGCGTTTTGCCGGCCTCAAAAAGGTCTCCCTCCCTTTGAAGGGGGGCGACCTGCACAAATTGTTGCTACAAGAGGAGGCTAGGTTAATTATTAATTATGGGGCACAGGGCCCGCAAGGTTTAAACGATTGTGTGGATCTATCTGTGTTCCTATGACAGTTCTGCCTGTCTGTCACCCATTGCTTCATTTTATTCAAGTGTGTTCTTTTACATGTTTAAAATTTGTTGTAAATTCATGCATGGAAATGGATACATGTATTTTATATGCATACACAAATCTCCTATTTGTTTTTATGTGGTCTGGGGCAATCTGTGAGCACTCCTTTAAAAGGGGTGTAGCCGTGGCTCCACATGTGGACCTGTGGAAGCCCAATTTGGGCGAAACAGCTGTCGTCCATTCTTGAGGAGCCAGCTCACAGTGTGTCTCCAGCCCTCCACTCTGCACGTGTTTGAATAAAGAAATCCTTCACAGCGGATTGAGTGCGGTCTCTTTCTACTCTCACGCTTCATCAATGGACTTTGCCTTATGACCAGCACCCCGTTTTTGGATTGTCGGACCCTCCAGGCTCTCCACCCGAGCACAGGCACAGGCGGTACCGCAAGCGATATTGCAGGTAATCTGCGGTGGTGCAGGACTTTGCTTCTCTCCTGCTTTATTACCTTTAGGGTCATTACCTGGGTAAATATCTGGTGTAGTATGCAGATGGACCCTAACTTGCAAATAGATAGTAGGGTACAGTGATACTCATCAGCGCAAAAAATAATATGCTGGCTTCCCATTTTTATTCCCTTGTATTGTTAATGTGCTGATAACTATGTGGTAACAGTTCTGAGCATTGATGTAATTGATGTAATTTTCTGTATCATCAAGTTGTACTATGTTTTGTTTAAAAAAAATAAAATAATTATAGATTTTTTATATACTGTGTATATGCAGTGTGTATATATATATATATATATATATATATATATATATATATATATACACACAGTACAGACCAAAAGTTTGGACACACCTTCTCATTCAAATAACTTTCTTTATTTTCAGGACTGAAAATTGTAGAATTGTAGATTCACATTGAATGTATACATATGTGTATGTGTAACATACAGTGTTTGTGTCACATACAAAAAAAAAACGAATCGAAAACAATCGATTTGATTTCTCCCGCACCCATACAAGTGTATGGGTGCGATAGAAACATCACATTGCACTTGCATTACAGAGGAGTGCAGTGCGATATACGCAACAGCTGACAGTGGAGGCAATAGGGAGATTAGTCCATCCCTCTCCTCTGCAGCCCCCCCTTCTCCTCCACGGCTGTGCTGCAATTGCATGATCGCATCACAGTTTCATGACACTTGGCTTACACTCCAGCAGAGCGGGAGCTGAGTGTCATTCGATGCATTCGCAGTAGTGCTCATGTGACCCCAGCCCAATAGTAACAAAATAGATACACCATGATAGGCTCTCTATCTTCCCCATATCTTATCACATTATTCATGGCCTTTAGTTTTGTGTAGACTCCCTCTAAAAAAAACCCAGAAGATCCATTCTCTCAATAACTTCTGTTAGCCTAGGAGGGTAACTATCTACCAGTGTGACGCTATAATTTTTCTAATTTGATATAATGCCCTTTTAATAGCTAATCTTTCATTTACATCTTCTGTTACATATCTCAGAACACACACCATGGGTTGCATAGACTTTTTGTATGCACCAATACAAGTATGTTAAACCATCCACTCTACTTTCCCATGAACTGAACTGATCTCCCCTTTGCTCTACTGTGTGTGCTAATACCTGGTATGTTAAACCATCCACTCTACTTTCCCATGAACTGAACTGATCTCCCCTTTGCTCTACTGTGTGTGCTAATACCTGGTATGTTAAACCATCCACTCTACTTTCCCATGAACTGAACTGATCTCCCCTTTGCTCTACTGTGTGTGCTAATACCTGGTATGTTAAACCATCCACTCTACTTTCCCATGAACTGAACTGATCTCCCCTTTGCTCAACTGTGTGTGCTAATACCTGGTATGTTAAACCATCCACTCTACTTTCCCATGAACTGAACTGATCTCCCCTTTGCTCAACTGTGTGTGCTAATACCTGGTATGTTAAACCATCCACTCTACTTTCCCAAAATATCTGACCGGTTCTCTCTTTGCTTCAATATCTCTCTGGCATGCTCCAACTTCTCCTGTGACCTCTTCCCCCTCTGTTCCCCACCTTCCTTTTATGACCTTTGTTTACTCTGCCTATGTGAGGCTGCATCTGGCTTCTTTGATTGAATGATCAAGATGTCCTTTCTGCACCCCACCCCTTCACAGCTGATTGCACTTGTATATGTATATATTGGGGCAACTAAAAAGTCTGCACAAGACTTTTCGTCTGTACCAAGACAAGTATGCACCATATAAGTATGATGCATTGAATTAGGCCAGAATTGGGCCGGAAGTGACCGGAAGGTAACTGGAAACATAGTCATAATCATGGAAAACAATGTTTGTATTTTTCTTCTCTTTCACCCCTATAATACTTCACTTTCTACTGCCCCCTCTGATCCCTAAACCCAGTAATGAACGTTTCATCTCTCCTCCCATCCTCCCCACCCATCTCACCTTCCCCTCACATATTTTCCTCCACATTTCACCCAGTGTCTCCAGACACACACGACCATCTCATGGCCTCTCCTGCTCCCACCTACTAACACTTTCACTGCTTCTCCTCTTGCTGGAGATATCTCCCCCAATCCTGGTCCTCCTCACCACATCCCTATTGTCATTTCAAACCCTCATCCACAGCCTATCAAAAATTTCCGCAACCTCTCTAAACTCATACCCATCCACCCAACACCCGCACCCCCAGTCTCACTAACAGGAGCACTATGGAACGCTCGCTCTGTCTGCAACAAACTTTCCTACATTCATGATCTTTTCATCACTAATAAACTTTCCATTCTTGCCATCACAGAAACCTGGCTCACCCCCTCTGACACAGCCTCTCCTGCTGCACTTTCTTATGGCGGTCTTCAACTTTCTCACCCCCCCCCCCGACCCAGTAACAAGCATGGTGGAGGAGTTGGTTTTCTCCTGTCCGACCAATGCTCCTTTACACCAGTTCCACTACCACCCTCTGTTACTCTTCCCTTTTTTGAGGTGCACTCCGTACGTATCTACTCCCCCTCCATCCTTCAACTGGCTGTCATTTACCGCCCCCCAGGGCCAGCCACTGCCTTTTTTGATAATTTCACCACCTGGCTACTACACTTCCTTTCCACCGACATCCCCACCATCATCATGGGTGATTTCAACATCCCCATTGACACTTCCCACTCATCTGTCTCCAAACGTCTAACACTCACTTCCTCCTTCGGTCTCACCCAATGGTCCTCTGCAGCTACTCACAAAGATGGCCACACGCTGGACCTCATCTTCACTCGCCTATGTTCCCTATCTAACCTCTCTAACTCGCCTCTACCCCTGTCTGACCACAACCTACTCACATTCTCCTCCCTCTCTTCTCCAAGTACACAACCCCCCCTCCACAAACTTTTACACCCTCGCAGAAATATCAAACACCTTGATTTACACGCACTTTCTCAGTCCCTTCTCCCTCTCACAGATATTGCATTTTTACACAATGCAGATGCTGCTGCAACTTTATACAACACTACAATCTCTGCAGCTGTCGAATCAGCTGCCCCCCTCACACACACCAAAGCCCGCAAAATCAACAGGCAACCCTGGCACACGAGTCAGACTAAAGAACTGAGACGGGCTTCCAGAATTGCTGAGCGCAGATGGAAGAAGTCTCATTCCACTAAGCACTTCATTGAATATAAAGACTCCCTCACCACCTTCAAGTCCACACTCACTGCTGCAAAACAAACCTACTTCTCATCCCTCATATCTTCTCTCTCTCACAACCCTAAACAGCTATTCAACACTCTCAATTCTCTGCTCCGTCCTCCAGCACCACCTCCCTCTCCTCTCATCTCAGCTGAAGACTTTGCCTCTTTCTTCAAGCAGAAGATTGACAACATCAGAGCAAGCTTTGGCCAACAATCACCACAGCCCCTCATCATAGCTACTCAGCCCTCTTCCTCCAAATCCAGCTTCTCCACCATGACAGAAAACAATCTTTCCACTCTACTCTCAAGATCACATCTAACCACCTGTGCACTGGACCCGCTCCCATCGCACCTCATCCCCAACATCACCACAGTCCTCATCCCAGCCCTAACCCATCTCTTCAACCTATCACTAACAAGTGGTATATTCCCCTCATGCTTCAAACATGCCTCCATTACACCCATCCTCAAAAAGCTCTCCCTTTACCCATCCTCTGTGTCAAACTATCACCCCATGTCCCTTCTCCCCTATGCCTCAAAACTACTGGAACAGTATGGTCATCTTGAATTGTCCTCATACTTCTCCTCCTGCTCCCTCTTTGACTGGCTACAATCTGGCTTCCGACCACATCACTCTACTGAAAAACACAGAACACTACAACTGGATTTCAATAATAGTGAAAGGCAACAACTTCAGGGGACATATATACAGTGCCTACACGTAGTATTCAACCCCCTGCAGATTTAGCAGGTTTGATAAGATGCAAATAAGTTAGAGCCTGCAAACTTCAAACAAGAGCAGGATTTATTAACAGATGCATAAATCTTACAAACCAACAAGTTATGTTGCTCAGTTAAATTTTAATAAATTTTCAACATAAAAGTGTGGGTCAATTATTATTCAACCCCTAGGTTTAATATTTTGTGGAATAACCCTTGTTTGCAATTACAGCTAATAATCGTCTTTTATAAGACCTGATCAGGCCGGCACAGGTCTCTGGAGTTATCTTGGCCCACTCCTCCATGCAGATCTTCTCCAAGTTATCTAGGTTCTTTGGGTGTCTCATGTGGACTTTAATCTTGAACTCCTTCCACAAGTTTTCAATTGGGTTAAGGTCAGGAGACTGACTAGGCCACTGCAACACCTTGATTTTTTCCCTCTTGAACCAGGCCTTGGTTTTCTTGGCTGCGTGCTTTGGGTCGTTGTCTTGTTGGAAGATGAAATGACGACCCATCTTAAGATCCTTGATGGAGGAGCGGAGGTTCTTGGCCAAAATCTCCAGGTAGGCCGTGCTATCCATCTTCCCATGGATGCGGACCAGATGGCCAGGCCCCTTGGCTGAGAAACAGCCCCACAGCATGATGCTGCCACCACCATGCTTGACTGTAGGGATGGTATTCTTGGGATCGTATGCAGTGCCATCCAGTCTCCAAACATCACGTGTGTGGTTGGCACCAAAGATCTCGATCTTGGTCTCATCAGACCAGAGAACCTTGAACCAGTCTGTCTCAGAGTCCTCCAAGTGATCATGAGCAAACTGTAGACGAGCCTTGACATGACGCTTTGAAAGTAAAGGTACCTTACGGGCTCGTCTGGAACGGAGACCATTGCGGTGGAGTACGTTACTTATGATATTGACTGAAACCAATGTCCCCACTGCCATGAGATGTTCCCGGAGCTCCTTCCTTGTTGTCCTTGGGTTAGCCTTGACTCTTCGGACAAGCCTGGCCTCGGCACGGGTGGAAACTTTCAAAGGCTGTCCAGGTTGTGGAAGGCTAACAGTAGTTCCATAAGCCTTCCACTTCCGGATGATGCTCCCAACAGTGGAGACAGGTAGGCCCAACTCCTTGAAAAGGGTTTTATACCCCTTGCCAGCCTTGTGACCCTCCACGATCTTGTCTCTGATGGCCTTGGAATGCTCCTTTGTCTTTCCCATGTTGACCAAGTATGAGTGCTGTTCACAAGTTTGGGGAGGGTCTTAATTAGTCAGGAAAGACCTGAAAAAGAGATAATTAATCCAAACATGTGAAGCTCATTGTTCTTTGTGCCTGAAATACTTCTTAATACTTTAGGGGAACCAAACAGAATTCTTGTGGTTTGAGGGCTTGAATAATAAATGACCCTCTGAATAAACTTTTCACAATTTAAAAAAAAAAATAAAAAAAGAAATAACATTCTTTTTTGCTGCAGTGCATTTCACACTTCCAGGCTGATCTACAGTACAAATGTCACAATGCCAAGTTAATTCCGAATGTGTAAACCTGCTAAATCTACAGGGGGTTGAATACTACTTGTAGGCACTGTATATACAAAAGGAATGGAAGTCTTTCATTTTGTCAAGATAACCACATACCCCATAGTCAGAATCAATAAACAATCATAAGCACCAATGTGCAGATAAAAAGTATATTTTTAATTGATCAGACAAGAATATATAATACGGGGCATGCATAGTACAATGGATATACAGATAGGTTTCAAAGACAACGAGGGTGAATAGTAGAGTTGAGCGCGGTTCGCGGTTCGAGGTTCTCCAGTTCTAGGCTCGAGTGATTTTGGGGCCTGTTCTAGATCGAACTAGAACTCGAGCTTTTTGCAAAAGCTCGATAGTTCTAGAAACGTTCGAGAACGGTTCTAGCAGCAAAAAAACAGCTAATTCCTAGCTTGGTTTCCGCTGTAATAGTGTAAGTCACTCTGTGAATCACACTATTATGACATTTCAGTGTATAGTGTGCGGGAACAGCGCCTTCAGATCACTGCTGTTTCTATAATGGCGATCGCCATTTTTTTTTTTTTTTCCTTGTCTTCCTTCCCTAAGCGCGCGCGTGTAGTGGGGCGGGCCAGAATGTCAGCCAATCCCAGACACACACACAGCTAAGTGGACTTTTAGCCAGAGAAGCAACGGCATGTGTGATAGGATGTCCATGTCACATGTCCCTGCATTATAAAACCGGACATTTTCCTCCAGGACGCCATTATCTCTTCTGCGCCTTTGGTGTCAGACATCACTGTCGCAGCTCCGTCCTGAGTCCTGTCGCCGATACAGCTGTATGCGCTCCATACACAGCGCTGGACAGCATAGGGATAGCACTTTCTATCAGTCCTTTTAAGGGCTCAAACCGGTAGGGTCAGAGCCATAGGTGACAGGTCCTGAAAACAGCGACAGCGTCTGTGTAGCAAAGGTCAGGGATTTCCTCCCTGCATTTCCCTATTAGGAGAGAATAGAAAGGCAGGCTTCCTTTCCTCTACCCAGAGCCCCACAATCCTGGCACTGTACCCTCCTGTCCTCTGCACACTCCAACTCATTATAACTAAGCCATTATACTAGCAAACACTCAGTGTACCTAATGGCATCCTAAACGTGGCTATTGGACTTTGCTATAGTCCCACTAGTGCAAAGACATTTGCAGCACCTCTGCCTGCATTGCACACTCCAACTCATTATAACTAAGCCATTATACTAGCAAACACTCAGTGTACCTAGTGGCATCCTAAACGTGGCTATTGGACTTTGCTATAGTCCCACTAGTGCAAAGACATTTGCAGCACCTCTGCCTGCATTGCACACTCCAACTCATTATAACTAAGCCATTATACTAGCAAACTGTTACGGGGGGATGTCTGATAATAACCGAAAGGAGTATCAGACAGTCAGGGTCCACCGTGCAAAGACTTTGCTGCAGACTATGGCAGAGTGCAATACCTCTGTTAACTCACAGAAGGATATAATAAGTAAGTAAAGCAATTCCTCCCTTACTTGGAGGGTGTGTTGAATGATCTCTGTTAATAATCACAGAGACAAGGCAATGTGTGCGAAATGGCACCTACCTAGGTCCGCTCTTCTAGTGGTGCAAAAGAGACGAACAGCAGCGTAAGCCGCACAAAGCTCCTACCTCTGTTCGCTCCCCTAGTGTGCGAGGATACGAACAACTGCCAGATGCAGTATAAGGAACGTTACCCTAGCGGCAACGTCCATCTACGAGTAGAATAACAAGGCCCAGCCAGACCATGTGCCTCAGGCACCTGCCTATGTCCGCTCCCCTAAGAGGTAAGGATACGGACAGCAGCCGAAGCTGTAAGGTATAAGAACGCTACCCTGCCGGTAGCGCTCACCTAGCATAGACAGAGGAATGCCTAGAGGAACGCGCACAGAGCGTCTACTCATATGCATGAACCAAGAGGACTGAGCACCATGCGGCGTGTGTCAGGGTCTTATATAGACTCTGTGCCTCATCCAAGATGGAGGACACCAGAGCCAATCCGCTGCCAGAACGACAGGAGTGACGTCATGCTGGCCTATCACCGAGCAAGACGTCACAAGCACATGACCAGCGACCAATCGGCATAGAAGGTGTCAGAGACATGTGACCTCGTGTCAGCGATGATGTCACCCGCACATGTGCAATGGCTCCAAGATTGGACTTAGTCTCCGGCGCTCGCACATGTGCAGTAGCAAGAAATCTGGACTTAGTCTCCAGCGCTCGCACATGTGCAGTAGCAAGAAATCTGGACATAGTCTCCAGTGCTCGCAGCAACCGTAACACAAACACTCAGTGTACCTAGTGGCATCCTAAACGTGGCTATTGGACTTTGCTATAGTCCCACTAGTGCAAAGACATTTGCAGCACCTCTGCCTGCATTGCACACTACAACTCATTATAACTAAGCCATTATACTAGCAAACACTCAGTGTACCTAGTGGCATCCTAAACGTGGCTATTAGACTTTGCTATAGTTCCACTAGTGCAAAGACATTTGCAGCACCTCTGCCTGCATTGCACACTCCAACTCATTATAACTAAGCCATTATACTATGTGACAATGTGGGCCCCAAGTGTATGTGGGCCACACATCAGGTAGCGGGATTAAAGCACGCCAGAGTAATTGGTCTCTTTAACAGACCATCTGGTTTATTAACAGGTCCATAAACCATATCAGGTCACATAACATAAAGATGCCGTTCGTTGGCTTTCTCCTCAAAGACCAACACATAATATAAAGTCCACACACTTTTGGACTGCCACCCATGTGTCACTGACCCTTGTCAGTATCCAGACCCCAGGTCCAATCCCAGTTACCTTCCTCTTAAGGTGGCTAGTGTCCTTTCCAGGTTCCCCCTGGCTCCAGCCACATGGCTTTACACATGGACCTAAAAGCCCCTTCCTTCAGAAGAAGGTCTCCGGAGGAGTGCAAAACACCCTGCTTCTGCTCTCTCCATCTCCAGCACACACACTGGAAGTCTAGAGCCAGTCTCTCCCTAGACTGCCCTCGACACTCTCCATGCAGAACTCTCGGCTCTGCTCTCACACTCCCCCAGGTTCAGAGACAGGATTGCTTTAACCCCTGGAGCCACACCCACAGGTGGTAAGGAGTGTGTAATCAGCATCACACACCCTTCCATGGCTCTGCATGTAATGCAATCCTGTAGAACCACAGGTCCCAGCCAGCTTCACATTGCAGAGCACCCACGCTTCTGCAAAACATACCGGCCCTTTGTAATACAGCCGGTTGATACCTCACATACCCTCCCCCTCTGTTCAAACCCGTAGGGGAGAACACTTGCCAATGACCTGGGGCCGCGAGACAGGGCATCCCCGCTGCCATGCCCCACCAGTCGAGAGGGCCGTCCAAGAGCAGTAGTCCCTGAGGCATCGCCCGACCCTGTCACCAAACCCCGTCTGGTCAACCTAGGGTTAAAGGACGTCCCATTTCCAGACCGTTCTCTCCCTGACCCCCTCCCAGGGTCACCGTAGTAGAGAGACATGTCCCCAGTCAAACCTACAGTCTTGTCCGAACCTAGGCTTTCTCGAGTACCCCCAAGGCTACTGTCGGGAACTCTAAGCTCATAGCGGCCACTATCTACCATACATCGTAGGTTACCACTCTGTCGGCGATTCCTTTTATCGCGCGTCTGAACTACTGGACCGACACGCCATCTTCCACTTCTTTCCCCTGAACAACGGGTGGAAGACGGCTGCTGTCCCCCACACAGTTGGCGAAGCTGCTCCTTAATTTTCAGGTTTTCTTGCCACAACCGCTCCATGTCACGTACATGGTGTACCCGATATTCAATAAGGCTTCGAATGGTTCCAAGACTCTCTACAGTCCCGACACAGACAAACGGAACCATACCAGCTTCCCTGGGTATCTTGCTCTCATTAGCAGCAGGGATTCTTAATCTCACCAATCCCGACTTATTCACCATGTCTTGCATGACTCGTCCGGTTTTTCCAATGACTCTCCCCACCAGAGCCCGGGGTACTTGGACAATATCTTCCGCCAGACTCTGCGCTTTCCTTTTATACTCTAGCTGTCTAGTGGCTTCTTCCTTTTGCAGTTGGGCCTGCCACTTCATACGAACACATCTGAAGTGCATGTCCTTTAGAATAGCCACCCGCTGCCCAGTAATTTTACTGGTAGACAATATCACTAACTGTTCAGCCCCTGGGGTACAGTAGACCTCACACGCTTCCACAGCTCTCTTAAATTCGTCATGCATGCACCCGGTGGCACACGCTTCTCTTAAGTCCTCAGGTATATCCACCATGCACTTGACTACAGAAGTCTCATTCATCCCTGCCACATGCTTGTCAAGTTTAGCTTCCAGAGTTAGCTCTCTTTGGGCCTCCCCTGCTTCAACAAGTTTGGTCAGGAGTGACACTCGCTGCTCCATCTGCTCCAAGTCTCCCTGGGACTTGGACTGGTACTCTGCCAAGCGACTTCGGAGCTCAGCCACTTCTTTCTCCAGCTCCCTTACTCGACTCTCAGTAGCCTGCCTAAGAAGTATCTCTTGTTGCAGATGGTCTTTGCTCATCCTCTTGAATGAGTCTTCACTTGCGGACCTCTCTGGTCTATGACACACTATTTCTGAGGCTTCTTCCACCTCAGCTTCAGAACATTTGGGTTTCTTACTCTTCTTACCCACGACCTTCTCTATATCCTCCATCATGGTTTTACCAAGCAGGTCAGGCAGGCTCCCAGTCCTGGATGAGACCTCTGGTCCAGGCTTCACCTCCTCAGAGGCTCTCTTCACTTCAGCGCCAGCTGTTTCTTGGTTCTTCACTGCATTATCTTCCACTTCCTCTGGGGTCTCTGCAGTGTCACCCTCAGCCTGGGTGTCACACCCTTCAACATGGCACTCTGTTCCTTTTAGAGATTTGGGGCTAAATTCGCTGTCATCCACCCCAGCACTTGGTAGTTCACCAGTCTGCTCACCACGACTGTTGGGGATTATTCCTTCCCCCACACTCTCTAGGATTCCATTTCCTATACCATTCTCGCCTGACAGACTATCAACTTCACACTTTGAAATCATAGGGACCACCACCATTACGTCCTTGGTTGGCTCCTTCTCTGCACTTGCAGCGCGCTGATTTCTGTCGTCACAATGTGTCAGTTCAATCTCTGATTCCTCAGTCTTTTGTAGGATATCACCGTCTGACTCCACCGTAGCAGGTGTTATTAGCACCATGTCTTTATTAATCAGGCATGTCACTTTCTCTGCACCCTCAGACGGCCTACACTGTGCCCCCTCTCGGCGCTTATTACGTCTTCGGCGTCGGGAGGAAGTTTTGCCCTTCTCGCCCATCTGTACCACACTGTACTCGTTTGTCACCTTACTAGAGTCAGTGTCTTTACTGGAGTCATCATCGCTCCCCCTGGTATCCTGGACTATCATGTCCCCACTTAACCAGATATCTGCCCCCTTTTCTGGAGCTACTATAACTGTAGTGGTCACACTGTCACTTCCTTTTGGAGACGTCATGGTCACCCCTAACTCTTGACAGTCCTTATGTGGAGGTACCATCTCCTCATTGCACCCCAATATCCCACAGGGAATCTGTATAACCTCATACGGAAAAGAGGCTTTCTTAGGCGAGGGCCGACTCATTCCTCTGCAATCGGTCCCGGCCTCTGTCTTCCATAAATCCTGAAAGAGCTCAAAGTCCCGTCCTATGATAACTGGATATAACAGACCTGGCGCTACACCCACATCAGGGCGTCCCAAACGTTTGGCCGTTTGAATCATCACCCTGGCCAGAGGATATACTTTAGTGGTCCCATGCACACAACTTCCTTCTATCGTCCTACCCACCATCACATGGAGATCAGGCATGGGTCTAACTAAGGTCAACCGGCTCCCCGGGTCTAGCAGACCAGACACACGTAGCCCATTCAAGTCCACGGAGCACTTCTGTGGCCTCATACTGGATGGATAGCCTATACCGCAGGTAGGACATATGTAAGGCGAACCCCATTGCCCCTTGCTATAGTCTACCTGTTTGGCTTGTAAATGCTCCACCCCCATGTGGGTCACCATCGCTTTCTGAGGCTCCGCCCCCTGTTGGGTAACTACCCCGTTCCGGGACTCCGCCCCCTTTTGGGCAACCACCCCGTTCTGGGACAGCGCCCCCTTTTGGGCAACCACCCCTTTTTGGGACTCCGCCCCCTTTTGGGCAACCACCCCTTTTTGGGACTCCGCCCCCTTTTGGGCAACCACCCCTTTTTGGGACTCCGCCCCCTTTTGGGCAACCACCCCTTTTTGGGACTCCGCCCCCTTTTGGGCAACCACCCCTTTTTGGGACTCCGCCCCCTTTTGGGGTTTCCATGCAACGTCCTTAGCCCCCAGTTCACACCGTTCGCCCTTATCTCCCTGGGCACCCAGTGTCCATACCGGCCCCCAAAGGGAACGCTCAAACTGGTCCATGGCTGCCACATCGCTGCACACTGACAGCTCCTGCTGTCCCTGCACCAGGAACTGGTACAGCTCCTCCACAACGTCTGCAGGGACCATTCCCTCTTTTTGGCTTTTAGCCCCCACTGCTGTCACTGGACCTCCAGGCACATGCTGTTGGTGCTGCTGGCTCTGCAGCAGCTGGTTCAGGAGCTCCTCCATGCTGCAACGAAAAGAGGAACAGGAGGGGCGCTCCAATGGGTAATACCCGGTGGTCAAAGACAGGGGGGGGGGTTAGAGAACCACTAACCTTTCCGGGTTGTACCGCCCGTACAACCAGGATCTCCAGCCTGTGGTGTATCACTGCTCACCAAGCAGGGCCTCGCAATTCCGGCTGGCCTGGAACCTCCAGTCGCTTGACTCTCGCCACTGCAGCACAGGTCCCCAACGACCTGCTGATTCACCGCCAGGTGCTTGAGAGCGCTGTCCCTGTTCGTGGACCCGCCGATCCACCGCCAGCTGCTTGAGTGCGCAGACAATTTTCGTGGACCCGCCGATCCACCGCAAACCGCTTCAAAAAAATTTTCGTGGACCCGCCGATCCACCGCAAGCAGTCCGTATCCACAGGAATATGTCCTAGGCCGTTGCCCTTAGCAACCAGGCTGCATTGCCCTTAGCAACCAGGCTGCGTTGCCCCTAGCAACCAGGCCATTTGCCCGCATTCTCCACCATAATGTGACAATGTGGGCCCCAAGTGTATGTGGGCCACACATCAGGTAGCGGGATTAAAGCACGCCAGAGTAATTGGTCTCTTTAACAGACCATCTGGTTTATTAACAGGTCCATAAACCATATCAGGTCACATAACATAAAGATGCCGTTCGTTGGCTTTCTCCTCAAAGACCAACACATAATATAAAGTCCACACACTTTTGGACTGCCACCCATGTGTCACTGACCCTTGTCAGTATCCAGACCCCAGGTCCAATCCCAGTTACCTTCCTCTTAAGGTGGCTAGTGTCCTTTCCAGGTTCCCCCTGGCTCCAGCCACATGGCTTTACACATGGACCTAAAAGCCCCTTCCTTTAGAAGAAGGTCTCCGGAGGAGTGCAAAACACCCTGCTTCTGCTCTCTCCATCTCCAGCACACACACTGGAAGTCTAGAGCCAGTCTCTCCCTAGACTGCCCTCGACACTCTCCATGCAGAACTCTCGGCTCTGCTCTCACACTCCCCCAGGTTCAGAGACAGGATTGCTTTAACCCCTGGAGCCACACCCACAGGTGGTAAGGAGTGTGTAATCAGCATCACACACCCTTCCATGGCTCTGCATGTAATGCAATCCTGTAGAACCACAGGTCCCAGCCAGCTTCACATTGCAGAGCACCCACGCTTCTGCAAAACATACCGGCCCTTTGTAATACAGCCGGTTGATACCTCACAACTAGCAAACACTCAGTGTACCTAGTGGCATCCTAAACGTGGCTATTGGACTTTGCTATAGTCCCACTAGTGCAAAGACATTTGCAGCACCTCTGCCTGCATTGCACACTCCAACTCATTATAACTAAGCCATTATACTAGCAAACACTCAGTGTACCTAGTGGCATCCTAAACGTGGCTATTGGATTTTGCTATAGTCCCACTAGTGCAAAGACATTTGCAGCACCTCTGCCTGCATTGCACACTCCAACTCATTATAACTAAGCCATTATACTAGCAAACACTCAGTGTACCTAGTGGCATCCTAAACGTGGCTATTGGACTTTGCTATAGTCCCACTAGTGCAAAGACATTTGCAGCACCTCTGCCTGCATTGCACACTACAACTCATTATAACTAAGCCATTATACTAGCAAACACTCAGTGTACCTAGTGGCATCCTAAACGTGGCTATTGGACTTTGCTATAGTCCCACTAGTGCAAAGACATTTGCAGCACCTCTGCCTGCATTGCACACTCCAACTCATTATAACTAAGCCATTATACTAGCAAACACTCAGTGTACCTAGTGGCATCCTAAACGTGGCTATTGGACTTTGCTATAGTCCCACTAGTGCAAAGACATTTGCAGCACCTCTGCCTGCATTGCACACTCCAACTCATTATAACTAAGCCATTATACTAGCAAACACTCAGTGTACCTAGTGGCATCCTAAACGTGGCTATTGGACTTTGCTATAGTCCCACTAGTGAAAAGACATTTGCAGCACCTCTGCCTGCATTGCACACTCCAACTCATTATAACTAAGCCATTATACTAGCAAACACTCAGTGTACCTAGTGGAATCCTAAACGTGGCTATTGGACTTTGCTATAGTCCCACTACTGCAAAGACATTTGCAGCACCTCTGCCTGCATTGCACACTCCAACTCATTATAACTAAGCCATTATACTAGCAAACACTCAGTGTACCTAGTGGCATCCTAAACGTGGCTATTGGACTTTGCTATAGTCCCACTAGTGCAAAGACATTTGCAGCACCTCTGCCTGCATTGCACACTGCAACTCATTATAACTAAGCCATTATACTAGCAAACACTCAGTGTACCTAGTGGCATCCTAAACGTGGCTATTGGACTTTGCTATAGTCCCACTAGTGCAAAGACATTTGCAGCACCTCTGCCTGCATTGCTCACTCCAACTCATTATAACTAAGCCATTATACTAGCAAACACTCAGTGTACCTAGTGGCATCCTAAATGTGGCTATTGGACTTTGCTATAGTCCCACTAGTGCAAAGACATTTGCAGCACCTCTGCCTGCATTGCACACTCCAACTCATTATAACTAAGCCATTATACTAGCAAAAACTCAGTGTACCTAGTGGCATCCTAAACGTGGCTATTGGACTTTGCTATAGTCCCACTAGTGCAAAGACATTTGCAGCACATCTGCCTGCATTGCACACTACAACTCATTATAACTAAGCCATTATACTAGCAAACACTCAGTGTACCTAGTGGCATCCTAAATGTGGCTATTGGACTTTGCTATAGTCCCACTAGTGCAAAGACATTTGCAGCACCTCTGCCTGCATTGCACACTCCAACTCATTATAACTAAGCCATTGTACTAGCAAACACTCAGTGTACCTAGTGGCATCCTAAAGGTGGCTATTGGACTTTGCTATAGTCCCACTAGTGCAAAGACATTTGCAGCACCTCTGCCTGCATTGCACACTCCAACTCATTATAACTAAGCCATTATACTAGCAAACACTCAGTGTACCTAGTGGCATCCTAAACGTGGCTATTGGACTTTGCTATAGTCCCACTAGTGCAAAGACATTTGCAGCACCTCTGCCTGCATTGCACACTCCAACTCATTATAACTAAGCCATTATACTAGCAAACACTCAGTGTACCTAGTGGCATCCTAAACGTGGCTATTGGACTTTGCTATAGTCCCACTAGTGCAAAGACATTTGCAGCACCTCTGCCTGCATTGCACACTCCAACTCATTATAACTAAGCCATTATACTAGCAAACACTCAGTGTACCTAGTGGCATCCTAAACGTGGCTATTGGACTTTGCTATAGTCCCACTAGTGCAAAGACATTTGCAGCACCTCTGCCTGCATTGCACACTCCAACTCATTATAACTAAGCCATTATACTAGCAAACACTCAGTGTACCTAGTGGCATCCTAAACGTGGCTATTGGACTTTGCTATAGTCCCACTAGTGCAAAGACATTTGCAGCACCTCTGCCTGCATTGCACACTCCAACTCATTATAACTAAGCCATTATACTAGCAAACACTCAGTGTACCTAGTGGCATCCTAAACGTGGCTATTGGACTTTGCTATAGTCCCACTAGTGCAAAGACATTTGCAGCACCTCTGCCTGCATTGCACACTCCAACTCATTATAACTAAGCCATTATACTAGCAAACACTCAGTGTACCTAGTGGCATCCTAAACGTGGCTATTGGACTTTGCTATAGTCCCACTAGTGCAAAGACATTTGCAGCACGTCTGCCTGCATTGCACACTACAACTCATTATAACTAAGCCATTATACTAGCAAACACTCAGTGTACCTAGTGGCATCCTAAACGTGGCTATTGGACTTTGCTATAGTCCCACTAGTGAAAAGACATTTGCAGCACCTCTGCCTGCATTGCACACTCCAACTCATTATAACTAAGCCATTATACTAGCAAACACTCAGTGTACCTAGTGGCATCCTAAACGTGGCTATTGGACTTTGCTATAGTCCCACTAGTGCAAAGACATTTGCAGCACCTCTGCCTGCATTGCACACTACAACTCATTATAACTAAGCCATTATACTAGCAAACACTCAGTGTACCTAGTGGCATCCTAAACGTGGCTATTGGACTTTGCTATAGTTCCACTAGTGCAAAGACATTTGCAGCACCTCTGCCTGCATTGCACACTCCAACTCATTATAACTAAGCCATTATACTAGCAAACACTCAGTGTACCTAGTGGCATCCTAAACGTGGCTATTGGACTTTGCTATAGTTCCACTAGTGCAAAGACATTTGCAGCACCTCTGCCTGGATTGCACACTCCAACTCATTATAACTAAGCCATTATACTAGCAAACACTCAGTGTACCTAGTGGCATCCTAAACGTGGCTATTGGACTTTGCTATAGTCCCACTAGTGCAAAGACATTTGCAGCACCTCTGCCTGCATTGCACACTACAACTCATTATAACTAAGCCATTATACTAGCAAACACTCAGTGTACCTAGTGGCATCCTAAACGTGGCTATTGGACTTTGCTATAGTCCCACTAGTGCAAAGACATTTGCAGCACCTCTGCCTGCATTGCACACTACAAATCATTATAACTAAGCCATTATACTAGCAAACACTCAGTGTATCTAGTGGCATCCTAAACGTCGCTATTGGACTTTGCTATAGTCCCACTAGTGCAAAGACATTTGCAGCACCTCTGCCTGCATTGCACACTCCAACTCATTATAACTAAGCCATTATACTAGCAAACACTCAGTGTACCTAGTGGCATCCTAAACGTGGCTATTGGACTTTGCTATAGTCCCACTAGTGCAAAGACATTTGCAGCACCTCTGCCTGCATTGCACACTCCAACTCATTATAACTAAGCCATTATACTAGCAAACACTCAGTGTACCTAGTGGCATCCTAAACGTGGCTATTGGATTTTGCTATAGTCCCACTAGTGCAAAGACATTTGCAGCACCTCTGCCTGCATTGCACACTCCAACTCATTATAACTAAGCCATTATACTAGCAAACACTCAGTGTACCTAGTGGCATCCTAAACGTGGCTATTGGACTTTGCTATAGTCCCACTAGTGCAAAGACATTTGCAGCACCTCTGCCTGCATTGCACACTCCAACTCATTATAACTAAGCCATTATACTAGCAATCACTCAGTGTACCTAGTGGCATCCTAAACGTGGCTATTGGACTTTGCTATAGTCCCACTAGTGCAAAGACATTTGCAGCACCTCTGCCTGCATTGCACACTCCAACTCATTATAACTAAGCCATTATACTAGCAAACACTCAGTGTACCTAGTGGCATCCTAAACGTGGCTATTGGACTTTGCTATAGTCCCACTAGTGCAAAGACATTTGCAGCACCTCTGCCTGCATTGCACACTACAAATCATTATAACTAAGCCATTATACTAGCAAACACTCAGTGTACCTAGTGGCATCCTAAACGTGGCTATTGGACTTTGCTATAGTCCCACTAGTGCAAAGACATTTGCAGCACCTCTGCCTGCATTGCACACTCCAACTCATTATAACTAAGCCATTATACTAGCAAACACTCAGTGTACCTAGTGGCATCCTAAACGTGGCTATTGGACTTTGCTATAGTCCCACTAGTGCAAAGACATTTTCAGCACCTCTGCCTGCATTGCACACTCCAACTCATTATAACTAAGCCATTATACTAGCAAACACTCAGTGTACCTAGTGGCATCCTAAACGTGGCTATTGGACTTTGCTATAGTCCCACTAGTGCAAAGACATTTGCAGCACCTCTGCCTGCATTGCACACTACAACTCATTATAACTAAGCCATTATACTAGCAAACACTCAGTGTACCTAGTGGCATCCTAAACGTGGCTATTGGACTTTGCTATAGTCCCACTAGTGCAAAGACATTTGCAGCACCTCTGCCTGCATTGCACACTCCAACTCATTATAACTAAGCCATTATACTAGCAAACACTCAGTGTACCTAGTGGCATCCTAAACGTGGCTATTGGACTTTGCTATAGTCCCACTAGTGCAAAGACATTTGCAGCACCTCTGCCTGCATTGCACACTCCAACTCATTATAACTAAGCCATTATACTAGCAAACACTCAGTGTACCTAGTGGCATCCTAAACGTGGCTATTAGACTTTGCTATAGTTCCACTAGTGCAAAGACATTTGCAGCACCTCTGCCTGCATTGCACACTCCAACTCATTATAACTAAGCCATTATACTAGCAAACACTCAGTGTACCTAGTGGCATCCTAAACGTGGCTATTGGACTTTGCTATAGTCCCACTAGTGCAAAGACATTTGCAGCACCTCTGCCTGCATTGCACACTCCAACTAATTATAACTAAGCCATTATACTAGCAAACACTCAGTGTACCTAGTGGCATCCTAAAGGTGGCTATTGGACTTTGCTATAGTCCCACTAGTGCAAAGACATTTGCAGCACCTCTGCCTGCATTGCACACTCCAACTCATTATAACTAAGCCATTATACTAGCAAACACTCAGTGTACCTAGTGGCATCCTAAACGTGGCTATTGGACTTTGCTATAGTCCCACTAGTGCAAAGACATTTGCAGCACCTCTGCCTGCATTGCACACTCCAACTCATTATAACTAAGCCATTATACTAGCAAACACTCAGTGTACCTAGTGGCATCCTAAACGTGGCTATTGGATTTTGCTATAGTCCCACTAGTGCAAAGACATTTGCAGCACCTCTGCCTGCATTGCACACTCCAACTCATTATAACTAAGCCATTATACTAGCAAACACTCAGTGTACCTAGTGGCATCCTAAACGTGGCTATTGGACTTTGCTATAGTCCCACTAGTGCAAAGACATTTGCAGCACCTCTGCCTGCATTGCACACTACAACTCATTATAACTAAGCCATTATACTAGCAAACACTCAGTGTACCTAGTGGCATCCTAAACGTGGCAATTGGACTTTGCTATAGTCCCACTAGTGCAAAGACATTTGCAGCACCTCTGCCTGCATTGCACACTCCAACTCATTATAACTAAGCCATTATACTAGCAAACACTCAGTGTACCTAGTGGCATCCTAAACGTGGCTATTGGATTTTGCTATAGTCCCACTAGTGCAAAGACATTTGCAGCACCTCTGCCTGCATTGCACACTCCAACTCATTATAACTAAGCCATTATACTAGCAAACACTCAGTGTACCTAGTGGCATCCTAAACGTGGCAATTGGACTTTGCTATAGTCCCACTAGTGCAAAGACATTTGCAGCACCTCTGCCTGCATTGCACACTCCAACTCATTATAACTAAGCCATTATACTAGCAAACACTCAGTGTACCTAGTGGCATCCTAAACGTGGCTATTGGACTTTGCTATAGTCCCACTAGTGCAAAGACATTTGCAGCACCTCTGCCTGCATTGCACACTCCAACTCATTATAACTAAGCCATTATACTAGCAAACACTCAGTGTACCTAGTGGCATCCTAAACTTGGCTATTGGACTTTGCTATAGTCCCACTAGTGCAAAGACATTTGCAGCACCTCTGCCTGCATTGCACACTCCAACTCATTATAACTAAGCCATTATTCTAGCAAACACTCAGTGTACCTAGTGGCATCCTAAACGTGGCTATTGGACTTTGAATAGTCCCACTAGTGGAAAGACATTTGCAGCACCTCTGCCTGCATTGCACACTACAACTCATTATAACTAAGCCATTATACTAGCAATTTTTTCTGCCAGTTTAAGGGCCGTAGTTGCATTGTCAGGGATATTTATTCTTTATTATTCTGCTGTTAATAAAGCTAGACCACCACTGCAATCTACACCACCTCTCAATTTTTACTACCACATTTTCAGTCCACAATCTTGTCGCAATCAACATGAGTGGCAAAATGACAGATGCTGGTGGAAAGGGGAAGAGGCGTGGTGGAAAAGGCAAAAAAGGTTTTGTCCGTGGGGAAGGTGGCAAAGCTCCATTATCATCTGCTGAAGATAGACCATCTACCAGCAAAAGTAAGATGTCTACTACTTACCGTGGACAATCCGATCTGCTCCCTTTTTTATGGACACTAACAACAGGAACAAAGGTAGATGATGGCCAAAAAAGGAAAATGCTTGAATGGATACCGCATCCAAAAAACACCAGTCCTCTGAGTTGTCATCCCAATCAAACTTGCTTTCTCCCAGCTCTGAAGTCTCCATCAGCCCTGCACAGTATGGTGGAACTGAGATGGCTGAGTCTGCAGAGCTGTTCAGTCACACTATAGCCTGGGAATCAGAGGTCTGCTCCCAAGCTACAGTGAGTACAGAACAGGAAATGGTCTGCAGTGATGCCCAGAACCTTTGTGACTCTGATTCAGGCCGTGAGGACCACGTTTCTGAGCATAATGTTGACCCTTTGTCACAAACTGTAACACCTGTGGTTATAGACAATGAGGAACATACTGATGAAGATGAGACTCAGATACCCGATTGGGATGACAACTTAAATATTCGGTCAGGGCAAGAAGAGGCTCAGTCTGAGGGGGAGGGGAGTGCAAACACAACAATTGATGATGAAGTTCTAGATCCCACCTACTGTCAACCCACAGTCAGGCACTCAAGGAGGTCAACAGAGGTGGTGGAGGAGGATGCAACTGATGACGAAGTTACCTTGCGCCTTCCTGGACAGAGTCGGAGTACTAGTAGCACGTCTACAACTGCATCCTCAGCCACCACTCTGCCTCTGAGCATTATTCGGGGTGGATCAACAGGTCGCATGGCCTCTAAGCCTTGCCTAGCCTGGTCCTTTTTTGACATAGAAAAAGATCGCCCAAATTATGTGATCTGTAAAATTTGTCATGGTTCTCTTAGTAGAGGTCAAAACCTCAGCAGTTTGACAACTTCTTCCATGAATCGTCACATGAATAAATATCATATGGCCCGGTGGGAAGCTCACCGTGCTGCAATGCGGCCTAGCGGAGCGAACCATCCACCGCCTGCCCCTTCCAGTGCATCCGCGCGCTCGTCATCTTCTAGGACTGTGGGGACAGCTGTCACACCTGTTTTTCCACCCACAACTTCCACCACTGTAACCGCAACAGGCAGTTTGCTTGGTAGGTCGTCAGTTGGTTTGGAAGGGGGAAACAAGTGAGTGTGTACAGCTCTCTCAGACATCGATAGCACCAATGTTGGATGAAGGCAACATCATGTCTCCGCCTGCACTTTCCTCACAAACCTGCATTTTTCCAGGGACACCCTACTCAACACCGTCTACACACAGCAGCCAGATCTCTGTCCCTCAGATGTGGTCAAATAAAAGGCCACTTCCTGCGACCCATGACAAAGCTAAGAGGTTGACTCTATCCCTCTGTAAGCTGTTGGCTACAGAAATGCTTCCTTTCCGCCTAGTGGACACACAGGATTTTAGAGACCTTATGTCTGTCGCTGTGCCCCAGTACCAGATGCCTAGTCGCCACTACTTCTCTAAGAAAGGTGTGCCCGCGCTACACCAGCATGTCGCACACAACATCACCGCTTCCTTGAGAAACTCTGTGTGTGAACGGGTGCATTTCACCACCGATACTTGGACCAGTAAGCATGGACAGGGACGTTACATGTCGCTCACTGGGCACTGGGTAACTATGGTGATAGATGGTGAAGGGTCTGCTGCACAAGTCTTGCCGTCCCCACGACTTGTGTGTCAATCCTCTGTCTGTCCAAGTTCCGCCACTGCTTCTGCATCCTCCACCTCATCTGGGTCCTCCACCTCCGCCCCAAGCCTGCCTGGTCAGGCCACCAGCGTTCTCACTGCGCAGAAGGAATCACGCACCCCTCATTACTATGCTGGCAGCAGAGCGCAACGGCATCAGGCGGTCTTTAGCTTGACATGTCTTGGGAATAAGAGTCACACAGCTGAGGAGTTGTGGTCAGCTCTGCGGTCCGAGTTTAATAAATGGTTGTCTCCACTCAACCTGCAGCCTGCTAAGGCCGTGTGCGATAATGCTGCAAACCTGGGTGCGGCCCTTCGCCTGGGCAAGGTGATACACGTACCTTGTATGGCTCACGTGTTGAACCTTGTCGTGCAGCAATTTTTAACACACTATCCCAGCCTAGATGGCCTTCTGAACAGGGCACGAAAACTGTCTGCTCACTTCCGCCGTTCAAGCGCCGCAGCTGAGCGACTTGCATCGCTCCAGAAGTCTTTCGGCCTGCCGGTTCATCGCCTGAAATGCGATGTGGCGACACGCTGGAATTCAACTCTCCACATGTTATAGCGACTGTGGCAGCACCGCCGTGCCCTGGTGCAATACGTCATGACGTATAGCCTGGGCCAACGAGATGCAGAAGTGGGGCAGATCACCCTGATGGAGTGGTCTCAGATCAAGGACCTATGCACCCTTCTGCACAGTTTCGACATGGCGACGAATATGTTTAGCGCTGACAATGCCATTATCAGCATGACGATTCCAGTCATTTACATGCTGGAGCACACGCTAAACACTATTCGGAGTCAGGGGGTGGGACAACAGGAAGGGGATGAACTACAGGAGGATTCATATGCGCAAGACACAACAACATCACCAAGGTCCAGACGTTCATCATCACCAAGGCGCCAGGCATGGGAGCATGGGGGACAGGGATCAACAAGGGCGCATGGTAGCAGGTGAGATGTTGAGGAAGGTGCAGGAGGACATGAAGAAATGGAGGACGAACTGTCCATGGACATGGAAGACTCAGCAGATGAGGGAGACCTTGGTCAAATTTCAGTTGAAAGAGGTTGGGGGGAGATGTCAGAGGAAGAAAGAATGGTTAGCACCTCTATGCCACAAACACAGCGTGGACTTGGTCCGCATGGCTGCGCAAGACACATGAGTGCCTTCTTGTTGCACTACCTCCAACATGACCCTCGTATTGTCAAAATTAGAAGTGATGATGACTACTGGCTTGCCACACTATTAGATCCCCGGTACAAGTCCAAATTTTGTGACAAAATTCCAGCCATAGAAAGGGACGCACGTATGCAGGAGTATCAGCAGAAGCTGTTACTCGATCTTAGATCCGCTTTTCCACCAAACAACCGTGCAGGTGCAGGGAGTGAATCTCCCAGTTGTAACTTGACAAACATGGGACGGTCTCGTCATCTTCAACAGTCTACACGTACCAGTAGGACCGTATCTGGTGCTGGTAACAGCAATTTTATGGAATCTTTTCATAATTTTTTTAGACCCTCCTTTGCAAGGCCACCAGAGACAACAAGTCTGACACATAGTCAACGGCTGGAGAGGATGATACAGGAGTATCTACAAATGAACATCGATGCCATGACTTTGCAAATGGAGCCTTGCTCATTTTGGGCTTCAAATCTAGAAAAATGGCCAGAGCTATCCAGTTACGCCTTGGAGATTTTGTCGTGTCCAGCTGCCAGCGTTGTCTCTGAACGTGTCTTCAGTGCTGCTGGGTGTGTGCTGACAGATAAGCGCACGCGTCTGTCCAGTGACAATGTGGACAGACTGACGTTCATCAAAATGAACAAGTCATGGATCCAGAAGGAATTTACAACCCCTGTGTCATCCTGGGGAGAGTAAATGCTTGTGGATTTGGAATGTGCTTGATGCAAATCTAGCTGTGAAGTGTACAACTAGGGCACAAGTGCTGCCACTGAATGGGTGGGTGTGTGTGGGGCACAATTTTTGGAAAAAAGGGAGACTTCGCTTGGAGTAACCCTTGCTTACATTGTTTTTAAAAGAAGCCAAGATGAACAAGTCATGGTTCAGCAAAGACTTTGCTACCTACCCCGGTGTCATCCTGGGGACGGATAAGAATGGCGTATTTTTAAATGTGCTTGATGCAAATCTAGCTGTGAATTGTACAACTGGGGCACAACTGCTGCCACTGAAGGGGTGGGTGTGTGTGGGGCCCAATTTTTGTAAAAAAGGGAGACTCCGCTTGGAGTAACCCTTGCTTGCTGTGTTTTTAAAAGTAGCCAAGATGAACAAAGCTGGGATCAGGAAAGACTTTGCTACCTACCCCGGTGTCATCCTGGGGACGGTTAAGAATAGCGTATTTTTGAATGTGCTTGATGCAAATCTAGCTGTGAAGTGTACAACTAGGGCACAAGTGCTGCCACTGAATGGGTGGGTGTGTGTGGGGCACAATTTTTGGAAAAAAGGGAGACTTCGCTTGGAGTAACCCTTGCTTACATTGTTTTTAAAAGAAGCCAAGATGAACAAGTCATGGTTCAGCAAAGACTTTGCTACCTACCCCGGTGTCATCCTGGGGACGGTTAATTATGGCGTATTTTTGAATGTGCTTGATGCAAATCTAGCTGTGAATTGTACAACTGGGGCACAACTGCTGCCACTGAAGGGGTGGGTGTGTGTGGGGCCCAATTTTTGTAAAAAAGGGAGACTCCGCTTGGAGTAACCCTTGCTTGCTGTGTTTTTAAAAGAACCCAAGATGAACAGAGCTGGGATCAGGAAAGACTTTGCTACCTACCCCGGTGTCATCCTGGGGACGGTTAAGAATAGCGTATTTTTGAATGTGCTTGATGCAAATCTAGCTGTGAAGTGTACAACTAGGGCACAAGTGCTGCCACTGAATGGGTGGGTGTGTGTGGGGCACAATTTTTGGAAAAAAGGGAGACTTCGCTTGGAGTAACCCTTGCTTACATTGTTTTTAAAAGAAGCCAAGATGAACAAGTCATGGTTCAGCAAAGACTTTGCTACCTACCCCGGTGTCATCCTGGGGACGGTTAATTATGGCGTATTTTTGAATGTGCTTGATGCAAATCTAGCTGTGAATTGTACAACTGGGGCACAACTGCTGCCACTGAAGGGGTGGGTGTGTGTGGGGCCCAATTTTTGTTAAAAAAGGAGACTCCGCTTGGAGTAACCCTTGCTTGCTGTGTTTTTAAAAGAAGCCAAGATGAACAGAGCTGGGATCAGGAAAGACTTTGCTACCTACCCCGGTGTCATCCTGGGGACGGTTAAGAATAGCGTATTTTTGAATGTGCTTGATGCAAATCTAGCTGTGAAGTGTACAACTAGGGCACAAGTGCTGCCACTGAATGGGTGGGTGTGTGTGGGGCACAATTGTTGGAAAAAAGGGAGACTTCGCTTGGAGTAACCCTTGCTTACATTGTTTTTAAAAGAAGCCAAGATGAACAAGTCATGGTTCAGCAAAGACTTTGCTACCTACCCCGGTGTCATCCTGGGGACGGTTAATTATGGCGTATTTTTGAATGTGCTTGATGCAAATCTAGCTGTGAATTGTACAACTGGGGCACAACTGCTGCCACTGAAGGGGTGGGTGTGTGTGGGGCCCAATTTTTGTAAAAAAAGGGAGACTCCGCTTGGAGTCACCTTGCGGTGTTTTACATGATTTTAGAAGGGCGTGCCATGCCTATATCTGTGTGTCATCCTCTTTTTCCTTGTCCAGCTCTTTTGTTTTCGCATGAGTATATGTCCTTGTCACTTTCCCATGTGTTTGTGTTGTGTTGTGAGTTGTTTGTCACCTTTTGGACACCTTTGAGGGTGTTTTCTAGGTGTTTTTTCTGTGTTTGTGATTGCCTGCCATTGTTTCCTATGCAGTTCGAGTTCGGTTCGTCGAAAGTTCGACGAGCCGAACTCGAACGGGACCTCCGTTCGGCGAACCGACCTCGAGCCGAACCGGGACCGGTTCGCTCATCTCTAGTGAATAGTTCCCCATATGCGGCTGCATGCAATAACGTGCTAAAAATAAATATCAATAGCTCTCTGTTGTGGTAAGTGCTGGGAAATAGGGTTCGTAAATACCCCCAGGTAAACATCCCGGGAGGGGTATACCACAGAATGAGTCAACGTACCACCTACAGGTGAATACAGAATAAGCACGGCACAAAATCAGAGACCAGCAAGGAGCTTACCAACTTAATGTAGAAGAGCATGCAGGCACACATGGGGAAAGTCCCAACACATGTTTCGTGTGATGACTTCTTCAGGGAACTGTGGACAACAGGGAGAGGAGTGAGCCTAATATACCTGCCGTGATGATATAGAATTAGCAGCACATGTCGCAGTTCCATGGGGCAGGGAGGCGCAGCGTCAGTGTGGGCGGCTACTCCAGCATCGTCAGGGTTAGGGAAACTCCCTTAGTGACGTCAGTTAGCCCAGGGGACGCCAGAAGGAGAGCCGTACCCACTGCACATGCGCAATCCCGCAACCAGGAAGTACGATCGCCAATACCATATTGAGTCCTGGCAGAGGTAACGGCAGATAACGCTAATGGACATCCAAATGGGGAACATCATACATAGTAGATAAAGATAGTAAATCATTATACAGCCGTAACAGTGACTATAATACATATAATACTAGTACAAAAGCAGACTAAAAGTATCATAGCCAGTTAATATAAATAGTGAATCGTTAATAGATGTACAAAAATGTAAAACCACAACAGTAGCTAAAATACATATATTAAATCAGGTACATCGCATCATAGTACAAATTACCAAAGAATATTAACATAAGCTGAATAATGATAGGTAAATTCAATAAGATGATGATCCCAGATAGTTTTTTGGTTCCATTTTCCTTTCTCTTATTCATATTCGTTATTCTATATAGTAGAACAATGACTTCAACTATGGTATAGAGAGGTCCGGCAAGGGTATTTGAGCAGTGAGGGGAGTGAACTGTGAAAAAAGGGACACAGAGGAGTGAAATTAAAAAAGCATAAAAATATTTTTATAAGGATTAAAAAGACTCAGAAAAAAGCGATCAACACCAGGTCCAGATCTTCCATGACTTAGTCATGGGAGATCTGAAATCACTTTCCAAGAGTAACCCATCTAAAAATCTTTCGGTAAAACATCAACGGGCTCTTGACGAATTGAAGAATTGAATTGAAGAAGCTGGAAGGGGTAGTGATAAAACCAGCGGATAAGGGGGGTAACGTGGTAATTTGGCCTACCACCATGTATGAGCGCGAGGTGTATAGGCAACTGAGGAACGCTGATTTTTACCAGATGCTCCCCTCGAATCCGACTAATGCCTTCTTAACTCAGTTGACTCTCATACTCGAAAATTCTCTCGCGTCGGGCACTATCACTAAAAAGATCTATGATGGTCTCCTTCCGAGGTTGCCAGTGACGCCCACGTTCTACTTATTGCCTAAAATACATAAGAACCCTTGGGACGTCACTAAGGGAGTTTCACTAACCCTGGCGATGCTGGAGTAGCCGCCCACACTGACGCTGCGCCTCCCTGCCCCATGGAACTGCGACATGTGCTGCTAATTCCATATCATCACGGCAGGTATATTAAGCTCACTCCTCTCCCTGTTGTCCACAGTCCCCTGAAGAAGTCATCACAAGAAACACGTGTTGGGACTATCCCCATGTGTGCCTGCATGCTCTTCTATGTTATGTTGGTAAGCTCCTTGGTGGTCTCTGGTTTTGTGCCGTGCTTATTCTGTATTCACCTGTAGGTGGTACGTTGACTCATTCTGTGGTAAACCCCTCCCGGGTTTTTTACCTGGGGGTATTTACCAACCCTATTTCCCAGCACTTACCACACCAGAGAGCTATTGATATTTATTTTTAGCACATTATTGCATGCAGCCGCATATGGGGAACTATTCACCCTCGTTGTCTTTAAAACCTATCTGTATACCCATTGTACTATGCATGCCCCGTATTATATATTCTTGTCTGATCAATTAAAAACATACTTTTTATCTGCACATTGGTGCTTATGATTGTTTATTGATTCTGACTATGGGGTATGTGGTTATCTTGACAAAATGAAAGACTTCCATTCTTTTTGTATATATATCACTCTACTGAAACTGCCCTAACCAAAGTCACCAATGATCTACTAACCGCCAAAGCCAAGCGACACTACTCTAGCCTCCTCCTCCTGGACCTGTCCCCTGCCTTCGACACAGTAGACCATTCCCTCCTATTACAGATTCTCTCATCTCTGGGCATCACAGACGTGGCCCTATCTTGGATATCCTCATACCTAACCGACCGAACTTTCAGCATCTTCCATTCTCACACCACTTCCTCATCTCGCCCCCTATCTGTCGGTGTCCCCCAAGGCTCAGTTCTTGGACCCCTGCTGTTCTCCATCTACACCTTCGGCCTGGGACAGCTCATAGAGTCCCACGGCTTTCAGTATCATCTCTATGCCGATGACACACAGATCTACCTCTCTGGACCTGACATTACCTCTCTACTAACCAAAATTCAACAATGTCTGTCTGCTATTTCATCCTTCTCTACGCGATTCCTAATGCTTAATCTGGACAAAACAGAGTTCATTGTCTTTCCTCCTCCTCACTCATCTCCTCCAACAAGCCTTTTCATCAAACTTGATGGTTGCTCACTCTCCCCAGTCTCACAAGCTCATTGCCTTGGAGTAACCCTCGGCTCTGCTCTATCCTTGAAGCCGCACATCCAAGCCCTCTTGACCTCATGCAGACTACTACTCAAAAATATCTCCCGGATCCGTGCTTTCCTTAACCAAGAATCAGCAAAAACATTAGTGCATGCCCTCATCATCTCCCGCCTCAACTACTGCAACCTTCTGCTCTCTGGCCTCCCTTCCAACACTCTTGCACCCCTCCAATCTATCCTAAACTCTGCGGCCCGCTTAATCCACCTCTCCCCTCGCTATTCCCCAGCCTTGCCACTCTGCCAATCCCTCCACTGGCTTCCCATCGCCCAATGACTCCAATTCAAAACATTAGCCTTGACATACAAAGCCATCCACATTCTGTCTCCTCCTTACATCTGTGACCTAGTCTCCCAGTACCTACCTGCACGCAACCTCAGATCCTCACAAGATCTCCTTCTCTACTCCTCTCTTATCTCCTCTTCCCACAATCGCGTACAAGATTTCTCCCGTGCCTCCCCCATACTCTGGAACGCTCTACCTCAGTATATCAGACTCTCCCCTACCGTGGAAGGCTTCAAGAGGAACCTCAAGACCCACCTCTTCCAACAAGCCTACAACCTACAATAGCCCTCAGTCCAGTACACCACTGCACAACCAGCTCTGTCCTCACCTATTGTACCATCACCCATTCCCTGTAGACTGTGAGCCCTCGCGGGCAGGGTCCTCTCTCCTCCTATACCAGTCTGTTTTGTACTGTTAATGATTGTTGTACATATACCCTCTTTCACTTGTAAAGCGCCATGGAATAAATGGCGCTATAATAATAAATAATAATAATAGCAATTTCTATATTAAATACATTATTTATTTAGTTTATAGTTTGTTTCCAAAAGTTCCTTAGTGAACTACATGACCAGAACATGTGTAAGATATCAGCTGGTCCAATTCCACATCCTGGACATACAGTATCTGCTCTCACTTCTATTTTGTAAAGAAATTTAGAGGTTCTATAGACCTGGTGTAATAAGTACAATTGTGACCCCTGAGATTCACTGGTGGACAATTGTGGGACTGAGAAAATCAAGTCCCAGTGTTCAGGATTAATTACACAAATGTCCTTCTCTCAGCTTTATTTTATTTTTTTATGGATGGCTTGAGATGAATGGTGCCAGCAATAACCTATAAAATCTAGAAATAGCTCCTGTTATGCAACTCTGGTTTGAATCCATGGTAAATAGTAAATGACTGTGTATTTTGAGCTGTGCCATCTTAGTCTGCTTAGACCAGAAGTCAAAAACACGTGGGCCGCATCCACAAGGATGGGACATAAGTTAAAGAGGACAAGGCTGGGTCACGTTACTAAATGATTGGCACATTACTACAGGATGGTGACAATAATGGGGCACATTAGCTAAAGGGGACAAGGCTGGGGCACATTACTACTGGATGGGGACAAGGATGGGGCACATATCTAAAAGGGGACAAGGATGGGCACATTACAACAAGATGGGGACAAGGATGGGGCACATTTGTAAAAGGGGACAAGGATAGGCACATTACTACAAGATGGGCACTTTACTACAGGATTGGGACAAGGATATGGCACATTACTACTGGATGGGGACAAGGATGGGGCACATTAGTTAAAGGGGACAAGGCTGGGGCACATTACTACAGGATGGGGTCAAGAAGGGGGCACATTTGTGAAAGGGGAGAAGGATGGGCACATTACGACAGGACGGAGACAAGGATGGGACACATTTGTAAAAGGGGACAAGGATGGGCACATTACCACAGTATGGGCACATTACAACAGGATGGACACATTACTACCAGGATGGGAACAAAGATGATACACATTACTACAGGATGGGCACATTTCTACAGGATGGATACAAGGATTGGCCACATTACTACAGGATGGGCACATTACTACAGGATAGGGACAAGGATGGGGCATATTACTACAGGATGGGGACAAGGACGGGGCAGATTAGTTAAAGGTGACAAGGCTGGGGCACATTACTATAGGATGGGGCCAAGGAAGGGGTATATTTCAAAAAGGGGACAAGGATGGGTACATTACTACAGATGAGGACAAAGATGGGCACATTACCACAGGATGGGCACATTACTACAGGATGGGGACAAGGATGGGCACATTACTACAGGATGGGGACAAGGATGGGTACATTACTTCAAGAAGGGGAACAGGATGTGGGACATTACAAAAAGATGTTGGGGAAAATTACTATAGGGTGTTAAATTGTAAAACTATATTAATTACAAGAAAGGGATAAAATGTAAAAAAAAGCATGACATTTTTTTTACCATCAAAAATGTTTTTATATATACATTTAAACCAAAAAAGTGCACATTTGTTATAATAAACAGGCAAAAAATTATCAAAAACAATGATCCAAAGGTGTAGAGAAAAAAAATATGGTACTAAAAATTTTACTTTGTCTTGCAATCAATGCAGCCCCCCAAATTATTTTTTTTATATGTGCGGCCCATACACCCAGCCAAGTTTGAGACCCCTGGTTTAGACCAAGCTTGGTGTATTTGAAGATATTGGGAAAAGTACTTGTGTGGGTGAAGGAATTTATATTTCAGTTGTTGGAAACTTTTAAAAAAAAATCTGCCTGGAGTTGAGCAATGCATTCCAGCTTTCTTGAAAGGGCTAAAACCCTCTAACCTAAACATCTTTGGAGGTTTTGAGTTTTACCACAGAGTAAATGGAGTATACCCCTCACTGTCTAATAATTGTAAAATAATAAAAAAAGAAAAATCTAAAAACTGAAAAAACACTGTGACCCCACTAATCACAAGGATCTAGTGTCCCCCATTCCCCTATAATAGCCATTAGGACTTAAGGTGGCTTTACACACTGCAACATCTCAAACGACATCGCTGTAATGTCACCGGTTTTGTGACGTAATAGCGACCTCCCCAGCGACATTGCAGTGTGTGAAACACATCAGCGACCTGGCCCCTGCTGTGAAGTTGCTGATCGCTACAAATCGTTCAGGACCATTCTTTGGTCCTTTGTTTCCTGCTGTGCAGCAAAGTCTCAGTGTGTAAAGGGGACTTAAAGCACTGGAAACGAGTGGTGTGTCACAATATCTGTCAATCACTATTCTCTGTCAGTCGGTCTCTCCCTCTCGGTCTCTATTCTCTCTCTGTCGGTCCGTCACTATCTCTGTCCCTCTCTCACAGTCTGTCGGTCATTTTCCCCTCCTCTCTCATACTCACCGATCCCCGATCCTCGGCGCGGCGCTGCACGGCATTCACACTGCTGCGGCGGCTTTTCCTCTTTTGAAAAAGCCGGCCGCTCATTAAACAATTTCGTATTCCCTACTTTCCCCGCCCACAGGCGCCTATGATTGGTTGCAGTGAGACACGCCCCCACGCTGAGTGACAGGTGTCTCACTGCACCCAATCACAGCAGCCGGTGGGCGGGTCTATACTGTGCAGTGAAATAAATAATTAAATAATTAAAAAAAAACGGCGTGCGGTCCCCCCCAATTTTAATACCAGCCAGATAAAGCCATACGGCTGAAGGCTGGTATTCTCAGGATGGGGAGCTCCACGTTATGGGGAGCCCCCCAGCCTAGCAATATCAGTCAGCAGCCGCCCAGAATTGCCGCATACATTATATGCGACAGTTCTGGGACTGTACCCGGCTCTTCCCGATTTGCCCTGGTGCGTTGGCAATTTGGGGTAATAAGGAGTTATTGGCAGCCCATAGCTGCCAATAAGTCCTAGATTAATCATGTCAGGCGTCTCCCCGAGAAACCTTCCATGATTAATCTGTAAATTACAGTAAATAAACACACACACACGAAAAAATCCTTTATTAGAAATAAAAAACACAAACAAATTCCCTCATCACCAATTTAATAAGCCCCAAAAAGCCCTCCTTGTCCGGCGTAATCCACGGACCTCCAGCGTCGCATCCAGCTCTCCTGCATGCAGGTGACAGGAGCAGCAGAAGACACCGCCGCTCCTGTCAGCTCCACGCAGCTAATGAAGACAGCCGCGCGATCGCCTGAGCTGTCACTGTGTGTCACAGACTGTGAGAGAGGGACAGAGATAGTGACGGACCAACAGAGAGAGAATAGAGACCGAGAGGAAGAGACCGACTGACAGAGAATAGTGATTGGCAGATATTGTGACACATCACTCGTTTCCAGTGTTTGACTAGCTAGGTCGTTCTGCAGGTCCGGATCGCTGTTGCGTCGTTGGCCAGGTTTGCCTGTTTGACAGCTCACCAGAGACTCACCAGAGACTTTGTAGCGATCCCGGCCAGGTTGGAATCGCTGGTGGGATCGCTGAAAGTCTCAGTGTGTAAAGGGGCCTTGCCTGTACACAGGAAGAGTTCAACACTGCCCCACCATTTTAAGTTTATGACACTGCTCAAGACAGCCAATTGCAGCTGTATTGATGTAATTTTTAATTTTTCTTACCCAAAAAACGAAGTTGATAATAAAGAGACAAATCTATAATTATTTCCTTTGATCAAATCAATGATTACAGCAATCCTCCAAAGAGGGATACCACTTAGAAATAGATTATTAAAGCAAATTTAAGAGGCATAAAATGTAACTTTTAATCTAGTTATATTAAAAGCTTTTAATCAAGCTAGTAACCCAAAGCTCACTGGACTGCTGGTACAACCAGCTTAAAGTGTAATGTCCAGGGAGCCTATGACATATAACAAAATAATCAAAAAAACAAAACATACATAAGAAGGGAATTTTGTTACTTACCGTAAATTCCTTTTCTTCTAGCTCTTATTGGGAGACCCAGACGATTGTTTTAGTTTTGACGATTGGGGTATAGCTACTGCCCTCTGGAGGCCACACAAAGCACTACATTAAAAGTGCAAGGCCCCTCCCCCTCTGGCTATACCCCCCCCGTGGTATCACGGGTTCTCCAGTTTTAGTGCCAAAGCAAGAAGGAGGAAGCCAATAACTGGTTTAAACAAATTAACTCCGAATAACATCGGAGAACTGAAAAACCGTTCAACATGAACAACATGTGTACCCGCAAACAACAAAAAAACATCCCGAAGGACAACAGGGCGGGTGCTGGGTCTCCCAATAAGAGCTAGAAGAAAAGGAATTTACGGTAAGTAACAAAATTCCCTTCTTCTTCAGCGCTCTATTGGGAGACCCAGACGATTGGGACGTCCAAAAGCTGTCCCTGGGTGGGTAAATAAATACCTCATGTTAGAGCTGCAAAACAGCCCTCCCCTACGGGGGTGTCACTGCCGCCTGCAGGACTCTTCTACCTAAGCTGGCATCCGCCGAAGCATAGGTATGCACCTGATAATGCTTGGTGAAAGTGTGCAGACTGGACCAGGTAGCTGCCTGGCACACCTGTTGAGCCGAAGCCTGGTGACGTAATGCCCAGGACGCACCCACGGCTCTGGTGGAGTGGGCTTTTAGCCCCGAAGGAACCGGAAGCCCCGCAGAACGGTAGGCCTCTAGAATTGGTTCTTTGATCCATCGAGCCAGGGTGGCTTTAGAAGCCTGCAACCCCTTGCGCGGACCAGCGACAAGGACGAAAAGTGCATCGGCACGGCGTATGGGCGCCGTGCGGGAAATGTAGATTCTGAGTGCTCTCACCAGATCTAGCAAACGTAAGGCCTTTTCATACCGGTGAACCGGATGAGGGCAAAAAGAAGGCAAGGAAATATCCTGATTAAGATGAAAAGAGGATACGACCTTAGGGAGAAACTCCGGAATGGGGCGCAGCACAACCTTGTCCTGGTGGAACACCAGGAAGGGAGCCTTAGATGACAGAGCTGCCAGCTCAGACACTCGCCGAAGCGATGTGATTGCAACAAGAAACGCCACTTTCTGCGACAGCCGAGAAAAGGAAACTTCCTTCAGAGGCTCGAAGGGCGGCTTCTGGAGAGCAACTAGTACCCTGTTCAGATCCCATGGATCTAACGGTCGCTTGTACGGGGGCACAATATGACAGACCCCCTGCAAGAACGTGCGCACCTTAGGAAGACGTGCTAGACGCTTCTGAAAAAACACGGATAGTGCCGAAACTTGCCCTTTAAGGGAACTGAGCGACAAGCCCTTTTCTAACCCCGATTGCAGGAAGGAAAGAAACTTGGGCAATGCAAATGGCCAGGGAGACACTCCCTGAGCAGAGCACCAGGACAAGAAAATCTTCCACGTTCTGTGGTAGATCTTAGCCGAATTCGACTTTCTAGCTTGTCTCATTGTGGCAATGACTCCCTGAGATAATCCAGCAGATGCTAGGATCCAGGACTCAATGGCCACACAGTCAGGTTCAGGGCCGCAGAATTCTGATGGAAAAACGGCCCTTGGGACAGTAAGTCTGGTCGGTCTGGCAGTGACCACGGTCGACCGATCGTGAGATGCCACAGATCCGGATACCACGACCTCCTCGGCCAGTCTGGAGCGACGAGTATGACGCGGCTGCACTCGGATCTGATCTTGCGTAGCACTCTGGGCAAGAGCGCCAGAGGCGGAAACACGTATGGGAGCTGAAACTGCGACCAATCTTGAACCAAGGCGTCTGCCGCCAGAGCTCTTTGATCGCGCGACCTCGCCATGAATGCCGGGACCTTGTTGTTGTGCCGGGATGCCATTAGGTCGACGTCCGGCACTCCCCAGCGGCGACAGATTTCCTGAAACACGTCCGGGTGAAGGGACCATTCCCCTGCGTCCATGCCCTGGCGACTGAGGAAGTCTGCTTCCCAGTTTTCTACGCCTGGGATGTGAACCGCGGATATGGTGGATGCTCTGTCCTCCACCCACATTAGAATGCGCCGGACTTCTTGGAAGGCTTGCCGACTGCGCGTCCCTCCTTGGTGGTTGATGTATGCCACCGCTGTGGAGTTGTCCGATTGGATTCGGATCTGCTTTCCTTCCAGCCACTGTTGGAAGGCCAGTAGAGCAAGATACACTGCTCTGATCTCCAGAACATTGATCTGAAGGGTGGACTCCTGCGGAGTCCACGTCCCCTGAGCCCTGTGGTGGAGAAATACTGCTCCCCACCCTGACAGACTCGCATCTGTCGTGACTACTGCCCAGGATGGGGGCAGGAAGGATCTTCCCTGAGACAATGATGTGGGAAGGAGCCACCATTGTAGAGAGTCTTTGGCCGTCTGGGAAAGCGAGACTTTCCTGTCCAGGGACGTTGACTTCCCGTCCCATTGGCGGAGAATGTCCCATTGAAGTGGGCGCAGATGAAACTGCGCAAAGGGAACTGCTTCCATGGCTGCCACCATCTTCCCTAGGAAATGCATGAGGCGCCGCAAGGGATGCAACTGGCCCTGCAGGAGAGATTGCACCCCTGTCTGTAGTGACCGCTGCTTGTCCAGCGGAAGCTTCACTATCGCTGCTAGAGTATGAAACTCCATGCCAAGATACGTTAGTGACTGAGTCGGTGATAGGATCGACTTTGGAAAGTTGATGATCCATCCGAAAGACTGTAGAGTCTCCAGCGTAGCATTCAGACTGAGTTGGCATGCCTCCTGAGAGGGAGCTTTGACCAATAAGTCGTCTAGGTAAGGAATCACCGAGTGACCCTGAGAGTGCAAGACTGCTACCACCGCCGCCATGACCTTGGTGAAGACCCGTGGGGCTGTCGCCAGACCAAATGGAAGAGCTACGAACTGAAAATGGTCGTCTCCTATCACAAAACGTAGAAAACGTTGATGTTCTGTAGCAATTGGCACGTGGAGATAAGCATCCTTGATGTCTATTGAGGCAAGGAAGTCTCCTCTGGACATTGAGGCAATGACAGAGCGGAGGGTTTCCATCCGGAACCTCCTGGCGTGCACATGTTTGTTGAGCCGTTTTAGGTCCAGAACAGGACGGAACGAGCCGTCCTTTTTTGGAACCACAAAGAGATTGGAGTAAAACCCTTGCCCTTGTTCCTGAGGAGGGACTGGGATAACCACTCCTTCCGCTTTTAGGGAATCCACCGCCTGCAGCAGAGCATCTGCTCGGTCTGGCCGTGGGGAGGTTCTGAAGAACCGAGCTGGAGGACGAGAATTGAACTCGATTCTGTACCCGCGAGACAAAATGTCCGTCACCCACCGGTCTTTGACCTGTGACATCCAAATGCCGGAAAAGCGGGAGAGCCTGCCCCCGACCGGCGATGCGGAGGGGGGGGGCTGGAAGTCATGAGGTAGCCGCTTTGGAAGCGGTACCTCCATTTGCTTTCTTGGGGCGTGTGTGAGTCCGCCACGAATCTGAGTTTCTTTGCGTCCTCTGAGTCCCTTTGGACGAGGTAAATGGTGTCTTGCCCGAACCTCGAAAGGACTGAAACCTCTGCTGCCACTTTTTCTGCTGAGGTTTGGGTGTTCTGGGTTGTGGTAAAGAGGAGTCTTTACCCTTGGACTGTTTAATGATGTCAGCCAATGGCTCGCCAAACAGTCTCTCTCTAGACAAAGGCAAACTGGTTAAACATTTTTTGGAACCAGCATCTGCTTTCCAGTCCTTTAACCACAAGGCTCTGCGCAAAACAACCGAATTGGCGGACGCCATTGAGGTGCGACTGGTAGATTCTAGGACCGCATTGATAGCGTAAGACGCAAACGCCGACATCTGCGTGGTAAGGTGCGCCACTTGCGGCACTGCTGGATGCATGATAGCATCCACTTTTGCTAAGCCAGCTGAAATAGCCTGGAGTGCCCATACGGCTGCGAATGCCGGAGCAAACGACGCGCCTATAGCTTCATAGACAGATTTTAACCAAAGGTCCATCTGTCTGTCATTGGCATCTTTAAGTGAAGCGCCATCCTCCACTGCAACTATGGATCTAGCTGCAAGTTTGGAAATCGGGGGGTCCACCTTTGGACACTGTGTCCAGCGCTTGACCACCTCAGGGGGGAAAGGGAAACGCGTATCTTTAGATCGTTTAGAGAAACGCCTTTCTGGGTGAGCGTCGTGCTTCTGGATTGATTCTCTGAAGTCAGAGTGATCTAACAAAGCACTCAGTTTACGCTTGGGATAAAGGAAACGAAACTTTTCCTGCTCCGCAGCCGCCTCTTCTGCTGAAGGGGCTGGGGGAGAAATATCCAACAGCCTATTGATGGCTGAGATAAGGTCGTCTACCATGGCATCCCCATCCGGGGTATCCAGGTTGAGAGGGGTTCCAGGAGTGGATTCCTGATCACTCTCATCAGACACATCACAGGGAGACTGATTGCGCTGAGACCCTGAGCAGTGTGAAGACGTCGAGGGTCTTTCCCAGCGAGCTCGCTTAGGGTGGCTGGGACCATCATCTGAGTCATAATCCTCGGCCTGTGAAGCCGGGGACCCCCCTGTGGGCTGGATACATTCCAAGTAAGGGGGACCTGAGGACAGAGGCCTCACCGTGCCCAGAGACTGAGCCCCATGCATAGATTGCAAGGTCTCAAGGATTTTTGCCATAGATACAGACATATTATCTGCAAAAACTGCAAAGTCCGTCCCTGTCACCGGGGCAGAACTTACAAGCGTCTCAGCCTGGGTCGCCACCTCTCCTGACTCCAGCTGGCGAAGCAGCACCGGGTCGGAGCATTGCACACAATGGGGGTCATCAGAGCCTGCTGGTAGATTAGCCCCACATGCAGCACACGCAGTATACACAGCCCTTTTTGCCTTGGCCGCCTTGCGTTTTGAGGATGACATGTTGCTGCTTCCACAGAGCGATCTGGGATATGCAGCCAGAAGCGCACCTCACAGTGCAAGAAATACAATATCTATATAACTGTACAGTACACCGATACACAGTGAGGCACTAGAGGGACCAGCACAGAAAAATCGCTTACCGCCCGCTTAAAAAGCGGGTGTGTGGTCGCCAGATAGCCCCTAGTCCAGGTCTCCCAGAGCCTTGCGTCCTTCCTCCAGCCAGGCATGCATGTAATGGCTGCCGGCGTCTCGAGAGAGGAAGGGGGGCGGGCCCTGGGCGTTCCTGGCCAAGAGCGGGAAGCCTGCTTCCCTCTGTGCATAGTGTGAGGGCTGGAGCATGTAAATCAGGCTCCAGCCCTCGTCGCTGCTTGCGAACAGCGTCTCTCCCCTACCCTGAATGACAGGGTGGGGGCGGGAACGAAACGGAGCTGCCGGCGTCCTAGGCCCAAAAAGCCGGGGACTAAAGTTATAACCGCCGCCGCCGTAAAAGCGCGGACGGCGGATCCCCGGCGCACCACAAGTCACAGCAGCGCCGCCCGGTCCAGAGGGGGTCGGCGCTGCGTTCCCAAACACAAACAATCCCCCAGTAATCTGTAGGGACACCAACTCCACTATAACACCCAGCCAGCCCGGAGTGTGTCTGTGCCTGCCGGGGACACAGAGTACCTGTAAGATGCAGGGCCCTGTCCCTGATCGTACTCCTGCTCCGAATCCATCAGGTTCTAATGGGTCTGTGGATGGAGCCCGGCATCAGAGCTGAGAGGCCGGCAGGATCCCACTTCCACAGAGCCCTACAAGGGGATGTGGAAGGAAAAACAGCATGTCAGGCTCCAGCCCTGTACCAGCAATAGGTACCTCAACCTTACAACACCATCCAGGGGTGAGAAGGGAGCATGCTGGGGACACTATATGTGTCCTCTTTTCTTCCATCCGAAATAGTCAGCAGCTACTGCTGACTAAAATCTGTGGAGCTATGCATGGAATGTCTGACCTCCTTCGCACACAAAGCTAAAACTGGAGAACCCGTGATACCACGGGGGGGGTATAGCCAGAGGGGGAGGGGCCTTGCACTTTTAATGTAGTGCTTTGTGTGGCCTCCAGAGGGCAGTAGCTATACCCCAATCGTCAAAACTAAAACAATCGTCTGGGTCTCCCAATAGAGCGCTGAAGAAAGAAAATATTGAGCATGATAATCTCACTCAAGGAAGAGACAGTGGTCCCAATAATGAGTGCCTTTGATCAAATCAAAAACAACATGTGTTAATGTGTAGTCTAAAGTAGTTCTGGATGAGTACGGGTGCTCAATATACAGTAGCGACCAAAAGTTTTTTATTTTTTTAAAAAGTGTGATTACTTCTGTCTGGTTGTTGTGATGCCATTTGCCTGATGATTTTAGTAAACCGGAAGCAATTGGTTGTCAGCTCTAAGGATGAAAATTGTGTTTGACATTATTTTATTCCTTTATGTGTTCGCTTTCCACATTTGCTGGGCCAATTGTTTTGCATATTTTGTTTTCCCTTTTTATTTTTTTGTGTGCTTGTGTGTTATTTGGATAAAATATAACAAAATCAAAGTCAATTTTATCACCAGATGTCAGGAAGCTTATTATTCTGAGAGTGAAGGCAGACAAAAGCCAAAAAGAGGTAGCTATGCAATTCAATTGTTCTCAGAGTCAAGTGTCACATATAATAAGGAGAAAAAGAAGATAGCTGACAAACCTAGAAGTGGACAACCACAGAATACTTCCTCCAAAGTTGATCACATTACTAAGAAAAAGTCAGTATCTGATGCCCATAAAACTACTGTACAGATTTTGCATGAAATGAAGGACGAATATGGGGTAAAAATGAGTTGCCAATCTGTGGTGCAAGGTCTAAGAGCACTAGGCTTGAATGCACAAGTTCCAGTCAAGAAGCCTTTCATCCCTCCAAATAACCGGAAGGCCAACTTGAGCTTGCCTTAGAACACAGACCAATCTGTCTCTTTAAATTGGCTAAGGTGTTGTGATCGGGTTAGTCCAAGTTCAATCTGTTTGGTAGTGATGGCAAGCCCTATGCATACCGCCAAATTGGAAAACGTAATGATGCAAGGTACCAAAGACCTACAGTGAAACATGATGGTGGCAATGTCATGGTTTGAGGCTGCTTTTCTGCATCAGCCATTGGCCCTCTGCAAAAAATTGAAAGAAATATGAATCCTACCATGTACAGGGATATTTGAGAGAATGTAATGCTGCCACAGGGTAAAGCCAAAGTAGGCCAGGGCAGGAAATTCCAGCAAGACAATGATCCTAAGCACATATCCAATTTAGTAAAAAATTGGTTAGCAAATAAAAATGTTTGGTTTGGCCATTGCAAAAGGCAATCACCTGAATTACACCCTATAGAGCGCCTTTGGAATGAGTTAGGGTGACAAGTTGGGGCAAGGTTTGCAAATGGAATTATTTAACATCCCTCAAGATGTTTTGAATACCCTAGTGACCCATCGGTGTAGTGCCGTAATTTAAGCAAGAGGTTTTGCTACAAAATACTAAGTTATGTCATTGTAAACAGTTAATTACTCTCTATGTTGTGATCAATAAATAGTAAATGCAAAACTTTTGGCAGTCAGATTTCTTTAATTAACCCCTTCACTACATCGTACGTATATATACGTCCTAGGTCACCTTCCTCATTATCACAGGCTACCGTGATGAGTCCACATTTATCCCTGCAAATGTCTGCTGATCTGATCAGTAGACATGTGAGGATAACAGGCGCAGGTGGAACAGAGATCCACCCGTGCCTGTTATCCCCTTAGATCACACTAAATCTAACAGTGCAATCCAATGTGCTCTGGTGGGCCCATGTCAGATGATTACCCCTGTCGCTGTTATGACTCACTTCCTTTGAATGTCGGCATCACTCTGATCAGCACAAGCAATAAGATCCTGCAGGAATAAAATCCCCTAAAGGGAATAATTAAATCAATAAATTATGTAAAAAAAAAAAGTTTTCAATACTAAAAAATAAAAAACAATAAATGTTCAAATCACCCCCCCCCCCTTTGGCCCCATTGAAAATAAAACTATAATAAAAAATAAACACGCATTTGGTATCACTGCATTCAGAATGCCCAATCTATCAAAATATAAAATCAATTAATCTGATCAGTAAAGTGCTTGGTGAGAAAAATATCCAAAACAACAAAATTATGTTTTATTTGGGTCACTGAAACATTGCACTAAAACATTGCATCTACCCAAAAAATTCTATGATTAAAAACACCAGCTCAAGACTCAAAAAGTAAGCCATCACTGAACCCCTAATCCTGAAAAATGAGAATGCTATAGGTCTTGGAAAATGGTGACAAAAGCACTGTGCCTTTTTTTTTTTTTTTTTTTTTTTTTTACAAACTTCTAAATTTTTTTTCACCACTTAGATAAAACTAAAACTATACATGTTTGATATCCACATCCTTGTTACTGACCTGAGAAATGATATTGCCTGGTCAGTTTTACCGTATAATGAACATGGTAAATAAACCCCCCAAAAAACAATTGTGCAATTGCACTTTTTTTGCAATTACACCACACTTGGAATTTTTTTTCCCGTCTTTCAGTACATGGTAAAATTAATCATGTCATTCAAAAGTACAACATGTCCAGTAAAAAACAAGCCTTCATATGGCTATACTGAAGGAAAAATAAAAAAGTTATGGCTCTTTGAAGAAGCGGAGGAAAAAAAAGAAAACAAAAAATGGAAAATTGCTGGGGGCTGAATGAGTTAAATGACCATATCTATATTCAAAAACATTTGGCTAAAATGAAAGTTTTATATGATGACGACTTCATGCACTTTCAATTCATCAGCAGGAAAATGGCAACACAACAAGCAGACAGAAGTAATCACACTTAAAAAAAAAATGCAAAACTGCAAAAAATGCAAAAACGTTTGGTCGCTACTATATGGTTAGATTATCTGTAACATCGAGATTATGTAAATATTTTACATACTAGTATGACAATTTTGTGGACTAAATTAAGAATGATAGAAAAAAACAATTTGCTATGTTAATGTTTACAAATTTTTTTACGATCCTCAAAGTCGAAAGACACTTCTTTTTATATATATATATATATATATATTACTTATTACCTTTCACGCCCATGAAGAGCCACTTCAAGCCTTTTGGGCAAGACTGACCTGTTTTTGATATTTCAATTTCACTTTTTCACTTGATTTCAATCCTCATGAGCATCAGTATTCTTTATATAATGTCCCAGGCATATAAAAAAAATCTCTTAAAGTTCCTCCTGTAATCTGGAGATTTCAATCATGCTCCTAAGTTACAATTTTAATGCATTTTCAAAATGTTTGGTCTCTCATAAAAATAAAAATGCCATGTTTAGTACATTTCTTTTCCCACAAACATAAACAAACCTTCACTTTTGACTTTCATCTTGTTTTACAGAACTTGTCGTTTTCAAAAATCTAGTATGCATCAACAACTATTTCTTTATATGTTTTCTTTCCGTATTAATTTTTTTTTTTTTTTTTACTGGAACATAATTTTGAATTTGTATAAAAATAAATTTTAATTTTTAAGTCTTATTTTTTTTGTTTTGGATTATAAAGTCACTTGATCCCCTCTAATGAGTCAGTTGTATTGTATTTCAGAATGGTTTTCATTGTTGAAGATATGTACACCTATAATTTTTTTTTTCCTGTTTTTTATAACGTCCCGACGGGACTTTATAAAAAACAGGAAAAAAAAATTATAGGTGTACATATCTTCAACAATGAAAACCATTCTGGAATACAATACAACTAACTCATTAGAAGGGATCAAGTGACTTTATAAAGGCAATCTCTACTAGTGTAAAACCAAATGGAAGAACAGGTATTCCTTAGGGTATGTTCACATGCGCATCTCTTTTTACAACAAAGATGTAGCATTTTTGTCCCCCAAAAAAAAAGTTTTGGTACCGTTTTAGCCAGTTGAAAAAAGATTCATTGCTCTCAGTAAGAGAAAAAAATATATAATTTTGTAGATGTAGGTGTGATACCTTTTAATGGCTAACTAAAATAAAATAAAATAGGATGTTACAAAGCAAGCTTTCGAGACATCTCAATTCCCTTTATCGGGCATGGTATGACAAAATATCTGAAGAAACACAAATATATACACAAACAGTGCAGAGGGATGGCATAATAAAAGGGCATTTAAATAAACAAATACTAAGCTTAGAAAGTGAATCCTTAATTAGCTTTGATTAGTGGTGTGAAAGTTTTATTGTCCCAATATCCATGTAGGATCAGAGGTCTGGTGCCCTCAGTCTCTGAAGCAGACTCCTCAGATTTTGTGGTGGGTCATAAATCCCCCTGACAGATTGAGTCCTGTGTGGACAGAATTAAACATTGTAATAAATTTGTATTCCCAGACCCTTCGATGTTCCGATACACCGATGTCTGTATTGAGCCATTTTGAATTTTTGTGGTGCTATCCAAAAAGTTGATTTCTGTTTTTGAGTTGTCCAATGTGAAGTTTATGGTAGGATGAAATGCATTGAATTTTTCATGGAATTTTAGATGCTCTTGCTTCGAAGGGTCGAACTAGTGCAAAAAAGTGCAATCAACACAAAACAAATTACAAATACATATAGATAAAAAGGTTTGATCTCATCCAGTATGTAGCTGAGATTTTCCATCCAAGTCCTCTGGATGGAAGCTGCAGAACAGATAATATAGAATTATACCTTGTCATGCCATGCAAAACTACCGCCCTAACAAGGGCAGCCCCCAAGTGTAGGAATAGATTACCCCAAATAACATAAACCCTCCTTACGCGTTTCTTCCACAATAACGTGGATTCCTCAGGGGAGCAATATGAGACCTGCAGTAGCAGGCTATAATGGGTTGGCTTGTCTATGCTTCAACCTCCAGTAGGGAGTTTTGAGTTGATTGCATTTTTTTTGCACTAGTTTGGTTATTTATGCTCCTGCATAATTTTAAAAGATTTAATACTAAGTATATTTTATTCTTAATTGCTTATTTTTATAACGTACCATCATCACATTTGGTATACACCATCTAAGTAATCCTCCTAATAGACATCACTTTGGTTCTATCTTTGCTGTCTATTCCTGAGGATTTGGTGTTCTACAATAGTCTCTTAGATCGGACTATGTCTTGTAACACAGAAGGGTTTTTATTAACTAATATTAAACTATTTTGATAATTTATGTCTTCCCTGTAGAGGTCTGTTGGGTTTTCCATCATTGACTTTTTAATCTCACTTTTCATTAAGCAGTCCATGCTGTACTTCTCTTGATACCACATATCCTCTTGAAAAACCATATTATCTTTACATTTTTCTAGGTTCCATATCCTTATTTCTTTTGTTAGAATGATGTTTTCTATCCCTTTCTGTAGCTTGCAGATGAGTTTGGTTTTTTATTTGCTGCATTTTCTAATTTTATCATTTTAGATTTATATTTGATCACAACTTGTCTGGTGTTCTAGCCATTACGTCTAGCATCTACAATACGTTTATGACACTTCCTTATAGACAGTAGGGTCTACAAATTATATTTTTAAAGTCTAAAGATAAGTTTTTGATTAAGCTTCATTTAGAATTTGAGTATGACGAGTTCACAGTGTTTTTCATTGTTTGCAACAGATAATTTACTTTCTTTAGCAAGGGCTAAAGTTTTTCCATCTCATTTAGTTTATCTGATTTTTTGGGGAGTTTTGTTCTTTGAAAATAATTGAAGTCAGTTGGGTATTTTCTCCTGCCTCATTTCTACTTCCAAGTCATTTTCTCTGACTGTAATCACTTATCCATCTTGCTGAAGTATGCATTTATCAGTATCACATCGTTAGCAGGACTAGTAAATTTCAATTTAGGCTTCTAACATTGTAACTGTCAAGACGACTCTATTTATTCTCTATTGTTCATAGTATGAACGTTAGAAGACATTAGAAGATTATTCAAATAGACAAAGAAAGATCCAATACTAAAACAAAAAAAAATAAATATATAAAGGCAGATGTGTCAGAAAATGCATATATAGAAATTGAGAGATTTGTTGTTCCCTCCTTAGTTTAAGGCTAGTTTCACACTTGCATTGTTGTCTTTCAGTTGCAATCCACCGTTTTGGAAAACAGCGGAATCCGTTAACGGATTCCGCTGCTTCCCATAGACTTGCATGGACGACGGATTGCAAGTGAAGTACCTGCGTTGCTTCCGCTGGCCGATGCTGCGTTGCTTCCGCAGGGCGGAAGTAACGCAGCATGTTACGTTTTATGAGCTGGATTTCGTTGCACATGCTCTCTCTGGCTCCCTGCACACGTAACCAGGGTACATATCGGGTTAGTAAGCAAAGCGCTTTGCTTAGTAACCTGATATTTACCCTGGTTACGTGTGCTAGGAGCCAGCGCTAAGCGGTGTACGCTGGTAACCAAGGTAAATATCAGGTAACCAAGCAAAGTGCTTTGCTTAGTTACCCGATATTTACTCTGGCTACGTGTGCAGTGAGCTTCCTCGCTCGGCTCCACCCACTCCCACACTCCACTCTGCATGTACACACACACACACACAGACGCACACGCACACACACATGCGCACGCACACACACACACACACACACACACATTCACCTGTCCTCAGCCATGCAGTCCCCGCGGCACTGACGTCCTCAGTGCCATGGTCCTGCTCGGCTCCGCCCCACGCACTCCACCCCCCCGCATACATTCTCGGTGGCCGAACGATCAGCTGATCACCCAGCGGCCGGCTGCTGTGAGCGATCAGCTGATCACCTGGCGACCGGCTGATGTGAGCGATCAGCTAATCACCCGGCGACCGGCTGCTGTGAGCGATCAGCTGATCACCCGACAGCCGGCTTTTGAGAGCGATCAGCTGATTGCCCGGCAGCCGGGTGATCAGCTGATCGTTCACAATAGTCTGCCACCGGTAAAACTGTAAAGAAAAAAAAAAGACAGATTCCGTTGTTTTGTACGATCCGTTGCATCCGTTGTGCCACTATATGCAACACATCTGTTGCATCCGTCACACAACGCAATGCAACGGATGCCGTTCAACGCAAGTGTGAAACTAGCTTAAGGTATAATTTGTGAATTGGTACGGGCTGTATCCTAAAAATCTAAGAAGATAGGAGATAAATTAACCCCTTCATGACCAGCCGATTTTTGCGCTTTCCTTTTTTTTTCGCCACCCTTCTCCCGAGTGCTGTAACTTTTTTATTTTTATGTCAATATAGTCATGTGGGTCTTGTTTTTTGCAGAACGATTTGTACTTTTAAATGAAACCATGAGTTTTACCATATACTGTACTGGAAAACAGCAAAAAAAATCCAAATGCGGAAAAATTGAAAAATAAGTGCAATTGCATGATTCTGTTTGAGATATTTTATTCATTGTGTTCACTATATGGTAAAACTGATGTGTTGGTGTGATGCCTCCGGTCAATGCGAGTTCGTAGATACAGAACATGTATAGGTTTACTTTTATCCAAGGCAAGGGTGGGGAACCTTTTTTCTGCCGGGCACCATTTAGAAATTTCTACCACAATTTGGGGGCTGCACAAAACTATCAACTTGAAAATTACCCTGCTATATTTGGTCAAACAATTAACTCACTGTGGCGGCTTGAGATGTTTATCTTAGGTGCGGCCATGATGTTAAGGGCCATTTCACGCATCCGGCATTTCACTCCAGTACAGTGTTAATACTGTACAATAGCATTGCGGCAAGTTCTGGTCACATGCTCCGGTCACATGAAAGCATGTGACCGTAGGTTGCCGCGATGCCATTGTACTGTATTACACTGTACTGGAGTGTGCCGCCTCCGGCAATCCAGCGAAAAGCTGGATGTGTGAAATGGGCCTAAGTGATATTGATCTTGTTTCTTCTCACAACTGCTTTTCCAGGTTTGAGTTGGCTGTGACTGCTGTATATACATCACAGGAGGGGATGGGGGCATATACATCTTAGGGGAGGGTTGGGAGGAATATAGATCACTGGGAGGCTGGGGGACATAGACATGACTAGGGAGAATGGGGGCATAGACATCAAAGGAGATGCTTAGGGCAAATACATCACTGGGGAGGGCTGGGAGGACTATTCATCACTAGCAAAGCTGCAGGGCACAAACGTGGCTTTTTGCATAGACATCACTGGGGGGTACATACATCACTGGGGGTATATACATCATTGATGGGGAGCACAGACATAGCTGGGGGGCATAAACATTGCAGGGGAGGGCTGGGAGGAATATACATCACTAGTGAAGGAGCGGAGCATATACATTACTGGTCGGCACAGACATCACTGGGACTATATACATCACTGGGGCTATATACATCACGGGGTATATACATCACTGGGGCTATATACATCACTGGGGGTATATACATCACTGGGGGTATATACATCACTGGGGTGCATAGACATATCTGGGGGGTACAAACATTGCTGGGGGGACAAACATAGCTGGGGAACAGCCAGCCAGGGGGATACTGGGGCACTGACAGCCCTGGGGGATGCTGAGGGCAGGGGGACGCTGGGAGCACAGTGAGCGATGAGAGAGACTGGGGGGCACAGACAGACCCTGGGGAGGCTGGGGGCACAGACAGACAGACCTGGGGGAGGCTGGGGGCACAGACAGACCCTGGAGAGGCTGGGGGAACAGACAGACAGACACACCTGGGGGAGGCTGGAGGCGGACAGACACACCTGGGGGAGGCTGGAGACAGACATACCTGGTGGAGGCTGGAGACAGACAGACCTGGCGGAGGCTGGAGGCAGACAGACCTGGCGGAGGCTGGAGACAGACACACCTGGGTGAGGCTGAAGGCAGACAGACATATCTGGGGAGGCTGGAGACAGACAGACACACCTGGGGGAGGCTGAAGGCAGACATACCTGGCGGAGGCTGGAGGCAGACAGACCTGGCGGAGGCTGGAGACAGACACACCTGGGGGAGGCTGAAGGCAGACAGACACATCTGGGGAGGCTGAAGGCAAACAGACAAACCTGGGGGAGGCCAGAGGCAGACAGACACACCTAGGGGAGGCTGGGAGCACAGACAGACCTAGCGGAGGCTGGAGGCAGACAGACAGACTTGGGGGAGGCTGGAGGAACAGACAGACCTAGTGGAGGCTAGAGGCAGACAGACAGACCTGGGGGACACTGGAGGCACAGTGACCGCTGCTGCCGGCGGGGACAGAGACCACTGCTGCTGGCGGAGACAGAGACCGCTGCTGCCAGCGGGGACAAAGGGCACTGCTTCTGGCGGGGACAGAGGGTGCTGCTGCTGGTGGGGACAGAGGGTGCTGCTGCTGGCGGGGACAGAGAGGGCTGCAGGCACAGTAGGACCTGGGAGATGATGGGGCAGTTGCTCCTCTTCTTTTGGATTAAAGCACACCTCACGTCTGCCCCGCATAAAAAGTAGGTACATCCTCACGCTAGCCAGTGTCAGCATGGGGACATAGTCCTTCAGTATTGGAATTGCAGCATTGACCGCACTGTCCGGGGTTTTAAAGGGCCAGCAACCAGCAAGATGCGGCTGCCGCCCCACCACTGCGGTCCCTTGGAATCTGCCCGGGGGCTGCCGAAAAAGTAATTGCAAGCCGTATGCGGCCTGCTGGCCGGAGGTTCCCCACCCATGAGCTAAGGGATTTAAAAAAATATCAGAAATTTCTCCAAAAAACGTGCGCCATATTCTGTAACTTGTAGCATTTTCATTTTTCAGGTTATATAGCTCAGTGATGACTTATTTTTTGCATCTCGAGCTGGTATGGTATTATTTTTGCGCCGATGCGTTGTTTTGATCGCCTGTTATTACATTTTGTGCAAAATTTCCGGAGACCAAAACATGTAATTTTGGTGTTTGGAATTTTTTGCCACTCGCTGTGTACCGATCAGATTCATTAATTTTATATTTTGATAGATTGGGCATTTCTGAACGTGGCAATACCAAATATGTGTATATTTTTACATTTTTTTAACCCTTTAATTTTCAATGGGGAAAAAGGGGAGTGATTTGAACTTTTAGGTTTTTTTATTTTTCAAAACTTTTTTTTACCTTTTTTTCATTTTTCTAGTTCCCCCTAGGGTGCTATAACAATAAGCAGTCTGAGCGCTCATTCTTTTCTTCCAATCAGAGGAGCACCGCTCAGATCAGGAGAAATGATCATCTCTTGTAACCTGCAGTACTCAGCTGTTGGTTACAGGACCTGAGCCATGTGAGCTACATGATTCATCACATGAACCTGTGCTACCATGACAACCATTGAATCCATGTGATCACGTAACGTGACTTCTGGTGGTGGGCAGTGAGTACAGATCTACCGCAATCGCCATTAAAATGACGCGGTTATATTTTGACAGCGTCATTTAAGAGGTTAACAGGTACGGGTGGATAACGATTCCACTCGTGCCTGCAAGGCATACTTGTCAGCTGTACAAATCAGCTGACATGTGTGCGGATCCCCAAAAAGGAATGAGTAATGACTGAATAAAAAATAGGTATTAAAGCAGCACTGCAGCGTTTTTGTTTTTTTTGGGTTTTTTTTTTGTTGTTTTTTAACCTAAGTCCCCTGCTCCCAGTCTTATACTCACCATCCAGCGTCTTCACCTTCTTTTGGCGTCGTTTCGGTCCTGCTGCGAAATCTTGTGACTTCAACATCTGACTGGCCGAAAGTCAGAAGTTACATCACAAGCACTCAGTGCAAGTCTATGAGAGCCAGAACAAGCTCTCATAGGCTTGAATTGAAGAGTGTGCTCCATAAAACACTGGAGCAGCCAACAAGTTACAAACTGGAGAAGACCAATGGGAGCAGCGTGGATAGCAGGTGAAGACGCTGGAGTGTGAGCATAATACAGGGGGCAAGGGACTTAGGGGCACTTTGCACACTACTACATCACAGGTGCGATGTCGGTGGGGTCAAATCGAAAGCGACGCACATCCGGCCTCGCTGTCGATATCGTAGTGTGTAAAGCGTTTTTGATACAATTAACGAGTGCAAAAGCGTTGTAATCGTATCATCGGTGTAGCGTCGGGCATTTCCATGATTTGGAAATGACCGATGTTACGATGTTGTTCCTCATTCCAGCGGCAGCACACATCGCTGTGTGTGAAGCCGCAGGAGCGAGGAACATCTACCTGCGTCCTGCGGCTCACGCTGGCTATGCGGAAGGAAGGAGGTGGGCGGGATGTTTACGTCCCGCTCATCTCCGCCCCTCCGCTTCTATTGGCCGCCTGCCGTGTGACGTCGCTATGACGTCGCTATGACGCCGCACGACCCGCCCCCTTAATAAGGAGGTGGGTCGCCGGCCAGAGCGACGGCGCAGGGCAGGTGAGTGCATGTGAAGCTGGCGTAGCGATAATGTTCGCTATGCCAGCTATCACCATGATATTGCAGCTGCGACGGGGGCGGGGACTATTGCGCATGGCATCGCAGCATCGGCTTGCGATGTCGTAGTGTGCAAAGGGCCCCTTAGATTTAAAGCACCATTACAATGATGAAACAAAGAAAAAAAAACACTGGAGTCATACTTTAACAATTTTGAAAAGTTAGGAAAAAAATAAATCAAAGAAAAGATTAGCTGATTAGAGTAAAATGTGGTATTTCAGCCTCATAAGTTGTTTTCTCATTATCTTGCTATCTGATTTTTGTCATAAACTAGTGGGCCTCTAAGTTCTAATGATGTCTGGTGGCGGTAGTTATTGTTTGTTAACTCATTTAATGTTTTCTTGATCATTAGTAAATATCACTGAATAAACACCAGAAGATATTTATAATTGTTCTTCTGTCTAGAGCCTCGTTACGTCTTTTAATTTGTCTGCATAAAATCGAAGTAATGTAACGGGAAAAACAAAGTTTACTAAAAAAACAAATCAGTCTGAACTTAATAATTCACATTTTATTCTTACTCCCACCTCCTTTCCTCAGCCAACTCTTAGGTAACATTTTATCGGCTGCACTACCCATCTTATTCTGTGATTATGGCCATCATTTGTCTGTTTTCTGTGAATTCCTACTTAACAGTTACAGCGAACCGGGCAATTACAGAAACGCTATTATGTTTAAAAAGAATTAACCATCTTTTTCTAAGTCCGCATTATTGCAGTTCACCTACTGTATATGACAACTGTTTGGGGAGGGAAATACACAAAAATCAAGAACATAAAAGAAAATATATTCTACTTTTTTTCTTTCATCTATTTTTATTAGTCCTTTTAGCCAAAAATTCCAAAAAGAATTCCACAATCAAGAAATCATTTTTTTTTACTTTCAGCCACACCAGAGACTTTTTTTTGTAACTAATCAAAAACAGGTGTAAACAGTAGAAATTCTCTATCTTTTCATGGAAACTACACATTAGAAAACCTTTCCTGTTTTATTTTATTTATTACTTCAAACTCTAGCACAATTACAACCAAATCCATGATTTTTTGAATTTTTGTCAGTATATAGTGATTGATGTGTTAGTTTACATGGTAAGGCCTTGGTTCCACTTGCGTTTTGCATGGACGAGTGCAATCTGATAAAACATCGGATTGCATTCGCATCAGTGCAAAACTATGGGGCAGTGTCCATCTGCGATTGAGTTCTCATGCCATGTCAGCATGAGAAATGAATTGCAGCATGCTGTGTTTGGCAGCGAGTCTTGGCTCACATGCACCCATATAAGTCTATGGGTGCATGTGAAACATCGCACTGCACTCGCATGTCATCCAATTGCAGTGCGATGTACGCAGAGACATTCAGCAGAGGAGATGGGGAGAAAGTGTTCCCTCCCTCTTCTCCGCAGATGTGATCCGATTGCAAGATTGCATCAGAGTCCTATGACCCTCGGCTGACACTCGCAACAGAGGGTCATCAGCATATTGTTTCCGATGCTCTCTAAAACGGAAGCTATGCGCAAGTCAAACCGAGCACTAACTCATATTTCGAGACATTTAACTACATGTACTGAAGTGGCCACGATAGCCTGCCTTTTCAGGTACACAGGCTTGTTTTTCGTCCCTAGGAGTCTGGTAAGAGTTGACAAACTGCACAAAAAAATGAAATATTGCAACTGTAAGATACTAATGCCGGCGTCACACGGTACGATATATCGGGTGGTATGTCGTCGGGGTCACGTCGTTAGTGACGCACATCCGGCATTGTCAGAGATATCGTACCGTGTGACACCTCCGAACGACTGAACGAGCAAAAATAATCACCTTATCGTTGCTCGTTGACACGTCGTTCATTTTTAAAATGTCGGTCCTCCTTCTGTGCTCCGGTTGTTCATCGTTCCCGTGGCAGCACACATCGCTCCGTGTGACACCTCAGGAACGACGAACACAGCTTACCTGCGTCTTGCCGGCAATGCGGAAGGAAAGAGGTGGGCAGGATGTTTACGTCCTGCTCATCTCTGCCCCTCCGCTTCTATTGGCCGGCTGCCGTCGCTGTGACGCCGAACGTCCCTCCCCCTTCAGAAAGAGGATGTTCGCCGCCCACAGCGACGTCGCCCGGGAGGTAAGTACATGTGAAGGGGAGTTAACAACTTTGTGCGCCATGGGCAACTAATTGCCCGTGACGCACAAACAATAGGGGCGGGTACGATCGCTCGTGCGATTGCACGATAGATCGTCCCGTGTGACGCCGGCATTAGCAAACCAAAAAAAAAATATTGCAAACAGTTTTCTGTCTGGATACTCTGCAAAGAGCTTGGGGGGAAATGTTTAGTAATTAAAGTTGGCTTTTATTCCATTAAACCAGTAAATGTAGTCATATTTATAAGACAATGGTTCTTTTTAAAGGGCATTTGAACACTTTTTACTACTGCAGTTTTACAAATAAATGAGATCTGCCATTGGTTCTCATTAAACATTTTCTTCTGTTCTGTTTCTGATTGGCTTGCATAACCTACATGTGACACAGTACAATGAGGGATGCTCAATAATATTGTCTTTTTTCCATTGGAAAATTCTGGTGGTAGCCACCGGTTATAGATTTGAGTTTACATTCGCTTCAGAAAGGGTTGGAGGAAGCCTACAGAAAGAGCCATCCAAGAGACTGTTCAAAGGAATGATGACAGAATTGGATCTATTAGCCTGCATTGTTATACTGTATATTATATACACGTCCTACAAGCCAAACATTTTTATAACAACTATTTGCAAAAAATAGAGATCATCAAATCAATTCAAAATGCCCTGGTCCAGTGGCCACTTCACTATTCTGTGGCACTGGATGGGAACTGTACATACCGCCCGCGAACCTCTCCAGATTTGTAAGCTTAGCATAACATCACTGTTGTGGCGTAATGCACTCATGTATAATTGCACCACACCTACAACCTAAAGATACGCCGAAGATGCCTGCAGGTTGGAAAGGTTTCACAGGTTTCCTCTCCGGTGACCACAGAATACTGACATGACCACTAGAAATGGATTTGCTCACCTCTAGTAATACTGAAATGTAAAACCTAAAATAACTATTCAGAGGAATATAACCTTTAAAGCCTGTTTTGATTTGTCGTTGATGTATTTGAGCAATAGTACATAAACTGAATGACTCTTTCACTTAACATGGTATAAGACTCAAAGTTTGTTGAATAAGTACATTTTTATTAACAATATACAATGTCAATGCAATAAAGAAAATAAATATACATAAAATGTGTTAGGAATTCCCTATCATAAGATAGTACAATTTTCATACCCATCTAACAGTATGGTGTATGTAACAGTATGGATCACTACAGATGCAACATTTTCCAAGATTCCAGTTTATTCAACTATTTTAAAGGTGTAAATGTTTTTATGGCTATCTTGATTTTTTAGTAGTTTTCCTGCATGGCTATATGCACAATAGGAGAGTTTCCTTTTCCTGAAATCAGATCAGAAAATTCAGACTACATTTAAATCTTTCCATTTCCATTGCACTTACCGTACCCACTTAGATCCCTGATGTTATAAAGAAAAATGCATGCTGTGACCACACCAGATCAACATTATGTGAAGTCCACTTAAAATTAAATGTGCATTTCCATAGTTTTATGCTCTAAATGACATTTTAGAACAATGATTTCCTAGTCTGGTCTCACCAGTGAGGTGCCAGCTATTTGTTGGTGAGCTTCAGCTGGGGAGGCAGTTTTATCATAAAAGTGCTGCACATGACAGCAGTAATCTCTAGTTTATCAAGATAATTCATTCATCCTCTACATTTTAAAAGGACAAAATAAAGAAAAGTGATGAATAATTTATAATATAAATTGTACTTCCATTATAGTTGGTGAGGTCCACGCATTACCTTGGTCTGTCGTTAAGCCTAGGCATTAACTTGGTATGTTTGGTAGGTCCAGGCATTACCTTGATCTTTCTGGTAGGCTTAGGCATTACCTTGGTCTGTCTTGTGGGCTTAGGCATTAACGTGGTCTGTCTGGTAGGCCCAGCCATTACCTTGTTCTGCCTGGTAGGCTCAGGCATGACCTTGCTCTATCAGGTAAGCCGAGACTTTACTTTGGTCTGTATGGTAGGCCCAGGCATTACCGTGCTCTGTCTGGTAGGACCAGGCATTACTTTGGTCTGTCAGGTAGGTCAAAGCATTACTTTGGTCTGTCAGGCAGGCCCAGACAACACCATAGTTTGTCTGGTAAGTCCAGGTATTACCTTGGTCTGTCTGGTAAGCCAATGCATTACCTTGGTCTGTTTAGTAGGTGCAGGCATTCTCTTGGCCTATCTGGTAGGCCCAGGCATTACCTTGGTCTGTCAGGAAGACACAGGCATTACCATGGTTTGTCTGGTAGGCCTCGGTATTACCTTGGTCTGTCTGTTAGGCCCAGGCATTACCTTGGTCCATCTGGTAGGCACAGGCATTACCTTGGTCTGTCAGGTAGGCCCAGGCATTACCTTGGTCTGTCTAGTAGTCTGAAGTATTATTTTGATCTGTCTGATGAGGCATCAGTAGAAAAATTCTGATAAGCCCTGTTTTAGCAGATAGTTTTGGATGGGGTTCGAGTGCAACCTCTATAAGGTCGTGTCTTGGTCATTTGGCTTCCATCAGCCTTGGTTGAGTTGTAATGTCTTTATATATCTTTCCCAAATGAAGTCATGAGAGGCTGATGAGAACCATTCTAATGGTTGGTGGAGGTCTCAGCTCCTAAACTCCCACTAATACCATCTTTTGTCATCTCTGTATGTATAAAGGTGCACATAAAGATCTACCCACTTTGTGATTATTGCCTTAATTGTGTTGCTTCAGCCCTTTACTCGCTCAACAGCTGATGCTAAAGAAATGTAGAACCAATTACACAATTTGACCATAAAACACAGGACATTACAATCTCCTAATTTATTTGCTGTTTCTGATGGTTTTATTTGTGAATATTGGTGTCTCTGCTTGTCTGCTTATCTTTAATAAACTGTAATAACTACATAATGAGGCCTAACACATGTCCTGAGTGCCATGCTTAGTAATCTGATGCTCTATTTCCCCTCACTCCTAGTAAGCTTTGTAGTAATAAGCAGAAGCTCTTCAGGATGTACAGCTCTCGGAACCCTAGGTATTCCGCATCCTGTCTGCTCATATGATATCTGAGAATGCCAGCTGAGAGAAGGTGCATGATGGGTGACTTCCTCTTCCTGTGCTTTGTAATCTAATCTGTTTTTGCCTAATCCTTGCTGTGACTTTATATTTTTTTGTGGTACTATCAAACTGCTTGCAAGATTCACTGCTGCTTGCTGCCTGTAATGACGTATTGTACGCCGGCAGGATGTTGTTACCACTTACCATTAAAAATAGAATTTGATATTCGAATGAATAACCGAATATGTGGCCTTGTCTAAACTGAATCACCCTTGTGTTCCTCATAATGAAACACAAAACCTCTTATTAGTAGCTAAAACGGATGCTGAACAGATGGTATAATTAAACTGACTGGTGTCCAGAAAGATAAAACACAGGATAGGCCTGTTGCAATATGCTAAGCAGCCGTGTGCTGAGTATGTGTATTAGTAGATCTTGTGTATATATGAATTTGTATATGAAAAATAAACAATTATGGTAATAACACTAATGAGAAGAGAAGAAATATTGTAATTTGGGAAATTTGATTGATGGAACCTCATGTCCCCCATCATGACAAGTTCGAGTGCCACTCTAAGATATGACAAGTACTATTGAACCACACTGAATACTAACAATGAAAGGGTCTATATAAATATAATGTGGATCTTGTATAAAAGAATTGCCTCATAGTTACCAAGTTTATGATTTTGACTTTAGTGGTAAGTTTACAATAGTGTGTAGAGCTGCCAACAGTTGGGAGAAGACCAACAAGGTGTATGTGGCTATAAATCAATCAGAGCCAAAAAGATGATGTTCTGTCAATTCATTAGAGATGGATTTAAATCAAGAGAACCCATTTAAGCTCTTAGATATAATTCATATGTTTGGGGATCCAGCTCACCGCCACCTGACCTGACCGCTGCCCAGACTCGGATGTCGGCCCTGCCCCGGCCGCAATGCAAACAATGAAGAAGATAATCCAGCTGGGTGAAAACGGTTTTCTTTATTCGTGCATGAGAGGATAGTGCACAACAAACGTTAACGCATTTCTAGATCAACGCCCTTAGTCATAACCATTAGCTATGACTAAGGGTGTTAAGCCAGAAATGCGTTAACGTTTGTTGTGCACTATCCTCTCATGCATGAATAAAGAAATCCGTTTGCACCCAGCTGGATTATCTTCTTCATAATTCATATGTAACATATTTATTTCAAGACTTTTCTTATTCATATATACACTCTGTGGCACATCCAGCCCTTCTTATCTGATCAAATATGGTTTTTAAAGCTATTCAGTAGTGTTTTCCTCTTATTTGCCCTCTTTGTCCTGTATACTTTTATTGCCTACATTTACAATTTGCTTGTCTTTGCTGGTTTTCTGCTTTCTATTCCTTCCACAGATAACTTTATGGTAAGATTTAAAAAAAACAAACAATAAATAATGCTTAAAGTGATGCTAAATCTACAACTACAAGTATGCGAAAGAAAGACTATAAGAGGAATTGAAAATATCAATCATCCGATAACATAAAACGGTCCCACATACAATGCGTATATGTTATACAACCTTAAGGGAACATGACATGTTTCAGGCAATGACTATATGAACTAAGCCCGATGTGATTGATTCTGAAACGGTGTGGCGTTTCAAAGAACAACATACTAAAATAGCCAGCCAGGAACCGTGCCACACGGCAAAGTAGATGGACAATCAAGTTAACGACAGCTTCCCCCCACCCGCTGACAGTGACTGACTGGTCTCTGGCTACATGTGGGTATTGGCAGAGACATGTCAATCCAGGGCAGCAGGTGCGGAGAAGCTGTCTAACTACTCTGCTCGGTCCCGGGCCGGCTATTAAAGTTTTTACTTTCTAAACGCTGTAGTGTTTCTTAGTTTAACCTACTTGGCTGAGATGATACAACCAGGGTGTGATACATGCTGCCCAATCAGTGGCCATCGTGCATCAGGTTCCCTTTAAATGGAGACCTTTATCGGCCCATAAACTACATTTCTGCCTGCAGTAAAGGTTGGCTGCTATAGCTGCCTAACATTGCCAGAATAATTTTCAAATGGTTTCATTTATTAGCATTTCAATTATTTTTTCTTCAGATGATACAAATAACCAAAAAAGAGTTAAGCTAAAGCTTTAACATGGAATTCTCTCCATATAATGTTGTCAAATTAAGCTAAGGTAGTCAGACTGACAATAGACTACAGTTCCTTAAAAGTTTCCATATAACCAAGGATTTTTTTCTGTAGCACAAGTTTACATTTATCTAAGAGTAACTAAACTTTTTATTTTTCTGAATTGTGTCCAGTATGGATAGGTATGAAACTTTGGTAATCACTTTAGTAAGGAATTTGTCTTCTTTCCTGTATAAAAAATGTTCATGTTAGTAGCTTCCAAACCCTTGCTTTTGTCCTATTTACCTGCCTTTACCTGCACTGATATCAGAACATACTCATTTGAGAACAGCTGATGACAGTGAAAGGGTCAGCTCAACTCCTGTGTCTTAAGGTCCAGTCACACTAAACAACTTACCAGCGATCCCAACAACGATAGGGATCGCTGGTAAGTTGCTAGGAGGTTGCTGGTGAGATGTCACACTGCGACGCTCCAGCAATCCCACCAGCAACCTGACCTGGCAGGGATCGCTGGAGCGTGGCTACACGAGTTGCTGGTGAGCTCACCAGCAACCAGTGACCAGCCCCCAGCGCCGCGTGGAAGATGCTGCGCTTGGTAACTAAGGTAAATATCGGGTAACCAACCCGATATTTACCTTGGTTACCAGCGCACGCAGCTACACGTGCAGAGAGCAGGGAGCAGCGCACACTGAGCGCTGGCTCCCTGCTCTCCTAGTTACAGCACACATCGGGTTAATTACCCGATGTGTGCTACAGCTAAATGTGCACAGAGCAGGGAGCAGCGCACACTGGGTGCAGCTGCACAGGGTACATATATAGGGTATAGAGTACAGGGTGCAGCTGCACAGAGCAGGGAGCAGCGCACACCGCTTAGCGCTGGCTCCCTGCTCTCCTAGCTACAGCACACATTGGGTTAATTAACCCGATGTGTCCTGCAGCTACATGTGCACAGAGCAGGAGCCGGCACTGACAGTGAGAGCGGCGGAGGCTGGTAACAAAGGTAAATATCGGGTAACCAAGGACAGGGCTTCTTGGTTACCCAATGTTTACCGTGGTTACCAGCCTCCGCAGAAGCCGGCTACTGCTGCCTGCACATTTAGTTGTTGCTGTCTCGCTGTCACACACAGCGATCTGTGCTTCACAGCGTGACAGCAACAACTAAAAAATGGCCCAGGACATTCAGCAACAACCAACGACCTCACAGCAGGGGCCAGGTTGTTGCTGGATGTCACACACAGCGACATCACTAGCAACATCGCTGCTACGTCACAAAAGTTGTTCGTTAGCAGCGATGTTGCTAGCGATGTTGCTTAGTGTGACGGGGCCTTTAATCTCTGGGGATAAACCTACTGCAGGAAATTGTTATGATAATTGAATACTGAAGAGAAGAAATGTTCTGACTAGAGATGAGTGAACCCGTGGAAGTTTGATTTGGAAAAGGCAACTGAACCGTACCACCACTGGTTCGAACTTGGCCCGAACCCCAATGGAAGTCACTGATTGACAGTCTCCGTCCACATACAGTCAGCCATAAGCAGATCATCTCCCGGGGTGGATAGGTGAGGGTTTTCCATTTTCTTTTTTTTGTTTTTGCACACTACATGTGATCATGCTGTTCTTACCCCCAGTGCAAACCATTCAAACACTGCAAGTGGCTCGCACCGGGCTGAGCACAGAATGTACCCGAGCACAGCAATGCTCACGCCAATGGTCAGCATATGTAAAGCATCCCAACTCCAAACCAGAACTCCGTTATTTTTTAAAAATTCGGTGTTTGGCTCGAAACCCGAACACCAAACATCGGGTTCGCTCAACTCTAGTTCTGACCATTTCACTGCCATCATCTATATTCCAATTGAGTATATTCTGATTAACCCAGCTGATGTAAAAGATTAGGGTAAAGCAAGGATTGAGAAGTAACTTATATATATATACAACTTTTTTCCAGGAATGAAGACCAATCCTATAATAAAGTGATTTGAAACATTTCATAATTTCCTATGCCGGCTAAAATTATTAAAAACATGAAAGTTTAGTTACTCTTTAAAAAGAAAACTGTGCATGGAACAGTTTACTGGTATTCTCAATTTAGAAGTATTTACGTACCTGCAAAATTACCTTCTGTGAAATCCTGTGTAGGCAAGAATTTGACTTAATTACCACATCTATTCCTACCTTTTGACTAGTTTTAAAATAAGAGTTAATAAAAATGATGACTTACTATAACTCTAAATACATGACTTCAGGGGGAGATTGAAAAGTGTGAAAAAATTTTGCATGTGTTTTCTCAATCAGCTATTAGCTTGGAAATAAAATCCTTTTAAATAAAAGTTTGATATTTTAACTTGTTTGATATAAGCTTACATTTGGTACCAGTGTAATAAATTCACAGAACTAAAATCAAATATATTTGAATGTTCTCCTTTGTTAATAATAATTGCAGCATGCAGAATATTTTTCATGTAAACTTTGCATGTGATATATTTATCTAAAAGTGCATGTGTAATGCATGTAGTCAGTAAAAATTATTATTTTTAACCAGATATGTTTATACATTGGAAGAATTGTTTAATATGAAAGTAAAATATGCGATGCACAAGACAAAAGCTGAAAATCCAGCATGGGTCTAGAGAAGAGGTGGCCATGTCAACCCTAAAATCTTAACCACAGGGTACTCACAGATCAGAAGATTCACGCTGCCCATTCTGCTGGCTCAATCATAGGTTGTCATGACCCACTATGGGATTTGTACACAGAATAATGCAAAATATCAGTAACATCTTTAATATACAAGTTCTATGATAATAGCTGGCCAGATTCTGAGCATGTTGGTAGGCTGCAGCAGAGGCCTGCTTGAAGACCATCTAGGAAGTGCCATCAGTGTTCTCAGTTTAGATTATAGGGTTATACCTTCTTAGTAAGTTCCGTCAGTTTTCTCATTTTAGATTATAGGGTCATGCCTTCTGACTTACATCTCTTCCCACCAGGTTAAGGTAATGTTTAATTTTCAATTAGCAGGTTCTTGCCCACCTATGAAATTGTAAGCTTTTCAGCCCGAGTAAAGACATTAAGGTAGGGACCAAGAAGAACAAGATACGTCTTGACGCTGGCTGCTGGGCTCACATAAAACTGACCTTTTTTATGCACTGTCTCAATTTTTTTTATTTATTTCCTTAACAGTAATGCATATTCAAATTATTGTATTCAGTGTTTGCATATCTTTGGGGTCTTAGAGTGCAGCTGTTTATTTGTTATGCCGGCATCACACGGTACGATATATCGGCACTGTTTGATATATCGTACCGTGTGACACCTAGGAACGACTGTGAACGAGCAAAAATACTCACCTTATCGTTGCTCGTTGACACGTCGTTCATTTTCAAAAAGTCGGTTCTCCTTCTGCGCGCCAGTTGTTCGTCATTCCCGTGGCAGCACACATCGCTCCGTGTGATACCACGGGAACGATGCACACAGTTTACCTGCGTCCTGCCAGCAATGCAGAAGGAAGGAGGTGGGCAGGATGTTACGTCCCGCTTATCTCCGCCCCTCCGCTTCAATTGGCCGGCCGCTGTGTGACGTCGCTGTGACGCCAAACGTCCGTCCCCCTTCAGGAAGAGGATGTTCACCGCCCACAGCGAGGTCGTCCGGGAGGTAAGTGCGTGTGACGGGGGTTCACGACTTTATGCGCCACGGGCAACTAATTGCCCGTGATGCACAAACGACGGGGGTGGGTGCGAACGCACGATAAATCGACGCGTGTAACGCCGGCATTAGAATATATTTCATGTTCAGTTTGCACCTGTTCACATTTGTCTGTTAGAAAGTGCCATCAGTGTTCTCATGGTAGGTTGCAGAAGAGGCCTGCTTGAAGACAATTGTGCATCTGCTACTTAGCGGGTATCATGTAGGTGAGATTATAATGGAGAAGTAGTCACTTCCACTCCAGCAAAAGTTGAAAACAAAGCTGATATTACACAGTTTAATAATGGATATTTAAAGTTTGAGCTTAAAAAGTATCTGATTGACCTATGGAAGTTTTGGGTGTTTTTAACTCCACTCTTCTCAATATGTGTGGGTATTTTGCAGTATTCTACCTTACTGACTAAGGGTATGTGCGCACGTTGCTTTTTACCTGCTTTTTTGCTGCTTTTTCTTCTGCGCTGTTTAATGCCAAAATGGATGTGTTCTTCTATTCAAGCAAAGTCTATGGGAATTTGGGTTTCTTGTTCACACTATGTTGTTCAAACTGCTGCCTTTTTGTGGCAGAACTTTGGACAAAAACTCAGCTTTGCAGTGCAAAACCCAAATGGCAAAAACAATTGACATGTTGCTTCTTTGAAAAGCTGAGTTTTTGACCAAAGTTCTGCCTCAAAAAGGCAGCATTTTGAACAACATAGTGTGAACAAGAAACCCAAATTCCCATAGACTTTGCTTGAATAGAAGAACACATCCATTTTGGCATTAAACAGCGCAGAAGAAAAAGCAGCAAAAAAGCAGGTAAAAAGCAGGTAAAAAGCAACGTGCGCACATACCCTAACGGAGAAGAAATCTCCAAGGCCCCAGTGTGGCCGTAGCATCCGCTTATGCTTTCACACTCTGCCTGAATAAGCTTTATATTTTATTGGATTTCTAATACCTTGGAAATATGTTTACTTTGATCGACCTAAAGAAATTCATAGTCTTGTTAAAGTCTGTTATGTATATACAATCAGCATTTCCAATATCCATCATCTTTTCGACTATTCAGTTTTCTCCATAAAGCAAATAAAATTGTAAATACTGAATCCCATAGATGGAAGAGTCTTAATACATCTAGGCTTTATATTTTAAGTTATTAGTTTATACTGTATTTTCATCTGTCACATAAGCCTCTCTTATACACACTAGCACACAAAGCTTTGTATCATTTTACTAAAATGTTGAAATAGAAAAATTGTTTATAGGTCACTATACTGTAATTCTCTGCCTGTTTCATCAGTTTAAGAGGTATTGTCTTCTCAGCCACTGATGAATGAGATGGTAATATTAATCAAGGAGTATCGGAAACAATGCAGCTAAGCGATTCCCGTCTTTAGCAGTTATTCCCTTAGCCATTCATACCCCTTAGGGTATGTGCCCACAATATTGGCTGCAGACATTTCTGCATCAAAAACATGTGTCTTGGCAGGAAAATGCTGCATACAGAAAATATGCACTTTGGAGTTTATTTTGTATTAATTTTTTATGCACCTTTTTCCCAATCAATAGGAATGAAAAATGCTGAAAGAATTACCATGCTGAAGATTTGAAATGGCAAGGAAGGATTTCAGAAACGTCATTCTTTTTGTTTTGATAGAAAAATACTGTGTTTTTTATGACAAAAACGTGCGGGAACAAAAAAGCGGGTAAAAAAAACCCGTAAAAGCACAAGGTTTGACCATATCTTTCAAACAGCCCTGTTAAATTTAACCTCCAAATTGGATATAGTCTACTGAAAGAAAACATGTCAGCACAATTTTGTAATGTAAAGTAAGCACATGGCTGTAATTATTCTGTAATACTGATTAAATTAATACCTTTGGTGAATAAATCTGCTTTATTGTTCTTCTTTACTCAGCATTTGAAGTTTTCTTCTAATTAGATTTTGGTGCACAGGAGCTGAACTGGACACTGATTCTACTCCTCCCTGTCTATGATTCCCCGACTCCTTTACCTGCCTCTGGTCTGTGAATGACCTGTGTACTCTGATTGAAATATCATCAGTAACCTGTCATTCAAAGAGTGGATACCAAGTAAGTGGAAAGGAAGGGACTAATGCCGCACTGCCGCACCCCTGACCGCCTTTTTTTAATCTGATTTTGTAACTTGTATACAATGTGATTTGCTTGCCCTGATGAATGAGACTTGGGGGTACTTTGCACGTTGCAACATCGCTACTGCGATCTCGTCGGGGTCAAATAGAAAGTGACGCACATCCGGCGCTGGTAACGACGTTGCAACGTGTAAAGCCTAGAAGCACCGATAAACTATCGCAAAAGCGTCGAAAAACGATGATCTGTGTAGTGTCGGTCATTTCCATAATTTCGCTGCAGCGACAGGTACGATGTTGTTCCTCGTTCCTGCAGCAGCACACATCGCTGTGTATGAAGCCGCAGGAGCGAGGAACATCTCCTTACCTGCGTTCCGCCTGCAATGAGGAAGGAAGGCGGTGGGTGGGATGTTTACATCTCGCTCATCTCCGCCCCTCCGCTTCTATTGGCCGCCTGCCGTGTGACGTCGCTGTGTCGCCGCACGACCCGCCCCCTTAGGAAGGAGGCGGGTCGCCGACCAGAGCGATGTCGCAGGGCAGGTAAGTGCGTGTGCAGCTGCCGTAGCGATAATGTTTGTTACGGCAGCTATCACAAGATATCACATCTGCGACGGGGGCGGGGACTATCACGCTCGGCATCGCTACAATTGGCTAGCGAGGTCGCTGCGTGCAAAGTACCCCTTGATCTCTGAAACATGTAGACTGAATAAACATCAGGTTTTTAAATCAACTTTTGGATTTTCCGGCAGAAGAGTGGTATTAACCCCTTCCTTTCCACTTACTTTTTATTATGTCTACATGGGCTTGCAGCAGACATTTTTCTTATCTGTGATACAGTAGTTGTGACTTAAGGCCCAGTCACACACAACGACTTACCAGCGATCCCGAAAACGATGCGACCTGATAGAGATCGCAGGTAAGTCGCTGGAAGGTCGCAGGTGAGATGTTACACAGTCACATCTTACCAGCGATGCAGGAACAATACAGGTCGCAGTAGCGACCTGTATAACGATCTCAGCAGTCACTGTGACCCTGTCACTGTGACCCTGTCACATAGTGTCAAACACAGTGATGTGTCCTGCCCAGCAGGACATCGCCTTTGAAGAAAATTGCCTGGACCATTCTGCAATGACTAGAGATCTCACAGCAGGGGCCTGATCGCTGGTAGGTGTCACACATAACAAGATCGCTAATGGGATCGCTACTGCGTCACAGAAACTGTGACTCAGCTGCGATCTCGCTAGCGATCTCGTTATGTGTGACAGTACCTTTTGTAGGTGAGCCTTATCCTACTGTTTTCTTCCTCTGTTTACCAGGATAAGACCATATTGTGCTTCTCTTTTTCTCCAGCTTTTACTGTATTCAAAGAGCGGAGGCAAGGACAGGGGCTGGGGAATCAAGGACAGGGAGGAGAAGATCAAGTGTACAGTCCAGCCCTTATGCACCAAAATCTAATTTCAAGAAAACTTCAAATGCTGAGTCAAGAAAAACAGCAAATCATTACAGAGCCGTTACACCGAAGTCTTTCCTTTACAAAATTGTGCTGACAGAATCTCTTTAAGATAGTACCTTACCCACTGGTTCCTTATAACATTAAGACATCCTTTTCATGAAATTGGGAAGTGACTAATTTTCAGTTTCTAGATCACTATTATATTAACTAATAGGGATCACTAAGGCCAGCTTCTCGCAACCACATTTTTAAGGTGTTTGTTAGGGTCAGAAGACCAGCTGCCTGTGCTGAAATGATGGTCCCAACGCTGACCATAAAATGTGTATGTGTGAAGTCAGCTTGTAATATTGAAAGCTAAAGGTAGATGTGTAAAATGTTCTTTTGGACATCATGAAGAAATATATTAGATTGCAGATACTAGGGGACATTAAATGTATTTTCAAAGAACTTAAAAGGATTGCACAACTATCAATTTTTTTTTTAGATTGAGGTTTTCAAAATAGCTAATGTAGGCACACTCACCTTCCATTATCTCTTGGATCTAAAAAAAATGCCATGCCAGTTGTCTGTGCTAACTCCTGAGATAATGTTTGCAATCCAGATGTCAATAAGGCTGCTGAAAACTGTGATTGGCTACAGTGGCCTGACAGAGAGAGTCATCATAGAAACCTCTTTTAATCACCTTACAGCTTCAGTCAATCTCAGACTTACAGAATGTGAGTGTTTGTCCTGTTTATTTTGAAAACAAATGCATATTTTATTTTTAGTACAATACCACTGTTATCTTTTAATAGTGCTTAAGCAGACCTTTTAGGATCAGTAACATTTATTGCTTTAACTTCTACTGTTATCTTGTTGTACGCTCTTGAGAATTCAGTGTCTTGTGACAGGTACTCAAGTGTATGTATATACAATTTGCATATGCACTGCTCCCCCCACCCACCTCCCTGTGCATTCACTATCACTGCTGATAGGTGAGATGAAGGATGGGTGGTGGCAGCAGTGCAAATTCAGTTCCGATTTACTATCACTGATGCCAGCACTAAGAGGTGGGATGGGGGAGCAGTGAATATGCAGTTTGTATATACATATGCTTGACTAGTTACTATGTCACTCAATTCCCCAGAGCTTACAAGATAACAGGCAAAGGTACATCAATAAAACTTACTGATCCTGTTAGAGCTGATTATGCCCTATTTAAAGATAACAGTATTGTACTAGAAAATTACCTGACAGATTCCCTTTAAAGCTGAATTTTTTTGATTGCTGTGACAATAGTTTTATAAACTAATAGGAGATCCTTATTGTGATAATCATCTCTGACCTGCTAGTAATGGATGTTAGGGTACCGTCACACTTTAGCGACGCACCAGCGATCCCACCAACGATCTGACCTGGTCAGGATCGCTGGTGCGTCGCTACATGGTCGCTGGTGAGCTGTCAAACAGGCAGATCTCACCAGCGACCAGTGACCAGCCCCCAGCCAGCAGTGACGTTGAAGCGATGCTGCGCTTGCAGGGAGCTGGCGTTTGGAAGCTGCGGACACTGGGAACCACAGTAAACATCAGGTATGGTTACCCGATATTTACCTTGGTTACCAGCGCACACCGCTTAGCGCTGGCTCCCTGCACTCGTAGCCACAGTACACATCGGGTTAATAAGCAAACCTTTGCTTATTTACCCGATGTATAATCCGGCTACGTGAGCAGGGAGTCGGCACTGGCAGCGTGAGAGCGGCGGACGCTAGTAACTAAGGTAAATATCGGGTAACCACCTTGGTTACCCGATGTTTACCTTGGTTACAGCTTACCGCAGGCTGCCAGATGCCGGCTCCCTGGCAGCGATCTCACAGCAGGGGCCAGATCGCTGCTCAGTGTCACACACAGCGAGATCACTAATGAGATCACTGCTGCATCACAAAAACCGTGACTCAGCAGTGATCTCGCTATGTGAGAAGTACCCCTTAGTTTCTTATAATGCAATTGCAGAAAAAAATAACCAAAACACCTGGGACTTGCAGCAAAACCATAATAAAAAACCCTGCAATTTGTGACTAGGTATTTAATGAAATCTAAATTAGAAATATTACACATATATGCGGTTTGGTAATATACTGTACAGCAGGAGAAAAACTGCAAAATAAGCAGACTGTGGAGTTAACTATGGAGTTAAACATAATCACCATATTTCATGCAAATAGCTCTAATGATAATGGTATGGGATAATGATCAGGCACAAATAGCTTAAAACTCCATAAAGGAATTAGATTTCTATATTCATTCTTCTCCAGTCTAAGAATCATTGAGTCGTCACTTGTCTGAAATTTTTGCCATAATAACAAACTATATTTTACTAGGATCCTAGCTGATGTAAAAACAAATGTATTTAACAGGAGTCACATTCATTTCCCAAAACCCAATACAAAGTAACATTTCCAACTCATTCCTAAATTTGCTCTTTTACAAACAACAAAAATAAGGTATGAAAACATCACTTGGCTCTTATAGAAAAGGAAATAATGCCCAGATCATATGCCTCCCTAAATAATACAGTAGCATGAGAGACAGTGATGGTGTCATTATGGACCAAAAAAAGTCTATGCTGCTACAGTCAGGGCCAGAAATATTTGGACAGTGACACAAGTTTTGTTATTTTAGCTGTTTACAAAAACATGTTCAGAAATACAATTATATATATAATATGGGCTGAAAGTGCACACTCCCAGCTGCAATATGAGAGTTTTCACATCCAAATCGGAGAAAGGGTTTAGGAATCATAGCTCTGTAAGGCATAGCCTCCTCTTTTTCAAGGGACCAAAAGTAATTGGACAAGGGACTCTAAGGGCTGCAATTAACTCTGAAGGCGTCTCCCTCGTTAACCTGTAATCAATGAAGTAGTTAAAAGGTCTGGGGTTGATTACAGGTGTGTGGTTTTGCATTTGGAAGCTGTTGCTGTGACCAGACAACATGCGGTCTAAGGAACACTCAATTGAAGTGAAGCAGAACATCCTGAGGCTGAAAAAAAAAGAAAAAATCCATCAGAGAGATAGCAGACATGCTTGGAGTAGCAAAATCAACAGTCTGGTACATTCTGAGAAAAAAGGAATTGACTGGTGAGCTTGGGAACTCAAAAAGGCCTGGGCGTCCACGGATGACAACAGTGGTGGATGATCGCCGCATACTTTCTTTGGTGAAGAAGAACCCGTTCACAACATCAACTGAAGTCCAGAACACTCTCAGTGAAGTAGGTGTATCTGTCTCTAAGTCAACAGTCAACAGTAAAGAGAAGACTCCATGAAAGTAAATACAAAGGGCTCACATCTAGATGCAAACCATTGATCAATTCCAAAAATAGACAGGCCAGAGTTAAATTTGCTGAAAAACACCTCATGAAGCCAGCTCAGTTCTGGAAAAGTATTCTATGGACAGATGAGACAAAGATCAACCTGTACCAGAATGATGGGAAGAAAAAAGTTTGGAGAAGAAAGGGAACGGCACATGATCCAAGGCACACCACATCCTCTGTAAAACATGGTGGAGGCAACGTGATGGCATGGGCATGCATGGCTTTCAATGGCACTGGGTCACTTGTGTTTATTGATGACATAACAGCAGACAAGAGTAGCCGGATGAATTCTGAAGTGTACCGGGATTTACTTTCAGCCCAGATTCAGCCAAATGCCGCAAAGTTGATCGGACGGCGCTTCATAGTACAGATGGACAATGACCCCAAGCATACAGCCAAAGCTACCCAGGAGTTCATGAGTGCAAAAAAGTGGAACATTCTGCAATGGCCAAGTCAATCACCAGATCTTAACCCAATTGAGCATGCATTTCACTTGCTCAAATCCAGACTTAAGACGGAAAGACCCACAAACAAGCAAGACCTGAAGGCTGCGGCTGTAAAGGCCTGGCAAAGCATTAAGAAGGAGGAAACCCAGCGTTTGGTGATGTCCATGGGTTCCAGACTTAAGGCAGTGATTGCCTCCAAAGGATTCGCAACAAAATATTGAAAATAAAAATATTTTGTTTGGGTTTGGTTTATTTGTCCAATTACTTTTGACCTCCTAAAATGTGGAGTGTTTGTAAAGAAATGTGTACAATTCCTACAATTTCTATCAGATATTTTTGTTCAAACCTTCAAATTAAACGTTACAATCTGCACTTGAATTCCGTTGTAGAGGTTTCATTTCAAATCCAATGTGGTGACATGCAGAGCCCAACTCGCGAAAATTGTGTCACTGTCCAAATATTTCTGGACCTAACTGTATATTGTAGGAATGAAGCAATATAGGGATACTTTTATTTTTCATTTTAAAGCCATTATACTTTAGGCAAAGTACTGTATGGGATGTTTTTAGAAGTTTCTCCTCTAAAAAAAATTAAAATGGCTTAAGTATCTTGTTTTTTAAAATCAGTTTTTTAGTTGTTTTTTTTTATTAGGAGGCTCATTTATTTCAAGATCATACATGAAAGCATTGTTCCATTTAGTTTCTAATAAAGCTGCACGGATCACTGTTCAATAGAAAAAAAACATGATCCGCTCCGGAATCCAGTGCCCATATAAATCACTGGGGACCAGAATCCGTAGATTAAAAATGTTGGTGGAAGGGATAGGAGTGTACGAGCGCGCACGGTATACTCACCCAGGCTGTGTCATGGCGGCAAACTCCTTCCGGGTCACGCTTTTCTCTTCTGGAGCCGACAATTCAGTATTCACGGTTTTCCCCGCCCACTGGCACGTGTAATTGGTTGCAGTTAGACGCGCCCTCGCCCTTAATGTCAGCGTGTCAGCTGACTGCAACAAATCACAGGTGCCAGTATGGCTGGAGAAAGTAGTGCAAGTGTCTGCGGGTCAGCATGGTGAGCGTGCATGTAGACAAACACATGCAGCCCACTCCTGTCAAAGTGTGCAGCTGTGCCAGTGATGCGATGTCAGACTCGCGTGAGTCTGGCATAACATCACCCAGCACGGTCTGCCGTTCTCTGAACATGAGCGTGCATGTACCTAGAAACACATGTATGCTCCTGTAAGAGTGTGCGACTGTGCCAGTTTTGCAATGTCAGACTCATGCAAGTCTGGCATGGCATCATCTGGCATGGCCTGCCGCTTTCTGAACATGAGCATGCATGTACCTAGAAACACATTCACGCTCCAGTCAGAAGTGTGCGCAGCTGTGTCAGTGATGCAATGTCAGACTCGTGCGAATTTGGCATGACATCATCCGGAATGGCCTGCCGCTCTCTGAACATGAGCGTGCATGTACCTAGAAACATATGCACACTCCTGTCAGAGTGTGTGGCTTTGCCGGTGATGCAATGTCAGTCTTGCACAAGTCTTGCACAAGTCTGGCATGACATCACCTGGCATGGCCTGCCTCTCTCTGAACATGAGCGTGCACGTACCTAGAAACACATGCACGCTCCTGTCAGAGTGTGCGCGGCTGTGCCGGTGATGCGATGACTCGTGTGAGTCCCTCACAAGTGTGACTCCAGCCTAAGAGAAACCGCATGCGGCTTTTTTTTCTTTATGTAAATAAATAATTAAAAAAAAAATAAAAAAACTGATGTGCGGTCCCCCTAATTTTGATCCCCAGCCAAGATGAAGCCAGCTGGGGGTTGGTATTCTCAGCTCGCAGCTGCGCAATATTGCTGCATCTATTAGATGTGACAATCCCGGTGCTTTACCAGCTTTTCCCGGTACCCTGTAGCGGTGGCAATCAGGATAATAAGGGGATAATAACAGCGCACAGCTGCTACTAAACTCTAGGTTTGTGATGGCACAGGCGTCTATGAGATACCTCCATCATTAACTTGTACATAAAAGTAAATAAGTACAAACACAGAGAAAAAATCCTTTATTTAGAATAAAGTACAAAACGCACCCTCCTTCACCATTTTATTAAACCCAAACACCGTTCAGGGCCAGCGAAATCCACACGAGGTCCCATGCCGCTTCAGCTCTGCTACATCCCACAGCTAGCGGCCATATAGCACGACCACAGGCTGTGGCTGTAGACATTGACTGAGCTGATGACTGCAGGCAGACGCTGTCACAGGCTGGGTGCACACCTGCCTGCAACCAATCACAGATGAGAGGACGGCCGGTGGGCGGGGAAAACACGGAAAGCTGTGTGTATGCGATGAGCCTATTGCACAGTACAGGAAGTGAATGCGCGACCCGGAAGCAGTTTGCCACCATGACACCAAGTCTGGGCAAGTATGAAACTCTCGCTTATTTCTTGTTTTGTTTATTTTACCTTTAATTCCTGAATCCGGATCATGCACGCGGAATTACGGGCCTGGGTCCATCACCCGGCCATCTTTGAACTCGCGCGGATCCAGACTTTTACAGTCCGGATCCGCTCAGACCTAGTTTCTAATCATAGTCATATTACAGCGCACCAATCATCAGGATTTTCCTATATAAACTAAATCCAGTGCTATACTGGCACTAGGATGCTGATTCTCTACATACCTTTAGTTTTAAGATCTGATGTATACTTTCTGAAATACAGGCGAGTAAAATTACAGAAATGTGCAGCTTTTTGATTGTCAGCAGCTGCCGAATAGCTAATATGTGGGTCAAATTTTGCAATCTATTCCTGCCCCATCTACCTGTATGGCCTTTGCAGATGCTAGACTGTATGGGCTCCATTCTGTTACATGATAGGGGCGTGTTATAAATGCTCTTGGCCGTTTCGCACCTCTTAGTGAATGGGACCCGTCGAAGCACTAAGAGGTACGAAACGTCCGTCGTCCGTCTTTAAGGGGCCTGCACCTAGTTCTCTTCCCGCTATTTTTATCTGCACTTCACCATGAAATAAAGCACCTTGGAATATTGAATGGTGTATGCCGTTGCATTATACTCCTTGGACATTGAATCTCTATTGATTTTCAGTGATCTTCTTCTGGCAGCGTGGATGAACACTTTTCTTCCATCTACTTCATCGCTCTTTGTCAGATAAACATGTTGATCTGTAGCAGAATAAATAGTAGTTCCAGGGTCAAGTCTCGTAAATAAAAAAAACAATTTCATATTAAAAGCCAACAAACATGTTTTTGGTAGGACATCCAAAAATGTATGATTAGGAACCACTCCAGTGGTTCGAAGTGCATAAGACGCGCAATTTACAATTTTTTGGATGTCCTACCAACATGTTTGTTGGCTTTTAATATGAAGAAATAAAGTGTTTTTTTATTTATGATACGTGATGCTGGAACTGCTATTTTTTGTGCTACTGGAATTCTGCTTCTTTCAGCACGGAGCCGACCTCCTTGCACCATCTACTGATACAGGATGCGGATAAAGAAATCTCCTGTGGCTGAGCTGAAATTTTCTATTTTTTTATACATGTTGATCTGGTCTGTCTGTAAACATGTTTTTTCATCACCTAATAAAGAAGTCCCCTTTTTGTGAATCTACCACTCATCTCTCCACTTGGATTTGGTGATGCCTGAGTCATTCCTATTTTTCCATTAGATTGCTTCTAAAACCTCAGTGTGAATATACCCTTAAATTCATCATGGTAGAACTAAATGGAAATTGAACATCTACTGCCAAGTATCCCCACTGACTCCAGTAGCTTCTATCAGTGGAATCTTTGTCATTAGCTTATCAACCCTTGTAACAATAAGGGATTCTCCGATGCAGATGACTCGCCCGCCCAAGGCGTTAGGTGACTCAGTGTCGGGCCGGACTAGGCCGAGGTAGTCAGCGGTGACGGGGCCCGACTCCTAGACCCTGGCGGAGTCAATTAAAATGGCGGTATTGGAAGAGATGATGATGGGAGTTGTAGTTAATGTTTAGTAAAATTCGTGACGCCACCTGTGGATTGCGGCTTTGTAACCGCCACTGCTGGATGGGACCTCCGGGGCTGATGTTGTGGCAGCTGAGGTGTTTCTTGCTCCCCACAGGTAGAGGAGGACCCCGGGGCAACCGTTGGGAAATGTGAAGTGTGAGTAATCACACTTCACTCCCCAGCGACCGCACTCCTCTTTTTACCAAAGTCACTAGTGAGCTCTGACTGGAATTGGATGGGGATTGTCAGCTGTCCCCCTACTTCTCCTCAGACCGACTGACTGGACTCCCTCACTGGACTCGACTGGTGTCAACTGTCAACTGTTCACTTTTCAAAACTAGTTCCGCTCACTTTACCTACTGACTCCTCCCACACTCCCTCTGCCAGGCCCCATCCCTACAGGACAGTGAATGGGACTTAAGGCTCCATAACCAGGTATACTGGTTGCTGTTTCGTAGCATCGATGGACTACCTGCCTTAAACCCTGTCCCATCTGGGGTGTGCCCCAACAGCTGGCGTGTGTTGAGATGTGATGATGTGTAGAACCGACACTGATCACCCAGGAATTCAGGATGAGCACAGCACCTAAAATCAGGTGCTGTGCCCTGTGGCGTCTGAAGCCTCAGGGGCGTCACACTTCCCCATGGTAAATCCCAGCACGTCCATGGGCTGCAAAATAAAACAAAACATTCATACCGCATTTTAAATATGCTATAAACAATAAAACTTTCATCCCTTTATGGGAGGCACTTTCTTGAACCTTGCATAACATTTGAACATTTTTTTTATTGCAGCATGCTCCTATCTTAATTCTGGTAGGGAGCACAACTGGTGCAACTATATACAAGGTGGCGTCCTGGCCACACATAGTCCTGTGGCCCACATGTCCATCAACTTTTTATCATTCTAAAAAAAACCAAACAAATTAGTAGCAATATACTTCAAAACTTTTTATATCTAAATTCCGGCCACCTAAAGTTCAGTGGACCGGTCGTCCATCTTTACTGAAATACAAACATATACAGGAGAAAGAATTAGGGTGACGTCTTCAAAAAGAACAAGGGGCTAAGGGAAAGTCAGGGTGATGTCTTCACAAAGAACATAGGGACTAGAAAGGGGCTATATACATATTGGGATCCCAGTGTCTTACAGGTTGCGATCCTGTTCTGGCACAGCTCCAGATACCAGGTATGCTGTAGTCAGCAATGTCTGAGTTCCCTGGTTTTGGGAGCTTGCTGCGGGACTGCTGTGGGAATGTACTACTGGTGTTACATCTTCCTGGTGAATATGGGCGTGCAGAGCGAACCATCCGCGTGCACCCATTTGCCGGGTGTACTCCACTCTATCACCCAGGTGTACGTCCCGTCCTTGGTAACCTCTCTGCAAATGGGCCTCAATATCTCTTCGGGACACGAAAATGTCTCTTTGACCCTGTCTCACCGGGCCACGAGCAGCTCCTCTGGTCTTACCTAGCTTTTGTTTTGCTGCCAAGTTTTCTGCCTCTTTTTCTTTTTGCTGAGCCCTCCGCCATTCTCTTTCTGACCGGTATTGGGTCAGCTGTCATGTGCAGAAGATCTCTGTGGCTGTCAGAATAGGTTGCATGGGGACGGTCATCCCACTTTCTCTGACTGGTAATGCATCCCAGGAGAAACAGGGCCATGCTGCAGCGGGTGCTCGAGCGGGAGGACTGGGAAGGGGCCCCACTAGGTTGTCTGGGCTCTGCCTGGTGGTTGTGATTACCTCCTTACCGGACTCCGTGGCAGCAACTGAAGGTATCTCACTTTCTGTGACGCTGGACGCCGCCTGGTTCACTGGCGCACGCCCCGTTCGGTCGCCTATTCAGCTGCTCGCTGCTCGGCTCCAGTCTTGAGCTTTAACAACCGCTGCTCCAGCCGCTTCACCTCTTCAGCCAGGAAGCTCAGGCCTGGGACCGGTCTTAACTCCAGGGCACCTCCCGGTGTTTCAGAGAGATTGCGCTCCGCCATGCCGCCTTTCAGGTCGTCCCGGTTACCGCTCATCATCTCTGCTGTGGAGCGCTCACCATCAGTCGACCCTTCGGTGTTCTGAATGAATCTCCTCCCTTCCGGGGGCAGAGTTGGGGTGAATATAGCTGGCTGGCGCCATGTCGTTACCCAGCCCGCTAAGGGTGGCATTCCTCCACCCACTACCCAGTACATCTTGGTGATTACTTTTTCTGGCCGCCACAGTCTCAATTTTCAAAAGTCCAGTCTCTTAGCGCGCGCCATTTTTCAACACTCAGCAGAGCACGGAGGGGGCGGGGCTTATTTTTGCGCTCTTTTTCAACTGCTCACTGTATGACGTAGTTTAATTTCTGTCACATATGACGCAGTTCAATTTCTGTGGTAAATTAATGGCGACTTCAGTTTCCACACAATAAAAAACAGTCTATTAAACACAGTTCTGAGGCACACAGTACCCGGTGGTACCGGGCACGATCATCCTGTTCGTGACGCCAAAATGACTCACCCGCCCCAGGGCTTTAGGTGACTCAGTGTCGGGCCGGACTAGTCCGGGGTAGTCAGCGGTGGCGGGGCCCGACTCCGTGACCCTGGCGGAGTCAATTAAAATGGCGGTATTGAGGGAGATGATGATGGGAGTTGTAGTTAATGCTTAGTAAAATTCGTGACGCCACCTGTGGATTGCGGCTTTGTAGCCGCCGCTGCTGGATAGGACCTCTGGGGCTGATGTTGTGGCAGCTGAGGTGTTTCTTGCTCCCCACAGGTAGAGCAGGACCCCGGGGCAACCGTTGGGAAAGTCTATGGTGGATGTTGATGAGGTGCAGGAGTGACCGGGCGCGGAAAGAAGTAGGCGACACAAAGGCTGCGGTTCAAGATGGCGTGTGTTGAGATGTGATGTGATGTGATGATGTGTAGAACTGACATTGATCACCCAGGAATTCAGGATGAGCACAGCACCTAAAATTAGGTGCTGTGCCCTGTGGCGTCTGAAGCCTAAGGGGCGCCACAAAAAACAACCCACAGTTCCCCATTGTAGCTGCCTTATTGTATGCAGTAATTGGAGAGAAGCTCTGCGTCACCGATATATAGGTGCTCAGGGGAAAAAAATACAGAGAAATATAGAGAATAGAGAAACCAAGGAAAAAAAAAAAATTGTGAAAACATACCCTGCTGTAACTAAATAAAAGCATAGTGCATATAAACATAGGGTACTTAGTAAACACTGTTTTTGATCAAAAAAAGCATAAAGCTATCCCACCAAACGTCAAGGTGTACCCAGTTGGGATAGTACCTACACTCTCTAATATTAAAACCTTACCATGGGTCTAAAATAGGCCTCAATGTGGCTAAGGGCTGAGAGCGACCGGGTCCCAACAGGACACACACAGTCAGGGGGATTCACAGAATGAAATGTCCAGCTCGCTGAGAAGGGGGCCACTCCCTGTTTGTACTGAATACAAAAAAAACTACATAAAAACAAAAAAGTGAGCCGGCGTATGAGATGGTATACATGGAACTTGTGAGACCATGTTCACACTGGCCATGAGACAAAGAGAAACCAAGGAAAAAAACAACCCACAGTTCCCCATTGTAGCTGCCTTATTGTATGCAGTAATTGGAGAGAAGCTCTGCCTCATCGATATATAGGTGCTCAGGGGAAAAAAATACAGACAAATATAGAGAATACCCCGGCACACTATTACTCCCAAAAGAAGAAAATCATTCGACTGTTCATATGCAAATTTCTTTTTATTGATCAAATTGTGCTGTAAATTATGAAAAATGATTCGTCCAAATAAGTCGACGTTTCGGCTGTAGGCCTTTGTCAGACTGGACTTTATCACTGTTAGTATGACAGTATGCAATCACATCAAGGCGTGAGCCAAGGATTAAACAGCGGAGGACAATGCGTCAATTATGATATGTACTGTTATGAAGTTTGTATGATCTTGCTGTTAGTAAAATGTAAACCAAGGACTATTATGTAGATGTAGGGAGTGCATGTGTCACATGCTGTGTCAATGGAGATATCACCCCAGGGGGTTAATAGCAGGTTCCTGGACCTAGCGTTAATTGTACAAAAGAATCACCTTCCCCTGCCTCACATATCACAGCCGGACTGTTGTGGGGTCCATATTCTGATCATATATCAGTAGCGGCAAATTAGTGATGTTAACCAGTAAGAGATACCAGGCCGTTTATGTACAATATCACCGGTAGGACCGGAATCATCAGAGGCCGTTTCCACACTGGTGCTGGACGTGCGGTCTGTGAGTGTTCCTCAATAACGATCAACAATATGGTGAGTATTTTTGATCGTTAACGGTCATTCCTGTGTTTCACATGCAACGACGTCGCTAATGAGGCCGGATGTGCGTAACGAATTCCGTGACCCCAACGACATTTCGTTAGCGATATTGCTGTGTGTAAAGTGCCCTTAACACAGAAAGTTCAGGCATGCCTGTTTTGTCACAGTCAGGTCTTTTGTTTATTTGCAATGTTTGTTTAAGCAGCAGGACCCTTATCATTACAAGACTAGAAAAGAACAGAAGAACAACACCTCTCCTTCTCTGATTGACACCTCAATGTCAATGTACAATCTCTACTGAGAGGTGGGGCAGCTCCCTGGGCTTAGCTACATGACTAAACCTAAAAATTCATAATGTGTCAGAACGGCTGCAGACAGTAATCTAAGTGATACATGGTTGGATTCAGAATCTCCTTGCCTACATCATGCTGCTTTCAGATGAGATAGCAAAACCTGCTGACAGATTCCCTTTAGGGTATGTGCGCACGTTGCTTTTTACCTGCTTTTTACCTGCTTTTTTGCTGCTTTTTCTTCTGCGCTGTTTAATGTGTTGTATAGCAAGGATTTAAAATATAACTTTTAATAAATATAATGATAAAATAAATCAACGTGCAAAGTGAAGTATAATAAAAGGAAGGATCTCACCCAGTTCTTCTCCTGAGGGATCCACACCACTGTATAATCCAAGGCGGGCGGACACCAGACCAATGACGTAAAGCAGGGGATAAACAGTACAGTTACATTACCCCTGTCGTGCCCCTGCAATAGCTTCCGCCCTTACAAGGGCAGCACCCAAGTCAGGATAACTACCCCAATAAATACACAAAACCCCTCCCAACGCGTTTCCCACTGGCCATTAGCACATACACTTAAAGCGGTGTGTGAACACACTGACTGAAAGCAAGTAGTGTAATGTATTGACCTGCCACTGCAGGCTTTACCTTCTTTTTCTCCCCTGAGGAACTCTCCGGTCACACGGAGAGGGAAACGCGTTGGGAGGGGTTTTGTGTATTTATTGGGGTAGTTATCCTGACTTGGGTGCTGCCCTTGTAAGGGCGGAAGCTATTGCAGGGGCACGACAGGGGTAATGTAACTGTACTGTTTATCCCCTGCTTTACGTCATTGGTCTGGTGTCCGCCCGCCTTGGATTATACAGTGGTGTGGATCCCTCAGGAGAAGAACTGGGTGAGATCCTTCCTTTTATTATACTTCACTTTGCACGTTGATTTATTTTATCATTATATTTATTAAAAGTTATATTTTAAATCCTTGCTATACAACATATCATATTTAGGATTTAGGCTACATCTCCCTGCCAGGTGGCAGGTTTGCTTTTCTTATTGCGCTGTTTAATGCCAAAATGGATGTGTTCTTCTATTCAAGCAAAGTCTATGGGAATTTGGGTTTCTTGTTCACACTATGTTGTTCAAAATGCTGCCTTTTTGTGGCAGAACTTTGGTCAAAAACTCAGCTTTGCAGTGCAAAACCCAAATGGCAAAAACAATTGACATGTTGCTTCTTTGAAAAGCTGAGTTTTTGACCAAAGTTCTGCCACAAAAAGGCAGCATTTTGAACAACATAGTGTGAACAAGAAACCCAAATTCCCATAGACTTTGCTTGAATAGAAGAACACATCCATTTTGGCATTAAACAGCGCAGAAGAAAAAGCAGCAAAAAAGCAGGTAAAAAGCAGGTAAAAAGCAACGTGCGCACATACCCTTAATATGATAGTCACTGCAATGATGCACCATTGCATTTAAAAGTGATTTGAAAGATGTACTAATACTTATCTTCCATGCAATATTCATTATCTGGGTGGACTTAAAAGGTTTTTTTCCTAAATATTTACACGAATAGCCTATCTGTAGTATTGGTGAATTGGGGAAAGGTTCTCATTCTTGGAAGCCTCAGAGATCAGCAGAGCTAAGAAGCAGCAGCACCTACTGGAGCTCAGCAACTGCTTCTATTACTTTTCTTTCAGTACCCGGCACAGCAAAGTCTGGAATGCCAGTCACTATGTTTGTAGTATTTGACAGTGAAGTCTATATTCATGTTATTGTGATTTGTATCCGCTGATTGGCTGCAGTGGTCATGTGATGTACCTCACCATATATTCAATCTAGCAAACGATCGGAGGACTTAATACAAAGTGTGGAGGATCGGCACCAGTATGGGAAGTGAACATAAATAGTTTGTTTTCTTACAGCACTATGGACTCATTGAGTATAAGTAATAAAGTAGAAAACAAATCCTTTATAAGAGGCCATGGTTTTCTAACACTTCCGACTGCATTTTTGCTTTGCTGGTCTGTTGGGGCCCTGATAGTTGGATCCCCACCAATTATTCTTGGATGGACTATTCAAAGTAAAGGCCACCAATATAAAATCCTTGCGAATCTCATATGACACAAGAAAATTGTCTAATTATTAGGAAAAAGACGTCTCAGAGGAGATCTCATTTATATGTATAAATACATGTGTGGTCAATATAAAGGACTGGCACATGACTTATTCCTTCCAAAGACAATACTAAGGACCAGGGGGCATTCACTGCGAGTGGAAGAAAAGCGATTCCGGCAGCTAAATAGGAAAGGGTTCTTTACAGTTAGAGCAGTCAGACTGTGGAATGCCCTACCACAAGAGGTAGTAATGGCAGATACTATAACAGCTTTTAAAAAAGGGCTCGATGATTTCCTCAGTACACAAAACATTGTTGGCTATAAATGATTTAGTGACAAAATGTAGAATTGATGGAGAAGGGTTGAACTAGATGGACCTAGGTCTTTTTTCAACCTATGTAACTAATGTAACTATATATTAGGTTCTAATGGTTAAGTACACCTTAACAAAATCTGATAAGTAATTTCCTTATAGTACTGCCTTGTGTATTTGGGAAGTATATAAATATTTTAAATAATGTTATGAGCCCAGTTGTATAGTCATCGGATAGGAAATGTGACATGTAAATTATTTTCACTGTCTGCATAGTTAAGACGTGCACATGCATGAGGACGTGTTTTCAGTAAATGGACAATTTGCTTGCTGTGAACTAACTTGCATGTTTACTTATATTACCTGTGATATTCAATCTACTTTTTTCTGCATTGTGAGCCATAACAGAATCTGTTTTCAAGTTTCTTTCATTATAAAGTGTCTGTTTAAGCTTCCGGTTTGGACTAAAGTTTTGCTAATTACATTCTTCTTTGTTTTATGAAGTGGCTACAAGATATATCAAGCGTGTATGATCATAAGTTGTTTTTTTGTTGTTTGTTTTTTTTTAATTATAAGCAAAGCTTATCTATTGTTTACGTCAGAAAGTATTAGATGGATCTGACCTAAAATTTTAATAACTATAATTCCCATTTACAGCCAGAAATTGAGCTTCAAGGAGAGAGTTCGTATGGCAAGCCCAAGAGGTCAAAGTATAAAAGGAAGACAAACATCTGTTGGAGATCGACGTTCCCCGAGCACTGATATGGCCTCAGAAACAAGTCCAACAAAAGTACAAAAGAGCTGGAGCTTCAATGACAGAACAAGATTTAGGCCTTCCCTCAGATTGAAAAGCTCACAGCCGAAACCGGTGACCGATAGTAAGAGTGTTTGCATTACTAAAACTATAATGTGAATATATACATGAAGTTTTATACTCTATTCACAAATTCACAAAATCTATCAATACTTACTCAAGACATATGAGCTCTAAATAGAAACATTCAAGAAGAGCAACTAAGAGGAGCAAATTAAGAGTAGCTAGGACCCCGTGCAGTTTTAGAGCGTGTAGGTGCTCCAGCACCCGATGTATCACGTGATGTCACATTATTCCCTTTTGAGATCATGTAATAGGTCATGTGATTAAAGCGGGCTTTACACACTACAACAAATCTAACGATGTGTCAGTGGGGTCACGTCGTAAGTGACACACATCCGGCATCGTTAGTGTTGTTGTAGCATGTGACAGCTACGTGCGATTGAACGTAAAACCATTCATCGCATACACGTCGAGGCAACACACATCGCAGTGTGTGGGACCCCCCGGGAACGATGAAGAGATCATACCTGCGTCCCACCGGCAATGCGGAAGGAAGGAGGTGAGCGGGATGTTTACGTCCCGCTCATCTCCGCCCCTCCGCTTCTATTGGCCGGCTGCCGCGTGACATCGCTGTGACGCCGAACGTCCCTCCCACTCCAGGAAGTGGATGTTCGCCGCCCACATCGAGGTCGTATGGAAGGGTAAGTACATGTGACAGCAATTATTCGTTTGTGTGACACGGTCAACAAATTGAACGTGTCGCACATACGATGGGGGCGTGTCACATCGCATACGATATGGTATGCAGAATTAAAAGGTGTAAAGCAGGCTTGACACACAGTTGCTCTGGTGCACATGTATATTTGCAAAATAAAAAGGTTTTGGTACCGTGTTGGCCAGTTGAAAAATAAAAGACAGCACAAATATTTTTCCCTTATGTACAGCAGTCTATTCATAAAAGAATGCTATTCATAATAGACATAATAGAGGATACAATCTAATAAAAAAACAGCAGTATTATACAGTATATAACAAGAGGATGCTATATAATAAGGTATCGAGCTATAAATAACAAAAGGGAATGTAATTAAGGAGGGTGTTATATATAACAGAGGATTCTATGAAATAAGAGAAGGTGCTATATATAACAACAGGGAATGCTGAGTAATAAGAGATCAATACGAATCGACACCTTGCATACATAAATGCTATGATTAGAGAGTGTAAAACTCACAAGGCTGCGGACGTGAAGCGATACCTCATGGAGACCTTCCTACAAGTCATTGGGTATGGTGGCTGCGTGGAGTGGCCTCCACGCTCACCTGAGCTGACCCCATTGGACTTCTTTCTGTGAGGTCACATCAAACAGCAGGTGTATGCGACCCCTCCACCAACATTGCAGGACCTAAGACAACATATCACAGATGCTTGTGCAAACGTGTCGCCTACCATATTGCACAACGTGCAGCAAGATACAGTATGCTGTCCAGAGTCCAGATGTATATTGCAGCTGACAGTGGCCACTTTGAGCATCAAAGTTAAATGAGCGCCATATGCATAACCAGCACTCAATGTTTTGGGGGTTCATGGGTTTCATATCATAGCACTTCTGTATGCAAGGTGTCGATTCGTATTGAATTGATGATGGCCTAAAATGTTTGAATTTACTTTATTTCTCTATCTCGTTCCGTTTTCGAGATAAAAATGCTAACTCCGTTGTTTTCCACCAGGTGGCGCTATAGGTGGTTTCATTGCTTAGCGCATGGATACTTTACTATACCTAGACACCACTTCTATGCCTATAGCTGCCGCCGTTCTCACGTTAATGGCAGTGGACAGGATATGGGTGGACACACTGTATAACAACAAGTGATGCTATGTTGTTAGGGCTAGATGGACGGGCAGACCCGGGAGGTGGATCCACTGGGCCGAACTCCCCGATGAGGGAAAGGAGTCCGGTAGCCGGAGCACTTTAGGTAGCAGGACAGTCCGTGCACTGGAACACAATGGAGAAGTCCCTGGGACCACGAGGTCACTGATGGTGGTCCGGGTGACGGAGCTCAGGTTCGGAAGCCGTGATGATGTCAGGCGGGGTCCGGAACCGTTGGAGCGAGATGACGGGTCACCGCAGGGAACCGAGATGGTACGGACTGTCAGGATGGCAGATGGGCAGCGTTCGGGGTTCGAGATACAGCAGGACCGGATGGCGATGCAGGATCGGCTCTAGAAGACAGAGAGGTAAGTATCTCACAGAACACAAGGAGACCTGACTCCTAGCTTGGGAAAACACGAAGAACAGGCCCCGCTCCCTTGGACATTAACCCCCTTTATACCCTGTACCTGTATGCATCATTTCTTGTCAGTGGACACTGGCCCTTTAAGAAAGGGTCAGTGACCGCGCGCGCGCCCTAATGCGCATGCGCGCGGCCCGGGTGCCAGAAGCCAGGGCAGGAAGCTGAGAGGAGGACGCAGCAGAGCCGGCCAGGGACTGGGAAGCCGACGGGCGCCTGGAGCGGGGACCAGGAGGCCTGGGAAGCGTGGGTACTGGAGGCTGGGGAGCGGGGAGCGTGGCAGGTGAGCCGGGGAGCGGAGCAGAGGACCCGGGGAGCGGAGCAGAGGACCCGGGGAGCGGAGCAGAGGACCCGGGGAGCGTGACATATGTGATAAGAAAGGGTGGTATATATAACAGGAGATGCTATGTAAAAAGAGACGGTGCTATATTTAACAAGAGATGCTATGTAATAATAGAAGGTGCTATATATAACAACAATATGCAATACGGGCCAGATTGCTATGTGCACATAGTTTATTAGCCTGTTTAAACTGACAAATTGTGAGAGATGATCAGCACTCCACCCCTATTAACGTTGTGCATGTGGAAAAAGATCCAAAGTAGTACAAAAAAAAGTCCCAGTGCTTTCTTTGCAATTCCATTTCTTTATTTCAGGCTTCACTACCTGAATGTTTCAAGTCCTCCCAAGCTTTCAACAGCAGCTCAACAAGCCGAAATCTCATCTATGCACACGCCACCTCCAGGTGCCATTTTCCTTAAGTCCTCCGCTGGGAGATCAATGAGCTGGACGCGGAGCATGCGCAGATGAGATTGGGCACCATTATTTGAAGCCCGCACCACCGACAGAGCATCTCACCCGCCGCACCACCCTGCTTCACACAGGCCCCACCACAGCCAGCACAGCGCGCATTCTATTCCTACTGGCAAGCTACATTCACATTTTAAGACGCACCTCTCATTTTCCTTCCAAATTTTTGAGAGGAAAAGTGCGTCTTATAATCTGAAAAATACGGTATATTATCTGATTGCCGCTATCAAACCCTTAAAGAACACTGTGAATCTCTGAGAGGGACATTTAGAACACAAGATCCCAAAAGCAGGCCATTGGATACCCAAACAGAAAGGTTTGCTAATCAGCTGGTGAAATAATGAGTAGACCCGAACTCACGGGCAAACTAATACCTTATTCAACGCACCAGCAGCCGCATCAGACTGTGTACTCGAATATTCTTCAGTAAATGAGCCCTTCTTCCCAACTTACAAATGTTCATTACCTACACTTTACAATAATGCCATAATGTCTCATAGGTGTGGATACCAATTCTGGGACCCACTTTTATCTGCAGAATGGCGATCAGTCAACCCTTTATTCTGCCCATGATAGAAGGGAATGACCTAAGGGGAGGGCAAACAAGTGCACATCTTACAACACCAATTTCTTTTGGTCTCATATAAAAAGCCAAGCATGCTTTCATGGCAATCTCTCCATTCATATCTTGCTTCACCAGGCACAATCAGGTTGGGGAACCTCACTGTCACGTTAGGTACGAGGAAGTAGCAAGCAGACTGCAAAAGGTAAAGTAAGGAGACCCCTGTGTCTAGGAAAGGGGGAGATGGTGACCCCTGACCAAACCTACAGCTGGTCACTTGGGTCCCACACCCCACTAGATAGGTGCGTACCTATGCGCCGAGCCAACACCTGACCCTAGGTATCCCTACTGCTAGACCCTAAATAGGAATGGGTGTGATGAGCTCTTTGTTAACCTCACTAAATGCTAAAGGAAGACACAAGATTGTCACCCAGTGGGAAAGGGGGAAAAGCCTAAACTACAGTACTTATCACAGATGATACAGGCAGGAGTTCAGCAAGCTTCAGCAACGATACTACAGATGAGAGCAAGCCACCTGCTTGCAAGCAGAGCTAGCATGAACTGAATAATATCACTAGCCCCAGCCCAGGGAAGAAGGAAGTATGAAAATACTCATGATCAGCAGCTGGGTGGAAGGCGAGCTCCTGCTGGGTCCAAAAGGGAGAGAGATGAAATTCAAGCAGGAAAGCTACCTATTACAATCACTACTGACAGCAAGAACAATAGAAAGTCACGGAGCATTGAGCAGCCAAACATTGCATTCTGTAGCCAAAAACCACATAACTGTCTGTCACACGTGACACACCCGTGACACTCACTTTTATCTGCATAAAGCAGATGAGCGATCACTTTCATAGTCGGGAGGGGATGCTCATTACTATGTGTTTTCCTGTTTTCTTTTGTAGCTCTTATTTGTCAAACAGAATATTCCTTTGCAATTTTGGTTAATGGAAGTACTGAATTGTTCATGTAATATACAGTATATGCACCATGCATATGCCAGTATATTTAGGTATCAGACCTACTTAAACAGCAGGGGCAGAAATACCGTTGTTGCACCTATGCAGCCACACAGGGGCCCAAGCGATAAATGGGGCCACTCCTACCTCCAAAGCAGCAAACAACTTTTGTCATAGACCGAACTATTGGACTGCAAAGGGCCCATATACTTTGTTTTGTACTGTACCCTCCACTGCTTAAAGGACCGCTCTAGCATTTTATTAATTGCATCACTGAAGTGGTGCTTTAATTGTAAGTCCCCTGAAACCTGCCTGTTACTTACCTTCTGGCGGCTGCACCTTCTATCACCATGTCTCCGGTGGGCTACAGTGATTTGTGACTTGTCAGCATCTTCCAGTGTTTCTAGTAGCGCACCGGAGGTAACAACTCAATACAAGTCTATGAGAGCCTCATTCTGTTTTAATTCTGGCTCTCATTGAGTTGCATTGAGACCTTGTGACATAAATTCTGACTTCCGGCTGGTCAGAAGTTACTCTCACAACATGGCGCCGCAGGATCAGAGCAGTGTCGGTAAAAGGTGAAGCTGCTGGAAGATGCGGTAACACGCTGGGGGCAATATAGGGGAAAACCAGTGCATATAAAGTAAATACGAGGCTTATATTTGCAGCCAGAGAATTACAAAGCAACATGCAATACAAAACAATAAACACTTGCCTGTTTGGGCGCTTACTAACATAGATTATCCCTGACTCATGCTACCAGGGCTTGTATCTCCAGTCACATTTTAGCCCATATCCAGCTCACAACACAGAATGTTACACCTCAGGCTGTCTCCCCCTTACTGAATGATTTCTTCAGCCTTTTATGTGGCTGTGATTAGGTCAACTCCCTCAGCTGAGTTAGCTGAGCAACTAGGCTGCTACAGCAATATCTCACTGAGGTTAACTTTCTGGGTCAAATATACACTTCATCCAGTATGACTCCTGTCTGATGGTTGCAATGTGCATATGACAGGGGGCTTAAATTCAAAGCACCATTCCAGCACTGAAACAAAATGCTGCAGTTATGATTACCCCTTCATGACCGAGGACGTGCCCATACGTTCCTAAATCATGAAGGGATGATCACTGCCGGCTGTTGCGGTGAGCCTGCAGTGATGCACGCACATGTCAGCTGACTTGAACAGCTGACATATGTGTGTTGCAGATGCAGGTGGATCTGCGATCCACCCGCCCCTGTTAACTCCTTAAATTGCGCTGTCAAAATGTGAAAGCGCGATTTAAATACCTGGTGCGGGTAATGCGCACTTAACCGCTGCCATCGGAAGCCCCATGACGTGATCACGGGGAGCTGATGGTTGCCATGGTAGCACAGGGTCATGTGATGAATCCTATGCTATTTTTACTCACTTCCTGCAACAGTCAGCTGAGCGGTGGCTGTTACAAGAGATGAGCATTTCTCCTGGTCTGAGCTGTGCAGCTCTGATCAAGAGAAATCAATGAGCAATCAGACTTCTGATCCTTAAAGTCCCCTAGGCGAACTAGTAAAATAAAATAAAAAAGTTAAAAAAATTTTAAAAAAGAAAAAAGAAATAAAAAAAACCTAATTCGGCCCATTGAAAATGAAAAGGTTAAAAAAATAAAAATATACACACATTTGGTATTGCAGGGTTCAGAAACACCCAACCTATCAAAATATCAAATCAATTAACCTGATCGGTAAACAGCGTAGCAGCAAAGAAATTCCAAATGCCAAAATTACATTTTTTTGGTCGTCGCAAATTTGGAGCAAAATGCAATAATAGGCGATCAAAACATAGCATCTGCACAAATATGGTATGGTTAAAAATGTCAGCTCAAGACGCAAAAAATAAGCCATCACTGATCCCCAGATCCCAAAAAAAAAGAACACTATGGGTTGCGGAAAGGGCACAAAAAGTGCGCCACTTTTTTGGGATAAACGCCTGAATTTTTTTTAACTCCTTAGATAAAAGTAAACCTACACATGTTTGGTGTCTACAAATTCATACCGACCTGAGGCATCACACAGACACATCAGTTTTACCATGTAGTGAACATGGTGAATAAAATATCCCAAAAACCATCATGCAATTGCACTTTTTTTGCAATTTTTCCACACTTGGAATATTTTTGCCGTTTTTCAGTACACTGTATGGTAAAATGTATGGTTTCATTTAAAAGTGCGACTCATCTCGCAACTAACAAGCCTTTATGTGGCAAGATTGACGAAAAAAATAAAAAAGTTACAGGTCTTGGAAAAAGGGAAGCAAAAAAAAACAAAAAACGGAAAATTGCCCGGGGGTGAAGGAGTTAAAGAGTAAACTCCCGAAATAGAACTTGTCATTCTTTCTGGACAAACTCTCTGTAGTATCTTGATTTTCCTGACTATTATTTATCGCTTGAAGTGTCTTTGTCTTTAGATCTCACTGGATATCACTGAATAAACTGTAAAAGATAAATATCTTTATCAAAAAGAGATACAATACATTGCATTTTCTTCAAAGTGCAGAGATTTGTTCTATAAACTATATTTAACATGTATTATAATCTACATATAATCGTGGCCTCTTTTTGATAATGTTCAGAGGAGGAAGAAAGAAAAAGCAATAAAGAAGAAAAATTACATACAATGGATTCGTATTTCATACTGATTGTCGAAAAGCTTGAGAACAAAAATCTGTTTTTTTTTTTCTTAAAAATGATTCGGAGGTCACACTGCCGTAATTTTGAGCACTGTGCAGCCGACAGGCAGAGATGTAATAATGCCGTTATTAGTTAGACATCCTACTCCATTTCTACTCTTTTTATTCCTTGTTTAAAGCTATTGTGGGGTATTCCTCTTTTTTTGTATAGTGCTGAGCTACTTTTCCTTTGTAAATATCGATCGTAATAGTAGCTGTGATAGCTCAATTTTGCCGTTTCTGACAACTAAGGATGTTTAACCCAAATATTGCTATTATGACAGCTAAATGAAAAGAAAAATAATGGGAAATACATTATTTTTTTTTCATCATTTGTATAGCCAGCATGAATCACTTCTATGGGGATGTGAAGGGAGGGGATTGCTCCCCCATTAATTATTTAATAAGCACTATTAGCCAAACTCTCCAATATTTTTTATATCCAACGTGAAAAGTGGAATATTTGAATTTTTATTTTTTCATTGATAGTCAAAAAAATATCATTTTTAACATGACAATATAACCTATATTAAATACATTTTAATTACATTTTATAATTATTTTTAATTATTAATTTATATTGTTTTAATATCTATATAACTTTATTTAATCAAAGTCTTTTCAATGATATCTCAAATTATGTATTCAATTATAATTCTTCATACAATACTAGAATTATTCTGACCTTTGTGGTGCAGAAGTCGGGTGTCACTTGCCATATAGCCTACTCCACTCACTAGAGTTAAAATTACTTTTTTCTTTCCTCTCTAGAGCATGTATATTTTTTATCTGAATACTTTTAACAGGCATAACAGTTCTCATAACCTATTGGAGGAAGTTATGCTATATCCATGCTGTATAAGTTAATGTTGACCTGTCACGCTAGGTATGCGGACGTACCACACATATAGCAACAGGGAACGGAAGGTAAATTCTGTGTCTACAGAAGGGGGAAATGGTGACCCCTGATCAAACCTTCGCTGGCACCTAGCTCCACTGACCACTATAGTTATGTTCCGCACTTATGCGCCGAGCAGGATATCTGACCCTGATTGACCCTAGAACTGGGCCTTTAGTAGGTAACAGATGGATGACTACTTAGTCAACCCCACTAAGCTCTAAAGAAGACACACGGAGCACACACAAGGGAAAGCACATGAAAAACGTATTTCCAGGACACCTCAGGGAGAGATACAGCAATGAATAATAATGTTTCTTCATATGCATACAAGCCGACTCGATCCAAGGCCTGTATAGGTTTTTAACTTTATCACCAGCAAAAACCAAGGGGGAATAAGACTATTTAAGGACACCAAGGGAAGTGGTGATGAGTGAAAACTGAAAAGTGAGGAAATCCGCAGGGTCCTAAAGCAAAAGGGATAAACCCCAAGCAAAGAAGAAGAGAATGTCAGGGAGCAGTTTGTGTAGCCAAATGCTGCGACCTTCTACAGCTGGACACCACAGGACTGTCTGTCAAGTTTGACACACCCGTGATTAAGATATTCAGCCAAACCTTCTCGAAGTCAGCAGGGGCAGGAAATGAACAGTTGCAAATAGGAACTACACAAATCTGTCAACTGCATAGTGGCTGCAGTGGGGTACTGCAGGTCTATCCCTATTCAATTGAGTAAGCGAGGATGGGCAGTACCTGACCAAAGCTAATATACAGGATACAGAGGTGTGCAACTCCCCAGCTGATTGTATCCAGCCACTAGATCCGGGAACAGCTGATTAGCTGTGATTTTGTGTGTCAATCTGATATTGATGAGCTCTCCTAAGGATAGTCCATTAATATAAAGTACAGGACAACCCCTTTAAATAGATCTCCAAACTGTATTAAGGAATCTTATAGATCAGGCACTTCTCCCAGGAAAAACAGATATGTAAATTTTCTATTTACAAGAAGTAAGCTGACTCTGAATGGGCTTTTATGTTCTGTATTTAAGGACAAGTTTAGGGTCCAAGAGAAAAACACCACTATATGCAAACAGATATTTTGGAGTTCTTGCCTAGTAGAATACTGCTTGGCTGGATGTGAGATTTTTCACCAAGGCATAAGGGTTAAAGTTTCTACTCTTTCAAAACACGTAAGCCAACTGTCTATGGGCTGTTTTTCTCTACATTTAAGGGTAAGTTTATGGTCCAGTTTTAACTTTCAATGAAGTTTGGTGGAATTTACAAATGTCCGATGCAGCAATCACACCTAGAACCATAGTTTTGAATTGTTACCAGTAGATAGGAAAGTATGCCAGTTATTTGTTACGGTCCTGTCCCTGTTTTGGGTCTGTTCCATGTCAGACTTTGCAGTTAGACTGGTGCCTTTCCATAGCATAAACTGCTTAGGCCTATTTAAGGGCCTGGAGGACAATCACCTGGGCCCTGTATTGATTGACTTATGGAGACTTGCCTTTTTAGGTCTGAAGGACTGAGCTGGACTTTGTTTGCTTCTTAGCATCATGGCTGCTGTTAACATTGGAGTCCTGTCTGTAATCTGCCCTGGGTTTTGGACCTTCTTTTCAGTGATTGTCTAACTTCCATGTCACTCCTATAAGACGTCTGTCTGTTGATTGTCTGCCAGCAGTTTCAGTCATCTCTGCTACCAGCCTACCAGCGATCTCCAGTCATCCTGTGTCCACCTATCAGTAACTCTGCTGCCTGTCTCCAGTCATCTTGCCACCTGTCTGCCTGTCACCTGATTCCTTCTGTGAGCATTCCTGTTACCCGTTCTCCAGCGATTTCCAGCTGTTTCGTCTCAGGTTTCATAGTTTTCAAGATTGAAGGTATACTTAAGTCCATTAAGTTCAACCCATAACCTAACATGTTGATCCAGAGGAAGGCCAAAACCCCATGGGGCAGACAGTAAGCTCCAAATTAGGGGAGAAAATTCTCTACATATGGCAATCAGACTAGTTCCCTGGATCAACGCCCAATCACAGTATCTAGTGCACATAATCAGTAATAAAATATTTTTCAAGAAAGGCATCCAGGCCTCTCTTAAATTTTAATAATCAATCAGCCATTACAACATTATGTGGCAGTGTGTTCCATAGCCTCACTGCTCTTATAGTAAAGAATCTGCATCTGTGATTATGATTAAACCTTTTCTCTAGACTAGACATAGTGTTGCCTTGTCTCCTTCACAGGCCTAAGAGTAAAAAGATCATTAGAAAGGTCTCTGTACTGTCCCCTCATATTTGTACATTGTAATAAGATCAGCCCTAAGCCTTCACTTTTCCAAACTGAATAACCCCAAGTTTAATAACTTGTCTTGGTATTGCATTCCCCCCATTTCTTTAAAAACCTTGGTTGCTGCTAGGTGCAAAAGCTATAGTTCAGCTGTGTCGTTCTTATACACCAGAGACCAAAATTGTACACAGTATTCTAAGGGGTACTTTGCACACTACGACATCGCAGGTGCGATGTCGGTGGGGTCATGTCGAAAGTGACACACTTCCTGCGTCGCTCTCGACATCGTAGTGTGTAAATCCTAGATGATATGATTAACGAGCGCAAAAGCGTCGTAATTGTATCATCAGTGTAGCGTCGGCGAATTCCATAATTACGCTGACGCGACGGTCCGATGTTGTTCCTCGCTCCTGCGGCAGCACACATCGCTGTGTGTGAAGTCTCAGGAGCGAGGAACATCTCCTACCTGCGTCCCGGCTGCAATGCGGAGGGAAGGAGGTGGGCGGGATGTTTACGTCCCGCTCATCTCCGTCCCTCCGCTCATATTGGCCGCCTGCCGTGTGACGTCGCAGTGACGCCGCACAAACCGCCCCCTTAATAAGGAGGCGGGTCGCCGGCCAGAGCGACGTCGCACGGCAGGTGAGTGTATGTGAAGCTGCCATAGCGATAATATTCGTTACGGCAGCTATCACAATGATATCGCAACTGCGACGGGGGAGGGGACTATCGTGCTCGGCATCGCAGCATCGGCTTGCAATGTCGTAGTGTGCAAAGTACCCCTAAGTGTGGCTGCACTAGTGACTTGTATAGGGGTAAAACTATGTTCTTCTCATGAGCATCTGTGCATCTTTTAATGCATACCACTATTTTATTATACTTTTCAGCAGCTGCCCAACATTGGTCAGTAAAGATGAGTTTGCCGTCAACCCATACACCCAAGTCTTTTTAAGTGGCAGTTTTACTCAGTGTTTTACAATTAAGTAAATCATTATAAATTCTATTTCCTCTGCCCAAGTGCATGACCTTACATTTATCCATATTAAACTTCAATTGGCATTTCTGATCCCAAGCCTCCAGCTTACATAAATAATTCTGTAATATTAAATTATCCTCCTCTGTATTGATTACATTGCAGAGTTTAGTGTCATCTGTAAATATTGAAATTGTACTCTCTATGCCCCCTACAAGGTCATTAATAAATATGTTAAAAAAGAGGGGCCCAATACTGACCCCTGTGGTAGCCCACTGTTAACTGTGATCCAGTCCAAGTATATTCCATTAATAACCACTATTTGTTTCCTATCCTATGAGTCAGTTCTCAATCCAGTTATACATATTTTCCCCTATTCCCAATATTCTCATTTTATGTACCAACCTTTTGTGTGGCACTATATCAAACGCCTTTGAAAAAACTATATAGACAACATCCACTCCATTTCCCTGGTCCAGTCTGGAACTTACTTCCTCAGAGAAGCTGATCAGATTAGTTTGACAGGACCAATCCCTCATAAAGCCATGTTGATACTGGGTCATGAGGTTTTTCTTCTTGAGATATAACAGGATAGCGTTTCTTAGGTAACCCTCAAGGATTTTAACCACAGTAGAGTTAAAGTTAAACTTAGCCTATAATTTCCAGGCTCAGATTTTGTCCCCTTTTGGAATATTGGCATCACATTTGCAATGCGCAAGTCCTGTGATGCAGACACTGTTATATTGGAATCTGTGATTATTAAAAATAATGGTCTGTCTATCACCGTACTTAATTCCTGCAGTACTTTGGGGTATATGCCATCTGCGCCTGTGGATTAGTTTACGTCTGTGATTTTGAGGCTGCTCTGTACTTCCTGCTGGGTTAAGCAGTAGAGTTGAGCGCGGTTCGCGGTTCTCCAGTTCGCGGCTCGAGTGATTTTGGGGGCTGTTCTAGATCGAACTAGAACTCGAGCTTTTTGCTAAAGCTTGATAGTTCTAGATACGTTCGAGAACGGTTCTAGCAGCAAAAAGACAAGCTAATTACTAGTTGGCTTTCCGCTGTAATAGTGTAAGTCACTCTGTGACTCACACTATTATGACATTTCAGTGTATAGTGTGCGGGAACAGCGCATTCAGATCACTGCTGTATGGATAATGGCGATCGCCATTTTTTTTTTTTCCTTGTCTTCCTTCCCTAAGCGCGCGCGTGTAGTGGGGCGGGCCAGCATGTCAGCCAATCCCAGACACACACACAGCTAAGTGGACTTTTAGCCAGAGAAGCAACGGCATGTGTGATAGGATGTCCATGTCACATGTCCCTGCATTATAAAAACGGACATTTTCCTCCAGCACGCCATTAACTGCCTTTTGCGTCTTGGTCTCAGTCACCGCTGACGTAGCTCCTGTCTCCGATACTGCTGTGTACGCTCTATACACAGCGCTATACAGAATAGGGATAGAAGTTTCTATTAGTCCTTTTAAGGGCTAATACCGGCAGGGTCAGAGCCATAGGTGACAGTCAGGTCCGTGAAAACAGATTTTAACAGCTACACAAGATGACAGCGTCTGTGTAGCTAAGGTCAGGGATTTCCTCGCTGCATTTCCCCATTAGGAGGGATAGAAAGGCAGGCTTCCTTTCCTCTACCCAGACCCACAACCCTGCCACTGTACCCTCCTGCCCTTTGCACACACAAGCTCATTGTTACTAAGCCATTATACTAGCAAACACTGAGTAAACGTAGTGGCATCCTAAAAGTGGCTGTTGGACTTCCATTAGTGTCCCACTGGTGCAAAACTATGTGCATCACCTCTGCATTGCACACTCAAACTCATTGTTACTAAGCCATTATACTAGCATACACTGAGTAAACTTAGTGGCATCCTAAAAGTGGCTGTTGGACTTCCATTAGTGTCCCACTGGTGCAAATCTATGTGCATCACCTCTGCATTGCACACTCAAACTCATTGTTACTAAGCCATTATACTAGCAAACACTGAGTAAACTTAGTGGCATCCTAAAAGAGGCTGTTGGACTTCCATTAGTGTCCCAGTGGTGCAAATCTATGTGCAGCACCTCTGCATTGCACACTCAAACTCATTGTTACTAAGCCATTATACTAGCAAACTATGCTGCCAGTTTAAGGGCCGTAGTTGCATTGTCAGGGATAGTTATTGTTGTTTATTCTGCTGTTAATAAAGATAGACCACCGCTGCAATCTACACCACCTCTCAATTTTTACTACCACATTTTAAGTGCACAATCTTGTCGCAATCAAAATGAGTGGCAAAATGACAGATGCTGGTGGAAAGGGGAAGAGGCGTGTTGGAAAAGGAAAAAAAGGGTTTGTCCGTGGGGAAGGTGGCAAAGCTCCATTAACATCTGCTGAAGATAGACCATCTTCCAGCAAAAGTAAGATGTCTACTACTTACCGTGGACAATCCGATGTGCTCCCTTTTTTACGGACACGAACAACTGGAAAAAAGGTAGATGATGGCCAAAAAAGGAAAATGCTTGAATGGATCTCAAGTGGTCCAACAAGTGCCCTCTCCGCCACCTCAACTACCGCATCCAAAAAACACCAGTCCTCTGAGTTGTCATCCCAATCAAACTTGCTTTCTCCCAGCTCTGAAGTCTCCATCCGCCCTGCACAGTATGGTGGAACTGAGATGGCTGAGTCTGCAGAGCTGTTCAGTCACATTATAGCCTGGGAATCAGAGATCTGCTCCCAAGCTACAGTGAGTACAGACCAGGAAATGGTCTGCAGTGATGCCCAGAACCTTTATGACTCTGATTCAGGCCGTGAGGACCAAGTTTCTGAGCATAATGTTGACCCTTTTTCACAAACTGTAACACCTGTTGTTATAGACAATGAGGAACATACTGATGATGACGATGAAACACAGATACCAGATTGGGATGACAACTTAAATATTCGGTCAGGGCAAGAAGAGGCTCGGTCTGAGGGTGAGGGGAGTGCAAACACAACAATTGATGAAGAAGTTCTAGATCCCACCTACTGTCAACCCACAGTCAGGCCCTCGAGGAGGTCAACAGAGACGGTGGAGGAGGATGCAACTGACGACGAAGTTAACTTGCGCCTTCCTGGACAGAGTCAGAGTACTGGTAGAACGTCTACAACTGCATCCTCAGCCACCACTGTGCCTCTGAGCACTAGTCGGGGTGGATCAGCAGGTCGCATGCCCTCTAAGCCTAGCCTGGTCCTTTTTTGACATAGCAAAAGATCGCCCAAATTATGTGATCTGTAAAATTTGTCGTGATTCTGTTAGTAGAGGGCAAAACCTCAGCAGTTTGACAACTTCTTCCATGAATCGTCCCATGAATAAATATCATATGTCCCAGTGGGAAGCTCACCGTGCTGCAATGCGGCCTAGCGGAGCGAACCATCCACCGCCTGCCCCTTCCAGTGCATCCACGCGCTCTTCATCTTCTAGGACTGTGGGGACAGCTGTCACACCTGGTTTTCCACGCACAACTTCCACCACTGTAACCGCAACAGGAAGTTTGCTTGGTAGGTCGTCAGTTGGTTTGGAAGGGGAAACAAGTGCGTGTGTACAGCTCTCTCAGACATCGATAGCACCAACGTTGGATGAAGGCAACATCATGTCTATGCCTGCACTTTCCTCACAAACCTGCATTTTTCCAGGGACACCCTACTCAACACCGTCTACACACAGCAGCCAGATCTCTGTCCCTCAGATGTGGACAAATAAAAGGCCATTTCCTGCGACCCATGACAAAGCTAAGAGGTTGACTTTCTCCCTCTAAGCTCTTGGCTACCGAAATGCTGCCTTTCCGCCTAGTGGACACACAGGATTTTAGAGACCTTATGTCTGTCGCTGTGCCCCAGTACCAGATGCCCAGTCGCCACTACTTCTCTAAGAAAGGTGTGCCCGCGCTACACCAGCATGTCGCTCACAACATCACCGCTTCCTTGAGAAACTCTGTGTGTGAACGGGTGCATTTCACCACCGATACTTGGACCAGTAAGCATGGACAGGGACGTTACATGTCGCTGACTGGGCACTGGGTAAATATGGTGATAGATGGTGAAGGGTCTGCTGCACAAGTCTTGCCGTCCCCACGACTTGTGTGTCAATCCTCTGTCTGTCCAAGTTCCGCCACTGCTTCTGCCTCCTCCACCTCATCTGGGTCCTCCACCTCCGCCCCAAGCCTGCCTGGTCAGGCCACCAGCGTTCTCACTGTGCAGAAGGAATCACTCACCCCTCATTACTATGCTGGCAGCAGAGCGCAACGGCATCAGGCGGTCTTTAGCTTGACATGTCTTGGAAATAGGAATCACACAGCGGCTGAGTTGTGGGCAGTTCTGGAGACTGAGTTTAATAAATGGTTGTCTCCACTCAACCTGCAGCCTGGTAAGGCCGTGTGCGACAATGCTGCAAACCTGGGTGCGGCCCTTCGCCTAGGCAAGGTGACACACGTGCCTTGTATGGCTCTTGTGTTGAACCTTGTTGTCCAGCACTTTTTAACACACTATCCCGGCCTAGATGGCCTACTGACCAGGGCACGAAAACTGTCTGCTCACTTCCGCCGTTCAACTGCCGCAGCTGAGCGACTTGCATCGCTCCAGAAGTCTTTCGGCCTGCCGGTTCATCGCCTGAAATGCGATGTGGCGACACGCTGGAATTCGACTCTCCACATGTTACAGCGACTGTGGCAGCACCGCCGAGCCCTGGTGCAATACGTCATGACGTATAGCCTGGGCCAACGAGATGCAGAGGTGGGGCAGATCACCCTGATGGAGTGGTCTCAGATCAAGGACCTATGCACCCTTCTGCACAGTTTCGACATGGCGACGAATATGTTTAGCGCTGACAATGCCATTATCAGGATGACAATTCCAGTCATTTACATGCTGGAGCACACGCTAAACACTATTCAGAGTCAGGGGGTGGGACAACAGGAAGGGGAGGAACTACAGGAGGATTCATATGCGCAAGACACAACAACATCACCAAGGTCCAGACGTTCATCATCACCAACGCGGCAGGCATGGGACCATGGGGGACAGGGATCAACAATGGCGCATGGTAGCAGGCGAAATGTTGAGGAAGGTGCAGGAGAACATGAAGAAATGGAGGACGAACTGTCCATGGACATGAAAGACTCAGCGGATGAGGGAGACCTTGGTCAAATTTCAGTTGAAAGAGGTTGGGGGGAGATGTCAGAGGAAGAAAGAATGGTTAGCACCTCTATGCCACAAACACAGCGTGGACTTGGTCCGCATGGCTGCGCAAGACACATGAGTGCCTTCTTGCTGCACTACCTCCAACATGACCCTCGTATTGTCAAAATTAGAAGTGATGATGACTAATGGCTTGCCACACTATTAGATCCCCGATACAAGTCCAAATTTTGTGACATAATTCCAGCCATAGAAAAGGACGCACGTATGCAGGAGTATCAGCAGAAGCTGTTACTCGATCTTAGCTCGGCTTTTCCACCAAACAACCGTGCAGGTGCAGGGAGTGAATCTCCCAGTTGTAACTTGACAAACATGGAACGGTCTCGTCATCTTCAACAGTCTACCCGTACCAGTAGCACTGTATCTGGTGCTGGTAACAGCAATTTTATTGAATCTTTTCATAATTTTTTTAGACTCTCCTTTGCAAGGCCACCAGAGACAACAAGTCTGACACATAGTCAACGGCTGGAGAGGATGATACAGGAGTATCACCAAATGAACATCGATGCCATGACTTTGCAAATGGAGCCTTGCTCATTTTGTGCTTCAAATCTTGAAAAATGGCCAGAGCTCTCCACTTACGCCTTGGAGATTTTGTTGTGTCCAGCTGCCAGCGTTGTCTCTGAACGTGTCTTCAGTGCTGCTGGGTGTGTGCTGACAGATAAGCGCACGCGTCTGTCCAATGACAATGTGGACAGACTAACGTTCATCAAAATGAACAAGTCATGGATCCACAAGGAATTTACTACCCCTGTGTCATCCTGGGGAGAGTAAATGCTTGTGTATTTTGAATGTGCTTGATGCAAATCTAGCTGTGAAGTGTACAACTGGGGCACAAGTGCTGCCACTGATGGAGTGTGTGTGTGGCCCAATTTTTGGAAAAAAGAGAGACTCCGCTTTGAGTCACCTTGCAGTGTTTTACATGATTTTAGAAGGGCGTGCCATGCCTATATCTGTGTCTCCTCCTCTTTTTCCTTGTCCAGCTCTTTTGTTTTCGCATGAGTATATGTCCTTGTTACTTTCCCATGTGTTTGTGTTGTGTTGTGAGTTGTTTGTCCCCTTTTGGACACCTTTGAGGGTGTTTTCTAGGTGTTTTTATGTGTTTGTGATTGCCTGCCATTGTTTCCTATGCGGTTCGAGTTCGGTTCGTCGAACGTTCGCCGAACCGAACTCGAACGAGACGCCCGTTCGGCGAACCGAACTCGAGCCGAACCGCGGCCGGTGCGCTCATCTCTATTAAGCAGGTGACATTTAATGGGGAATTTATAGTCTCCCTGATCATCTAATCTGTCATGGGATTTTCTTGTATAAATACTGTAGAGAAAAAGGAGTTTAGCAGATTGGCCTTTCCTTCATCCTCTTCCACAATTACACCCAGACTTTTTTTTTTAAGGGGGTCGACACTATCATTTTTTAGTTTCTTACTGTTTGTGTAGTTGAAGATTTTTTTGGGATTATTTTTACTTTCTCTGGCCATAAGTCTTTCTGCCTCAATCTTTGCTGCCGTGATTTGCTTTTTACAGAATTTAATTAATTTTCTATAAGTATTTAAGGCATCCTCATTACCCTCTTGCTTTAATTCTCTAAAACGGTTTCTTTTTGTCATTTATTGCATCCCTTACAGCTTTGGTTAATATAAGGTCTAGCAGTGCCCCTTCTTGTTGAATCCTGAAGCAGTTATTGTCCTTCATTGTTGTCAAAATCCTATTTCCTTAGCTGGACTTGCAGTTTCTTCTCCCCAATTTATTATAGGGTAGTTAAAGTCCCACATAACAATGACTTCTCTCGGATTTGCTGCCTCCTCTATTTCTTTATGAGGCTATTTTCTGCTTTTCCATTATATTTGGAGACTTAAACAACCACCTATCAGTATTTTATTATTCTTTTTCCCTCCCCTTATATCCACCCATAGGGACTCTACATTTTCATTAGCCTCACATATATTATAGCGTAGTGTGGGTTTTCAGGACGATTTTACATATACAGACAAACCTCCCCTTTGCTAATTTGTACAGTAATTCCTGAACAGACTATATCCCTATAAAGAACAGCCCAGTCATAGGCCTCATACAGCCATGTCTCAGTTATCGCCCCCATATCATATTTTTTCCAACAATACTAATTCTAAGCGCATTCACCATGACGCCGCCGGCGCGTGTGCGCTTCACTCTAGCAGGTGACGTATGCGGAAGTATAGCGGGCGCAACATATAAAAAAACCCTGGATACAACGAGCATGGCTCTGCCTTCTCCCTCCCTGAGGAAGCCGAATTTGGGCACTCCATCCCAAATAGGCGAAACGTACGTTGGTGGGGTATGGGGAAGCTCCTTTCTCACATTCTCAGGACTATGCACTGGCCACTTTAAATGCACTGGCCACTTTAGTTTGTTTCAGTAATTGCTCCATTCATTGATCTGACCTGGTTTTGTTGATCCATTAGGGATGCCTGGACGGGCTTATGTGTTAAATATCTATTGCTCATGCACTTGCACTTTATAATATATTTATTGCCTGTATTGTCCTTGTCACCCACAATTGCCATGTTACTGTGACCGGTCATTTCTCTGTATTACTTGTTTTGGCTGTCCTGTTCATGTGATTGACACCCCTTTGTGTTTTTCTCCTCTTGTTTTGCTGGTTGCACTTATATACAGAAAATTATATTAATAATAAAATTACACTTATTTTCTGCACTTTTATGACTCTTGTTCTCTTGCTTAAAAATGTTTGTTTGAGTCTGTGCCATGGTCTTACGGACCAGCTTGGGCTAAATTAAGCCCAGTTTAAACAGTTATACTGCTGTATGGGGACCCCTATATTTAACTAATTCTAAGGTGCAGCCTATCTCTGGCGTAGAGCCTGTAGCCAACAGAAAGGTTAGCCAAGTTCTCCAGAAACCCCAAACTATCCTTCCTACACCAATTCTTGAGCCATTTATTTATCTCCCTAATCTCCCACTGCCTCTCTGACATGGCACGTGGTACAGGCAGTATTTCACAAAACACCACTTTCTAGGTCCTTGCCTTCAGCTTACAGCCTAATTCCCTGAAATCATCTTAAGGACCTTCCGCCTACCTCTATCTTTGTTATTTGTACTGATGTGCACCATGACCACTGGGTCCTCACCAGCCCCTCTGAGTAATCTTTCAACCCGATGAACGATGTGCTGAACTCGAGCACCATAACAGAGAACAGTAGAAGACGGGTTTTCAAAGCCGCACTATTGACCAGATCGGACAGATGATAGAATTAATGTTTCTTTATTTTCATGCAAAAGTCATCGCGTTTCAGGAGTACTCAGCTCCCTTTATCAGGACAACAGGCAAAAAACATCATTGAGATTTGATGTTTTTTGCCTGTTGTCCTGATGAAGGGAGCTGAGTACTCCTGAAACGCGTTGACCTGTGCATGAAAATAAAGAAACATTAATTCTATCATTGGTCCGATCTGGTCAATAGCGCGGCTTTGAAAACCCGTCTTCTACTGCAGCTTTTGATCTGACTGTACATGCGTTTATAGGAGTTGTAACGGGCACAACTTCTATAGGTGAGTGTGATTTTATTTATTACTCCTTCCTCATTGGGGTAAAACCCTATTTGCGCTCTTGTCCACAGTTTTTTTTATATTGAACTTGAGCATCAGGAAGACAACACACTGATTGACAATCTCTGTGTGACAGATTGCCCTATTTTTCCCCTGATAATGGAGTCACCCACTACCAGCATTTGTCTGGCATGCCCTGCACTCCTTTTTCCCCCTTACTTTTTGTTCTGCCATTGTGTTCTTAGCCATTATCAGTTTATTTGCTCAGCTCTTTGTTAAACTGTTATTTTTTTTCTTTTATATCTGAGCTCCATATGACCTCTTTGACTGCTGTGTCGGTTCCCGTGGTTCCATCATGGATCCACCGCATGGACACCTCCACGTAACACCACTTGCTCACCATCATCTGACTTTAAAATTTATTTCTGTTATACTAAATCACTAATTCATGTAAACCATGGAAATGTCACACTACAAGGCAGCTGCACATCTAGTATATGGTATCTTTATTTTTACAGAAAAAGAATTTCCTCTGAGGTTTGAATTACTGTTAAAACATTTTTTCAAATCTCAGTATAAGTATCTGTGTTAATAAAAAATAAAGTATGCACACAGTTACTATATGGTTAACATAAATTCTGGCTTAATCTTCTTAAATTACTGCGCTGCTGTTCCTTTTCAGTGTGTTCCTTTTTCTGTTCAGTCTTGTTGCTCTGTGGCATTTCTCATCTGCACTGCCAGATGCTTTCTACTGTAGTGTTTTATGCTTAGATCCGTCACTGAAATATACAGTAGGTAAAAAGAACAAAGATTTGGAGTCATTTGCATTCTGATTTGATTCACCGCTATCATTTCCATTGCGTGGATTGTTTTATTTTTTTGTTTTTTTGTTTTTTTTATTGTATTAGATTGCAGCTATGACTTCAACGAGTCATTTTTTGTTCCTGATGAGACATTTCAGCTACATTGTATACCTATGAGATTACATTTAGATATATTGCCAAGAAACACAAAGAAATTAGAAGTTAAAGGCAGCTATTTCAAATACTAAACAGATGGTATCCTAAATACTGTTAAAACGACACCAATACACGCAAGATTAGACTAGTGTGATTGTCCCACTGCTTGCAAAGAGTGTTGTCAAGAAACACTTAAAAACATTACTGAATAAGGCAATGCTGGTAAAACACTGATGCCAAAGGCATACATAAATCGTCCATGCCATATAAAATATAGTTCCCGTATTTTTTCTACTCTTACGCGACTAATTACTAAATAGACACTTACTAAATAAACTCATATACAAAAAAGGTTCCTATGAGACAAAAAAGAGACCGAATTACAGGAAAGAAGCTCCATTATACAGAACAATGCCATCTGAGTACAGCTATGATTTTATTACAGGCATTGCTAGGGCAAATGACAAAATATAGATATGTAGCACCCAAATGAATAAACCTTGCTTTTATACAGCTAACACAATAAAACCCATGTTAGCAACAATAACACTTGTAAAGATGGTTGTTGTATCTTATACTAAAATAACATGGTCTAAAATGGCCCTAAATGGCTAGCATCTGGTCTCTCATCTCTGTCAAATCGAGAAATAGGCAAAATTCTGTTATAAACTGCATGTATTCCATTAATGGAGCTGGTAGGAAATCTTAGAGAATGTAAGTTAATTTGCAGCTGGCTAAGTATTTTCAGAATGACCTACAACAAGTTCTGTTCAAATGTTAATTACATTTTATCATAGAATTGCAATTGAAAGTACCCAAGTGCTAAGAACTAGGCACTTTAAAAACAAGAATTTTTTGAGATTTTTTTTAGCTTCCTCAAGTGTTGATTTGACAATAGAAACAAGAAAAACCAAACCCTATAAATGATGGATTGATATATCCAACAAGTATAACACTACCTGTCTTTGACCAATTGAAATATAAACTGATATATAGTTTTTATCTGTAAATATTAATAATTCTAGATCAGGGTTGCACAGCATTCTTTGGTCCAAGGGCCAAATTGCCATACAGAATCAATTCCAAGGGCCACAAAAAAGTTAAAGGGGTATGTACATGAATACATCATCATAACCACCATCAGTACATTAATACATTACCAGAACCAAGTGTTAAGTATTTTAAGAGGTTTTAGAGAGATTCTGCTCCAAAAGAATCAGTGTGAACACATGCTAGAGCAGAAACTCACCAAATCTTCCTCTTGAAAATAATCAGATATGAGATTAAGTTTTAACATAGCCATGAAGCACTTTTTGGATTGTTACATGTGTAGAACATCAGTACATAAATGCAAAATTAGAACCATCATCAGTACATTAGTTTGGTGCCAAAACCACTATCAGTACCATAATGCAGCACTAGAACCACAGTCAGTGCATGAATGCAGTATTAGAACTACCTTCAGTACATGAATGCAGCATTAGAACCATTGTTGGTACATTAGTGTGGTGCTAAAACTACCCTTAGTACCAGTACCAGATTACAGCACCAAAACCACCATCAGGATATGAATGCAGCATCAGAACCACCATTAGTACATTAGTAGAGCTCCAGAACCACCGTCAGTACATGTTTACAGCACCAAGCATAGTGCAGAGATCAAATGTAATGTCATATCAGCCCTGTACATGTATTGCTTGACCTTATAGTTCCCAGTATGGTCTTAACAATGATAAGTAGATCCTGGGAGTTGTTATTACTGCTTATCATCAGACTACAGACCATACAGGAACCACAGTATTGATGGGATGTAGTCAGTATCACAAAAGATTTACAGCCAATTTACATCTTCACTGATTGAAGTAATTTCTGTCCCTTTTGCCTCCACTTGGTAAAGATGCCATAATGAAATTTCATGCTCATCTCTGCAGACTTCCCTCTTCTCCAATTTTGCAGCACTTTGACATGGTGCCCTTAAAAATAAAAGTATCATTTTACTGCCCCATAAAAATGAGAGAGGGGAGCCAGCACGATCTGAAATTGGCATGCATCATATAAAAAGTGAAAATTCACAGATTTATTCCAACTGTACTACAATAAAAAAATGAGATTTTTAGCAAATAATTGATCAATTTTTTGAGCCACCCCTGCCAACGTCACGGCAAATCTCAATAGGGGGGTCCTACTCTACATTCTGTATTTCATGTGCCATGCGGCCTCCTAGATAAAGTTAAAAGCAGAACCATAATACAGCACACATACCTGTAACCTGTATATAACCGCTTCTATGTTGCAAAAAAGGCACTTGTGGATAGAGACCAGCCCAGGTCCCAGCATGTGGAGCAAGCTCTGCACCATACCAGGACTATATCAGAACTGATCCTCCCAGTGCCAAACAGCAACCATTGATAAAGGCGGACCAGATCCAAGATGGTGCTTAATTAGCAATGCCTGTGGAAAGGGTGAGGCAACTGAATCTGAACAGCTACCAACAGGAGGAATACAAAGCAAACCAAAATCAGGCGTGCATGGCATGGTGGTGACCGGCCACCAGAATTTGTAGCATAACTACGACCAAACAGAGAGAGAGGGGAGCCAGCACGATCTGAAATTGGCATGCATCATATAAAAAGTGAAAATTCACAGATTTATTCCAACTGTACTACAATAAAAAAATGAGATTTTTAGCAAATAATTGATCAATTTTTTGAGCCACCCCTGCCAACGTCACGGCAAATCTCAATAGGGGGGTCCTACTCTACATTCTGTATTTCATGTGCCATGCGGCCTCCTAGATAAAGTTAAAAGCAGAACCATAATACAGCACACATACCTGTAACCTGTATATAACCGCTTCTATGTTGCAAAAAAGGCACTTGTGGATAGAGACCAGCCCAGGTCCCAGCATGTGGAGCAAGCTCTGCACCATACCAGGACTATATCAGAACTGCTCCTCCCAGTGCCAAACAGCAACCATTGATAAAGGCGGACCAGATCCAAGATGGTGCTTAATTAGCAATGCCTGTGGAAAGGGTGAGGCAACTGAATCTGAACAGCTACCAACAGGAGGAATACAAAGCAAACCAAAATCAGGCGTGCATGGCATGGTGGTGACCGGCCACCAGAATTTGTAGCATAACTACGACCAAACAGAGAGAGAGGGGAGCCAGCACGATCTGAAATTGGCATGCATCATATAAAAAGTGAAAATTCACAGATTTATTCCAACTGTACTACAATAAAAAAATGAGATTTTTAGCAAATAATTGATCAATTTTTTGAGCCACCCCTGCCAACGTCACGGCAAATCTCAATAGGGGGGGTCCTACTCTACATTCTGTATTTCATGTGCCATGCGGCCTCCTAGATAAAGTTAAAAGCAGAACCATAATACAGCACACATACCTGTAACCTGTATATAACCGCTTCTATGTTGCAAAAAAGGCACTTGTGGATAGAGACCAGCCCAGGTCCCAGGATGTGGAGCAAGCTCTGCACCATACCAGGACTATATCAGAACTGATCCTCCCAGTGCCAAACAGCAACCATTGATAAAGGCGGACCAGATCCAAGATGGTGCTTAATTAGCAATGCCTGTGGAAAGGGTGAGGCAACTGAATCTGAACAGCTACCAACAGGAGGAATACAAAGCAAACCAAAATCAGGCGTGCATGGCATGGTGGTGACCGGCCACCAGAATTTGTAGCATAACTACGACCAAACAGAGAGAGAGGGGAGCCAGCACGATCTGAAATTGGCATGCATCATATAAAAAGGGAAAATTCACAGATTTATTCCAACTGTACTACAATAAAAAAAATATCTCCTATGCTCGGCCCCTGAAAAAATATCTGTCAATCATTGTGCTTCTTATGCAAAATATCCCCCACATATAACTCTCTCTACAATGTCCCTCCACAAAGCCCTTCTCTATAATATTCCCCCAAAACTCCCTCTCTCCATACTATCTCAACTCCACATTGAACTTCTCCATAATATCTTCCTCCTCCTCTCCAGTGACCTTCTAAATAAACCCCCCAGACTGCTCCTCTCCATAATGTCCCCCACACACAGCTCCTGTCTATAATGTACCCCCAACACTTCCCCTCTCCATAATGGTCCCCCCTCTCTATAACTCCCTAATGCCCCCATACTGAGCCTCTCCATACTATCAACACTCCCATACTGCCCATCTCCAAAATATCCCCCTAAACTGTCCATATTTATAATATTCACCTCACACTATCCCCTCTGCATAAATTCCCACTGCCCCTTGCTATACTATGCCCCCTTTCACAATCCCATCTCCCCATATTGTGGCTTCGAAGTAACGACAATCATCCTACCCCCCCCTCCTGAATATTATACATTTAATCTTCAGCTCCTTATGGAGCGCTTACAGGAGCCAGCTGTCTTAGATCCTTCTGCAGCACCAACAGCAGCATGATCACATCAGCAACATACTGACCTCATTAGGCTGCTGCACGTCGGGGCCAGGGATGACAGGAACTCTCTGCACTTCTCTGCACCAGTCCTAGTGCCACAGTGTCCAAACGTATCCATGTCTAAAAGATGCAAATACATTTGAATATAGGAAGAAGGGAGCGGCATCTGCCGGACACGTCCAAGTGCTGCAGCAAATCCTCTTGCTGGCTGCATGTGGCCTGTAGGCTGTATGTTGAGCAGGCCTGTTCCAGATGTTTCTATATCAATTTTTCCCTTTCTTCAACGACTTCTGGACCATGCAACATGGAATAGTCTCTGAATAGGTTGTGCATCAGCATGCTGCCTTCGAGTGGAAATACTCTCCACAAAATGAGCCTGTTCATGTCAAGCCAAAAAAGATTCTTAAAACTGTTCAAAAAAGGCACAAGATCTCCTGGATGGCACCAATCGAATGAACCCCATGGATTAATCCACAATATAACCTAGTGAAATAGCTGGCACAAACATTGGTCACGATTTATCAAGACCAGTGTTGTGCATGCCAGTCTTGATGAGGGGGCATGTCTGCGAGAGATACGCAAGATTGATTAAGAGGCGTAGACACCACTCATTGACTCAGGTGCGTCTAAAAGGTCGTGTACACCTTGCCATAAATCTTACTCCAGTCAAAATCTAGTCATTTGTGACATAAGGCAAGCCTGAACTTGTCCTTCCCCAGCTCTGCCCAATTTAACAAAGTTGAATGAAACTGGTATGAAAATGACAAAATGTGTAATTGTGGAAAAATGATGTGACTTTTTAAAGAGTTTTATGTACTTGGTTTGAATTAAGACCATTGATTAATAGATGATAAAGAGGTAATTTAAAGCAAATAGAGTACCAACATTGAAATTTTATAATATGAATACAAGCATGTGATTTGTTTAGTTATAATATTAAAGGAAGGGTCATCATTTGAACCCCTTTCTGACACTGGACATACTGATACATCCTATTTTGCTGTGTGTTTTTGCAACTAAACATACCAGTTCATCCAGGCGATAATCCAGGCACCTGAGCGGTACCTGCACGATCTACGAGCGCTTGGCTTAGGTGCGAGCTGATGTACTGCTCTTTAACCCTCTAAAACCCGCAGTAGTGATCACATCATTTAGATTGTTAGGTGGTCAAGGGAGCTCTCTCTCCCACTGTATCAGCACCTCCGTGATGGGATCGCGGGCTGCCGATGGGTGCCATGAAAGTAGGAGGTCAAAAAATGATATCCTTGTCTGTCAGCTACGATGGCCTTTTAGACCATATGTTTGCTATCTATTCCAGCCAAAATAGCTCACTAAATTTCAAACAGTTCTCCTTTCATTCCAAACCAAGCCGTGTGCCTAAACAGTCATTTCCGAACATACATGGGTTGTCATCCTACTCAGGAAAAATTACATAACAAATTGTATTGTCCATTTTCTTCTTTCACCCTTGTGAAAATGAAAAATTTAGAGCTAAAGCAACTTTTTTTGGGAATTTGTTTTTTTATTTTTTGTTTCCACTTTGATTTAACTCCTGTGAAGCACCTGAAGGATTAATAAACTTCCTGAATGCAGTTTTGAACACTTTGAAGGAGCCAGTTTTGTAAAATGGTGTCACTTTTGTTTTGCTTGTTTTTTTTTACATATAGGCCTCTAAAAGTCACTTCAAATGTGAAATGGACCCTAAAAATAGGTTTTGCAAATTTTGTTCTAAAAATGAAAATTTGCTGCTAAATGTTTAACCCTTCTAAATGTCTAACAAAAAAAGTTTAAAAAGTTGTGCTGATATAAAGTAGACATGTGGGAAGTGTTATTTTTACTAGTATAACTATCTGTTTTAAGGGCTCAAAAATTAAAATTTACAAAATTGCGAATTTTTCCAAATTTTCATAAAATTTGTTCCAATTTTTTTTTTATAAAGAAACACAAATTATATAAACCTAATTTTACCACTGACATGAAGTATAATTTGTCACTAAAAACAGTCTAAGAATCACTGGGGTATGTTAAAGCATAGAGTGACACCAGTCAGAACTGAAAACTTTGGCCTGGTCAAGAAGGTATAAACATGCTTCGGTGGTAAGGGGTTAAATGAGTAAAATTGCTTGTAACTTTGCAATTTAGCTCTTAAATAAAATCCTCTCCGCTCTTAAGAACAAAGGGTTTTTTTTGTACAATTTACTTCTGGTTGTCTAGGTTAATGGCCACTGGTGCAGTCTATCATAGGTGGCCAGATTTGTTGGAAAGGGAACATGCACTTGCAAACTATATTGCTCTGAGGCTGGGTGGACTGCTGGCCAGTTCTATAATCAGAATTGCTTGCAGTTCAGACTAGGAGGTCAATCATGCTATGGTCCACACTGTCAATCATCAGGGGCACACGGTCCACCGTCAAGCCGTAATGTGGGAGGCTGGGGAGAGGTGTGCTCAAGATCAAGATAGAAGATGAAAATAAACCTTTAACTGTGCCGAAATTATGTGAAATATTAAATAAGGATTTAACATACTTTACTCCTACACATAGATCTAATTTAGTAAACCTTTTAGCTTTTTGGAGCAAAGGAAAATACATAAATGTACTTCAGCTATAAGCACATTGCTAAACTTGCCATATTTCCATTGCTTCTGATTCAGCATGCATATTCTAGAAAATGGTGCAATAAAACTTGATCTACTTGTGGATAAAGCTGTTTAATATTGTAGCATAAATTATCTGCATTGCATGCTGGAAAACCGCATAACAAGCTCAAAAGAGAATTTCTCATAACGCAGTAACTTCAATACATAGGGCCCTTTTCCAAAGCAAGCAGCGCATTACGGAATTGTTTTTAATACACAAAACAAGAGCGAAATGTAAAGTATGTTACATAGAATATATGCTTCTCATTCTTTTTTTTTTTTAAGAAAACACTTGGATAGCTGGATTAATTTTGAGACAATAGCCACAACAATAGTTGCCAGTTTCTTTAGATATTTTTAAAGATGCAAACCAATAATCTTCCCGACACTTCTACAACACAAGGGATCGATTCACTGGGGAACAAAAGTTTTGTTGCATCCACAAAAACACTTAATCTTACTTAATTTGAGTGTGCTGATCTCAAATCTGAGATGTTTTTCTCTGTAAGCTACAGTTTTTTTGCAATTCAAGATTTCATGTTTTCATCTTATTGTACAAATTTTAATATTTAGTTTACCATAATGAAGTAGAATGTCTTCTTGGGCATCATCTTTGTGAAAATGTAATAATGTAATACAGTAAATACACTAATACACTAAAAGATATGATTGCATCAGAATTTGTCTACAATGTCGAAATAGAACATATTAAAACACTTATTTTAATCATAACATTTGCGCAAAACCTATTTAAATTCTATTCAGGCAAAACTTTACGTTTGTAGCTCTTGTGTTTGTGTACTTGTTGAGGACAATCTCATTTGATGTTCCAGCAGTAGTCTGCCATCATATTTGTGTCCCATCGCCCCTGATAACGCCCATTCATCGTCTTCAGATCTTGATGAAAGCATTCTCCCTGCTCATCACTAACAGCTCTAAGATTTTCGGGAAACTTATCAAGATTCAGGAAGTAAATCTTAACGCTCATGTTATATCCAATGTTGCAGAAAGCCAAGACCTTCCTTTGAACCAGAAGTTTATAGTTTTCTGCTTTTTTATTGCCAAGGAAGTTCTTTATAACTGCCACAAAGACTGCCATGCTGCTTTCTTCTCCTTATTCATCTTCTTGGCAATTTCTTTGTTACATATGTGGGTTCAAATTTGAGGTCCATCGAATACACTTGTTTTTATCTTCTCGAAAAACAAGGCAGGAAAAGCGGAAATAATATGTTGAAAGCATTCACTTTTACTATTCAAAGCCCGAACAAACTGCTTCATTAAACAAAGTTTGATCTAAACTGGGGGAAAATCATCCTGTCTCGACCAACTACAAGTTCATTCACAATATTTTGCATCCCTACTTCCAGAGCTTCATGTTTTGGCCATTCCTTCTGTGTCCAGTGTTTCTCCCGAGCTTGGCTGTCCCACAAACACAGAAAACAAGGATACTTCGTGAAACCTCTCTGTTGTCCTAGCAGGAGATTTACCATTTTAAGATTTACATAAATGATCCAATTATGCTCCTCATATTTCAGTAAGTTGAGGACAATTTTTATGTCATTAGAATCTTCTCGCAGATGAGTTGAATGACCAATTGGAACCGCTGCATAAACATTACCGTTATGTAGGAGAACACATTTAAAACTCCATTTAGAGCTGTCAAGAAATAGCAGCCATTCTGTTGGACTGTAAGTGGTAACACCTAGCTGACTTAGAAGACTACTGATATCATGACAGTGTTTGTCTTCAGAAAAAAGTCCAGAAAAATGTGTTCACGCTTCCTGAAATGGGATACTTTAGCTGACCCCAAATCTCTTACTAAATCATTCAATTTGGGTTAGGTCAACTGCTGAGGGGTTAATAAGTGCTTAGCATCAGAAAAAAACCTTCAGATTCTACATTCATTTCCTCATGCTTCTTATAAAAATACATTTGATCACCATTTTCACTTTCTTCATCCTTACAAGAAATAAAATCATTGAAAACTGGAACCGGGAGTGTCTCAGAGTATGGGATAGGTCGTATTGCTGATGGAATATTAGGATATGCGCTCATATGCCACTTTTTCTTGATGATGCCCTTTGTATGGATCAGACAGAAATAACAGTCACTGCTGTGGTCCTTAGGTTCATGCCAAACCATGAGAATACCAAAAGGCATTCCTTTGCGTTCTCCTTTTGTCCAGTCACGAAGCATTTGCTCACAATTATGACACACAATATGAGGAGCCCAATTCTTGTCTTGATTGCCAAGGGGAACTTGAAAATAGGCAATATATGCATGTGTCAAATGATGAAATATTGCGCCTTACATTTACGCCTACTGGAGGAAGCCATGATTCAATCTAAAAACACTATAAGAGGGTGTTTAACTCTAATTTAAAAACTAATGCAAGCCATAAACTGTAACTAAAAGGAATTAAAATTGCCAGAAAAAACTAGAGCATGCACCAAAAAATGGATGTCAGATTTGGAATCAGCAATGTAGAAATATATAGAAAAAGTTCTAAAATGTCATGCAACAGAAAATGAAAAAAAAAATAGTTGCCCATATATTGATAATATATGGAATAATAAAGCCCTGCTGTAAATTATATAAAAACACAGCAATATACCACTAAGCACCAGGCTGTAGGTCAAAAACATTTATTTAGATCACAGAAGTCGAAAATGAGTTCTCATTTGCTCAATAATTTACAGTACAGGTTGCATTATTATTTATATTACACACCTTTTCTGCTGCAGATTAAGGGGGATTCATGTCATCTACTGATTGATCCTTGTACCCTGATTCATGGAAGTAGTGTTCATTAGTGATGTGTCAGTCGTGACCGATCCGACACAAAGAGACGACTCCCTGCTGTGATTGATAGCAGCCAGCACCCCAGGAAGACCCATTATATTCTCTTAATGACTCTCACTGGGCATAAACTTAGGGTGTTCAGCAGATGAAATCCCGCCCACCTGAACAAAACCCTGTCCACTCAACAATTTAATTGGCCAGTTGCAAGTGGGCGGTGTTTTGACAGTAGATGGGTGGGGTTTTAGCCAAATTAACACAACCTTAAATATGTGTTCACCTATTTATATATTTAATAGGGATCGATTTAGGAGCTGAATGATCCATCTCTTTTTGGTGAATGGAGCCATGTGAGCCTGATCACCAAAAAGAGCTGGACTGCGCATCACTAGTGTTCATCACAAATTGACTTGGTACACAGTTGGCCTTGTTTCTCTGTACAAGCTACAGAAATACATTTGCCATGCTAATTGTTCACTGCAGTCTATAAGGAATGCCATCTCTGTAAGACCCGCAACACACATCCGTTTTTTTTGTACGTGTGCGGTACGTATTTGCACGTACCGGAGACACGTACACACGGAGACCCATGTAATTCAATGGTAGATAGCACACACACGTAAAATCACACGGAACGTGTGTCCGTGTGATAAGTACGTGTGTGCGCTTTTCTGCACGGACGACATGTCCGTTTTTGGCCGGCAGCACGCAGGCACGGAACCGCTAAAGTCTATGGGTCCGTGCCTGCACGGACTGCACACGGAGTATGTCCATGTTCAGCACGTTTCGTGCATGTGCGTTTTTACACTAGCGATCTTATTTTTATTTTTTTTTTAAATTAAATTCAGTATACTTACCTTTTTTTCTGCTGTTCTCAGTCATACTTACATTGGCGCTCGTTTTTTTCTTCCCCCGACTCATACCGCTCCCCGATCACCATCGCGGCGAGGAACAGCTGTGCAGAGAATACGCGCCAACAATTACTTTGAATATGCCGGCCGCTCATTAATCAATCTCGTATTCCCTGCTTTCCCCGCCCACCGGCGCCTATGATTGGTTACAGTTAGACACGCCCCCCACGCTGAGTGACAGCTGTCTCACTGCACCCAATCACAGCAGCCGGTGGGCGTGTCTATACTGTGCAGTAAAATAAATAAATAATTAAAAAAACGCCGCTCCTGTCTGCTCCAGGCAGCTAATGAAGGGAATAGCGCGAGCAGCTGTATTCAGCGTTGGCCGCGAGTAACCTCAGTGACCGCTCAGCTGATCGCGCTACTCACCTCAGTTGCTGCGTGGATCTGACAGGAGCAGCGGTGTCTTCTGCAGCTCCGGTCACCTTCATGCAGCACAGCTGGATGTGACGCTGGACCATCCTGGATTACATGGAGGGCTTTTTCGGGCTTATAAAATTGGTGAACAAGGCAATTTGTTAGTGTTTTTTTTTCTAATAAAGGATTGTTCGGGTGTGTGTGTTTATTTACTGTAATTTACAGATTAATCATGGAAGGTATCTCGGGGAGATGCCTGACATGATTAATCTAGGACTTATTGGCAGCTATGGGCTGCCAAAAACTCCTTATTACCCCGAATGCCAATGCACCAGGGCAAATCGGGAAGAGCCGGGTACAGTCCCAGAACTGTCGCATATAATGTATGCGGCAATTCTGGGCGGCTGCTGACTGATATTGTTAGGCTGGGGGCTCCCCATAACGTGGGGCTCCCCATCCTGAGAATACCAGCCTTCAGTCGTGTGACTTTACCCTGGCTGGTATTAAAATTGGGGGGGGACCGCACGCCGTTTTTTTTAATTATTTATTTATTTTACTACACAGTATAGACACGCCCACCGGCTGCTGTGATTGGGTGCAGTGAGACAGCTGTCACTCAGCGTGGGGGGCGTGTCTGACTGCAACCAATCATAGGCGCCGGTGGGCGGGGAAAGCAGGGAATACGAGATTGCTTAATGAGCGGCCGCCATATTCAAAGTAATTGTTGCCGCGTATTCTCTGCACAGCTGTTCCTCGCTGCGCTGGTGATCGGGGAGCGGTAAGTATGAGAGAGGGCTGCTTACTTCAGTCACTCGGGGGATTAGCGGTCACTGGTGAATCCTTCACAGGTGACTGCTAATCAGTACACGGCACACAGACAGAGCCGCGGCATGACAATGAAGTCGGGTGAAGTTCACCCGAGTTCATTCTCATCGCGCAACTCTGTTTGCTGTCAGCCGACATGTATCAATGACATTGTGCAACACACAAACGGACATTCCACACGGACATTCTACGTACACATACACATGCATTTTACACACAAACACGGACATTTTACACGTACACACGGCTCGCATACGCCATCACACGGATGCCATACGTACCGGAGAAACGTCCCAAAAAAACGGAACACGGACCCGAAAAACGGACCGCGTCACACGGACGTTTTTTATGCGGAAGTGTGTTTTAGGCCTAAATCAGTAAAAGTTCATGAAACCCCATTCACCCAATAGCTGAAGGTCATGGAATTTGCATTTATGGTATACCCTGTGGATATTACATTATTGATTATGATATAAATGCATCTTCACTCTTTTCATGGTTAACAAAAAAAACTTTGCTAGCATCATTTCCCACACTGTTGGGCATCAGATGGTGGGTTTATGTAATTTTGCGTTGCCACATGGGCCTTCTCATAATGCCCTGCATTATGATACCTTGTGAAGTGGTGGTCAATACCTGGGCCATCACAGAATTGAAGTTCCCAGTGGAGCATAGTTGGTATGGGGGAGTTTTTTTCCATCTCCATAGTCACTGAGTAAGTCTCTCGTTTGTAGAGTGTAAGCGCTTATGGTTAGTGGAGTACTCTCCCTTTCCTATCAAGTGTAAGCTCTTATGGTCAGCAAGGTCCTCTCGTCCTCTCTAATGTAGAGTGAAAGTTCTTATGGTCAGCAGGGTCCTCTCTTGTACAGTGTAAGTTCTTATGGTCTTGGGGGTAATCTCTCTCCTGTAGAGTGTAAGCTCTTATGGTCAGCAACTTCTTTTCTCTCTCACCTATAGAGTGTAAGCTCTGATGTAAGCTCTGATGTGTACTCACTTTTGTTGCCAGCGGTCTTGACATTTATAGCTGTGTTGTTATTTAGAGGGCACAACAAATTTACACTTATACAAGCTGTAGACTGACTACTTTACATTGTATTAAAGTGTCATATTTTCAGTGTTGTCCTATAAAAAGATAAAATATTTAGAAAAATGTGATGGGGTGTACTCACTTTTCTGATATACTGTACTTACTGATTAAAAAAACCCCTCTCCTCATTCCCCACCTGCTTCAGTCTTCTCTGATGTGTGTCCTGAAGCTCTGCACAATGGGTGCAATTATTATTATTATTATTTATTATTATAGCGCCATCAATTCCATGGCGCTTTACATGTGAAAGGGGTATATATAATAGGGACAAGTACAATAATCATAAACAATACAAGTCACAGACTGGTACAGGAGGATAGAGGTCCCTGCCCGTGAGGGTCACAGTCTACAAGGGATAGGTGAGGATACAGTAGGTTACGGTAGAGCTGGTTGTGCGGCGCTATATCAGACTGAGGGTTACGGCAGGTTGTAGGGTGCAATGAAGTGACGTCATCACGCCTGCTGTGCAAAGACAAACAGGAAAATAATAGAGGAGGGAGCTGACAGCTCGCTCTCAAATTATTGCTTTCAACTGTATCAGCATGCAGGATGCCGATACGGTTGAACATGCAATGCCAGATGGAGTCCCTCCCAACTCACGAGCCCCATAGTGACTGCATGGTCTGCCGGTACTAGTGGTATATCACTGAATCAATTACTTAGGCCTCCATACATATTGGATTAAAGTGGGCTGAACCTGCCAATTTTGGTGGGATTGGTCCACCATTCTATATAACCCTTCCAGGACAAATGAGATTCTTACACGAGATAAGCTGCTACCAGGTGTCTGACAATGACTTTCTCCTCTTGCCCCACTGAAAATGCACGAAAGTTTTGTCAAGCTAATGTATATAGTGAACGAGCGTTAGGCTGACAGCTATCATAGGGATATGGGCACCTATAACATGAGGAAAATAAAATAAGCACAAGTGAGATGTTGGTGAGTTGATCTAGTGTTGGGTTCACCGAGAAACAAGATGTATCAGTCAGGAAAAATCCTGACATTTACAGATTAGCAATAATCAAAAAATAAATCTTTACTACTGACCAGCATTTAAGTAGGAAGGCACTATGTACAACTGAACCATATAGCAGACATGTCTATTTCAGCCTTTTCCTTAAAAGGCTGGAGATTTGGAATTCTTGCGAATATCATCTTAGATGTATCTGATTTTATCTTTTTAGCTGACATCAACCTTGGAACAGAGGAAGTACATGATGACAAAGGGTGTCACTGCGATGTATCAGTAGAAGATTTAACCCCAGCTCTGAAAACAGTCATCCGAGCAATCAGGTTAGTAGAAAGTGAAGACAAGATTTACAGTTAAAAGTTACCGTATTATTACTTATTAGAAATGTATCTGCCTTTCCAAGTAACTTCAAAATATTGGCTCATAAAAAAACAATAATAAATGAAATGTAAACTCAGATTAGGGTTGGTGAGCAACTCAGATTAATAGACATGATACAATGCTGACATGACATGACGTTATGATACTATGTCATTCCTGTTTCCTAGTCACCCAATAATTGGATATGGCAGTAACACTTTTTTGTTTATTTGTTGCCACCTAGCTTTCAGCTGTTATCAGAACATATCTTACGGTATAGTTGTGGCCAACAGTATTCAGACTGACAAATTTTCAGTGTTTTTCGAACTTTTAGTCATAACGCTCTATGGTTACAGAAGTACAATTATAACTATTTCATCTGTTATTAAACTTTATTTGATAAATACATAGAGTTTATTCAAAGAATTAATATTTACAGTGTTGACCTTTATTTCTCAAGACTTCTTCAATGCGCCCTGGCATGCTGAATATCAGGTTCTGGGTCAAACCCTGATTGAGGACAACTTATTCACGTTTATACAGTGCTTGGAAATTCTCACAATTTTCTGTAATTTTGTTTGTCCACCTACTTTTTTAAGATTGATTGACCAAAGGGTCTTAATTAAATTGAAATCTGGGGAGTTTTCTGGGCATGGACACCAAATTTTTATATTTTGTTCACCAAACCACTTAGTTATCAGTTTTGCATTGAGACGACATGGTGCGCCATCATGCTGCTTTATTGTCGAGAGAAGTTGCTCTTGGAGTATCTTTAGATGGAATTCTTTATTTATGGCAGTGTTCTTGGGTAAAATTATGAGAGAGCCCACTCCCTTGGATGAAAAGCAACCCCACACATGAATGGTCTCAGGATGCTTTACTGTTGGCATGACACAAAACTCATAGTAGTGCTCAACTTTTCTTCTGAGAACAATAAATCTTTTAGATTTCCCAAATAGTTTGAAGGGGGTTTTAGCAAAGAAAATAACTTTTCAAGAAAAACAAGGATTACATAGCAGAGGACTGTGCTAAAGTTATTTTTTATGGAACCCCCTTCAAACTCTTTGAGACATCTGGAAGAATTCAACACCAATACCACAACTAGTATGGAAGGCTACATGCAATTATAATAGCAACACCAATTGACAACAAGCAAGCCAAATTCCAAAAAATCAATAATCCTTTATTAATTAAAATTTGGTATACAACACATAAAACCCGAATGGACCACCCCAACTGACGGATGGTATTGATATGGGAAACCAGCACCCACAATAATAATTTAACAGTTTATAATCTTAATTGTATAGTTACATCCAGTCTGAATCGACTATATGTGGCAGAGGAAGAACATTGTCTGTTGTAAAATGGTATATAACAAGTACCAAATATCCATATGTGTAAAAAATAGAAGTAAAAAGGTAATCATTTAAATCACAAACAGTATTACCAACAGACAGCCGGTCCAATGCCAAGAGCGGTGCGGCATCCCTTCACACTCATGCACGTTTCGCAACACGCATGCTTCGTCCAGGAGTTCTCATTTTGTTTGGCCTCCTGATGAACCATTCACTTGGGGAAACATGTCGAGGCAGAGACATACTTCATCCATTATAGATGGTTACTGTTTCACATAGTGGATTCACTTGGATATGCGACATCTATACAAATACGACATATGGATCAATTGATGGACTGTAATCTCTCCAAAGATACTGATGCAGTTTTTTACCTCCTGTGAAATTGTACCTGTCTGGATATATTTTTACAGTCATAAGTTAAGTCCTACGTATTTGCTTATTAGGTCGCTTTGTCTTTATCTATGTTACAGTATTTCTATCTAAATTGTATCAATTTGTTATATACACGCATTCTTACCTTATCCCTGGTATCCAGGGCCAAGGAGTATAGGATGTATGATATGCCTTAATAATATTCTGGGACAAATTGGTACCCACACTATCTAAAATGTCCAGTCCTTAGTGTGACAATCACTTGTATGTGTTATTTATATATCTAATAAAATATTTTGTATTGGGAAATAATTTGCCTTATGTATATAGAATAATTCCCTAGACCTTGACTCATTAATGATTTGTAAGCTCTTATAGTGAGGAGGCCATTCTCTTTTTCTTCTGTAGAGTGTAAACTTTTATGGTCAGCAAGGTCCTCACTCTTTCTGCAATAGAGATGAAATTTATATAGTCAGTGGGGTCCTCTCTCTCGGCTGTAAAATGTTAGCTCTTATGATCATCAAGGCTCTCTCTCTATTCTCCCCCAGGTGTATTTTATAAGCAATTACAAGCTTTCTAGTATTAAGATTTGAGCTAAGTTCAATTTTCGGCTAAGTCAGCGAATTTGAATTTTAAAAGATCCAGTCAACTCTAATGTCAACAGGAAAACATCTTGAAGCCATTCATGGTATTGCTTTTCATACATGGAATGGGATCACTCACAATGTTGCCTAAGAACATTGAATGATCAAAGAATGGTATCTAAACGTCCTCCAAGAGCAACGTCTTCCAACTATCGGGCAACAATTCAGTGATGAACAATGCTTGTTTTAGCATGATGGTGCACCGTGTCACAAGGCAAAAGTGATAACTAAGAGTCTCGATGAATAAAACATTGAAATTTTGGGTCCATGGTCTGAAAACTCCCAAATCTCTGGCCCATTGAGAAGTTGTGGTTTAAATCTCAAAAATCAGGTGGACAAACAAAAGTACAGAAATTGTGATAAACTCCGAGCACTGGTTAGACAAAAATGGTTTGTCATCAGTCAGGTATTAATTCAGAAGTAGTGATTGGCGAATCCGAACTTTAAAATTTGGGGTCTGTACCGGATATATAGTATCCATGCACGGATCCTGAACATGGACCTCTCAGGGAAGGTTTGGCCACCCGGATAATTAAAAAAAAAATAAAGGAAAATGAAAGAAAATAAGGAATGAAGCAGAAACATTATAATTGCAGTGTCTACTGCGTGGCTGTAACACTACTTTTGGGTTCACTCAGTAATCCTTATACAGTTAGGTCCAGAAATATTTGGACAGTGACACAATTTTTGCGAGTTGGGCTCTGCATGCCACCACATTGGATTTGAAATGAAACCTCTACAACAGAATTCAAGTGCAGATTGTAACGTTTAATTTGAAGGTTTGAACAAAAATATCTGATAGAAATTGTAGGAATTGTACACATTTCTTTACAAACACTCCACATTTTAGGAGGTCAAAAGTAATTGGACAAATAAACCAAACCCAAACAAAATATTTTTATTTTCAATATTTTGTTGCGAATCCTTTGGAGGCAATCACTGCCTTAAGTCTGGAACCCATGGACATCACCAAACGCTGGGTTTCCTCCTTCTTAACGCTTTACCAGGCCTTTACAGCCGCAGCCTTCAGGTCTTGCTTGTTTGTGGGTCTTTCCGTCTTAAGTCTGGATTTGAGCAAGTGAAATGCATGCTCAATTGGGTTAAGATCTGGTGATTGACTTGGCCATTGCAGAATGTTCCACTTTTTTGCACTCATGAACTCCTGGGTAGCTTTGGCTGTATGCTTGGGGTCATTGTCCATCTGTACTATGAAGCGACGTCCGATCAACTTTGCAGCATTTGGCTGAATCTGGGCTGAAAGTATATCCCGGTACACTTCAGAATTCATCCGGCTACTCTTGTCTGCTGTTATGTCATCAATAAACACAAGTGACCCAGTGCCATTGAAAGCCATGCATGCCCATGCCATCACGTTGCCTGCACCATGTTTTACAGAGGATGTGGTGTGCCTTGGATCATGTGCCGTTCCCTTTCTTCTCCAAACTTTTTTCTTCCCATCATTCTGGTACAGGTTGATCTTTGTCTCATCTGTCCATAGAATACTTTTCCAGAACTGAGCTGGCTTCATGAGGTGTTTTTCAGCAAATTTAACTCTGGCCTGTCTATTTTTGGAATTGATGAATGGTTTGCATCTAGATGTGAACCCTTTGTATTTACTTTCATGGAGTCTTCACTTTACTGTTGACTTAGAGACAGATACACCTACTTCACTGAGAGTGTTCTGGACTTCAGTTGATGTTGTGAACGGGTTCTTCTTCACCAAAGAAAGTATGCGGCGATCATCCACCACTGTTGTCATCCGTGGACGCCCAGGCCTTTTTGAGTTCCCAAGCTTACCAGTCAATTCCTTTTTTCTCAGAATGTACCCGACTGTTGATTTTGCTACTCCAAGCATGTCTCCTATCTCTCTGATGGATTTTTTCTTTTTTTTCAGCCTCAGGATGTTCTGCTTCACCTCAATTGAGAGTTCCTTAGACCGCATGTTGTCTGGTCACAGCAACAGCTTCCAAATGCAAAACCACACACCTGTAATCAACCCCAGACCTTTTAACTACTTCATTGATTACAGGTTAACGAGGGAGACGCCTTCAGAGTTAATTGCAGCCCTTAGAGTCCCTTGTCCAATTACTTTTGGTCCCTTGAAAAAGAGGAGGCTATGCATTACAGAGCTATGATTCCTAAACCCTTTCTCCGATTTGGATGTGAAAACTCTCATATTGCAGCTGGGAGTGTGCACTTTCAGCCCATATTATATATATAATTGTATTTCTGAACATGTTTTTGTAAACAGCTAAAATAACAAAACTTGTGTCACTGTCCAAATATTTCTGGACCTAACTGTACATATTCACTGCTGCCCCTACCCACCATAAGTCCCGATGTCTGTGATTGGTTGCAGTAAGATTGATAACCACCCTGTGTGATAGCCTCTGTGATTGGTTGGAATCACACACGCTGTCTGTATCCCTATAATGGTGTAAAAATAAATAAGTTGGAGTAGGATCCTCCATATATTGTGATATCCAGTGCAGATAAAGCATACAGATACAGGCTGCAGCACCTAGCCGTGTGCTTATCTTGGACCCTATGCGGCTTTTTTAAAAATAATTTAAATAAATAATTTTAAAAAAATGGCGTGTGAGTTCCCCCCCAATTTTCATAAAAAGCCATGATAAACCTGACAGCTGGGTGCTGGTATTCTCAGGCACTTCGTTATTGAGCCCCCTCTAGCCTAAAAATAGCAGCCTGTAGCTGCCCAGAATTGTCGCATCCATTAGATATGACAATTCCGGCACTTTACCAGGCTCATCCCGATTGCCCTGGTGGCAGTCAGAGTAAACATAAGGGGTTAATGACAGCTCACAGCTACCACTAAGCCTAGACTAGTAATGGGAAGCATCTATAAGACCCCACCATTACTAATCCTGTAAGTGAAAATAAATTAACACAAACACTGAATATCCTTTATTTGAAATAAAACACAAAAAAATCCTGCTTCTCCAATTTATTAACCCCAAACACCCAGGTATGGCGTAATCCATGACAATCCCATCAGCCACAGTGTCTTGCACCCACTGTAAAATTTGGTGGAGGATTGGTGATGATCTGGGGCTGCTTCAGCAAGGCTGGTTAAAGGGCAGATTAAGCTTTGTGAAGAATTTATGAATCAAGCCCCATTCAAGGTTATCCTGGAAAAACAGTTGCTTCCTTCTGCTAACGTAATGTTCCCCAACTCTGAGGACTGTTTTTTCCAGCTTGACAATGCGCCATGCCACACAGCTAGGTCAATCAATGTGCGGATGAAGGACCACCACATAAAAACCCTGTCATGGCCAGCCCAATCTCCAGACCTGAACCTTATTGAAAAACTTTGGAATTTAATCAAGAGGAAGATGTATAGTTACAAGCCATCAAACAAAGAAGAACTGCTTAAATTTTTCCACCAGGAGTGGCATAAGGTCACCCAATAGTAGTGTGAAAGACTAGTGGAAAGCGGTTCCCTGAAAAATGCCCACAGGAAAATTGCCCACAGGAAAAATGCCCACAGGAAAATTGCCCACAGGAAAAATGCCCACAGGAAAATTGCCTACATGGAAAATTGCCCACGTGGAAAATTGCCCACACGGAAAATTGCCCACACTGAAAATTGCCCACACTGAAAATTGCCCACACGGAAAATTGCCCACATGGAAAATTGCCCACACAGAAAATCGCCAATTGCAGCATCACAAAGTTTCAGATCTATGATATTTGAGGTGCAAGGTGAGGATGTTCACATAATAGGTCATCAACTTGTGATTTACAGTTGACTTAGTGCAAAACTGCAAAAATGCTGAAGATCTGTGGTTTGTAGCAGTCTGTCATTATCAGCAATAGATAGATACAGTCTGCTCTAATCTCACTGATTCTGCCTTACTCCTTCCACCAGCCCAAAACAGCAGCACATGCAGAACCAGCAGCAGTGTGATCAAGAGGAGCAATCACTACTATCTGTACTCACAAAAGTATCACTGTATTATCTGTTGAGTTACATGTGACTGCAGGTCACATCTAATACATTATAATCTCAGGGGAGCCCACCAAAAGCAGGGTGCTGCTGGCAGAGATAGGGTACTTTCACACTTGCGTTCATCGTAATCCGCCACTATGGAAAATAGCGCAGTCCGTTAACGGACTGCGCTATTCTCCATAGACTTATATTAACAACGCAGTGTCTGCGTTTCATCCGCTGGCCGAATCTGAGTCGTTATTTTGACTGAGCACCGGGAGGAGGGAACGCAGCATGTAGCGTTTTTGGTGTCGTTAAAACAACTTACCTTGGCGGATTCCATTGGAATCCGCCAAAGTGTCTAATAATCGTCTATGGTGGCGGATTCCGCCGCTATGCACTAAGCAGCGGAATCCGCTGATGGATTCCATCACATTCTACTGAGCATATGTACCGCCCCGGGGCTTGGCCGGCTGCCGAGACGCTCGGATCCGGGCTCATCGGTGGGTGGCTCGAGCTCCTCCCGGACCCGGGGGTCACGTCACTCTGAAGGGATGCTGACGCTATGGGAGGGGTGGTGTTCGGTGGGGAGGTCCACGGCCGAGGCCGCGGTTGTTTTTGGGGGTTAAGTTCGTGACGCCACCCACGGGTTGTGGTGAATGGATGGACACCACCGCTGCCATTGACTAAGCTCCCGGGGATGGTGTTGCGCAGCTTGGTGTTGACCCCTCCGTGGGTAGGGTGTGATGGTCCCGGGGGCCTGAGGGTGCTGAGGAGGGGGGATGTGTGCTGGCTTGTTGGTGCGATGCGGTGCGTGGCCCGAGGGAACTGTTGTACTCACTGTTACAGACACACTGGAGTCTCTGGTAAACCAAACAAGATGGTGGACGATGCCCACAGCCGGCCGCGCTTCTCCCCTTTTTTCAGGTTGGTGGTTTCTGCCTTTCTCCTGCACCTCACTTTTAGTAGAATGGTGACTCCTATGCCTGAGCAACAGTAGTCTGCTCCCCAGCTTTGTGTGTGCCAGTAGAGCCCGTTTGCCCGAAGACGCTGGCCCGTGGGATCTCGATGTCTGGGCGGTGGCTTTCTATCCCTCTGGTTGGGCTGTTGTCTTCAGTCGGGTCTTGGGTGGGAAAGGACCTAAAGTCCAGACCCCAATCAGTGAATTCAACTCAGTCCAGTGGCTTCTGGGCCTCGTACTGGGTCTGAGTACCCCTCCTGGTGCTCGGGTTTCCAATCGGTTCCCCGGTTCGGTACCGGCGGGTCACTACCCGGTCCCGGTTCCTTACGGTTCCACCGGCTGTAATCCCTGCTCCTGTAGGCGGCCACAACCATCTGCCCCCTGGCCACAGGGTATCCGGGCTCCAACCCAGATCCCTGACAGACGTGCACACTTTGCTACCACTCTCCTCCATTCCTGTCACTGAACTCTCTGTTTTTCCCGCCTCAGGCTCTCCGAACTCCTCGGTGGCCGTGGCCAACTGCCTGGCTCCACCTCCCGGGTGTGAATGTCAAGTCCTGAGAGGGGTGACTCAGGGTTTTAAGGTTGGCTGCTGGTACCATTTTAGGGGAAGGTGTTTGTGCAAGGGCCTACCTGTGACTACCTGGCTAATCCAGGGCGTCACACATGCTCAGCATGTCCAGCAGAATGATCTAAATTGTTTAAAATCACTCCTGGTCTCTCTATCGCTCTCTGTCGGTCGGTCTCTCCCTCTCACCCCCTCTCTCAAACTCACCAATCATGGGCGCGGCGCTGCACAGCTGTCACCATGCTATGGTGGCTTCTCTTTTGAAAATGTCGGCCACTCATTATTCCATCTCGTATTCCCTGCTTCCCCCGCCCACCGGTGCCTATCATTGGTTGCAGTCAGATGCGCCCCGACGCTGAGTCACAGCTGTCTCACTGCAACCAATCACAGCCGCCGGTGGGCGTGTCTATATCATGCAGTACAATAAATAAATAAATAATTTTAAAAAAATGGCGTGCGGTCCCCCCCAATTTTGATACCAGCCAAGGTAAAGCCACACGGCTGAAGGCTGGTATTCTCAGGATGGGGAGCCCCACGTTATGGGGAGCCCCCCAGCCTAAAAATATCAGCCAGCAGCCGCTCGAAATTGCCGCATCCATTAGATGCGACAGTCCCGGGACTCTACCCGGCTCATCCCAAATTGCCCTGGTGCGGTGGCAATCGGGGTAATTAGGAGTTAATTGCAGCCCATAGCTGCCACTAAGTCCTAGGTTAATTATGGCAGGCGTCTATGAGAAACCCCCCATGATTAACCTGTAAGTGAAAGTAAATAAACACATACACCCAAAAATATCCTTTATTTGAAATAAAAGACAAAAATACACCCTTTTTCACCACTTTATTAAAATCCCCAAATACCCCTCCAGATCTGACATGATCCACAGAGGTCCCATGGCACTTTCAGCTCTGCTACATGAAGCTGACAGGAGCAGCCACAGACCATTACCACTCTCTGTCAGCTCCACACAACAACTGAAGTGAATCGCGCTGTCAGTGGGGATGTCACTGAGGTAGTGCTGGTGTGTGCATTAATGATGGGGGCGGTAGTACCTGCGTGTGTGCGGTGATGATGGGGGCGGTAGTGCCGGTGTGTGCGGTGATGATGGGTGCGGTAGTGCCGGGGTGTGCGGCGGTGATGATGGGGGTGGTAGTGCCGGGGTGTGTGCAGTGATGATGGATGCGTTAGTGCCTGCGTGTGTGCGGTGATGATGGGTGCGGTAGTGCCGGGGTGTGTGGCGGTGATGATGGGGGTGGTAGTACCGGGGTGTGTGCAGTGATGATGGGTGCGTTAGTGCCTGCGTGTGTGTGGTGATGATGGGGGCGGTAGTGCTGGGGTGTGTGCGGTGATGATGGGGCGGTAGTGCTGTGGTGTGTGCGGTGATGATAGGGGCGGTAGTGCCGCTGTGTGCGGTGATGTTGGGGGCTGTAGTGACGGTGTGTGCTTTGATGATAGGGACGGTAGTGCCTGTGTGTGGGCGGTGATGATGGGGGCGGTAGTGCCTGCGTGTGTGTGATGATGATGGGGGCGGTAGTGCTGGGGTGTGTGCGGTGATGATGGGGGCGGTAGTGCCTGCATGTGTTCAGTGATGATGGGGGCGGTAGTGCCTGTGTGTGTGCAGTGATGATGGGGGCGGTAGTGCCTGTGTGTGTGCGGTGATGATGGGGGCTCTCTCTCTCTCGGCTCAAGAAAACTAACGCAACGTGTTATTTCACAGGAATCTGTTGCCTTTATTATCACACTATTTACAACGCATCCGTCACATGCGTCACACAACGCATTGTGACGGATGCCAAACAATGCAATTGTGAAAGTAGCCATAGCTGGTCCTGAAAGCCCCAAAGGCACAGCAGAGAGGTGAGACTCTGTCGCTTGTACCACCTTGTGTTCGTGCTGGGAATGTATGATACGTTTTCGCAGTGGTGTAACTAGAGTCCAATGGGCCCCAGTGTGAAATTTGGACTTGCCCCCCCCCCCACTCACACATGTTCTCACATGTACGGGCCCTTGTAGTGTTCTAACTTCTATCAAGACTTATTAACTTATTAACTGCCTCCTCTCCCCCTTCATTATGTAGTAATGTCCTCCGTCCTGGTATATATGCCCATCATCCTGGTGAATATGTCCTCATCCTGGTGTATATGACCCAATGCTGGTATATAAGGTCCTCATCCTGGTATGTATGATCCACATTGTCTCCATCCTGGTATATATGTTCCCATCCTGAGTTACATGGTCCCCAATCCTAGTGGGCATTCATGTCTGTTGGCAATTTTCTGTGGACATTTTTCACATATCATGTGAACATCCTCACCTTGCACCTCAAATATCATAGATCTGAAACTTTCTGATGCTGCAATTGGCAATTTTCTGTGTGGGCAATTTTCCATGTGGGCAATTTTCCGTGTGGGCAATTTTCAGTGTGGGCAACTTTCTATGTGGGCAATTTTCCGTGTGGGCAAATTTCCATGTGGGCAATTTTCCATGTGGGCAATTTTCCATATGGGCAATTTTCCTGTGGGCAATATTCATGTGGGCAATTTTCCTGTGGGCATTTTTCTGGTCACCGTGGAAAGCATGCCATGATGCATGAAAGCTGTGATTAAAAATCATGGTTATTTCGCCAAAATATTGATTTCTGAACTCTTCTTGAGTTAAACATTATTAGTATTGTTGTTTCTAAATGATTATGAATTTGTTTTCTTCGCATTATTTGAGGTCTGAAAGCAATACAATTTTTTGTTATTTTGACCATTTCTCATTTTCAGAAAATAAATACAAAATTTATTGCTTGGAAATTCAGAAACATGTTGTCAGTAGTTTATAGAACAAAAGAACAATTTACATTTTACTCAAAAATATATCTATAAAGAGAAAAATCTGAAAAACTGACAATTTTGCAGTGGTCTCTTAATTTTTGCCAGAGATGTGTGTGTATATGTATACATATATGTATGTTTATATATACACATATATATATATATATATATATATATATATATATATATATATATATACATACATACATATACACAGTACAGACCAAAAGTTTGGACACACCTTCTCATTCAAAGAGTTTTCTTTATTTTCATGACTCTGAAAATTGTAGATTCACTTTGAAGGCATCAAAACTATGAATTAACACATGTGAAATGAAATACGTAGCAAAAAAATGTGAAACAACTGGAAATATGTCTTATATTTTAGATTCTTCAAAGTAGCCACCTTTTGCTTTGATTACTGCTTTGCACACTCTTGGCATTCTCTTGATGAGCTTCAAGAGGTAGTCACCGGAAATGGTTTTCACTTAACAGGTGTGCCCTGTCAGGTTTAATAGGTTGGGACCATCAGTTGTGTTGTGCAGAAGTCTGGTGGATACATAGCTGATAGTCCTACTGAATAGACTGTTAGAATTTGTATTATGGCAAGAAAAAAGCAGCTAAGTAAAGAAAAACGAGTGGCTATCATTACTTTAAGAAATTAAGGTCAGTCAGTCCGAAAAAATTGGGAAAACTTTGAAAGTGTCCCCAAGTACAGTGGCAAAAACCATCAAACGCTACAAAGAAACTGGCTCACATGAGGACCGCCCCAGGAAAGGAAGACCAATGAGTCACCTCTGCTGCAGAGGATAAGTTTATCCGAGTCACCAGCCTCACAGATTGCAGGTTAACAGCAGCTCAGATTAGAGACTAGGTCACTGCCACACAGAGTTCTAGCAGCAGACACATCTCTAGAACAACTGTTAAGAGGAGACTTTGTGCAGCAGGCCTTCATGGAAAATAGCTGCTAGGAAACCACTGCTAAGGACAGGCAACAAGCAGAAGAGACTTGTTTGGGCTAAAGAACACAAGGAATGGACATTAGACCAGTGGAAATCTGTGCTTTGGTCTGATGAGTCCAAATTTGAGATCTTTGGATCCAACCACCGTGTCTTTGTACGACGCAGAAAAGGTGAATGGATGGATTCTACATGCCTGGTTCCCACCGTGAAGCATGGAGGTGCGATGGTGTGGGGCTGCTTTGCTGGTGACACTGTTGGGGACTTATTCAAAATTGAAGGCATACTGAACCAGCATGGCTACCACAGCATCATGCAGTGGCATGCTATTCCATCCGGTTTGCGTTTAGTTGGACCATCATTTATTTTTCAACAGGACAATGACCCAGAACACACCTCCAGGCTGTGTAAGGGCTATTTAACTAAGAAAGAGAGTGATGGGGTGCTACGCCAGATGACCTGGCCTCCACAGTCACCAGACCTGAACCCAATCGAGATGGTTTGGGGTGAGCTGGACCGCAGAGTGAAGACAAAAGGGCCAACAAGTGCTAAGCATCTCTGGGAACTCCTTCAAGACTGTTGAAGACCATTTCCGGTAACTACCTCTTGAAGCTCATCAAGAGAATGCCAAGAGTGTGCAAAGCCGTAATCAAAGCAAAAGGTGGCTAACTTGAAGAACCTAGAATATAAGACATATTTTCAGTTGTTTCACACTTTTTTGTTAAGTATTTATTTCCACATGTGTTAATTCATAGTTTTGATGCCTTCAATGTGAATCTACAATTTTCAGTCATGAAAATAAAGAAAACCCTTTGAATGAGAAGGTGTGTCCAAACTTTTGGACAGGGAGGGACAGGGACAGGGACACGAGGGAGGACAGCACTGGAAAAGGTAAGAAAAGAGTTTATTTTACTATAAGCAGCAACATGGGGGCCATATCAAACACAGGGTGATGTGTGCCATCCACAGGGGGCCATGGGCAGCAATAGGGGCCGTATGGCAGCCACAGGGGGCCATGGGCAGCACTAGGTGCCATCTGCCAGCCACAGGGGACCATGGGCAGCAATAGGGGCCGTGTGCCAGCCACAGGGGGCCATGTGCAGCAATAGGTGCCATGTGCCAGCCACAGGGGGCCATGGACAGCAATAGCGGCCATGTGTCAGTCACCGGGGGCCATGGGCAGCAATAGGGGCCGTGTGCCAGCCACAGGGGGCCATGGACAGCAATAGCGGCCATGTGCCAGCCACAGGGGGCTATGGGTAGCAATAGGGGCCGTGTGCCAGCCACAGGGGGCCATGGGCAGCAATAGGGGCCATGTGCCAGCTACAGGGGGCCATGGGCAGCAATAGAGGCCGTGTGCCAGCCACAGGGGGCCATGGGCAGCAATAGGGGCCGAGTACCAGCCACAGGGGGCCATGGGCAGCAATAGGGGCCGGTTGCCAGCCACAGGGGGCAGTGTGCCAGCCACAGGGGGCCGTATGCCAGCCATAGGGGACATGTGCCAGCAATAGGGGACGTGTGCCAGCAATAGGGGCAGTTTTCCAGCCATAGGGGGCCATGGGCAGCAATAGAGGCCATGTGCCAGCCACAGGGTGCCATGGACAGCAATAGCGGCCATGTGCCAGCCACAGGGGGCCATAGGCAGCAATAGAGGCCGTGTGCCAGCCACAGGGGGCCATGGGCAGCAATAGGGGCCATGTGCCAGCCACAGGGGGCCATGGGCAGCAATAGAGGCCGTGTGCCAGCCACAGGGCGCCATGGGCAGCAATAGAGGCAGAGTACCAGCTACAGGGGGCCATGGGCAGCAATAGCGGCCAGTTGACAGCCACAGGGGGCCATGTGCCAGCCACAGGGGGCCATGTTCCAGCCATAGGGGACGTGTGCCAGCCATAGGGGACATGTGGCATCACTGGGGGACATGTGCCAGCACAAGGGGGCTATATTCAATATAAGGGGGCCATATCCAGATTAAGGGGGCTAATTTTAGGTGGGGGAGCTATGAGGGACATATACCCTATATGATTTGTTAGACGGACACTGGCATTATAAGACGGACCCCATTTATTAAAAAAAAATTCTCTTTTCCTTCACCAAATTTGGGGGTGCATCTTATAATCAGGTGCGTCTTATAAAGCGAAAAATACGGTGTGTGTGTGTGTATATATATATATATATATATATATATAGTTCCTTAAAGACTTCTTTAAAAAAATTAATTTTTTTTTTACTTCTATTATGGGACTTGAGATGTTTGATTGCCTATCACATACACTGCTATCCCACAGCAAATAGTGAAATAGTGTAAATTTTGGTTTCCTATGAAGCCCAGCATGTGGAGTACCAAGATGCAGCCATGATGGATATCAGCAGGTCCACGGCTACCATGGTAACTCAACGGTACCCCATAATCATGGGAAGCTGATGGGAGCTAGTTTGCTTTATTTAAATGCTGCTGTCAGTGAGTGACATCTAAATAGTTACATAGGTAGAAAAAAGACGTAGGTCCATCTAGTTCAACCTTCCTCCATCAATTATACATTTTGTCATTAAGTCATTTATAACCAACAATGATGTGTGTACTGAGGAAATCATCCAGCCCTTTTTTAAAAGCTGTTATAATATCTGCCATTACTACCTCTTATGGTAGGGCATTCTTCAGTCTGGCTGCTCTAACTGTAAAGAACCCGTCCTATTTAGCTGCCGGAATCTCTTTTCTTCCACTAGCGGGGAATGATCCCTGGTCCTTAGTATTCTCTTTGGAAGAAATAAGTCATGTGCCAGTCCTTTATATTGACCACACATGTATTTATACATATAAATGAGATCTCCTCTGAGACGTCTTTTTTCTAAGCTAAACATATCTAACTTTTTCAACCTGTCATCATATGGGAGGCCTTCTATTCCTTGTAGTAGTCTAGTTAGCCGCCTTTGAACTGACTCAAACTTCTGAATGTCCTTTTTAAAATGTGGAGCCCAAAACTGGATCCCATATTCCAGATGTGGCCTTACAAGTGATTTATAGACAGGTAACAATACGTTTGGATCATGGGATCTAATTTCTCTTTTTATACACCCTAAAATCTAGTTTGCTTTAGCAGCTGCTGCCTGACATTGAGTGCTGCTGCTCAGCTTATTTGTAATGAGAATACCCAAGTCCTTCTGTTCTGTAGTCCCGAGTTTACTTCCATTTAATGTATATGCAGCTATCGGTCTACTACATATTAAGTCTATTACTTTACATTTATCAACATTAAATCTCATTTGCCAAGTATCTGCCCATACTGACATCTTATCGAGATCTTTTTGTAATATTGTACTATCAAGGTCAGTTTTTAATATACTACATAGCTTGGTATCATCAGCAAAGACTGACTCTTTACTATCTATCCCATCCACAAGATCATTAATAAAGTTAAACAGCAGCAAAATCAGAACTAGTTCTAATCATTGCTGTTGGAGGCAGATTCCGGCTATTTAATACAGCCAGCATCTGCTCGATATGGAGTTGGCTCATGCAACGTATAATAAAACTGTGTTTTGAGGTCGGTAAGGGGTGAAGTTTTTTTAAAGATCAAATTACTCCTGCTACCTATAAAACTCTATGAAGAGTGGAGGGGGAGACACTAGAATGGCAAGAGACAGAGCAATGTACAGCAGATGGCAATAAAGTTAAAATTTAGCTTTTAATTAAGTCTATTAAAAACGACTCATGGTCTAGTATTCACCCGTGCAAGATATCACACAAATTTAGACGGACACAGACAAGTTGGGTACTCAATTCCAGGAGATATTCAAAACCTCACTGGAAAAAAAAAAAATATAAGTCAGATATCAATTACTCCTATGGTATCTCATTATCAAATATTTTTATCCAAAGGGTAGTGCAATTACACTCAATATCTGTTTTTTACCTCAAATTGCTGTTTTACCTCTGGCAGAAATAGGGTATCACATTTCACCCATCCTCTCTGGCAGAAAAAAATTAATAGATATTACCTTAAATGGGACATGATGCTCAATGTGAATTCAGCCCAAAGGTAATAGCTAGAATATGCTCAATGCCCTCCTTTTTTTTCTTCCCAACGCGTTTCCTCTTATTGATTCATCAGGGGAAAGTATTATATGGAGGCTGTAGTATAGAAAAGACATAGTGAGCTAATACCCAGTCTAAGTGGTGCTCAAGTAGAGAAAAATCATTGCTATATATATCCCCAAATCATAAGCATATGTTACCTTATTAGAGGAGCATGGGACCTATATTGCCCTAGGTGTGAACTTCATAACACACCGGGTCCGGGGACCACGCTTCTTGTGGAGTCCACATAAAATGCTGGAAACGCCGGTATTCTCATTTCCGGCCCTATATAGCCTCATTTTAAAGATCGCGCGCCATGTGACAACAGTCACATGACCGCCGAGTCAGGGCACCGCGTCATTCTTACCTGCCATGTGACCACCACGTCATAAGTCCCGGTCACATGCTCAGGTCAGTTCCTGGTCAAATGCATGCTGGGTACTGATCACAATGACGCGGTCACATGGTCATTGTTTAAGCCGCGCCCCCAAGCCCAGTTCCTAGTGAGGAACATATAGACCAATAGTATTAGGGGAAGTCGCGGTCATGTGACCTCCGTTCAGGCCACGCCCACAGTCCTTCGTTTCACAGGCAAAAGGGGACACTTGTATATGTAAAAACACAGAGGTCTTTATATAGTCAGCGGTCAGGCTTGTTCCCTTAGGAGGGAATTATATGTGGATTATATATCATTTTATAAAAGATGGTATTGTAAAATAGTGTGGTTTTCCCAATATATAGAATCATGACCATAACTTTTTAGTTATGTATATACCTGGAGTCCCTTCCTTAGCATAATCTTTATAAAAAAAAAGAGAGTTTAGATGTATAATAATGAAGAAGGAAAAAGAGGTATTTCTTTTTGGGGTATAGCTATTTTCTCTACTTAGTTTAGGTGATGATAAAAGGACGGAGTAACCCGTCCGAAAAACAACTGATCCAAATTCAATGGATACAGAATAAAGAATTTGGTATTTTTGTTAGGTTCCTGACGAACAAGGACAAGTAAATAGAAAACAAAGAGAATTTATATCAAGGGATATTAGATTTTTTTTGGGTTATTAATTTTATTAAAATAGAAGGCCAATCCTCCAAATGGACAGTATCATAGATACAACTGACCCTAGTCCAAACTGTCATCTGAACCTACCTGACTGCGGAGGTCGGCGCCCTATCCGTCACTTCATGGCGCCCCCGCTCTACGGTGGCTCACCCTATCTGGCCTTATTTTATCCCTTTCACAGAAAGCAACTGAAAGTAAGGATCTCATTTAAGCCCATAGGGGCCTGAGTCCTTAGAGTGTAGATTCAAAATGTCTCACGTTGTAGGAGGCTCTTGTCCCAGTCCCCCCCCCCGAAAAGGGCGGGTGACAGAGTCAATGCCCATAAACGTGAGGCCCTTTGTGTCGCCGCCATGTACCTGGTTAATGTGCTTGGACAAGGGGGTATCTCGTTTATTAGCTATATCCCGCAGATGTTCTCCAACTCTGCGCCGTAGCTCTCGTTTTGTTTTTCCCACGTATTTGACAAGACATGAACAAGTGGCTTTGTATATTACCCCAGATGTACGGCAATTAATGAATGACCTCACTGAGTATGTTTTACCCGTATTATGGCTCTGAAAGTCCTTTCCAATTTTTATGACGGGGCAGGCAATACACCCACTACACCTACTACACTGAAGCAAGAGACAGAGCACACAAAGAGAAATAGCTGTATCCTATAGTTACTAGATCATGCAGAGATGAAAACTCCTAAAATTGTAGAATACAACTTATATAATATCCAGAAATATTGTTATTCCTTTTGTGTTCAGCACTTTATTCTGCAAGGTCACCGAAAAGTAGTGATCTCTCTAAGCTGAGTATTCTTCAAAGAAAAAAGTTAAAGCAACTTTTTGTACCACGAATAACATTTATTGGGATTAAACTTGGTTAAAATGGCATTGTATCCAAATTAGAATAAAAATATGTGAGACAACACCTAAGTCACATTAAAAAAATGGATCTGGCAAATATGTTTCTTTCCAGGTTAAGGCTATAATATTAATCTAAATTAGTGGAATCCAATTAGTGGGAAACTACTTATTTAAACCAGGGTGTGACGTAAATGAACATTTTCATTATAAAGCCATATAGCAATTCTCACTAGCAGAACTTAAGTTTTAATCACTCATTGAGTAACAACATTATTGATCTTCTATTTAAAAGAAAATATTTGGTAATTCCATGAACAAAGGAACAAAACATCTGTATTTTTATCAGAAAGTTTAGGCTAACTGACGACAGCAAATGTAGTTCAAAGAAGCAGCACTATTCATCCAAAAATTAGCAGCATGAAAAGAACACCACTCTGATACTTGTGAATTTCTTAATCTCACTAAGCACTTTAAGAACCCACTGAAAAGCTTCCCTTTAAGGCCCCTTTACACACTGAGACTTTCAGCGATCCCACCAGCGATTCCAACCTGGCCGGGATCGCTACAAAGTCTCTGGTGAGTCTCTGGTGAGCTGTCAAACAGGCAAACCTGGCCAACGACGCAACAGCGATCTGGACCTGCAGAACGACCTAGGTAGTCAAACACTGGAAACGAGTGATGTGTCACAATATCTGTCAATCACTATTCTCTGTCAGTCGGTCTCTCCCTCTCGGTCTCTATTCTCTCTCTGTCGGTCCGTCACTATCTCTGTCCCTCTCTCACAGTCTGTCGGTCATTTTCCCCTCCTCTCTCATACTCACCGATCCCCGGCGCGGCACTGCACGGCATTCACACTGCTGCGGCGGCTTTTACTATTTTGAAAAAGCCGGCCGCTCATTAAACAATTTTGTATTCCCTACTTTCCCCGCCCACAGGCGACTATGATTGGTTGCAGTGAGACACGACCCCACGCTGAGTGACAGGTGTCTCACTGCACCCAATCACAGCAGCCGGTGGGCGTGTCTATACTGTGCAGTGAAATAAATAATTAAATAATTAAAAAAAACGGCGTGCGGTCCCCCCCAATTTTAATACCAGCCAGATAAAACCATACGGCTGAAGGCTGGTATTCTCAGGATGGGGAGCTCCACGTTATGGGGAGCCCCCCAGCCTAACAATATCAGTCAGCAGCCGCCCAGAATTGCCGCATACATTATATGCGACTGTTCTGGGACTGTACCCGGTTCTTCCCGATTTGCCCTGGTGCGTTGGCAAATCGGGGTAATAAGGAGTTATTGGCAGCCCGTAGCTGCCAATAAGTCCTAGATTAATCATGTCAGGCGTCTCCCCGAGATACCTTCCATGATTAGTCTGTAAATTACAGTAAATAAACACACACAACTGAAAAATCCTTTATTAGAAATAACAAACACAAACACATTCCCTCATCACCAATTTAATCAGCCCCAAAAAGCCCTCCATGTCCGGCGTAATCCACGGACCTCCAGCGTCGCTTCCAGCTCTGCTGTATGCAGGTGACAGGAGCAGCAGAATACACCGCCGCTCCTGTCAGCTCCATGCAGCTAATGAAGACAATAGCGCGATCAGCTGAGCTGTCACTGAGGTTACCTGGATCCAGCGGTGGATGCAGCGGTGGCCGCGGGTAACCTCAGTGACAGCTCAGCTGATCGCGCTACTCACCTCAGTTGCTGCGTGGAGCTGACCGGAGCGGCGGTGAGTAGCGCGATCAGCTGAGCTGTCACTGAGGTTACCCGCGGCCACCGCTGCATCCACCGCTGGATCCAGTGACAGCTCAGCTGATTGCGCCGCTGTCTTCATTAGCTGCGTGGAGGTGACAGGAGCGGCGGTGTGTTCTGCAGCTCCGGTCACCTCCATGCAGCTGAGCTGGAAGCGTCGCTGGAGGTCCATGGATTACGCCGGACATGGAGGGCTTTTTGGGGCTGATTAAATTGGTGATGAGGGAATGTGTTTGTGTTTTTTATTTCTAATAAAGGATTTTTTCGGGTGTGTGTGTTTATTTACTGTAATTTACAGATTAATCATGGAAGGAATCTCGGGGAGACGCCTGACATGATTAATCTAGGACTTATTGGCAGCTATGGGCTGCCAATAACTCCTTATTACCCCGATTTGCCAACGCACCAGGGCAAATCGGGAAGAGCCGGGTACAGTCATAGAACTGTCGCATATAATGTATGCGGCAATTCTGGGCGGCTGCTGACTGATATTGTTAGGCTGGGCGGCTCCCCATAACGTGGAGCTCTCCATCCTGAGAATACCAGCCTTCAGCCGTATGGCTTTATCTGGCTGGTATTAAAATTGGGGGGGACCGCACGCCGGTTTTTTTAATTATTTAATTATTTATTTCACTGCACAGTATAGACACGCCCACCGGCTGCTGTGATTGGGTGCAGTGAGACACCTGTCACTCAGCGTGGGGGCGTGTCTCACTGCAACCAATCATAGGCGCCTGTGGGCAGGGAAAGTAGGGAATACAAAATTGTTTAATGAGCGGCCGGCTTTTTCAACAGAGGAAAAGCCGCCGCAGCAGTGTGAACACCGTGCAGCGCCGCGCCGGGGATCGGGGATCGGTGAGTATGAGAGAGGAGGGGAAAATGGCCGACAGACTGTGAGAGAGGGACAGAGATAGTGACGGACCGACAGAGAGAGAATAGAGACAGAGAGGGAGAGACCGACTGACAGAGAATAGTGATTGACAGATATTGTGACACATCACTCGTTTCCAGTGTTTTAAGTCCCCTTTACACACTGAAACTTTGCTGCACAGTGGGAAACAAAGGACCAAAGAATGGTCCTGAACGATTTGTAGCGATCAGCAACTTCACAGCAGGGGCCAGGTCGCTGATGTGTTTCACACACTGCAATGTCGTTGGGGAGGTCGCTATTACGTCACAAAACCGGTGACGTTACAGCGATGTCGTTTGCGATGTTGCAGTGTGTAAAGCCACCTTTAGGCTCACTGTCAAGTGTTCCAGCCTCTAGCCACCAACAACCCATTCCTGGTGGTCAAGTTCAGGCCTATAGCCATCCACGTTTACACTGGGGATAATAGGGAATAACCATTCCTTCAAAAGCTCATGCTCTGAAGGTCTACTGATATAAATGCACCATACATTGAAAATACTTTATTCATTACTATAGTCAATTCTCAGCTCTAGTGAGTCCAGTAGGTGATGTTTTCCTCAACCATCCGCAGTGCGCAAAAGCTTAGCAAATATGAATGTACCAGGGCTTCTCAATAAATTATAATATCATCAAAAAGTTTATTTCAGTAATTCAATACAAAACGGGAAACATATTATATAGAGTCATTACACACAGAATGATCCATTTCAAGTGCTTATTTCTGTTAATGTTGATGATTATGGCTTACAGCCAATGAAAACCCAAAAGTCATTATCTCAGAAAATTAGAATATTATATATATCTGAAAACAACCCCTTGGACCCACTGAGCAACAGTCCAGTTCTTTTTCTACTTGGCCCAGGTAAGATGTTTCTGGCATTGTCTATTGGTCATGAGTGGCTCGACACAAGGAATGCGACAGTTGTTGCCCATGTCCTGGATACATCTGTGTGTGGTGGCCCTTGAAGCACTGACTCCAGCAGTAGTCCACTCCTTGTGAATCTCACCCAACTTTTTGAATGGCCTTCTTAACAATCCTATCAAGGCTGTGGTTATCCTGGTTGTTTGTGCACCTTTTGCTACCACACTTTTTCCTTCCACTCAACTCTCCAGTAATATGCTTGGATACAGCACTCTGTGAACAGCCAGCTTCTTTGGCAAAGACCTTTTCTGGCTTACCCTCCTTGTGGAGTGTGTCAATGACTGCCTTCTGGACATCTGTCAAGTCATCAGTCTACCCCATGATTGTGTAACCTACTGAACCAGATTAAGGGACAATTTTAAATGCTTAGGAAGCCTTTGCAGGTGTTTTGTGGTAATTATACTAATTTCTGAGATAATGACTTTTGTGTTTTCATTGTCTGTAAGCCATAATCATGAATATTAACAGATATAAACACTTGAAATAGATCACTTTGTTTGTAATAACGCTATATAATATATGCATTTCCCTTTTTGTATTGAATTACTGAAATTAACTTTTTGATGATATTCCATTTTATTGAGATGTACCTGTACATTTTCAATTTTCCCGGCAAGCTGGTGCCCTTGAATGAGACAATGTATACGCTCAGACTGTGCCCCAAGAGAAGGGTTGCCTGGCTTTCTGGATGAACAGACTACAGCCCGGAAATTATATTCTGTCATGCTTGTGTTTTTATAGGGAATTTTCAGCACGTCAGGTAGTCACAAGTCAAACTTACAACCAAAAGGATGTACACAGGTTTTGAAAGTCTGCGTGAAAACATTTCATCACTTCATGCTTAATGCCAAGGAGGGGCGTAACTACCACAGTCGCAGAGGTCACCACTACGATCGGGCCTGGGGGTGCAGTAGGCCTGCCAGCCCCAGACCCTGATTCAGATAGATGTGTATTGGAGGCTGTGCATCCAGCTGAAATACATCGCAGCACAGAGATCTGTCGGGTCTCTGTACTGCAATGTGTAAGGCGCCCATTAAGGCCATGATTATTGCTCCCTACGCACACGATCCTGGGCATGGGGAGCAGAGAATATGCTGATAGCTGACACTGCTGTAAGTGGCCGCACATCACACTGACGTCATGCGCTGTGCCACTTACACGCTGGTCAGTTCCCAGTGTCGCAGGAGGATGCCAGGGGAGTGCAGGGTAAGTGAGTACCATGGCCACCAGTCACACAGGGCCCCTTCCGGCAGACAGCAGATGGGGCGCCACAGGGAGCAGCAGTTCACTGTCATTTGCTGCTCCTGCGGTGCACAGGTTCCAGCACAGGGCGCCTTCCCCTCCTCTGTGTCCTGTCTGCTCCCGTCTTCACCACACAGAGAGAGGGGGGAGGGATGCTTGCACTGCTGCGGCTGGAGAAGATGCTTCTAAAGACCCTAGGAACTCCAGGAGGCCAAGAAGGAGGTGAGCATAATGTGAATCGTGTTATGTGCTGTCTGTATGTGTTATATATAACTTATGTGTGTCCTGTATAGTGTGCAATATGTAGCTGTCTGTATGTGTATACTATCTGTCTGTGCATACTATTTGTCTGCCTGTGTATACTATCTGTCTGTGTATACTGTCTGTCTATACTGTCTGTCTGTGTATACTATCTGACTGTCTGTGTATAATATCTGTCTGTGTATACTATCTGTCTGTGTATCTGTCTGTGTATACTGTCTGTCTGTGTATACTGTCCGTGTATACTATCTCTCTGTGTATACTGTCTGCCTGTGTAAACTGTCTGTCTGTGTATACATCCTATCTGTCTGTACATCTATTTATCTATACATCCATCCTACCTATCTATGCAAAATTCCATATGCCTCATTATGAAAGTGAACATAGTACAATTGTTTATTTTTTTTTTACTGTGTACAGAGCAGTGGGGGCTACATACCAGGATGAGTGGGCTATATAGCATGATGGGGGCTATATACCAGGATGAGTGGGTTATATAGCATGAAGGGGGCTATATACCAGAATGAGGGGCCTATATATGAGAATAGGGTGGCTATATATCACAGTGGAGGGCTATATACCAAGATGGAGGCTATATACCAGGATGAGGGGCTATATACCAGGATGGGGCCATGATAGGGGGGCCATATATACCAGGATGGGCAATGATGGGACATATATACCAGTGTGGGGCCATATATACCAAGCTATATCCATGATCGGGGTCATACAAGATGGTGCCATGATGGGGAGATATACTAGGGTAGGACCATATATACCAGGCTATATGCATGATCACGGTCATACACCAGGATGGGGACATATATCAGGATGGGTCCATATATACCAGGATATAGGCATGATGGGGGTCATAGACCAGGATGGGTCCATGATGGGGAGATATACCATGATAGGGTAATGATGAGGATATATCTACCTCAATGGGGCCATGATAGTGGACATATATACCAAGAAGTGGTCCAGGATGGGGGGTCCAGGCTCAAACTCTGCATTGAGGCCCATCAGACTGTAGTTATGCCACTGATGCCAAGCCACTGTGCATATGTCCAGTTTCAGCACATGAATATCAGAGGCGAAGGTTGCCTGCTGAGGGCTCTCCTACATGAACCTGAGCCTCTCTCGCTCATTGAGCATCTCCTGGCCCATCCATGTCTTGGCCCATCCATTTAAATGGCTGGCAAGTAATACTTCAATTACTTACAGCAAATAGAGGGCAGCATTTATAACCTGCCCAGGCCAAGGAACTAATGCACTAGCAGGATGCAGCAAAACTCCTAAAAAGGTGGAGGCATAACAGGTGCAAAAGAAGCAAATCACTCACACACTTCCAATTCATGCAGGGGGCAATTGCTGGATGATAAAATTGCACACAAGTGGCTTGTATAGGGTGCCGTTTACATATGTAGGTGCACAGTAACTGGTTATCAGCCTATTAGTTATGCCCATACTACTCGACCAGGTAGGCTGCGCCAGTACTATCCAAGGGCACCATACAGGGACAGGAACTCCAATATACAAAGCCTAACATTAAGAGGCCTGGCTGTATCCTGTATAAAATGTTATTTGCAAAAAACATAAATAAAATATATATGATGTATTGGTTGGTATTATGGCAAAATACGGTAGCCCACAACCCACTTCACGGCACCTCATGTTTGTGGGTCCTTACACTGATATCTAAATTTAAAAGCAACAAAAAGAGGGATAAAATCTCTTCCAAAAATTCGGCAATTACTTACAGCAAATAGAGGGCAGCATTTATAACCTGCCCAGGCCAAGGAATTAATGCACTAGCAGGATGCAGCAAAACCCCCAATAAGGTGGAGGCATAACAGGTGCAAAAGAAGCAAATCACTCACACACTTCCAATTCATGGAGGGGGCGATTGCTGGATGATAAAATTGCACACAAGTGGCTTGTATAGGGCGCCGTTTACACATGTAGGTGCACAGTAACTGGTTAGCAGCCTATTAGTCATGCCCATACTACTCGACCAGGTAGGCTGCGCCAGTACTATCCAAGGACAGGAACTCCAATATACAAGGCCTAATATTAAGGGGCCTGGCTGCATCCTGTATAAAATGTTATATGCAAAAAACATATATAAAATATATATGAGGTATTGGTTGGTATTATGGCCAAAATACGGTTGCCCACAACCCACTTCACGGGACCTCATGTTTATGGGTCCCTACACTGATATCTAAATTTAAAAAAGCAACAAAAAGAGGGATAAAATCTCCTTCAAAAATCCAGCAATTCTTTACAGCAAATAGAGGGCAAGAGTTATAACTTGCCCAGGCCAAGGAACTAATGCACTAGCAGGATGCAGCAAAACCGCCAAAGAGTTCAGTCTCACTGGAACAGTTTCTGAAGTTTACTCTGCAGTCACTTGTTCACCAAGGAGGGGTTTATTGTCAAAGTCCGCTTGTCTTTCTCGAAAATGTTTTGACCTACTCCACCTCATTCCTTCACAAGTGTTTAAAATCACCGAGGCTCTGTCCTGCCTCTACCCTACCAATCTACTGCATCTTTCATCTTAGAAAAAGAGTCGTACTTATCTGTGTCTGTGTTTTTGGCTTTTAGGATAACATAGATTCTCAATAAAAGTATATTGAGAATGTATTTAGCTGCCAATCATGCTGCATTTACTTTCCGAGGCACAATATAAATGTTAGGACATTGTTTTGTGCCTGCTGCCCTCTTGTGGTAGTTTAAATCTATGTAAGAACTTTTGTGCCCAAAAATGACAAACGATTTCTAGCAGTGATATCTTTATTACCTAACTAGAAAAATTATATTCACAAACTTTATAAACACAGATGCTTTTTCATCAGCAACACTGAAGATATAACACTTTAATACAATATAATGTAGTCAGTGTAAAGCTTGTATAACAGTGTAAATTTGGTGTGCCCTCTAAATAACACAACACAGCCATTAATGTCTTAACCGCTGGCAACAAAAAGTGAGTACATCCCTAATTGAAAATGGCCAAATTGTACCCAAAGTGTGAATATTTTGTGTGGCCAACAAGGGTTTTGCCACCAAATATTAAGTCTTGTTTGCCAGAGGGATCAAATAAGTATTGCTCTCTGCAAAATGCAAATAAATTTATACAGAGTGTCCACCCATATCCTGCCCACCGCCATTAACTTGAGAACGGCGGCAGCTATAGGCATAGAAGTGGTGTCTAGGTATAGTAAAGAAGCCATGCGGTATGCAATTAAACCACCTATAGCACCACCTGGTGGAAAACAACGGAGTTAGCATTTTTATCTCGAAAACAGAACGAAATAGAGAAAAATTATATGAAACCCATGACCCCCTCCAAAACATTGAACGCTGGTCACGCATATGGCGCTCATTTAACTTTGATGCGCAAAGTGGCCACCATCAGCAGCAATGTACATCTGGACTCTGAACAGCATACTGTATCTTGCTGCACGTTGTGCAATATGGTAGGTGACACGTTTGCACAAGCATCTGTAATACGTCATCATAGGTCCTGCAATGTTGGTGGAGGGGTCGCATACACCTGCTGTTTGATGTGACCTCACAGAAAAGTCCAATGGGGTCAGGTCAGGTGAGCGTGGAGGCCACTCCACGCAGCCACCATACCCAGTGACTTGTAGGAAGGTCTCCATGAGGTATCGCTTCACGTCCGCAGCCGTTTGAGTTTTACACGTTCTAAGGTGTCGATTCGTATTGAATTAATGATGCCCTACAACTTTGTAATTCACTTTTTTTCTCTATCTCGTTCCGTTTTCGAGATAAAAATGCTAACTCCGTTGATTTCCACCAGGTGGGGCTATAGGTGGTTTCATTGCATAGCGCATGGCTACTTTACTATACCTAGACACCACTTCTATGCCTATCGCTGCCACCATTCTCAAGTTAATGGCGGTGGACAGGATATGGGTGGACACACTGTACACTGTAATTTATACCATGTGATTTTCTGGATTTTATTTTGGCTATTCTATCTGTTCATGTCTTTGTCAGTGGGAAAACTTACAAAATCAGCAAAGGATCAAATAATTATTTTAGTCACTGTATTTTGGGAATAACCCTTTATGGGAACCTGTCACAGGGATTTAATACCGCAGACTAATGGCAAATATGTACAGGCGCTTTCATGCTGATTAAATCCACACCTTGATTGTAGACATTTGTTTTGCAATTTCTGAGAAATTCATTATTAAAATCATATGTAAATGCACTCTGACTCACTGGACCGGTTAGATCAGACACAACCCAGAGGGAAGTGACGTGTGTCTGATAGCGCTGAGTAAAACTGTAACATGCTGGAAGATATGTGCTCACTATCCGGAAAGTAAAATTGTGAAAGAGAATGAACTATACAGTAAAGAGTTGTTTGAAATGAACTGCTGGTCTCCTTGAGTCATCCTCCAGTCTAGTCCAGCAGGCGTCAGCGGCAGTATGCACCTGCATGGGTACCCAGCCCACACGACCAAGTGCATACACCCAGCTAGGATCAGGTATTTCATGTAACATACTGGGCTCCCATAGACTTCCGGAGTTAATCCCTCACCCATGGCTACCACCCCACACCACTACAGAAAAACAAATCACTCTTCTTTCTGTGAGTTGCCTCTCCTGGCTGACATCTTGTGCAAGCGTCATCAGTGCCTGTACAGTACATACTCACTACATAGTTAGACCCAGTGTATTGATCTGCATACTCATCATCCCTATATAAGGAATAAAGCGGTGTGGAAATAAGCAGCAGTGAAAAAGTGTCAAGTCTGGGATTGGTAGGTAATTGAAACAAGAGTGACATATCAGTTGGACACAAAAGGTAGGCAACGGGCAGGGAATAAGAAGGTAGGCAATGTCTCACTGTGAAGCACATGTAGCTCATATGCATACAATTTCCATACTGGATTTCTACAATTCTACAATCAAGGTACAGATTTAATCAGCATGAAAACACCTGTGCACATATGCCATTGGCTTGATGTATAAAATACTTATGTCAGATTACCAAATATGTTACACATGCTATATAACAAAACATTTGTTGAAAATGCAATTGCTGTAACCTGAATAGGACACTAGATGGCATCAGTGCTCCCAAGATTAAAACACAAATGTTCTATTGCACATTGGCCTGCTGCAAATTAAACTCTAAAGCGTCACTCTCACCAGTCCCAGGATTGCGTCCCCTGATGTGTGTTTCGCAATGGCTTCCTCAGAGATGAAGTCATTTAATTTAGAGCAGAGCAATGTGCAATATAACATTTGTGCTTTAATCTATGTTTGATAACGACCTGGTAACTTTAAACACTACTAATTAATTATACTATGGATTAAGTGATGTTGATAGCATTAGGTGTATTGCTTCCAGTGCTTGTTCCATAATGCATATTATCTTTAAGGATTTAAATGTGAGCTTGGGAGCACTGATGCCATCTAGTGTCCTATTCAGGTTACAGCTATTGCATTTTCAATTAAAGCACTGGCACCATTCAAGTGCAGGCACCTTAGAAGCAGTTCACAGGCACCTTAGGAGCAGTTCACAGGCACCATGTAAATAACTCATCATTTTTCAGTGTTTTAGAGCTCTGAAGTGAACCTAACGGATGTGAATATTCCATTTGTTTGATATGCTAAGGGTTTTATTTTTACATTATTAAATTAATTTTTCACTTCTTTTGTAATGCAATATATAGATTGAGATTATGATTGATCCTGTGGTTTATGTACAATTCTCTTTAAAGATAAGATGTGTGAATTTCCTGATCCCGGGTTTTCGTGGAAGCTGCTTTTTCATAATAACAATACTTCATCTTGTCTTGTCTATGATTGTATGCTATTTATACAAAAAATCAGTTTTTGTGAAAAAATAAAGACAATGGAAACATTTTTTTCAAAAAAAGTGGAGAGTGTCTTTGTTTTGTTGTATAGGATATGTTGTTTTGCACTAAGACTCTAGAAAAAAGGGGCAATTTTTCGATTCCCAAATATGTTGTTTTCCCTAAGTGTGAGTATTTTACTAATTCTCAATCATCTGTGATTTACAAGGGAAGTTTTTTAACCTTAACATTTTTTACAGAATCATGAAGTTCCACGTAGCGAAGAGGAAGTTTAAGGAAACTTTGCGTCCTTATGATGTAAAAGATGTGATTGAGCAATATTCTGCTGGACATTTAGACATGCTATGCAGGATAAAAAGCCTCCAAACACGGTTAGTGATTAGCATGTTTTTCTTTTTTCTTTAAGAGTTTCGTTATATGTGTATAACATCAGAAAAACATGAACATTTAAAAGCTTTTTCATATCAATACAGCTGTCGTTTTGTCTATTCTTTTGCATACTAAATAATGATTTAGGGAATGTTTTTGTATGATTTTTCAGGCTCAGCTACATGCATGCATTCATTCAACATAAAAGGAGTTTTGACTGTATAAAAATAGCATATTGTTTACTTATCAAGTACATATTAGAATATGTGCTGTTCAGTAATTCATGACCACACATAAAAAGAACTGTATTCCCAATCATGTATAAAGCTGAGGAGGTCGAGCAATTCTCCAGAGAAATCAAGTTGGCTAATATCCATCATAATGGAAACAGTACCTGATACATGGCCACTACTTAGATAAAGCTAATGGAACAACAAAAGGAAGAAATCTGTACAAAGACTTTGTAGTTGAAAATAGATACAAATTTTATTAAATAGAGAATACAAAAGACAAAGGTTATATTGATTAAAATTTGTAGAGACAGGTGATGATAACCACCAAATGGTACCCACATACCAACCTGGCACATATTACATATTTGAAGCAGTCAGAGAGCCAAAAAAGGCCAAAATGGATGGTCAGAAAATGATCAATCAGCATAGATACAAACAAACTGCTGCAGAAACCCTGTGCTAAACTTGTAATATAATTCTCTCAAAAAAAGCAAGTATAACTAATGGCGCAGGGCATCAACCCCCACTGTGCTGACCAACTACGATGTGCCCACCGCGTCATGCAAGATAAATACGTGTGTGACGTTTAGTCAGCCTATGGGAACCCTGAGCCTGAACACCAAGGCTATCAGATACAGCAGTGGAGGTACCACTCAGAGGGCAGAATCGTACGTGCAAAACACAGAGGCAGCCATGTGATCAATCAGTATAACTGCAAAAAATCACTGACTGCTAAAGATATCCTGTGCCCACATTGTAATATAATCCCAACAGAACAATATGCAAATACAAGTATGGCTAATGGCACATGGTATCAAAGCACAAAGCAATATCGTACCTGAGGTATGGTATGAGGGTAAGGAACCCCGACCTATAGGTTTCGTAATCCTTCTTCCGGAAGAAGGATTACGAAACCTATAGGTCGGGGTTCCTTACCCTCATACCATAGTTCAGGTACGATATTGCTTTGTGCTTTGATACCATGTGGCATTAGCCATACTTGTATTTGCATATTGTTCTGTTGGGATTATATTACAATGTGGGCACAGGATATCTTTAGCAGTCAGTGATTTTTTGCAGTTATACTGATTGATCACATGGCTGCCTCTGTGTTTTGCACGTACGATTCTGCCCTCTGAGTGGTACCTCCACTGCTGTATCTGATAGCCTTGGTGTTCAGGCTCAGGGTTCCCATAGGCTGACTAAACGTCACACATGTATTTATCTTGCATGACGCGGTGGGCACATCGTAGTTGGTCAGCACAGTGGGGGTTGATACCCTGCGCCATTAGTTATACTTGCTTTTTTTGAGAGAATTATATTACAATTTTAGCACAGGGTTTCTGCAGCAGTTTGTTTGTATCTATGCTGATTGATCATTTTCTGACCATCCATTTTGGCCTTTTTTGGCTCTCTGACTGCTTCAAATATGTAATATGTGCCAGGTTGGTATGTGGGTACCATTTGGTGGTTATCATCACCTGTCTCTACAAATTTTAATCAATATAACCTTTGTCTTTTGTATTCTCTATTTAATAAAATTTGTATCTATTTTCAACTACAAAGTCTTTGTACAGATTTCTTCCTTTTGTTGTTCCATTCACATTCTGTATATGGCTTTTTCCATATGCTAATTATGGCACGAGACTTCTCGTGTATTTTGGTATTGTCTGTTTAGATAAAGCTAAGGCCAGTACAACTCACTGTGCATACTAGTAGAAGTGGCTTTGGATGATGACAGCATACTTGGCTTGCAAGTCATCATTTAAGTCAGGTGGAGGATGAGAAAGCTTCTCTTCTCTATAAAATGGCTCCACCCTCTTGACTTTGTATAGCCTTTCAAGTTCTTCTGACAACTTGGCGTGGTCGACGAGCTTTCTCAAGTATGTGATCTGCATGCTTAGATCATATACCAATTATTGACTAGAGTATCATCTGCTTGTCAATAGAATCCATTGAGAAAAATGGCTGGGACCAATCAGCAATGACAGCAAGTATACAAATTTGCATATTTGCAAATTAGCGATGTCTGAAGTCGCGTTCCCGAGGCCTTTGTGTCATTGTTATGACACGCGAGCCCCATGAACAATCATTGCCGGCTTCCTTCACCCTGCATTCGGACATTTGAGCAGGAAGTCAGCGTAGTGCTCACCTACTGCTCACATGTCTGAAGGTGGGGAGACAGACGCCGAGCGCTGATTGGTCACAGGGCCCGTTAGTAATAACAATGTCAAATGGGTTCCAGAAACGCAACTTCAGACACCGCTGGAACGGCGGTGAGTATATTTTTATTTATTTTTATGGGGGCAAACAAGGGGAATGAGTAGGGGTTGACCAAGTAGTGGACATCCTCTTTAAATTTGTTGTCTCTTCTATTGTGGTTCAATGAATTACTTTATGCTTTATTTTTCATGTGCAGGGTTGATCAGATTCTTGGCAAAGGTCAAATAGCAACAGATAAAAAAAGTCGTGAAAAAACTGTACATGAAATTGAGGCAGGAGATGACCTCAGTATGTTGGGCCGCGTAGTAAAAGTGGAAAAACAGGTAAAGTATTTTATTATCAAAATTAATGCAATATTCCTAATATACTTGTGGTTGAATACCATAGATTTCACATTCAGAAGATGAAATCTGAAGCTGAAGTTTTGTTACAGTGTATTAATTTGGACAATTTTCTGGGGCTAAAGAGAGCTCCTGGACTTTAGACTAAAGGCCGCTTTACACGCTGCGACATCGCTCAAGCGATCTCGTTGGGGTCACGGAATTTGTGACGCACATCCGGTCGCTTTAGCAATGCCGTTGCATGTGACACCTATGAGCAATTTTGCATCGTCGCAAAAACATGCAAAATCGCTCATCGGTGACATGGGGGTCCATTCTCGAATATCGTTGCTGCTGCAGTAACGATGTAGTTCGTCGTTCCTGCGGCAGCACACATTGCTCTGTGTGACACCGCAGGAATGAGGAACCTCTCCTTACCTGCATCCCGCCCGCAATGCGGAAGGAAGGGGGTGGGCGGGATGTTCGTCCCGCTCATCTCCGCCCCTCTGCTTCTATTGGGTGGCGGTTCAGTGACGCTGCTGTCACGTTGCTGTGACGCTGAACGAACCGCCCCCTTAGAAAGGAGGCAGATTGCCGGTCACAGCGACGTCGCAGGGCAGGTAAGTAGTGTGACGGGTCAGCGCGATGTTGTGTGCCACGGGCAGCGATTTGCCCGTGTCGCACACCCGATGGGGGCGGGTACCCAACGCTAGCGATATCGGTCATGATATCGCAGCGTGTAAAGCGGCCTTAAGGTTCCATGTAGACTAGCTGACTGTGGCTATTAGTTGACTGCTGATCAGCTTCATGAAAATCAATCAGCAGTCGTTTAAAGGGAATCTGTCACTAGGTTCTTGCCACCTAATATGAGAGCAATATGATCTAGACAAACGAATGCTCCACTATGTTGGATTTTTACATGGCTGATCCTATTGTTCACGTATGAGAGCTAAGTCACCAGAATTTGGTGGCTGTGACTTAGGTGGGCTTTGCATGTTGTGACATCGCAAGCCGATGCTGCGATGTCGCACGCAATAGTCCCCGCCCCCGTCGCAGGTACGATATCTTGTGATAGCTGGCGTGGCGAAAATTATCACTATGCCAGCTTCACATGCACTCACCTGCCCTGCGACCGTTGCTCTGGCCGGCGACCCGCCTCCTTCCTAAGGGGGCGGGTCGTGCGGCGTCATAGCGACGTCACACGGCAGGCAGCCAATAGCGGCGGAGGGGTGGAGATGAGCAGGATGTAAACATGCCGCCCACCTCTTTCCTTCCGTAGAGCCGCCGACAGCAGGTAAGGTGATGTTCCTCACTCCTGCGGCGTAACACACAGCGATGTGTGCTGCCACAGGAACGAGGAACAGCATCGTACCTGTCGTGACAGCATAATTATGGAAAAGTCGGAGCCGGCACCGATGATACGATAATGACGCTTTTGCGCTCGTTAATCGTATCATCTAGAATTTACACACGATGTTGAAAGTGACGCCAGATGTGCGTCACTTTCGATTTGACCCCACCGACATCGCACGTGCGATGTTGCAACGTGCAAAGCTGCCCTTACTCCCAACTGAGAACCAAAATACTCTTGATCAAATCAAGCATGTGACTCGAAGAATAAGTGTTATTCATCTAAAAACTATCTATCATGTAAGCAAAAGAAGTGGTCAGTTCATAGCTTAGTCACTGTGGACCAGGAACTGAGTACGAGTATCCTGATCTCAGATGCACCAAATACATATGAAAAACAAAAATTCAGCAGCAGAGAGAAATCCTTATAAAATGTCTAGGTTTATTCCATGTACATTAAGAATCCATATCCCTGACATGATTAAGGATATGTCTATTTGAAACGCATAGGCCAGTGATAAGGGCTTTGGATTTTTACATTAGAAAAATGAAATAGAATAAAATAGACGTTTATTAAGGATTTGTCCCAGCTTCTGGAATTTCAGTTTTGATATTCTATCTGTCATGCACATCCACCTCACAATAGTGTCCTAAGCGATGGATCCTCTATCAAATCCCTGTTATGCTTGCTAGGCGAGCACGGGGCAAGCACGGGGTTAGTGGATCCACTGGACCTAAGGTACCGATCACTGACCTGGCAGAAAGAACTGGATCAGCCACTAAGTCTTCACTAAAGCCAATGGAGGTGGCGATAGGCACATACATCGGTAGGTAGCCGACAAAGTGCATCCCCAGGGGATCAACGGTACCTCGGCAGCTGGTGCCATGGATACACAGTCACTGGATGTAGAAGCAACAGCCGATGTTGATATCGTAGTAGGCGTTGAAACACAGATACAAATCAGCAACAAGCACACAGCACAATAAGAGCAGCAGCACAATGGACCTGAGAACTAGGAACGTGAGGAACTCGTTGACCAGGCACCCTCTTAAGGGGAGGTGCCTTAAATACCAGAAGCCTCTCAGCTGAGCTGAGAGGCTCTTCCGTTTCAGGTACTGGCCCTAGTGCGTGTGCACCCTACGGGCATTCCCAGGAGGTCTGTGCATCGTGCGCAAGCCCTGGGAGACAGAATCATGGATCAGGGATGTGCAGCCACTGCTGGCCGGCCAGGAAGGTGAGAGTGCTGATGTCCCTGCCGGAGAGGGAAATAGGAGAGCACGTGGACGCCAGTATAGGCGTTACAGTGCCCCCCCACTTATGCCCCCTCTTTTGCAGGAATCTCTTAAGGAGAAGTGGGCCATTAATATTCTCTCTTGGCTCACATGACCTCTCCTCAGGACCAAAGCCCTTCTAGTCCACTAAGAAGTAGTTATTAGCTTGGGACCTTTTCACAGCAAGGATGGCTTTTACCTCAAAGCTGTCTTCATCACTGACCGGAGGAGGCAAGGTGTCTGTATCCCTGTAGTAATGGATCAGGATGACAGGTTTGAGGAGGGACACATGGAACGAGTTGGAGATACGTAGGGAGGCTGGGAGCTTCAACTTGTAGGACACCTCGTTAATCCACTCGCACACCTCAAAGGTATCGATGAAGTCAGGACCCAACTTACAGGTAGGCACCTGGAGGCGGACGTATCTGGAAGAGAGCCATACCTTCTCTATGCGCTGGAACAAAGAAAGATCTAGGTGTTTCTTGTCTGCATGCCACTTCATACGGACGGAAGACTGCTCCAGGGAGGACTTGGTTTCAATCCAGATGTCGGAGAACATCTTGACAAAGGAATCAACTGCAGGATTGCCGGAGGTGAACACCACTGGGAAACAAGATTTTTAGTTTCTGTCCATACACTATGCTATATGGAGATTTGGTGAGGGATTCACTCACGTGATTGTTATACGAGAATTCTGCCCAAGGAAGGAACTTGACCTAGTCGCTATGGTGCTCGTTGATGAAGTGCTGCAGTAAGTTCATCAGGATCTGATTCATCCGCTCCACTTGGCCGTTGGACTGTGGATGGTAGGCCAATGAGAAGTTCATGATGACATCCAGTAGCTGATTGTAGAAGCAGGAGCAGCCAGTGTTGTGGATACTGACAAAATGGATGGATGCAGTAGCAGTGGCCGACATGGATACTTGTGGCAGCAGATATCGTAGTAGGCAGACGGTGTGGATACTTGTAGTAACGGTAATGGATATAGTGGAAGTGGCTGGCGTGGATGGTTACAGATGCAGCAGCGGACTTTTAATGCACTGAAACACAGATACGAATCAGCAATAGCACACAGCACAATAACAGCAGCAACAGCACATGAACCTGAGAACTAGCAACATGTAGAACTCGTTGCTTAGGCACCTCTTTTAATGAGAAGGTGCTTTACATACCTGAGCCAGTGGGGTAAATAGAGTCCAATGGGCCCCGATGCAAATTTTGAGCCTGGGCCCCATACATGTTGGTCAGATGTATGGGGCATTGTAGAGATCTAAATCCTATAAAGACATATGAGTTGCCCCCCTCCCCCTTAATTATGTAGTACTGACCCTCATTCTGTACTAATGTTCCCTATCCTGAGCCACTTTCTGGTAAATATGTCCCCCATTCTGGGTTATGACACCATGGCTATATCCTGGTATATATGGCCCCATCCTGGTATACAGTATATGCACATCCAGGACCTATGCTGGTCTATGTCCCCATCCTGGTATATACAGTATGTCTCCATAATGGTCCCATCCTGGTATATATGTCTTTATCCTGGTATTGATGGACCCATCCTGGTATAGATGTCCCAATAATGGCCCAATACTGGCCCCATACTGGAATACATATCCCCATAATGCCCCCATCCTGGTATACATATCTCCATAATGGCCCCATGCTCTCATACATGTCCCCATAATGGCCCCATCCTGGTTTACATGTCCCCATAATAGCCCCATCCTGGTATACATGTCCCCAAAATAGCCCCAGCATGGTATACATGTCATCATAATGGCCCCATCCTCTTATACATGTCCCCATAATGGCCCCATCCTGATGTACATGCCCCATAATAGCCTGCCTGGTTTATGTCCCCATCCTGGCCACATTCTGGTCCATAATGTACCCCCGGGTGCTGCACACAGTAAAAAATAAATAAATGATTATACTTACGTTCCCCCCGCTTCCCCGATGTTCTCCTCCAATGATGGCATGTCGCAACTGACCAGCATGTAAGCGGCGCAGAACATGACGTCAGTGTGTGCCCACTTACAGCGTGGTCAGCTGCCGCCATATTCTCTGCTCCCCATATCCTGGTTTATGGTCGTTGGGAGCAGTGAATATTAATAGCCTTAATCGACGGCCAGCAAATCATAGTGCAACGACCAACTGACTCTCTGTCCTGCAATGTATTTTAGCTGGATGTGTGCCCTTGAACACACATCCAGCTGAAACAAGCGCTGGGGCCGGCGGGCCCCCTGTGTCCCCGGGCCCGGTTGCGATCGCAATCGTTACGCCCCTGCCTGAAGTCAAGCTGGGAAGCACTTCCAGGCCAGGGCGTACTGGCCCTTTAAGACAAGGAGCGTATCCGTGTTCACAATCTACGGACATTCCCAGGAGGCCTATGCAGCGTGCGCAGACCCTTGGAGACCGAGCATGGACCGGAGATGGAAAATTCCCATTTTCCAGGAATCTCTTAAAGGGAAGGTGTCGCTGTTTTTTATTTTTGTATTAAAAATAGTGATTATGAAATCAAGTATTTTTAATACAAAATTAAAATCTCCGCTTATTTAGTTTTTATTTAATTCTAATTTTACTCAAGGCACTGGGGGCTGCCATGCTTGATTTGCTGTGTGTGTAACGACAGTAACTAACTCCTTTATGGCAGCCCCTGTGCATAGAGAACAGTGGTTCGATCCGACCCCATTCAGTAACGTTCCAGTAGGCGTCTGCTGTGACCTGGACGCGCCCCCTGGGCTGTCCAGATCACAGCAGAGGGAGGAGATCGGTGCCTTCATTGTGGAGCTCACAGCTATGCTGTTTGCTCTACTTTACCTTTGTCAACCGCCGGGATGTGTGAGTACGGGCTACCTAACCTACCCTCGCCGTTTCTGTCTCCAATGACACCCCCCTCCCGCCGCGTGCCCCTTCCCCCGCCGTTACCGTCTCCAATGACATTCCTTCCGCTCTACCCAGCCCCTGCTCTGCCCCCCGCCGCTGCTGTTTGTGTGTTTGTGTGCCTCTGTATGTGAGTACCGCCGCTGCTACCGTCTCCAAAAACACCCCCTGCTCCCCCCCTTTCTCCTGCCACCTGTCGGCCTGTGCGTGAACCGGTGATACTGTATGCAGGGCTGTGTATCTAAACCTATCCTGTGTGATACTGTCTGCTGAGCCGTGTATCTAATCCTCTCCTGTGTGATACTGTCTGCTGAGCCGTGTATCTAATCCTATCCTGTGTGATTCTGTCTGCTGAGCCGTGTATCTAATCCTATCCTGTGTGATACTGTCTGCTGAGCTGTGTATCTAATCCTCTCCTGTGTGATACTGTCTGCTGAGCCGTGTATCTAATCCTCTCCTGTGTGATACTGTCTGCTGAGCCATGTATCTAATCCTATCCTGTATGATACTGTCTGCTGAGCCGTGTATTTAATCCTATCCTGTGTGATACTGTCTGCTGAGCCGTGTATCTGATCCTCTCCTGTGTGATACTGTCTGCTGAGCAATGTATCTAATCCTCTCCTGTGTGATACTGTCTGCTGAGCCGTGTATCTAATCCTATCCTGTGTGATACTGTCTGCTGAGCCGTGTATCTAATCCTCTCCTGTGTGATACTGTCTGCTGAGCCGTGTATCTAATCTTATCCTGTGTGATACTGTCTGCTGAGCTGTATATCTAATCCTCTCCTGTGTGATACTGTCTGCTGAGCCATGTATCTAATCCTCTCCTGTGTGATACTGTCTGCTGAACTGTGTATCTAATCCTATTCTGTGTGATACTGTCTGCTGAGCCGTGTATCTAATCCTCTCCTGTGTGATACTGTCTGCTGAGCCGTGTATCTAATCCTCTCCTGTGTGATACTGTCTGCTGAGCTGTGTATCTAATCCTATTCTGTGTGATACTGTCTGCTGAGCCGTGTATCTAATCCTATCCTGTGTGATACTGTATGCAGGGTTGTGTATCTAATTTTATCCTGTGTGATACTGTCTGCAGGGCTGTGTATCTAATCCTAGCCTGTATGATACTGTCTGCAGGGCTGTGTATCTAATCCTATCCTGTGTGATACTGTCTGCTGAGCCGTGTATCTAATCCTATGTGATACTGTCTGCAGAGCCGTGTATCTAATCTTATCATGTGTGATACTGTCTGCTGAGCCGTCTATCTAATCCTATATTGTGTGATACTGTCTGCTGAGCTGTGTATCTAATCCTGTCGTGTGTGATACTCCTGCTGTTCTTGGTGACACTTTAGACATTTGTGGTCACCAACAAAATGGCTCTGCACTGTGTCCCTACATTTCATCTTCCCTTATCCTTTGTAAACACTCAGATTAGTAGGGGGAGGTGACATCACACACAGGAGAGCAGATTCTGCCCACTTTACTGCAACTGTAATCTAGGCTATTTCTACAGTGGGATTTCTGTAGGATTCAGCAGCTGCTCCCCCTAGTGTTTAACTGTGGAAAATATCAAACTTTTTAATTTTTTTTATATTTTGCTCAATTAAAAACAAATAATTATATTTAAACAAAACATTAAAACATTAATACTTTATATTTTTTCAGTTATTGAATTTTTTTTTTTACGACACCTTCCCTTTAAGAGAAGAGGAGCATCAGTATTCTCCCTTGGCTCATATGACCCTTCCTTAGGACTAATCCCCCTGTCTTATGAAAAACAGTTTCTTTGATGAGGTATTAGAAAAAGGGTTGGCTAAAATAGACAATCCTGTTCACTAGAGTTGAGCGCGGTTCGTGGTTCGAGGTTCTCCAGTTCTAGGCTCGAGTGATTTTGGGGCCTGTTCTAGATCGAACTAGAACTCGAGCTTTTTGCAAAAGCTCGATAGTTCTAGAAACGTTCGAGAACGGTTCTAGCAGCAAAAAAACAGCTAAATCCTAGCTTGGTTTCCGCTGTAATAGTGTAAGTCACTCTGTGAATCACACTATTATGACATTTCAGTGTATAGTGTGCGTGAACAGCGCCTTCAGATCACTGCTGTTTCTATAATGGCGATCGCCATTTTTTTTTCCTTGTCTTCCTTCCCTAAGCGCGCGCGTGTAGTGGGGCGGGCCAGCATGTCAGCCAATCCCAGACACACACACAGCTAAGTGGACTTTTAGCCAGAGAAGCAACGTCATGTGTGATAGGATGTCCATGTCACATGTCCCTGCATTATAAAACCGGACATTTTCCTCCAGGACGCCATTATCTCTTCTGCGTCTTTGGTGTCAGACATCACTGTCGCAGCTCCGTCCTCCTGAGTCCTATCGCCGATACAGCTGTATGCGCTGCATACACAGCGTTAGACAGCTTAGGGAGAGCACTTTCTAGCAGTCCTTTTAAGGGCTCAAACCGGCAGGGTCAGAGTTAAGGTGACAGGTCTTGAAAACAGCGACAGCGTCTGTGTAGCCAAGGTCAGGGATTTCCTCCCTGCATTTCCCTATTAGGAGGGAATAGAAAGGCAGGCTTCCATTCCTCTACCCAGACCCCACAATCCTGGCACTGTACCCTCCTGTCCTCTGCACACTCCAACTCATTATAACTAAGCCATTATACTAGCAAACACTCAGTGTACCTAGTGGCATCCTATACGTGGCTATTGGACTTTGCTATAGTCCCACTAGTGCAAAGACATTTGCAGAGCGCGTCTGCCTGCATTGCACACTCCAACTCATTATAACTAAGCCATTATACTAGCAAACACTCAGTGTACCTAGTGGCATCCTATACGTGGCTATTGGACTTTGCTATAGTCCCACTAGTGCAAAGACATTTGCAGAGCGCGTCTGCCTGCATTGCACACTCCAACTCATTATAACTAAGCCATTATACTAGCAAACACTCAGTGTACCTAGTGGCATCCTATACGTGGCTATTGGACTTTGCTATAGTCCCACTAGTGCAAAGACATTTGCAGAGCGCGTCTGCCTGCATTGCACACTCCAACTCATTATAACTAAGCCATTATACTAGCAAACACTCAGTGTACCTAGTGGCATCCTATCTGTGGCTATTGGACTTTGCTATAGTCCCACTAGTGCAAAGACATTTGCAGAGCGCGTCTGCCTGCATTGCACACTCCAACTCATTATAACTAAGCCATTATACTAGCAAACACTCAGTGTACCTAGTGGCATCCTATATGTGGCTATTGGACTTTGCTATAGTTCCACTAGTGCAAAGACGTTTGCAGAGCGCGTCTGCCTGCATTGCACACTCCAACTCATTATAACTAAGCCATTATACTAGCAAACACTCAGTGTACCTAGTGGCATCCTATACGTGGCTATTGGACTTTGCTATAGTCCCACTAGTGCAAAGACGTTTGCAGAGCGCGTCTGCCTGCATTGCACACTCCAACTCATTATAACTAAGCCATTATACTAGCAAACACTCAGTGTACCTAGTGGCATCCTATACGTGGCTATTGGACTTTGCTATAGTCCCACTAGTGCAAAGACGTTTGCAGAGCGCGTCTGCCTGCATTGCACACTCCAACTCATTATAACTAAGCCATTATACTAGCAAACACTCAGTGTACCTAGTGGCATCCTATACGTGGCTATTGGACTTTGCTATAGTCCCACTAGTGCAAAGACGTTTGCAGAGCGCGTCTGCCTGCATTGCACACTCCAACTCATTATAACTAAGCCATTATACTAGCAAACACTCAGTGTACCTAGTGGCATCCTATACGTGGCTATTGGACTTTGCTATAGTCCCACTAGTGCAAAGACGTTTGCAGAGCGCGTCTGCCTGCATTGCACACTCCAACTCATTATAACTAAGCCATTATACTAGCAAACACTCAGTGTACCTAGTGGCATCCTATACGTGGCTATTGGACTTTGCTATAGTCCCACTAGTGCAAAGACATTTGCAGAGCACGTCTGCCTGCATTGCACACTACAACTCTTTTTAACTAAGCCATTATACTAGCAAACACTCAGTGTACCTAGTGTCATCCTAAACGTGGCTATTGTACTTTTGTCTATTCACACTATTGTAAAGATATTTGCAGCACGTCTGCCTGCATTGCACACTCAAACTTTTTTAAACTAAGCCATTATACTAGCAAACAGTCAGTGTACCTAGTGGCATCCTAAACGTGGCTATTGTACTTTTGTCTATTCACACTATTGTAAAGATATTTGCAGCACGTCTGCCTGCATTGCACACTCCAACTTTTTTAAACTAAGCCATTATACTAGCAAACACTCAGTGTACCTAGTGGCATCCTAAACGTGGCTATTGTACTTTTGTCTATTCACACTACTGCAAATCTATGTGCAGCACCTCTGCATGACACCCTCCTGCTCTGTTTTTAATAAGCTATAATGATAGCACAAAATACTGCCATTTAGTGGCATCATAGAACTGGCTGTTGTATTCCATTAGTGCCCCACTGGTGACAAGCTATTTCTAGCACCTCTACATGACACCCTCATGCACATTTTGCTACGCTAATGTTATAGCAAACTCATGGAATTCATTGCTGCATTTCATAATTCGGAGGGATAGAAAGTCAGGCTTCCTTTAGCTTTTCCTTCTGTTCATAGACAGCATCTCCAAGATCAATTTCCCCTCCACGTCTAAGTGTGGAGAGGCAGCTAGTGCGCATGCGTGTGCCGATGTACCCCAGCTGCAGCATAATTACAGTGTTTCGCCTAGTGAGTATGCTCAGCCTGACTGTGTTATTCCTGACGCTAAGTCTTCTTTTCGGGATACAGCGCATGCTCCCACACTAAGTGTGAAAAGCCTCTTTGCACAGGTGCTTGCATTCCGTGCCGGGTCTAAGTCCTGTTTTGTGCCTAGACACCATGCTAAAGCTGATAGTCTTTTTTCAGAGACTGTATTTCATGCTACTGAGCATGCTCAGGCACTTCCTGCATCAGAGACTAGGTCCGGTAATTAACTCTTTGGCCCTGACCCTGATGTGGGGGTCCCATATAGACCACAGGGCATCAGGTGTACTCCCAAATGGCTTGCAGAGGCCCACACCTATGACTTGTCACCGCATTATTGATGGTCAGACGATGACTGGTGAGGTGTTTGGGTCATGGCAGCCATGAGGTCATCATTGAAGTTGCGGTTCCAAATAGGACGCTAGTTATGCCACTCATGACGGGTCACTCTACTTTTGTCTCCAGGAGGTGCATTGTGGTTCACCCTGGTTTGGGGCGGAGCCAGGTTATAAAAGGGGCGGGATCCAACAAGGAGGTGCGCAGTCTTCTATTATGCTCCGAAAGAGCACACCTCCATGTGTTGAACCCATTGCGGCTTTAGGCCAGAGGTAGGCAGGGATAGGGTGTCGATGCAGGCCACCACCACAGTTGGTAACGCAGAACGGTTAAGACCAGCTCCTGTCCTACCAGTCCTGCTTGTGCAGCCCAGTGGCATTAACAGGCCTGCTGCTGCTGATGCGCCTGCTGTCCACAGGTGTGCCCCTACGCACACGGTCAGCGTACTCAATGGCCCCTGTGTTGTTAACAGGGAGTTCCTGGGCTGGGTGGGCATGTGGACCCTGTGACGCTAACAGGGCTCACAGTCTCCAGATCCGAATGGTGTCTAACTCGGTTCAGGCTACTATTAGTTTCATAGCCATACAGCTCTGTATCCTCCACCAAACCTTCCAGTTGCCAACCTCTCCTTTTCCAACTGGGAGGACGGTGGACACTGACTGCTGATGGGGATATATACCTTTCTCTTTCTTTTCTTATTAATTTTCGTTATATAGCGGTCACAGATTATATACCACTTTATCCAAATCTGCCAGTCCCACTGTAACAGACGGTGTTTCTTCAGCAAATGTTACAGTTGCTTAACCACCAAATCCACGGACCAAATCTTTTTTCCCCTTTCCAACACACCTGTTCCCCTTTCCAACAGCATCTGTCCTTTTTCAACTCATTTTGGGATATGACCAAAAGTGCAACTGTGCAGGGACACCGTACTCAACGCCATCTCAGCACAGCAGCCATCCCTCGGTCCCTCCGATGTGGACAAGTAAAAGACCATTTCCTCCTATCCATGACAAAGCGTTGAGATTCACTCTGTGCAGCACTGGTGTTTAGTGGAAAAGTAGATCTAAGATTGCGTACCACATTCTGCAGATACTCCTGTATAAGTGCGTCCATTTCTATGGCAGGAATTAGTTCACCAAATTTTGTCTTGTACCGGGGATCTAACAGTGTGGCAACCCAGTATTCAGGATTACTTCAAATTCATACAATTCGAGGGTCATGTAGGTAGTGCAGCAAGAAGGCACTCATGTGTCTTGTGCATCCAGGAGGACCAAGTCCTTGGTGTGTTGGTGGCAGAGAGGTGAGAATCGTGCATCCTTCCTCTGCCCTCTCCCCACAACCTCGCACAACCGAAATGTGAGCAAGCTCTCACTCATCTGCTGAGTCTTCCATGCCCATCGCCAGTTCGTCCTCCATTTCTTCATAGGCTCCTGCACTTTCATCAACACTTTTTGCTGATACTATGCGCCCTTGTTAATCCCTCTCCCTCACCATGAATGCCGCATAGGTGCCGCTGACCATCTGGACCTCGTAGATCTTGTTATCCCTTCCGCATATGACTCCTCCTGTACTTCCTCCCCTTCCTCTTGTCCCAACACCTGACTCCGAATAATAATTACAGTGTGCTCCATCATGTAGATGACCAGAATTGTCACGCTGAGAATGACATTGCCAGTGCTAAACATCTTCGTCGACATTTGTAAACTGTGTAGCAGGGTGCATAGGTCCTTGATCTGACACCACTCCAGCAGCGTGATCTGCACCACCTCTTGATCAAGTTATCCCAGGCTATATGTCATACCGTATTTCAGCAGGGCTCTGCGGTGCTGCCACACACGCTGCAACATGTGCAGATTCCAATTCCTGCGTGTCGGAACATCGCATTTCCGGCGTTTAACTGCCAGACCCTAAGACTTCCGGAGTGATGAAAGTTGTTGAGCTGCTGTGTGCGCACGATGGAAGTGAGCACATAGCGAGCGTGCCCGCTGCACAAGGCCATGTAGGCCGTGATGGTGTTTTAAAAATTGCTGGAGAATTCGGTTCAACACGTGAGCCATACAAGGCACGTGTGTCACATTGCCCTGAGGATGGCCCGCAGCCAGGTTTGCATCATTGCCGCACACGGCTGTTAAGTCACCAACGGAGTCCGCTCCGTCAATTTGTACTCCGGTCGCCAGGTGACAACGTGTTCCTTTCATGAATAGTGCTGATGATGGGAGAGGAGTCGATGCCAGCGGCGCAGGTGGACGCAGGTTATGCTCACCCACTGGGCTGCATTACCTTGACAGATGCAGAATCTCTGGCTGAATGTAGCTGGTGGGTATCTCACAGATGAAATACCATCATTCAGCTACAACCATTGGGAAGACACCACACCCTTTTTTATGCACATCCTGTCTGCAGACCACTGCCAGACATAGCTATGAACCTCTGGTTAATTTTACCCCCAGTTCAGTTTTATGATTTTGTGTGCTTGTTACCTGACTACTTTTCCTGCTTGCTGTTTATGTACCTTGTTGGCCGATCCGCATTTCACCTCTGCTTGTTTTCTGATTAAGTCCTGGCCGTCCCATTCTGTTCCTGTTCCTCAATTAATGTTTTGACCCTGCCTGACTACTATTCTCTGGAATAGCGGTGTGACTCACATTTCCCATACATTTCAAAGTAAACCTTTGACCGCCTGATGGCATTGAGCTCTGCTGCCAGCATAGTAAGGAGGTGTGTGGTAGTCCTTGTGCGCAGTTACAAGGAAGGGTTGCCTGACCACACAGGGTTTGCGCCAAGGTGGAGGACCCACACGAGGTTGAAGAGGCAGAAGCAGTGTATTAACTTCTACATACAGAAGAAGGATTGAAACAACTCGTGGGGACGGCAAGACTTGTACAGCAGACCCTTCTCCATCTCTCACCATAGTTTGCCAGTGCCCAGTCAGTGACATGTAATGACCCTGTCTATGCTTACTGGTCCAAGTATCTGTGTTGAAATGCACCCTGTCGCACACAGATTTTCTCAAGGAAGTGGTGATGTTGTGTGCTACATGCTGGTGTAGCGCGGGCATGCTTTTCTTGGAGAAGCAGTGGTGATTGGGCATCTGGTAGTGGGGCACAGCGACAGACATAAGGTCTCTAAAATCCTGTGTGTCCACTAGGCGGAAAGGCAGCATTTCGGTAGCCAACAGCTTACAGAGGGATAGAGTCAACCACTTAGCTTTGTCATGGGTCGCAGGAAGTGGCCTTTTATTTGACCACATCTGAGGGACAGAGATCTGGCTGCTGTCTGTAGACAGTGTTGAGTAGGGTGTCCCTGGAAAAATGCAGGTTTGTGAGGAAAGTGCAGGCGGAGACATGATGTTGCCTTCATCTTGCCTTCAGATCTGTTCATCTTGTATCATTTTTAAAAAACACAGCAAGCAAGGGTTACTCCAAGCGGAGTCTCCCTTTTTTCCAAAAATTGGGCACACAGACACCCCATCAGTGGCAGCACTTGTGCCCTAGTTGCAAACAGGATGTTTTGATTTGCATCAAGCACATTCAAAAATACGCCATAATTAACCGTCCCCAGCATGACACCGGGGTAGGTAGATAAAGTCTTTGCTGAACCATGACTTGGTCATCTTGGCTCCTTTTAAAAACAATGTAAGCAAGGGTTACTCCAAGCGGAGCCTCCCTTTTTTCCAAAAATTGTGCCCCACACACACCCACCCATTCAGTGGCAGCAGTTGTGCCCTAGTTGTACACTTCACAGCTAGATTTGCATCAAGCACATTCCAAATCCACAAGCATTTACTCTCCCCAGGATGACACAGGGGTTGTAAATTCCTTCTGGATCCATGACTTGTTCATTTTGATGAACGTCAGTCTGTCCACATTGTCACTGGACAGACGCGTGCGCTTATCTGTCAGCACACACCCAGCAGCACTGAAGACACGTTCAGAGACAACGCTGGCAGCTGGACACGACAAAATCTCCAAGGCGTAACTGGATAGCTCTGTCCATTTTTCTAGATTTGAAGCCCAAAATGAGCAAGGCTCTATTTGCAAAGTCATGGCATCGATGTTCATTTGTAGATACTCCTGTATCATCCTCTCCAGCCGTTGACTATGTGTCAGACTTGTTGTCTCTGGTGGCCTTGCAAAGGAGGGTCTAAAAAAATTATGAAAAGATTCCATAAAATTGCTGTTACCAGCACCAGATACGGTCCTACTGGTACGTGTAGACTGTTGAAGATGACGAGACCGTCCCATGTTTGTCAAGTTACAACTGGGAGATTCACTCCCTGCACCTGCACGGTTGTTTGGTGGAAAAGCGGATCTAAGATCGAGTAACAGCTTTTGCTGATACTCCTGCATAAGTGCGTCCCTTTCTATGGCTGGAATTATGTCACAAAATTTGGACTTGTACCGGGGATCTAATAGTGTGGCAAGCCAGTAGTCATCATCACTTCTAATTTTGACAATACGAGGGTCATGTTGGAGGTAGTGCAACAAGAAGGCACTCATGTGTCTTGCACAGCCATGCGGACCAAGTCCACGCTGTGTTTGTGGCATAGAGGTGCTAACCGTTCTTTCTTCCTCTGACATCTCTCCCCAACCTCTTTCAACTGAAATTTGACCAAGGTCCCCCTCATCTGCTGAGTCTTCCATGTCCATGGACAGTTCGTCCTCCATATCTTCATGTCCTCCTGCACCTTCCTCAACATCTCGCCTGCTACTATGCGCCCTTGTTGATCCCTGTCCCCCATGGTCCCATGCCTGGCGCCTTGGTGATGATGAACGTCTGGACCTTGGTGATGTTGTTGTGTCTTGCGCATATGAATCCTCCTGTAGTTCCTCCCCTTCCTGTTGTCCCACCCCCTGACTCCGAATAGTGTTTAGCGTGTGCTCCAGCATGTAAATGACTGGAATCGTCATGCTGATAATGGCATTGTCAGCGCTAAACATATTCGTCGCCATGTCGAAACTGTGCAGAAGGGTGCATAGGTCCTTGATCTGAGACCACTCCATCAGGGTGATCTGCCCCACCTCTGCATCTCGTTGGCCCAGGCTATACGTCATGACGTATTGCACCAGGGCACGGCGGTGCTGCCACAGTCGCTGTAACATGTGGAGAGTTGAATTCCAGCGTGTCGCCACATCGCATTTCAGGCGATGAACCGGCAGGCCGAAAGACTTCTGGAGCGATGCAAGTCGCTCAGCTGCGGCGCTTGAACGGCGGAAGTGAGCAGACAGTTTTCGTGCCCTGTTCAGAAGGCCATCTAGGCCGGGATAGTGTGTTAAAAATTGCTGCACGACAAGGTTCAACACGTGAGCCATACAAGGTACGTGTGTCACCTTGCCCAGGCGAAGGGCCGCACCCAGGTTTGCAGCATTGTCGCACACGGCCTTACCAGGCTGCAGGTTGAGTGGAGACAACCATTTATTAAACTCGGACCGCAGAGCTGACCACAACTCCTCAGCTGTGTGACTCTTATTCCCAAGACATGTCAAGCTAAAGACCGCCTGATGCCGTTGCGCTCTGCTGCCAGCATAGTAATGAGGGGTGCGTGATTCCTTCTGCGCAGTGAGAACGCTGGTGGCCTGACCAGGCAGGCTTGGGGCGGAGGTGGAGGACCCAGATGAGGTGGAGGATGCAGAAGCAGTGGCGGAACTTGGACAGACAGAGGATTGACACACAAGTCGTGGGGACGGCAAGACTTGTGCAGCAGACCCTTCACCATCTATCACCATAGTTACCCAGTGGCCAGTCAGCGACATGTATCGTCCCTGTCCATGCTTACTGGTCCAAGTATCGGTGGTGAAATGCACCCGTTCACACACAGAGTTTCTCAAGGAAGCGGTGATGTTGTGTGCGACATGCTGGTGTAGCGTGGGCACACCTTTCTTAGAGAAGTAGTGGCGACTAGCCATCTGGTACTGGGGCACAGCGACAGACATAAGGTCTCTAAAATCCTGTGTGTCCACTAGGCGGAAAGGCAGCATTTCGGTAGCCAACAGCTTACAGAGGGATAGTCAACCTCTTAGCTTTGTCATGGGTCGCAGGAAGTGGCCTTTTATTTGACCACATCTGAGGGACAGAGATCTGGCTGCTGTGTGTAGACGGTGTTGAGTAGGGTGTCCCTGGAAAAATGCAGGTTTGTGAGGAAAGTGCAGGCGGAGACATGATGTTGCCTTCATCCAACGTTGGTGCTATCGATGTTTGAGAGAGCTGTACACAATCACTTGTTTCCCCTTCCAAACCAACTGACGACCTACCAAGCAAACTGCCTGTTGCGGTTACAGTGGTGGAAGTTGTGGGTGGAAAAACAGGTGTGACAGCTGTCCCCACAGTCCTAGAAGATGACGAGCGCGCGGATGCACTGGAAGGGGCAGGCGGTGGATGGTTGGCTCCGCTAGGCCGCATTGCAGCACGGTGAGTTTCCCACCAGGCCATATGATATTTATTCATGTGACGATTCATGGAAGAAGTTGTCAAACTGCTGAGGTTTTGACCTCTACTAAGAGAACCATGCCAAATGTTACAGATCACATAATTTGGGCGATCTTTTTTTATGTCAAAAAAGGACCAGGCTAGGCAAGGCTTAGAGGACATGCGACCTGTTGATCCACCCCGAATAATGCTCAGAGGCAGAGTGGTGGCTGAGGATGCAGTTGTAGACGTGCTACCAGTGCTCCGACTGTGTCCAGGAAGGCGCAAGGTAACTTCGTCGTCGGTTGCATCCTCCTCCACCGCCTCTGTTGACCGCCTCGAGTGTCTGACTGTGGGTTGACAGTGAGTGGGATCTAGAACTTCATCATCAATTGTTGTGTTTGCACTCCCCTCCCCCTCAGACCGAGCCTCTTCTTGCCCTGACCGAATATTTAAGTTGTCATCCCAATCGGGTATCTGCGTCTCATCTTCATCAGTATGTTCCTCATTGTCTATAACCACAGGTGTTGGAAAGGCAGCATTTTGGTAGCTAACAGTTTGCAGATGCTGAAAGTCAACCTCCAAGCCATGTCATGCCCTTCTAAAAGCATGTAAAACACAGCGAGGGGACTCCAACCACAGTCTCCCTCGTTTACACTAACTGTGCCACACACACCCCACTTGACTGGCATCGGTTGAGCCCCCTTTTGAAAAAGAAAAAGATGCTTTGCATGAAGCACTCTCAAAAATACGCGTGCCTTTCCCGTCCCCTGGCTGACCCAGGGGAAGAAAAGTCCTCTGAGAGCCATGACTTGTTCATCTTGGTTCTTTTAGAAACACAGCGAGGGGACTCCAACCACAGTCTCCCTCGTTTACACTAACTGTGCCACACACACCCCACTTGACTGGCATCGGTTGAGCCCCCTTTTGAAAAATAAAAAGATGCTTTGCATGAAGCACTCTCAAAAATGCGCGTGCCTTTCCCGTCCCCTGGCTGACCCAGGGGAAGAAAAGTCCTCTGAGAGCCATGACTTGTTCATCTTGGTTCTTTTAGAAACACAGCGAGGGGACTCCAACCACAGTCTCCCTCGTTTACACTAACTGTGCCACACACACCCCACTTGACTGGCATCGGTTGAGCCCCCTTTTGAAAAAGAAAAAGATGCTTTGCATGAAGCACTCTCAAAAATACACGTGCCTTTCCCGTCCCCTGGCTGACCCAGGGGAAGAAAAGTCCTCTGAGAGCCATGACTTGTTCATCTTGGTTCTTTTAGAAACACAGCGAGGGGACTCCAACCACAGTCTCCCTCGTTTACACTAACTGTGCCACACACACCCCACTTGACTGGCATCGGTTGAGCCCCCTTTTGAAAAAGAAAAAGATGCTTTGCATGAAGCACTCTCAAAAATCCGCGTGCCTTTCCCGTCCCCTGGCTGACCCAGGGGAAGAAAAGTCCTCTGAGAGCCATGACTTGTTCATCTTGGTTCTTTTAGAAACACAGCGAGGGGACTCCAGCCACAGTCTCCCTCGTTTACACTAACTGTGCCACACACACCCCACTTGACTGGCATCGGTTGAGCCCCCTTTTGAAAAATAAAAAGATGCTTTGCATGAAGCACTCTCAAAAATACGCGTGCCTTTCCCGTCCCCTGGCTGACCCAGGGGAAGAAAAGTCCTCTGAGAGCCATGACTTGTTCATCTTGGTTCTTTTAGAAACACAGCGAGGGGACTCCAACCACAGTCTCCCTCGTTTACACTAACTGTGCCACACACACCCCACTTGACTGGCATCGGTTGAGCCCCCTTTTGAAAAATAAAAAGATGCTTTCCATGAAGCACTCTCAAAAATACGCGTGCCTTTCCCGTCCCCTGGCTGACCCAGGGGAAGAAAAGTCCTCTGAGAGCCATGACTTGTTCATCTTGGTTCTTTTAGAAACACAGCGAGGGGACTCCAACCACAGTCTCTCTCGTTGCCACTAATTGGGCCACACACACCCCACTTGACTGGCATCAATTGACCCAATTTTCAAGATGAAAAAGATGCTTTGCATGAAGCACTCTCAAAAATACGCGTGCCTTTCCCGTCCCCTGGCTGACCCAGGGGAAGAAAAGTCCTCTGAGAGCCATGTCCACATTGTCAGTGGACAGACACATGTGCTTATCTGCCAGCAGACCCCCAGCAGCACTGAAGACAGGTTCCGAGAGAACGCTGGCTGCAGGACACGACAAGATCCCCAAGGCGTACGTGGCGAGCTCAGGCAATTTATCAAGATTGGAAGCCTAAAATGAGCAGGGCTCAAGTTGCACAATAATGGAATCGATGTTTCCTTGCATATACTGATATATTTGTGTGTCCTCCTCTTTTTCCTTGTCCAGCTGTTTTGTTTTCGCATGAGTATATGTCCTTGTCACTTTCCCATGTGTTTGAGTTGTTTGTCACCTTTTGGACACCTTTGAGGGTGTTTTCTAGGTGTTTTTCTGTGTTTGTGATTGCCTGCCATTGTTTCCTATGCAGTTCGAGTTCGGTTCGTCGAACGTTCGACGAGCCGAACTCGAACGGGACCTCCGTTCGGCGAACCGGCCTCGAGCCGAACCGGGACCGGTTCGCTCATCTCTACTGTTCACATGAGACCAGACAGCTCATTTATGAGTGACACATCAGCAGTACATTTTTTAATACACAATTTTATTTGCAACATTTAATAAAGAAAGCTAAATTTTGATGACTAGTCAAGATCGGCGGATCAATTTGTGGGACGCCAGTCGATCAGCTAGGTCAGTAGACTCTGTCCGCTGGACTGGACACTCACAATACTCTTACCTTTCAGGGGCCGCGGTGCGGCTGTTCGATTCACCCATGATTATTATTATTATTCTTATTATTATTATTACATTCTACATGCAAATCTATATGTGGAAAAACAGATGAGATGGAGAAAGAAAGATTGGTATATGTGACTTTCACTAACTTGGAGGAGCCTCAATCATCGAAGAATATGAGTGCAGTTAATTATATTGCATGTATGGAGTTGCGGGCTCTGCTGCTGTGCAGATTATGCTTACTTTGGTATTGCTCCCTGCTGCCTACTCATCAGATAGTGCTACTCTCAGCAATCACCATCAGTCAGATGTCTCTCCACTTCTCTTCCTTCTGTTTCACAGTATGCAACTTCACAAAAGGAGAAAAAGAAACTGTGGTCAGGACCCCCTCCTCCCATATCTTCTGCTACTTTTTTTATTACTGCAGACAGGGGGTTTTGGGTAGTGAGGAAGTTCCTGAACATTTCCATAAAGCCTCAGAAATGAATTGGGAGTTAGGCTTCTGGAAAATAAGGGTCGTGCACACGTTGCGTAATATCATGCATTTACGCTGTGTTTAGCACTGCAGCGTAAATGCATGTGTCCTGCTTCCCCAGCACAATCTACGTGTGCACGTTGCTTTTTTGAATGCAGCAATTTGGATGCTAAAATTTTGACCCAAATCCGTGCGTTCAAAAATGCAGCATGTCAATTAATTTGGGTGCTTTGGATGCTGCTCCCACTGTCTATGGTGGGGGCAGCAGCCAGAGCGCATGAAATCGGCATGTAATCTGCTGAAACACTGCATCCATTATGCAGTGTTTCTGCAGCGATTTGAAGTGCACATGTGCTGTCAAATCTCTGCAGAAATTTCAGCACGTACGTGCGCACGAGCCCTAAGGGAGATACCATTACCTCTAACAACATATTTTTCAGTTTATTATATTTACATGTAGTAAATGTAGTAAATGTAGGGGACGGTGTGCTCCAAAATGACACTTTCTTTGATTTCTTTAAATGTCGCTGTCATGCTAGACACAAGCATTTATGAGGTTAAACTGATGCAATCAAAATGGGTACCAGTTATGTAAAGCAGCCGACATCCGCGCTTTACATAATGGGCTCAATTCTTGTCCATATAGTGACAGCGCAAACCTTCCTTGTATATGGCGGCTGTCATTAGAAGGTTAAAAATTTGTTCTAAGGATGATGGCTGTCCTCTAGTGGTCTAATCTGAGATAAATGGGTACTGGCCATTACAGGGATATGTTCATCTGGACGGGTTATGTGATACACAACACTAAATGGAACTTTAGCGAATTAGCTCTATAGACCCATGGGTTACAAGAACCAAAAACCATAAGGAGCCAAAAAGGGAAACAAATGTTGTTCCTCTGCGCTGTTGAGTGATATTCCAAGGCGAAATAATACCGCGATACTGAACTGAATGCTTTATTATTAATGCTTTTGAAATTTGTCTAACGTCTTCTACTGTATACAACCACGGTAGAAACATAGTTACATTGTCACAGAATTAAATGTCAGATACTTTCAGATAAAGGCCCCAAAACCAGAAAAATAACGTGGCATGACAACGATATATCAATTGTCCATTTCAATAAAGAAGGAAAAGAACAATAAAACAGCAGAAAATAAAAAATACAATTAGAAGTCAAGTATATACTCTCTCACTGTGGCTCACCACACTTCACACATAGAAAACTGGTGGTTCACCCACTAAATTGTAAGTAAATTTATTTCTAAAGGTGCTATTTATATGAATTTATAACGAGATGTCGGTAACAACCCATCCAATAAACACACGCAAAGAAATCAAACCACAAATGTCCATAAATTAAGTTATGTTTAGTAATGAAAAATGACACATTACCCCAATTGCCACCGCATCCAATAAATGCGACAATTCCAGGCGGCTGGAAGATGATATTTTTAGGCTGTGTCTCCCCAGCCTGAGAATACCAGCCCCCAGGTGCTGAACTTTATCTTGGCTGGATGTCAAAATTGGGGGACCACACGTAGGATTTTTTTATTATTTATTTAAATAATTAAAAAAATAAATTAAAAAAAAGTTGCATGCGGTTCCTATCCTTTTGATACATAGCCAAGATAAGTGCAGGACTGGGGCTGCAGCCTGTAGCCATGAGCTATTTATTTTTATACCATGATACTGACAGTAGATGCTAGAGTGTACGGGCACCTTCCAGGTATGACGTGATTTCAACACGCCCCCATCACATGCCATCTGACATTTCCAGCAAGAAAAAAAAAATATTTTTCTAAGTCCTTGTGGGCATGGAGTTATTTATAATAAAAGCGAGGGTGTGGGGGTAAGACCCCTAGATAGGTGGGTGCAAGGGGGGCACAGGCCCCACTTGCATGATTATGTTGCATGAGAGGAAACATCGCGACGCCCACCAAGTGAGTCATCCTTACAAACCTGGAATAAGCCTGTACATTCTAGGCTCACGGTAGATGCTAGAGTGTATGGGCTTCTTCAGTTACACTGCTTTCTCTGCCCAACAGCTGTCCTGGCACCTGTGATTGGATGCAGTCAGCTGACATGCTGACACCCAGGGTGGGGACGCATCTGACTGTAACCAATCACAGGCGCCGGTCGGCGGATAAAGCAGTGCATATGCATGAGCAGTACTTAGCGGCCAAGGAAGTGAATGCGAGGCATGGGAGCAGCGTACAGCCTCGCCGGAGCCTTGGTAAGTACAGCGTGCTTGTTCCCATTCCCCTATCACTTCTACCACCATGTTTAATCTCCGGATTCTGATCCCCATAGACTTATATGGAGGCCAGATTCCGAACCAGATCAGGATTTAAAAAAAAGAGAACAGGATCCTGCCGATCCTGGTTATCTGTGAGTCCGCCCATCTCTAGATATAATGTTACACAAAACTCCAAAAATAGATAGGACAAAATTGTTGGCACCCTCAACTTAATATTTGTATCCACACACTTTGGAATAAATAACTGCAATCAATCGCTTCCAATAAACATCAACAAGCTTCATATACCTCTCAGCTGGAATTTTGGACCACTCTCTTTTTGCAAACTGCTCCAGGTTCTCATATTTGAAGGGTGCCTTCCCCCAACAGCAGTTTTAAAATTTCTCCACGGATTTTCAATGGGATTTAGATCTGGACTCATTGCTGGCCACTTCGGAACTCTCCAGTGCTTTGTTTCTATCCATTTCTGGGTGCTTCCTGAAGTATTTATAGACATCTATGGTTTGATTTCTTTGAATTGGATGCGTTGTTACTGACATCTGGGGATAAATTCACATCAATAGCAAAGTTAGAAATATATTTACTGAGAAAATTAACGACATGTTCAATATTTATTTCGCCAGCTATATATTACACTTTTGTTTTCTCATTTGCCTTTAACATTGTTTGTCATCTTTTTTTTATTTTCTTATGTTTTCCTTTTTGAGGTATACTCGGTTTCTGATTAGTTTATTATTAGTTTTTATTTTCCTTTATTTTTTTTATTTTTTCTCCTTTTCTGTCATCAGCATTATTGAAACGAACCATGGATGTATTGCTGACACACCACGTGTTTTATTTTTCTACTCAGAAAACCTCTTTTCATTCAACTATTAAAATAAAATCTCTTATACTCACTTTTGCTGCCGACGCTGTTACAGCAATGTCGGCACTTGCATGTGAAATTGTTATGTCACGCAAACCCTATGCCCAATTAGGTGGTGACAGTAAAGCCAGCAGTAATTGGGCGCAGGGCTCGCGTGAGGTAGCCATCACCAATGAGGTCCTGAAGAGCGAGTGCCGATACTGCTGTACCAGCGTCGGTAGTGAAGGTGAGTATAAAGGGCACTTTACACGCTGCGATATCACTATCGATATCGCTAGCGAGTATACCCACCCCGTCGGTTGTGCGTCATGGGCAAATCGCTGCCCGTGGCGCACAACATCGCTAACACCCGTCACACATACTTACCTGCCTAGCGACGTCGCTGTGGCCGGCAAACCGCCTCCTTTCTAAGGGGGCAGTTCGTTCGGAGACACAGCAACGTCACTAAGTGGCCGCCCAATAGAAGCGGAGGGGCGGAGATGAGCGGGACGAACATCCCACCCACCTCCTTCCTTCCTCATTGCAGGCGGACGCAGTTAGGAGGTTGTTCCTCATTCCTGCGGTGTCACACGTAGCGATGTATGCTGCCACAAGAACGACGAACAACCTGCGTCCTGCAACAGAAATGATATTTCTAATTAGAACGACGTGTCAATTTTGATCGTTAACGGTCGTTTGTGCGTTTCATACGCAACGATGTCGTTGCGTGTAAAGCGGCCTTAAGAGTTTCTGTGGCAACTTATTTTACTGGGGAAAACTTGATGAAAAAGAAGGGGGTTGTCCTAGTATTGGATAACCCCTTTAATTCTGTGACAATTTAATTATGTTTCTACTGTAATTGTATCCTGAGGAAGAAGTCGGATAACTTCTAAATGCTTTATAAGAAAAACCACATTCAGTCCACCAAGTATCCTAGTCTAATTTCCCTTGGAATACCAGCAGCAGAGTAGAGGAACCACATTTGTTTATCTTTTGGTAGTGTATATCCTTCTGTTTAAATTTCAGGATTTTTTTACTGGAATATGCATTAAACAGAAGTAAAAAATGTAGTTTGAAAAGAGCCACTTTTCATATAGGCATTTGATAAAAGTAGATTTTGCCCAAGATTCAGAATTCTGAAAACTGGTTGATGTGATATGTTTATATTTTTATTTCTTTCCTAGGTACAGTCAATTGAGTCAAAATTGGACAGCCTACTTGATATCTACCAACAGGTCTTAAAGAAGGGATCTGCCTCAGCACTGACATTGGCATCATTTCAGATGCCCCTATTTGAATGTGAACAAACTTCCGATTATCAAAGTCCAATAGACAGCAAAGATTTGTCAAACTCTGCACAGAACAGTGGATTCATAACCAGATCAGCTAGTGCCAACATCCCCCGGGGGTTACAGTTTGTGCTGACACCAAATGAATTTAATGCACCTGCCTATTATGGATTTAGTCCTACATTGGATAGCCAAGCAACACAAGTGTCAGCAAATGTAAATGACGGACCTGTAACTGTGGTAACAAACAGTATATCAAACCAAATAAGCCAGCCCTCGAAGCCAACAGCACCAACAACATTACAGATACCAGCTGTATCTCCACTGAAACACATCTGTAAACCAGAACCAATTCACATAATTCCCATGACCACAAAAGAGGATGTGTGTGACGTCACCGCTTGCCTTGTAGCTTCAAAAGAAAGCATACAGCCTGCACAACCCAGTTTAACTAAAAATTTTGTAAGGCGGAAAAGTCTTGATACAAATAGTGGTGTATTGTCTTCAGGTCCATTCACTCACAAGGATTTTGGCAAATCAATTTCTATACAAAATCTAATTCAATCTACAGAAGAACTAAATGAACAGCTATCATGCAGTGACTCGAGCGTCTCAAGAGGCAGCCAGGACACGTACCCACAGTGGAGAGAGTCCAAACTTTTTATTGCAGATGAAGAGCTAGAGACAGAGACGGAAACATACGATGCTGCCTCTGATCCTACGGTGGAAACCACATTGTTATCTGACTCTATGAGGACTGGAATAGCAAGATCATCTCAAAGCATTAGCAAAAATAGGGATGGTACAGAAACCCTTAGCCCTCCACATGTCAAACACAAATAATATTTTGTGGGGTTTACAGTTTCCTTAGTCATTCATATCATTGCATGAACTGTTTTGAAAGCTCTTACAATTAGCAGTGCAAGAATTAGAAAGAACCCGAATGGAAGTTCTCTGAGCCAATCTCTCCTGGTTGCATGAACATGCATGTTTTACGTGAAGGCTAGGAGCGTAAAAAAGATATTCCTATATCTTTAATCCTATAAACTATAGAATACAGTATACAGTGGTTGGTGTAAATGCCCACTCACCTTGAAAGTCAATGACACCAGATTGAAGTAGACATATTGTATTGGGAGCCCCACATTTTTCTGGTACTGTTCTCTAATTGTACGGTCTAAAGCACTTTGTATCAAGGTAGAAAAATATCTGTCCAAACTAGATCTATAAGGTCATGTTTACAAGATAAAGATGTTACAGCTGCTAGCAATTTTACCAAGGAAATGAGTAACATTGGACCTTACCCGCTGCTAGTTGTGACAACATGGCGCATACACATTCATTCATTTCAATAATTTAATGCACATGTAACAAGAATGTTGATTTCTGTATATTTTTGGTGAAATAGTGTTGTGACATACAGTTGGCACATCACATTCAGGTTGTTATTTTGCTACGAAGATTTCTAATATATTAAACAAGTCACTGCAGTCTTAACCATACAAATTGCTGTAAAAACTCTTTCGTGAAGGACTTGACCTGTTTACTATGAAAAAAAAAAAAAGTTCTGCCTCCACATTTCTTTTCAAAGTATTCTTGGATGTTAAACGATAGGCTTGTTATGTGAACATACTTACATACTGTATATTGTGTATATGGTGTCCTTGTCTATGAAAACTGCTTTGAGGGAAATTATTTCAGAAATGAAAAAAGACAAGAACTAAAGCTGATTTGATTCTTTTACTCATTGGCTTGGTTCTGACAAAGCCATTCTTAGGAAATATTGAAATACATGCTCATGTTATATGGTAGATGATAGAACCTCCTCTCCCCGGCCGGACGTGATGTCCTTGGAAATTAATTATTATGTTTTTTCTATTTCTTCTACATGAACAAAAATGAATGATCAATTCTGAAAGATGTCTGAAGCACAAAACACTTCTTACTGTTTGCCATTTCAGATTCCATTTTGGGTTTCTATCTCCTTAGTACATTTTTGCTCTTCTTAAAGCTTGTTTACTACTACTAATTTTGTGACATTACGTAGGGTATCTCAACATCTCAGCTCGTATTAGAAATAACTTATTTTGAATGTCTGCATCCGTTTAGCCAATAACTATTCTGTACATTGAAAAGTATTGTACAATGTATACAGCTATACAAGTTTTCTTTTCATTTTATTTTAATCAATGTTTCACGTGCCTTTATTTCATTGTACATTTGCCATATCTCATAGGTCTGCATTTTGATTAATAGATGATTGCAAAATATATATATATATATATATAAAAAAAGTTTTTATTTAAAAAAGGAAAACAAACTGGTTTCTGTTACTTTTTCTCCATCGTTAGACAAAACAGGTACCCTTATTTGATTTTATTGGTAAATGATCACAAATAACTTGGTATACTGTATTTGCCTTAAATGAAATGCTTAAGAGCTTGAAATTTACTAGTTTTAATTTAATTTAATAAAAATTTTATGCACATTACTGCGCAATTCTATGGATCATCTATGAATAAGAAAATATATGGAATATTTTTTTTTCCTGAAAGACGTAATAAAAACACAAATATGTTTTAGTTTGTTTGTTTACAATCCTGGTAATTTTTGTGCTTAAATTGAATAGAAATAGAATAATTAATTCATTGTAGATTCATACACACAATAAATTCATAGGTCTGGCGTTTGCCTTTGATGGTCAAAAAAAGTGATCACTGGTCACGGATGGCTTGCAAGGATGTCCTCTGGCAACACTTCAGGGTGTCATTATGATCTTACGGTTTAACTCTTTCACCCCCAAGTGTGAATTCTGCACTATCCGCTACTCGCACAAATAGTACGGCATTCGGGTTACTCATTACTTTGCAAGTTTTTCCCCATTGACTTGCATTGCACATGCTATTCGGAACGAATACACGAGTAGTAGACAGTACTTGTTATGAGTATAGCGAGTACGAATAGTTAATTACTCTCTGAACTCTACCCACAGGCAGGGCCGGATTATAGGCGGGACAAGCGGGGCTCCAGCCCAGGGGCCCCCAACAAAAGAGCTTCTAAGGGGGCCCCCACCACCAGGGCCATACTTGTCAGCATTTTTTTTTTCTTCACACCCTCTCCCCCTCCGTAAAGACAGTCTAATAAATCAGCTGTGTTTTCGGAGGGGGGGGGGGTGCACCGGCATTTATTTGTATCTGCGTCTTTAAGACGCAAAAACAAACTGCGGGCACAGGACGCTGAATGACCCCGGAAGTACCAGCGATTGCACTTCCGGGGTCAGAGGTGTGCCAATGAGCTCCCTGCTATGTGCTGCGGCCGTCATGGGCGTACCCAGCGAGGGCGGGGGGCACCTGCCCCCCCCTTCCTAGAAGCAGGGGCACGGTGTAATGGGCCGCTGTATGTGCAGCCACGCTCCTCCGCAGTGTGTGCATGCAGGCCCGACACACTAGCTGCAGCAGGAGCAGGAGGCAGCGCTGTGCTGTGCCGGCTCTGCTGTGTGCTGTGTGCCCGTCATGCACACAATGCAGAGGAGCGCAGCGGAGCCGGAGCCAGTGCTCGCAGCTTCCTCCTTCTTCCTATTCAAATGTATTTGCGTCTTTCAGACGTAAATACATTTGAACAGCGCGCCGGGACTGGGCCCCGCCCCCGACGTGCAGCAATGTGATGAGATCAGCACCTTGCTGACGTCATCACAGTGCTGCGGGCGCCGGCACACAGGGGACATCAGATGGTAAGCGCTCCATGAAGGAGCCGAAGAGACAGGTTTAATTAATGATGATGAGTGGGGAGGGGCTGAGGACACATAACGGGGAACATCTGTTAAGGAAGTGGAACACAGCTTTGTGACAGGCAGAGGGGGAGTACTGTATTCCGAGGGAGGGGGGGAGGCAGGAGTGTGTAGGGATGGGGCAGTGTGATTTGTGTGTGTAGGGGGTGATGAGGGTTGCATTGTATTGTATATGGGGGGAGGGGTAATGGGGGGTGCATTGTGTGTGTGTGTGTGTAGAGGTGATGGGTGGGTGCATGGTGTGTGTGTGTGTGTGGGGGGGGTGATGGGGGGATGCATTGTGTGTAGGGGGTGATGGGGAGATGCATTGTGTGTGTAGGGGGTGATGGGGAGATGCATTGTGTGTGTAGGGGGTGATGGGGAGATGCATTGTGTGTGTGTGTGTAAGGGGTGATGGGTGGGTGCATTGTGTGTGTGTGTGTATGTGTGTGTGTAGGGGGTGATGGGTGGGTGCATTGTATGTGTGTTTTGTGTGGGGGGAGTAATGGGGGGTGCATTGTATGTGTGTGTGTGTGTAGGGAGGAATGGTGGGTGCATTGTGTGTGTGTGTGTGTAGCGGGTGATGGGGGGTGCATTGTGTGTGTGTGTGTGTGTAGGGGTGATGGGGGATGCATTGTGTGTGTGTGTAGGGGGTGATGGGGGGTGCATTGTGTGTGTGTGTAGAGGTAAAGGGGGGTGCATTGTGTGTGTAGGGGTGATGGGGGGTGCATTGTGTGTGTGTGTGTGTGTAGGGGTAAAGGGGGGTGTATTGTATGTGTGTAGGGGGTGATGTGGGTGCATTGTGTGTGTGTGTAGGCGGGAAAGGGGGGTGCATTGTGTGTGTGTGTGTGTGTAGGGGGTGATGGGGGGGTGCATTGTATTTGTGTGTGTGTAGGGAGGAATGGTGGGTGCATTGTATTTGAGTGTGTGTGTTGTGTGTGTGTGTGTGTGTGGGGGGGGTGATGGGGAGATGCATTGTGTGTGTGTAGGGGGTGATGGGTGGGTGCATTGTATGTGTGTTTTGTGTGGGGGGAGTATTGGGGGGTGCATTGTATTTGTGTGTGTGTGGGGAGGAATGGTGGGTGCATTGTATTTGAGTGTGTGTGTGTGTGTGTAGGGGGTGATGGGGGGTGCATTGTGTGTGTGTGTGTGTGTTTGTAGGGAGTGATGGGTGCATTGTGTGTGTAGGAGTGATGGGGGGTGCATTGTGTGTGTGTGTGTAGGGGGTGATGGGGGATGCATTGTGTGTGTTTGTGTGTGTGTGTAGGGGGTGATGGGGGGTGCATTGTGTGTGTGTGTGTGTAGGGGTAAAGGGGGGTGCATTGTGTGTGTAGGCGGTAAAGGGGGATGCATTGTGTGTGTGTGTGTGTAGGGGGTGATGGGTGGGTGCTTTGTGTGTGTCAGAGCTGTGTGTGTGTCAGAGCTGTGTGTGTGTCAGAGCTGTGTGTGTCAGAGCTGTGTATGTGTCAGAGCTGTGTGTGTGTATGTGTGTCAGAGATGTGTGTGTGTCAGAGCTGTGTGTGTCAGAGCTGTGTGTGTGTCAGAGCTGTGTGTGTGTGTGTCCGAGCTGTGTGTGTGTGTGTGTGTGTGTGTCAGAGTTGTGTGTGTGTGTGTGTCAGAGCTGTGTGTGTGTGTATGTGTCAGAGCTGTGTGTGTGTGTCAGAGCTGTGTGTATGTATGTGTGTCAGAGCTGTGTGTGTGTGTCAGAGCTGTGTGTGTGTCAGAGCTGTGTGTCTGTGTGTCAGAGCTGTGTGTGTGTGTGTCAGAGCTGTGTGTGTGTGTGTGTGTCAGAGCTGTGTGTGTGTGTCAGAGCTGTGTGTGTGTCAGAGCTGTGTGTGTGTGTGTGTGTCAGAGCTGTGTGTGTGTGTGTCAGAGCTGTGTGTGTGTGTGTGTGTGTGTCAGAGCTGTGTGTGTGCGTGTGTCAGAGCTGTGTGTGTAAGAAGCAGTCTGTGCAGCCCCCCAGAACTATATGGGTCCCCCAGAGCGCTATGTCACCCATCCCAGTAATGAGTACACCACCAGAGCTGTTTGCCACTCCAGTAACGTCTATGCCCCCTGCCCCTCCTGTAATGTATATATTGTAGCCCCCAGCCCCTCCTGTGATGTATATACAGCAGTGCTGTCAGTGTGCAGTCATGTCTGTTAGTGACAGCCATCGTGAAACACAGCCACATGTCCTAAAGGAGCTGGACGGAAACAAGCGGGAGAGGTGAGTGAGGCTGCTGGCGATTTCCCCATATTAATACCTGTAAGGGCTCATGCGCACGTAACTACTGAATATTCTGCAGCGATTTGACAGCACATGTGCGCGTCAAATCGCTGCAGAAACACTGCGTAATGGATGCAGTTTTTCTTTACAAAAAATGCCGATTTCATGCGCTATGGCTGCTTCCCCCACCATAGACAGAGGGGGAGCTGCATCCATAGCGCGCGGAATAATTGACATGCTCATTTTATGAACTCACAGATTTGGGTCAACATTTTAGCACCCAAATCGCTGCGTTCATAAAAGCAACGTGCGCACGTATCATGCACAATCTACATAGCTTGTATAGGGGATGCAGGACGCATGCATTTACACTGCAGTGCTATACGCAGCATAAATGCATGGAATTACGCAACGTGCGCACGAGCCCTAATGCGTCTGTGTCTGCATGTATGTCAGTGTGTATGACTGTGCATATATTTGTCTGTTTATATGTATTTTTCTGAATTTGTCTTCAAATATGTATATATACGTATGCCTGTATGTGTATGAGCGTGTCTGTGTGTGGATGGGGTCCACTGAGACTCTTTCACCCGGAGGCCACAAAAACCTGGAGCTGGCCCTGGCTGCCTTAACATTGGGATCAATAAAAAATATGTGAGTAAGGTTCTGTACGCACGTTGCGTATTTACATGCAGTTACGCTGCGATCTGCACCGCAGCGTAACTGCATGCGTCCTGCGTCCCCAGCACAATCTATGAACATTATGCAGGAGCCGTGCGCCCGTGGCGTATTAGAGTGTAGCGATTCGGCTGCTGCCTGAGGTGCTGCGTTCTAAGAAGTGACGTGTCACTTCTTTCATGTGCTTTGGATGCAGCCCCTGCTCTGTCTATGGGAGGGGCTGCACTCAGAGCGCATGAAATTGGCTTTTCATTACGGACTCTTTCTGTAGCGATTTGAAGCGCACGTGTGCTGTTCAAATTGCTGCAGAAATTTCTGCAGAGACAAACGCAACGTGCGCACATAGCCTAACTCTACTTTCTGTGTATAACTGACGGATGTGAGTTATCCTGGACTGTATCTGTATTGTAGTACTGTAAATCTGAATGTGGCAGAACAGGAGAAGATAAATGTTCATTGGATTTATATCTAAATGCTACGGTTCGTGCTCTACTGTTATAGCTAAAAATGTTAACGTTATGGGGCCCCCACCAGATTTTCTGCCCAGGGGCCCCCACCAACCTTAATCCGGCCCTGCCCACAGGTGCTTCACAGAACTTTATAACTTTGAGCTGTGAAACTAAAAAATCATATATGTAATCAACACCTGATTTTCAGGCACAGTGCAAAGCTGAGGAGATAAGGAGCACCATATTGGAGTGCATATTATGCTGTTACAGTTTGTGCATGCCCAGTGGCGTAACTAGAGACTGATGGACCCTAGTGCAAAATTTGTTAGTTAGATGTATGGGCCATTGAAGCATTCTAAATTACAGTGCCTTGCGAAAGTATTCGGCCCCCTTGAATTTTTCAACGTTTTCCCATATTTCAGGCTTCAAACATAAAGATAAAAATGTTAATGTTATGGTTAAGAATCAACAACAAGTGGGACACAATTGTGAAGTTGAACAAAATGTATTGCTTATTTTAAACTTTTGTAAGAAAGAATAAACTGAAAATTGCGGCGTGCAATATTATTCATCCCCTTTACTTTTAGTGCAGCAAATTCACTCCAGAAGTTCATTGAGGATCTCTGAATGATCCAATGTTGTCCTAAATGACTGATGATGATGATAAATATAAGGCACCTGTGTGTAATCAAGTCTCCGTATAAATGCACCTGCTCTGTGATAATCTCAGTGTTCTGTTTAAAGCACAGAGAGCATCATGAAGACTAAGGAACACAACAGGCAGGTCCGTGATACTGTTGTGGAGAAGTTTAAAGTCAGATTTGGTTACAAAAAGATTTCCACAACTTTAAATATCCCAAGAAGCACTGTGCAAGCGATCATATTGAAATGGAAGGAGTATCATACCACTGCAAATCTACCAATACCTGGCCGTCCCTCAAAAATGTAATCTAAAACAAGGAGAAGACTAATCAGAGATGCAGCCAAGAGGCCCCTGATCACTCTGGATGAACTACAGAGAACTACAGCTGAGGTGGGAGAGTCTGTTCATAGGACAACAATCAGTCGTATACTGCACAAATATGAACTTTATGGAAGAGTGGCAAGAAGAAAGCCATTTCTCAAAGATATCCATAAAAAGTGTCATTTAAAGTTTGCCAGAAGCCACCTGGAAGACACACCAAACATGTGGAAGAATGTGCTCTGGTCAGATGAAACCAAAATTGAACTTTTTGGGCACAATGCCAAACGATATGTTTGGCGTAAAAGCAACACAGCTCATCACCCTGAACACACCATCCCCACTGTCAAACAAGATGGTGGCAGCATCATGGTTTGGGCCTCCTTTTCTTCAGCAGAGACAGGGAAGATGATTAAAATTGATGGGAAGATGGATGGAGCCAATTACAGGACCATTATTGAAGAAAACCTGTTGGAGTTTGCAAAAGACCTGAGACTGGGACGGAGATTTGTCTTTCAACAAGACAATGATCCCAAACATAAAGCAAAATCTATAATGGAATGGTTCACAAATAAACGTATCAGGTGTTAGAATGGCCAAGTCAAAGTCCAGACCTGAATCCAATCGAGAATCTGTGGAAAGAGCTGAAATCTGCTATTCACAAACATTCACCATCCAACGTCACTGAGCTCGAGCTGTTTGCAAATGAAGATTGGGCAAGAATTTCAGTCTCTCGATGTGCAAAACTGATAGAGACATACCCCAAGCGACTTGCAGTTGTAATCGCAGAAAAAGGTGGCGCTACAAAGTATTAACTTAAAGGGACCGAATAATATTGCACGCCCTACTTTTCAGTTTATTATTTTTTATAAAAGTTTAAAATAAGCAATAAATTTCGTTCACCTTCACAATTGTGTCCCACTTGTTGTTGATTCTTCACCATAACATTGAAAATTTTTATCTTTATGTTTGAAGCCTGAAATGTGGGAAAAGGTTGAAAAATTCAAAGGGGACAAATACTTTTGCAAGGCACTGTATATAAAGAGATAGTAGTTGCCCTCCCCCTTCATTCTGTAATAACTTCCCCCATGGGGTACTATGTCCCCCATCCTGGGCCATTTCCTGGTAAATATGTTCCTCATCCTGGGCCATTTACTGGTAAATATGTCCCCCATCATGCTATACATGTCCCCATTCTGGTATACAAGTTGCCTATCCTGGCATATATGTCCCTCATCCTAGGCCACATCCTGATATCTATCTTCCCAGTCATGGTATATATGTTCTCTCTCCTGGTATATAAGTCTCCTACCCTGGCATTTATGTCTTCAATCCTGGGCCTATCCTAGTATATATGTCCCCCATCCTGGTATATTTGTCCCTATACTAATATATGTGTCTCCCATCCCGATATATATGTCTCCCATCCTAGGCACCATCCTAGTATATATATATATATATATATATATATATATATATATGTTTAGCATCCTGGTATATAGGTCTACCATCCCAGTATATATGTCTTCCATCCTGGTGTATACATATATATATATATATATATATATATATATATATATATATATCCCCTATTCTGGTATAGAAGTTTCATATTCTGGTATATATGTCCCCCATCCTAGGCCCCATCCTGGCATATATGTCCCCCATGCTGGTATATTTGTTCTCATCCTGGTATAAATATCTCCCATCATATGCCCCATACTGGTTTATATGTCCCCCACTCTGGTATATACAGTTGAAACCAGAAGATTACATGCACTATCTAAGAAGACACATCTGCATGTTTTTATAGCTACAGTATCTGACATGAAATCAGAATAAAACTTTCCCGTTTTAGGTCAAATAGGATTACTAAAATTATTTACATTTGCCAAATGCCAGAATAATGAGAGAAAGAATGTTTTAAGACATTTTCATTACTTTCTGCAAAGTCAAAAATGTTCATACATTTCATTAGTATTTGTTTCTATTGCCCTTAAATTGTATGACTTGGGTCAAACGTTTTGATATCTTCCACAAGCTTCTCACAATTGTTGATAGGAATTTGGGCCCATTCCTCCTGACAGAACTGATGTAACTGACCCATGTTTGTAGGTCGCCTTGTTCGCACCTGCCTTTTCAGCTATGTCCATAAATTTTCAAAAAGATTGAGATCAGGGTTATGTGATGGCCACTCTAAAACATTGACTTTGTTATCCTTAAGCCACCGTGGTGGTGGTTTTTGTTTCAATGGGGCGATGCGGCCTGGAGTCATGGGGACTCTGTCTTGCAGTATGGGTGTTATAACGCACCAGGTTGCCTGCCCTGTTGGTGTATTGTCGCTGCTGCAGTGGTTGGCGCGCGGTGCCGCATTTTCTAGGCATAGATTAGGGACCCACTCAGAGGTTCGCCGTGACGTGGCAGTGGGCTTCATACAGTCTGATCAGAATGTTAAACTAAGAAACTCATGTTCTAGTATTTAACTTTTGCCTAGCGGATTTTAGATCAAAGTATGAATTTGGGATGTGCGATTCATGCCTTTTTCTTCTAGTTGTGCTATTTGTTATCCTTAAGCCACTTTGTAACCAGCTTGGCAGTATGCTTTGGGTCATTGTCCATTTGGAAGATCCATTTCCACCCAAGCTTAAAGTTCCAGGCTGATGCCTTCAGATGTTGCTTAACCCCTTAACGACCCATGACGTACTGGGTACCTCATGGATCGTGTGCCGTTAAGCCCTGCCCCCTGCCGCGAGCAGGCGGCGGCAATCCGTGCACATATCAGCTGTTTTCAACAGCTGACATGTGTGTCTGCTAGCCGCGGGTGCAATCGCTTCCACCTGCGGCCATTAACCCCTTACATATCGCTGCCAAAATCTGGCAGCGATATGTATATGCGCGCCGCCATGACAGTCACTTACCCCACCCCCACCGAAAGTCACGTGACATGATCACGTGACTTTCGGTGGTTGCCATAGTAGCACAGGGTCATGTGATGATGCCTGTAGCTAACATGACTCACTTCCTCTCAATGCCGGAATACAGCCGGCATTGAAAGTAAAGCACCAAATCTGCAGTTCTCAGCTCTGCAGCTGAGATCTGCAGATAGTGCAGAGCGATCGGATTGCTGATCGCTATAGCGCCCGAGGGGGACTAGTAAAATAAAATAAAAAAGTAAAAAAAAAAGTTTTAAAAAATTAAAAAAAATAAAAAAACCTAAAAGTTCAATTCACCCCCCTTTCACCCCATTGAAAATTAAAGGGTTAAAAAAATTAAAAATATACACATATTTGGTATCGCCACGTTCAGAAATGCCCGATCTATCAAAATATAAAATCAATTAATCTGATCAGTAAATGGCGTAGCGGCAAAAAATTTCCAAACGCCAAAATTACGTTTTTTGGTCGCCGCAAATTTTGCGCAAAATGCAATAACAGGCGATCAAAACGTAGCATCTGCGCAAAAATGGTACCGTTAAAAACGTCAGGTCAAGACGCAAAAAATAAGCCGTCACTGAGCTCGAAAATTGAGAACGCTACGGGTTTTGGAAAATGGCGCAAAACGTGCACCATTTTTTTGGACAAGCTTGTGAATTTTTTTTAACCCCTTAGACACAAGTAAACCTATACATGTTTGGTGTCTACAAACTTGCATTGACCCGAGGCATCACATAGATACATCAGTTTTACCATATAGTGAACACAGTGAATAAAATATCCCAAAAACGATTGTACGATCACACTTTTTTTTGCAATTTTTCCGCACTTGGAGTATTTTTGCCGTTTTCCAGTACACTATATGGTAAAACTTATGGTTTCATTTAAAAGTACAACTCGTTCCGCAAAAAACAAGCCCTTACATGGCAAGATTGATGGAAAAATAAAAAAGTTACGGCTCTCAGAAGAAGGGGAGCAAAAAACAAAAACGCAAAAACGGAAAGTGCTTCGGGGCTGAAGGGGTTAAGTATTGCCACATGATCTTCCTTCCTCATGATGCCATCTATTTTGTGAAATGCACCAGCCCCTCCTGCAGCAAAACAACACCACAACATGATGCTGCCACTCCGTGTTTAACAGTTGGGATGGTATGCATAGGATTAAAAAATTTCTACCTTTTTCCTCCAAATGTAAATGTGGTCATTATGGCCAAACAGTTCAATTTTTGTTTCTTCAGACCACAGCTTATGTCTCCAAAAATGAAGATCATTGTTCGTTCCTCTGTGCATTTCCAAACATTAATCTTTTTTTATGTTTCTTTTGGAGTAATTATTATTATTATTATTATTATTTATTATTATAGCGCCATTTATTCCATGGCGCTTTACAAGTGAAAGAGGGTATACGTACAACAATCATTAACAGTACAAGACAGACTGGTATAGGAGGAGAGAGGACCCTGCCCGCGAGGGCTCACAGTCTACAGGGAATGGGTGATGGTACAATAGGTGAGGACAGAGCTGGTTGCGCAGTGGTCGGCTTCTTTCTGACAGAGTGGCCTTTCAGCCCATGTTCAGTGCTCGTTTCACTGTGAATAATGACACAATCTTACCAGCTTTCGCCAGCATCTTCACAAGGTCTTTTGCTTTTGTTCTTGGATTGATATGTACATGTCTGACCAAAGCACATTCATCTCTGGTACACAGAACCCATCTCCTTCCTGACTGGTATGATGGCTGGATATTACCATCTTGTTTGTACTTGCGTATAATTGTTTGTATAGATCAGGGGAGGGGAACCTATTTTCTGCCAAGGGTCATTTGAAAATTTCTACCAACCTTCGGGGGCTGCACAAAATGATCAATGTGAAAATGACTCTGCTATATTTGGTCAAACAATTAATTAACCCCTATTGCGGTGGTTGGAGCTGCTTCTCTTTGGTGCGGCTGTGATGTTTGCTGATACTAATCATGTTGCTTCTCACAACTGCTTTTCCAAGTTTGTGTCGGTCTGGAGTGCAGTCAACTCTTTGTGATGATAAGATTGGTAAATCATATACATCAAATACCAGACGCAGGGACTGCTGTATATAAATCACAGGAGACACATAAATCATTAGAGGGGCTGGGGGCATACACATCACAGGAAATGCTGGGGGCATTTACATGACAGGAGGGGCTGGAGCACAGACATCACTGAGAGGCACAAACATGGCTGTGGGGCACAGACAGCACTGGGGAGCACAGACATCACTAGGGGGCACATACATCACTATGGTGCACAGACATCAGTAGGGCGGCACAGACCGCACTAGGGGGCACAGGCATCACTGGGCAGCTACAAGCATCACTATTGGGCACAAACATTACTAGAGGGCACAGACATCACTAGGGGTGGGCACAGACATCACTAGGGGAGCGCAGACATCACTATAGGGGCATAAACTTCACTATGGGGGCACAAACACTAGGGGGGAGAACAGACATCACTAGGGGGCACAAACATCACTGGGGGGCACAGAGAGCACTAGGGGGTCACAGGCATCACTGGGCAGCTACAAGCATCACTAGGGGGTACAAACATTACTATGGGGCACAGACATCACTAGCAGGGGCACAGGCATCACTAGGGAGGCACAGGCATCACTAGGGGTGGTACACAGCACTGCGAGTGATACACAGCACTGGGAGCAGCACACAGCACTGGAGGTAGCACATAGCACCGTAGAGCGGGTACACACCACCGAAGGGTGGGCGCAAGGCACATAGCACTGGAGGATGGGTACACACCGCTTGAAGTGGTGAAGCTGCTGTGGGACAGGAGCACAGAGCGCTAAACCCATCCACAAAGTATGTCCTGATTCCTGAGCACTCTGACACTGGCCGGAAAGAGAGCCCATTGGTACCCGCAAGCAGCGCATGTGGGGATTTAATTGGCCAGCTCCTGGCAAGACCGCAGCAGCGGCCCGAGCACTGCCACCTCAGGAATCTTCCAGGGGCCATAGAAAAGGTCATCACGGGACGCATGCGGCCCGCGGGTCGGAAGTTCCCCACCCCTGGTATAGATGAACAAGGCACCTTAAAGTATCTGGAAATTGTATCCAAGGATGAACCAGACTTGTGCAAATCAGCAATTCTCTTCCTGAGATCTTGACTGATTTCTTTTGACTTTTCCAAGAGGCTACATAAAGAAGCAGTGTGTTTCAGGTGTGTATTAAAATACTGTACATCCACAGGTGTGTCTCTAATTAACTCAGAGGTTGCCTATAAACCTATCAGAAACATTCATATGTGTCTTTTTAGATAGTGTTCGTAAACGTCTGGTTTTAACTATATGTCCCCATCCGGGAAATATATATCTTCATCCTGGTATGTATGTCCTCACTTAAAAACATGTCACAACCCAATAGTATAAACAGGCATAAACAGAATCAGTGCACAAACCAAGGACGATGGTGCATAGAAGGTATCAGAGCACAGGAACTAATATTAACCTAATGTAGCCATACTCCTGCTCCACCCTACCTAACAATGGTGGGGGGATTTTTTTGATAAATTGACTGCAAATACTGATAGAGGCCAAAACTTGTTAGAGTTCGATAGTAAGAATCCAGAGGCCAATGCTCAGCTTTATAAAAGACTTCTCTCTTTTTTTCTTTCTTTATCTTACATACCAGGGACAAGAGGAATGATGGAAGTCCAGGTTTGGTTAATATCTGTTGTTGTCATAGTAGATGTCTGTGCATAGGAAGCCGTAACAGTGCTATACAGTTGCCTCATTCGCCTCAACTTGTTTCTCCATTCATGGTTCATCAGGAGGCCCAAGTTGAATTGACATCAATATAAGTCACAGCTCACAGCTGCCACTAAGCCCTAGATTAGTAATATGAGGCGTATATGAGCCCCCCCATTACTAATGTGTAAGTGAAAAAAAGTAAACACAAACACCGAAAAAATCCTTTATTTGACATAAAATACAAAAAAAACCCAAAACACCCAGGTCCAACGTAATCCACACAAGGTCGTGCAACGATTACAGCTCTGTTACATCTGAAGTGACTGCACACAGGCATAGTAAATGACCATTTGCTGTAAGCTTCAGGTAAAGACAGCGTCGAACAATGAGGGATGATGTCACTCAGTTTATTTGCGATCCCAGATGGAGTTTCCCACAGTCCCAGTTTATTTCTTTTCACTTACAGTTTAGTAATGTAGAGGTCTCAGAGACGCCTCCCATTACAAATCTAGGGCTTAGTGGCAGCTGTGAGCTGTTATTAACCCCTTATTAAAGCAACTGCCGCCATGCCAGGGCAATTGGGATGAGCAGGGTAAAGTCAGTCCTGGCAGCATGGGAGCGGTTCAGACATGTCTCGGGTAAGTGGTGTTTTCATATGGTCCTGCTCATTATATGAGACCTTATGGTACATAATAATTTATAATATAGCGTTAGGGACCCCCCTATAGAAATTTGCCGTGACGGAGCAGGGGGGCTCAAATCATTGATCAATCATTTGCAAAAAATCTCATTGAATTGTTACAGTAGGAATGAATTTGTGAATATTACACTTTTTATTTCTTCATTGTTGCATGCCATTCATAAGCAGTGCTAGCTCCCCTCCTTTTTTCATTTACTGGTCAGGTGGTTGACCGCCACCATGCCGTGCACGCCCAGTGTGGTTTGCAAATTCCTTCTGTCGCCATCAAAATTCAGTTTGGTGCTTGTTCACACACAGCCACCGCCTCCTGCTCCAAGGCATCATTATTTAAACACCACCTGCCTGAACCTTGTTCCGCCCTCATCCATGTTTGCTGGTCTGGCACTGTGAGGGCCAGTCCTGACATTGTGCTGGTGTGTGTGGTTCTGCCACACACACTGGCACCTGGGCTGCCTTTATTCGCGGTTGTCAGTCCTGGCAGCATGGGAGCGGTTCAGACATGTCTCGGGTAAGTGGTGTTTTCATATGGTCCTGCTCATTATATGAGACCTTATGGTACATAATAATTTATAATATAGCGTTAGGGACCCCCCTATAGAGATTTGCCGTGACGGGGCAGGGGGGCTCAAATGATTGATCAATCATTTGCAAAAAATCTCATTGAATTGTTACAGTAGGAATGAATTTGTGAATATTACACTTTTTATTTCTTCATTGTTGCATGCCATTCATAAGCAGTGCTGGCTCCCCTCCTTTTTTCTGCCCAATGAGTACACCTTCACTGACTTCACCGAACCAAATAATCCGAGGGGTAACAGCAGTAAACTAGGATCGGGGTTCGGACACTTACCTCCCCGCAGGGTCCGCGCTGCCCGCCGTACGGAGGAGACTCTACCCCATAAGGGACAGTCGGGGTCCCCAAACGCTCCACGCTATGAGGACTCAATCTACAGAGTGTGCTGGGGACAGAGCAACCTAGGTCACTACATTAGCACTGGTCCTCCTGGGACCTGAACCAGTAACCCCTGGGTCCACAATGAGTAAAGACTGTTAAAGATAACTTGGTGTGGTCTCCATTATTTCCCCACTACATCTCCCAGGCACAGCCCTACCTGCGGAGGGCCTACCATCGCAGCTGCCACTACCACTGCCCCTGGGAGTACCCACATTGAGCAGCGGCGGTTCTCCATCATTAACCGCAACCCGCAGGTGGCGTCACATGAGAAAAATTCTTATCTCCCCTGTAAATACCCCCCCATTAACAAAAGGGGTCCAGAACACGGGACCGGGCAACGACAACCAGAGTGACATTCCCATTTGTTACCGCCCGGGACCAAGTACCCCCTTCTCTGGGCGCTACAAATGCATGGCTAAATAACAATCCGTTAACAGATCCGTCTTCCATAGACTCCAATGTTAATAAAATAGATGTGGCAGACATCAGTTATTTAACAACGGACAAAAAAGTTGTGTTTGCAGAACTTTTTTGCCAACGGATCTCTACAGGATCAGTTCTAAGGGATGGTTACCGGACATGTGAACTCGGCTTTAGAAGATACAGAGTTAAGATTAAAAAAAGTGTGCTACAATATCATGATCTAAATACATCTTAAGTAGTGATGGACGAACCCCCCGATGTTCGTGTTCGGGAAACTCGCCCGAACATTTTGTAAAGTTCTAGTTCGGGTTCTGAGATAACGCAAACTTGCGTCTGAACACCGAACTTGGGCTTTACAGTATTGGGATGGGGCGGGAGGGGGCTGTAAAATAAAGAATATCGTTAATAATAAACATTGTCATTATACTTAGAGGTCCCACGACGCGTCCTGCAGACTCTGTCTCCTGCCGTTTTGCTGCCGAGTCCGATCATCGCTGTGCTGCCAAGTAATCACCGCTGACGATAGGACCTTCCGTGATGTTATAGCCATGTGACCAGTCATGTGTGAATGCTGTATTATCTCATTGGCTACAGACTGGTCACATGACTATGACGTCTGCAAGAAATACGTGGGCTCCCGCCGTATTTTGATCGCCAGTCAGGTAAAGTCAGGTAGCTGAGGGCTGGGATTTTCGATAACCCACAGCCGCCCCTGTAAATGGCGCATTGTTTCTTAGCGCCATTTCAAGGCGCTTTCCCCGGCTCGTCCAGTGGCCCTAGTGGCAGTGGTATGCTGGGTAATAAAGGGGTTAATACCAGCTTTGTATTTTCAGATGATACTAAGCCTGAAATTCATGGTGTCACGCCAAATTAGACATCGCCACCATGAATTTCTAGGAAACAGTAAAAAAAAAACACAACAGAGAATTTTTTTTTATTAGAAATAAAACAAAAAAAATTAGAAACTCAATCCTATTATTAAAAGATCCTTACTCCACCATAATCCACTGGGACAGCAATGTCATCTCTGCTTCATCACTGTGCACAGACAGTGTCTATACATAGTGAGAAGCAGACAGACAGAGCGATGAAGCAGAGGCTGACAGTGAGGGGATGATTGCACTTGTGTCTCGCATTGCATCACCCCACTCTCCCAATAGCAGCGCCTCAGCTGCATGGAAATAAACGCAGCTGACCCCCTGCTGTCGAGAAATTGTGCGCCGTGATACAATGCAACAATCGCATTACGGCGCACCAGCACCTTTGATGACGTAATACTCACGTGACCAGTCTGTAGCCAATTAAGTAATACCACATTCACACGTGACTGGTCACATGGGTATGACATCACGAAAGGTCCTGTAACACCGTGCTGGTTACTGCGCGGCACAGCACTGATTGGACGGATACGGAAGTCTACAGGACGTGTTGTGGGACCTGTAAGTATAATCATAATTTTTTAATAACATGCTTTTTTTTTACAGCCCCTGACCCGAACTGTAACACGAACGTCCCAGAAAGCTCGTGTTCGGGGTCGTGTGCACAAACATCATGTGTTCGGTATGAACCCTGAACTTTATAGTTTGGGTTCGCCCATCCCTAATGTTAAGTAGTTCAAAAACATCAGTGCACTATAAAGGCTACTAATATACTATGGGAATGAGCTTCCGACCGAAATGTAAAGTACAAAGTGAAGTCTTTAAACCAGGTGGTATGAAGCTCAGGAGAGACATATACAGTGCCTACAAGTAGTATTCAACCCCCTGCAGATTTAGCAGGTTTACACATTCGGAATTAACTTGGCATTGTGACATTTGGACTGTAGATCAGCCCGGAAGTGTGAAATGCACTGCAGCAAAAAAGAATGTTATTTCTTTTTTTTTTTTTTTTTTTTTAAATTGTGAAAAGTTTATTCAGAGGGTCATTTATAATTCACATATTTGGATTAATTATCTCTTTTTCCAGCCTTTTCTGACTAATTAAGACCCTCCCCAAACTTGTGAACAGCACTCGTACTTGGTCAACATGGGAAAGACAAAGGAGCATTCCAAGGCCATCAGAGACAAGATCGTGGAGGGTCACAAGGCTGGCAAGGGGTAAAAAACCCTTTCCAAGGAGTTGGGTCTACCTGTCTCCACTGTTGGGAGCATCATCGGGAAGTGGAAGGCTTATGGAACTACTGTTAGCCTTCCACGGCCTGGACAGCCTTTGAAAGTTTCCACCCGTGCCAAGGCCAGGCTTGTCCCGAGAGTCAAGGCTGACCCAAGGACAACAAGGAAGGAGCTCCGGGAAGATCTCATGGCAGTGGGGACATTGGTTTCAGTCAATACCATAAGTAACGTACTCCACCGCAATGGTCTCCGTTCCAGACGAGCCCGTAAGGTACCTTTACTTTCAAAGCGTCATGTCAAGGCTCGTCTACAGTTTGCTCATGATCACTTGGAGGACTCTGAGACAGACTGGTTCAAGGTTCTCTGGTCTGATGAGACCAAGATCGAGATCTTTGGTGCCAACCACACACGTGACGTTTGGAGACTGGATGGCACTGCATACGACCCCAAGAATACCATCCCTACAGTCAAGCATGGTGGTGGCAGCATCATGCTGTGGGGCTGTTTCTCAGCCAAGGGGCCTGGCCATCTGGTCCGCATCCATGGGAAGATGGATAGCACGGCCTACCTGGAGATTTTGGCCAAGAACCTCCGCTCGTCCATCAAGGATCTTAAGATGGGTCGTCATTTCATCTTCCAACAAGACAACGACCCAAAGCACACAGCCAAGAAAATCAAGGCCTGGTTCAAGAGGGAAAAAATCAAGGTGTTGCAGTGGCCTAGTCAGTCTCCTGACCTTAACCCAACTGAAAACTTGTGGAAGGAGCTCAAGATTAAAGTCCACATGAGACACCCAAAGAACCTAGATAACTTGGAGAAGATCTGCATGGAGGAGTGGGCCAAGATAACTCCAGAAACCTGTGCCGGCCTGATCAGGTCTTATAAAAGACGATTATTAGCTGTAATTGCAAACAAGGGTTATTCCACAAAATATTAAACCTAGGGGTTGAATAATAATTGACCCACACTTTTATGTTGAAAATTTATTAAAATTTAACTGAGCAACATAACTTGTTGGTTTGTAAGATTTATGCATCTGTTAATAAATCCTGCTCTTGTTTGAAGTTTGCAGGCTCTAAAGGCCCCGTCACACTAAGCAACATCGCTAGCAACATCGCTGGTAACGAACAACTTTTGTGACGTTGCTAGCGATGTTGCTGTGTGTGACATCCAGCAACAACCTGGCCCCTGCTGTGAGGTCGTTGGTTGTTGCTGAATGTCCTGGGCCATTTTTTAGTTGTTGCTGTCCTGCTGTGAAGCACAGATCGCTGTGTGTGACAGCGAGACAGCAACAACTAATGTGCAGTGAGCAGGAGCCGGCTTCTGCTGAGGCTGGTAACTAATGTAAACATCGGGTAACCAAGAAGCCCTGTCCTTGGTTACCCGATATTTACCTTTGATACCAGACTCCTCCGCTCTCACTGCCTGTGCTGCCGGCTCCTGCTGTGTGCACAGATAGCTGCAGCACACATCAGGCAATTAACCCGATGTGTGCTGTAACTAGGAGAGCAAGGAGCCAGCACTAAGCAGTGTGCGCTGCTCCCTGCTCTGTGCACATTTAGCTGCAGCACACATCGGGTTAATTAACCTGATGTGTGCTGTAACTAGGAGACTGGGGGCTGGTCACTGGTTGCTGGTGAGCTCACCAGCAACTCGTGTAGCCACGCTCCAGCGATCCCTGCCAGGTCAGGTTGCTGGTGGGATCGCTGGAGCGTCGCAGTGTGACAGCTCACCAGCAACCTCCTAGCAACTTACCAGCGATCCCTATCGTTGTTGGGATCGCTGGTAAGTTGCTTAGTGTGACTGGACCTTAACTTATTTGCATCTTATCAAACCTGCTAAATCTGCACGGGGTTGAATACTACTTGTAGGCACTGTATGTAAAACAGGCTCTTAATTGTTATGCAGATATAACTCACATCCATTCAATGGGACAATAAGCAGTATCACAAGAAATAAAGCACTACTAGAAAAATTACATTAGAATGGTGGGAAGGTCAGTAAATTCAAACATAGTAGAACTGTAGAATAAAGCTGGGTTTACACACTGCAACATCTCAAACGACATCGCTGTAACGTTACCGGTTTTGTGATGCAATAGCGATGTTGTTTGCGATGTTGCAGTGTGTGAATCACATCAGCGACCTGGCCCCTGCTGTGAAGTTGCTGATCGCTACAAATCGTTCAGGACCATTAATAGGTCCTTTGTTTCCCGCTGTGCAGCATGCATCGCTACAAAGTTTCAGTGTGTGAAGACTTTGCAGCGACTTTGTTAGCAACTTCCCTTTCAAAAAGCTGCTTATCAACGTCCCCAACAACCAGCTAGGTCGCTCTGCATGTCCGGATCGCTGTTGCGTTGTTGGCCAGGTTTGCCTGTTTGACAGCTCACCAGCGACTCACCAGAGACTTAGGGAGGTCGCTGTTACGTCACAAAACCGGTGACGTAACAGCGATGTCCTTTGCGATGTTGCAGCGTGTAAACCCAGCTTTAATGTAAGGTACATGCATAACAAGACACATGAGTAAATATTACCAAGCAGTAGCTTAGCACTATTGACTCACATTTCAGGTTCCTCAGAAGCTGTGGTGTTTACACTTAAAGAGATCTTGTCAGCAGGTAAATAAAGGTATGACCATAATGTCGCTGTTATACTGATGGAATAGATACAGGTCCGGATCCAGGTTTTCGTGGGCCGTAGGTAAAAGAGTCTCAGTGGGCCCCATACACAGGCAGACACAAACGTGTACTCATACAGTTATATGTACATATACACATTTGAAGACAAATTCACAAAAATATAGTCATAAATATATGCACAGTCATATCCACTGACTGAACCCTCGCTCACATGAGCGTTTGAATCAGATGAGTGCAATGCGAGAAAATCTTGCATTGCACCCTGATCAATGTTAGTCAGAGTTTGAGCAGATGGTCAGGTTTACCAGATTCTAGATGAGAAAAAAGTGTCAGCAAGCTGGCAGTGGATGACAAAATCATGCGATACTTGTCAATACAAGTCAATGGGGGAAAAAAGAACGGACACCACATGGACCATTCCAGTGACATCCGTTTTTTTTACTGATACATTAGAATTCTGTAGCACGGAACACGGTCAATGGTTCTGTAAATGACACTAAATCAATAATAGTTGCTGAGAAAAAAATGGACTGCACAAGGACAACACACGGATAGTACATGAATGATAAGTGAGAAAAAAATTGTACTTGTTTTTTGGATGAAAATGGGACCGATTTTTAATACACTTGCGTGACCCCAGCGACACATAGATACACACATCATACATGTGTAGCGCCCCTGAGACCATCAGGGTGCTACAAGGTTCTGCATCCCCACAAGGATGCAGGGCCTACCCCCTTAGGGACCCAGAACACTAGTGATGGTAACACCAAAAACCCAGGTAATCCCAGTTTTCCCCGACATTCCCCCTTACAATGGTACCCAGCTAGGGTGGGACCAATGGATGGCCGCCTAGAGGTGGAGCCAATCCAGTCCACTAGTTGACCAGGGGAAGGGGCAGACTGTGGACAGAGAGAACACAGGAAATCAGTAGAGAGAACTGAAGTGAACGTAGGAGTGTGAAGGTGGAAGCAAAGTGACATCCTGACTCGGGTTAACGGTAACCTGCTACCCAGGAGAAGTGGTTGCCGGTGGAGTATGGTGGAGTACGACCGGAACTACTCACCGACGGGGTACAGGACCCTAGGAAAGGAAAGCGCTTCAAGCCGAACTGTTAACATCTGCACAGCAAGGGGACCATCAAGGACCTTGCTGACCCTAAAGAATCCAAAGACTCAGTAGCAAAGGGAGAATTGGGGACAGGACCAGAGACTCCAACCTCACAAGGTTCACGCTACTGTGACGCCCCTGCGGTAACCAGGTGTCAGAAAACAAGGTAACATCACTGTAACAGCTCGGGTCCTGCATAACTGTGCCAGTCAGTACACACACCAGCACACCAGGACACATACACTCCAAAACCAGGGCGGAAGACTCCCATAGAACCAGGTGACAGGCCTGGGCACTGTGAGCTAACAGGCAGCCAACTGTGGAGGGAGAGATCAGACCTGGGAGAGGATCGGGTGGCCTGGGGAGTGTGGGTAGACAGCGGGAGGAGTTAGTTAGTTGGTTGGAGAGAGTGATGTGAAAGTAGGTGAAACAGAGGAGTAAGAAGGAGAGAGTTGTCAGTAAAGGTGTCAAGGCAGACCAAGGAATCTTGAGACACAGTGAAAGTAGCAAAGACCCCACCAAGACCTGAGTATAAACAGCAGCCACTCAGAGGAGAAAGTAGCTGAAGAGTGAGAGGTCAAGCTCCAAGGACAGTGGAATCCTGTGGGAGTAGAAATCCAGGGCTCCCAGTACTTTGCACGCACGGGGTGCAGATTCCAGAACAGATCAGGATTGCAAGCTATCTGTTAACTCTGCCAGGCGGGTGGGTTTCCAGGACTCATCTGCCACCATTAATGTCTGAGGCATAAGCAGCAAAGGGAGGACCGGGACATATTCCCTTAAATAGTCCAAGCTGCCTACGGCAGGACTCATACACCAGGAGGATCTCCAAGTGGTCCACGGCAGGGAGGACTCACATACACACACACACGAGTGCATCGGTGGGCAAGTGGCACCAGGTAAGCTGGCACAGGGGACACAGGACTTGGGCGCACCTGGGATCCAGCACATCTCCAGGGTGCGAACCCAGCTGTAAGTAAAGCGACCAAACTGCACTCCCCTGTCTGGACTGAGTTATTTTCCTACGCCTCTACGTTAACCCCTACCATCCCTATCGCATGGTGCTTACATGGACATCTGTGATCTCAATGTTACTTACGAAGCATACGAGCCAGCAAACTGCAGTGTTTGTCGTGCCAGAACTAATAGACCTTGTGATGAACCCACTTGTTGACTCCGATATATTGCCTGGATGTCCATCTCTAGGCTTTTCAATGGATTGTCAGACTTCACTTTGTATTCTTCCAGTTGTCATGGCACTCACATGATGCAGTTTAGCAATTTTCTTGGCAGAGAGACCACCATCAATGCACTGGATGATGCCGATTCTCTTTTCTGAGAAATCTTCTTCATAGCTTCTCCTTGATTCAAACCAGTGAAACTTTCCCCTTAGGAATCAACCTAATAAAACACTAAACTATTAAAGAATGTAAGAACAGATTGTAATTTGTAGTATACAGGAAGAAAAATAAAATTTGAACACCAGGAGCAAAACGGTAACAATGCACTAATAGGAAAATAATCTGCATACCTAATCATATGCTAAATAGTTGCAAGTAAAATTTATGTATGGAATAGCCAAGATGACTATCTACAAAATGATGGTAGTCTCTGTCATATTGTCGGTGCTCCCAACCCAGGAGTGCCGACGCTCTTCCCTGCTCAACTCCCATGCTTCTGCAGCATCCGCTCAGTCCCTGGGTCTCCTCTGTTCCCCCATCGCTGCTTACGCTCTCTGTGTGTCAGGGGCAAAGACGCTCCCTGACACACCCATGCTGCCTTCTCTTCCTCCACACCGCCTTGCCTGTCTTCTGGCTCCAGAGGCCCGCACTTGAGCAATAGGGCTCTCAGGAGTAAGCTTAGGGCACGGCTGCACTGCTTTGCCATTTCTTAAAGGACTAGCATGACCTAACAAGGAAGAGTCTCTCGGTCCCAGCCTTAGGACAAAGTGTATATAATGCATCCTCCCTCTATGAGAGGTGCTTGTTCAATGTGTTCCTGTCGCTTGTCTGCCCGTGCTATTTGTGAAGTCCCTGTGCTCTTACCCTCACTTTGTACAGTTTTGTGACTCTGTCTCCATTCTGCCTAGTAGTCACTGTGAAGCCGCCAGTGTCCATACTGTGTTCTCAATATCCACTAGCACCTCCACCTGCCTATGACCACCGGTACCAATCTGCTTCAGTCCGCACCAGCTTCTGCCTGATCCATTCTGGTTCTTAGTCATCATTCTGTGGCGCCAGCTGCTGAGGTACCGGGATACCCAGGGGCTGCCTCCTGGCGGCTACCTATTGGCGATCTGTCTGCTTCCACCTCCTGTGGTTGTGGTGAAGCCTTGGTAGCCACTCGGGTCTGCTCCACCGGATTAGTGAACGGTATCTTGCACGTGGACCCACTTTACTCTCGCCCAGTTACCCGGACGTGACAGTCTCACACGCAAAGCTGTAGAGGATGATGAGATATGGAGTCCGAAAGTCAAAAGTTCAAAAATTGTTACCCTTTTGCTTGTCACTGTATGATGTACAGCTACGCCATAAGCCGGCTCTTTGACTTTAATACCGGCTCAGAAGTGTTATTGAGCAATTATCTGTCTCTAAAACCTGCTTTACACGAGACGATAGATTGTGCGATAGCACAATCGATCGTACCCACCCACGTCGTTTTTGCGTCACGGGCAATTAGTTGCCCATGGCGCACAAACTCGTTTAACCCCCGTCACACGTACTTACCTTCCGGACGACCTCGTTGTGGGCGACATACGTCCACTTCCTGGAGTGGGCGGGACGTTCGGTGTCACAGCGACGTCACACGGCAGGCGGCCAATAGAAGCGGAGGGGCGAAGATGAGCGGGATGTAAACATCCCGCCCACCTCCTTCCTTCCATTAAGCCGTCGGGTGCTGCGGGAGGCAGGTAAAACTGCTGTTCATCGTTCTCGTGGTGTCACACGGAGCAACGTGTGATGCCACGGAAACAATGAACAACCGGCGCCATTTTAATTAAACAATTTTATGAAACCTAGCGACGAGTACACGACTCACGGTTTGTGAGCGATACTGCGTCGCTAGGAGGTGTCACACGAAACCACGTCGTGCGGTATGCCGGATGTGCGTCATGAAAACCGTGACCCCAACGACATAGATTGTGCGATATCATCTTGTGTAAAGCCCGCTTAAGAAACATGCATGGAGGAGAGCTGTGACCGTGGCTGTTATCCTCTTAAGTGCCACTGTCAATCTGTGACAGCAACATTTCCAGTGCGTCAACATTTGGGCATGCCATTCTAATTGCCCATCAGCAATCATCTGACACTATCGTGGGACGCCAATGGGTTACCACGACAGCCAAGGTTCTGCTGAAGACCCCTGTGCCTGTCATGATGGTATTTCTACTGTGCCTGGTGTTCATAGGAGAAAGTGATTTTTGCTATATACAGCAATACTGTGGTATTCCTGTATTTAGCACAAGCGAACGGACAATCCCAAGTTCAAATCCCCTAAGGGGACTAACAAATGCAATTAAAAAAATTGTATTAATTTATTTTATATTTTGATAGATCAGATTGTTATGTATGTAGTGATACCAAATATATTTTGATTTCTTTAAATTAATTTTTAATGGGTTAAAAGGGGGGAGATTTTAACTTTTATATCTTTTTTTTCCTATTGTAAAGATTTTTAAGTTCAAATCTCCACCCTTTATCCAAATAAACATATTTGGTATCATTGCATTCATAAAAATCTGATCTATCAAATTATAAAAAAAATTAATACAATAATTAAATGGTGTAGCGATAAAATAAATAAAAAATGTAATAAAAGGAGATCAAAATTGTATCTGTTCCAAATTTTATTAATAAAAACATTGTCTCAGTGCAAAAACAAGTCCGAACATAAATGCCCAGTCACACACAACGACTTACCAGCGATCCCGAAAACGATACGACCTGATAAGGATCGCTGGTAAGTCGCTGGGGGGTCGCTGTTGAGATGTCACACAGTCAGACCTTACCAACGACGCAGTAACGATCAGCGACCTGTATAACGATCTCGGCGGGCGTTGGGTCCGTGTTAGGAGGTCGTTGGTAGGTGTCAAACACAGCGATGCGTCCTGCCCAGCAAGACATCACCTTTGAAGAAAATGGTCTGGACCATTCGGCAACGACTAGTGATCTCACAGCAGGGGCTTGATCGCTGGTAGGTGTCATACATAACGAGATCGCTGGCGAGATCGTTGCTGTGTCACAGAAATGTTGACTCAGCAACGATCTCGTTAGCAATCTCGTTGTGTGTGACGGGACCTTTACTCCATGTCCTGAAAACTGAAAATGTTACGACTCTCGGAAAGTGGTGACACAAGCATATTTTTTTTTTCATATAGTAACAGAAGCCTTGACATCACTGTAAACAGCACCTTAAAGGGGTCTACCCAGCAGCATATAAGATTACATTGTTAGGATAAGCAATGACTTTCCTGATTGTTGTGATACCCTTTCTGGGACCCTCAGTGATCATCACAATGACGTATTAGTAGGACTGTATTACACTGCACAACGATTTTGTCAACCAATATGACTTCACTCCACTGTGTCGGGAATAAGGCAAAGAAACCTGAAAGTCAAACTGCAATGATGATAATGTTATACTGAGTAGTGCTCAGTGGCAAAGATGGCTGCTGCTTTCTTTTACACAAGGTTTCTGTTCTTACCAGAAATATAAAGCATAAATATTACATCATGTACCTTCAGGAAAGATTCTCTTCAAAGATGACATCTGTGTGAAATTAAGCTAAGGAGTAAATGGAAGCATTTTATCACCTTCGCAATGTTGCCAATCTTCATCTTTGCATTTTCATTTTTCCTTCCCTTCTTCACAGAGCCATAACTTTTTTATTCTTCTGACCGCATAGACATATGAGGGCTTGTTTTTTCGGGACGAGATGTACAGTTGTGCTCAAACGTTTACATACCCCGGCAGATTTTTTGCTTTCTTGGCCTCTTTTTCAGAGAATATGAATGATAACACAAAATCTTTTTTTCCACCCATGGTTAGTGGTTGGGTGAAGCCATAAGCATTGCATATACCAGGGGTCTCAAACACGCGGCCCGCGGGCCGCATGCGGCCCTTCAGGTTGCTTCTTGCGGCCCGCAGGCCCGTGGACCTGGTAAAGATGGCGACCGGTGCAGGGGCCGCAGCTGCCAGTTATTTATTTCAGCCTACAGTTTTGTCTTTGCCGCGCACAGTGAAGTTCTCACTGCAGAACGCAATAACAGCCGCCTGCCAATCAGAGGCAAGCACCTGCTGCATATGACCTCAGATGATTGCCTGTGATTGGCCAGTGGCTGTTGTGCAGTGAGAACTGCTTTGCACGCGCCGGCCGAAAGTTCAGCGATGACAGCAGCTGTGATCATTACCGGGTCAACGTGCCTGCGTGCTGCTGACAGCAGGTGAGAAGAATGTTTTCGTGTGTGTGTGGGGTTCTGTGTTGCTGGCTGAGGCTGCAGTGTGTGTGTGGCATGCCGTGTGTGTGTGGTTCTGTTGCTGGCTGAGGCTGCACTGTGTGTGTGTGTGTGTGTGTGTGGTAGCTGAGGCTTCACCGAGTCCACGTGCCTGCATGCCGCTGACAGCAGGTGAGAAGAATGTTTTCGTGTGTGTGTGTGGTGTGTGTGTGTGTGTGTGTGTGAGCTGAGGCTGCACAGGGTGTGTGTGTGGTGGGTGTGTGTGTGTGTGTGTGCTGAGGCTGCACAGGGTGTGTGTGTGGTGTGTGTGTGTGTGTGTGTTAGCTGAGGCTGCACAGGGTGGGGGTGGTGGTGTTAGCTGAGGCTGCACAGGGTGGGGGTGGTGGTGTTAGCTGAGGCTGCACAGGGTGGGGGTGGTGGTGTTAGCTGAGGCTGCACAGGGTGGGGGTGGTGGTGTTAGCTGAGGCTGCACAGGGTGGGGGTGGTGGTGTGAGCTGAGGCTGCACAGGGTGGGGGTGGTGGTGTGAGCTGAGGCTGCACAGGTTGGGGGTGGTGGTGTGAGCTGAGGCTGCACAGGGTGGGGGTGGGGGTGTGAGCTGAGGCTGCACAGGGTGGGGGTGGTGGTGTGAGCTGAGGCTGCACAGGGTGGGGGGGGGGGTGAGCTGAGGCTGCACAGGGTGGGGGGTGTGTGTGTGTGAGCTGAGGCTGCACAGGGTGGTGGGTGTGTGTGTGAGCTGAGGCTGCACAGGGTGGGGGGTGTGTGTGTGTGTGTGAGCTGAGGCTGCACAGGGTGGGGGGTGTGTGTGTGTGTGTGTGAGCTGAGGCTGCACAGGGTGGGGTGTGTGTGTGTGTGTGTGAGCTGAGGCTGCACAGGGTGGGGGGGATGTGTGTGTGAGCTGAGGCTGCACAGGGTGGGGGGGGGTGTGTGAGCTGAGGCTGCACAGGGTGGGGGTGTGTGTGTGTGATCTGAGGCTGCACAGGGTGGGGGGTGTGTGTGTGTGAGCTGAGGCTGCACAGGGTGGGGGGGGGGTGTGTGTGTGTGAGCTGAGGCTGCACAGGGTGGGGGGGGGTGTGTTAGCTGAGGCTGCACAGGGTGGGGTGTGTGTGTGTGTGTGTTAGCTGAGGCTGGGGCACATTGCTACAAGGGGACAAGGATGCGCACATTTTTACAGAATGGGAAACAAGATGGGGCACATTACTACAACATGTTGGCCAAAATTACTATGCGGTGGTTATTGTAAAACTGTATTACTTACAAAAAGGGGAAAAAATGTAAAAAAAAAAGTGTGTATGTATGTAGATATATATATATATATATATATACATACACACACACACTACACATTTGTTATAATGGACAAATGAAAAATGTTCAAAAACAGTGATTCAAGGGTGTATAGAAAGAAAAAATGGTACCACTACCAATGTCACTTTGTCCTGAAAGGAATGCGGCCCCTCAAATTATTTTTTTCCTGTGTGCGGCCCATACACCCAGCCGAGTTTGAGACCCCTGGCATATACGGTATCTTTTTAATCATTTTTTACATTAGCTATGTATTTTTCTCCTTTTTGTAATATTCTTATAGCAGTAAGCAGTAGTGCAATGCTAGTGCATCCCTATATTATTGAGTGCCATTAGATATGCTTTTGTAACCATTTTGTGATAGATATGACATTTTGATTGCTTGTTACAATATTTTTTCTGTTATTGCAGAAACCAAAAACCGTAATTTTTGAGTTCTTGAATTTTTTTATTTACAGTGTTTACTGATCAGGTTAATTATTTTTATTTTTTGATAGATTGGACTTTTCTGAATGGGCGATACCACACGTGTATTTTTTATTTTTAATGGGGCAAAAGGGGAGTGATTTGAACTTTTAATTTATTTGTTTTTAAAGATTTTTTTTTTCATTTTTATTGTTCTTATTAGTCTCCTTAGGCGACTTGAAGCTGAAATAGTCTGATCGCTTGTGCTACATACAGCAATGACATAACATTGCTGCATATAGTGAAAATCAGTCTTCTTTAAAGCCCGGTCACAGACACGCTGCTATGACAAGCATAGAGGTCTTCAGCAGTCCCCCTGCTGTCATACCAACCAATCAATGCCACATAATCACATCATGGGCGTGCCAATGATAGCTTAATATGGCAGGCCACCATTCCAGCGCATGTTAAATCCTGTTGTCAGAATGTGACAGTAGGATTGAACAGGTTAACAATCGAGGGAGAAGGTATTGTTAGAAGCAAATCAAGGCTGGAGTCACAGTTGCCTGTAACTCGCGTGATAATCGAGTCACATCACCCGATATGGCCGTCCGCTCTCTGGACAGGAGCTTGCAGCTGCATGTTTTTCTATGCAGCTGCACGCTCCTGTCCAGAGCACGGCAGTCTGGCACAGGTAATGCAACAAGTGACACTCAAGTGTGACTTCGGCCTAACACACAGCCATTATCTGTCGAATATGGAGCCAGCTCCCACCATGAGTCCCTAAGGCCGGGGACACATATCCGGCTTTTCGCCATTTTTACGGATGCGGCGCACGCCAGTACAGTATGATACAGTACAGTGGCAGCGCCGCAACTTCCGGGTTACATGCTCTGGTCACATGACAGCATGTGACCGGCGCTTGTTGCGCTGCCAGTGTACTGTATATGTACCGCCCCCGTGCCAGCGGCCGAGCCGCTCAGATCCGGAGCCGCGGTGGCTCGAGGGTTCTCCGGATCCGGGGGGGGTCTGCACGGACACTCAAATTAAAAGAAGGGGGGGTATGTACAAGGGGGTTAGGAAGTTCGTGATGCCACCCATGGTGCGTGGTAATGTGAGGGACCACCGCTGCTGTTGGGAAGCCCGGTGACGATGGTGTAACAGCAGGATGTTTAACCCCTCCGTGGGTAGGGGGGGTTTGTGTCCTCGGGCCCGTTGGATTGTTGGTGCTTGGGGTGCCGTTGGGGGTAGGAAAAGGGTTTTTCAGAGTACTCAACTCAGTCCAGGAATAACAACACCGACAGCTTGTAAACCAGAGTTCTGAGCACCACTGCAGCTTGTAGGGAGCACGCCTGTGTCCGTGCCCTTAGTGTTGCTATTAGCCTGTGGCCCTTTCATTGGCACCTGTGTCTCTATTTGGACCCTCAAGTGTGAAACTCTTCGGGTCCCGCTGACCCGTATGGCTAACGGAGTGAGCTTTATCTCAGGGTTCACGCGTAGGATTTCTTTGGCCTGTATTGGGAAAGTCCTATCCCATCGGTGCGCTAGTACCCCGATTTTGGAGCGGGTTGGGGATGAATCTTGAAGTCTTCACCCCCGTCGGGTAAATTACCAGAACGCGTGAAGCTACTTTCCGGCCCAGGGTCCATGTACCCTGTCGTGACCTGGCCCCTGCCCGGTGATAGCTCAAGGCCGCCGGCTGCCCTCCTCGGCAGTCCGTGCCCCTTGACACAATCCCCTGCGACTGGGGTTCCAGCTCCTACCAGGCCCAGACCAACGTCTGCCACCTAGTAACTACAGGAGCCCTGCTCGAGGCCGGTGACCTCTCCCTCTCAGAGAGTCACCTCTGCCTCCTTCTCCTTCCTCTGCTCCACTTCACTTCTCTTGCTCCACTGTCACTTTCTCACTTTCCCTTACCAAGCCCCCAAGTGGGCGGCCCTATTCCATTCAGGCCCCCCAATGGTGTGTTTGGTGGGTACAGTGTAAAGTGTTCCTAGGATTTTGATTGGCTAAGCTGTTAGCAACACCAAAGGACCGGGACCCGTAACCAAGGAGGGTGGATACTGTGCAGAAGGGCAGATTGCACAATGCCCTGTGAGGACCTGATAGGCCAGGGCGTCACATTCCCCCTTGGTTAAACGTAGCTCGTCCGCGAGCTACAGGACACCAGAGGTTTATTTTTGTTTTGCTTTTAACTGTAGAAAGGAAAATATAACAGGTTAACACATTTTTATTAACAGTTTCCATCCCTCACAGGGGAGGCAATTCAATTATACTTTACTAAAATTGTTAAGAGTTCATCGCCCAACCGTGGGACGCTACCGGTTTCTATGGTAACGGAGGGTCAACCTACTCCATTGCAGCCCCTTCCTGCGACAGTCCAATCCCAACTTCCCGGATCCCAATAACCCGCCACCTAAACAACCTGTTCCCCCTGGAAACCTATGGTGGGTCCGTGACCGGATTAAGGTCCCGGGTGTTGTCTTTTAGACGACTCTGGTTGGCACAGGAGGTGCAACTATTATACAAAACGCAAGTTCGTGTTGGTCACGCCAGTCCTGTGACCGTGGTCCATATTTACTTATATATAAAACTTAAACAGAGTCCTTGTCCTGGTTGTACACTTGTCAACAATTTGATTGCAAATCTGGTAATTTTCACTCTTTTCATTAAAACTCGTTGATTAGGCACTCATTTACTAACATTTTCTATATGGAAAATAACAAACTAAGGAAAATAACAAACGAAAACACCGATACCTCACAATTCTATGGCATCGCTACTACTGGTACTGTAACACTTTTTAACACTAGTAATAGATTGTCGGGTCCCATAGCCATGCTTCTTTGCGACTACGTGCTACTGAGCCCGACACATACCCTTCCTCAAACATTACATGTTTGGTTACCTCCAGGGCACACCAGCCCCGCTTTCCGCAATGCCGGGTATAGGTAACCATCTCCTCAGGCTGAAGATTACGCTCTGGCTGGCCCCACGGAAAGGTGCTGTGCCAAATCTCGTCGAGACACATACACCCCCGCTGTGAGATCTGCTTCACGGATAAACCCCCATCCTTGCTCGGGGTGAAACCGATCCACAAGGCCACGGCACCATGGCCCTTTTACTCGGGAAGCAGCGCTCCTTATCTGCTCCTTTTCTTCTCGATCACGGGCGGCAAGCTCCCGTCGTTGCCGATCTCGGGTTGCAATTTCTGACTGTAGCTGTTACTGTTGTCGTTCCCAGTAGGAAGCATCAGCATCCGGCCTCAGCTCCCTATCTGGCTCTGGCTTTACTTGAACTCTGGCGGCCCCAACAGCCGTCGGGATGCCGCGTGGTAACGGAACAGGCAAAGATCTTGCTTCCGCTTCTGTAGGTGCAAACTGAAGAACCGATTGCTCCGCAGCCGGGGTTGCAGGGTCCAGGTGCTCCGCCTCTGAGGACAGACCCAGTGATGCGGCCGGGTCTGGTCTGGTTGGTGTCTGGGTGACCGCTGCCGTGGCTGGAATGAGGGTCTCGGTCTGGATCTCTGCAGCTGGAGCTTCTGGCAAATACATTGAAGGTTCCGCTGCCGGGGTTGGTGGGGGCAGCTTGGCGTCTGCCGAGGACGGGGTAGTTGGTGGTGGAGCGCTCACCGCGATCGGGGACGGTCCGGAACCCTCAGCCACTGCGGCCGGATTTGGGCAATCAATAAGGACTGGGTAACCGCTTACCCTCTCTTCACGTGGGATTTCGATATCACGGGCTCGCACCGCCACCACCAGGCTCCTCATCTCTTCCCTCCAGTGGTTCAGAATGAATAGGAACTACGTCCGTATTCTCCTGCACAGCTGCTCCGGGGACCAGTCTCGTTTCGCCATCTTACCACTGCAGCTTCCAGGAACGTTGTCACAGAATCCTGGCATCCCTGCTCCACTTCCGCTAGTTACACATCGTGGCCCGCCCCCTCGGTCTTTTCGCAGCACTCTCTCACTGACCGTAGCCCTCTGGGAACGTTCGGTTCCGGCCTCACGAGGAAGACGAGGGGCGGGGCTTAGGCTTCGCGCTTTCTCAGAGAAGACAGGGTTTTGGCGCGAAAAAATGGTGGAAAATGGCAGAATTGGTGGGAAACAGAATCTTGATTCGCGGTCTTCGGCTTTCAAGGTGCACGTTACCCAGGTAAGTGGGTCCTGCTCGTATCCTGTTCGTGACACCAGGTTTTTCGAGGTGTACCGCCCCCGTGCCAGTGGCCGAGCTGCTCGGATCCGGAGCCGCGGTGGCTCGAGGGGTCTCCGGTTCCGGGGCGGGAGGGGGGTCCGCGCTGACACTCAAATTAAAAGAAGGGGGGGGAGTATGTACAAGGGGGTTAGGAAGTTTGTGACGCCACCCATGGTGCGTGGTAATGTGATAGACCACCGCTGCTGTTTGGGAGCCCGGTGATGATGGTGTAGCAGCAGGATGTTTAACCCCTCCGTGGGTAGGGGATATGTGTCCTGGGGCCCGTTGGATTGTTGGTGCTTGGGGTGCCGTTGGGGGTAGGAAAAGGGTTTTTCAGTGTACTCACTCAGTCCAGGATCAACAACACCGACAGCTTGTAAACCAGAGTTCTGAGCACCACTGCAGCTTGTAGGGAGCACGCTTGGGTCCATGCCCTTGGTGTTGCTGTTAGCCTGTGGCCCTTTCCTTGGCACTTTTGTCTCTATTTGGACCCTCAAGTGTGAAACTTTTCGGGTCCCGCTCACCCGTATGGCTAACGGAGTGAGCTTGCTCCCAGGGTTCACGTGTAGGATTTCTTTGGACTGTATTGGGAAAGTCCTACCCCATCGGTGCGCTAGTACCCCGATTTTGGAGCGGGTTGGGGATGAATCTTGGAGTCTTCACCCCCGTCGGGTAAATTACCGTGAAGCTACTTTCCGGCCTAGGGTCCACGTACCCCGTCCTGCCCTGGCCCCTGCCCGGTGATAGCTCAAGGCCGTCGGCTGCACTCCTCGGCAGTCCGTGCCCCTTGACACAATCCCCTGCGATTGGGGTTCCAGCTCCTACCAGGCCCAGACCAACGTCTGCCACCTAGTAACTACAGGAGCCCTGCTTCAGGTCGGTGACCTCTCCCTCTCAGAGAGTCACGTCTGCCTCCTTCTCCTTCCTCTGCTCCACTTCACATCTCTTGCTCCACTGTCTCTTTCTCCCTTTTCCTAGGATTTTGATTGGCTAAGCTGTTAGCAACACCAAAGGACCGGGACCCGTAACCAAGGAGGGTGGATACTGTGCAGAAGGGCAGATTGCACAATACCCTGTGATGACCTGATAGTGTAGGGCGTCACATATACACTGTACTGGCGTGCGCCGCATCCGTCAAACCAGCAAAAAGCCGGATATTGTACCCAGCCTAATACACCCGCTTCTGACTTGTGCCATACAAGTGGCTCAAATTACCTATGTTGCAATGAAGGACTAACATTTGAGATTTGTTTTCTTTCCATCACTATGCAAAAACATTCACAGAAAATTTATTGCAAACAAACCTATACACCACCGTTATCTAAGAGGTCAAAGTGGATGACATCCAAGCAAATGAACCTTTAGTTATGTTAACCAGATCCTTCTTTCAGTCTATAAGTGCATGAGTGACCTTTTTCATTTTACACTTACCTACCTGGTATTTCTCTTAGGGGTACTTCTCACATAGCGAGATCGCTAGCGATATCGCTGCTGAGTCACGTTTTTTGTGACACAGCAGTGACCTCATTAGCGATCTCGCTGTGTGTGACACGGAGCAGCGATCTGGCCCCTGCTGTGAGATCGCTGCTCGATGCACACACTGCTGGTTCATTTTTTTATTGTTGCTCTCCCGCTGTTAAAGGGAACCTGTCATCAGAAATTTATCTTGAAACCTAAAAGTTTCCCCCTCTGCAGCTCCTGGGCTGCATTCTAGCAAGGTTCCTGTACTGTTTGTGGCCTCTTTTAAACGAAATTAAATACTTTATAAACTTGTACCTTTTGCTATGTAAATGTTGTAAATCGTCCATGGGGGCGGGCTCTCTGCTGACCGTTGCCGTCCCCCCACGCTCCATTTCATCCATCAGGACGCCGCCCACTGTGACCGAGGTGCCGCCCACGCCAGGATCGCTGGTGACGTGTGTCACAAGCACGAGATTATGGGCGGCGCTGTGATTGCATCGCAAGTGCCCGCCCATAATCTCGTGGACGCGCTTTCCCCCACTGCCTTAAATACTAGCGTCCGCCGCTCTCACGCTGCCAGTGCCGACTCCCTGCTCCCTGCACACGTAGCCGGATTACACATCGGGTAAATAAGCAAAGGTTTGCTTAATATCCCAATGTGTACTGTGGCTACGAGTGCAGGGAGCCAGCACTAAGCGGTGTGCGCTGGTACCCAAGGTAAAGATCGGGTAACCATACCCGATGTTTACCGTGGTTACCAGTGTCCGCAGCTTCCAGATTCCGGCTCCCTGCAAGCGCAGCATCGCTTCCACGACCAGGTCAGATCGCTGGTGCGTCGCTAAAGTGTGACGGTACCCTTAGTGTAAAGGCCACTTTACACACAGAGATAAATCTGCGACAGATCTGTGGTTGCAGTGAAATTGTGGACAATCAGTGCCAGGTTTGTGGCTCTATACAAATGGAACAATATGTCCATAATTTCACTGCAACCACAGATCTGCCAAAGATTTATCTCTGTGTGTAAAGTGGCCTTTAAGGCCCAGTCACACTAAACAACTTACCAGCGATCCCAACAACGATACAACCTGATAGGGATCGCTGGTAAGTTGCTAGGAGGTCGCTGAGAGATGTCACACTAAGCGACACTCCAGCGATCCCACCAGCAACCTGACCTGGCAGGGATCGCTGGAGCGTCGCTACATGGGTTGCTGGTGAGCTGTCACACAGGCAGATCTCACCAGCAACCAGTGACCAGCCCCCAGCCAGCAGCGACGCGTGGAAGCATGCTGCACTTGGTAACTAAGGTAAATATCGGGTAATCAACCCGATATTTACCTTGGTTACCAGCGCGCACCGCTTAGCGCTGGCTCCCTGCACACCTAGCCACAGTACACATCGGGTTAATTACCCGATGTGTACTCTGCTACGTGTACAGGCAGCAGGGAGCCGGCTTCTGCGGACGCTAGTAACCACGGTAAACATCGGGTAACCAAGAAGCCCTTACCTTGGTTACCCGATATTTACCTTCGTTACCAGCGTCCGCCGCTCTCACGCTGTCAGTGCCAGCTCCCTGTTCCCTGCACTCCTAGCCACAGTACACATCGGGTTAATTACCAGATGTGTACTCCAGCTACGTGTGCAGAGAGCAGGGAGCCGGCACTGACAGCGTGAGAGCGGCGGACGCTGGTAACGAAGGTAAATATCGGGTAACCAAGGTAAGGGCTTCTTGGTTACCCGCTGTTTACCGTGGTTACCAGCGTCCGCAGAAGCCGGCTCCTGCTGCCTGCACATTTAGTTGTTGCTCTGTCGCTGTCACACACAGCGATGTGTGCTTCACAGCGGGAGAGCAACAACTAAAAAATGGTCCAGGACATTCAGCAACAACCAGCGACCTCACAGCAGGGGCCAGGTTGTTGCTGGGTGTCACACACAGCGACATCACTAGCAACATCGCTGCTACGTCACAAAAGTCGTGCCTCAGAAGCGATGTTGCTAGCGATGTTGCTTAGTGTGACGTGGCCTTTAGTCAGAGGGACATTTTAATGCAATGCCAGGGGATGGTTACAGACTTTTAGCCCTTGCAATTACCTTTTCACAAACTATTCTTTTGCAGATCAGTCATTAACATGAATACCATGGCTAGTGACATGACTTTACTTGATATTTCTTATCACATGGTACAGGCAGAAGGGGTTAAATAAACCTCCTTAAACTACGTTCCCCAGGAGCACAAACTCACGGGAGGCGAGGAGGGACGGAGCGACAGCATTTGGTATCTTTATTCAAGAATTGGGGTTGGTAGACGTTTGGAGGATAAGGAATTTAGGGGTGACCTGTTTTTCCTGTCACTCAGCGACCCATGGTACACTTTCCTGTATAGACCTGGCCTTGGGAAATGAAATGATGGATTCTGGAATTTCAAATGTTGAATATTTGGCTAGAGTAATATCGGATCATAGTCCAATACTGGTATCTATTAAAAAACGGGGAGTAGGGGAGAGGCTAACAAGAGAATGGAAGCTACATCCGGTTTGGGTAAAAAGTATTGACATGGACGGTATAGCCAGTGAGATTCTGGAATATTTTGCCCTGAATACAGGTAGTGCGGATCCATTGGTAGTTTGGGACGCCATGAAGGCATACCTAAGAGGCCTTTTATTTAGAGACTTTTGCCGGTGTAAGTCTCGTAGTAGACAGGGGGAAATTGATTGATTAGAGGTCTTGAAGGGAGCAGAAGCAGAGATGGTAACACAGCCCACACCAGAGAATAGGCAGAAGCTAAAAGCAGCTCAGGAAGAAGTTAATAAGGTGCTATTGGAGAAACTAGCTAGGAAGCAGGCTTTTCAAAAAGAGAACTTTTATGCAGAGGGAGAAAAGGTGGGACATCTGTTGTCGGTGGTGACGGCAGCCCAGAGACAATCATCCTTTGTGAATTGCATTCGCACCACAACGGTAGATTTGGTTACGGAGGGGGTAGATATTCTGGATTCGTTTGCATCCTTATATGAGGAATTATATTCCACTAGAGAGGAGATGAGACAGAGCGACCTAGAGGCTTTCTTAGGTATAATGACATTACCCAAAATTACAGAGACAGAGAAACACAGTCTAGAGGGCCCTATCACACTTGAGGAGATAGAGAGCTTTGCATGGCATGGCAAATGAAAAAGCCCCGGGGGTAGATGGTCTACCGGTGGAGGTATACAAATCTTTGGAAGAAATACTCTTACCCAATTTGCTGAGTGTCTTGGAGGAGGCAAGGAAGAGGGGGACACTGCCAGAGTCTATCAGGGAGGCAATAATAACAGTAATACCTAAAGAGGATAAGGATCCAAACCTCCCCGAATCATACAGGCCCATCTCACTGTTAATGACGGATGTAAAAATTTTGGCCAAAGTACTCTCTAATCGATTAACAGAAGTGATATCTACCCTAATCCACCAGGATCATTCGGGTTTTATGCCTAATAGATCCACGGCAAAAAATATACCTTGACATGCAACTGCCGGTGGACAATCCTGGACAGAGAGTAATAGCTTCATTAGATGCTCATAAAGCATTTGACAGTGTGGCATGGGGATACCTGTGGAGAGTGATAAGACATATGGGATTTGGCCCTAATTTTATATCCTGGATACAGCTGTTATATACTAGACCAGTAGCTAAAGTGAGGATTAATGGAATGTTGTCACACACGGTGGATCTACAAAGGGGTACTCGCCAAGGATGTCCGCTCTCGCCTCTCCTTTTTGCTCTTGCAGTGGAACCACTGGCGGCTGCTATACGGCAGAACAGAGACATAAAGGGATTTGTATATATCCATCTAGAAGAGAAGATAGCCCTCTATGCAGATGATATTCTATTGTTTCTGGGAGACCCAGGGGCATCGTTGAGCTGTGCCATGCAGGTGATCAAGCGGTACGGGGGGGATCTCTGGACTGACTATCAATTGAACCAAATCGAATTTGTTTCAGGTGGACGCGGGAGTGGATAGATCGCTCCTGGGTGATGATGTCAACAGACTGCGGGTTGTAGACCAGTTTAGATATCTGGGCATTCAGGTATCCATGCCAAATGGGAATTACATTACTATTAATCTTGTCCCTTTGCTGAAGCAACTGCAAAGTAAAGCTGGGTTCACACTAAACGACAGCGACAACGACGTCGCTGTTACGTCACCATTTTCGGTGACGTAACAGCGACCTTGTAAGTCGCTGTTATGATCGCTGCTTAGCTGTCAAACACAGCAGAAGCAGCGATCATAACGTCGCTGTGCTACATGTTCAGAGAGCAGGGAGCCGCGCTTAGCGCTGGCTCCTTGCTCTCCTGCAGCACACATCGGGTTAATTAACCCGATGTGTGCTGCAGCTACATGTCACAGTTCAGAGAGCAGGGAGCCGCGCTTAGCGCTGGCTCCTTGCTCTCCTGCAGCACACATCGGGTTAATTAACCCGATGTGTGCTGCAGCTACATGTCACAGTTCAGAGAGCAGGGAGCCGCGCGCACTGCTTAGCGCTGGCTCCTTGCTCTCCTTGCTACAGTATACATCGGGTTAATTACCCGATGCATACTGCAGCCACATGTCACAGTGCAGGAGCCGGCACTGGCAGCAAGAGCGGAGGCTGGTAACCAGCGTAAACATCGGGTAACCAGGGAAAGGTCTTCCCTTGGTTACCCGATGTTTACGCTGGTTACAGCTTACCGCAGCTGCCAGTGCCGGCTCCTGCTCGCTTCATTTCGTCGCTCTCTCGCTGTCACACACAGCGATGTGTGTGTCACAGCGGGAGAGTGACGACCAAAAAATGAAGCTGGACATTCAGCAACGACCGGCGACCTCACAGCAGGGGCCAGGTCGTTGCTGGATGTCACACACAGCGACAGCGACGGGACGTCGCTGCAACTTCACAGAAAATGGTGACGTAGCAGCGACGTCGTTGTCGTTGTCGCTGTGTGTGACACCAGCTTAAGATAACTGCTTGGAATAAGCTTTATTTATCAGTAATAGGACGGATTAATCTTATTAAAATGGTGCTTATGCCCAAGATACTCTATGTGTTGCACAATTCTCCTGTTAGGATCCCTCAGTCACTTTAAGGAGATTGATTCCATGTTCCGTACTCTAATATGGAAGAACAAACAAGCCAGACTTAAACTCGAGACGCTACAGAGACCGAAGGATGAGAGGGGGGCTAGCACTACCAAATCCGGGAATATATTATCTGGCAGCTCAGAGTCAACATTTCAAAGGATGGGCAGATTCAGGGGTGGTGGACCCAGCATCCAGACTGTTAGGGCATGTTCTGCATCGGAAACCATTAGTGTTCGAACTGGAGGACGGATCATTTGGGAGAATAGGGAAAAACGAGACCCACACTTAGCCTGATGAATAGAATCTGGAGGAATATCAAGCAAATAAGAGGGATTACAGCAATAACTGAATTCTCTTCTCCGTTGTGGGACAATGAAAACTGCTCTGAGATATACAAGATAGGCAAAATTAAGGAATGGGCACGTAAAGGTATATAGTATATGGGGCAAATTCTTAGCCAGGGACGTCTGAAATCGTTTACACAAATACAGGATGAGTTTGGGATATCCCCACTTGGGTGGTACCAGTACAAACGGTTAGCGCATGCAGTGGTGGCTCAGGGGGTTACGCAATCATTGCTGGTACAGGCAGACCTAGTACTGAAATATGTGTGTAGTAGTGGACCCACAAGAGGAATCATATCTACTATATATAGGGACCTACTGCATACATATTTGCTTGATCACCCTGTAAACAGTAGGACTAAATGGGAGGCAGAGATAGACGGGATCACTGATATATCATGAGGTATGGGATAGTGTTTTGGAATACATACCAAAATTATCAATGAGTGAACCAGGAAGATTATCCCACTTCTGCGTGGTGCATAGGGCATATAGATCCCCGCTAATTATGTGTAAAATGGGATTGAGGAGTAACTCCGACTGTCCTAGATGTAATGGAGAAGGTGCCGGCATTTTCCACATGATGTGATTGTGCCCCAGGTTGGCACCCTTTTGGATAACTGTTCTTAATAGAATAGAAGGAGCTTATAGATGTAAACTTCCCAGACAACCCCTGGTATGTCTTTTAGGTTACGTGGAAGAAATTAGAGTAGACAACAATTTTAAAATAGTGATAGCCAGACTGCTGTATGCGGCAAGGAAAGTAATTGCGAAACACTGGATGCAGGGAGACCCACCGACTAGAGGGGAATTTGTCGCATATGTTAATCATATTGTTCGAATTGAGAGAAGCATATATGGGAAAAGGAAACAACTTGCACTTTTTGATAGATTGTGGAATCCGTGGTTGCAATATGGATAAATATTAGAGTTGGGAGATGTTGGACTATGGGCAGAGATAGTTAGTTCTATGCATTCTAATATATGCTATTGAAGGGTTAAAATGTAAGATCTTTGATATTGATATCGGTAATATGTACGCTGAGGGGGGAGGGGATGTTTATAGTTCTGCTCGTTATTCCTGAAAATATAACACATGTTTTGTATACTTGGTGAAAATTAAAAATTTATCTAATTAAAAAAAAAAAAAAACTACGTTCCCACCATGAGCTTTTCGTGGGTTTTTCATATTGCAGAATTTCTGCTTCAATCCTGCACTTATTAATTAAATTAGGTTATTATTGTTTTTTCATTACGTCTTTCTGTGCGTTATTTTTACATTTGTTTGTATTACGTTTTTGACATTGCAGTTTTTGTTTTTTGTTGGTATGCCATGCCTAACCCTTTCATGGCTTTGGACGTACTAGTAAGTCCAATGTCGTGTCCCTGCCTTTGTGATCCCACATCTTTCCCTGCTGATTTGATCAGCTGACATGTGCCTCTAACAGCTGAAAGTAGATTGGAGATCCGCCCTCTGCTAACAAGTTAAATCACGCGTTGTCATTTAATGCGCCATTCCCTGCTCCCATCGGCAGCCCCGTGACATGATTGCGGAGCTCTGATGAGTTGTCTTGACATTCGGGGGTCAGTTGATGACCCCTGTGTCTGTCATAATTGTGAAAAGGAGGTCAGCATTTCTGCTGTACAGACTAGTGCTGAAGCACCCCTCCATATAGCATGAGTGATCAGATAATCACAGCTTCAATATAGAGGAATAGTAAATACAATAAAAAGTGAGAAAAAAAGTTTTAAAAAATATGAAAAAAAAAGTTCAATTCACCCTCCTTTTGCCCCACTGAAAATAAAACAGCAAAAAAATGCATACATTTGTTATCTCCGAGTTCAGAAATGTCATATCTATAAAAATATAAAATAAATTAATCCTATCAATAAAAGGCGTAACGGAAAAAAAATCAAAACACCAGAATTATGTTTGTTTGGTCGCAGCAATATTGCAATAAAATGCAATAAGAGGTGAGCGAAACATCACATCTAACCAAAAGTGGTATCAATAAAAACATCAGCTCAGGATGCAAAAAATAAGTCATCACATAGCCCCAGATCCTGAAAAAAGGAAAATGTTATGGGTCTTGGAATGAGGCACCACAATGATTTGGTTGTTTTTACAAACTTCAGAAATTGCATTCACTAATTAAATAAAAGAATATATCTTTATATCTGCACACCTGTACTGACCTGGAGAATAATATTGCCAGGTCAGTTTTACCATATGGTGATAGTGGTATTTAAAGAAAAAAAAAACAAAACAAAAAAAAAACAAATTGTGGAATTGCACTGTTTTGCAATTTCACTGCACTTGGATTTTTTTTTCCTGTTTTATAGTACACTATAAGATAATATTAATGATTTGATTCAAAAGTACAACTCATCCCGCAAAAACAAGCCTTCATACAGCTATGTTGATGGAAAAATAAAAACGTTACGGCTCTTGGAAAAAGGGGAGGAAAAAAATGATACTGCAGATTTTCAGTATCTACTGCAAGTCTATGGGGAAAATGTGCACAAAAAATGGGGTACCCACAAAAGAAATCATGTGGATTAGAAAAACGCACCATGGATCAGTTTATACTGAGTAAAAAAGAAGCACAGTGGGCAGTAGGTTTCTATAAATCCCATCCACTTTGCTGAAACTGTAAGGCCATGTGCGCACGTTGCGTTTTTTCTTGCGTTTTGGTTGCGTTTTAAACTGCACCGTGTCAGTGATAAAATGCAGGTGTTTTGCTTCCCCAGCAAAGTCTATGATAAATCAGAAATTTCCATGTGCACGTTGCTTTTTTTTTTAGACAGGGTTTTGTTTGACAAATATTTGTTAAAATCGTTGTGTAAAAAAAAGCAACGCGTCACTTTTTCATTGCGTTTTGGTTGCATTTTCCACCCATTGAAATGAATGAGGTGTGTCAAAACGCAACTAAAATGTTAGCTGTGCGTTTGCACTGCATTTTGTTGCATTTTGGATCTGTTCTTGTCAACAAAAACGCAGGTCTCTCGGTCTCTCTCTCTCTCTCTGTCGGTCTCGGACTCTTGGTCTCTCTCTCTTTTTGTCGGTCTCGGTCTCTCCCTCTCTCCTTTATACTCACTGATCACTGGCGCGGCGCAGCTATCACACTGCTCCTGTGGCCTTTCCTGCTTCTGAAAGTGCCTACCGCTCATTAGACTCATCTCATATTCACTTCACCCGCTCATTAGGCTCATCTCATATTCCCTGCTTCCCCCGCCCACCGACGTCTATGATTGGTTGCAGTCAGACACACCCCACGCTGCGTGAAAGCTGCCAGACTTCAACCAATCACAGCTGCCAGTAGGCGGGTCTATGTTGTGCAGTGCAATATATAAATAATTTAAAAAAAAACGGCATGCGGTCCCCCCACAATTTTGATTCCCAGTTAAGATAAAGCCACACAGCTGAGGGCTGTTGTTCTCAGACTGTGGAGGCCCACATTATTGGGAGCCCCCAGTCTAAAATTATCAGCCAGCGGCCGCCTGGAATTGTCGCATCTATTAGATATGACAGTCCTGGGACATTACCAGGCTCATCCCGAATGCCCTGGTGCGGTGGCAATCGGGGTAATAAGGAGTTAATGACAGCAGGCATCAATGAAACACCCCCATCACTAAACTGTAAGAGAAAGAAATCCTTTATTTGAAATAAAAGGCAAAAAAATCAATCACTCTCTTTCACCACTTTTTTAAACCCAACACAACCCTCAAGGTCCGATGTAATCCACACGAGCTCCCACAACGTTTACAGCACTGCTACATCTGACACTCACAGCGAGCGGCCACAGAGCAAGACTATTATATATATATATACATACAGTGCCTACAAGTAGTATTCAACCCCCTGCAGATTTAGCAGGTTTACACATTCGGAATTAACTTGGCATTGTGACATTTGGACTGTAGATCAGCCTGGAAGTGTGAAATGCACTGCAGCAAAAAAGAATGTTATTTCTTTTTTTTTTTTTTTTTAAATTGTGAAAAGTTTATTCAGAGGGTCATTTATTATTCAACCCCTCAAACCACCAGAATTCTGTTTGGTTCCCCTAAAGTATTAAGAAGTATTTCAGGCACAAAGAACAATGAGCTTCACATGTTTGGATTAATTATCTCTTTTTCCAGCCTTTTCTGACTAATTAAGACCCTCCACAAACTTGTGAACAGCACTCATACTTGGTCAACATGGGAAAGACAAAGGAGCATTCCAAGGCCATCAGAGACAAGATCGTGGAGGGTCACAAGGCTGGCAAGGGGTACAAAACCCTTTCCAAGGAGTTGGGCCTACCTGTCTCCACTGTTGGGAGCATCATCCGGAAGTGGAAGGCTTATGGAACTACTGTTAGCCTTCCACGGCCTGGACAGCCTTTGAAAGTTTCCACCCGTGCCGAGGCCAGGCTTGTCCAAAGAGTCAAGGCTAACCCAAGGACAACAAGGAAGGAGCTCCAGGAAGATCTCATGGCAGTGGGGACATTGGTTTCAGTCAATACCATAAGTAACGTACTCCACCGCAATGGTCTCCGTTCCAGACGAGCCCGTAAGGTACCTTTACTTTCAAAGCGTCATGTCAAGGCTCGTCTACAGTTTGCTCATGATCACTTGGAGGACTCTGAGACAGACTGGTTCAAGGTTCTCTGGTCTGATGAGACCAAGATCGAGCTCTTTGGTGCCAACCACACACGTGACGTTTGGAGACTGGATGGCACTGCATACGACCCCAAGAATACCATCCCTACAGTCAAGCATGGTGGTGGCAGCATCATGCTGTGGGGCTATTTCTCAGCCAAGGGGCCTGGCCATCTGGTCCGCATCCATGGGAAGATGGATAGCACGGCCTACCTGGAGATTTTGGCCAAGAACCTCCACTCCTCCATCAAGGATCTTAAGATGGGTCATCATTTCATCTTCCAACAAGACAACGACCCAAAGCACACAGCCAAGAAAACCAAGGCCTGGTTCAAGAGGGAAAAAATCAAGGTGTTGCAGTGCCCTAGTCAGTCTCCTGACCTTAACCCAATTGAAAACTTGTGGAAGGAGCTCAAGATTAAAGTCCACATGAGACACCCAAAGAACCTAGATAACTTGGAGAAGATCTGCATGGAGGAGTGGGCCAAGATAACTCCAGAGACCTGTGCCGGCCTGATCAGGTCTTATAAAAGACGATTATTAGCTGTAATTGCAAACAAGGGTTATTCCACAAAATATTAAACCTAGGGGTTGAATAATAATTGACCCACACTTTTATGTTGAAAATTTATTAAAATTTAACTGAGCAACATAACGTGTTGGTTTGTAAGATTTATGCATGTTAATAAATCCTGCTCTTGTTTGAAGTTTGCAGGCTCTAACTTATTTGCATCTTATCAAACCTGCTAAATCTGCAGGGGGTTGAATACTACTTGTAGGCACTGTATATACATATACAGTACAGACCAAAAGTTTGGACACACCTTCTCATTCAAAGAGTTTTCTTTATTTTCAGGACTCTGAAGATTGTAGATTCACATTAAAGGAATCAAAACTATGAATTAAAACATGTGGAATGAAATACTTAAAAATGTGTGAAACAACTGAAAATACGTCTTATATTCTAGGTTCTTCAAAGTAGCCACCTTTTTCTTTGATTACTGCTTTGCAGACTCTTGGCATTCTACTGATGAGCTTCAAGAGGTAGTCACCGGAAATGGTTTTCCAACAGTCTTGAAGGAGTTCCCAGAGATGCTTAGCACTTGTTGGCCCTTTAGCCTTCACTCTGCGGTCCAGTTCACCCCAAACCATCTCAATTGGGTTCAGGTCTGGTGACTGTGGAGACCAGGTCATCTGGCGTAGCACCCCATCACTCTCCTTCTTAGTCAAATAGCCCTTACACAGCCTTGAGGTGTGTTTGGGGTCATTGTCCTGTTGAAAAATAAATGATGGTCCAACTAAACGCAAATCGAATGGAATAGCACGCCGCTGCAAGATGCTGTGGTAGCCATGCTGGTTCTGTATGCCTTCAATTTTGAATAAATCCCCAACAGTGTCAGCAGCAAAGCACCCCCACACCATCACACCTCCTCCTCCATGCTTCACGGTGGGAACCAGCCATGTAGAGTCCATCCGTTCACCTTTTCTACGACACGGTGGTTGGATCCAAAGATCTCAAATTTAAACTCATCAGACCAAAGCACAGATTTCCATTGGTCTAATGTCCATTCCTTGTGTTCTTTAGCCCAAACAAGTCTTTTCTGCTTGTTGCCTGTCCTTAGCAGTGATTTCCTAGCAGCTATTTTACCATGAAGGCCTGTTGCTCAAAGTCTCCTCTTAGCAGTTGCTCTAGAGATGAGAAAGTGTGTCCAAACTTTTGGTCTGTACTGTATATATATATATATATATATATATATATATATATATATATATATATATAAAAAATAATTTTGGCCCACATCTTTTAGTAATGTCCCTCATCGTGCTCCCCTTCTTGAAGTAATGTACCCAAACTGGTCCCCATTCTGCAGTAATGTACCCATCCTTGTCCCCATCCTGTAGTAATGTGCCTATCCTGTAGTAATGTGCCCATCCTTGTCCCCTTTTGACAAATGTGCCCCATCCTTGCTCCATCCTGTAGTAATGTGCCCCAGCCTTGTTCACTTTAACTAATATGCCCCCTCCTTGACCCTATCCAGTAGTAATGTGTCCCCTCCTTGACTCCATACTGTAGTAATATGCCCATCTTGTAGTAATGTGCCCCCTCCTAGACCCCTTTTACTAATGTGCCCCAGATTTGTCCCCATCCTGTAGTAATGTGCCCATCCTGTATTAGTGTGTCCCCTCTTTGACCCCATAATGTAGTAATATGCCGCTCCTTGTCCTTTGTTTACTAATGTGTCCCTTCATTGTCCCCATCCTGTAGTAATGTGCCCATGCAAGTCCTCTTCTTGTAGTAATGTCCCCTTTACTGATCCTCTTCTTGCAGCAATGTCCCATCCTGGTCCCCTATTGTGTTATTCTACACACACACACACACACACACACACACATACACATACCAAAACTTTCTTCTCACCTGTCCTCCATTCCCTCAGTGTCCTTTTCCCTGCTTCCTGTGGCCTGCAGGCACAAGCCCTCTTGACGATTGCGGCCGCTACAGCGGTTTATCTGAAATTCAAATGAACGTTTTGCCACCGCCGCACAGTGTCACGCTCTCTCTGTACTATTCCAAAGGCAGCCGTCGACCAATCAGAGACAAGCAGGTGATGTCATACGCATCAGCTGCTTACCTCTAATTGGCCAGCGGTCGCCATTGGAATAGTGCAGCGAGGGTTTGACTGCGCAGTGACAATAAAATATTTATCTGAAATAAAGCAGCGACGGCTGCGGCCCCTGCATCGGCTGCGATGGTCAAGGGGGCCACGTGCCTGCAGGCCACAATAAGCAGCCTGAAGGGCCGCATACGGCCCGCAAGCCATGTGTTTGAGACCCCTGACTTAGGGTAAGTTCACACAGTGAGTTTTTCGCAGCGTTTTTGTGCAGTTTTCGGGTGCGTTTTTGCTCAGAAAACTGCATGACTTTGCTTCCCCAGCAAAGTCTATGAGTTTTCATCTGAGTTTTCATCTGCACACAGCGTTTTTTTCTGCTGCGTTTTTGTGGTGCCACAAAAGCGCAGCATGTCAATTACTCCCGCGTTTTTCACTGCGCTTTTCATCCATTGAGTGCAATGGGATTTTGAAAGACGCAATGAGAAACGCAAATAGGTGCGTTTGGTGCGTTTCTAAGACCAAAAACGCAGCTATAAACGCAGGAGGTGGGTAGTAAAGTGACATGTACAGGAAGAGGATTCCTTCTGTCAGTAAAAACAGAAGCGTGAATCCTCCCGGTACCGTCACCGCCGCTTCCACCTCCAGTCCTGTGCATGTATGCTGCCGTGCGGCGTCATGTACGGGCAGGAGGTGGAAGCGGCTGCGAAATCAAAAGTGAACAGTAGAAAAAAAAAAGTCATACTCACCTGTCTGCAGACTCCCGGTGCCATGCCCGCTCCCATCTCCTCCCTGTACCGCCGCTCCGGGTGTGTGCAGTCTCCCCGGGTACATATGCCTGCAGGATGCAGGACCTGGCGATGGATCACCTGATGCAGTCACCTGACGCGTCAGCTGATCGTAAGTCTCGGGGTGACGCCAGCGGCCGGCCGGTTTAACCTATCAGTGGATGCGTCAGGAGACTTCATCCCTGATTACCGGCAGCTCCTGCAGCGATCGGACGGGATCAGACTCGCTCTAGGAGCTGCCGGTAATCAGCACATAAGTGAGTATTTTTTTTTTTTTTGCACCGATGCATCTGCTGATTGTATAAACGGCTTTTATACAATCAGCTGATGTGTGATGTGATTCAGGCACTTGATCCTGACACATCATCTGATCGCTTTGCCTTCCAGCAAACCGATCAGATGATATTGGATCCGGATTGGACGGCGCGGGACCCTTGACCCAGGATTACTGCGGAGGGGGGGTTCTTTATTTCAATAAAGATGGAGTCACTAATTGTGTTGTGTTTTATTTCTAATAAAAATATTTTTCTGTGTGTTGTGGTTTTTTTATCTTTACTAGAAATTCATGGTGGCCATGTCTAATATTGGCGTGACACCATGAATTTCGGGCTTAGGGCCAGCTGATAATATACAGCTAGCCCTAACCCCATTATTACCCAGTGAGCCACCCGGCATCAGGGCCGCTGGAAGAGTTGGATACAGCGCCAGAAGATGGCACTTCTATGAAAGCGCCATTTTCTGGGGTGGCTGCGGACTGCAATTTGCAACGGTGGTGCCCAGAAAGCATGGGCACCCTGCACTGTAGATTCCAATCCCCAGCTGCCTAGTTGTACCCGGCTGGACACAAAAATTAGGCGAAGCTCACATCATTTTTTTTTTATAATTATTTCATGAAATTCATGAAATAATTAAAAAAAAAAGGGCTTCTCTATATTTTTGGTTCCCAGCCGGGTACAAATAGGCAGCTGGGGGTTGGGGGCAGCCTGTACCTGCCTGCTCTACCCGGCTAGCATACAAAAATATGGCGAAGCCCACGTCATTTTTTTTGTTTGGGGGGGGCAAAGAAATCCTGCATACAGTCCTGGAAGGAGGATGCTGAGCCTTGTAGTTCGACAGCTGCTATCTGCTCTCCTGCATACACTATTGGATGGAGGATGCTGAGCCTTGTAGGTCTGCTCCCCCTGACTCTCCCTCCAGCATACAGTCCTGGATGGAGCATGCTGAGCCTTGTAGTTCTGCAGCTGTCTGCTCTCCTGCATACACTAGTGGAGAATGAAGAACATATTGAAGAAGGAAATGGCATCAGACTTTTTTTTTTGTTCACTGATAAAAACCGCATAAAGTCGCAGTGAGCAAAAACGCAGCAAAACGCAGCAAAAAACACACCAAATCGCGGCAAAAACGCGTGCGTTTTTTGCCGCGTTTTTTTGCCGCGGGTGCGTTTGTGCGTTTTTTGCCACAAAAAACGCACAAAAACGCAGCGTCAAAAAAATGCAGTGTGAGAACCTAGCCTTATGCCGAGATCCAGCAGAATGCAGGCACAGTTCCAGTGCCAGTGTGATCGCCATGGCGTACATTTACATCAATTTGCGGGAACCCATTCTCGAACATGACATAAACTTAACTCAAATGTCGGGAAGAGGTTAATTTTCTTTAAAAACCTCAGCAAAAATTTAATGTGTGAACAAAGCCTAAAAAAATTCCAGCTGCTTTGGAACACTTGCTTCATATCTATTGTATCCTTTTCCTTGTTTGTGAAAGCCAATCAATTCTTCTTAGAACTTAAGGTGGCTTTACACGCTACGAGATCACTAAAGCGATCTCGTTGGGGTCACGGAATTTGTGACGCACATCCGGCCGCTGTAGCAATCTCGTTGTGTGTGACTCCTATGAGCAATTTTGAATCGTCGCAAAAACGTTCAAAATCGCTCATCGGTGACATGCCCCCCTGTTCCCAATTATCGTTGCTGCTGCAGTAACGATGTTGTTTGTCGTTCCTGCGGCAGCACACATCACTATGTGTGACGCCGCTGGAACGACAAACATCACCTTACCTCCGTCCACCGTAAAAGGAGGAAGGAAGGAGGTGGGCGGCATGTTCCGGCCGCTCATCTCCTCCCCTCCTTTTCTATTGGGCGGCGGTTCAGTGACGCTGCTGTGACGCTGAACAAACCGCCCCCTCAGAAAGGAGGCGGTTCGCTGGTCACAGCGACGTCGCAGAGCAGGTATGTGCGTGTGACGCTGCCGTAGCGATAATGTTCGCTACGGCAGCGATCACCACATATCGGCCGTACAATGGGGGCGGGTGCTATCTTGTTTGACATCGCTAGCATCGGCTAGCGATGTCGCAGCGTGTAAAGCCCGCTTTAGTGGACTATTCTTGGCTGAAAAGCTATAAATTAGAAATAGGTTGAGTAGGTGAGACACTAAGGAGGTTGCGCATAGATAATATTAAACTGTTTACTACTTGGAAACCAACACTGTTGTAATTGCATTCACTAAAGGCAATGCTGTATATTTGCAAAGCAACTGACATAATGTCTTGCGTGAATGATGTTTTATTTGTGACGCCCTGGACCCCCAGGGGTCACAGGTAACAACACCACCAACACCACCCCCCCCCATCCTTAGTGAGGACACAACAGTCACCCGAAAGGGAGACCTGATGCCTCCCTCAGGGCAAGTAGGGCACACCAGGTGGGTGGAGTCAGGCGGAAAGACACGCCCACCGAGGAGACTACTGTCCTGAGGCAGGAAATACAAACAGAAAGAGTTGTAGAGAGACAGTGACAGGAGGTGTAGAGGAGCAGAGCTGTCAGGGACCTGGGTAGGAGCCTGGGACCCTTGTAAGGTCAGGTAGGCAGACGGTGGTGGCCGCCTGCAGGAGTACTGGTGTACGACCGGCGGAACCGTAGGGACCGGGCAGGGTTGGAGCCCGCCGGACCTGAACCGGGGAGTCAACCGTTTACCGGAGCACCAGAAACCGGGTACTCAGACCCCGTCCTAGCTTGGAAACCACTGAGTGTAGGCAAATTGACTGATTGCAGTCTGGACCTCACGGGTTCATTCTCACCCCAAGACCCAAAAGAAGGCAAAAGCCCACCGAGACCAGGTGAGCGCCACCGCCAAAGGCCAACCACCCGACGGGCCAGCGCCTGCGGGCAACATAGGGCTCCTCCGGCAGCTGAACGCCGGGGAGTGGGCTACCGCTGCCCAGGCAGGGGAGCCGAATAACAAAACCAGAGGTGCAGGGAAGAGGGACCATCACCAACCTCACTGGGGACATCAGCAGCCGGCCGCGGGTACCGACTATCCTCGAACTTTGGTTTACCAGTGACTCTGAGTGTGATTAATCTTGAGTACACCAGTGCCATCCGGGCACCGCACGGCAGCGCGGCGCCCTGCACCACATCGCCATTGCCGTCCCCTTCGGGCCCCGGGATGCACCACCCCTACCCACGGAGGGGTTAACACCAAGGCTGCGCCACCAACACCGATCCCGGGAGTACCCTCCACTCCTGCCGCAGTGGTGGTGCATCCCATCACCACAAACCGTGGGTGGCGTCACGGCTCACCCGACACCCACTGTACACCACCACCCCCACTGCTTCCCCTTAACGGAGTGATGTGCCGCCCCCCCAGGTCCGGAGGCGCTCGAGCCACCGACCACCCGAGCCCGGACCTCGAGCGGCTAGGCCCAAGCAGCGGAGCGGCCGAGCCCTCTCAGGGCGGTACATATTCACCCAAACTCCTGAAAGGCCTAAGCAAAGAAATATATTAGAGATTTGCTAAGCTAGGTGTGCTTAGAAATTATAGCCTTTTATCATTTAAATATATCAACCTTGCTGCAGTGGTCAAGATCAGGCCTGTCTTTCCACCACCAAAGAACCGCTTTGAAAAAGCCTGAATTACCGACTCCATATTTAGTACTGGTAGTTAAATGTGATGACCGGAGTTGTTAAAAATCTGTTACAAGCAAGCTAAATGGCGAATGTTTAATGACTGTTATGATTAGCCAGGGAATTCATCAATATGCAAATTCATTTGTGGAAGTTCCTTTTAAAGCGAACCTGTCACCTTTAAAAATGCTATTAATCTGCAGATATGGGGTTAACCCTGCCCGGTGCCTGCACATTATGTGCCGCCCAGGGCTATGGGGTACTCTGTCCCAGGCAGGGTGCTATTGGGATGTCCCGGTTCCGTGACCCTGGGGTCGCTTGTAAAAGGGGTTTATATACAAGGGAATGTCCAATAAACTTTATGTCGTGACGCCACTTGCAGGTTGCGGTTATGCTGGTGGAACCGCCACTGCACAGTCGTTCCGCTGGGGCTGATGTGATGGCAGCTTGGGTGCTGGGCCCTCCGTAAGTAGGGCTGGGGCCCCAGGGGGTTAGGTGATGGAGTTAGGCGCGGGAATAAGGTAGGCCACACGAGGGTTGCTGTTTAACTGGTTCTCTTTACTCACTGTAGGTGGTAACTGGTACCCGGAGGAAGGCTGGTATTCACCTCTGATTCCCTTAGTCCCAGTGCCGGTTGGTGACCTGGTGGCTTCTTTCCCCTGCAACTTTCTCAAGTTGGTGGGTCCCCAAGGCGTGGAGCGACTTGGGGTCCCCTCCTGTTTGTCTTTCAGTCTTTAGTCCGTACGGCGGCAGTGTGAACCCTGTAGGGTCGGTGTTCCGTTCTGGTCCCTGGTTCTCCCGTTACTGCTGGTGACCCCGGACTTCTAAGGTCAGTGAGATCCTGGATGGTTCCCTCACTGTGCAGATGTTTATCAGGTCTGCCTGGAGCGTTTGCCTGACCTAGGGCTCTGTGCCCAGTTGGTGCTATGGTTCTGGGAGTACTTTGCTGTACTCCTCCGGCAACCACACGCCTAGGCCCTCAGGTCCCCATTACACTCCCATGTCAGAGCAGTTGCGTACGTCTCCTCTCACTTCCTACTACTGTCTCACACGGTTTGTCCCCTCCCACCTGGTCGTTGTCTAGTGGACTGGATCGGGTCCACCCCTGGGTGGCCATCCACTGGGTCCATGTCTAGTCTGTCACCAGTCTGCATGGATGGGGGAAAACTGGGATTATAATGTGTTTTGCTGTTACCGGCACTGGTCTTACAGGTCCCTGGGGGTAGGCCCTGCATCTTTGTGTTTAAAATATTTTTATTTGGAAAATTTGTGGAGAAGTACAAATTTGAAGGAGTTGTATTGTCATTGCATTAATCATTCTTATGTTCTATAATCTTACCATTTAAGTACTATAAAAATGGGAAAGGGAGTAAGGATAGGAAGAGGAGTATGGGGTCGAGGAGAGTAGTGACATTTTTATTGGGGAAACTGGTAAGAGTGGGAAGGAAAAAGGGAGGGAAATTGGGAAAGGGAGAACATCTAATAAGTTGGTTGCAATATGAGAGAGAATATGAGGATTAAACATATACAACAGTTATAATTGAGAACTATGAAATATATCACATTTGTCAACGTCTAGAGGATTTCAGTATTATAAGAAAACCCGAACTGAAGGCTAAATAATAAGATGAACACAAAGACAACCACGTTAGAATTCAATTAGTAGGATCATCTGATCTCATGTAACGCCTTGGCGGTATTGATTCCATGGATTCCACTGCCGGAAATATTTAGGGAAATTATTGTTAATAGTGGCATAATGTTTCTCAAAATTGTTGTGTTGGCCCTGCATCTTTGGCTGGATGCAATACCTTGTAGTGCCCTGATGGGTTCAGGGGCGCTACATTTACATCTCGCTGCCAGGAAGAAACTGTGTATGGAGAGCTGCAGCTGTAACCGCGCCCCCAGCACTGTCTAACGGCCGTTCATCATTAGAACCAACTGTGAGTCAGTGCCAGGAGCAAGGTTACAGTCGCCGCTTGCAATACACAGAGCAGTGGCTTAAAAAAAAAATGTAGGAATTACTCTTTAACACTGTTAACATTTTTGTTGTGCTAAGGATTTTAGCTTCCGAAAACTAAGGGTGGTGTCACACATAGCGACGCAGAAGCGATCACGACCAGCGATCTGACCTTGTCAGGATCGCTGCTGCGTCGTTACATGGTTGCTGGTGAGCTGTCAAACAGGCAGATCTCACCAGCGACCAGTGACCAGCCCCCAGCCAGCAGCGACGCGTGGAAGCGTAACTAAGGTAAATCTCGGGTAACCAAGGAAAGCACTTCTCTTGGTTACCCGATATTTACCTTAGTTACTAGCATCCGCCGCTCTCACGCTGCCAGTGCCGGCTCCCTGTTCCCTGCACTCCTAGCCAGAGTACACATCGGGTTAATTACCCGATGTGTACTCCAGCTACGTGTGCAGGGAGCCGGCACTGGCAGCGTGAGAGTGGCGGACACTACTAACTAAGGTAAATATCAGGTAGCCAAGGAAAAGGCTTCTTGTTTACTTGATGTTTACCGTGGTTACAGCTTACCGCAGGCTGCCAGACGCCGGCTCCCTGCTCGCATCAGTTCGTCGCTCTCTCGCTGTCACACACAGCGATGTGTGCTTCACAGCAGGAGAGCAACGTCCAAAAAATGAAGCAGGATATTCAGCAACGACCGGCGACCTCACAGCAGGGGCCAGGTCGTTGCTGGATGTCACACACAGCGACAGCAACGGGACGTCACTGCTACGTCACAGAAAATGGTGACTTAGTAGGGACGTCGTTGTCGTCGTCGCTATGTGTGACACCACCTTAATACCTTGAAATGCCTACTAATTGCTGATTGATCGTTAAGGCCCCCAATTAGCATAACAACTCAACACCCTGCAATCTCATCATTGAACTAGAATGGCCAGCTAAAGTCAGTATGTAGTCTCCAGCAGGGCCAGACTGACCATGTGGCCATTTTGTCAAATGCCAAAGAGCCACTTCGGTCATGGCCTGCATTTTCTGCTATGCTGTTAGCATTTGCATCCTCAGGACACCGATACTGTTAACAGTCGTGATGGAGCACAGAGCCAGCGGCTCTGCCACTTACCCCGGCAGGCCGCAGGTTACCCTTCTGTCATGACCTGCGGGAGTCCAGTGCCACGCAGGGAACTTCAGGGGCTCTATGACATCACTGCATCAGACCGTCAGCATGAGACTGAATAGTATACAGATTTTAATTTTAGGGGGCGGTGGGGAACCATCATGCTGTGTAGGGGACTGCATAGGTGGACCATCATACTAAATAAGGTGCTGTGAGGGGAACCCTCATACTATATGCAGTGTTGTGGGGGTCTCTGTCCTGGTGCCACGTGCAGCCATCTCCTGTAGTGAGACATCCCTCTCAAAGCCTGCCTCCAGGTGAACACAGGCCTGGTTCCATACAAAACATTTCAGATGCATTTGCAATCAACACATACAGGATAAGGATTAACCCTCATTCTCCCTGCTACATAAGAGCAGAGTTAACATTTAACCCTTATCACACTGCCTCCCTACATAACAACAGAGTTACACGTGAATGTAAAAATGAGATTAAATTTGGTTGTTTTTTTGTAAAAAACAAACAAACTTTTTTTTACAGTTTAGATGAAATGTGTTGGTATAATGCAATCATGTTGTGCTTTAGAGTATGTTCACGCAGGGCTTTTTTGGTAAGTTTTTGCTGCGTTTTTTAGCTGAAGATTTGCCTTGGTTTTATGAAAATCCATGCTAAGAAAAAAGCTGCTTTTTACAGTCCCAGCAAAGTCTATGAGATTTCTGAAATGTCATGCACACACACACAAACACCTGCAGATTTGTTTCCTGACTGTTTTGTAAAATGCCTGCGTTTTTGCTGCAGATTTCAAAGAATGAGCATGTCAAGTCTTTGCAGCGTTTTTGCACCTTTTTTCATTGATACAACCCATTTTATAGAAAAACACACAAAAAACGCAGATGACTCAAGGGAGATTTCCTGCAATAAGATCATGTTTTGGTCAGGAAAAAAAACTTACCAAAAAAGTCCTGTGTGAACATAGCCTTACACTGCAGCCTTGTCTGTTATGCACAGACTAAGATGTACAGACATAAGGCCACGTCTCACTAAGCGACATCGCTAGCGACACCGCTGCTGAGTCACGGTTTTTGTGACGCAACAGCGATCTTGCTAGCGATGTCACTGTGTGTGACATCCAGCAACGACCTGGCCCCTGCTGTGAGGTCGCCGATCGTTGCTGAATGTCCTGGACCATTTTTTGGTCGTTGCTCTCCCGCTGTGAAGCACACATCGTTGTGTTTGACAGCGTGAGAGCAACGATCTGAATGTGCAGGGAGCAAGGAGCCGGCTTCTGCGGACGCTGGTAACCAAGGTACACATCGGGTAACCAAGCAAAGCGCTTTGCTTGGTTACCCGATATTTACCTTGGTTACCAGCGTCCGCAGCTTCTAGAAGCCGACTCCCTGCTCCCTGCACACGTAGCCAAGGTACACATCGGGTAACTATAAGGAAAGCGCTTTGCTTAGTAACCAATGTGTACTATGGTTACCAAGCACAGCGTCGTTATACGGGTCGCTGGTGGCTGATCTCTGTGGAGATCCGTCTGTTTGACAGCTCACCAGCGACCATATAGCGACGCTCCAGTGATCCCTGCCAGGTCAGATCGCTGGTGGGATTGCTGGAGAATCGCTAATGCTGGGTTCACACACAACGACAGCGACAACGACGTCGCTGTTACGTCACTATTTCCTGTGACGTAACAGCGACCTTAGATGATTGCTAGTAAGCTGTCAAACATGTAATTTTAAGCAGCGACGGAGCAGCGATCATAGCGACCTCGACGGTCGTTGTGCGGTGTCACACGCATCGCTATGCGACGACTCAGACCTTGATAGAGGCGTGGGGTTTACCCCTAGACATGTTTTGCGTTGCCTTTTTTCACGCCCCTCTGTTCCGATTGGTGATCACTACAAGCGCCTTTGTGTTGCCTTTTTTCACGCCCATCTATTCCGATTGGTGATCACTACAGCGGCGCCTGATTGGGTGACCGTGCCAAACAAAGGAAGACGCAGTAGTGGTTTCCTTCATTCTACCTGAGCTTTTTCAACACGCAGTTTGAATCTACTACGTGGAACAAAGAATGGAACTTAAAGAATGAAATCACTGTAACGCCTTCGGCAAGGTACCCAATCGGAACGCTGTTGTAACCACCAATCGGAGTTGTAGGGGCGTTGCAAAATACACCGCAAAAACACGCCCTTGTCCTGCCTTCAGTCCTACGTCACTGCCTTTAGCGTCGTCGCGACCGTCGCTGCTGCGGTGTCAAACACAAGGATGCTGAGCTTATTATCATGGGGCAGCGGGATAGCAGCAATCAAAAAATGACCTGGAATATTCAGGAGCGAGCAGCGATTTCGCAGCAGGGGTCTGATCATTGTTATGTGTCACACACAGCGACATCGCTGTTGAGGTCGTTGCTACGTCACAGAAAATGGCGACTTAGCAGTGATGTCGTTGTCGTCGTCGCTGTGTGTGACACCACCTTAAGTGTGACGGTACCTTAAGATTGTCAGAGGACCTTTGAATAGTGTTTACCTTCCCAGCATGGCCCCTAGCTGAAGGATTGTTTAACCCCTTCACGACCATGGACATTTATACATGTCCTTGGCCGTTTCGGTCCTTTTAATGTGGGCTTGCACATGTCTACTAACAGATATTAAAAAAAAAATACATAAATCTGATATTACTGCAATCGCACTGACCCAAAGAATAAAACTTTATTACCAATACTACATGGTGAACTGAGCAAAAATAAAAATAGCTATTCTTGTACTGCTGTCTATTTGTTCATACTACCTCCCAAAAATCAGAATAAGCATTGGTTCACATTTATCGTGTACTCTCTGTTGACCCTTACATCAGGGTTTCCGTATAAATTCCAAAATACTTTGATTCAGACAAAACATCCCACTGAACCAATCACTATAAGGCTGGGGCCACACGGGGATTACTGCGATCCCCTCGCATGACACTCGGCCCACGCTGGCAGTACAGCAAAGCCGAGTGTCATGCGAATGTCCCTGCGACTGAGGTCCGACCGTGCGAGCAGACCTCAGCTGTGGGTGGAGGGCCGGCACTGAGGAGGGGAGGGCCAGCACTGAGGAGGGGCAGGCCGGCGCTGAGGAGGGGAGGGAGGGATTTATCTCCCTCTCTCCTCTGTAGCTGGCTATTGCCATTCTCGCCCTGCACTCGCGGTGTACCGCGAGTGCAGTGCGATTTTCCTCTCGCCCCATAGACTTGAATGGGTGCGAGAGAAAGAGTCTCGCATTACAATCGCAGCATGCTGCGATTGCTTTCTTGGTCCGATTAGGGCTGAGAAAATAATTGCTCGTGTGCTGACACACAGGCTAATATTGGTCCGAGTGGGGAAAAAAAAGATGGATACCACCAGAACACATGCCAAAGATTGTCCAAAGTGTCTACATCTGCCTCATAATAGTGAATGGTGCCATCAGGGATTTTGTGTGAATGACATTTTTGTGGGTTCTACATGGAAACCCCAATGTATAGTAAGTACTCAGCATAGAACACAGGAATGTGATCCCAGTCTTATACTGAAAGTGAACCCCAAAGTGTTACCATTATTATTATTTATTATTATTATAGCGCCATTTATTCCATGGCGCTTTACAACTGAAAGAGGGTATACGTACAACAATCATTAACAGTACAAAAAAGACTGGTATAGGAGAGAGGACCCTGCCAGCGAGGGCTCACAGCCTACAGGGAATGGGTGATGGTACAATAGGTGAGGACATAGCTGGTTGGGCAGTGGTGTACTGGACTGAGTGTTATTGTAGGTTTTAGGCTTGTTGGAAGAGATGGGTCTTGAGGTTCCTCCTGAAGCTTTCCACGGTAGGAGAGAGTCTGATATGCTGAGGTAGAGCGTTCCAGAGTATGGCGGAGGCACGGGATAAATCTTGTACGCGATTGTGGGAAGAGGAGATAAGAGAGGAGTAGAGAAGGAGATCTTGTGAAGATCAGAGGTTGCGTGCAGGTAGGTACCGGGAGACTAGGTCACAGATGTAAGGAGGAGAGAGGTTGGGGATGGCTTTGTATGTCATGGTTAATGTTTTGAACTGGAGTCTCTTGGGCGATGGGAAGCCAGTGGAGGGATTGGCAGAGTGGCGAGGCTGGGGAATGGCGAGGGGAGAGGTGGATTAAGTGAACCGCAGAGTTTAGATAAAAAATTAACTTAACCCAAACAAAACCAGCCCTCACTAAGGTCCGTCATCTATCACTGGAAATATAGGGGGTTCCCACTTTACTGCAAAAAATGAAGACTCTCGAAAAGCAACAGCTCCCAACCCTCAAATAACATCCAGTGAAATCTGTGCTCCCAAATACAATTGCCCCCTTCTTCTGAACCCTCTGTGCCTTGACCGCTGTAAGCGGACACATGTTCGACAATACTTTAGTGGGGAGAGCTCAATTAACAATTTACGTGGGTGCGTGTAACCAGAAGCACAAGCTGGGCATAATGTATGGCCACTAAACTGGCATATTTGCAAATCTCCCACTCCATTAAATAAATAAATAAATAACGTGGTTGTTACAATATAGTCCCTGCAGCCATTGATGAGAGGTGCAATGTCTACAATGGGGTCACGTTTGGGGTGTTTCTGCAGTTGTGGAACCATAGGGGTTTTGCAAGTGTTAGCCACAAACTATTCTAGCAAAATCTGTGCTCCAAAAACCAAATAGCGCTTTTTCATTCTTAGCTCTGCCGTGTGGCCAAACAGTTGTTTCTGACAACATATAGGGAATGACGCAATAAATGACGGGGTCCAGTTTCAAGTATTAATCCTTGCATAACTGATAAATTTGCAGCTAATAAAAAAATTACATTTTTACCACTAAAAAGTTATATTTCAACATTCCAGTGTTATACAATTCTAAGAGGCACCTGTGGTTTCAAAATACTTACTACACTCCTAGATGAATTCCTTACAAAGTGACATTCCCAATATGGGGTCACTTGTGGGGTTTCTGATGATCTGGCACCTCAGGGCTCGGCTAATGGAGGCCACAATCTATTCAAACAGAATCTGCATTCTAAATACCAAGTTGTGCTCCTTCCCATCCGATCCCCACTGTGTACTCAAATAGTAGTGTACAGCCACATATGGGGTACTTCCAAATTCAGTAAAAATGACATAACAAATTATAGTTACTCCTTGTGTGAATTAAAATGTTGAGGTTAAAGCATAATTTGAACGGGAAAACCCTGTTTTTTTACCTGTGAAAGCCATTAGGTGTTTTTTTTGTTATCCACCACGTGAATTGTTGGTTGCTGCTAACAGTGTGGGTCTCTATGTATTGACACCATTATCTCCATCTCACAGCAATACATTTGTCAAGTTTAATGAATTTACTTGACAGTCAACTATAAGAGATATATAAATATATAAATAAATACCTGATGAAAGCATATTTGATTGCTGAAACGCATTGTGTTAATAGGAGCTCAACAATAAAAATACAACATTTAAATATCAGCAAATGGTTCCTGAAGCGCTATAGCAGACCGAAAAAAATCTTTCCTATAACTATAAGAGATATGACATATGATGCTGCCTCGCCAGTATGTATGAACATCCCATACTTTAACCTGTCCATGAGCAGCAATAGGGCACTTTGTTAGGCATTAGATACAATACTGGTTAGGCTTCTTTCGGAATTTACCTTTAAGCCTATTTTATCACTTTTTGCTCATAATGACCCAACTCCACCGCAGCGACTATTTAGGTTAGTGTTATAAAGTGATTTTTACGTTCTACATAGCGGCCTGGGCTCTTATATACAGCATATTAGAATACTGTATATAAGAGCCCACTGGAGGTGGCCGCAGCTTATAGGCCCCAAATCTGGTGATAGGTTCCCTTTAATGGTGTGCACCTTGTGGTGAATCCTCTGAATTTGCTCTCATCTGAATACTCACCTTCAGAAAGCGAGTATTCACGCAAAACGGCGTTGGCTGACTGGGAAAATGTCTGCCTGGCACAGTTTATTTATTTGTTTGAATAAAGCAGAGGTTGGGAACCTTTTTTCTGCCAGGGTCCATTTGGAAATTTCTACCAACCTTCGTGGGGCTGTAAAAAATTATCAGGGTTAACCCTAGAACGTGCAAGCAATTCAATCTACCATAGAAAACAAATGACTTAGCAGGCCTGCGAGGCCCCAGGTATGCGTTCTAGGGTTAACCCAGTCAGCCAACGCTGTTTGGCATGAATACTCGCTTTCTCAAGGCGAGTATTCAGATGAGAGCAAATTCAGATGGTTCACCACAAGGTGCACACCATTAAAGGGAACCTATCACCAGATTTGGGGCCTATAAGCTACGGCCACCACCATTGGGCTCTTATATAAATCATGTTAGAATGCTGTATATAAGAGCCCAGGCCGCTGTGTAGAGCGTAAAAATAACTTTATAATACTTACTAAACGGTCGCTGCGGTGAAGTTGGGTCATATGGGCGTCTCCGTTCTCCAGTGCCTCTTCTTTTGGCCATCTTCGTCCTCTTTCTGAAGCCTGTGTGCATGACGCGTCTATGTCATACACATTCGCTGGTCCTGTGCAAGTGCACTACAATACTTTAATCTGCCCTGCTCAGGGCAGATCAAAGTGCGCCTGCACAGGACCTCAATGCCGGCGAGTGTGGATGACGTAGGACGCGTCATGCACCCCAGCTTCAGAAGAAGGACGAGAAAGATGGTCGAAAGAGGAGGTGCCAGCACCGGAGACGCCCAAATGACCCAACTCCACCGCAGCGACCATTTAGGTTAGTGTTATAAAGTGATTTTTACGTTCTACACAGCGACCTGGGCTCTTATATACAGCATATTAGAATACTGTATATAAGAGCCCACTGGAGGTGGCCGCAGCTTATAGGCCCCGAATCTGGTGATAGGTTCCCTTTAATGGTGTGCACCTTGTGGTGAACCCTCTGAATTTGATCTCATCTGAATACTCACCTTCAGAAAGCGAGTATTCACGCAAAACGGCGTTGGCTGACTGGGATAATGTCTGCCTGGCACAGTTTATTTATTTGTTTGAATAAAGCAGAGTTGGGGAACCTTTTTTCTGCCAGGGTCCATTTGGAAATTTCTACCAACCTTCGTGGGGCTGTAAAAAATTATCAGCTTGAAAATGACTGTAATATATTTGATCAAACAATTAATAAACTCATTCCTGGTGGCCGGACCTGCTTCTCTTTGGAGTGGCTGTGATGTTTGGTGATATTGATCATGTTGCTTCTCACAACTGCTTTTCCAGGTTTGTCTCTGTTTGGAGCGCAGTCAACAGATTGGTAAATGGTAAATCATATACATCACATAGGAGATGCTGGAGCAACTACATCACAGGAGGGGCTGGAGGCATATATATACTGCTCAAAAAAATAAAAGGGAACACATACTACAAAATGGTATTTTAGTGTTCCCTTTATTTTTTTGAGCAGTATACATCACAGGAGGGGCTGGGGGCATATATACATCACAGGAGAGGCTGAGCGCATAGACATCACTGGAGATGCTGGGGCATACACATCACAGGAGATACTGGGGCACATACATTACAGGAGATGCTGGGGCATATATCCATCACAGGAGATTGTGGGGGCATATATATCACAGGAGGGGTTGGGAGCCTATATACACCACAGGAGGGGCTGGGGGCATATATACACCACAGGAGGGGCTGGTGGCATATATACACCAAAGAAGGGGCTGGGGACATATATACATCACAGGAGGGCTGGGGACATATATACATCCCAGGAGGGGCTGGATGCATATATACATCCCAGAAAAGGCTGGGGGCATATATACACGCCAGGAGGGGCTGAAAGCATATATACATTACAGGAGATGATGGGACCATATATACATCACAGGAGGGCCTGGAAGCATCTATACATCACTTGAAAATCTTGGGTGCATATACCATATACATCACAGGAGACCCTAGGGGCGTATGCATTACAGGAAGGGCTGGGGCTCAGACAGCACAGGGGGCACAGACAGCACTGGCAGTGGCACAAACAGCACTAAAGGGGCACAAACAGGACTGGGGGACATGGACAGGACTGAGGGAGAACAGACATCATTGAGGGAGCACGGACAGCATGGTGGATGGCACACAGCACTGGGGAGGGCACACAGCACTGGGGGGTGGCACATTGCACTGGGCTGGTGGCACACTCCACTTGGGGATGGAATACAGCACTGTGGGGGTTGCACACAGCACTGAGGGATGGCACACATCACTGAAGGGTGACAAACTGCACTGAGGGGTGGCACACTGTACTGGGCTGTGGCATACAGCAATGGGTTGGTGACACAAAGCACTGGCTTGGCGGCACACAGCTCTAGGGAGGCAGCAGTCACACAAACCCGTGAGGCAGGAGTCACACTGCACCGCGAGGCAGGAGTCACACTGCACCGCGAGGCATGTACAACAAGAAGGCCAGTAAACCTGCTGCTGCTCTTCTTCTGAGGGACGGGAGCAGAGCGTATCTCGTGCTTACTCCACCCACAAAGTACGTCCTCAGCATGCTGGAAAAGGCCAGCGTGCTGAGGACCTAATGGTATGCGTGCCACATATTAAGATTTAAAGGGCCGGCAGCCGACAATACCGTGGCTGCCACCGAGTACTGCGGTCCCCAGGAATGTGCCCAGGGGCCGCATAAAAAGTAATTGTGGGCCGCATATGGCCCATGGGCCAAATGTTCTCCACCCCTGGAATAAAGGATAGTGCTACCTGTTGATTCCCACTGCTGCTATTTTTGGACTATGGAATATATCTTTCTTTAAGGTGAGCACCGCTACCTGTGCTTCCACATACCTGACCTGTAGGGGAGTCATTGACCTCATGTGATTTTAGTCATGTGGAGTTGCCAACACCAGAAGCCTGTAGTGCCAGTAAGGCTGCTTTCACACATCCGGTTTGAGCCGTGCAGCTCAATCCGGCTGTGAAACCTATGCAACGGATGCGGTGAAAACACCGCATCCTTTGCATACGTTTTTTACATGCGGCCCATCCGGTTTTTGCCGCTTGCGGCATGCTACTGAGCATGCGCTGTGGCAAAAAACGCATGCGGCGGCCGGATGCGGTTTTTGCCGCATCGCGCCGCATCCGGCATCCATAGGGATGCATTGAGAAAAGCGCCGCATCGGCCAGATGAGGCGCAATGCGGTTTTTTTGCCGCACAAAAACGTGCCAGGCAACTTTCCATCCGGCCGCCGCATCGGCTAAATCTGCTGCATGCGGCAAAAACCGGACCGAACGCAAGGCCATGCGGCACAATGCGGCACTAATTAAAGTCTATGCAGGAAAAACGAAACCGGCAGCAAAAAAAAACGGTTGCGTTTTTCCTGCAAAGTGCCGGATTGTGCCGCACAGCAAAAACCGGATGTGTGAAAGCAGCCTTAGAGATCTACTTTATAAATCATCAAGATCTGCTGCTAGCAGCTCCTGTATAATCACAGACCAATAAAGTTCCCAATGTGCTCGATAGGAACCAGGTCAGAGATGCTGCAGCACCTGGTAGCACTTTTTGGCCATACAGCCTTAATGGGGTTGTTCAGGCTTGGAGCGCAAGTCTGCAGTCACTCTGTGACTTTAGATATGTGAATCCTCACAGTATGTGCTGTCTGGATTCTCCGGCACTAGGATCAGGTGATCATATGACCACAAGTATGCGATTTGCATACTTCCGTCCAGATGGCAACTAGACTTGTCCATGATGGCATGTTTGCAAATCGCATACTTGCAGTTACGTGCCAGCATGCACCCGAACCCAGTACCAGAGAGTCCAAACAGTACACACTGTGAGAATTCACAACTCTGCAGTCAGATTCAGTGACATCTGGGACAGCGGGAATTGCCAATAGTAGATTTGGATCATTTATCCAAGCGCATTCAGCGACAGAACCTTCCTCAGTCAAAAATCTAATATATAAAGAGTGTATGTGTGTATGTATGTATGTACAGTACAGACCAAAAGTTTGGACACACATTCTCATTCAAAGAGTTTTCTTTATTTCCAGGACTCTGAAAATTGTAGAATCACATTGAAGGCATCAAAACTATGAATTAAAACATGTGGAATGAAATACTTAAAAAAGTGTGAAACAAATGAAAATATGTCTTATATTCTAGGTTCTTCAAAGTAGCCACCTTTTGCTTTGATTACTGCTTTGCACACTCTTGGCATGATGAGCTTCAAGAGGTAGTCACCGGAAATGGTTTTCCAACAGTCTTGAAGGAGTTCCCAGAGATGCTTAGCACTTGTTCGCCCTTTTGCCTTCACTCTGCGGTCCAGCTCACGCCAAACCATCTTGATTGCGTTCAGGTCTGGTGACTGAGGAGACCAAGTCATCTGGCGTAGCCACTAGAGATGAGCGAACCGGTCGCGGTTCGGCTCGAGGTTGGTTCGCCGAACGGACCTCCCGTTCGAGTTCGGTTCGTCGAACGTTCGACGAACCGAACTCGAACTGCATAGGAAACAATGGCAGGCAATCACAAACACAGAAAAACACCTAGAAAACACCCTCAAAGGTGTCCTAAAGGTGACAAACAACTCAAACACATTGGAAAGTGACAAGGACATATACTCATGCAAAAACAAAACAGCTGGACAAGGAAAAAGAGGAGGACACACAGATATAGGCATGGCACGCCCTTCTAAAATCATGTAAAACACCGCAAGGTGACTCCAAGCGGAGTCTCCCTTTTTTCCAAAAATTGAGCCACACACACACCCACCCCTTCAGTGGCAGCACTTGTGCCCCAGTTGTACACTTCACAGCTACATTTGCATCAAGCACATTCAAAAATACGCCATTCTTATCCGTCCCCAGGATGACACCGGGGTAGGTAGCAAAGTCTTTCCTGATCCCAGCTCTGTTCATCTTGGCTTCTTTTAAAAACACAGCAAGCAAGGGTTACTCCAAGCGGAGTCTCCCTTTTTTCCAAAAATTGGGCCACACAGACACCCACCCCATCAGTGGCAGCACTTGGGCCCTAGTTGCAAACAGGATGTTTTGATTTGCATCAAGCACATTCAAAAATACGCCATTCTTATCCGTCCCCAGGATGACACCGGGGTACGTAGATAAAGTCTTTGCTGATCCATGACTTGTTCATCTTGGCTTCTTTTAAAAACAATGTAAGCAAGGGTTACTCCAAGCGGAGTCTCCCTTTTTTTCCAAAAATTGGGCCACACAGACACCCACCCCATCAGTGGCAGCACTTGGGCCCTAGTTGCAAACAGGATGTTTTGATTTGCATCAAGCACATTCAAAAATACGCCATTCTTATCCGTCCCCAGGATGACACCGGGGTAGGTAGCAAAGTCTTTCCTGATCCCAGCTCTGTTCATCTTGGCTTCTTTTAAAAACACAGCAAGCAAGGGTTACTCCAAGCGGAGTCTCCCTTTTTTCCAAAAATTGGGCCACACAGACACCCACCCCATCAGTGGCAGCACTTGGGCCCTAGTTGCAAACAGGATGTTTTGATTAGCATCAAGCACATTCAAAAATACGCCATTCTTATCCGTCCCCAGGATGACACCGGGGTAGGTAGCAAAGTCTTTCCTGATCCCAGCTCTGTTCATCTTGGCTTCTTTTAAAAACACAGCAAGCAAGGGTTACTCCAAGCGGAGTCTCCCTTTTTTCCAAAAATTGGGCCCACACACACCCACCCCTTCAGTGGCAGCACTTGTGCCCCAGTTGTACACTTCACAGCTACATTTGCATCAAGCACATTCAAAAATACGCCATTCTTATCCGTCCCCAGGATGACACCGGGGTAGGTAGCAAAGTCTTTCCTGATCCCAGCTCTGTTCATCTTGGCTTCTTTTAAAAACACAGCAAGCAAGGGTTACTCCAAGCGGAGTCTCCCTTTTTTCCAAAAATTGGGCCACACAGACACCCACCCCATCAGTGGCAGCACTTGGGCCCTAGTTGCAAACAGGATGTTTTGATTTGCATCAAGCACATTCCAAATCCACAAGCATTTACTCTCCCCAGGATGACACAGGGGTAGTAAATTCCTTCTGGATCCATGACTTGTTCATTTTGATGAACGTCAGTCTGTCCACATTGTCACTGGACAGACGCGTGCGCTTATCTGTCAGCACACACCCAGCAGCACTGAATACACGTTCAGAGACAACGCTGGCAGCTGGACACGACAAAATCTCCAAGGCGTAACTGGAGAGCTCTGGCCATTTTTCTATGTTTGAAGCCCAAAAGGAGCAAGGCTCCAGTTGCACAGTCATGGCATCGATGTTCATTTGGAGATACTCCTGTATCATCCTCTCCAGCCGTTGAGTATGTGTCAGACTTGTTGTCTCTGGTGGCCTTGCAAAAGAGGGTCTAAAAAAATTATGAAAAGATTCCATAAAATTGCTGTTACCGGCACCAGATACGGTCCTACTGGTACGGGTAGACTGGTGAAGATGACGAGACCGTCCCATGTTTGTCAAGTTACAACTGGGAGATTCCCTCCCTGCACCTGCACGGTTGTTTGGTGGAAAAGCCGAGCTAAGATCGAGTAACAGCTTCTGCTGATACTCCTGCATACGTGCGTCCCTTTCTATGGCTGGAATTATGTCACAAAATTTGGACTTGTACCGGGGATCTAATAGTGTGGCAATCCAGTAGTCATCATCACTTCTAATTTTGACAATACGACTGTCATGTTGGAGGTAGTGCAACAAGAAGGCACTCATGTGTCTTGCGCAGCCATGCGGACCAAGTCCACGCTGTGTTTGTGGCATAGAGGTGCTAACCGTTCTTTCTTCCTCTGACATCTCCCCCCAACCTCTTTCAACTGAAATTTGACCAAGGTCTCCCTCATCCGCTGAGTCTTCCATGTCCATGGACAGTTCGTCCTCCATTTCTTCATGTTCTCCTGCACCTTGCTCAACATTTCGCCTGCTACTATGCGCCCTTGTCGATCCCTGTTCCCCATGGTCCCATGCCTGCTGCGTTGGTGATGATGAACGTCTGGATCTTGGTGATGTTGTTGTCCCTTGCACATATGAATCCTCCTGTAGTTCCTCCCCTTCATGTTGTCCCACCCCCTGACTCCGAATAGTGTTTAGCGTGTGCTCCAGCATGTAAATGACTGGAATCGTCATGCTGATAATGGCATTGTCAGAGCTAAACATATTCGTCGCCATGTCGAAACTGTGCAGAAGGGTGCATAGGTCCTTGATCTGAGACCACTCCATCAGGGTGATCTGCCCCACCTCTGCATCTCGTTGGCCCAGGCTATACGTCATGACGTATTGCACCAGGGCTCTGCGGTGCTGCCACAGTCGCTGTAACATGTGGAGAGTTGAATTCCAGCGTGTCGCCACATCGCATTTCAGGCGATGAACCGGCAGGCCGAAAGACTTCTGGAGCGATGCAAGTCGCTCAGCTGCGGCGCTTGAACGCCGGAAGTGAGCAGACAGTTTTCGTGCCCTGTTCAGAAGGCCATCTAGGCCGGGATAGTGTGTTAAAAATTGCTGCACGACAAGGTTCAACACGTGAGCCATACAAGGTACGTGTGTCACCTTGCCCAGGCGAAGGGCCGCACCCAGGTTTGCAGCATTGTCGCACACGGCCTTACCAGGCTGCAGGTTGAGTGGAGACAACCATTTATTAAACTCGGACCGCAGAGCTGACCACAACTCCTCAGCTGTGTGACTCTTATTACCAAGACATGTCAAGCTAAAGACCGCCTGATGCCGTTGCGCTCGGCTGCCAGCATAGTAATGAGGCGTGCGTGATTCCTTCTGCGCAGTGAGAACGCTGGTGGCCTGACCAGGCAGGCTTGGGGCGGAGGTGGAGGACCCAGATGAGGTGGAGGATGCAGAAGCTGTGGCGGAACTTGGACAGACAGAGGATTGACACACAAGTCGTGGGGACAGCAAGACTTGTGCAGCAGACCCTTCACCATCTATCACCATAGTTACCCAGTGCCCAGTCAGCGACATGTAACGTCCCTGTCCATGCTTACTGGTCCAAGTATCGGTGGTGAAATGCACCCGTTCACACACAGAGTTTCTCAAGGAAGCGGTGATGTTGTGTGCGACATGCTGGTGTAGCGCGGGCACACCTTTCTTAGAGAAGTAGTGGCGACTAGGCATCTGGTACTGGGGCACAGCGACAGACATAAGGTCTCTAAAATCCTGTGTGTCCACTAGGCGGAAAGGCAGCATTTCGGTAGCCAACAGCTTACAGAGGGATAGAGTCAACCTCTTAGCTTTGTCATGGGTCGGAGGAAGTGGCCTTTTATTTGACCACATCTGAGGGACAGAGATCTGGCTGCTGTGTGTAGACGGTGTTGAGTAGGGTGTCCCTGGAAAAATGCAGGTTTGTGAGGAAAGTGCAGGCGGAGACATGATGTTGCCTTCATCCAACGTTGGTGCTATCGATGTCTGAGAGAGCTGTACACACGCACTTGTTTCCCCTTCCAAACCAACTGACGACCTTACAAGCAAACTGCCTGTTGCGGTTACAGTGGTGGAAGTTTTGCGTGGAAAAACAGGTGTGACAGCTGTCCCCACAGTCCTAGAAGATGAAGAGCGCGCGGATGCACTGGAAGGGGCGGGCGGTGGATGGTTCGCTCCGCTAGCCGGCATTGCAGCACGATGAGCTTCCCACCGGGACTTATGATATTTATTCATGTGACGATTCATGGAAGAAGTTGTCAAACTGCTGAGGTTTTGACCTCTACTAACAGAATCATGACAAATGTTACATATCACATGAGTTGGGCGATCTTTTTCGATGTGAAAAAAGGCCCAGGCTAGGCAAGGCTTAGAGGCCATGCGACCTGTTGATCCACCCCGAATAATGCTCATAGGCAGAGTGGTGGCTGAGGATGCAGTTGTAGACGTGCTACCAGTGCTCCGACTCTGTCCAGGAAGGCGCAAGGTAACTTCGTCGTCGGTTGCATCCTCCTCCACCGCCTCTGTTGACCTCCTCGAGTGCCTGACTGGGGGTTGACAGTAGGTGGGATCTAGAACGTCATCATCAATTGTTGTGTTTGCACTCCCCTCCCCCTCAGACCGAGCCTCTTCTTGCCCTGACCGAATATTTAAGTTGTCATCCCAATCGGGTATCTGCGTCTCATCTTCATCAGTATGTTCCTCATTGTCTATAACCACAGGTGTTACAGTTTGTGACAAAGGGTCAACATTATGCTCAGAAACTTGGTCCTCACGGCCTGAATCTGAGTCACAAAGGTTCTGGGCATCACTGCAGACCATTTCCTGTTCTGTACTCACTGTAGCTTGGGAGCAGACCTCTGATTCCCAGGCTATAGTGTGACTGAACAGCTCTGCAGACTCAGCCATCTCAGTTCCACCATACTGTGCAGGGCTGATGGAGACTTCAGAGCTGGGAGAAATCAAGTGTGATTGGGATGACAACTCAGAGGAATGGTGTTTTTTGGATGCGGTACTTGAAGTGGCTGAGAGGGCACTTGTTGGACCACTTGAGATCCATTCAAGCATTTTCCTTTTTTGCCCATCATCTACCTTTGTTCCTCTTGTTCGTGTCCGTAAAAAAGGGAGCACATCGGATTGTCCACAATAAGTAGTAGACATCTTACTTTTGCTAGTAGATGGTCTATCTTCAGCAGATGATAATGGAGCTTTGCCACCTTCCCCACTGACAAAACATTTTTTGCCTTTTCCACCACGCCTCTTCCCCTTTCCACCAGCATCTGTCATTTTGCCACTCATGTTGATTGCGACAAGATTGTGGACTGAAAATGTGGTAGTAAAAATTGAGAGGTGGTGAAGATTGCAGTGGTGGTCTAGCTTTATTAACAGCAGAATAATAAAGAATAAATATCCCTGACAATGTAACTTAGTTATAATTCGTTGGAGTGTGCAACGCAGGCAGACGTGCTGCAAATGTCTTGGCACTAGTGGGACTATAGCAAAGTCCAATAGCCACGTATAGGATGCCACTAGGTACACTGAGTGTTTGCTAGTATAATGGCTTCGTTATAATTAGTTGGAGTGTGCAACGCAGGCAGATGTGCTCTGCAAATGTCTTGGCACTAGTGGGACTATAGCAAAGTCCAATAGCCACGTATAGGATGCCACTAGGTACACTGAGTGTTTGCTAGTATAATGGCTTCGTTATAATTAGTTGGAGTGTGCAACGCAGGCAGATGCGCTCTGCAAATGTCTTGGCACTAGTGGGACTATAGCAAAGTCCAATAGCCACGTATAGGATGCCACTAGGTACACTGTGTGTTTGCTAGTATAATGGCTGAGTTTAAAAAACTTGGAGTGTGCAATGCAGGCAGATGTGCTCTGCTAATGTCTTTGCACTAGTGGGACTATAGCAAAGTCCAATAGCCACGTATAGGATGCCACTAGGTACACTGAGTGTTTGCTAGTATAATGGCTTCGTTATAATTTGTTGTAGTGTGCAACGCAGGCAGATGCGCTCTGCAAATGTCTTGGCACTAGTGGGACTATAGCAAAGTCCAATAGCCACGTATAGGATGCCACTAGGTACACTGAGTGTGTGCTAGTATAATGGCTTCGTTATAATTAGTTGGAGTGTGCAACGCAGGCAGATGCGCTCTGCAAATGTCTTGGCACTAGTGGGACTATAGCAAAGTCCAATAGCCACGTATAGGATGCCACTAGGTACACTGAGTGTTTGCTAGTATAATGGCTTCGTTATAATTTGTTGGAGTGTGCAACGCAGGCAGATGCGCTCTGCAAATGTCTTGGCACTAGTGGGACTATAGCAAAGTCCAATAGCCACGTATAGGATGCCACTAGGTACACTGAGTGTTTGCTAGTATAATGGCTGAGTTTAAAAAACTTGGAGTGTGCAATGCAGGCAGATGTGCTCTGCTAATGTCTTTGCACTAGTGGGACTATAGCAAAGTCCAATAGCCACGTATAGGATGCCACTAGGTACACTGAGTGTGTGCTAGTATAATGGCTTCGTTATAATTAGTTGGAGTGTGCAACGCAGGCAGATGCGCTCTGCAAATGTCTTGGCACTAGTGGGACTATAGCAAAGTCCAATAGCCACGTATAGGATGCCACTAGGTACACTGAGTGTTTGCTAGTATAATGGCTTCGTTATAATTTGTTGTAGTGTGCAACGCAGGCAGATGCGCTCTGCAAATGTCTTGGCACTAGTGGGACTATAGCAAAGTCCAATAGCCACGTATAGGATGCCACTAGGTACACTGAGTGTTTGCTAGTATAATGGCTTCGTTATAATTAGTTGGAGTGTGCAACGCAGGCAGATGCGCTCTGCAAATGTCTTGGCACTAGTGGGACTATAGCAAAGTCCAATAGCCACGTATAGGATGCCACTAGGTACACTGTGTGTTTGCTAGTATAATGGCTGAGTTTAAAAAACTTGGAGTGTGCAATGCAGGCAGATGTGCTCTGCTAATGTCTTTGCACTAGTGGGACTATAGCAAAGTCCAATAGCCACGTATAGGATGCCACTAGGTACACTGAGTGTTTGCTAGTATAATGGCTTCGTTATAATTTGTTGGAGTGTGCAACGCAGGCAGATGCGCTCTGCAAATGTCTTGGCCCTAGTGGGACTATAGCAAAGTCCAATAGCCACGTATAGGATGCCACTAGGTACAGAGTGTTTGCTAGTATAATGGCTGAGTTTAAAAAACTTGGAGTGTGCAATGCAGGCAGATGTGCTCTGCTAATGTCTTTGCACTAGTGGGACTATAGCAAAGTCCAATAGCCACAGATAGGATGCCACTAGGTACAGAGTGTTTGCTAGTATAATGGCTTAGTTAGAATGAGTTGGAGTGTGCAGAGGACAAGAGGGTACAGTGGCAGGATTGTGGTGCTCTGGGTAGAGGAATGGAAGCCTGCCTTTCTATTCCCTCCTAATGGTGAAATGCAGGGAGGAAATCCCTGACCTGGGCTACACAGACGCTGTTGCTGTTTGCAGGACCTGTCACCTATGGCTCTCTGACCCTGCCGGTACGAGCCCTTAAAAGGACTGCTAGAATGTGCTCTCCCTAAGCTGTCTAACGCTGTGTATGCAGCGCATACAGCTGTATCGGCGATAGGACAAAGGACGGAACTGCGACAGTGATGTCTGACACCAAAGACGCAGAAGGCAGATAATGGCGATCGTGAAGAAAATGTCCGGTTTTATAATGCAGGGACATGTGACATGCAGATCCTATCACACATGCCGTTGCTTCTCTGCCTCAAAGTCCACTTAGGTGTGTGTGTGTCTGTGATTGGCTGACATGCTGGCCCGCCCCACAAGACGCGCGCGCTTAGGGAAGGAAGACAAGAAAAAAAAAAAAAAAAAATGGCGATCGCCATTATAGAAACAGCAGTGATCTGAAGGCGCTGTTCACGCACACTATACACTGAAATGTGATAATAGTTTGATTCACAGAGTGACTTACACTATTACAGCAGAAACCAAGCTAAGATTTAGCTGTTTTTTGGCTGCTAGAACCGTTCTCGAACGTTTCTAGAACTATCGAGCTTTTGCAAAAAGCTCGAGTTCTAGTTCGATCTAGAACATGCCCCAAAATCACTCGAGCCTAGAACTGGAGAACCACGAACCACGAACCGCGCTCAACTCTAGTAGCCACACATCACTCTCCTTCTTAGTCAAATAGCCCTTACACAGCCTGGAGGTGTGTTTGGGGTCATTGTCCTGTTGAAAAATAAATGATGGTCCAACTAAACGCAAACCGTATGGAATAGCACGCCTCTGCAAGATGCTGTGGTAGCCATGCTGGTTCTGTATGCCTTCAATTTTGAATAAACCCCCAACAGTGTCACCAGCAAAGCACCCCCACACCATCACACCTCCTCCTCCATGCTTCACGGCAGGAACCAGCCATGTAGAATCCATCCGTTCACCTTTTCTACAAAGACACGGTGGTTGGATCCAAAGAGCTCAAATTTGGACTCATCAGACCAAAGCACAGATTTCCACTGATCTAATGTCCATTCCTTGTGTTCTTTAGCCCAGACAAGTCTCTTCTGCTTGTTGCCTGTCCTTAGCAGTAGTTTTCTAGCAGCTATTTTACCATGAAGGTCTGCTGCACAAAGTCTCCTCTTACCAGTTGTTCTAGAGATGAGAAGGTGTGTCCAAACTTTTGTTCTGTACTGTATGTGTGTGTATGTATGTATGTCTGCTAATAGAATCCGCACTGTCGCATTTACAATCACAAAATTTTGACAGCCACCTCATTTGACTCAGGGAACGTCATAGACTATGTTTTGAGGGGAAACGTTAAACACACGCTTTACAGTTATTTGCAAAAAAAACTGTTTACAGTTATATAAAATGACATTTGGGATACACTGCTGGCTGTATATACAGTATAACAGTCAAGTAAGTACATCCCTAAAACATTTATATAAATTACTAGAAGGTGGCCCGATTCTAACGCATCGGGTATTCTAGAATTTATTGTGTAGTTAATGTATGTTTTTTGTTATATATATATAGATGTTGTTGTGTATAGTTTCCAAGTGTTTGTGTAGGGCGCTGTAAATGTTCTGGGTGTTGTCTGGGTGTGGGGGGGTGAGACCGGTGTTGTTTGTGTGTTGCGTTGTGTGTGTTGCATTGTTTGTGGAGCGCTGTGTGTCTGCAGCGTTGTTTGTGTGTGGTGCTGTGTGTGTTGCGTTGTGTGTTGCGTTGTTTGTGGAACGCTGTGTGTGTTGCACGGTTTGTGTGGGTGTGTGTGTTTTTTGGGGGGGAGGTATATTTTGTGCAGTGTGTGTGTGTGTGTGTGTGTTGGTGGAGTACTCCTGGAGGGAGAGGAGTATAATAAAAGGAGAAGTCCTGGGGGGAGAGGAGTATAATAGGAGGAGTAGTCCTGGGGACAGAGGAGTATAATAGGAGGAGACGTCCTGGGGGGAGAGGAGTATAATAGGAGTAGTCCTGGGGGGAGAGCAGGATAATAGGAGGAGTAGTCCTGGGGGGAGAGGAGTATAATAGGAGGAGTAGTCCTGGGGGAGAGGAGGATAATAGGAGGAGTAGTCCTGGGGAGAAAGGAGGATAATATGATGAGTAGTCCTGGGGAGAAAGGAGGATAATATGATGAGTAGTCCTGGGGAGAGAGGAGTATAATATGATGAGTAGTCCTGGGGAGAGAGGAGTATAATAGGAGGAGGAGTCCTGGGGGGAGAGGAGTATAATAGGAGGAGGAGTCCTGGGGGGAGAGGAGTATAATAGGAGGAGTAGTCCTGGGGAGAGAAGAGGATAATAGGATGAGTAGTCCTGGGGGGAGAGGAGAATAGGAGGAGTAGTCCTGGGGGGAGAGGAGAATAATAGGAGGAGTAGTCCTGGGGGTAGAGGAGGATAATAGGAGGAGTAGTCTTGGGGGGATAGGAGTATAATAGGAGGAGTAGTCCTGGGGGTAGAGGAGGATAATAGGAGGAGTAGTCCTGGGGGGAGAGGAGTATAATAGGAGGAGTAGTCCTGGGGGGATAGGAGTATAATAGGAGGAGTAGTCCTGGGGGGAGAGGAGTATAATAGGAGGAGTAGTCCAGGGGAGAAAGGAGGATAATAGGAGGAGTAGTCCTGGGGAGAGAGGAGTATAATAGTAGGAGGAGTCCTGGGGGGAGAGGAGTATAATAGGAGGAGGAGTCCTGGGGGGAGAGGAGTATAATAGGAGGAGTAGTCCTGGGGGGAGAGGAGTATAATAGGAGTAGTAGTCCTGGGGGGAGAGGAGGATAATAGGAGGAGAAGTCCTGGGCGGAGAGGAGTATAATAGGAGGAGTAGTCCTGGGGAGAGAAGAGGATAATACGAGGAGTAGTCCTGGGGGGAGAGGAGAATAGGAGGAGTAGTCCTGGGGGGAGAGGAGAATAATAGGAGGAGTAGTCCTGGGGGGAGAGGAGGATAATAGGAGGAGTAGTCCTGGGGGGAGAGGAGGATAATAGGAGGAGTAGTCCTGGGGGGAGAGGAGGATAATAGGAGGAGTAGTCCTGGGGGGATAGGAGTATAATAGGAGGAGTAGTCCTGGGAGGAGAGGAGTAAAATAGGAGTAGTCCTGGGGGGAGGTGTCTAATAGGTTGAGTAGTCCTGGAGGGAGGTGTATAGGTGCCCAATGTGTGTGGGGGGCGTGGCCGAGCGGGCAGAGCGTGTGGGGGGAGTGGCCGAGCGGGCAAAGTAAGTGAGGGGCGTGGCCGAGCGGAGAGTGTGTTGGGGGTGTGGCCGAGCGGGCAGAGCGTGGGGGGCGTGGCCGAGCGGGCAGAGCGTGTGGGGGGGCGTTGCCAAGCGGGCAGAGCATGTGGGGGGTATGGCCGAGCGGGCAGAGCGTGTGGGGGGCATGGCCGAGCGGGCAGAGCGTGTGGGGGGGCATGGCCAAGCGGGCAGAGCGTATGGGAGGCCTGGCCAAGCGGGGCAGAGTGTGTGGGGGCGTGGCCGAGCAGACAGAGTGTGTGGGGGGCGTGGCCGAGCGGGCAACTATGCAAAGCGGTTTCCATAGTTACCCGATGTGTATCATGGTTACCAGCGTAGCCGGCTCCGGGACACGAGTGCCGGGAGTCGGGGTAAGCTAGTAAGCATGGTACACATCATGTAAGTATTAAAAGCAACAGTGCTGGTTCACTTTTGGTTTGTTGGTCTCCTGCTGTGCAGCACGCATCGGCGTGTGACAGCGGGAGACCAACGATCTGAATGGGCAGGGAGCCGGCATAGGCTGGTAACCATGGTACACAATATTACCCGATGTGTAGCATGGTTACCAGCGTACGCCGGCAACCCAGCCGACACAAACCCTCGCGTTGCTGGGGTTGCCGGCGTACGCTGGTGTGGGCTCCCGGGGGTGCAACACTCACCTGGGAGTCAGGGCTCCATGTCGGTTCGGGGAATGCGTGCGGGGGGCGGGGCCAGGCTGAGAGTCCAATGTGTGAGAAGGCAGGGCCTAGCCTGGTCGAGCGGCCAATCCATGCGGGGGGTGGGGCTAGGCCGAGCCGAACGGCTAATCCATGCGGGGGGGCGGGGCCAGGCCCAGCTCAGCGGCCAATGCGACGGTTGTCACTGTAACGACATAATTTTGGAGCAAGACAGACAGACAGACAGAATAAGGCAATTATATATATAGACTAGAAGGTGGCCCGATTCTACGCATCGGGTATTCTAGAATTTACGTATTGTGTAGTTCATGTATGATTTTTGTTATAGATATAGATATATATATATATATATATATATATATAGATGTTGTTGTGTGTAGTTACCAAGTGTTTGTGTAGGGCGCTGTACATGTTCTGGGTGTTGTCTGGGTGTGGCGGGGGGTGAGAGCGGTGTTGTATGTGTGTTGCGTTGTTTGTGGAGCGCTGTGTGTCTGTCGCGTTGTGTGTGTGTGTGTTGCGCGGTTTGTGTGGGTGTGGTGTGTTTTGGGGGGAGGTATGTTTTGTGCAATGTGTGTGTTATGCGGTATGTGCGTATATTTATGTATGCCGCGGTGTTTGTGTGTTGGGTGTTGTGTGTGTGCAGCGTTGTCTGTGTGTGTGGGTGTCTGTGTATGGTGGTGTTTGTGGTTCCCTGTGTGTGTATGTGTGTGTGTGTGTGTTGGGGGAGGTGTGCACCTCCCATCGTGCTCCATCCCCCATGCTGCGCACTCCCCATCGTGCTCCATCCTCCATGCTACGCATTCCCCATCATGCTCCATCCTCCATGCTGTGCACTCCCCATCATGCTCCATCCCCCATGCTGCGCACCCCCCATCGTGCTACATCCCCCATGCTGCGCACCCCCCATCGTGCTACATCCCCCATGCTGCGCACCCCCCATCGTGCTACATCCCCCATGCTGCGCACTCCCCATCGTGCTACATCCCCCATGCTGCGCACCCCCCATCGTGCTACATCCCCCATCGTGCTACATCCCCCACGCTGCGCACTCCCCATCGTGCTACATCCCCCATGCTGCGCACCCGCCATCGTGCTCCATCCGCCATGCTGCGCACTCCCCATCGTGCTACATCCGCCATGCTGCGCACTCCCCATTGTGCTACATCCCCCATGCTGCGCACTCCCCATCGTGCTACATCCCCCATGCTGCGAACTCCCCATCGTGCTACATCCCCCATGCTGCGCACTCCCCATCGTGCTACATCCCCCATGCTGCGCACCCCCCATCGTGCTGCATCCCCCATCGTGCTACATCCCCCATGCTGCGCACTCCCCATCGTGCTACATCCCCCATGCTGCGCACCCGCCATCGTGCTCCATCCGCCATGCTGCGCACTCCCCATCGTGCTACATCCCCCATGCTGCGCACTCCCCATCGTGCTACATCCTCCATGCTGCGCACCTCCCCATCGTGCTACATCCCCCATGCTGCGCACTCCCCATCGTGCTACATCCCCCATGCTGCGCACTCCCCATCGTGCTACATCCCCCATGCTGCACACTCCCCATCGTGCTACATCCCCCATGCTGCGCACTCCCCATCGTGCTACATCCCCCATGCTGCGCACTCCCCATCATGCTACATCCCCCATGCTGCGCACTCCCCATCGTGCTACATCCCCCATGCTGCGCACCCCCCATCGTGCTCCATCCCCCATGCTGCGCACCCCCCATCGTGCTACATCCCCCATGCTGCGCACTCCCCATCGTGCTACATCCCCCATGCTGCGCACCCCCCCATCGTGCTCCATCCCCCATGCTGCGCACCCCCCCATCGTGCTACATCCCCCATGCTGCGCACTCCCCATCGTGCTACATCCCCCATGCTGCGCACTCCCCATCGTGCTACATCCCCCATGCTGCGCACTCCATCGTGCTACATCCCCCATGCTGCGCACTCCCCCATCGTGCTACATCCCCCATGCTATAATAGTTCTCCTATTATACTCAGAGAGGAGTATAATAGGAGGACTGTAATAGGAGGAGTAGTCCTGGGGGGAGAGGAGTATAATGCCGGCTCCCTGCACATGTGTACCGGGAGCCGGTGTACACTGGTAACTATGATACACATCGGCTAACCAAGGGACCTTAGTTACCCGATGTGTATAATGGTTACCAGCGTTCACCGGCTCCGTCAAGATCCCAGCATCGCAAGGTTATGTCTGGCGCTGCTGGGATCGTGACGGAGCCGGTGTAGAAGCAAGCGATATCCCAGGATGTTGTGAGTGTGTGGATGTGATGTGTGAGGTGTGTGTGAGAGTGAGTGTGATCTGATGTGTGTGTGTGTACTCACCTGGGAGTCGGAGCTCCGTGTCAGTTGGGCCAGAGCGAGCGTGCATTGCGTGAGGGGGGCGGGGCCTGCAGAGAGCCGGGGCGAGAGGCCAATCCGTGGGGGGGGGGGGGGCCAAGGCGAGCCCAGCGGCCAATCAGCTTTGTGTCACCGTAAGGACACAATTTTGGAGCATGACAGACAGACAGACAGACAGAATAAGGCAATTATATATATAGATTATTTTTTTTATGGGACAACACTGAAGATATGACACTTTAATACAATGTAAAGTAGTGTACAGCTTGTATAACAGTGTTAATTTGGTGTACCCTTTAAATAACTTAACACACAGCCATTAATGTACAAACCACTGGCAACAAAAGTAAGTACACTCCTAACTGAAAATGGCAATATTGTGCCAAAAGTGTCAATATTTTGTGTGGCCATCATTATTTTCAAGCACTGCCTTAACGCTCTTGGGCATGGAGTTCTCTAGAGCTTCATAGGCTGTCACTGGCATCCTCTTACATATATTACTTTGGGGACACAGGTTGCTGGCTGTATATAGCATATAAACCACTATAGAAGTATACACAGATCCACTGACGAGCAAAATGGTAACAATGTTTTGAACTTTGATTTTCAGGCTCCATATCTCACCATCCACTACAGTTTTGAACATGAGACTACCTTACTACCTTCATTTGATATATTTTTATTTATTTATTTTACTCTCTTATACAGTGCTATTAATTCCACAGTACTTTACAGAGGTTATTATCGCTGTTCCCATTGGGGCTAACAATCTGATTTCCCAATCAGAGTGTCTTTGGAGTATGGAAGGAAATCCGAGCACCCAGAGGAAAACCATGCAAACATGGGGAGCACATACAAACACTTTGCAAATGTTGTCCTCGATGGGACATGAACCCAGGATCCCAGCACTGCAAAACTACAATGCTAACCTCTGGGCCACTGTGCCAATCATCTTGCCTATCTCATACATAAACTTCACTTGCAACTATTTAGCAAATGATTAGTTATGCAGATTCTTGTCATGCTCCTGGTGGTGAAAAATATTTTTCTTCCTGTATACTACAAATTACAACCTGTTCTCACACTCCCTAATAGCTCAGTGTGTTATTAGGTTGATTCTCAAGTGAAGGTCACTGGTTCGAATCAAGGAGCAGCAATGGAGATTTTCCAAGAAAAGAGAAACGGCATGATCCAGCTCATCGATAGTGGTCTCTTGGCCAAGGAAATTGACAAACTGCATCATGTGAGGGCTACGACAGTTTCAAGAATAAGAAATTAAGTCCATCCATTCAAAACCCAAGAGGTGGACGTCCAAGTAAAATATCAGAGTCAAGAAGTCATTTCATCACAAGGTCTATCATTTTGAGTGTAACAAATACTGCAGTGAAAGTTGCTCATATGCTTCGTAATAGTGAAATCCTTCCAGACTTCCATGCAAGCACTGTGTGAAGCGTGTTACATAAGTCTGGAATGGTGGCCCGAAAAAAGATGAACGAGCCTTGCCTTCAATATCATCATAAGCCTTGGCTCGAGTTTGCCAAAAAGTACAAAAGTGGACAGGAGAAGACTGGAAATGCGTGATTTGGAGAGATGAGATGAAAGACAATACACTAGGGTCTAATGTGTCTGGAAGAAACAAAGGAAAAAGAGACTAACGGATTGAAAAATTCGGTGGAGGAAGCCTGATGATATGGGATTGTTTCACAGGCAAAGGTGTTGGATACTTGACCAGGATCAATGGTGGTCTCAACGCTGAGCTATATGTGAACATCTTAAAAGACAAGTTACTTTGTACACTTGAGTACTATGGGTATGAAAAGGACGACAGTGTTCCAGCACGACAACAACCTGAAGTATATGCCGAGATTGGTGAAGAAATAGTACAATGACAATGAAGTAGAGGTGCGTTATTGGCCCCCACAGTCCCCAGACCTCAACTCAAACGAATACGTGTGGGTAGAATTGAAGAAAAAACTGTATAAATACTTGAGTTGACCAGTATGCACCATTAAGGTGAATGTGTAGAAGAGACAGAGTACAGACGTGTGTGCACACACATAGCGTGAACACGTATAGACACACGCTGCATACAGATAAGCACATATACAATATACAGACATGTTCACATGCAGTGTACAAACATGTACACACTGCGTATAGATGTGTATACACATACTGCATATAGAAGTGTAAACACTGCGAACAGATGTGTACACACATCATACAGACGTGTTTATACAGCATAGGTGTGTCCACACAAATTGTACAGATGTGTACACACACAGCATACAGATGTGCACTCAGTACACAGACATGTACAGATGTGTATAAACACGCAGCATACAGACAGCCCTGTGCAGCTTGCGCACAACAAGCTGCACGGGGCCGTGTCTGATGGAGCCAACACTGCGCCTGTAAATATGTCAATGTCCGGTCCGGCCACATCACAGTACAGCAGACACGGCCACGCGCAGTTTGCGGAGCATGGCCATGTGTGTTATATGGATGCCATGCAGCAGGCTGGCCCTGTACAGCTGCTGGAAGAGCGGCCCGGGGGGCATTTGACCCAGCCTCTTTAGAGCATGCACAGTACAAATTAAGGAAAAATTGATAAAAACCAAATGGCGGTTCTTTCTGCTGGACCCTATGAACGGTAGAGAAAAGCACCTAGTTTTGTGGACTGTGTAAATTTACACTGATAACCTAGGTTGCGATTCTCTCTCACGGTCGGTTAGACAGAGGGAAAGATCATTCATCTGAATGGGTCGCTGTGCGCAGTCCTAGGGTGTACACATCCAGGTCACATACAACAGAACAGACATTGGAGGTACATGGTGTCGTCTTGGATAAAATATGGCAATTAGAAGAATGTGACTTATTTTTGAAAATAATTAGTCCCAATCAAGGGAGAAAATATACATGATGAATTTTAATGGGGATCCTAAATAATTTCTGGCACCATACAGGTATGTGACTGTGGGGTCTTTTCTGTGACCCCCTGGGGGGGGATGAAATACTGGTATAATAGCTGGTTACCTGAGAGATTAACTACTATGGGGGAAGGCGCACAATCACAGCCTCTGAGGGTGGTCGCATAATATACATGGCTGGTTACCTCAGGGATTATTTACTATGGGGGCAGGCGGACAATCACAGCCTCTGTGGGTGGACGCATAATATACATGGCTGGTTACCGCAGGGATTATTTACTATGGGGGCAGGCGGACAATCACAGCCTCTGTGGGTGGACGCATAATATACATGGCTGGTTACCTCAGGGATTATTTACTATGGGGGCAGGCGGACAATCACAGCCTCTGTGAGTGGACGCATAATATACATGGCTGGTTACCTCAGGGATTATTTACTATGGGGGCAGGCGGATAATCACAGCCTCTGAGGGTGGTCGCATAATATACATGGCTGGTTACCTCAGGGATTATTTACTATGGGGGCAGGCGGACAATCACAGCCTCTGTGGGTGGACGCATAATATACATGGCTGGTTACCTCAGGGATTATTTACTATGGGGGCAGGCGGATAATCACAGCCTCTGTGGGTGGACGCATAATATACATGGCTGGTTACCTCAGGGATTATTTACTATGGGGGCAGGCGCACAATCACAGCCTCTGTGGGTGGACGCATAATATACATGGCTGGTTACCTCAGGGATTATTTACTATGGGGACAGGCGCACAATCACAGCCTCTGTGGGTGGACGCATAATATACATGGCTGGTTACCTCAGGGATTATTTACTATGGCGGCAGGCGGATAATCACAGCCTCTGTGGGTGGACGCATAATATACATGGCTGGTTACCTCAGGGATTATTTACTATGGGGACAGGCGCACAATCACAGCCTCTGCGGGTGGTCGCATAATATACATGGCTGGTTACCTCAGGGATTATTTACTATGGGGACAGGCGCACAATCACAGCCTCTGTGGGTGGACGCATAATATACATGGCTGGTTACCTCAGGGATTATTTACTATGGGGTCAGGCAGATAATCACAGCCTCTGTGGGTGGACGCATAATATACATGGCTGGTTACCTCAGGGATTATTTACTATGGGGGCAGGCGGACAATCACAGCCTCTGTGGGTGGACGCATAATATACATGGCTGGTTACCTCAGGGATTATTTACCATGGGGGCAGGCGGACAATCACAGCCTCTGAGGGTGGTCGCATAATATACATGGCTGGTTACCTCAGGGATTATTTACTATGGGGGCAGGCGGATAATCACAGCCTCTGAGGGTGGACGCATAATATACATGGCTGGTTACCTCAAGGATTATTTACTATGGGGACAGGCGCACAATCACAGCCTCTGAGGGTGGTCGCATAATATACATGGCTGGTTACCTCAGGGATTATTTACTATGGGCGCAGGCGGATGATCACAGCCTCTGAGGGTGGACGCATAATATACATGGCTGGTTACCTCAGGGATTATTTACTATGGGGGCAAACGGACAATCACAGCCTCTGAGGGTGGTCGCATAATATACATGGCTGGTTACCTCAGGGATTATTTAGTATGGGGGCAGGCGGATAATCACAGCCTCTGAGGGTGGTCGCATAATATACATGGCTGGTTACCTCAGGGATTATTTACTATGGGGGCAGGCGGACAATCACAGCCTCTGTGGGTGGACGCATAATATACATGGCTGGTTACCTCAGGGATTATTTACTATGGGGACAGGCGCACAATCACAGCCTCTGCGGGTGGTCGCATAATATACATGGCTGGTTACCTCAGGGATTATTTACTATGGGGACAGGCGCACAATCACAGCCTCTGAGGGTGGTCGCATAATATACATGGCTGGTTACCTCAGGGATTATTTACTATGGGGCAGGCGCACAATCACAGCCTCTGTGGGTGGACGCATAATATACATGGCTGGTTACCTCAGGGATTATTTACTATGGGGGCAGGCGGATAATCACAGCCTCTGTGGGTGGACGCATAATATACATGGCTGGTTACCTCAGGGATTATTTACTATGGGGGCAGGCGCACAATCACAGCCTCTGTGCGTGGTCGCATAATATACATGGCTGGTTACCTCAGGGATTATTTACTATGGGGGCAGGCGGACAATCACAGCCTCTGTGAGTGGACGCATAATATACATGGCTGGTTACCTCAGGGATTATTTACTATGGGGGCAGGCGGATAATCACAGCCTCTGAGGGTGGTCGCATAATATACATGGCTGGTTACCTCAGGGATTATTTACTATGGGGGCAGGCGGACAATCACAGCCTCTGTGGGTGGACGCATAATATACATGGCTGGTTACCTCAGGGATTATTTACTATGGGGGCAGGCGGATAATCACAGCCTCTGTGGGTGGACGCATAATATACATGGCTGGTTACCTCAGGGATTATTTACTATGGGGGCAGGCGCACAATCACAGCCTCTGTGGGTGGACGCATAATATACATGGCTGGTTACCTCAGGGATTATTTACTATGGGGACAGGCGCACAATCACAGCCTCTGTGGGTGGACGCATAATATACATGGCTGGTTACCTCAGGGATTATTTACTATGGCGGCAGGCGGATAATCACAGCCTCTGTGGGTGGACGCATAATATACATGGCTGGTTACCTCAGGGATTATTTACTATGGGGACAGGCGCACAATCACAGCCTCTGCGGGTGGTCGCATAATATACATGGCTGGTTACCTCAGGGATTATTTACTATGGGGACAGGCGCACAATCACAGCCTCTGTGGGTGGACGCATAATATACATGGCTGGTTACCTCAGGGATTATTTACTATGGGGTCAGGCAGATAATCACAGCCTCTGTGGGTGGACGCATAATATACATGGCTGGTTACCTCAGGGATTATTTACTATGGGGGCAGGCGGACAATCACAGCCTCTGTGGGTGGACGCATAATATACATGGCTGGTTACCTCAGGGATTATTTACCATGGGGGCAGGCGGACAATCACAGCCTCTGAGGGTGGTCGCATAATATACATGGCTGGTTACCTCAGGGATTATTTACTATGGGGGCAGGCGGATAATCACAGCCTCTGAGGGTGGACGCATAATATACATGGCTGGTTACCTCAAGGATTATTTACTATGGGGACAGGCGCACAATCACAGCCTCTGAGGGTGGTCGCATAATATACATGGCTGGTTACCTCAGGGATTATTTACTATGGGCGCAGGCGGATGATCACAGCCTCTGAGGGTGGACGCATAATATACATGGCTGGTTACCTCAGGGATTATTTACTATGGGGGCAAACGGACAATCACAGCCTCTGAGGGTGGTCGCATAATATACATGGCTGGTTACCTCAGGGATTATTTAGTATGGGGGCAGGCGGATAATCACAGCCTCTGAGGGTGGTCGCATAATATACATGGCTGGTTACCTCAGGGATTATTTACTATGGGGGCAGGCGGACAATCACAGCCTCTGTGGGTGGACGCATAATATACATGGCTGGTTACCTCAGGGATTATTTACTATGGGGACAGGCGCACAATCACAGCCTCTGCGGGTGGTCGCATAATATACATGGCTGGTTACCTCAGGGATTATTTACTATGGGGACAGGCGCACAATCACAGCCTCTGAGGGTGGTCGCATAATATACATGGCTGGTTACCTCAGGGATTATTTACTATGGGGCAGGCGCACAATCACAGCCTCTGTGGGTGGACGCATAATATACATGGCTGGTTACCTCAGGGATTATTTACTATGGGGGCAGGCGGATAATCACAGCCTCTGTGGGTGGACGCATAATATACATGGCTGGTTACCTCAGGGATTATTTACTATGGGGGCAGGCGCACAATCACAGCCTCTGTGCGTGGTCGCATAATATACATGGCTGGTTACCTCAGGGATTATTTACTATGGGGGCAGGCGGACAATCACAGCCTCTGTGGGTGGACGCATAATATACATGGCTGGTTACCTCAGGGATTATTTACTATGGGGGCAGGCGCACAATCACAGCCTCTGTGCGTGGTCGCATAATATACATGGCTGGTTACCTCAGGGATTATTTACTATGGGGGCAGGCGGACAATCACAGCCTCTGTGGGTGGACGCATAATATACATGGCTGGTTACCGCAGGGATTATTTACTATGGAGGCAGGCGGACAATCACAGCCTCTGTGGGTGGTCGCATAATATACATGGCTGGTTACCTCAGGGATTATTTACTATGGGGACAGGCGCACAATCACAGCCTCTGTGGGTGGACGCATAATATACATGGCTGGTTACCTCAGGGATTATTTACTATGGCCGCAGGCGGATAATCACAGCCTCTGTGGGTGGACGCATAATAAACATGGCTGGTTACCTCAGGGATTATTTACTATGGGGGCAGGCGGACAATCACAGCCTCTGTGGGTGGACGCATAATATACATGGCTGGTTACCGCAGGGATTATTTACTATGGGGGCAGGCGGACAATCACAGCCTCTGTGGGTGGACGCATAATATACATGGCTGGTTACCTCAGGGATTATTTACTATGGGGTCAGGCGGATAATCACAGCCTCTGTGGGTGGACGTATAATATACATGGCTGGTTACCTCAGGGATTATTTACTATGGGGGCAGGCGGATAATCACAGCCTCTGTGGGTGGACGCATAATATACATGGCTGGTTACCTCAGGGATTATTTACTATGGGGACAGGCGCACAATCACAGCCTCTGCGGGTGGTCGCATAATATACATGGCTGGTTACCTCAGGGATTATTTACTATGGGGACAGGCGCACAATCACAGCCTCTGTGGGTGGACGCATAATATACATGGCTGGTTACCGCAGGGATTATTTACTATTGGGGGCAGGCGGACAATCACAGCCCCTGTGGGTGGACGCATAATATACATGGCTGGTTACCTCAGGGATTATTTACTATGGGGTCAGGCGGATAATCACAGCCTCTGTGGGTGGACGCATAATATACATGGCTGGTTACCTCAGGGATTATTTACTATGGGGGCAGGCGGATAATCACAGCCTCTGAGGGTGGTCGCATAATATACATGGCTGGTTACTTCAGGGATTATTTACTATGGGGACAGGCGCACAATCACAGCCTCTGTGGGTGGACGCATAATATACATGGCTGGTTACCGCAGGGATTATTTACTATGGGGGCAGGCGGACAATCACAGCCTCTGTGGGTGGACGCATAATATACATGGCTGGTTACCTCAGGGATTATTTACTATGGGGGCAGGCGGATAATCACAGCCTCTGTGGGTGGACGCATAATATACATAACTGGTTACCTCAGGGATTATTTACTATGGGGGCAGGCGGACAATCACAGCCTCTGTGGGTGGACGCATAATATACATGGCTGGTTACCTCAGGGATTATTTACTATGGGGGCAGGCGGATAATCACAGCCTCTGTGGGTGGACGCATAATATACATGGCTGGTTACCTCAGGGATTATTTACTATGGGGTCACGCGGATAATCACAGCCTCTGTGGGTGGACGCATAATATACATGGCTGGTTACCTCAGGGATTATTTACTATGGAGGCAGGCGGATAATCACAGCCTCTGAGGGTGGTCGCATAATATACATGGCTAGTTACCTCAGGGATTATTTACTATGGGGACAGGCGCACAATCACAGCCTCTGTGGGTGGACGCATAATATACATGGCTGGTTACCTCAGGGATTATTTACTATGGCGGCAGGCGGACAATCACAGCCTCTGTGGGTGGACGCATAATATACATGGCTGGTTACCTCAGGGATTATTTACTATGGGGGCAGGCGGATAATCACAGCCTCTGTGGGTGGACGCATAATATACATAACTGGTTACCTCAGGGATTATTTACTATGGGGGCAGGCGGACAATCACAGCCTCTGTGGGTGGACGCATAATATACATGGCTGGTTACCTCAGGGATTATTTACTATGGGGGCAGGCGGATAATCACAGCCTCTGTGGGTGGACGCATAATATACATGGCTGGTTACCTCAGGGATTATTTACTATGGGGTCACGCGGATAATCACAGCCTCTGTGGGTGGACGCATAATATACATGGCTGGTTACCTCAGGGATTATTTACTATGGAGGCAGGCGGATAATCACAGCCTCTGAGGGTGGTCGCATAATATACATGGCTAGTTACCTCAGGGATTATTTACTATGGGGACAGGCGCACAATCACAGCCTCTGTGGGTGGACGCATAATATACATGGCTGGTTACCTCAGGGATTATTTACTATGGCGGCAGGCGGATAATCACAGCCTCTGTGGGTGGACGCATAATATACATGGCTGGTTACCTCAGGGATTATTTACTATGGGGACAGGCGCACAATCACAGCCTCTGCGGGTGGTCGCATAATATACATGGCTGGTTACCTCAGGGATTATTTACTATGGGGACAGGCACACAATCACAGCCTCTGTGGGTGGACGCATAATATACATGGCTGGTTACCTCAGGGATTATTTACTATGGGGTCAGGCGGATAATCACAGCCTCTGTGGGTGGACGCATAATATACATGGCTGGTTACCTCAGGGATTATTTACTATGGGGGCAGGCGGATAATCACAGCCTCTGAGGGTGGTCGCATAATATACATGGCTGGTTACCTCAGGGATTATTTACTATGGGGACAGGCGCACAATCACAGCCTCTGTGGGTGGACGCATAATATACATGGCTGGTTACCTCAGGGATTATTTACTATGGCGGCAGGCGGATAATCACAGCCTCTGTGGGTGGACGCATAATATACATGGCTGGTTACCTCAGGGATTATTTACTATGGGGACAGGCGCACAATCACAGCCTCTGCGGGTGGTCGCATAATATACATGGCTGGTTACCTCAGGGATTATTTACTATGGGGACAGGCGCACAATCACAGCCTCTGTGGGTGGACGCATAATATACATGGCTGGTTACCTCAGGGATTATTTACTATGGGGTCAGGCAGATAATCACAGCCTCTGTGGGTGGACGCATAATATACATGGCTGGTTACCTCAGGGATTATTTACTATGGGGGCAGGCGGACAATCACAGCCTCTGTGGGTGGACGCATAATATACATGGCTGGTTACCTCAGGGATTATTTACTATGGGGGCAGGCGGATAATCACAGCCTCTGTGGGTGGACGCATAATATACATGGCTGGTTACCTCAGGGATTATTTACTATGGGGTCAGGCAGATAATCACAGCCTCTGTGGGTGGACGCATAATATACATGGCTGGTTACCTCAGGGATTATTTACTATGGGGGCAGGCGGACAATCACAGCCTCTGAGGGTGGTCGCATAATATACATGGCTGGTTACCTCAGGGATTATTTACTATGGGGGCAGGCGGATAATCACAGCCTCTGAGGGTGGACGCATAATATACATGGCTGGTTACCTCAGGGATTATTTACTATGGGGACAGGCGCACAATCACAGCCTCTGAGGGTGGTCGCATAATATACATGGCTGGTTACCTCAGGGATTATTTACTATGGGCGCAGGCGGATGATCACAGCCTCTGAGGGTGGACGCATAATATACATGGATGGTTACCTCAGGGATTATTTACTATGGGGGCAGGCGGACAATCACAGCCTCTGAGGGTGGTTGCATAATATACATGGCTGGTTACCTCAGGGATTATTTAGTATGGGGGCAGGCGGATAATCACAGCCTCTGAGGGTGGTCGCATAATATACATGGCTGGTTACCTCAGGGATTATTTACTATGGGGGCAGGCGGACAATCACAGCCTCTGTGGGTGGACGCATAATATACATGGCTGGTTACCTCAGGGATTATTTACTATGGGGACAGGCCCACAATCACAGCCTCTGCGGGTGGTCGCATAATATACATGGCTGGTTACCTCAGGGATTATTTACTATGGGGACAGGCGCACAATCACAGCCTCTGAGGGTGGTCGCATAATATACATGGCTGGTTACCTCAGGGATTATTTACTATGGGGCAGGCGCACAATCACAGCCTCTGTGGGTGGACGCATAATATACATGGCTGGTTACCTCAGGGATTATTTACTATGGGGGCAGGCGGATAATCACAGCCTCTGAGGGTGGACGCATAATATACATGGCTGGTTACCTCAGGGATTATTTACTATGGGGGCAGGCGGACAATCACAGCCTCTGTGGGTGGACGCATAATATACATGGCTGGTTACCTCAGGGATTATTTACTATGGGGACAGGCGCACAATCACAGCCTCTGCTGGTGGTCGCATAATATACATGGCTGGATACCTCAGGGATTATTTACTATGGGGGCAGGCGAACAATCACAGAGTCTGTGGGTGGACGCATAATATACATGGCTGGTTACCTCAGGGATTATTTACTATGGGGGCAGGCGGATAATCACAGCCTCTGTGGGTGGACGCATAATATACATGGCTGGTTACCTCAGGGATTATTTACTATGGGGTCACGCGGATAATCACAGCCTCTGTGGGTGGACGCATAATATACATGGCTGGTTACCTCAGGGATTATTTACTATGGAGGCAGGCGGATAATCACAGCCTCTGAGGGTGGTCGCATAATATACATGGCTAGTTACCTCAGGGATTATTTACTATGGGGACAGGCGCACAATCACAGCCTCTGTGGGTGGACGCATAATATACATGGCTGGTTACCTCAGGGATTATTTACTATGGCGGCAGGCGGATAATCACAGCCTCTGTGGGTGGACGCATAATATACATGGCTGGTTACCTCAGGGATTATTTACTATGGGGACAGGCGCACAATCACAGCCTCTGCGGGTGGTCGCATAATATACATGGCTGGTTACCTCAGGGATTATTTACTATGGGGACAGGCACACAATCACAGCCTCTGTGGGTGGACGCATAATATACATGGCTGGTTACCTCAGGGATTATTTACTATGGGGTCAGGCGGATAATCACAGCCTCTGTGGGTGGACGCATAATATACATGGCTGGTTACCTCAGGGATTATTTACTATGGGGGCAGGCGGATAATCACAGCCTCTGAGGGTGGTCGCATAATATACATGGCTGGTTACCTCAGGGATTATTTACTATGGGGACAGGCGCACAATCACAGCCTCTGTGGGTGGACGCATAATATACATGGCTGGTTACCTCAGGGATTATTTACTATGGCGGCAGGCGGATAATCACAGCCTCTGAGGGTGGACGCATAATATACATGGCTGGTTACCTCAGGGATTATTTACTATGGGGACAGGCGCACAATCACAGCCTCTGAGGGTGGTCGCATAATATACATGGCTGGTTACCTCAGGGATTATTTACTATGGGCGCAGGCGGATGATCACAGCCTCTGAGGGTGGACGCATAATATACATGGCTGGTTACCTCAGGGATTATTTACTATGGGGGCAGGCGGACAATCACAGCCTCTGAGGGTGGTCGCATAATATACATGGCTGGTTACCTCAGGGATTATTTAGTATGGGGGCAGGCGGATAATCACAGCCTCTGAGGGTGGTCGCATAATATACATGGCTGGTTACCTCAGGGATTATTTACTATGGGGGCAGGCGGACAATCACAGCCTCTGTGGGTGGACGCATAATATACATGGCTGGTTACCTCAGGGATTATTTACTATGGGGACAGGCGCACAATCACAGCCTCTGTGGGTGGACGCATAATATACATGGCTGGTTACCTCAGGGATTATTTACTATGGGGTCAGGCAGATAATCACAGCCTCTGTGGGTGGACGCATAATATACATGGCTGGTTACCTCAGGGATTATTTACTATGGGGGCAGGCGGACAATCACAGCCTCTGTGGGTGGACGCATAATATACATGGCTGGTTACCTCAGGGATTATTTACTATGGGGGCAGGCGGATAATCACAGCCTCTGTGGGTGGACGCATAATATACATGGCTGGTTACCTCAGGGATTATTTACTATGGGGTCAGGCAGATAATCACAGCCTCTGTGGGTGGACGCATAATATACATGGCTGGTTACCTCAGGGATTATTTACTATGGGGGCAGGCGGACAATCACAGCCTCTGAGGGTGGTCGCATAATATACATGGCTGGTTACCTCAGGGATTATTTACTATGGGGGCAGGCGGATAATCACAGCCTCTGAGGGTGGACGCATAATATACATGGCTGGTTACCTCAGGGATTATTTACTATGGGGACAGGCGCACAATCACAGCCTCTGAGGGTGGTCGCATAATATACATGGCTGGTTACCTCAGGGATTATTTACTATGGGCGCAGGCGGATGATCACAGCCTCTGAGGGTGGACGCATAATATACATGGATGGTTACCTCAGGGATTATTTACTATGGGGGCAGGCGGACAATCACAGCCTCTGAGGGTGGTTGCATAATATACATGGCTGGTTACCTCAGGGATTATTTAGTATGGGGGCAGGCGGATAATCACAGCCTCTGAGGGTGGTCGCATAATATACATGGCTGGTTACCTCAGGGATTATTTACTATGGGGGCAGGCGGACAATCACAGCCTCTGTGGGTGGACGCATAATATACATGGCTGGTTACCTCAGGGATTATTTACTATGGGGACAGGCCCACAATCACAGCCTCTGCGGGTGGTCGCATAATATACATGGCTGGTTACCTCAGGGATTATTTACTATGGGGACAGGCGCACAATCACAGCCTCTGAGGGTGGTCGCATAATATACATGGCTGGTTACCTCAGGGATTATTTACTATGGGGCAGGCGCACAATCACAGCCTCTGTGGGTGGACGCATAATATACATGGCTGGTTACCTCAGGGATTATTTACTATGGGGGCAGGCGGATAATCACAGCCTCTGAGGGTGGACGCATAATATACATGGCTGGTTACCTCAGGGATTATTTACTATGGGGGCAGGCGGACAATCACAGCCTCTGTGGGTGGACGCATAATATACATGGCTGGTTACCTCAGGGATTATTTACTATGGGGACAGGCGCACAATCACAGCCTCTGCTGGTGGTCGCATAATATACATGGCTGGTTACCTCAGGGATTATTTACTATGGGGGCAGGCGAACAATCACAGAGTCTGTGGGTGGACGCATAATATACATGGCTGGTTACCTCAGGGATTATTTACTATGGGGGCAGGCGGATAATCACAGCCTCTGTGGGTGGACGCATAATATACATGGCTGGTTACCTCAGGGATTATTTACTATGGGGTCACGCGGATAATCACAGCCTCTGTGGGTGGACGCATAATATACATGGTTGGTTACCTCAGGGATTATTTACTATGGAGGCAGGCGGATAATCACAGCCTCTGAGGGTGGTCGCATAATATACATGGCTAGTTACCTCAGGGATTATTTACTATGGGGACAGGCGCACAATCACAGCCTCTGTGGGTGGACGCATAATATACATGGCTGGTTACCTCAGGGATTATTTACTATGGCGGCAGGCGGATAATCACAGCCTCTGTGGGTGGACGCATAATATACATGGCTGGTTACCTCAGGGATTATTTACTATGGGGACAGGCGCACAATCACAGCCTCTGCGGGTGGTCGCATAATATACATGGCTGGTTACCTCAGGGATTATTTACTATGGGGACAGGCACACAATCACAGCCTCTGTGGGTGGACGCATAATATACATGGCTGGTTACCTCAGGGATTATTTACTATGGGGTCAGGCGGATAATCACAGCCTCTGTGGGTGGACGCATAATATACATGGCTGGTTACCTCAGGGATTATTTACTATGGGGGCAGGCGGATAATCACAGCCTCTGAGGGTGGTCGCATAATATACATGGCTGGTTACCTCAGGGATTATTTACTATGGGGACAGGCGCACAATCACAGCCTCTGTGGGTGGACGCATAATATACATGGCTGGTTACCTCAGGGATTATTTACTATGGCGGCAGGCGGATAATCACAGCCTCTGAGGGTGGACGCATAATATACATGGCTGGTTACCTCAGGGATTATTTACTATGGGGACAGGCGCACAATCACAGCCTCTGAGGGTGGTCGCATAATATACATGGCTGGTTACCTCAGGGATTATTTACTATGGGCGCAGGCGGATGATCACAGCCTCTGAGGGTGGACGCATAATATACATGGCTGGTTACCTCAGGGATTATTTACTATGGGGGCAGGCGGACAATCACAGCCTCTGAGGGTGGTCGCATAATATACATGGCTGGTTACCTCAGGGATTATTTAGTATGGGGGCAGGCGGATAATCACAGCCTCTGAGGGTGGTCGCATAATATACATGGCTGGTTACCTCAGGGATTATTTACTATGGGGGCAGGCGGACAATCACAGCCTCTGTGGGTGGACGCATAATATACATGGCTGGTTACCTCAGGGATTATTTACTATGGGGACAGGCCCACAATCACAGCCTCTGCGGGTGGTCGCATAATATACATGGCTGGTTACCTCAGGGATTATTTACTATGGGGGCAGGCGCACAATCACAGCCTCTGTGGGTGGACGCATAATATACATGGCTGGTTACCTCAGGGATTATTTACTATGGGGGCAGGCGGATAATCACAGCCTCTGAGGGTGGACGCATAATATACATGGCTGGTTACCTCAGGGATTATTTACTATGGGGGCAGGCGGACAATCACAGCCTCTGTGGGTGGACGCATAATATACATGGCTGGTTACCTCAGGGATTATTTACTATGGGGACAGGCGCACAATCACAGCCTCTGTGGGTGGACGCATAATATACATGGCTGGTTACCTCAGGGATTATTTACTATGGGGTCAGGCAGATAATCACAGCCTCTGTGGGTGGACGCATAATATACATGGCTGGTTACCTCAGGGATTATTTACTATGGGGGCAGGCGGACAATCACAGCCTCTGTGGGTGGACGCATAATATACATGGCTGGTTACCTCAGGGATTATTTACTATGGGGGCAGGCGGATAATCACAGCCTCTGTGGGTGGACGCATAATATACATGGCTGGTTACCTCAGGGATTATTTACTATGGGGTCAGGCAGATAATCACAGCCTCTGTGGGTGGACGCATAATATACATGGTGGTTACCTCAGGGATTATTTACTATGGGGGCAGGCGGACAATCACAGCCTCTGAGGGTGGTCGCATAATATACATGGCTGGTTACCTCAGGGATTATTTACTATGGGGGCAGGCGGATAATCACAGCCTCTGAGGGTGGACGCATAATATACATGGCTGGTTACCTCAGGGATTATTTACTATGGGGACAGGCGCACAATCACAGCCTCTGAGGGTGGTCGCATAATATACATGGCTGGTTACCTCAGGGATTATTTACTATGGGCGCAGGCGGATGATCACAGCCTCTGAGGGTGGACGCATAATATACATGGATGGTTACCTCAGGGATTATTTACTATGGGGGCAGGCGGACAATCACAGCCTCTGAGGGTGGTCGCATAATATACATGGCTGGTTACCTCAGGGATTATTTAGTATGGGGGCAGGCGGATAATCACAGCCTCTGAGGGTGGTCGCATAATATACATGGCTGGTTACCTCAGGGATTATTTACTATGGGGGCAGGCGGACAATCACAGCCTCTGTGGGTGGACGCATAATATACATGGCTGGTTACCTCAGGGATTATTTACTATGGGGACAGGCCCACAATCACAGCCTCTGCGGGTGGTCGCATAATATACATGGCTGGTTACCTCAGGGATTATTTACTATGGGGACAGGCGCACAATCACAGCCTCTGAGGGTGGTCGCATAATATACATGGCTGGTTACCTCAGGGATTATTTACTATGGGGCAGGCGCACAATCACAGCCTCTGTGGGTGGACGCATAATATACATGGCTGGTTACCTCAGGGATTATTTACTATGGGGGCAGGCGGATAATCACAGCCTCTGAGGGTGGACGCATAATATACATGGCTGGTTACCTCAGGGATTATTTACTATGGGGGCAGGCGGACAATCACAGCCTCTGTGGGTGGACGCATAATATACATGGCTGGTTACCTCAGGGATTATTTACTATGGGGACAGGCGCACAATCACAGCCTCTGCTGGTGGTCGCATAATATACATGGCTGGTTACCTCAGGGATTATTTACTATGGGGGCAGGCGAACAATCACAGAGTCTGTGGGTGGACGCATAATATACATGGCTGGTTACCTCAGGGATTATTTACTATGGGGGCAGGCGGATAATCACAGCCTCTGTGGGTGGACGCATAATATACATGGCTGGTTACCTCAGGGATTATTTACTATGGGGTCACGCGGATAATCACAGCCTCTGTGGGTGGACGCATAATATACATGGCTGGTTACCTCAGGGATTATTTACTATGGAGGCAGGCGGATAATCACAGCCTCTGAGGGTGGTCGCATAATATACATGGCTAGTTACCTCAGGGATTATTTACTATGGGGACAGGCGCACAATCACAGCCTCTGTGGGTGGACGCATAATATACATGGCTGGTTACCTCAGGGATTATTTACTATGGCGGCAGGCGGATAATCACAGCCTCTGTGGGTGGACGCATAATATACATGGCTGGTTACCTCAGGGATTATTTACTATGGGGACAGGCGCACAATCACAGCCTCTGCGGGTGGTCGCATAATATACATGGCTGGTTACCTCAGGGATTATTTACTATGGGGACAGGCACACAATCACAGCCTCTGTGGGTGGACGCATAATATACATGGCTGGTTACCTCAGGGATTATTTACTATGGGGTCAGGCGGATAATCACAGCCTCTGTGGGTGGACGCATAATATACATGGCTGGTTACCTCAGGGATTATTTACTATGGGGGCAGGCGGATAATCACAGCCTCTGAGGGTGGTCGCATAATATACATGGCTGGTTACCTCAGGGATTATTTACTATGGGGACAGGCGCACAATCACAGCCTCTGTGGGTGGACGCATAATATACATGGCTGGTTACCTCAGGGATTATTTACTATGGCGGCAGGCGGATAATCACAGCCTCTGAGGGTGGACGCATAATATACATGGCTGGTTACCTCAGGGATTATTTACTATGGGGACAGGCGCACAATCACAGCCTCTGAGGGTGGTCGCATAATATACATGGCTGGTTACCTCAGGGATTATTTACTATGGGCGCAGGCGGATGATCACAGCCTCTGAGGGTGGACGCATAATATACATGGCTGGTTACCTCAGGGATTATTTACTATGGGGGCAGGCGGACAATCACAGCCTCTGAGGGTGGTCGCATAATATACATGGCTGGTTACCTCAGGGATTATTTAGTATGGGGGCAGGCGGATAATCACAGCCTCTGAGGGTGGTCGCATAATATACATGGCTGGTTACCTCAGGGATTATTTACTATGGGGGCAGGCGGACAATCACAGCCTCTGTGGGTGGACGCATAATATACATGGCTGGTTACCTCAGGGATTATTTACTATGGGGACAGGCCCACAATCACAGCCTCTGCGGGTGGTCGCATAATATACATGGCTGGTTACCTCAGGGATTATTTACTATGGGGGCAGGCGCACAATCACAGCCTCTGTGGGTGGACGCATAATATACATGGCTGGTTACCTCAGGGATTATTTACTATGGGGGCAGGCGGATAATCACAGCCTCTGAGGGTGGACGCATAATATACATGGCTGGTTACCTCAGGGATTATTTACTATGGGGACAGGCGCACAATCACAGCCTCTGCTGGTGGTCGCATAATATACATGGCTGGTTACCTCAGGGATTATTTACTATGGGGGCAGGCGGACAATCACAGCCTCTGAGGGTGGTCGCATAATATACATGGCTGGTTACCTCAGGGATTATTTACTATGGGGGCAGGCGAACAATCACAGCCTCTGCGGGTGGGACGACAAAATGCTGGCATAATGGCTGGTTTACCTGAGGGCTTATTTGTTTGCTAGAGAACAATCACAGCCTCTGCGGGTGGTCGCATACAATACATGGCTGGTTACCTCCTGAGGCTTATTTACTGTGGGGGCAGTGCCAGACAATCACTACCGCCTACTGCACAAATACCACACACTGGGCCGCTCGGGCGGGAAACGTCACGTGACCTCGAGCTGATCCTCCCCACAGACTCTAGCACTGTCGTCATAGCGGTGTTCTCAGACGTCGTTACACCACTGACTGGAGTACAGAGCTCGGTGCAACATGTCTGACTGGGTGGAAGAGTATGACAGCGGCAGTGCGGCGACAACGACCAAGCAATGGGCACCACCGGCCAAGAACGAATGGAGAGAGCCGGCATGGAATAGGCCAGAACCGCGCGGCCGGAGGAGAGGGGACGGCGGCCATTTCCAGCAATCAAATAGACAGCCTGGCAAGGGGACAATGGAGTTCAGACGAAAGGAGAGCGGCCAGGACTCCTCAACTAAACCCCTGTGTTTCCCCCTGGACAGCGCAATGATCGGAAAAGTGATAGGTGAGCAGCGGCAGCGCCTATCAGCCGCGGCCAGCATTGTCTGCCGAGTGTAAGGGGTTACATGGCCCGGATCCGAGCTCTGGGCTGTGCATTGTCTGCCGAGTGTAAGGGGTTACATGGCCCGGATCCGAGCTCTGGGCTGTGCATTGTCTGCCGAGTGTTTCATGGCCCGGATCCGAGCTCTGGGCTGTGCATTGTCTGCCGAGTGTTTCATGGCCCGGATCCGAGCTCTGGGCTGTGCATTGTCTGCCGAGTGTTTCATGGCCCGGATCCGAGCTCTGGGCTGGGCATTGTCTGCCGAGTGTTTCATGGCCCGGATCCGAGCTCTGGGCTGGGCATTGTCTGCCGAGTGTTTCATGGCCCGGATCCGAGCTCTGGGCTGGGCATTGTCTGCCGAGTGTTTCATGGCCCGGATCCGAGCTCTGGGCTGGGCATTGTCTGCCGAGTGTTTCATGGCCCGGATCCGAGCTCTGGGCTGTGCATTGTCTGCCGAGTGTTTCATGGCCCGGATCCGAGCTCTGGGCTGTGCATTGTCTGCCGAGTGTTTCATGGCCCGGATCCGAGCTCTGGGCTGTGCATTGTCTGCCGAGTGTTTCATGGCCCGGATCCGAGCTCTGGGCTGTGCATTGTCTGCCGAGTGTTTCATGGCCCGGATCCGAGCTCTGGGCTGTGCATTGTCTGCCGAGTGTTTCATGGCCCGGATCCGAGCTCTGGGCTGTGCATTGTCTGCCGAGTGTTTCATGGCCCGGATCCGAGCTCTGGGCTGTGCATTGTCTGCCGAGTGTTTCATGGCCCGGATCCGAGCTCTGGGCTGGGCATTGTCTGCCGAGTGTTTCATGGCCCGGATCCGAGCTCTGGGCTGTGCATTGTCTGCCGAGTGTTTCATGGCCCGGATCCGAGCTCTGGGCTGTGCATTGTCTGCCGAGTGTTTCATGGCCCGGATCCGAGCTCTGGGCTGGGCATTGTCTGCCGAGTGTTTCATGGCCCGGATCCGAGCTCTGGGCTGGGCATTGTCTGCCGAGTGTTTCATGGCCCGGATCCGAGCTCTGGGCTGGGCATTGTCTGCCGAGTGTTTCATGGCCCGGATCCGAGCTCTGGGCTGGGCATTGTCTGCCGAGTGTTTCATGGCCCGGATCCGAGCTCTGGGCTGGGCATTGTCTGCCGAGTGTTTCATGGCCCGGATCCGAGCTCTGGGCTGGGCATTGTCTGCCGAGTGTTTCATGGCCCGGATCCGAGCTCTGGGCTGTGCATTGTCTGCCGAGTGTTTCATGGCCCGGATCCGAGCTCTGGGCTGTGCATTGTCTGCCGAGTGTTTCATGGCCCGGATCCGAGCTCTGGGCTGTGCATTGTCTGCCGAGTGTTTCATGGCCCGGATCCGAGCTCTGGGCTGTGCATTGTCTGCCGAGTGTTTCATGGCCCGGATCCGAGCTCTGGGCTCTGTATTTGGCTGTGTGCTCACGATCAGGGTTCACGCTGTTTTGGACGCAGTGTTTGCCCTGCATCCAAAACGCTGCATTTTACAGTACAAGCACAGTAGATGCGAATTTTAGGAATCCCATGTCCACTGTGCTTGTTTATCCCACATTGATAACTGACATGCCATGCGGCTTCCCAAGCCGCAGCATGTCAATTCTTTGCTGCCGAGACGTAAGTGTTCTCCGCTGGGAGAACACAAGTGATAAACTGCAACTGCCCGCGCCCGGATCGTGGGCACGAGCAGCTGTGGTCTCCTACGGAGGACACTCGTGGTCCTCGTGTGCACATACCCTAAGGCGTTACATGGTCTGGATATGAGCTCTTTGCTGTGCATTGTCTGCAGAGTCGAAGGGTATGTACACACTCCGCATTAGACCGCAGCTGCTTGTGCCCACGATCTGGGCTCGGTCCGTTGCGGTTTCGCTGTGTGAACACTTGTGTCACTACAGCAACGAATTGACATGCTGTGGTGCGGGTAGCTGCATTGCAGGTCAGTTTTTGCTGCAGGCAAAACATGCACAGTGGACATTGGATTTCTAGAAATCTCATCCACTGTGCTTGTACTGTACACCGCAGCGAAAACATGCTGCATCCAAAACGCTGCGAACCCTGATCGTGGCCACGCAGCCTAAGGCGTTGCTCTCTGCTGTGCATTGCCTGCCGAATGTTTCATGGCCTGGATCCGATCCGTTGCTAAGATGTCCTGCATACTCTGTATGGTAAATCAAAGGGACCCGTAAAATAACAAACGTCCAGCAGGGTCAATTGGGGTTGAAGAGCAGGCACTAGATTACCAGGGATCATGTTTGTGAGTTTATATTATTAACTTTACTGTGATGATTCTGGTGTGTGTGTTGTGGTTTTTTTGTTTTTTATTTGTTTGTTTTTTTCCCATTAACTCCTGTCCAGGTTTCCTAATGACCCAGTGTAGAGGTTCGTTTGATCATGTCATGGTCACAAACTATGAAAATCTAGAGAACTGCACGAAAAACTGGTATTGTTAATAACTGCTATAAGGTGACCCTTTATCCTGGCACTGAAAACTGACTACAGTGGAACCTTGGTTAACGAGAACAATCCGTTCTGGGACTGTGCTTGTTAGGCTTGAGCTCTGCGGCTCAATCCGGCTGTACAAGCTATGCAACGGATGCGGTGAAAACACCGCATCCTTTGCATAAGTTTTTCCCTTGTGGCCTGTCCGGTTTTTGCCGCTTGCGGCATGCTACTGAGCATGCGCAGTGGCAAAAACCGCATGCGGCGGCCGGATGCAGTTTTTGCCGCATCCAGCCGCCATAGGCATGCATTGAAAAATGCGGCGCGATGCGGGGTTTTTTTGCCACACGAAGAAACGTGCTAGGCAACGTTCCATCCGGCCGCCGCATCGGCTAAATCTGCCGCATGCGGCAAAAACCGGATGGAACGCAAGGCCATGCGGCACTAATTAAAGTCTATGCAGAAAAAACGCAACCGGCAGCAAAAAAAACGGTTGCGATTTTCCTGCAAAGTGCCGGAGTGTGCCGCATTGCAGAAACCGGAGGTGTGAAAGCAGCCTTAACCAAGTTACTCGTTCAGCAAAGCAAGATTTCCCATAGGGAATCATTGCAATGCAGACTATTCGTTCCACAACTTGTTAAATGTCCCATCCTGGTCCCCTATTGTGTCATTCCACACACGTACAACACGCACATATTATACTCACCTTACCTTCCGTTCCATCGCCGGTCTGCTGGGACTTGCTGTTCGCTAGTACGGGCTGTGTATCTGGTAACCATCACGACGAGGGAGGAACTTCCGCACCCAGAGCGCTGACGTCAAAGGCAGGAGCCGCTTGCCTCTGATTGGCCAGCGCGCGCTGCCTTTGAGTAGCATCTGACAGCCGAAGTTCCTGCTTCGTCACTGTGGTTGCCAATACACATCCTGGAGCGTCGAACTACAGGACCCAGGAGGCCGGCGATGGAACGGAAGGTAAGGTGAGCATAATACTGTGCGTGCGTGTTTGTTTGTGCGTGCTTGTGTGCGTTTGTGTGGACGGCGAGAGCAGGTCAGAGCGCAGTGGATGTACAGAACTGTAAGTGTGTGCGGTGAGGATTTTGCTCGTACAGCAAAGCTTTCTCATAAACAGTTACAAATTTACAGAAAGCTTTGCTTGATAAACGAAATTCTCGTTAAGTGGGTTACTCGTTAAGCGAGGTTCCACTGTATATATTTGTTGTGTAATCACACTTGCGAGTCACTCTCATTGGCATCACCCGGCACGGCCGCACACTCTCCGGACAGGAACTTTTCAGCTGCATAGATATATATGCATTCGACACGCTCCTGTCAGAGTGTGCGGCCGTGTCGGGTGATGCCGATGTGAGTCACTCGCAAGTGTAACGCTGGCCTTACTTGGTACCACATGCTACCCAGTGCCTCCTCCACTGAGAATTGTGTTCCTGGGTCACGTGCATTCAAGATTGCTGTTGGAGTGGTAAGACTGAATGATGACGCAAAGGCAAGGGTAGCCTGGATCAGACTAAACAACTTTCTCATACAGTGTGGCTGCCATCTTGAATGAGGGAGGACTGGAATACCTTTCTCTGCAGAAGGCATTAGGGAGGGTGATTACTTGGCAAATGTATAGCCATCTTTCAGTGTGGAGGGTTACTTTACCTTGGATCAGTTTAAAGTTCTAATAGAGAAGTAAGCACAGGCCATTGTATGGGACCTAGCGCTCTGAAGAGCCAGACTTTTAGAATAAGAACTCTAAAGGTACCGTCACACATAACGAGATCGCTAGCGAGATCGCTGCTGAGTCACTGTTTTGGTGACGAAACAGCGATCCCGTTAGCGATCTCGTTATGTGTGACACCTACCAGCGATCAGGCCCCTGCTGTGAGATCTCTAGTTGTTGCAGAATGGTCCAGGCCATTTTCTTCAAAGGTGATGTCCTGCTGGGCAGCACACATCGCTGTGTTTGACACTGTGTGACAGGGTCACAGTGACTGCTGAGATCGTTATACAGGTCGCTACTGCGACCTGTATTGTTCCTGCATCGCTGGTAAGATCTGACTGTGTGACATCTCACCTGCGACCTCTGAGCGACTTACCTGAGAACCCTATTAGGTCGCATCGTTTTCGGGATCGCTGGTAAGTCGTTGTGTGTGACTGTACCTTAAGGATCGTTTTTTGAGAACTTCCTTTGTTTACATATGTAAATGAGGTGCTCAGAGCATTGTGTATGGGGCCAGACAGACTGGCTAATCCTTACTTCCATAGTCTGCCCACCACTGCCTGCTAAAGTAAGCAGCAAACTGCAAGGAAGAATGCTTTGATTTTCAGGGCTCGCCTTTGGAACTCCTTGTTTACGGATGAACATGAAAAGTTTTCTCAAACTATGGTTATTTGGATACCTACTTCTGAGCAGACAGTTGCCTTTTAACCTGTTCACGACACGTGATGGATCGTGTGAGGTTAATTCCTGCCGTGGGCAGTCCGCAGCAATCCGTGCACATCTCAGCTGATTTCAACAGCTGACGTGTGCCTGCTAGGCGTGAGTGGAATCACTTTCACCCGCGCCTATTAACCTCTTAGGGTACTTTCACACTTGCGTTCAGCGGAGTCCGTCACTATGGAGAATAGCGCAGTCCGTTAACGCACTGCGCTATTTTCCATAGCTGAGCTGAGCGCTCGCCCTGCCGGCATTCCCGGCCGCCGGCTATTGAGAGCGCTCAGCTGAGCGCCCGGCCGCCGGCTATTGAGAGCGCTCAGCTGAGCGCCCGGCCGCCGGCTATTGAGAGCGCTCAGCTGAGCGCCCGGCCGCCGGCTATTGAGAGCGCTCAGCTGAGCGCCCGGCCGCCGGCTATTGAGAGCGCTCAGCTGAGCGCCCGGCCGCCGGCTATTGAGAGCGCTCAGCTGAGCGCCCGGCCGCCGGCTATTGAGAACGCTCAGCTGAGCGCCCGGCCGCCGGCTATTGAGAGCGCTCAGCTGAGCGCCCGGCTGCCGGCTATTGAGAGCGCTCAGCTGAGCGCCCGGCCGCCGGCTATTGAGAGCGATCAGCTGATCGTTCACAATAGTCTGCTGCCGGTAAAACTGTAAGGCTATGTGCGCACGTATGCGTATTACATGCAGTTACGCTGCGCTTTGTAGCGCAGCATAACTGCATGCGTCCTGCGTCCCTTGCATAATCTATGGAGATTGTGCAGGGGCCGTGCGCACGTGGCGTCTTAGAGCGCAGCGCTTCGGCTGCTGCCCGAAGCGCGCATTCTAAGAAGTGACATGTCACTTCTTCCGTGCGCTTTGCCGGCAGCTCCTGCTCTGTCTATGGCAGGACCTGCATACAGAGCGCACGATCTCTGCCGGCACCATGCGCTTCAGAACGGAGCTTTTCAGCTGCGCTCTGAAGCGCACCTTTTAGGTGCTGTGCAGAGCGCACACGTGCACACATAGCCTAAAGAGTAATAAAAAAAAAAGCTTTCTGTTGTTTTGTACGATCCGTAGCATCTGTTGTGCCACTATATGCAACGCATCCATTGCATCCGTCACACAACGCAATGCTACGGAAGCCATTTAACGCAAGTGTGAAACTAGCCTTACATCTCGCTGCCAAAATCTGACAGCGAGATGTAAATGCGTGCAGCCATAAGGATAACTTTCCTACCCCCATCAGAAGTCACGTGACGTGATTTACGTGAGTTCCGGTGGTTGCCATGGTAGAACAGGGTCATGTGATGACTGCTGTAGCTATCATGATTCACTCTCTCTCACAGAGGGCAGAGTGCCGTGTGTGAGAGTAAGGCTATGTGCGCACTAGAAATGTGAATTTTCTCAAGAAAATTTCTTGAGAAACTTCTGCCAGTGAAAGATTTCCGGACCTGCGGAAAAAATCCGCACCAAATCCGCATGCGGTTTTGCCGCGGATTTACCGCAGGTTTGTCCCTGCAATAAATAATAAAGATAATCGATAGACAGATAATGGATAGAGGGAAAGATGGATAGATGAATAGATAGATAGATAGAGGGATAGATAGATGAATGGATAGATAGAGGGATAGATAGATGAATAGATGAATAGATAGATAGAGGGATAGATAGATGAATAGATAGATGAATAGATAGATAGATAGAGGGATAGATAGAGGGATAGATAGATAGATAGATAGATAGATGAATAGATAGATAGATAGAGGGATAGATAGAGGGATAGATGGATAGATAGATAGAGGGATAGATAGATGAGAAAAACCTATATAATGTTCCACCTCCCTGCATTTTCTAAGCTGGCACCCTTTAGTGACTTTCATGTGGCACTAAAGGGTGCTTAGCCTTGTATTTAGCCATAAAATAAATAAATAATAAAAAAAAAAACGACGTGAGGTCCCCCCATTTTTTGTAGCCAGCTAGGGTAAAGCAGACGGCTGCAGCCTGCAGACCACCGCTGGCAGCTTCACCTTGGCTGATAATCCAAAAGAGTGGGCACCCCACGCTGTTATTTTAAATTATATAAATAATTTAAAACAAAAAACGTGCGGTCCCCCCCATATTGGATCACCAGCCAAGGTAAAGCGGACAGCTGGGGTCTGATATTCTCAGACTAGGGAGGTCCACTGTTATTGGACACTCCCCAGCCTAAAAATAGCAGGCCGCAGCCGCCCCAGAAGTGGCGCATCCATTAGACGTGCCAATCCTGGCGCTTTGCCCCAGCTCATCCCGCGCCCTGGTGCGTTGGCAAACGGGGTAATATATGGGGTTGATGCCAGATGTGTAATGTCACCTGGCATCAAGCCCTGGGGTTGGTGAGGTCAGGCGTCTATCAGATACCCGACATCACCAACCCAGTCAGTAATAATAAAAAAATAGACAACAAAAAAAGTTTTATTTGAAAAAACACTCCCCACATAGCCTCTTTAACCAATTTATTGAAAAGAACAATCAATCCACGTCCGGCGTAATCCAATAAGGGGGGGGTCCCACGGCGATCCATACCATAGTCGCTGTCCCAGTCAATGAAGAACAGAATGTTCCCCATTGGCTGGGAGAGCTGTGCAGTGACCTGAGCTAACATCAATAGGTCAGCTCAGGTCACTGCAGGGGATGACTAGCGCTGCCATCAGGAGCATAGATGAGATCATTACCTTCTGTGATCATCTCCTGCACTGCTGATGTCAGCGCTGTCACTGACTTCTATGCCCGCCGCGTTGTCAGAAGTATCGCGAGAGCCCGTGACGTCACCGCTAGTGACAGTCTCGGGCCGCTCGCGAGACGGGCATAGACAGCAGTGACAGCGCTGACGTCAGGAGGCAGGAGATCGTCACAGCAGGTAATGATCTCACCTCCTGACAGCAGCGATCGTCATCCCCGCGGCTCCCAGCACTGCAGGATGTCAGTGTCTGCCTGCGCTGCCGCGTGACAGGCTGCTGACACTGCGGGCAGACACTGACACCCTGCAGTGCAGGCAGCCGCGAGGCCGGAGCAGGACACAGACTGCACAGGACAGACCTGGAGGTCGCACGGAAGTGCTTCTGTGCGGCGTCCAGGGAGTGTGACGTGTGTTTACTCTGCTCCGCTTCCTCTTCCTGGCATAATGACATCGCTTCCTGCAAAACCGCAGGCAGCGATGAGCATTCCCGCAGGTAAATCGCGGCTATTCCGGGGGTATACCGCACATCATTGCTACCTGCGGAATACCGCAGGTACCTGCGGAAATTAATGGACATGCACATTTTCTCAAGAAAGTTTCTCGAGAAAATTTTCTTGAGAAAAATCCGCACAGTGCGCACAGCTATTTTTTTTTTTCTCATTGAATTTCATGGGAAATGTCTGCACAAAGATTGCAGACATTTCTCAAGAAATTTCCGGGGCAAATCCGCGGGTAAATCCGCAGGTAAAAAGCTCTAGTGCGCACATAGCCTAAGGCTATGTGCGCACTTACCGGATTTTGCCGCGGATTTTTTGCGGTTTTGCTGCATGTTTCGCTGCAGAAAATGTTCATAACATCTCTGCAGTGATTCACCAGCAAAACCTATGGGCAAAAAAAATCCTGTGCGCACTAGGCGGAATTTGACAGCTGCATGTTTTGCTGCGGGATTCCCGCAGCAAAAACAATTGCATGTCAATTCTTTTCCGCACATCGCTGCGGGATTTCACTACATTGACTCCAATGTTAATCGTGAAATCCCGCAGGGAATAACGCAGGCAGCAAATTCTGTGCGGTTCACTGCGTTTTCCTGCGTTATTCCCTGCGGTATTTTGCGGTTTACCTCCGGTAATGTACATCGCTTGTCTGCGGTTTTGCAGGGAAGTGAAGTCATTACAGGAAGCGGAAGCAGAGCAGAGAGTAAACACACACACATATCAGATACACACAGACATAGATCACAGACATAGATCACAGACATAGAACACAGACACATAGAACACAGACACATAGAACACAGACACATAGAACACAGACACATAGAACACAGACACATAGAACACAGACACATAGAACACAGACACATAGAACACAGACACATAGAACACAGACACATAGAACACAGACACATAGAACACAGACACATAGAACACAGACACATAGAACACAGACACATAGAACACAGACACATAGAACACAGACACATAGAACACAGACACATAGAACACAGACACATAGAACACAGACACATAGAACACAGACACATAGAACACAGACACATAGAACACAGACACATAGAACACAGACACATAGAACACAGACACATAGAACACAGACACATAGAACACAGACACATAGAACACAGACACATAGAACACAGACACATAGAACACAGACACATAGAACACAGACACATAGAACACAGACACATAGAACACAGACACATAGAACACAGACACATAGAACACAGACACATAGAACACAGACACATAGAACACAGACACATAGAACACAGACACATAGAACACAGACACATAGAACACAGACACATAGAACACAGACACATAGAACACAGACACATAGAACACAGACACATAGAACACAGACGGAAATATAGAAAACAAAGAACGTGGGCTCCGCTGCATATTTACCGTCCAGCCGAGGTAAGCACACAGCGGCAGCCCGGTATTCTCAGGCTGGGGAGGGAGAGGGGCAGGGTTAATGTCCCACACCTCACTCCCACAGCCGAGAATATCAGCCGCAGCTGCCCCGGGACTGTCGCATGCATTATGCGGCAGCACCGGCGTGTCACCGGCTCTTCCTGCCGCTGTGTAGCAGTGGCGGTCAGGGTAATACAAGCGGTTAATGGTGGCGGATCGCCGCCATTAACTCCAGGCTTGATCATGGCAGCGTCTATGAGACAGCTGACATGATCAACCCGTAAGTAAAGTGAATAAACACACACAGAAAAATCCTTTATTTTAAATAAAACAAACAAGCCTCGTTCACCCTTTTATTAACCCCTCCCGAAACAAAGCTCCGGCGTAATCCACCGCTCCGGCGTAATCCACAGGTCCTGCGCTGCTCACATCCAGCCGCGACGGTCACAGACACAGCGCTGAATGAATGCAGCAGACAGCAGAGGTAATTACCGGTCATTTCCCACGGCCGGTAATGTGAACTCACTGCCGACCGTGGGAAATGCAGCGATCTGTCCTCCTATCTATCTATCTATCCCTCTATCTATTCTTCTGTCTCTTTATCTATCTATCTATCTATCTCAGAGTGAAATGACTTTTTTTTTTTTTTTCCAATGTGCTTTATTGCATTGAATGCAATAAAGCACATCCCAACCCGCACGCAGCAAAACCGCGAACAATACCGCGGTAAAACCGCAGCAAACCGCATGCGGTTTTCGGGTGCGGTTTGCCGTGGTTTTTTACCGCGGGTGCGGTAATCTTTGAATACCTGCGGAATTTTCTTGAGAAAATTCCATTTTCCAGTGCGCACATAGCCTAAGACACACTGCATGAAATTTGGAGCGAGTGGAATGCGATAAAACATCGCATTCCACTTAGGCTAAGGCCTAAGCCACACGGCGAGAAAATCGGTGCGAGTGGAGTGCGATAAAACATCGCATTCCCCTCGGACCAATTCTAGCCTGTGTGTCAGCACACATGGGCGATTATTTTCTCAGCCCTAATCGGATCGAGAAAACAATCGCAGCATGCTGCGATTGTAAGCTGAGTCTCTTTCTCTCGCACCCATTCAAGTGAATGGGGCGAGAGAAAAATCGCACTGCACTCGCGGTACAACGGTGTACTGCTAGTGCAGTGCGAGAATGGCAATAGCCGGCTACACAGTAGAGAGGGAGAGAAATCCCTCCCTCCTCTCCTGAGTGCCGGCCCGCCCCCCGCAGCTGAGGTCTGCTCGCACGAACGGACCTCAGTTGCAAGGACACAGGCATGACACTCGGCTCTGCTGTACTGCCAGCACGAGCCGAGTCTCATGCAAGTGGATCGCAGTAGTGCCCGTGTGGCCCCAGCCTTATATTGGTCCATGTGTCAGCACCCATGAACGATTATTTTCTAAGCCCTAATCGGACCCAGAAAACAGTCGCAGCATGCTGTGAGTGTAATGCGATCCTTGTTTCTCTAGCACCCACTCAAGTCTATGGGGCAAGAGAAAAATCGCACTGCACTCGCAGTACACCGGTGTAACACGAGTGCAGGGCGAGAATGGCAATAGCTGGCAATAGTGGAGAGAGGGAGGTAAATCCCTCCCCTCCTTAGCACCGGCCTTCCACTCCTCCGTGCTGGCCCGTTCCCCCGCAGCTGTGTTCTCATGGCAAGATCAGACCTCAGTCGCAGTGACACTTGCATGACACTCTGCTCCTGCTGTGCTGCCAGCGTGAGCCGAGTGGCATGCGAGGAACGCAGTAGTCCCCCGTGTAGCCCCAGCCTTGAGTAGTTTTTCTCCAGATCTCAACTGTGTAGTTGTGATCTGGAAAAATGGAAGTGCGATCAGATTGCTGATCATTATAGTCCCCTAAGGGACCTAGTGTAAAAAAGCATGCGTTTTTGTTGCTGCCATTTTTTTTACAATGCATTCCATGGCTGAAAAACGCTGGCAAAAACGCAGACATAATTGACATGTTGCATCTTTGTGGTCAGCACAAAAACGTACCTTAAACAAAACTGCACTGTGCCGGACTGTGCAAAAATGAAAACTCCTAGACTTTGCTGGGTAAGGAAATGCATGCAGTTTTAGAGGAAAAACGCACCCCGAAAAACGCACCGTGCGCACAAAGCCTAAAGTGCCATGGAACATGTTCGCGCTAAAGAAATTTAAAAAACAATTGCATTTTTAAATGTATGTTTTTATATTTTTCAGGACGTGGAGGGGCTAAAATAAAAGAACTTGAACAGACAACTAGTGCAAGAATAAAGGTAAACACTTTTTTTTTTTTTTTTTTTTTTCTCCCACATTGCTGCAGGGGCATTCATAGAAATGAGGCCCAATATGAGAAGTTTTAATAGTGCGCCCACCACCCCAAAAAATCAAATTACTTTTCGGCTGGGACACATAATAGCTTGTCACTGCTTTTTAGCCCTTTCAAAGTATTTCTCTTATTGAAGCCCTTAGATTCCTCTTTTATTGCATACAACAAAAGTGTCCTACAAGCACTGTATGATGCCACCAAAGTGAATTCCGCCACACGAACAGTTTGGCTATTTGCGCACGTGTGCTTTTTTTTTCATGCTTTTACGCTGTGTATTGCACCGCAGTGTAAAAGCCTGCGTCCCCAGCACAATCTATGAATGTGCAAATTCCATCAGCACGTTGCATTTTAGAACACAGCGTTTCTGCTGCTGAAATATTTTCCCGAATCGTGGCATTCTAAAAAGCAACATGTCACCTCTTTTGTGCGTTCTGGATGCTTTTCCCTCTCTATGGCAGAGTAAGCATCCAGACCGCATGAGTTCTGCAGGCACAATGCTTTCAAAATGCAGCTTTTCTGCTGTATTATGAAACGCACATGCAGTGACTTAAACGCTGCGGAATAAAACGCAGACGTGCGCACATACCCTACTGTGTGCCCCCACCCCCTCAACTACCCCTGCAAAGTATGGTGACACCCCCCCCCCCCTTCCCCGCCAGCACAGCCCCCCATGCAGTATAATGGCCTTCACACAGCCCTCCGCACAGTATGATGAGCCCCCACACAATCCTTCACACTGTATGGTTGCTTGCATGCAGTATAATGTCCTTCAAATGGTCATCAAAAAAGTTTTAAAGTCTCTCTCATAGCCCTTCAAATAGTATAATGGGCTCTTCATCCACTCTGTAGCTTGATAGTAGTACAATAAACACCAACAAACTGAGCTGTTACAAATGTTCAATAAACATGCAACATTACAAGCATGTGACTTGCAGCCTCAAGACTAGAAAAAAAACAAGGAGAAAAATTGTATGAAAAATACCCTGACTATAAATAAATAAATTGCAAGTGCTTAATAACGGTACTTAGTATATACATTTTTGCAAAAAGGTAAGAATCCATCCCACCTCGTCACGGTGTACCCATCTGAGACAGTCCCTAACCTACTAAAGTTAAAACCATTATACATACCTGACTTGTGTCTATCAAAAACTCCAATGTGAATGGTATCATGTGGTCAGCTGGGTCCCAGATTAAATACACAGCAAAGTGGGAAGCAGTTAGTTGTTTAGCCTCAGTATAAGGAGGGCTGCGCCCCCAACTTGCAGTAAAGCAAGATAGTATAATGGTTTTAACTTCAGTAGGTTAGGGACTGTCTCAGATGGGTACACCGTGACGAGGTGGGACAGCTTCTTACCTTTTTGCAAAAATGTATATTCTAAGTACACTGTTATTAAGCACTTGCAATTTATTTATTTATAGTCAGGGTATTTTTCATACAATTTTTCTCCTTGGTTTGTTTTTTTTTTTTTTTTTGACAGTAGTACAATGCCAGGATGCTGATCATCACACTCCACCGCTGTCATCGCATTGTTTGAAGCACAACGATCACCATGCAACAGTGCTCAGAACACTGACTGAACTCTGCAGTGTATGACTGTACATTACAGACAAGTGAATGAGTCTTGAACTGACATAGCAGTGCCATGTGCCTAATCCCCATCATGTGTGATACAGCCCTCTGGACCTTGTATCTAATGCCAATCATGTAATACAGCCTTCACTGCCATGTCTGTAATCCCATCATGTATGATACAACCCTCAAAACTATGTACCTAACCCCCATCATGTGATGAAGCCTGCAGAGATGCGGATCCAATTCCAGTGCGTGATACACTTTGCGCATCTTATCCTAACATGTGTGATACACTCAGTTTAGCCCTATATTTACCCTCTGCGTGTGATAGTGAGCAGCACCAACTAACAGAATTGGCAATGCCAGCAATTGTTGCTGACACTGTCCACCTCTCAATATCATGTTGCAGTCACCAATAACATGGTTCCAAAACAGATCCTAAACGTCATCCTTATCCTTTTGCAAATGCCCAGAGGAGGATTGACATCAGACGTGTGAGCAGACCCTGCCCACTTTTACTGCAGTACACTAGATTTTCATGGTCAGTTTCAGCAGCTGCTCCTTCTGTTTAACCCCTTCACGACCGCGGGCCGTAAAATTACGTCCTATTTTAACGTGACTTAACGACCAGGGACGTAATTTTACGGCCTAAACTTCATTTGATTGCCGTGGCCATAGCAACGGCTTTCAAATGATGTCCCCTGCTGTTTCTTACAGCAGGGGACCTTTGCTTGACCCCAGGGGGGGCGGCATCGCCACCCCCTATCGATGATCGATGTGATTGGCTGTTCAAATCTGAACCGCCAACCACATCGATCGCACTAATTTCGGCAAAAATAATGCCCGAATTAGTGCGATCCTGTGAGATCCAGCTATGAGATGCCGCAGCTGCTGCAGCATATCATAGGTGGACCTCAAACATGCCGCCCCCAGCCCCTGCAGCACTGATTGGAGCGATCGTGCTATGACGCGCAATCACTCCAATCAGTGTGCAGTGGGGCGGTCTGATCTGCCGGTGGCCGCCCTCCCCAGGCCTGTGCTGGCCTGCGAGCCCTCCCCCAACATGGCTGCAGCGTGCAGTGGCTGGTACTTGTGGTACCACGCCACCGCTGCTGCTGCCGCCGCCGCTGAGGTCACCGCTGCTGCTGCTGCACGTGAGTACTGTGCTCACTTTGCAGCCCGTGCGCGCTCCCGTGGTGCCCCTGCGCGCTGCCGTGATAGCCCCTGCCGTGCCCCCCCCCCCCCCCCACATCCCGATCTGCTCCCCCCGCGATCTGACTGCCTCCCCCATTATCTTTATTCTGCTTCTGCAGCTCCCTCTCCGGTCTCCCCCTCTGCTCTCCCCCCTCCCCCTCTGCTCTCCCCCCTCCCCCTCTGCTCTCCCCCCTCCCCCTCTGCTCTCAACCCCCCTCTGCTCTCAACCCCCCCTCTCCCCCTCTGCTCTCCCCCGACGTCCTCTTACCTGTCTTCACCGGCCTGATCACATCTGCGTCCATCGCTGGGTCCTTCCTGGGCATTCTGCTGATCTGCCTGCTGCTCCTGTAAAGCTGTCCATCTCTCTGCCATCTGTTCCTCTGCAGCTCTTCTGGTCAGTGATCCTCCTGCTAGTCCTCTGGGTACTGTGAGTATAACTTTTTTTTTTTTTTTTCCGTATCCCCTGTCCATTTTTACACCTCATCCGTCCCGCCAAGCGCTGATCAGGGATGCTGATAACGGATCGGCATCCCTGCTCAATTTTTGGCGTGACTTTTTTCCGTATCCCCGACGCTTTTTGTATTGCATCCGTCCGTGCGTCCCGCCAAGCGCTGATCAGGGATGCACATAACGGATCGGCATCCATGGTCAATTTTTGGCTTGACTTTTTTCCGTATTCCCGACGCTTTTTGTATCGCATCCGTCCGTGCGTCCCGCCAAGCGCTGATCAGGGATGCACATAACGGATCGGCATCCATGGTCAATTTTTGGCGTGACTTTTTTCCGTATCCCCGACGCTTTTTGTATTGCATCCGTCCGTGCGTCCCGCCAAGCGCTGATCAGGGATGCACATAACGGATCGGCATCCATGGTCAATTTTTGACGTGACTTTTTTCCGTATCCCCGACGCTTTTTGTATTGCATCCGTCCGTGCGTCCCGCCAAGCGCTGATCAGGGATGCACATAACGGATCGGCATCCATGGTCAATTTTTGACGTGACTTTTTTCCGTATCCCCGACGCTTTTTGTATTGCATCCGTCCGTGCGTCCCGCCAAGCGCTGATCAGGGATGCACATAACGTATCTGCATCCATGGTCAATTTTTGGCGTGACTTTTTTTTTTATGTATCCCCGACGCTTTTTTTTATCGCATCCGACCGTGCGTCCTGCAGCGGCCGATCAGTGCACTGCGTTTGAAAAGTCAAATGGCGCTCCTTCTCTTCTGAGCCCCGCCATGCGCTCAAACAATTACTTTCCACCACATATGAGGTATCTGCGTACTCAGGAGAAATTGCACAATACATTTTATGGTGCATTTTTTCCTGATAGCCTTGTGAAAAAAAAAGCTACCTAGTTGAAGCAACCGTTTTGTGGTAAAAAAAATTTTTTTTCTTTTCACGGCTCAACGCTATAAACTTCTGTGAAGCCCCCAGGTGTTCAAAGTGCTCACCAAACATCTAGAAAAATTATTTGAGGGCTCTAGTTTCCAAAATGGGGTCACTTGTGGGGGAGCTCCACTGTTTAGGCACCATAGGGGGTCTCCAAACGTGACATGGCGTCCGCTAATGATTCCAACCAATTTTGCTGTCAAATGGCGCTCCTTCTCTTCTGAACCCCGCCATGCGCCCAAACAATTACTTTCCACCACATATGAGGTATCTGCGTACTCAGGAGAAAATGCACAATACATTTTATGGTGCATTTCTTTGTCGCTCCATTGGGAGACCCAGACAATTGGGTGTATAGCTTCTGCCTCCGGAGGCCACACAAAGTATTACACTTAAAAGTGTAAAGCCCCTCCCCTTCTGCCTATACACCCCCCGTGCATCACGGGCTCCTCAGTTTTTATGCTTTGTGCGAAGGAGGCTGACATCCACGCATAGCTCTACATCTTAGTCAGCAGCAGCTGCTGACTATGTCGGATGGAAGAAAAGAGGGCCCATATAGGGCCCCCAGCATGCTCCCTTCTCACCCCACTCTGGTCGGCGGTGCTGTTAAGGTACCCATTACGGGTACATAGGCAGGAGCCACATGCTGTTTTCCTTCCCCATCCCTTAATGGGCTCTGGGTGAAGTGGGATCCTAATCAGTCTCCAGGCACAGGGGACCGTGCTCCCTCCGCAGCCCCTGGGGAATCTGCTGGACAGGAGCCGGGTATCGTCAGGGACAAGGCCCTGCTACTTTGAGGTACTCTGTGTCCCCGTGGGGACCGCGCATGGAGCGCTTGTGCCATATACACTGCAGCACTGCTGGGTGTGTTAGTGCGCCGGGGACTACCGCGCCGGCCGCGCTTATATGCCGGCCGCGCTTATAACTTAGTCCCCGGCTTTTGCGGCCTAGTATCGCATATTCCCGCCCCCAGGCCTGTCAGTCAGGGGAAGGGCGGGACGCTGTACAGGACGTCAGCGCTGAGGGCCGGAGCATACTCTGTATCCTCCTCCCCCCTCATTCAGCACAGTGGGGCTCCAGATTCCCGCAATTTCTAGAGCACGCCCACGGCCCCCTCCTCCCCACAGAACGCCGGCAGCCATTCCTGTCAGCACTTCTAACGCTGGAGAGGAGAGATAACAGGCTCTGGGAGGCTCAGGCAGGGAATCTGGTGATCACACAACCGCTTTTTAGCGGTCGGTAAGCAGCACCTGAGGTGCTGGCCCCACTGAGTGCCGGAGTGTACATATATATATATATATATATGCTTATATGCTATACATTTACACTGTACGGTCGCACTGTTGATTTTTGGCTATATACCCTCCTGGATTGTACTCAGAGGAGACAACAGCATGTCGTCCGCAAAAAGCAAGGGTGCCAAAGCACAGGCTTACTTTGCAACCTGTACTTCATGTGCGGCTATACTACCGGCAGGTTCCACTGACCCTCATTGTGTGCAATGCTCGGCCCCTGTGGCACTTGCTCAGCCGGAGCCTCTGCTACTGGTGGCCCAGGTGGAACCACCTGCTACCACTGTCCAGGTGACAGGGACGGAGTTTGCAGTATTTGCTGACAAACTGTCTGAGAGTATGGATAAATGGTCTGCTAGGATACTTGAAGCTTTACAGTCCAGACCGGTGACTCAGGCCCCAGGCACTGTTCAATCATTGATCTCAGGCCCCCCTCAATTGGAGCAGCAAAGTGCTCCTGGGGTGACCCATGGATCCCGGGGTGAGGTCTCTGACATGGACCGCAGTCCCAGGCCGCCTAAGCGGGCTCGCTGGGAAATTCACTCGACTTCATCACACTATTCAGGGTCTCAGCAGGAGGACTCTCTGGATGATGAAGCGGAGGTAGCAGATCAGGATTCTGATCCTGAGACCGCTCTCAACCTGGATACACCTGATGGTGACGCCATAGTGAATGACCTTATAGCAACCATCAATCAGGTGTTGGATATTTCTCCACCAGCTCCTACAATTGAGGAGTCAGCTTCTCAGCAGGAGAAATTCCGTTTCAGGTCTCCCAAGCGTCCATTGAGTATGTTTCTGGATCACTCTGACTTCAGAGAGGCAGTCCAGAAACACTGAGCTTGTCCAGATAAGCGTTTTTCCAAGCGCCTTAAGGATACACGTTATCCCTTCCCCCCTGACGTTGTCAAGGGCTGGGCTCAGTGTCCTAAGGTGGATCCTCCTGTCTCCAGACTGGCGGCTAGATCCATAGTTGCAGTGGAAGATGGGGCTTCACTCAAGGATGCCACTGACAGACAGATGGAGCTATGGTTGAAATCCATCTATGAAGCTATCGGCGCGTCTTTTGCTCCAGCATTCGCAGCCGTCTGGGCACTCCAAGCTATCTCAGCTTGTCATGCACAGATTAATGCAGTCACACGTACATCTGCTCCGCAAGTGGTGTCCTTAACCTCTCAGGCGTCGGCGTTTGCGTCCTACGCCATTAATGCTGTCCTGGACTCTACGAGCCGTACGGCGGTAGCATCCGCCAATTCGGTGGCAGTCCGCAGGGCCATGTGGCTACGTGAATGGAAGGCAGACTCCGCTTCCAAAAAGTTCTTAACCGGTTTGCCATTTTCTGGCGACCGCCTGTTTGGTGAACGATTGGACGAAATCATTAAACAATCCAAGGGAAAGGACTCCTCCTTACCCCAGTCCAAACCAAACAGACCTCAACCACGGAAGGTACAATCGAGGTTTCGGTCCTTTCGGCCCGCGGGAAGGTCTGTTCTCCTCGTCCAAAAGGCCTCAAAAGGATCAGAGGAACTCCGATTCATGGCGGTCTAAGTCACGTCCTAAAAAGACCGCCGGAGGAACCGCTCCCAAGGCGACCTCCTCATGACTCTCGGCCTCCTCACACCGCATCCTCGGTCGGTGGCAGGCTTTCCCGCTTTTGCGACGCCTGGCTGCCACAGGTAAAAGACCGATGGGTGAGAGACATTCTATCCCACGGTTACAGGATAGAGTTCAGCTCTCGTCCTCCGACTCGATTTTTCAGAACATCTCCGCCCCCCGAGAGAGCCGATGCTCTTCTTCAGGCGGTGTGCACTCTGAAGGCGGAAGGAGTGGTGATCACTGTTCCTCTTCAGCAACAGGGTCACGGTTTTTACTCCAACTTGTTTGTGGTACCGAAAAAGGACGGATCCTTCCGTCCTGTTCTGGACCTAAAACTGCTCAACAAACACGTAAAAACCAGGCGGTTCCGGATGGAATCGCTCCGCTCCGTCATCGCCTCAATGTCCCAAGGAGACTTCCTGGCATCAATTGACATCAAAGATGCTTATCTCCACGTACCGATTGCACCAGAGCATCAGCGCTTCCTGCGTTTCGCCATAGGGGACGAACACCTTCAGTTCGTGGCACTGCCTTTCGGCCTGGCGACAGCACCACGGGTCTTCACCAAGGTCATGGCAGCAGTGGTAGCAGTCCTACACTCTCAGGGACACTCGGTGATCCCTTACTTAGATGATCTGCTGGTCAAGGCACCCTCTCAAGTGGCATGCCAACGCAGCCTAGACGTTGCTCTGGAGACTCTCCAGAGTTTCGGGTGGATCATCAATTTTCCAAAGTCAAATCTGACACCGGCCCAATCACTGACATATCTTGGCATGGAGTTTCATACTCTCTCAGCGATAGTGAAGCTTCCGCTGGACAAACAGCGTTCACTACAGACAGGGGTGCAATCTCTCCTTCAAGGCCAGTCACACCCCCTGAGGCGCCTCATGCACTTCCTAGGGAAGATGGTAGCAGCAATGGAGGCAGTTCCTTTTGCGCAGTTTCATCTGCGTCCACTTCAATGGGACATTCTCCGCAAATGGGACAGGAAGTCGACGTCCCTCGACAGGAATGTCTCCCTTTCACGGGCAGCCAAGGCTTCCCTTCAGTGGTGGCTTCTCCCCAATTCTCTGTCGAAGGGGAAATCCTTCCTTCCCCCATCATGGGCTGTGGTCACGACGGACGCGAGCCTGTCAGGGTGGGGAGCGGTCTTTCTCCACCACAGGGCTCAGGGAACCTGGACTCCGACAGAGTCCTCTCTTCAGATCAATGTTCTGGAGATAAGGGCAGTGTATCTTGCCCTAAAGGCGTTCCAGCCGTGGCTGGAAGGCATGCAGATCCGAATTCAGTCGGACAACTCCACAGCGGTGGCATACATCAACCACCAAGGGGGAACACGCAGTCGGCAAGCCTTTCAGGAAGTCCGGCGGATTCTGATGTGGGTGGAAGCCACGGCCTCCACCATATCCGCAGTGCACATCCCGGGCGTAGAAAACTGGGAAGCAGACTTTCTCAGTCGCCAGGGCATGGACGCAGGGGAATGGTCCCTTCACCCGGACGTGTTTCAGGAGATCTGTTGCCGCTGGGGGATGCCGGACGTCGACCTAATGGCGTCCCGGCACAACAACAAGGTCCCAACATTCATGGCACGGTCTCAAGATCACAGAGCTCTGGCGGCAGACGCCTTAGTTCAGGATTGGTCGCAGTTTCAACTCCCTTATGTGTTTCCTCCTCTGGCACTGTTGCCCAGAGTGTTACGCAAGATCAGGTCCGACTGCCGCCGCGCCATACTCGTCGCTCCAGACTGGCCGAGGAGGTCGTGGTACCCGGATCTGTGGCATCTCACGGTGGGCCAACCGTGGGCACTACCAGACCGACCAGACTTGCTGTCTCAAGGGCCGTTTTTCCATCTGAATTCTGCGGCCCTCAACCTGACTGTGTGGCCATTGAGTCCTGGATCCTAGCGTCTTCAGGGTTATCTCAAGAGGTCATTGCCACTATGAGACAGGCTAGGAAACCAACGTCCGCCAAGATCTACCACAGGACGTGGAGGATATTCCTATCTTGGTGCTCTGATCAGGGTTTTTCTCCCTGGCCATTTGCCTTGTCCACTTTTCTTTCCTTCCTTCAATCCGGATTGAAAAAAGGGTTGTCGCTCGGCTCTCTTAAGGGACAAGTCTCAGCGCTCTCTGTGTTTTGTCAGAAGCGCCTGGCCAGACTTCCAAAGGTACGCACGTTCCTGCAGGGGGTTTGTCACATAGTCCCTCCTTACAAGCGGCCGTTAGAACCCTGGGATCTGAACAGGGTGCTGATGGCTCTTCAGAAACCACCTTTCGAGCCAATGAGGGATATTTCTCTCTCACGCCTTTCGCAGAAAGTGGTCTTCCTGGTAGCAGTCACATCACTTCGGAGAGTGTCTGAGCTAGCGGCGCTGTCATGCAAAGCCCCTTTCCTGGTGTTTCACCAGGACAAGGTGGTTCTGCGTCCGGTTCCGGAATTTCTCCCTAAGGTGGTATCCCCCTTTCATCTCAATCAGGATATCTCCTTACCCTCTTTTTGTCCTCATCCAGTTCACCAGTGTGAAAAGGACTTGCACTTGTTAGATCTGGTGAGAGCACTCAGACTCTACATTTCTCGTACGGCGCCGCTCGGATGCACTCTTTGTCCTTGTCGCTGGCCAGCGTAAAGGGTCACAGGCTTCCAAATCAACCCTGGCTCGGTGGATCAAGGAACCAATTCTCGAAGCTTACCGATCTTCTGGGCTTCCGGTTCCCTCAGGGCTGAAAGCCCATTCTACCAGAGCCGTGGGTGCATCCTGGGCTTTGCGGCACCAGGCTACGGCTCAGCAGGTATGTCAGGCGGCTACCTGGTCGAGCCTGCACACTTTCACGAAACACTATCAGGTGCATACCTATGCTTCGGCGGATGCCAGCCTAGGTAGGCAAGTCCTTCAGGCGGCGGTTGCCCACCTGTAGGAAAGGGCCGTTTTATGGCTCTATTACGAGGTATTATTTTACCCACCCAGGGACTGCTTTTGGACGTCCCAATTGTCTGGGTCTCCCAATGGAGCGACAAAGAAGGGAATTTTGTTTACTTACCGTAAATTCCTTTTCTTCTAGCTCCAATTGGGAGACCCAGCACCCGCCCCTGTACCCTTCGGGCTGTTGTTCTTTGTGTACACATGTTGTTCATGTTGAATGGTTTCAGTTCTCCGAAATTCCTTCGGATTGAATTTACTTTAAACCAATTTATAACTTTTCCTCCTTCTTGCTTTTGCACCAAAACTGAGGAGCCCGTGATGCACGGGGGGTGTATAGGCAGAAGGGGAGGGGCTTTACACTTTTAAGTGTAATACTTTGTGTGGCCTCCGGAGGCAGAAGCTATACACCCAATTGTCTGGGTCTCCCAATTGGAGCTAGAAGAAAAGGAATTTACGGTAAGTAAACAAAATCCCCTTCTTTTTCCTGATAGCCTTGTGAAAAAAAAAAGCTACCTAGTTGAAGCAACCGTTTTGTGGTAAAAAAAAATTTTTTTTCTTTTCACGGCTCAACGCTATAAACTTCTGTGAAGTCCACAGGGGTTCAAAGTGCTCACCAAACATCTAGAAAAATTATTTGAGGGCTCTAGTTTCCAAAATGGTGTCACTTGTGGGGGAGCTCCATTGTTTAGGCACCTCAGGGGGTCTTCAAACCCGACATGGCGTCCGCTAATGAGTGCAGCTAATTTTGCGTTCAAAAATTCAAATGGCGCTCCTTCCCTTCCGAGCTCTGCCGTGCGCCCAAACAATTGATTTTTACCACATATGGGGTATCAGCGTACTCAGGAGAACATGCACAATAAATTGTATTGTGTACTTTCTCTTTTCTCCCTTGTAAAAATGAAAATTTTATGGCTAAAGTAACATTTTTGTGTTAAGTAAAATTTTCATTTTTTCCTTCCACATTGCTTTGGTTCCTGTGAAGCACCTAAAGGGTTAATAAACTTATTGGATGTGGTTTTGAGCAGTGTGAGGGGTGTAGTTTTTAGAATGGGGTCACTTTTGGGTATTTTCTGTCACCTAGGCCTCTCAAAGTCACCTCAAATGTAATGTGGTCCCTAAAAAAAATTATTTTGTAAATTTTGTTGGAAAAATGAATATTTGCTGATGACCTTTGACCCCTCCTAACTTCCTAACGGAAAAAAAATTTGTTTCGAAAATTGCGCTGATGTAAAGTACACAAGTGGGAAATGTTGTTTAGTAACTATTTTGTGTGACATATCTCTCAGATTTATGGGCATAAATTTTCAAAGTTTGAAAATTGCGAAATTTTCAAAATGTTCGCCAAATTTCCTAAATTTTCACAAATAAACGCAAAAAATATCGGCCTAAATTTACAACTGACATGAAGTACAATATGTCACGAAAAAACAATCTCAGAATCGCCAGGATCCGTTGAAGCGTTCCAGAGTTATAACCTGTCAAAGTGACACTGGTCAGAATTGCAAAAAATGGCCAGGTCATTAGGGTGTTTTAGTGGCCGGGGGTGAAGGGGTTAACTCCTTTACGACACATGATGTATATTTACGTCATGTGTCGTGTCCTTTGCTTTGATGCAAGCTCGAACGGCTTGCCCACATCATTCCTTGCATATGGTGGCTCCTTTGATAAACCATCAAGTGCCTCCTAACAGCCGCTGGTGGATTGGAGATTCTCCTGCAGGATTGAATTAGCGCTGGTAGGGAGTACATCATTCCCCTCTCCCATGGTACGCACATGATGTCATTGAGGGGCGCTGATGTGTTGTCATGATAGCCAGAGGTCAGCAGATACTTGGTATCTGCATAGTCGTACTTACCTGGGGAATCATAATGCCTGGTCAGTTTTACCATTATAGTGAGCATGGTAAATAAAACCCCTCAAAACAATTGTGGAATTGCACCTTATTATTTCTCTGACGCCTCATTGGGGGACACAGGACCATGGGTGTTATGCTGCCTATCCATAGGAGGACACTAAGTAGATGCAAAAGCATAGCTCCTCCTCTGCAGTATACACCCCCTGGCCAGGCAACCTCAGTTTTAGCTTAGTGTCTGTAGGAGGCACATCTTCCAAGGTTTTGTTATTTTTTGAGGGCGACTGTTTCCTTTTGGGACCGATCTCCCAATACCATCAACGGGCGGGAAGGCGGAGTGCTGCTTCCACGTACCCCCTCCTGCGACGCTGGATCCTGGGCTGCATCTCACTGGACGACGGGTCCCACAGACACCGATTTTCCAGGGCAGAAGCACAATTCCTCAGCCCCTCTTTGCAGGCTCTGAGTTGAACATTTCACTGTGTGACCGGACAGCAGGCTGACTCTGCTATTCCCATCTGCCTGGACTGAGGCAGTGTTTAAGGTGAGATCCTGAGATGGGGGGGATGGGGGGGGGGGGGCCTGGGGGGGGGGGGGGGGCCCAGAGCTCAGGAACTCGCACTGTTTATTTGCTCCAGCTGTGTGCTCTGATTGCAGGAAAGCCGGCAGAGATTATCCTTCGGTGGCAAGCTGTGTGCTGACCGGAAGCTCCCTTCCCGCCGTCTTTTGCTACCGACAGCAGGGGGGGCACACTGACTTATTCTTGGTGCTCTTTTAGCGCTAAGCCCCGCGGCTGCGATAAGCCCCCCCCCCCCCGGAAAGCGTGGGAAGATCTCCACAGAGCTTACTCCTTCCTGAGGACGCAGGGCCATCGGCTGATTCTGGTGAGGTACTTGCTTCACTTGTGGCTCTGCAGACCGTTGCTCCCCTTCCTGGCATACTCCTATTAGGAACATGCAGAATTCTAAGGGCACTAAGAGCGCTAAGGCTCACATAGTCTACTATTCAGCCTGCACTGCCTTACCACGTAAACACACCTCTTCTCTCTGTGGTTTCTGTGCCCCTATAGCCCCCCAAGACCACCCTGCCACCACCGCCGCAACCGTCAGCCCAGAGCCTAGGGCTCCTAGCCCACCGGATTGGGCACAGTTTCTGTCCCAATCCATGGAAAAACTCACAGAACCTGGTTCTGGCTATGCAATGTCGTCCTCCACACCCTTCTGAGCCCCTAGACGGAACGCAGCCTGAGGATACCCCTATGGAGGATTCTTGTGAGGTAATCCGGGCCCATGCTTCACCGGTTGCAGGGATCAGGAAAAGAGCACACGGCCGGGTGTATCCAGCACTCTCTCATGGCCCCCGTGGCTCTCCCTCAGGAGCACACAGGGCAGGCTCTCCCACACGCTCCACGGCTTCTGAAGAGCTGGAGGAGGGAGAATGCTGTTTGTACCAGGAGGATTCCTTGGTTTCATCCTCCCCAGATGATCAAACTGAAATAGACTCCCTTATAGCATCAATCAACCAAACTCTGCATGTGGAAGATCCCCCATCCACTACCACTGACCATGCGGTCTCCTTTAAGAGGGCAAGAAAACTCCAAAAGGTTTTCGCTGATCACCCAGCGTTTCAGGATATCCTCACAAAGCAAAGGGAGAAGCCTGACAGGCGCTTCGGTAACCGAAAACTCATGGCGTCCCGGTACCCTTCTGCCTCACCTGCCCCTAAGGGCTGGGCCGATCCGCCCTCGGTCGACACCCCCCCCCCCCCCCCCGGTCTCCCTCCTTGCCACAAAGACGCTCCTGTCTTCACCCTATGGTTCCTCCATCAAGGACCCGACAGACAGATGGAGCACCTCGCCCGCTCTGCTTTTGAGGCTGCGGGTTCCTCCCTCTCGCCTTCCTTTGCCTCTGTGTAGGTCGCAAAGTCGATCTCGGTCTGGTCAGAATCCCTTAACACTTCGCTTGAGGAATCCCAGTTCACTCATACCGTCACAGAGGTAACAGCTCAAATTGCCGCTGCGGCGGAGTACCTCATGCAGGCCTCCATGGACGCTGCTACCTGCGTAGCGTTTGCCGCCTCCAATACCATAGCCATCCGTAGAGCCCTCTGGCTCCGACAATGGCGAGCGGACTCTGCCTCCAAGAAGTCTCTCACGGGCCTTCCCTTTTTTCCAGACCGATTGTTTGGCGAACGTCTGGACAAGCTCATTTCTGACGCCACGGGAGGAAAGAATACCTCCCTCCCCCAGCTGAAGTCCAGGACGACCTTCACCAGACGTCCACAGTCCTCGTTCTGCTCCTTTCGGAACTCCTTTGGTTGGTCGACATCCTGTGCTGTCCCCGCCCCCAGCCCCGGACTACGCAGGGACCAACCTTCTCAGCTCTCCCCGAAACCCACTTCGTCATGGAAGCCTAGACCGAAACGGTCCAGGACTAGGGAGACTCATCCACGACATTTTCCCCCCTCATGTACACTCATTGTAGGAGGTCGACTGCGGCTCTTTCAACACATCTGGGCTGCCGCCACAGACGACAAATGGGTGCAAGACCTTGTGTCTTCCGGTTACCACATAGAATTTCGGACCCGACCCCCGAGTCGGTTCTTTCTCTCAAACCCCCCAAAGACTCGAAAACAACGCAAAGCTTTTTTTCTCAGCAATCCACTCGCTCCAAACAGCAGGAGTGATAATACCTGTCTCGGACGACGAGAAGTTAAGAGGTTTTTATTCCAACCTCTTTGGTCCCCAAAAAGGATGGGTCAGTTCGACCCATCCTGGACCTCAAACACCTGAACAAACATGGGCACGTACGGAGATTCAGAATGGAGTCCCTAATGTCCATTATTGTGTCCATGGTCGAAGGGGAATTCCTCGCCTCCATAGACATCAAGGACGAATACCTGCACATACCCATCGCCCCAGATCACCAAAAGTTCCTCCGCTTCGCAGTTTAGTACTCCCACTTTCAAATCGTAGCTCTACCCTTCGGCCTTGCCACTGCACCAAGGGTCTTCACCAAAGTTATGGCGGCCGCCATGAGCGTCCTTCACGTCAGGGGAGTAGTCGTTCTCCCTTACTTGGACGACCTCCTCATCAAGGCCCCCTCCTTCCGTGACTGTTCAACCAGCGTACAGATCACTGTGGACACACTATCCCGCTTAGGGTGGCTAGTGAATCTAGACAAATCATCCCCGATCCCATCACGATCCATCACCTTCCTGGGCATGTCCCTGGACACACGTCGGGGCTTGATCTACCTCCCCCTGGACAAGGCGATCACTCTTCAACGAGCGGTACGCTGCCTTCTATGTCCTCTCTCTCCATTCGATTCAGCATGAAGGTACTCGGCAGGATGGTGGCGGCTATGGAAGCAGTACCCTTTGCTCAACTGCACCTCCTCCCACTGCAGCTAGCCCTTCAAGCGGCCTGGGACAAGAGCCCCTTCTCTCTGGACAGACATCTTCACCTGACGCCTTCAGTCAGGTACGCACTCCGCTGGTGGCTTCGGTCCTCATCATCGAAGGGGAGATCTTTTCTCCCAGTGAACTGGCTGGTCCTGACCACGGACGCCAGCCTCCTAGGCTGGGGAGCAGTGTACCGGCACCACACTGCTCAAGGACGTTGGACGCCCCAGGAGTCTTCCCTACCCACAAACATCCTGGAAATCCGCGCGATCAGGGTGTTCTCCCCTCTGCTAGCGGGTCATCAGATTCGAGTCCAATCGGACAATGCGACAGCTGTAGCCTATATCAATCGGCAGGGGGGCACCCGAGGCAAAGCGGCTTATGTCGAGGCCCACAAGATCCTTAGCTGGGCCAAATCGACGGGGTCAGTGATATCAGCGGTACACATACCGGGGGTAGAGAACTGGGCAGCAGACTTTCTAAGTCGCCAAGGCCTGGCTGCCGGAGAATGGTCTCTCCACCCAGATGTGTTTCTACACATCTGCACTCGCTGGGGCACACCAGACGTGGACCTAATGGCCTCAAGGTTGAACGCAAAGGTACCCGCGTTCATAGCCAGGTCACGCGACCCGCAGTCCATCGGCGCGGATGCTCTAATCTGCTCCTGGCACTACTTCTGCCTGCCTTACATATTTCCACCTCTACCCCTGCTGCCGCGGGTAATCATGAAGATCAAGGCAGAGGGAGTCCCGGTGATACTGATAGCACCGGACTGGCCCAGGCGTGCCTGGTACGCCAAATTAGTACAAATGCTCACAGACACACCGTGGCGCCTTCCAGACATCCCAGACTTGCTGACCCAAGGGCCCATTTCCCATCAGAACTCTAGAGCCCTGAAGCTGACGGCATGGCCATTGAGACCTGGGTATTAACAAGAGCGTGATTCTCCCCCGCGGTTATTCCCACCATGATCAGCGCCCGAAAGCCTGCTTCATCCCGCATTTACCACCGTACGTGGTGCAGGGAAACTAACGTGCAGCCTATGCCTCTGGCCATCCCCAGAATTCTCGACTTTCTACAGTCTGGCTTGCAAGCGGGGTTGGCTCTCAGTTCCCTTAAAGGGCAGGTCTCAGCGCTCTCAATCTTCTACCAATGCCGCCTGGCTCAAGAACCGCAAGTCAAGCCCTTCCTCCAGGGCGTTTCCCATCTAGTTCCACCGTACAAACGGCCGCTGGACCCATGGGACCTCAATCTCGTTCTGGACGGTCTCCAGAGGACTCCCTTTGAACCTCTCAAGGAATCCTCCCTTGCACTTCTGTCCTGGAAGATAACATTCCTGGTGGCAATTACGTCCATCAGACGGTTTTCGGAGCTGGCAGCACTTTCTTGCCGCAAGCCTTTTCTGATCTTTCACCAGGACAAGGTGGTTCTGCGCCCCCTTCCGTATTTTCTTCCAAAGGTTCCTACCCCGTTTCATTTGAACGAGGACATTGTTCTGCCTTCCTTTTGTCCACACCCAGTTCATAAGGTGGAAAGGTCTCTGCATTCGTTAGACCTCATCAGAGCTCTCAGATATTACATATCCAGGACAGCCCCCTTTAGGAAAACGGACTGTTTGTTCGTCATTCCTGAGGGGCCTAAGAAGGGACAGGCAGCTTCAAAGGCGACTCTGGCTCGCTGGATTCGCTCTGCGATCCATGAAGTCTACCACTTGCAACTCAAGCCCATTCCTAGTGGGCTGCGGGCTCATTCCACGCGAGCAGTTTGCGCTTCGTGGGCCATTCGGCATCAGGCTTCAGTGGAACAGGTGTGTAAGGCTGCGTCCTGGTCTAGCCTACATACGTTTTCAAAGCATTACAGAGTCCATACCCAGGTTTCAGCTGAGGCAAATCTGGGTAGGAAAATTCTGCAAACGGCAGTAGAGCACCTCTCTCAGTAGGCGCTCCAGGCTGTCTGGGACTGGTTCCTAGTCCTTGGGTTGTGTTGTCTTTTATTTTTTCCCACCCATGGACTGCTTTAGGACGTTCCATGGTCCTGTGTCCCCCAATGAGGCGTCAGAGAAAAACGGATTTTTGTGTACTCACGGTAAAATCGTTTTCTCTTAGCCATCATTGGGGGACACAGCACCCACCCTGTTGCCCTGTTGGGCCTTGGTTCTCTCAGTACCTTATTTGGTTATGACTCTTTTTTTCTCATGTTCCTCTGTTGAGAAGTTTTTACTGGTTTTTCTCCTACTGCTTGTGTACTAAAACTGAGGTTGCCTGGCCGGCCATAACACCCATGGTCCTGTGTCCCCCAATGATGGCTAAGAAAACAATTTTACGGTGAGTACACAAAAATCCGTTTTTTGCAATATCACCACACTTGTAAGTTTTGGGTCCGGTCCCGCCCCCCCCCCCTCCATTTCCAGTACAATATGGGGCAGAAGGAATGGTGTGGTGCAAGATCTGGATGAGAATGGGTGTAAGTGCGTATGTCCGTGTTCCGTGTGATAATTAAATAGAAAGCCTATTTGGTGCTTATACTGTGGTCTTTGATGTGTCCTAGCTATATGTTGCCACTGTTTCTTTGTTTTTTATAACTTCAATTTAATTTTACTTACTCTTGGACAATCCCTTCAAGATTTCATTATTTTTAAATATATAATTTCAGTACTTCTTGTGCAAAAGTATACATTTGAAAAGCTTGTTGCATTTTACTTCTGTTTTTAGATTGTGCAGGAAGCATACAATTCGCTAGTGAAGATATTTGGAAATTGTGAACAACAAAATAAAGCCAAAGAATTGATTGATGAGATTGTAGGATGTGATAGACAGGAGCATGGTGAGTAAGCTTTATTTTATAGCTAAGATACTAACCAGTTTGCACAGTAATGTCCCAAGCTTTATGATGTCTCTACACCCACAATTTCCCCCCAGCACCTGAATTTTCCAAAATTTTTGAAACTTCATAAATCTGACATGACTCTTGTCTGGAAATCCCCAGGATGTCAAAAATTCTATAAATTTGCTGCAGGTAAGGCTGCTTTCACACATCCGGTAGGTGCAGAGCCAGCCAGTCCGGCTCTAAAACCTATGCAACGGATGCGGCGAAAAAGCAGCATCCTTTGCATAAGTTTTTTAAATGCGGCCCGTTCGGTTTTTGCCGCTTGCGGCATGCTACTGAGCATGCGCAGTGGCAAAAACTGCATGCGGCGGCCGGATGCGGTTTTTGCCGCATCCGGCGTCCATAGGCATGCATTGAAAAATGTGCCGCATATGCCGTATGTGGTGCGATGCGGTTTTTTTTTTTACCGCACAAAAAAACGTTTCAGGCAACGTTCCATCCGGCCGCCGCATCGGCTAAATCTGCCGTATGCAGCAAAAACCGGACGGAACGCAAGCCCATGCGGCACTAATTAATGTCTATGCAGGAAAAACGCAACCGGCAGCAAAAAAAAAAAAAAAACGGTTGCGTTTTTCATGCAAAGTGCCGGATTGTGCCGCACAGGAAAAAACGGAGGTGTGAAAGCAGCCTAAAGGGGGCTGGCACTTTCTCTTGTTAGTGCAGCTTTCCTCACAAACTGACCATCTCATCTGTCCATACAATGGTCTTTGATTAAGGAGCATGTGACCAGACTTGTAAGTCAGCTTAATTCAATAGTAAAAGCACCTTTCCCATGTGAGATGTTTTACGATTGGAGGAGAATGAGGCACAGGTTTAATCGCATGCTCCTTAACCCCTTCACGACTAGGATGTATATGTATGTCCTAGGTTATCTCCCCCCTGCTGACCGCGGGCTCCCGCAAAGAGACCGTGGTCATCCCTGCGCATGTCTGCTGATCTGATCATCAGACATGTGCGGTTAATGGGCGCGAGTGGAGCAAAGATCCACCTGCACCCGTTAATCCCTTAGATCGCACAGTCAGTTTTTTTTTTTTTGTTTTTTTTTACAAACGTCTGAATTTTTTTTTTTTCACCAATTGGATAAAAGTAAAACTATACATGTATCTACAAACTCGTACTGACCTGGGGAGTCATAATGCTGGTCAGTTTTACTACATAGTGAACATGGTAAATTAAAAAAAAATATGTGACAATCGGACCGAGAAAACATGCTGCAGGTGGAATGCTATCCTGCTTCACTCGCACCCATTCAAGTCTATGGGGGCGAGAGAAACATTGTATTGCGCTCTCATTACAGCGGAGTGCAATGCGATTCTCGCATCAGGAGGCGATTGAGAGATAAATCTCTCCCTCTCCTCTGCAGTGCTGGCCCTCCCCTCCGCAGCTGTGGTCTGATCGCTGTGCTGCGAGCGTGAACCGAGTGTCATGCCAGCACTCACACCAATCCCGATGTGGCCTCAGCCTTAGTACATTGATTGCAATACACTGACAGCATCCTCGCAGACCATGATCATGGCATGGTCTCAGAGGCTTGCAGTAGCTGGGTGACCCAGAGGTAGTGATGAGTTAGTACAGCAGACTTCTAGATGCATCATGGTTTTGTAGAGCGTGGGCTGTCTGCAGGCTTTTTCCGGGTCCATGAAGATGAGCTCTGAGGTTTACTGCATAGCTGTAATCTGTCTCTTCAGCCGTCAATGTATTGTAGCAGTTGCAGGCCGTTTTCAATATTACTAATTCCCTTTGACAAAATCCAACAAAAAAAAAAAAAATAATAATAATTTTCAGGAATTACTGGGTTATGGTTATTGTGGCAATATTTGAAGTAATTTGTTCACATATGACCTAAACTATATGTTATTAAAGGAACAATTGGCAAATCTGATACCTGACAGTTCTGGACATGATGTGAAAATATGACAGAGGTACTCTTATTAGCTTATACCATAGCCCTAGTACATTGAAGATCACATCCGGGATGTACTGTATTTTGCATGTTAGGTGTAACTTGAATGTCTTAGGCTCCTTTCAGATTACGTTTTTCCCTACATCCACAGATCCCGTTGGAGCATCCGTCCAAACCGTCCCTCCCCCACTCTGCAAAGCGTGTATCGGACGCATGCACCGGCAGGGCCATTCACTGTAATGGAGCACACTGCGTTAGCGTGTGCTCTGTTTTGTGCCATTTTTGCACATATACGTGTTCTGCAGATGGACGCCCGAACGTAGTCGACTACGTTCGGGTGTCTGTCTGCAGAAAACGTATATGGCAAAAATAGCACAAAACAGAGCACACGCTAACGCAGTGTGCTCCATTACAGTGAATGGCCCTGCCGGTGCATGCGTCCGATACACGCTTTGCAGAGTGGGGGAGGGACGGTTCGGACGGATGCTCAAACGGGATCTGTGGATGTAGGGAAAAACGTAATCTGAAAGGAGCCTTAAGTATTTTAACTTTTTTCTTTTTACTGACTATAAACGGCACATTTTCTAAATGCAGGATGGGGACACAAGGACCGTTACTCCTCCAGCCCTCCTCGGTCTACTGAAAGTGAAGTTCAAGAAAAACCAGTGATAAATTGGGCTTTAATTCGGGAAAATCAGGATAAATATCAAGCAGAGAAATGGGCAGGTTTGTGTCTTTTGATGCCATGTTGCATTGTCCTATTGAATGTGTTGAAGGAGCTGTCACAATCCTGTGCAGCCCAGTTTGATTAGTGTAAATTGGGTACAAGTATGCGCTTCTGTTAGTCTACTTGGAACAAAAAAAAAATTGTACCAATAGGTTAAAAAGTAACTGTCTTTTTAATTTGTATTTGCTAAATCAATAGTGAACATGAAAATAAGCACCTTTTGTAATACTATATATAATTATGTATAAGCCAACTTTTTGAGCGCATGAAGCCCCCATCTGCTTATACTCGTGTCCTCTTGCATGCATCTTATGGATTGCTGGCACACTGACACCTCTTCCCTCGATAATCTCGGCCGGTAAACTGGGCCACTGTTGCCATCAGCGCTTTACTTCAATTGAATAACATTCGGCGCTGCAAATCATTCAGCTGAATAAAATAAAGCGCTGACGGCAGCAGTGGCCTACTGCAACGGCCAAGATCATCAAGGGGCCTACATGCCTGCAGTCCTGAAGAAGCAGGCAAGAGGACACCGAAAGAACGAAGGACAGGTGAGAAGAGTGTGTATATGTGAACAACTGCATAATAGAAGACTAGTATGAGGACATTGCTAAAAGACATTACTACAGGAGACTAGGATGGGGCACATTACATTTTATTGGTAACTATTTTTATTTTTGAAATTTACCATTAGCTGCTGTATTTCCCACCCTAGGCTTATACTTGAGTCAATAAGTTTTCCCAGTTTTTTTTGTGGTAAAATTAGGTGTCTCGGCTTATATTTGGGTCGACTTATACTTATGACTCCCAGAGCGGCACTCCCGCAGATGGTGCTCTCATCTAAGAGTCCAATCTGCGCACGCACTGACTCCCAGCGCCATCATTTGATACTGGGTCCGCGGACACACTGGGACACCTGCCGCACAGCCGCCCGCACAGAGAGGCAGCCGGCCTCCAGGACAGAGAGGCTGCCCGCACGCAGCCACAGGCACCCGGCTGCTAGTCAATAAGCCATAGAGAAATGGTGTAATTTAATCGCCACTGGTCTTAAAAGATCACCTAGAAATTGCTAACCTAGGGTAATAATCACCTGTGTGGACAGCAGGGAGGCAAGGCGGCAGCCATCACCTAGAAATTGCTAACCTAGGGTAGTAATCACCTGTGTGGGCAGCAGGAAGGCAGCAGCCCAAGTTGATGATTTGGTGCGGCCCCCGAAGGTTTGTAGAAAATTGTAACATTTCTCTGTAACCTAGACAACAAGCTGTAAATATAAAATTAAAAATCCCGCTATTCTTTAGAATGGCCTTTTTTGTTAGCAAGTTGTAAATTGCAATGTTGCTTGTTTTTTTACAGGTACTTTACAATTTTAACCATTTGTGAAGATGGGGCCCCACCCCACCCCCTTCATGCTAAATTTGTCCAATACTGACTTGTTTTTTGTTTGTTTTTAGATTTGCCTCCAATTCAGAAGGCTTTCTACAAGGAATCGTCCAGTGTTGCTTCAATGTCTGAAGAGGAGGTAACGGAATGGAGGTAAATTTGTGAAGTGGAAAGTTTTTAAAGTGAGCCTGTCTCAGGCACTGGCTGTCCAGTGTAGCCAGGTATGTTTGACTCTGAAGCGCTGCAGCTTTTCAGAGAAAACCATAATCTATAAGCCACAGGCTGTCAATCCAGCGCAGCAGGCGGGGAGAAGCCAGCGGCTTTTAAAATGTTTTTCACTGAAACTGCAGCATTGCAGAGTCAAACTTGGCTGAAATTATGCAGCATGTATCTACAAGAAATGTAGTGTAGTTTTTTTTTTGTTTTTTTTTTACTCACTTATATAGCGCTATTAATTCCATAGCAGTTACAGACATGAATGTCACTGTCCCCATTGAGGCTCACAATCTTAATATCCTAGCGGTATGTTTTTTGCAGCATGGGAATGAACCCATGCAAACACGGGGAGAACATGCAAACTGCTTGCAGATGGTGCGATTTGAACCCAGCATCCCATTGCTGCAACACTGCAGTGCTATCCACAGAGCCACCGTGTTGCTAAGTCCTAATTTAGCCTTGTCCCTTACCTCAGGTGCAGGCCATTACAGCTTGGCTATCCATGGTTACGTCCATTCATATAGTGACATGGAGACCCAAGCTGCTATGCCCTGCACATGATTATATATATATATATATATATATATTAGTGTGTATGTATATATATATATATATATATTATGTGTATGTATATATATGCAAATTGTCTCTCCAGTAAAGGAGACAAACTCTAGCACAGCGCCACCTATTGGAAGTAGCGATCCTAAAAGTCACAAGTGGATTTTTGACAATCCTTTGCAATATGACTCAGGATATATAAGCCAGATCAGAATCCCAATTTGCAGACACGGTGTTTCGGGGTGCTTGCCCCTCGTCAGTGCAAAGTATGGGGGTGTCTGATCTGGCTCATGAGAAAGCTATGTGGGGACCACGGGGGAACACTATTCTCCTTAAGGAGACTTTGCAAGCCAGTCTGGCTGCCAGGTAAGGGGACTTATAGCTGCAATGCCCCTAAAATTCCACGGGGGAACACTATTCTCCTTAAGGAGACTTTGCAAGCCAGTCTGGCTGCCAGGTAAGGGGACTTATAGCTGCAATGCCCCTCTGGGAAATATTCAAATTGTCTCTCCAGTAAAGGAGACAAACTCTAGCACAGCGCCACCTATTGGAAGTAGCGATCCTAAAAGTCACAAGTGGATTTTTGACAATCCTTTGCAATATGACTCAGGATATATAAGCCAGATCAGAATCCCAATTTGCAGACACGGTGTTTCGGGGTGCTTGCCCCTCGTCAGTGCAAAGTATGGGGGTGTCTGATCTGATATATGCATACATACATTGGATACATACATACATACATTGGGTACATATTTTTCACATTGCGTGTTGGCCGTCATTGATTTAAAATATGCGTCAGAAGTGGTGCTGGAGGTTAAAGGGCCTATGTAATTTCAGGGCATCCTCTTGTGAGATTTCAATTGTGGTGTGGGTCTTCACCAAAAAAATGTGTTTTATAAAAGTCAGGCCAATTTCTTTTTTCATATTTTGGCATCCCTGGTGGCACACTATCCTTTGTGCTATTATGGGGAAACTAAAATAACTTAGTTTAATTAGTCCCATTTTTAATTAGTTTCTTTTTTAATCTTATTTTTATGTTACAGGAAGGAAAACAATAACATTATATGGGATGACTTAAAAGTTGACCAAAAGAGACAAGCTCCCAATCCCATCCGTAGTTTTACAGATGCATTTCAACCATTTCCAGAAGTAATGGCTGCCCTAGACAATACTGGATTCAAAAGACCAACCCCAATTCAGGTAAATTTAAGGTGCAGTATAAATCAAAATAACACTTACGAGACTCAAGGAAGCACATTCTTGTTGTATTAGTAGTCCATACCTTTACCTGGCTAGTGTGTTCCTCCTGTTACTGAAAAATAAGCATTTCAATTGATATGCAAATGAGACTGGGTAGATCTGAAGCCTGTGTCACTCCAGCTCTATTCCCTGCCCAGCACCGCCTTCTCCTTAACTGACTGCTCTTTTGTCTGAAGCCATCATAAGCAGCATAAGCCCCCTGTTGGTATAAAACTGACAGGTCAAATATCCTGCAGTGCAGAAGTATTGGTGGGTATTGGAGCAACAATCAACAAGTGAAAAAGTAAAAAAAAAAAAAAATCCTAACAATGTGTGAAAATATGGGGGGGAAAAAACAAACCAAATATAATTTGCAACTAAAACCACTGTTATGCTGTGTTACGCGCTCTGCGTTTTTTGCCACGGTTTTGGTGCCGTTTGTTGTCCAAAACTGCATGTCTTTCCTTTTCCCAGCAAAGTTTATGATGATTCAAAAATGCTCTGCAAACGTTTGTTTTTTTTTTTCTGCTTTGTGGTGCATAAAAAAACTGTATAATGTCACTTTTGTGCGTGGTTTGTTTTTTTTTCTTAACCCTTCCAGCCATTTAATTCTCTTAAAGCGTCAAACATTCGTTTTGTTCACAAAGAATAACCTAACACACCTTTATATGTAATACTAGACACGTCCTCTTGTCCCACAAAAAAAAATCAGCCCTTTCATTACTTAAAAATAGTTTGTGTTCAAAAGTAGCAAAACATAAAAAGCTTTTAGAAAGAGGATATCACTGTAAGGAACAATTCATGCAATTTTTGTGGGGTGTTTTTGTTTTTGTTGTTTTCGGGGGGGGGGGGGGGGTGATACCATTTTTATTTGCTTTCAACTTTTTGATCTCATTTTATTCCACCATGGTTGTTTGATGGGCATGGTTATATTTTATCCATTGCATTTTTAACTTTTTGATCACTAGTCTAATACCCTATAGACCTGTATGACAGCCTGACAAGGCACAATACTGTATTTTTCGGACTATAAGACGCACCTGACCATAAGACGCACCCTGGTTTTAGAGCAGGAAAATAGTAAAATAAAATTTTAAGCAAAAAATGGAGTCATGACACACTGTTATGGGGCGAGGATCTGCTGCTGACACTGTTATGGTGGTAATGTCCCCAAATTCTAAGATACCCCATCCTGGTGATGATGATGATGATGCACGGGGGGAGTGAATACAGCCACACATGATCACTCCAGGCTGTAGTTGCCAGGGGTGATCATGTGGGCCGGCTGTTTATCCCTCGCCCATCATCCCGCCCACTTGCAGAGCTGAGAGATGATGGGCGGGCATATTAAATGAGCGGGTCCACGTGGTCACGGCAGGCTGCTGCAGCCTGCTCATGCCCCCGATGACCCACTCCATCGCAGCACCCTCATTCCGTGCAGCCCTACATTCAGACCATAAGACGCACCCCCCACTTTCCCCCAACATTTGGGGGGAAAAAAAAAGTGCGTCTTATGGTCCGAAAAATACGGTACTTGTCAGGTTGATTCTGGAAACATTGGTAAGAATGCAAGATAAGTCTCATAATGACCAGAAATGGTGTTATTTCCTCGTATACACACAGGACATCTTATTCTGAAAAATTTTGCAATCACAGTTACCCTTTTAGTAAAGTGAAATGTGACCATAGAAAACTGTCTGAGTCCATACTTCAGAAATGAGCAGCTTCATTAAATGGTTGAAGGGGTTTTCTGGTCTAAATCCATATGTCTGCAGTCTCTATATACCTGCACTGAGTGAGGCCGTGCCCATCTAGTTGGATTCTGGCTGGGAGTGTGTACATCAAACACTCTTGACCGCAGTTCCCAGCTCTGACGAATCCTCACAGGGTGTACGATGTGCAGATTCATAAGTCTGTAGTCACACACAGAGACTACAGACTTGCCAGTTTAGACCAGGAGCCCCTGTTTTTTTTTTTTTTTTTTTTCTTCATGGATACCACATACCAATTTTTATAACCTAAGGTGTTCTTCTCATGCACAGTGAGTCCATGTAAATTCCCATGGAGAAATGTCTGTTTTTGTGGGTGACATCCTCCCACCCCACCGCAACACGGATGGCATCCGTGTGTTGTGCATATTTAACATTGCAAAGTGCAGAAGCTTTGTAATTTCATTCTTTCTGTATGCTTACCAGAAAAAGCACTGATAAAATGCTGATGTCACTGGTACCGGTTATTCACTTGCCTTAGACATTTTACAGCTTTTATTACTTGGGATTCTTTCTCTGTAATGGGAATATTGTTTACATTCAGTTTACATTCCTACCTGTCTTGATTTTATTTTGTAGTCTCAGGCATGGCCCATCATCCTTCAAGGAATGGATCTCATTGGAATCGCCCAAACAGGGACTGGAAAAACACTGGCATATTTGTTGCCAGGATTTGTACACTTGGATCTTCAACCAATGTAAGTTACTATTTTCAGATTTATGACCTTAAAATCCATTTATCTTTCAGACTTGCAGGTTGCTCCTCGTTTTCAGAAAATTATAATGATTATATTTTCCTAGTTATTAAAATTTCCCTGCTGGTGTAAATAAGCACTAGGGTCTATAATGTGTAAGGAGGCAATGGTTAAATTAAAGGAATTGTCCAGTTCTTGGGCACCTCTTTTTTTAATTCTTATGTTCCCCATAGTAACCTTGTAACACTTTATACTCTCCTTCCGTGCCAGCACCGGCTCTCCTGCAGCTCATGTGACATTGGCTTCAGATCACATGACAATCAGCTGGCTTCACTTTGCTTGCTTACGGAGGCGGAGAGCAGCCACAGCTCTTGCTTCCTCCCAGATATCAGATTTTGTCCAAAAGAGGGGAGTGTGATGCCATCATTGGCCACAGGGATCGCGTGATATGTGACACGAGTACCTGGAAAGCTAGTGACAACACCACTGGAACAGCATTGGAGGCGGGTATAACTGTTGTTTTACTGGGGAGTGGGGGGAGAACATACGGGTTTAAGTAATAAACAACCCCTTAAATAATTAGCTCCTGTTCTTGTTTCTCTGCAGCATTTATATTCTGCACACAACTCTGCATCTTACACACCACTGCTGCATACACAGTAAAACATTGCTCTGCTGCACCCACACACAGCTCTGGTAGTTTAGTACCAGGTATATAGTAGTCTTCATCCCCACACTAGCACTTGCTTTGCTGAACACTCCTGTGCTCTGAGAGCCACTACCAGACTCCTGGTGGCTTGTGCCCTACATCATCTAGGTGATAGATGGAAGATCCGCAATCAATTAGACTGTCGTCTGAGCTTGTTCCACACTCCAAGCTGCAAATAAAAGAGGATTTATAAGCACTCTATTAGTGGAAAAGTTATGCACTATTGACCAACTAGTGCCCTTCATTTCCCATTTCACTGTGCTGGATCCTGTTTCCCATGTAACTAACATGCTGTTGTACGGTGTTGGTAGCAATAACATCTGTGTTTTTGTAAAGGGTTAGTCACAAAATAACAATGTGTAAACAAATAATTTCTGTCCTTTTTACATCTCATTTTGTATGTAGTATCCCCACCAAAGGATGCCTCTCAGTTCTATTTACCCTCCACTTGCCATTGCCATCCATTTAATGTTTGCTGGTTGATCAGGCACAGTGTAGTCTCAGCTGGCTTACTGTCTCCATTACTGACCTAGAATGTAAACTACTATTCGAGTACTCTCTATGCTTCTGTGTACTGTGTGCTCTTGTACTGCACTCTGCTTGACCACTTTTTATCTTGTGCCATCTACATTAGTATTGCTGCCTACATGATTTCTTTGTCGCTCCATTGGGAGACCCAGACAATTGGGTGTATAGCTTCTGCCTCCGGAGGCCACACAAAGTATTACACTTAAAAGTGTAAAGCCCCTCCCCTTCTGCCTATACACCCCCTGTGCATCACGGGCTCCTCAGTTTTTATGCTTTGTGCGAAGGAGGCTGACATCCACGCATAGCTCCACATCTTAGTCAGCAGCAGCTGCTGACTATGTCGGATGGAAGAAAAGAGGGCCCATATAGGGCCCCCAGCATGCTCCCTTCTCACCCCACTCTGGTCGGCGGTGCTGTTAAGGTTGAGGTACCCATTGCGGGTACATAGGCAGGAGCCACATGCTGTTTTCCTTCCCCATCCCTTAATGGGCTCTGGGTGAAGTGGGATCCTATTCGGTCTCCAGGCACTGAGGCCGTGCTCCCTCCGCAGCCCCTGGGGAATCTGCTGGACAGGAGCCGAGTATCGTCAGGGACAAGGCCCTGCTACTGTGAGGTACTGTGTCCCCGTGGGGACCGCGCATGGAGCGCTGGTACCATATACACTGCAGCACTGCTGGGTGTGTTAGTGCGCCGGGGACTACCGCGCCGGCCGCGCTTATATGCCGGCCGCGCTTATAACTTTAGTCCCTGGCTTTTGCGGCCTAGTAGCGCATATTCCCGCCCCCAGGCCTGTCAGTCAGGGGAAGGGCGGGACGCTGCACAGAACGTCAGCGCTGAGGGCTGGAGCATACTCTGTATCCTCCTCCCCCCTCATTCAGCTCAGTGGGGCTCCAGATTCCCGCACTTTCTAGGGCACGCCCTCGGCCCCCTCCTCCCCACAGAACGCCGGCAGCCATTCCTGTCAGCTCTTCTGACGCTGGAGAGGAGAGAAAGCTCTGGGAGGCCCAGGCAGGGAAGCTGGTGATCACACAACCGCTTTGTGCGGTCGGTAAGCAGCACCTGAGGTGCTGGCCCCACTGAGTGCCGGAGTGTACATATATATATATATGCTTATATGCTATACATCTACACTGTACGGTCGCACTGTTGATTTTTGGCTATATACCCTCCTGGATTGTACTCAGAGGAGACAACAGCATGTCGTTCGCAAATAGCAAGGGTGCCAAAGCACAGGCTTACTTTGCAACCTGTACCTCATGTGCGGCTATACTACCGGCAGGTTCCACTGACCCTCATTGTGTGCAATGCTCGGCCCCTGTGGCACTTACTCAGCCGGAGCCTCTGCTACTGGTGGCCCAGGTGGAACCACCTGCTACCACTGTCCAGGTGACAGGGACGGAGTTTGCAGTATTTGCTGACAAACTGTCTGAGAGTATGGATAAATGGTCTGCTAGCAAGCGTCCATTGAGTATGTTTCTGGATCACTCCGACTTCAGAGAGGCAGTCCAGAAACACAGAGCTTGTCCAGATAAGCGTTTTTCCAAGCGCCTTAAGGATACACGTTATCCCTTCCCCCCTGACGTTGTCAAGGGCTGGGCTCAGTGTCCTAAGGTGGATCCTCCTGTCTCCAGACTGCCGGCTAGATCCATAGTTGCAGTGGAAGATGGGGCTTCACTCAAAGATGCCACTGACAGACAGATGGAGCTATGGTTGAAATCCATCTATGAAGCTATCGGCGCGTCTTTTGCTCCAGCATTCGCAGCCGTATGGGCACTCCAAGCTATCTCAGCTTGTCATGCGCAGATTAATGCAGTCACATGTACATCTGCTCCGCAAGTGGTGTCCTTAACCTCTCAGGCGTCGGCGTTTGCGTCCTACGCCATTAATGCTGTCCTGGACTCTACGAGCCGTACGGCGGTAGCATCCGCCAATTCGGTGGCAGTCCGCAGGGCCATGTGGTTACGTGAATGGAAGGCAGACTCCGCTTCCAAAAAGTTCTTAACCGGTTTGCCATTTTCTGGCGACCGCCTGTTTGGTGAACGATTGGACGAAATCATTAAACAATCCAAGGGAAAGGACTCATCCTTACCCCAGTCCAAACCAAACAGACCTCAACCACGGAAGGTACAATCGAGGTTTCGGTCCTTTCGGCCCGCGGGAAGGTCTCAGTTCTCCTCGTCCAAAAGGCCTCAAAAGGATCAGAGGAACTCCGATTCATGGCGGTCTAAGTCACGTCCTAAAAAGACCGCCGGAGGAACCGCTCCCAAGGCGGCCTCCTCATGACTTTCGGCCTCCTCACACCGCATCCTCGGTCGGTGGCAGGCTTTCCCGCTTTTGCGACACCTGGCTGCCACAGGTAAAAGACCGATGGGTGAGAGACATTCTATCCCACGGTTACAGGATAGAGTTCAGCTCTCGTCCTCCGACTCGATTTTTCAGAACATCTCCGCCCCCCGAGAGAGCCGATGCTCTTCTTCAGGCGGTGTGCACTCTGAAGGCGGAAGGAGTGGTGATCCCTGTTCCTCTTCAGCAACAGGGTCACGGTTTTTACTCCAACTTGTTTGTGGTACCGAAAAAGGACGGATCCTTCCGGCCTGTTCTGGACCTAAAACTGCTCAACAAACACGTAAAAACCAGGCGGTTCCGGATGGAATCGCTCCGCTCCGTCATCGCCTCAATGTCCCAAGGAGACTTCCTGGCATCAATCGACATCAAAGATGCTTATCTCCACGTACCGTTTGCACCAGAGCATCAGCGCTTCCTGTGTTTCGCCATAGGGGACGAACACCTTCAGTTCGTGGCACTGCCTTTCGGCCTGGCGACAGCACCACGGGTCTTCACCAAGGTCATGGCAGCAGTGGTAGCAGTCCTACACTCTCAGGGACACTCGGTGATCCCTTACTTGGACGATCTGCTGGTCAAGGCACCCTCTCAAGTGGCATGCCAACGCAGCCTGGACGTCGCTCTGGAGACTCTCCAGAGTTTCGGGTGGATCATCAATTTTCCAAAGTCAAATCTGACACCGGCCCAATCACTGACATATCTTGGCATGGAGTTTCATACTCTCAGCGATAGTGAAGCTTCCGCTGGACAAGCAGCGTTCACTACAAACAGGGGTGCAATCTCTCCTTCAAGGCCAGTCACACCCCCTGAGGCGCCTCATGCACTTCCTAGGGAAGATGGTAGCAGCAATGGAGGCAGTTCCTTTTGCGCAGTTTCATCTGCGTCCACTTCAATGGGACATTCTCCGCAAATGGGACAGGAAGTCGACGTCCCTCGACAGGAATGTCTCCCTTTCACGGGCAGCCAAGGCTTCCCTTCAGTGGTGGCTTCTCCCCAATTCTCTGTCGAAGGGGAAATCCTTCCTTCCCCCATCATGGGCTGTGGTCACGACGGACGCGAGCCTGTCAGGGTGGGGAGCGGTCTTTCTCCACCACAGGGCTCAGGGAACCTGGACTCCGACAGAGTCCTCCCTTCAGATCAATGTTCTGGAGATAAGGGCAGTGTATCTTGCCCTAAAGGCGTTCCAGCCGTGGCTGGAAGGCAAGCAGATCCGAATTCAGTCGGACAACTCCACAGCGGTGGCATACATCAACCACCAAGGGGGAACACGCAGTCGGCAAGCCTTCCAGGAAGTCCGGCGGATTCTGATGTGGGTGGAAGCCACGGCCTCCACCATATCCGCAGTTCACATCCCGGGCGTAGAAAACTGGGAAGCAGACTTTCTCAGTCGCCAGGGCATGGACGCAGGGGAATGGTCCCTTCACCCGGACGTGTTTCAGGAGATCTGTTGCCGCTGGGGGATGCCGGACGTCGACCTAATGGCGTCCCGGCACAACAACAAGGTCCCAACATTCATGGCACGGTCTCTAGATCACAGAGCTCTGGCGGCAGACGCCTTAGTTCAGGATTGGTCGCAGTTTCAACTTCCTTATGTGTTTCCTCCTCTGGCACTGTTGCCCAGAGTGTTACGCAAGATCAGGTCCGACTGCCGCCGCGCCATCCTCGTCGCGCCAGACTGGCCGAGGAGGTCGTGGTACCCGGATCTGTGGCATCTCACGGTGGGCCAACCGTGGGCACTACCAGACCGACCAGACTTGCTGTCTCAAGGGCCGTTTTTCCATCTGAATTCTGCGGCCCTCAACCTGACTGTGTGGCCATTGAGTCCTGGATCCTAGCGTCTTCAGGGTTATCTCAAGAGGTCATTGCCACTATGAGACAGGCTAGGAAACCAACGTCCGCCAAGATCTACCACAGGACGTGGAGGATATTCCTATCTTGGTGCTCTGATCAGGGTGTTTCTCCCTGGCCATTTGCCTTGCCCACTTTTCTTTCCTTCCTTCAATCCGGATTGGAAAAAGGGTTGTCGCTCGGCTCTCTTAAGGGACAAGTCTCAGCGCTCTCTGTGTTTTTTTGTTCCTAGCCAGACTTCCACAGGTACGCACGTTCCTGCAGGGGGTTTGTCACATAGTCCCTCCTTACAAGCGGCCGTTAGAACCCTGGGATCTGAACAGGGTGCTGATGGCTCTTCAGAAGCCACCTTTCGAGCCAATGAGGGATATTTCTCTCTCACGCCTTTCGCAGAAAGTGGCCTTCCTGGTGGCAGTCACATCACTTCGGAGAGTGTCTGAGCTAGCAGCGCTGTCATGCAAAGCCCCTTTCCTGGTGTTTCACCAGGACAAGGTGGTTCTGCGTCCGGTACCGGAATTTCTCCCTAAGGTGGTATCCCCCTTTCATCTCAATCAGGATATCTCCTTACCCTCTTTTTGTCCTCATCCAGTTCATCAGTGTGAAAAGGATTTGCACTCGTTAGATCTGGTGAGAGCACTCAGACTCTACATTTCTCGTACGGCGCCCCTGCGCCGCTCGGATGCACTCTTTGTCCTTGTCGCTGGCCAGCGTAAAGGGTCACAAGCTTCCAAATCAACCCTGGCTCGGTGGATCAAGGAACCAATTCTTGAAGCTTACCGATCTTCTGGGCTTCCGGTTCCCTCAGGGCTGAAAGCCCATTCTACCAGAGCCGTGGGTGCGTCCTGGGCTTTGCGGCACCAGGCTACGGCTCAGCAGGTGTGTCAGGCGGCTACCTGGTCGAGCCTGCACACTTTCACGAAACACTATCAGGTGCATACCTATGCTTCGGCGGATGCCAGCATAGGTAGGCAAGTCCTTCAGGCGGCGGTTGCCCACCTGTAGGAAAGGGCCGTTTTACGGCTCTATTACGAGGTATTATTTTACCCACCCAGGGACTGCTTTTGGACGTCCCAATTGTCTGGGTCTCCCAATGGAGCGACAAAGAAGAAGGGAATTTTGTTTACTTACCGTAAATTCCTTTTCTTCTAGCTCCAATTGGGAGACCCAGCACCCGCCCCTGTTCCCTTCGGGCTGTTGTTCTTTGTGTACACATGTTGTTCATGTTGAATGGTTTCAGTTCTCCGAAATTCCTTCGGATTGAATTTACTTTAAACCAATTTATAACTTTTCCTCCTTCTTGCTTTTGCACCAAAACTGAGGAGCCCGTGATGCACGGGGGGTGTATAGGCAGAAGGGGAGGGGCTTTACACTTTTAAGTGTAATACTTTGTGTGGCCTCCGGAGGCAGAAGCTATACACCCAATTGTCTGGGTCTCCCAATTGGAGCTAGAAGAAAAGGAATTTACGGTAAGTAAACAAAATTCCCTTCTTTACATCATTAGTTGGTTTCTTGCAGTTTTCCACCACAACGGAGGCTGTAATTACTAGGCAGAGCTAAGCTTTGTTTGACATCAGTGATCTGTCTGCCGCAGGTATCAATCTGCAAATACTGCTCTGATGTACATGTCAGACGATCTTCCATATGCATCAACAGAACAGCACTTGCATGACTGTGTCAAATACAGCTCAGATGAGCGCTGGTGTGCTGGAGAGTTTAGCTCCGCTAGAAACCAACTAGCAATTTTAAAACCACGCCAACTCTTCTCTACTCTTCTCTACTCTTCTCTACTCTTCTCTACTCTTCTCTACTCTTCTCTACTCTTCTCTACTCTTCTCTACTCTTCTCTACTCTTCTCTACTCTTCTCTACTCTTCTCTACTCTTCTCTACTCTTCTCTACTCTTCTCTACTCTTCTCTACTCTTCTCTACTCTTCTCTACTCTTCTCTACTCTTCTCTACTCTTCTCTACTCTTCTCTACTCTTCTCTACTCTTCTCTACTCTTCTCTACTCTTCTCTACTCTTCTCTACTCTTCTCTACTCTTCTCTACTCTTCTCTACTCTTCTCTACTCTTCTCTACTCTTCTCTACTCTTCTCTACTCTTCTCTACTCTTCTCTACTCTTCTCTACTCTTCTCTACTCTTCTCTACTCTTCTCTACTCTTCTCTACTCTTCTCTACTCTTCTCTACTCTTCTCTACTCTTCTCTTCTCTACTCTACTCTACTCTACTCTACTCTACTCTACTCTACTCTCTACTCTACTCTACTCTACTCTACTCTACTCTACTCTACTCTACTCTACTCTACTCTCTACTCTACACTCTACTCTACACTCTACTCTACACTCTACTCTACACTCTACTCTACACTCTACTCTACACTCTACTCTACACTCTACTCTACACTCTACTCTACACTCTACTCTACACTCTACTCTACACTCTACTCTACACTCTACTCTACACTCTACTCTACACTCTACTCTACACTCTACTCTACACTCTACTCTACACTCTACTCTACACTCTACTCTACACTCTACTCTACACTCTACTCTACACTCTACTCTACACTCTACTCTACACTCTACTCTACACTCTACTCTACACTCTACTCTACACTCTACTCTACACTCTACTCTACACTCTACTCTACACTCTACTCTACACTCTACTCTACACTCTACTCTACACTCTACTCTACACTCTACTCTACACTCTACTCTACACTCTACTCTACACTCTACTCTACACTCTACTCTACACTCTACTCTACACTCTACTCTACACTCTACTCTACACTCTACTCTACACTCTACTCTACACTCTACTCTACACTCTACTCTACACTCTACTCTACACTCTACTCTACACTCTACTCTACTCTACTCTACTCTACTCTACTCTACTCTACTCTACTCTACTCTACTCTCTACTCTACTCTCTACTCTACTCTACTCTCTACTCTACTCTACTCTACTCTCTACTCTACTCTACTCTCTACTCTACTCTACTCTACTCTACTCTCTACTCTCTACTCTACACTCTACTCTCTACTCTCTACTCTACTCTACTCTACTCTACTCTCTACTCTACACTCTACTCTCTACTCTCTACTCTCTACTCTACTCTACTCTACTCTACTCTCTACTCTCTACTCTACACTCTACTCTCTACTCTCTACTCTCTACTCTACACTCTACTCTCTACTCTCTACTCTACACTCTACTCTCTACTCTCTACTCTACTCTCTACTCTACTCCACTTAGAGATGATGGTACAATATGGTATACCTCTTACAGTGCTTTTGTGAAAATTGATGCGATTGTGTGAATAACCCTTTAATGATTTTTCATAAATGGTTCAATATGGCATGACTGCTCTGGCTTAAAAGCCGATGACCATTACCATACCAAATAATTATTTTAAGTCTAGTCATTTTTACTGAACATTTCAAAATTAGAAACAAAATCTAGTTCTCTCCAATTTCTATCCATATTTTTCAATCCAGCACAGCTAATTAAGAGCAAAAATTTAATTATTGTGACTTACCTCTTTTTTTCAGACACATAAGACATGCCACAGATTTAGACAGCAGAAAATAGGAAAAAATTTTTTCCTATTAATTTAAAACCTCCCTTGTGGTGTAAATTGGAGGGGGCATTAGCATTCTTTCTAATTCACTAGGGTTAAATAGTGATGTAATAAATCTAGTCTTAGTGTTTCTCAGCAGTATTATCACAAGAGCTAGGCTACATGCATATTTACATACACACAGTGTACAATACCACATCTTGCTGTTCCTTCCAAGCTCGTGACTGATCACATGACCCGAAAGGTCCTTGAGTTAATCAGGTGGCAGTCCTTAGCTCCTGCAGATCCAGTAGCTTACTGTCCTGCTCTACACCAATCTCATAGATCAGTGTGGTGCAGGAGAGGGCAGTTCTGTATGTGATCAGGAAGGCCCTGTCTGTGTTCTCCCCATTACAGGAAGTTGCCTCTGGTCTATTAGATGCACACACCTTTTAAAAAGAAAATTCTTGTTTACCATAATCTGCCCCATTCTCTCACGAGAGAATCTACAGCCATGTGAGCGAGCCCTAAAAAAAAAAAAAAAAAAGCATTTTGTAATGTAATCGCTCTTAGGTACAAAATACAGGAATTCTTTTGGGTTTTCTAAACTAGTCACGCCCTTTTAAAGGGAACCTGTCAGGTGCAATATGCACTCAGAACCACGGCAGTTCTGAGTGCATATTGATAATCCCTACCTAACTGTCCCAGCCTATAGTAGCATAGATAAAGGGATCTTTAGAAAAAGTATTTCTAAAGATCCCATATGATATGCTATTGAGGCCAGCAACTAGTTGCAAGGGCATTAGTTCCCTTGGCTAGTCTGCCCCTAATGAATGCGCAGCGTCAGAAGCATGGTTGCGCTCACTTCTCTGCTGCCATAGCATCCGATGCTGGATTCCAGCTCAGTGCGAATGATAGCTGACTTTCGGTCATGCGCACTACACGAGTTTGAAGCCATGACGTGTACGCCTGCCTTCATAGTGCGCATGATCGAAAGTCCAGGATCATTTGCACTGAGCCGAAATCCAGGAGTCGGACACAATGGCAGAAGTGAGAGCAGCCATGTCTTTGACTTTGCACATTCATGAGCATGTTATTACACCCACAGGGGTGTCCTTACATGCTAAAAGGGCCGACTAGCCAAGGGAACAAACGCCCTTGGCCTCATTATCATATCATATGGGATCTTTAGAAATTCTTTTTCTAAAGATCCCTTTATGTATGCTACTATAGGCTTGGCCTGCTAGGCAGGGATTAGAAATATACTTCCAGAACTGCTCGTGGTTCTGAGTGTATATTGCACCTGACAGGTTCCCTTTAAGAGTTGTTCATAGGAATTAGAAATTGAATAGCCTTAAGAGGTGCTGGAAATGCGGATGAAAAGACTGTGTTGTGAAGATTGATGGCAGAGTCGTCCACGCCTTTCACAGACATTTCTTGGTGGTTTTACATTTCTGCAGTATATTTTGTAACCTACATTACTTCCTAACCGTCTGTTCTATAATTTAGTCCTAGCCATGAACGTGATGGACCAGGAATGTTAGTTCTAGCTCCAACCCGCGAGTTAGCTCTGCAAGTGCAGGCCGAGTGTTCAAAGTACAAATATAAAGACTTCAAAAGGTATTGTATTGGGAAAATGCTGCTAGTATGTTATGGATAAAGCTAAAAACGTTTCCTGCTTTGTTGTTAGCCTTCACAAAAAGGCTTACTTTTACCATTTGCTTGAATTGAACCATTCCATATGCTATATGTCAAAATTTGTATTGTATAATGTCCATAATGGATCACCTATAGAATTGGAGAGAGCGTTGCTTGGATTGCCACCTCCCCAGGGGGGACTGAAAGCAAGTGACCACTGCTTTGGGGAAAGAAATGTATGGCATTTTGTCCTGAAGATGGGAAGAAAAAAACCTTACTGCCTGCCTGTATGAATCAGGTCTTTATAGCCCCATTATGTAATTCCTGGTTATAAGCCTCAAATATTAAATGTAATTTATGTGAAATCCAGCTGACAAAGAAGTCAGCACTCTTATCTATTATGCCACATGTGCATTTTGCGTATTTGGTGAGTTTTTTTTACCCCTCAGTATTTAAGTCACAACCAGGAGTGGAACAGTCAGGGAAAGTATAATGGACACTCGGGCACCTCTTCTGCATTGTTTACCCACTCCTGGCTTTGGCTTATAGATACTCAATGTGCATGTGGCCTAATTCACCAACTCTGGAGAGCTACTTCTGCGTTGTGGATTTTTGGGGGGCTTTTTTCCTGCTCAGTTCATGAGGAAAACTGGTTTTAAAGATCTATATAAATATTTAGCTAAAAAGTTCTAAGTTTTACGCCATGGATTGCATATGCATTTTTGTTTTTTGTTTTTTCTTCAGCGCTCTATTGGGAGACCCAGACGATTGGGGTATAGCTACTGCCCTCTGGAGGCCACACAAAGCACTACATTAAAAGTGCAAGGCCCCTCCCCCTCTGGCTATACCCCCCCCGTGGTATCACGGGTTCTCCAGTTTTAGCTTTGTGTGCGAAGGAGGTCAGACATTCCATGCATAGCTCCACAGATTTTAGTCAGCAGTAGCTGCTGACTATTTCGGATGGAAGAAAAGAGGACACATATAGTGTCCCCAGCATGCTCCCTTCTCACCCCTGGATGGTGTTGTAAGGTTGAGGTACCTATTGCTGGTACAGGGCTGGAGCCTGACATGCTGTTTTCCTTCCACATCCCCTGGTAGGGCTCTGTGGAAGTGGGATCCTGCCGGCCTCTCAGCTCTGACGCCGGGCTCCATCCACAGACCCATTAGAACCTGATGGAGACGGAGCAGGAGTACGATCAGGGACAGGCCCTGCATCATACAGGTACTCTGTGTCCCCGGCAGGCACAGACACACTCCGGGCTGGCTGGGTGTTGTAGTGCGCCGGGGACCGCAACGTTGGAGCTAGTGTCCCTACAGATTACTGGGGGATTGTTTGTGTATGGGAACGCAGCGCCGACCCCCTCTGGACCGGGCGGCGCTGCTGTGACTTGTGGTGCGCCGGGGATCCGCCGTCCGCGCTTTTACGGCGGCGGCGGTTATAAATTGAGTCCCCGGCTTTTTGGGCCTAGGACGCCGGCAGCTCCGATTCGTTCCCGCCCCCACCCTGTCATTCAGGGTAGGGGAGAGACGCTGTTCGCTAGCAGCGACGAGGGCTGGAGCCTGATTTACATGCTCCAGCCCTCACACTAGGCACAGAGGGAAGCAGGCTTCCCGCTCTTGGCCAGGAACGCCCAGGGCCCGCCCCCCTTCTCTCTCAGGACGCCGGCAGCCATTACATGCAGTCTGGCTGGAGGAAGGACGCAAGGCTCTGGGAGACCTGGACTAGGGGCTATCTGGCGACCACACACCCGCTTTTTAAGCGGGCGGTAAGCGATTTTTCTGTGCTGGTCCCTCTAGTGCCTCACGGTGTATTGGTGTACTGTGTAGGATATAGAGATATTGTATTTCTTGCACTGTAAGGTCGCTTCTGGCTGCATCTCCCAGATCACTCTGTGGAAGCAGCAACATGCCATCCTCAAAACGCAAGGCTGCCAAGGCTAGGGCTGTGTATACTGCGTGTGCTGCATGTGGGGCTAATCTACCAGCAGGCTCCGATGACCCCCATTGTGTGCAATGCTCCGACCCGGTGCTGGTTCGCCAGCCGGAGTCAGGAGGGAGAGTGACCCAGGCTGAGACGCCTGTAAGTCCTGCCCCGGTGACAGGGACAGACTTTGCAGTTTTTGCTGATAATATGTCTGTCTCTATGGCAAAAATACTTGAAACCTTGCAATCTATGCATGGGGCTCAGTCTTTGGGCACGGCGAGGCCTCTGTCCTCAGGTCCCCCTCACTTGGAATTAATCCAGCCCACAGGGGAGTCCCCGGCTTCACAGGCCGAGGATTATGAGTCAGATGATAGCCCCAGCCACCCTAAGCGAGCTCGCTGGGAAAGACCCTCGACGTCATCACACTGCTCAGGGTCTCAGCGCAATCAGTCTCCCTGTGATGTGTCTGATGAGAGTGATCAGGAATCCATTCCTGGAACCCCTCTCAACCTGGATACCCCTGATGGGGATACCATGGTAAACGACCTTATCTCAGCCATCAATAGGCTGTTGGATATTTCTCCCCCAGCCCCTTCAGCAGAAGAGGCGGCTGCGGAGCAGGAGAAGTTTCGTTTCCTTTATCCCAAGCGTAAATTGAGTGCTTTGTTGGATCACGCTGACTTCAGAGAATCAATCCAGAAGCACGACGCTCACCCAGAAAGGCGTTTCTCTAAACGATCTAAAGATACGCGTTTCCCTTTCCCCCCTGAGGTGGTCAAGCGCTGGACACAGTGTCCAAAGGTAGACCCCCCGATTTCCAAACTCGCAGCTAGGTCCATAGTTGCAGTGGAGGATGGCGCTTCACTTAAAGATGCCAATGACAGACAGATGGACCTTTGGTTAAAATCTGTCTATGAAGCTATCGGCGCGTCGTTTGCTCCGGCATTCGCAGCCGTATGGGCACTCCAGGCTATTTCAGCTGGCTTAGCAAAAGTGGATGCTATCATACATCCAGCAGTGCCGCAAGTGGCGCACCTTACCACGCAGATGTCGGCGTTTGCGTCTTACGCTATCAATGCGGTCCTAGAATCTACCAGTCGCACCTCAATGGCGTCCGCCAATTCGGTAGTTTTGCGCAGAGCCTTGTGGTTAAAGGACTGGAAAGCAGATGCTGGTTCCAAAAAATGTTTAACCAGTTTGCCTTTATCTAGAGAGAGACTGTTTGGCGAGCCATTGGCTGATATCATTAAGCAGTCTAAGGGTAAAGACTCCTCTTTACCACAACCCAGAACAACCAAACCTCAGCAGAAAAAGTGGCAGCAGAGGTTTCAGTCCTTTCGAGGTTCGGGCAAGACACCATTTACCTCGTACAAAGGGACTCAGAGGACGCAAAGAAACTCAGATTCGTGGCGGGCTCTCACGCGCCCCAAGAAAGCAAATGGAGGTACCGCTTCCAAAGCGGCTACCTCATGACTTCCAGCCCCCTCCCTCCGCATCGCCGGTCGGGGGCAGGCTCTCCCGCTTTTCCGGCATTTGGATGTCACAGGTCAAAGACCGGTGGGTGACGGACATTTTGTCTCGCGGGTACAGAATCGAGTTCAATTCTCGTCCTCCAGCTCGGTTCTTCAGAACCTCCCCACATCCAGACCGAGCAGATGCTCTGCTGCAGGCGGTGGGCTTCCTAAGAGCGGAAGGAGTGGTGATCCCAGTCCCTCCTCAGGAACAAGGGCAAGGGTTTTACTCCAATCTCTTTGTGGTTCCAAAAAAGGACGGCTCGTTCCGTCCTGTTCTGGACCTAAAACGGCTCAACAAACATGTGCACGCCAGGAAGTTCCGGATGGAAACCCTGCGTTCTGTCATTGCCTCAATGTCCAGAGGAGACTTCCTTGCCTCAATAGACATCAAAGATGCTTATCTCCACGTGCCAATTGCTACAGAACATCAACGTTTTCTACGTTTTGTGATAGGAGACGACCATTTTCAGTTCGTAGCTCTGCCATTTGGTCTGGCAACAGCCCCACGGGTCTTCAAGGTCATGGCGGCGGTGGTAGCAGTCTTGCACTCTCAGGGACACTCGGTGATCCCTTACCTAGACGATTTATTGGTCAAAGCTCCCTCTCAAGAGGCATGTCAGCACAGCCTGAATGCTACGCTGGAGACCCTACAGTCTTTCGGATGGATCATCAACTTTCCAAAGTCGATCCTATCACCGACTCAATCACTAACGTATCTTGGCATGGAGTTTCATACTCTAGCAGCGATAGTGAAGCTTCCGCTGAACAAGCAGCGGTCACTACAGACAGGGGTGCAATCTCTTCTGCAGGGCCAGTTGCATCCCTTGCGGCGCCTCATGCATTTCCTAGGGAAGATGGTGGCAGCCATGGAAGCAGTTCCCTTTGCGCAGTTTCATCTGCGCCCACTTCAATGGGACATTCTCCGCCAATGGGACGGGAAGTCAACGTCCCTGGACAGGAAAGTCTCGCTTTCCCAGACGGCCAAGGACTCCCTACAATGGTGGCTCCTTCCCACCTCATTGTCTCAGGGAAGATCCTTCCTGCCCCCATCCTGGGCAGTAGTCACGACAGATGCGAGTCTGTCAGGGTGGGGAGCAGTATTTCTCCACCACAGGGCTCAGGGGACGTGGACACCGCAGGAGTCCACCCTTCAGATCAATGTTCTGGAGATCAGAGCAGTGTATCTTGCTCTACTGGCCTTCCAACAGTGGCTGGAAGGGAAGCAGATCCGAATCCAATCGGACAACTCCACAGCGGTGGCATACATCAACCACCAAGGAGGGACGCGCAGTCGGCAAGCCTTCCAAGAAGTCCGGCGCATTCTAATGTGGGTGGAGGACAGAGCATCCACCATATCCGCGGTTCACATCCCAGGCGTAGAAAACTGGGAAGCAGACTTCCTCAGTCGCCAGGGCATGGACGCAGGGGAATGGTCCCTTCACCCGGACGTGTTTCAGGAAATCTGTCGCCGCTGGGGAGTGCCGGACGTCGACCTAATGGCATCCCGGCACAACAACAAGGTCCCGGCATTCATGGCGAGGTCGCGCGATCAAAGAGCTCTGGCGGCAGACGCCTTGGTTCAAGATTGGTCGCAGTTTCAGCTCCCATACGTGTTTCCGCCTCTGGCGCTCTTGCCCAGAGTGCTACGCAAGATCAGATCCGAGTGCAGCCGCATCATACTCGTCGCTCCAGACTGGCCGAGGAGGTCGTGGTATCCGGATCTGTGGCATCTCACGATCGGTCGACCGTGGTCACTGCCAGACCGACCAGACTTACTGTCCCAAGGGCCGTTTTTCCATCAGAATTCTGCGGCCCTGAACCTGACTGTGTGGCCATTGAGTCCTGGATCCTAGCATCTGCAGGATTATCTCAAGGAGTCGTTGCCACAATGAGACAAGCTAGAAAGTCGAATTCGGCTAAGATCTACCACAGAACGTGGAAGATTTTCTTATCCTGGTGCTCTGCTCAGGGAGTGTCTCCCTGGCCATTTGCATTGCCCAAGTTTCTTTCCTTCCTGCAATCGGGGTTAGAAAAGGGCTTGTCGCTCAGCTCCCTTAAAGGGCAAGTTTCGGCACTATCCGTGTTTTTTCAGAAGCGTCTAGCACGTCTTTCTAAGGTGCGCACGTTCCTGCAGGGGGTCTGTCATATTGTGCCCCCGTACAAGCGGCCGTTAGATCCATGGGATCTGAACAGGGTACTAGTTGCTCTCCAGAAGCCGCCCTTCGAGCCTCTGAAGGAAGTTTCCTTTTCTCGGCTGTCACAGAAAGTGGCGTTTCTTGTTGCGATCACATCGCTTCGGCGAGTGTCTGAGCTGGCAGCTCTGTCATCCAAGGCTCCCTTCCTGGTGTTCCACCAGGACAAGGTAGTGCTGCGCCCTATTCCGGAGTTTCTCCCTAAAGTCGTATCCTCTTTTCATCTTAATCAGGATATATCCTTGCCTTCGTTTTGTCCTCATCCGGTTCACCGGTATGAAAAGGACTTACGTTTGCTAGATCTGGTGAGAGCACTCAGAATCTACATTTCCCGCACGGCGCCCATGCGCCGTGCCGATGCACTTTTTGTCCTTGTCGCTGGTCCGCGCAAGGGGTTGCAGGCTTCTAAAGCCACCCTGGCTCGATGGATCAAAGAACCAATTCTAGAGGCCTACCGTTCTGCGGGGCTTCCGGTTCCTTCAGGGCTAAAAGCCCACTCAACCAGAGCCGTGGGTGCGTCCTGGGCATTACGTCACCAGGCTTCGGCTCAACAGGTGTGCCAGGCAGCTACCTGGTCCAGTCTGCACACTTTCACCAAGCATTATCAGGTGCATACCTATGCTTCGGCGGATGCCAGCTTAGGTAGAAGAGTCCTGCAGGCGGCAGTGACACCCCCGTAGGGGAGGGCTGTTTTGCAGCTCTAACATGAGGTATTTCTTTACCCACCCAGGGACAGCTTTTGGACGTCCCAATCGTCTGGGTCTCCCAATAGAGCGCTGAAGAAGAAGGGAATTTTGTTACTTACCGTAAATTCCTTTTCTTCTAGCTCTTATTGGGAGACCCAGCACCCGCCCTGTTGTCCTTCGGGATGTTTTCTTGTTGTTTGCGGGTACACATGTTGTTCATGTTGAACGGTTTTTCAGTTCTCCGATGTTATTCGGAGTTAATTTGTTTAAACCAGTTATTGGCTTCCTCCTTCTTGCTTTGGCACTAAAACTGGAGAACCCGTGATACCACGGGGGGGGTATAGCCAGAGGGGGAGGGGCCTTGCACTTTTAATGTAGTGCTTTGTGTGGCCTCCAGAGGGCAGTAGCTATACCCCAATCGTCTGGGTCTCCCAATAAGAGCTAGAAGAAAAGGAATTTACGGTAAGTAACAAAATTCCCTTCTTTGTTAGTGCTTTTTGGCTGTGTAGACACACTGAAAATGCATGTAATTTGTACATGATTTGAATCTGTTTTGTCAAAGCCAAATACCAGGAAGTGTCCAAAACTGAGCCGCTTTATGGAAGGCATGACATGCCAACAAGAGAGAAACCACAGCTTCAAAAATGCACCCAATACACATCATGTGACTGTAGCCTAAGGGTTGCTTCTCCAACAGGTGGCACTAGAGGCCTTGCTCTCTTGGGCTGACTTCTCATGTCCAGTAGTCTTCCATTAGAACAGATCCGGCAGCAGTCTGTTAACAGAAGTTCAAAGTTGAGGAGAAACGTTTTACCTATTTATTTTCAGACAACCATAGGAAGTTTGTGCCATATTACCAGTTTTATTGTTGCATTTACTGAAACTGTCAAATGTTGCATCTTTTTATATTTTAGCATTTGTGTTTATGGTGGAGGAGATCGTAAGAGCCAAATAAATGTGGTTACAAAGGGAGTGGATATTATTATTGCTACTCCCGGGAGATTGCACGATCTGCAAATGAACGAAATTGTTAATCTGAGAAGCATAACTTACTTGGTAAGTGTATTTTTGTCTGTACGCAAAGTATATAAGCTATGTGTGGAGGAAATACTTAAGACTCCTTGTATAAAGCAACATAAGCTAAATATCAACCATTATTAGGCCCTCTTAGCACGTATATTTTTTGTTTTTTCTATTAGAGAAAAAAATAATGGCAAAAGACATTTAGGAAACTACAAGACATGTCACTTGGGGAATTTTAGTGTCATTAAACTAGAGGTGGTTGGTGGCAGCATCATTTGTTCCCGCAGCCTCCTTGCATTCGGTAATACGTCATGTCTGTACTGTGAGACTGTGACCGGGGTTATCTATGACGGCCGGTATGTCTCACCCCGGTTGTGCTCACTCCATGATAGAAAGCAACTCCACTCCGGGGTTAATGCTGTTTCCCTACAGGCTTCAGGAAGGGTTAAAAGGAAACAGGAACGAGGACAGGTGGGCCGGGTGTGAGGGAGTGATCACATCTCCCTGAGTTCTCTGCCGGAAAGGCACATATGTACTATTGTGGACTTGTTCTTTGGATAATAAACCGTGTGCTGTGAACCTTGGTGCCTGGATCCCGTGTCTTCTGCAGCGCAGCCGACGACGCTACCTCACATATGGTGGAGAATCGGCGGGCATGTCAGCCGGTGAGGTGTAGCATCCATCCCTGGTGACCCAGCTGCGCATGTCCTGGATTCGAGCGGCTATACTACAGCCCAAACCCGGCGACGCCATGGAGGACATACTAAAGCATTTGGCTCAGGCTAATGCACAGCAGCAACAGGCTAATGCACAGCAGCAACAGACCAATGCACACCTGCTCCAATCCTTGCAAGTGCAGAAAAAAAAATTCCAAGAACAGATGGATCAGGCCAATGCACGTCAGCAGCAAGCCTTGCAATTGCAGGAAAAAAGGCACCAAGAACAGATGGTTCTCCTGGCCAAGTCGATCCGTGCTGGACCGGCAGCAACAACCCAGGGACCGGGTGACGACGGCAGCGTCCGGAAAGCGGTGAGACAAGCGTTGCAAAAGATGACCTCGGGTGATGATGTGGAAGCGTTCCTGGCGGTGTTTGAGCGGGTGGCCGAGCGGGAAAAGCTGCCGACCCCGCAGTGGGCTGAGGTATTGTCACCCTATCTGACGGGGGAACCCCAAAAAGCGTACCTGGACCTCTGTACCGAGGACGCCATTGACTATGTGACCCTGAAAGCCGAAATACTGGCTCGGTTGGGGGTGAATACCTATGTACGGGCTCAGCGGGTAAATCAGTGGTTCTTTGAGGAAGCCAAACCTGTACGCTCCCAGGCCTATGACTTGTTGCATCTCGTAAAAAAGTGGTTGCAGCCTGACACTCTGAGCCCGGCGCAAATGGTAGAAAGGGTAGTTGTTGACCGTTTTGTACGCACTTTACCCGTCACCATTCAACGGTGGGTTGGACAGGGCGACCCAAGTACCCTGGACCAATTAGTATGCCTGGTAGAGCGGCATGTGGCTACGCAGGACTTGATACGGGACACTGAGACTTTGCGTACCGCCCGTCGGTCCGGCCCCTCCAAGCCTAGGGCCAAGGACCCACCGCTGACACCGGTGCGGGAGTCCGCTACCGTCCCGTCTGAGGCCGCACCCTCCGTCCCTGAGGTCCGGAAAACTATGTACCCTAAACGACAACTCGTCAAGGGGGTGTCCTTCCCTATTAGATGTTGGCGGTGCCAGCGGGTGGGACATATGGAAGCCCAGTGTCCCCTCACCACGGAGCCCATGGATTGTGGGGTTACCCGACGGGGTTCAATGTATGCTCAGGTGGTGTGTACCGCTGACCTGGTCTACCCAGAGACTGAGCCCCACTTGTGCCAAATACAGGTGAATGGATGTCCGGTTACAGGCTTGTTGGATTCCGGAAGCTTAGTGACCCTTGTGCGATCAACCCTAAGGGCTAAAGTAAAGGCCACAGGACGTACCGTGGGGGTGGTTTGCATACATGGGGACCGCTGAGACTATCCCACGGGGATAGTCACCATCACAGCACCTTGCGGTCAGGTGCAACATGAGGTGGGACTTATTAATACTCTTCCCTATGATGTGATCCTAGGAAGGGATCTGCCCTATTTTTGGACTTTATGGAAGGGACCTCCTAAGTCCCCTCAGATATTGGTCAGTCCGGGACCTGAGCCCTACAATCCTGAATCCGGGACGCCTGCCGTAGGGGTCCCCATGATAGGGACAGGATGTGAACCTGATAGGTCGCCCCTAGAGGTATTGGCAGGAGAGGCTGAGACGGTCGAGCCCATCCCGGAGTTGGAGGCGTCCCCGGATACGTTTGGGACAGCCCAACTCCAGGACCCTACATTAATACATGCCCGGAGTCAGGTGACAGTAGTTGACGGGGTGGCACAGCTGCCTGGTGCCCAGGTAAGATACCCCCATTTCGCTCTTAAGCAGGATTTACTCTACCGGGTAGATGAAATTCGGGGCGTAGGGGTAGAGCAATTGGTGGTACCCCAGCCGTATCGCCGGCGGGTCCTCGACTTGGCTCATAAACACCTGATGAGTGGTCACCTAGGGGTCAAGAAAACGCAGGAGCGAATATTACAAAGGTTCTATTGGCCCGGGGTCTTTGGGGAGGTAAAACGGTTCTGCGAAACCTGCCCGGAGTGTCAGCTTACCGCACCCCTGACCCACTTTCGCAGTCCGTTGGTACCGTTACCCATTATAGAAGTCCCTTTTGAACGGATAGGGATGGATCTGGTGGGGCCCCTCGTAAAGTCTGCTCGAGGGCACCAGCATATCCTAGTGATCGTTGACTATGCCACCCGGTATCCCGAGGCGATACCTCTCCGACATGCTGCAGCAAAGCTTATAGCTCGGGAGTTGTTTGCTGTGTTCTGCCGGGTGGGGTTGCCCAAGGAGATCCTTACGGATCAGGGGACCCCATTCATGTCTAAAGTGACCAAAGAGCTATGCCGGCTACTCCAGATCAAGCAGTTGCGTACGTCTGTGTATCATCCTCAGACGGATGGTTTAGTGGAACGATTCAATAAAACCCTGAAAACCATGCTCAAAAGGGTGATTTCCAAAGACGGGAAAGACTGGGATATGATGCTTCCCTATTTGATGTTTGCCATACGAGAGGTGCCACAGGCATCCACGGGGTTTTCGCCTTTTGAATTGTTATACGGGCGACATCCCCGGGGATTGTTGGACCTGGCAAAAGAAACCTGGGAGCAGGAGCCCACCCCCCATAAAAGTGTGATTGAACACATTTTGGGTATGCAGAACCGCATAAGCGCGGTCATGCCAATTGTGAAGGAGCATTTACAGGAGGCTCAGGCCGCGCAAAGCGGCCGCTACAATAGACAAGCCACCGTGCGGACCTTTAATCCCGGGGATCGGGTGTTGGTATTGATCCCCACGGCGGAGAGTAAATTCCTGGCTCAGTGGCAAGGCCCCTACGAGATAAAGGAAAGAGTCGGGGTGGTTAACTATAAAGTATTGCAGCCCGGTAGGCGGAAACCTGAACAAATATACCATGTCAACTTATTAAAACCTTGGCAGGAACGGGAAAGCCTGATGGCTGTTTTCTCCCCATCTCCCTCCTCTTCGGGTCGTTCACATCCGGCTCCAGCGACCTCCGGAGAGGACGAACCGGAAGTAAGGATTGGAGAAGCCCTCACCAAGCAACAGAGGCGAGAGGCCAGACGGTTGGTTCAGCAGAACCCCGATGTCTTCTCTGAGCTGCCCGGTAGGACCAGTCTGATACGACATGATATTGTCACCGAGCCCCACCTGAAGGTACGCCTGAAGTCATACCGGGTACCGGAGGCTCGACGACAAGCCATATCGGAGGAAGTAAAGACAATGTTACGCCTGGGGGTCATTGAAAAATCCCGGAGTGAATGGGCTAGTCCGATTGTCCTAATACCAAAACCCGATGGCTCCTTAAGGTTCTGCAATGACTTTAGGAGATTGAATGAAATATCCAAGTTCGATCTCTACCCCATGCCCCGGGTGGATGAGCTGATTGATAGGCTGGGACAGGCGCGATATTTTACCACGCTCGACCTGACCAAGGGGTACTGGCAGGTGCCACTGACGGAGTCCGCCAAGGAGAAAACCGCTTTTGTTACGCCGGAGGGTCTCTTCCACTATGTTGTCTTGCCTTTTGGGTTACATGGCGCTCCGGCCACGTTCCAGAGGTTGATGGACTTAGTGCTGGAACCCCACCAGGCGTATGCATCAGCGTACCTGGATGACATCATTATTTACAGCTCCGATTGGCAGACCCACTTGGAACAGGTACAAGCGGTGGTGGACGCGCTTCGAACAGCCGGATTGACAGCCAATCCCAAGAAATGTGCATTGGGACTCACGGAAGCCCGCTACTTGGGCTACGTGATAGGCCAAGGAGTGATTAAGCCCCAAATTAACAAGGTTGAGGCGATCCAGAAGTGGCCTAGACCCCTGACCACGAAGCAGGTTAGGGCCTTCCTGGGTATCGTGGGGTACTACAGGAGGTTTGTAAAAGATTTTGCGTGACTATCAGCCCCCTTGACGGACCTTCTCAAAGGCAAGAAGTCCGTCATGGTGCGCTGGACTCCGCAGGCCGAGGACTCCTTCCGGGCCCTGAAGGAGGTCCTGTGCGGACAGCCCGTTCTGGTCAACCCTGATTTCCGGAAGGAGTTCATAGTACAGACTGACGCCTCGGAGGTCGGCCTGGGGGCAGTGCTGTCTCAGGTGGTTCAGGGGGAGGAACACCCCGTCACCTTCTTGAGTAGGAAGCTCACCCCTCCCGAGCGGAATTATAGCGTAGTGGAGAAGGAGTGCCTGGCTATCAAGTGGGCCTTGGAGTCCCTACGCTATTACCTGCTGGGACGGCAGTTTCGCTTGGTGACGGATCACTCTCCACTGGTCTGGATGAGGTCCGCCAAGGAACGGAATGCCCGGGTTACCCGGTGGTTCCTTTCTCTACAGAACTTCCGGTTTACGGTTGAACACCGGGCCGGTAGGTTGCAGGGCAACGCCGATGCCTTGTCCCGCGGCCCGTGTTTGATGGCAGGAGTTCAACCCCGCACGCTTGAACTGAGGGGGGGGTATGTGAGACTGTGACCGGGGTTATCTATGACGGCCGGTATGTCTCACCCCGGTTGTGCTCACTCCATGATAGAAAGCAACTCCACTCCGGGGTTAATGCTGTTTCCCTACAGGCTTCAGGAAGGGTTAAAAGGAAACAGGAACGAGGACAGGTGGGCCGGGTGTGAGGGAGTGATCACATCTCCCTGAGTTCTCTGCCGGAAAGGCACATATGTACTATTGTGGACTTGTTCTTTGGATAATAAACCGTGTGCTGTGAACCTTGGTGCCTGGATCCCGTGTCTTCTGCAGCGCAGCCGACGACGCTACCTCACAGTACATACACAAATAATGGCTGGTAACCAGCACATTGCAGCCTTACGCTCATACATGTATCTATCGTAATAGATGGCTGGACCTTACACAACTTCTTACTTTTTTGTCTTCTCCTAACGTCTCATAGTTTTCTACAGTGGCAGGAAAAAGCCACTATATTTGCTTAGGAACTGATCTGTTTGTCAGATAAGGGAAGATAGCTGGGAAGACTATTTTGCCAATGTATAATTGCTGGAGAAAAAGTTATCCTGTCTAAGGCTATGTGCCCACGCTGCGGAAAATGCGTGGAATTAGCCGCGGATTTTTCGCGGAAATTTCGCGGATTTTTTTTGTGTTTTTAGCCTGTTTCTCTATTGCACCATATTCTTGTTGTCATTTGCACCTTTTTTAGGTGTTTTTGTCTGAGGTGTGTGTGTTGTTGTTTTTGTTTGTTTTTCCCCTTTTCTTTCTATGTTGTGTGTTATGCTCTCTAGATGTTTTTCACCTGATTCATTGAAACTTTTCAAATATCGGCCCTTGTGGTAGTAATGTGCGTGGGAAGTCATAACAACGGACAATCATGTATCTGTCTCCCTTGTATTTAGTATTTTTATTTTAGATGTCCTATTTGGTCTTTGTTTTGAACACTATTCTAACTCCAGTATCTTTTGGGTTTACATTTTTTTTTTTTTTTTTTTTCTTACTCTTGTACCATTGGGCTTAAAGGGGTTCTCAACTGCTTGGACAGCGTTTTCTCATTCCTCATGTGCTCCCCCATAAAAATAAAAAACTTTTAGGGTGTGTCCACGCTGCGTTTATGCTGCGGTTTTTTATTTTTTTTTAGCTAAGTACCTGAGACGTTCATATGTTGGGGGTCCCTGTCCTTTATTGTATGGGGAGAGTGTGTTTTGCTGTACTTATTTTTGGCATTTCCGGCGGGTTCTCTGGCTTTTGCCCAAGAACCGCGCCGATGGTGCCTGCGCGTCGGCCTCGCCGCTCAAATTTAGGCCCCGGCTTCGCCGGAGGCCTAGTTTCTGTTTCCTGCCCTCGCATGTCACTCATGCAGAGGGACAGGCACGGCTCCTCCCGGCGGCCGTCCTGCACAGGGGAAGGACACGCCCCACTGCTTGTGCGTGACTCCTCCCCTGCAGGTCTCTATGGCCCTCCAGATCCCGCTTTCCTACAGGGACGCCCCCTGTCCCGCCCCCTCTCTTCGCTCCGGCGGCCATTTTCTTGCACAGGGTTCACTCTGCGCTGGGCCGTTCTGCACTCTGCATCCCTGCTGAGGTGCTGCGCATTGGGGGTCCGGGCTTCGGGATCTGGAGGGCACACAACACCTGTGTAAGCCACAGTCGGTCTCTTGTTGTGGACCTCTGTATATACTCCCTGGGGTTCATTCTCTTTGTAGAAGCTGTCCCACTCCAGCAGCATGTCTTCCACGAGGAGCAAGGCTCCAAAGCTTTAGGCTATGTGCGCACGTTGCGTAAATTCATGCAGTTACGCTGCGCTTTGCAGCGCAGCGTAACTGCATGCGTCCTGCGTCCCCTGCACAGTCTATGGAGATTGTGCAGGGGCCGTGCGCACGTGGCGTCTCAGAGCGCAGCGCTTCGGCTACTGCCGAAGCGCTGCGCAAAAAGAAGTGACATGTCACTTCTTTCCTGCGCTTTGCCGGCAGCTCCTGCTCTGTCTATGGGAGGAGCTGCAGGCAGAGCGCATGGAATCGGCGCTCACTACGGACATTTCTGCAGCGATCTAAAGCGCACATGTGCTCTTCAGATCGCTGCAGAAATTTCTGCAGGCTAGTACGCAACGTGCGCACATAGCCTTATACTGTATACGCTGCATGTAAGCTCCTGCTGCCTGAACCGAGCACCTATCCACATTGTGATGTCTGCTCTAACTTGGAGGTGCCACAGCCTGAAGTCTCACTCCCAGTGGTCTAAGGCTGCTTCTGCACCTGTGGCTGAACCCCCGGCCTGGGTAGAGTCCTTCTCTAGGTCTATCTCACAGTCATTTGCTGAGTCCATGGGACTTCTGTCCAGGACTTTGATGAATATGCATCAGCCCCCTTCACAGGGTGCCTCTAATGCTCTTGCTAAGGGTCTGTTAGGATCCCTATCCTCTGACCTCCGTCCACTGGAGCTCACAGAGGATTCATCATCAGGGCACAGACCCCGTCCTCCTAAGAGGCGCCGCAGGGTTTCCCCTCCCTCCTCATCCCGCGGTTCTGATTCAAGAGCTGACTCGCAAGATGAGTAGGATGCCTTTACAGGGAGCTCGGAGGCTAACTCCATGTGCCCCATTGACCTTTCCGAGGGTGACTGAGAACTTAGTGACTTGATTGCTTCCATTAATTCTGTACTGGACCTCAATCCGCCAGTATCAGAGGAGCAACCCTCTCTGGCAGAAAAGCACCAGTTTACCTCGCCTAAGTTCTTTAACCACTCCAGTTTTCAGTCCGCTGTGACCAAACCCAGGGCCTGTCCTGACAAACGCTTCCCAAAGCGTGGTTCTGATGATCGTTTTCCCTTTCCACCTGAGGTGGTCAAGGAGTGGGCTCACTCCCCAAAGGTAGACCCTCCGGTGTCTAGGCTCTCAGCCCGGACCGTTGTGTCGGTGGCTGATGGCACTTCCCTTAGGGATGCCACTGACCGTCAGATTGACCTTCTGGCCAAATCCGTGTATGAAGCGGCGGGGGCCGCGTTTTCCCCAACTTTTGCAGCAGTGTGGGCTCTCAAAGCCATCTCTGCTTCTTTAGAGGAGATGCATTCCCTCACCAGGAAATCTATGCCTGAGATGGTTGCCTTAACTTATCAAGCTTCAGCTTTTTCATCTTATGCCATGTCTGCCATGCTAGAGGCTTCTCACCGCACTGCGGTGGCTTTGGCTAATTCCCTCGTTATCCGCAGGATCTTGTGGCTTCGAGAGTGGAAGGCAGATGCTTCTTCAAAGAAGTACCTTGCTGGGCTCCCTTTTGCTGGTTCCCGGCTGTTCGGTGAACAGCTGGATGAAATTATTAAAGAAGCTACTGGCGAGAAGAGTACTTCCATGCCACAAACCAAGACCAGGAAACCTGCCCAGGGTAGGAATCAGTCGAGGTTTCGCTCCTTTCATTCCTCCAACTGGTCGTCCTCTAAGCCCTCCGCCTCGTCCGCTAACTCAGCTAAGGACCAGAAATCGAACTGGCGCCCCAAAGCACGTCCACAGAAGACCGCAGGAGGTCCTGCCACTAAGGCAGCCTCCTCGTGACTCTCTGCCCGCTCCAGCAACGTCCTTAGTCGGTGGCAGGCTCTCCCACTTTGGCGACGCTTGGTTTCAACAAGACTCCGATCAGTGGGTGAGAGATATCATCTCTCACGGCTACAGGATAGAATTCTCTTCCAGCCCGCCAAACAGATTTTTTTCTCTCAACTCCCCCCTGCTCCAAGGCTGCCGCCTTCTCACAGGCCGTGGCAGCCTTGCGGGCCAACGGAGTAATTGTACCAGTTCCCGCCCGGGAACGGTTCAGAGGTTTTTACTCAAACCTCTTCCTAGTTCCCAAAAAGGACGGTACCTTCCGGCCCATCCTGGATCTCAAGCTTCTCAACAAGCATGTTCGGGTGCGGCACTTTCGCATGGAGTCTCTGCGATCAGTCATTGCCTCAATGACTCAAGGGGATTTCCTGGCGTCCATCGACATCAGAGATGCCTATCTACATGTGCCAATTGCAGTTTCACACCAGCGTTTGCTACGCTTTGCAATAGAAGATCATTTCCAATTCGTGGCTCTCCCCTTCGGGTTAGCCACGGCCCCTCGGGTATTCACCAAGGTCATGGCAGCAGTGATTGCGGTTCTGCACCTCCAGGGGTTGGCAGTGCTCCCTTACCTGGACGACCTTCTAGTCAAGGCTCCGTCCAGCGCAGACTGTCAGCGGAGTGTTTCGCTCACTTTCGCCACTCTAGCCCAATTCGGGTGGCTTGTCAATCTTCCCAAATCCACTCTGACTCCGACCCAGAGTCTCACGTACCTAGGCATGCAGTTCGAGACTTTGCCGGCACTTGTGAAGTTGCCCTTAAACAAACAGCTGTCGCTCCAGTTGGCGGTGCGCTCTCTCCTGAGGCCCCGCCGTTATACCCTCAGGCGTCTGATGCAGGTGCTGGGTCTAATGGTGGCGTCCATGGAGGCTGTTCCCTTTGCACAGTTCCACCTGCGCCCCCTGCAGCTGGACATTCTCCGCTGTTGGGACAAGCGGCCTTCCTCCTTACACAAGTTAGTGGCTCTGTCGCCACGGACCAGGAGCTCTCTTCAGTGGTGGCTTCGGCCCCTCTCCCTGTCCCAAGGGCGCTCCTTCCTGGCCCCGTCCTGGGTGATTCTCACCACGGATGCCAGTCTATCCGGCTGGGGAGCGTTATGTCTCCACCACAGGGCACTTGGACTCCGTCCGAGTCAGCCCTTTCAATCAATGTGCTGGAAACCAGAGCCGTGCTTCTAGCTCTCCTAGCATTTCACCACCTGCTGGCGGGCAGGCACATTCGAGTCCAGTCAGACAACGCGACAGCGGTTGCCTACATCAACCATCAAGGCAGGACACGCAGCCGCCTGGCGATGATGGAGGTACAACGCATTCTTCAATGGGCGGAAGACTCCAGGTCCACCATATCCGCAGTCCACATCCCAGGCGTGGACAACTGGGAGGCAGATTATCTCAGCCGTCAAAGTGTGGACGGTGGCGAGTGGTCCCTGCACCCGGCAGTATTTCAGTCGATCTGCCGCAAATGGGGCACTCCGGACGTGGACCTAATGGCATCCCGTCACAACAACAAAGTTCCTGTTTACGTGGCTCGCTCCCACGATCCTCAGGCCTTTGCCGCAGACGCTCTGGTTCAGGACTGGTCCCAGTTTCGTCTGTCCTACGTGTTTCCCCCTCTAGCTCTCTTGCCCAGAGTCCTGCGCAAGATCAGAATGGAGGATCGTCGAGTCATCCTCATTGCGCCGGACTGGCCCAGGCGAGCTTGGTATCCGGACCTGCTCCAACTGTCCGTAGAGATGCCGTGGCACCTCCCGGACCGTCCAGACCTACTCACGCAAGGTCCGTTTTTCCGCCCGAATTCTGCGGCCCTCAAATTGACGGCGTGGCTCTTTAGTCCGGGATTTTGACGGCTTCTGGTATTCCCCCTGAAGTCATCTCCACTATGACTCGGGCCCGCAAGTCTTCCTCCGCTAAGATCTATCACAGGACTTGGAAAATTTTTCTGTCCTGGTGTCGTTCTACTGGCCATCCTCCTTGGCCGTTCTCCTTGCCGACCCTTCTGTCTTTTCTACAGTCCGGTCTGCAGCTAGGACTGTCCCTCAACTCTCTCAAGGGACAAGTTTCGGCTCTGTCAGTTCTGTTCCAGCGGCGTCTCGCTCGGCTGGCTCAGGTCCGCACCTTCATGCAGGGCGCGTCTCACATCATTCCGCCTTACCGGCGGCCCTTGGACCCCTGGGACCTTAACTTGGTTCTCACGGTCTTGCAGAAACCCCCCTTTGAGCCTCTTAGGGAGGTTCTTTGTATCGTCTTTCACAGAAAGTGGCCTTTCTGGTTGCCATAACTTCTCTCAGGAGAGTCTCTGATTTGGCTGCGCTCTCCTCGGAGTCACCTTTTTTAGTCTTTCAACAAGACAAGGTGGTTCTCCGTCCGACTCCGGACTTTCTTCCTAAGGTGGTCTCTTCCTTCCACCTTAACCAGGACATTATCTTACCTTCCTTCTGTCTGGCCCCTGTTCATCGCTTTGAAAAAGCTCAACATACTCTGGATCTGGTGCGTGCTCTCCGGATCTATGTGTCTCGCACCGCTGCGCTTAGGCGGTGCACCTCTCTTTTTGTGCTAACCACAGGTCGGCGCAAGGGCCTCCCTGCTTCTAAGCCGACCTTAGCCCGTTGGATTAGGTCGACCATTTCGGACGCCTACCAGAGTACACAGGCGCCTCCCCCGCCGGGGATCAAAGCACACTCGACCAGAGCTGTCGGTGCCTCTTGGGCTTTTAGGCACCAGGCTACGGCTCAACAAGTCTGTCAGGCTGCCACTTGGGCTAGCCTGCATACCTTCTCGAAGCACTACCAAGTGCATGCTCATGCTTCGGCAGATGCGAGCTTGGGCAGACGCATCCTTCAGGCAGCGGTCGCCCATTTGTGAAGTTAGGTTTTGCCTACTTAGTTTTTCTGTTTATTTCCCACCCAGGGACTGCTTTGGAACGTCCCAAGGTCTGGGTCTCCCAAAGGAAAGATAAAGAAAAAGAGAATTTTGTTTACTTACCGTAAATTCTTTTTCTTATAGTTCCGTCTTGGGAGACCCAGCACCCTCCCTGTTGCCTGTTGGCAATTTCCTTGTTCCGCGTGTTTTTCACCGGCTGTTGTCGTGCACAGAGTCTCCGGTTGTTCCGGCGCTTGCTCTGTTCTACTTGTGGGTGGCTATTCTCCTTCAGCTTTTGCACTAAACTGGCTGAGACTGGCTCACCAGGGTGTGTATAAGCTCAGAGGGAGGAGCTACACTTTTTAGTGTAGTACTTTGTGTGTCCTCCGGAGGCAGAAGCTAAACACCCAAGGTCTGGATCTCCCAAGACGGAACTATAAGAAAAAGAATTTACGGTAAGTAAACAAAATTCTCTTTTTTTTTTCCTGCAGCGTGTCAATTTTTTTTTTTTTTTTTTTTTTCATTCTGCGTATATAATCCACTGCAGTGCTCTTTCTCAATCACTGTAATGGATTATATCAGTGCTGCACTGTCTGGCATTTTCCGCTCCCTTCTTTTATTATTCAATTGTATTTTCGTCTCTGAAACACGAGTACATTAGAGAACCTGAGCGGCAGGACTGATGCAAAGCAGAGGCACCTTGTCAGAACCCCTGCTCTGATGTGCAGCAGCATGATGAGGTCAGCATGCTGCAGTTGCCACCGTGGTGCTGCCAGCACAGCAGAGGCATTGGAGACAGCCCTGGTAGGCACTCCATGGAGGAGCTGAAGATTAAATTGGTGCTAAAGCACGCACACACTATGGGGGAATTTTGTGAAAGGGGTAAGGTTAAACTCTCCAAATCCTCTTTGAATACTTACAACTTGCTTCTGGTGATGTATTAATGTACTGATCTGAGACTGTAATTTGTCACTGTACTAAGCTTAATGATGTCTTCCTGTACTGTTTCTGATTGCCCCTTTCACAAAATTCCTCCATAGTGTGTGTGTGCGCACTTTGGCACCAATTATCTGTTTGATAGCCTAGCACAGAGGACGTGAAAACTAAAAGTTAAGATGGTGTCTGATTCCAAGCAGATAAGGTGGGAAATGAAGTCTAGTGCTTGATGGACAGATTTTACCCCATTCGCCTGTAGACAAGCGAAATAAGCAGATGTCATGGATCTGCTGCTATTGACCAGTTAGGCCAAGTGATACCTCTGATTTGCACTGGTATGCACTGTTTGGACTTTGCCACATAAAGCAATGTCTATATAAATATGCTTCAGATTTAAGTACACATTATTATTTTTTTTTTTGTCTTACCAAATTAGGTTTTGGATGAAGCAGATAGAATGCTGGATATGGGGTTTGAGCCACAGATTATGAAAATACTAATTGATGTTCGCCCTGACAGGCAAACAATAATGACTAGGTGAGTGCAGTAATTCAGTATGTCTTTAAACGTTTTTGTTTTAACATTTTCTTTCTCACACCAGCTTTTTTTTTTTTTTTTTTTTTTTTTTTTTTTTTTTAAAGCTCTGTTCACCCTGCTCCACAATATGGTGGTGAAGGGTATACTGTGGCAAGTGTTTCATTCCCACATAGTCTGCTGCACTTTTAAGAACAAACCCAAAAATATATGGAAGCCAATGGCAACCATATTCGTATATAAATGTGGTGTGAACTTGCAGACCACAGGCAATGAGACTTGGAGCATTAGTGAGGCTGTAGTTTTCTTCAGTGGGCCGTAACAAGCACTGCTAACATTTTTATTCAGTTTTATATAATGCTCTTGCACACGGCCCTGCTCTATGGAGCTTTACATCCCCAGTTACACAGAACCATAGTATGGCATGCCAAGATGTGCATCGGCCCTTCCTGTGCTGCCATATGCCTCACATTTTTCCAGTCTGCTGAGGCGCAAGATTAGTGCTGCATCTAGGGAAATCTCCATTGCACGTGGCACACATTATGTTATGCAGCTGAATAAACAGGTGTTCTGACTGTCGCTGTGCATTGCTTTACATCTAGAACCTAAAGGCGGCGTTACACGGTACAATATATCGTGTGATATGTCGTCGGGGTCACGGAATTCGTGACGCACATCCGGCGTCAGATGTCGTAGCGTGTAACACCTCCGAACGACTGTGAACGAGCAAAAATACTCACCTTATCGTTGCTCGTTGACACGTTGTTCATTTTCATAATGTCGTTCCTCCTTCTGCGCGCTGGTTGTTCGTCGTTCCCGTGGTAGCACACATCGCTCCGTGTGACACCCTGGGAATGACTAACACAGCTTACCTGCGTCCCGCCGGCAATGAGGAAGGAAGGAGGTGGGCGGGATGTTACGTCCTGCTCATCTACGCCCCTCCGCTTCTATTGGTCGGCCGCTGTGTGACGTCGCTGTGACACCGAACGACCTCCCCTTTCAGGAGGAGGATGTTCGCCGCCCACAGCGACGTCGTTAGGGAGGTAAGTACGTGTGACTGGGGTTTAACGACTTTGTGCAACACGGGCAATGAATTGCCCGTGACGCACAAATGACGAGGGCGGGTACTATCGCTCGTGCAATCGCACGATAAATCGTTGCCTATAACGCCACCTTTAGATTATTTGCAGTATCCTGACACATGTCCTCTTTTTAGGTATGTCTCTGTGTATATGTAAGCATGTCTCTCATCTCCCTCCCATATTTTGTAGTGCCACCTGGCCAGAAGGAGTTCGTCGCTTGGCCAAATCGTATTTAAAGGACCCAATGATGGTGTATGTTGGCACTCTTGATTTAGCTGTAAGTATTTGTTGTTTGTGAAGAAAATGAGATGTTTGCACCTAGGAAATAAAAACATTTTTGTTAGAGGTCTGAACCCAAACACACCAATCGAAAGTTAAATGCTGTAGCCCCTTCAGTCTTTCTCTGCACAGCGAGTTGCCACTAGTGGAAAAAACTTTTGATTAGATTGCAAAACTAATCTCCAGATCATAAAGTGATAGCATATTCAAATACCTTAATTTCTACCTCAATAGTCATTAAGTAATGTAAAATTGTGTTGAACAGTGCTAGCATTAGATTAACACATATGATATATGCTCCATCTGCTGAAATTCCTAGTTTTATTCTTATTAATTGTGATAACCTATTGAATACTATGGATATCACTGTATTTTAAGATGCGATTTCCATGTGCTTTGGATTAGCAGGGAATATAACCTGGGGTTTACGGATTATTCATAAGAGATGGAAAGTAGCTTTCTGCCAGTATTATTGGGCAGTATAGTAATGTGTTTTTTGGCTGTTCCAGACGATAAGACACATCTAATATTTATATGTGCAAAATATGGAGGGATAATTTTGAAGCAAAATGTGTTTTCTTTGTCGCTCCATTGGGAGACCCAGACAATTGGGTGTATAGCTTCTGCCTCCGGAGGCCACACAAAGTATTACACTTAAAAGTGTAAAGCCCCTCCCCTTCTGCCTATACACCCCCTGTGCATCACGGGCTCCTCAGTTTTTATGCTTTGTGCGAAGGAGGCTGACATCCACGCATAGCTCCACATCTTAGTCAGCAGCAGCTGCTGACTATGTCGGATGGAAGAAAACAGGGCCCATATAGGGCCCCCAGCATGCTCCCTTCTCACCCCACTCTGGTCGGCGGTGCTGTTAAGGTACCCATTACGGGTACATAGGCAGGAGCCACATGCTGTTTTCCTTCCCCATCCCTTAATGGGCTCTGGGTGAAGTGGGATCCTAATCGGTCTCCAGGCACTGAGGCCGTGCTCCCTCCGCAGCCCCTGGGGAATCTGCTGGACAGGAGCCGAGTATCGTCAGGGACAAGGCCCTGCTACTGTGAGGTACTCTGTGTCCCCGTGAGGACCGCGCATGGAGCGCTGGTGCCATATACACTGCAGCACTGCTGGGTGTGTTAGTGCGCCGGGGTCTACCGCGCCGGCCGCGCTTATATGCCGGCCGCGCTTATAACTTTAGTCCCCGGCTTTTGCGGCCTAGTAGCGCATATTTCCGCCCCCAGGCCTGTCAGTCAGGGGAAGGGCGGGACGCTGCACAGAACGTCAGCGCTGAGGGCTGGAGCATACTCTGTATCCTCCTCCCCCCTCATTCAGCTCAGTGGGGCTCCAGATTCCCGCACTTTCTAGGGCACGCCCACGGCCCCCTCCTCCCCACAGAACGCCGGCAGCCATTCCTGTCAGCTCTTCTGACGCTGGAGAGGAGAGAAAGCTCTGGGAGGCCCAGGCAGGGAAGCTGGTGATCACACAACCGCTTTGAGCGGTCGGTAAGCAGCACCTGAGGTGCTGGCCCCACTGAGTGCCGGAGTGTACATATATATATATATATATATGCTTATATTCTATACATCTACACTGTACGGTCGCACTGTTGATTTTTGGCTATATACCCTCCTGGATTGTACTCAGAGGAGACAACAGCATGTCGTCCGCAAATAGCAAGGGTGCCAAAGCACAGGCTTACTTTGCAACCTGTACCTCATGTGCGGCTATACTACCGGCAGGTTCCACTGACCCTCATTGTGTGCAATGCTCGGCCCCTGTGGCACTTACTCAGCCGGAGCCTCTGCTACTGGTGGCCCAGGTGGAACCACCTGCTACCACTGTCCAGGTGACAGGGACGGAGTTTGCAGCATTTGCTGACAAACTGTCTGAGACTATGGATAAATGGTCTGCTAGGATACTAGAAGCCTTACAGTCCAGACCGGTAACTCAGGCCCCGGGCACTGTTCAATCATTGACCCCAGGCCCCCCTCATTTGGAGCTGCAGAGTGCTCCTGGGGTGAACCATGGGTCCCAGGGTGAGGTCTCTGACATGGACCGCAGTCCCAGGCCGCCTAAGCGGGCTCGCTGGGAAATTCCCTCGACTTCATCACATTGTTCAGGGTCTCAGCAGGAGGACTCTCTGGATGATGATGCGGAGGTAGCAGATCAGGATTCTGACCCTGAGACCGCGCTCAACCTGGATACACCTGATGGTGACGCCATAGTGAATGACCTTATAGCAACCATCAATCAGGTGTTGGATATTTCTCCACCAGCTCCTACAATTGAGGAGTCAGCTTCTCAGCAGGAGAAATTCCGTTTCAGGTCTCCCAAGCGTCCATTGAGTATGTTTCTGGATCACTCCGACTTCAGAGAGGCAGTCCAGAAACACCGAGCTTGTCCAGATAAGCGTTTTTCCAAGCGCCTTAAGGATACACGTTATCCCTTCCCCCCTGACGTTGTCAAGGGCTGGGCACAGTGTCCTAAGGTGGATCCTCCTGTCTCCAGACTGGCGGCTAGATCCATAGTTGCAGTGGAAGATGGGGCTTCACTCAAAGATGCCACTGACAGACAGATGGAGATATGGTTGAAATCCATCTATGAAGCTATCGGCGCGTCTTTTGCTCCAGCATTCGCAGCCGTATGGGCACTCCAAGCTATCTCAGCTTGTCATGCGCAGATTAATGCAGTCACACGTACATCTGCTCCGCAAGTGGTGTCCTTAACCTCTCAGGCGTCGGCGTTTGCGTCCTACGCCATTAATGCTGTCCTGGACTCTACGAGCCGTACGGCGGTAGCATCCGCCAATTCGGTGACAGTCCGCAGGGCCATGTGGTTACGTGAATGGAAGGCAGACTCCGCTTCCAAAAAGTTCTTAACCGGTTTGCCATTTTCTGGCGACCGCCAGTTTGGTGAACGATTGGACGAAATCATTAAACAATCCAAGGGAAAGGACTCATCCTTACCCTAGTCCAAACCAAACAGACCTCAACCACGGAAGGTACAATCGAGGTTTCGGTCCTTTCGGCCCGCGGGAAGGTCTCAGTTCTCCTCGTCCAAAAGGCCTCAAAAGGATCAGAGGAACTCCGATTCATGGCGGTCTAAGTCACGTCCTAAAAAGACCGCCGGAGGAACCGCTCCCAAGGCGGCCTCCTCATGACTTTCGGCCTCCTCACACCGCATCCTCGGTCGGTGGCAGGCTTTCCCGCTTTTGCGACACCTGGCTGCCACAGGTAAAAGACCGATGGGTGAGAGACATTCTATCCCACGGTTACAGGATAGAGTTCAGCTCTCGTCCTCCGACTCGATTTTTCAGAACATCTCCGCCCCCCGAGAGAGCCGATGCTCTTCTTCAGGCGGTGTGCACTCTGAAGGCGGAAGGAGTGGTGATCCCTGTTCCTCTTCAGCAACAGGGTCACGGTTTTTACTCCAACTTGTTTGTGGTACCGAAAAAGGACGGATCCTTCCGTCCTGTTCTGGACCTAAAACTGCTCAACAAACACGTAAAAACCAGGCGGTTCCGGATGGAATCGCTCCGCTCCGTCATCGCCTCAATGTCCCAAGGAGACTTCCTGGCATCAATCGACATCAAAGATGCTTATCTCCACGTACCGTTTGCACCAGAGCATCAGCGCTTCCTGTGTTTCGCCATAGGGGACGAACACCTTCAGTTCGTGGCACTGCCTTTCGGCCTGGCGACAGCACCACGGGTCTTCACCAAGGTCATGGCAGCAGTGGTAGCAGTCCTACACTCTCAGGGACACTCTGTGATCCCTTACTTAGACGATCTGCTGGTCAAGGCACCCTCTCAAGTGGCATGCCAACGCAGCCTAGACGTTGCTCTGGAGACTCTCCAGAGTTTCGGGTGGATCATCAATTTTCCAAAGTCAAATCTGACACCGGCCCAATCACTGACATATCTTGGCATGGAGTTTCATACTCTCTCAGCGATAGTGAAGCTTCCGCTGGACAAACAGCGTTCACTACAGACAGGGGTGCAATCTCTCCTTCAAGACCAGTCACACCCCCTGAGGCGCCTCATGCACTTCCTAGGGAAGATGGTAGCAGCAATGGAGGCAGTTCCTTTTGCGCAGTTTCATCTGCGTCCACTTCAATGGGACATTCTCCGCAAATGGGACAGGAAGTCGACGTCCCTCGACAGGAATGTCTCCCTTTCACGGGCAGCCAAGGCTTCCCTTCAGTGGTGGCTTCTCCCCACTTCTCTGTCGAAGGGGAAATCCTTCCTTCCCCCATCATGGGCTGTGGTCACGACGGACGCAAGCCTGTCAGGGTGGGGAGCGGTCTTTCTCCACCACAGGGCTCAGGGAACCTGGACTCCGACAGAGTCCTCCCTTCAGATCAATGTTCTGGAGATAAGGGCAGTGTATCTTGCCCTAAAGGCGTTCCAGCCGTGGCTGGAAGGCAAGCAGATCCGAATTCAGTCGGACAACTCCACAGCGGTGGCATACATCAACCACCAAGGGGGAACACGCAGTCGGCAAGCCTTCCAGGAAGTCAGGCGGATTCTGCAGTGGGTGGAAGCCACGGCCTCCACCATATCCGCAGTTCACATCCCGGGCGTAGAAAACTGGGAAGCAGACTTTCTCAGTCGCCAGGGCATGGACGCAGGGGAATGGTCCCTTCACCCGGACGTGTTTCAGGAGATCTGTTGCCGCTGGGGGATGCCGGACGTCGACCTAATGGCGTCCCGGCACAACAACAAGGTCCCAACATTCATGGCACGGTCTCAAGATCACAGAGCTCTGGCGGCAGACCCCTTAGTTCAGGATTGGTCGCAGTTTCAACTCCCTTATGTGTTTCCCCCTCTGGCACTGTTGCCCAGAGTGTTACGCAAGATCAGGTCCGACTGCCGCCGCGCCATCCTCGTCGCGCCAGACTGGCCGAGGAGGTCGTGGTACCCGGATCTGTGGCATCTCACGGTGGGCCAACCGTGGGCACTACCGGACCGACCAGACTTGCTGTCTCAAGGGCCGGTTTTCCATCTGAATTCTGCGGCCCTCAACCTGACTGTGTGGCCATTGAGTCCTGGATCCTAGCGTCTTCAGGGTTATCTCAAGAGGTCATTGCCACTATGAGACAGGCTAGGAAACCAACGTCCGCCAAGATCTACCACAGGACGTGGAGGATATTCCTATCTTGGTGCTCTGATCAGGGTGTTTCTCCCTGGCCATTTGCCTTGCCCACTTTTCTTTCCTTCCTTCAATCCGGATTGGAAAAAGGGTTGTCGCTCGGCTTTCTTAAGGGACAAGTCTCAGCGCTCTCTTGTGTTTTTTCAGAAGCGCCTAGCCAGACTTCCACAGGTACGCACGTTCCTGCAGGGGGTTTGTCACATAGTCCCTCCTTACAAGCGGCCGTTAGAACCCTGGGATCTGAACAGGGTGCTGATGGCTCTTCAGAAGCCACCTTTCGAGCCAATGAGGGATATTTCTCTCTCACGCCTTTCGCAGAAAGTGGTCTTCCTAGTAGCAGTCACATCACTTCGGAGAGTGTCGGAGCTAGCGGCGCTGTCATGCAAAGCCACTTTCCTGGTGTTTCACCAGGACAAGGTGGTTCTGCGTCCGGTACCGGAATTTCTCCCTAAGGTGGTATCCCCCTTTCATCTCAATCAGGATATCTCCTTACCCTCTTTTTGTCCTCATCCAGTTCATCAGTGTGAAAAGGATTTGCACTCGTTAGATCTGGTGAGAGCACTCAGACTCTACATTTCTCGTACGGCGCCCCTGCGCCGCTCGGATGCGCTCTTTGTCCTTGTCGCTGGCCAGCGTAAAGGGTCACAAGCTTCCAAATCAACCCTGGCTCGGTGGGTCAAGGAACCAATTCTTGAAGCTTACCGATCTTCTGGGCTTCCGGTTCCCTCAGGGCTGAAAGCCCATTCTACCAGAGCCGTGGGTGCGTCCTGGGCTTTGCGGCACCAGGCTACGGCCCAGCAGGTGTGTCAGGCGGCTACCTGGTCGAGCCTGCACACTTTCACGAAACACTATCAGGTGCATACCTATGCTTCGGCGGATGCCAGCCTAGGTAGGCAAGTCCTTCAGGCGGCGGTTGCCCACCTGTAGGAAAGGGCCGTTTTACGGCTCTATTACGAGGTATTGTTTTACCCACCCAGGGACTGCTTTTGGACGTCCCAATTGTCTGGGTCTCCCAATGGAGCGACAAAGAAGAAGGGAATTTTGTTTACTTACCGTAAATTCCTTTTCTTCTAGCTCCAATTGGGAGACCCAGCACCCGCCCCTGTTCCCTTCGGGCTGTTGTTCTTTGTGTACACATGTTGTTCATGTTGAATGGTTTCAGTTCTCCGAAATTCCTTCGGATTGAATTTACTTTAAACCAATTTATAACTTTTCCTCCTTCTTGCTTTTGCACCAAAACTGAGGAGCCCGTGATGCACGGGGGGTGTATAGGCAGAAGGGGAGGGGCTTTACACTTTTAAGTGTAATACTTTGTGTGGCCTCCGGAGGCAGAAGCTATACACCCAATTGTCTGGGTCTCCCAATTGGAGCTAGAAGAAAAGGAATTTACGGTAAGTAAACAAAATTCCCTTCTTTGACGCAGTTTATGAACTGCTGACACTGTTATTTCGGTACTATCCCCCAATCCTGGGCCCCTTCCTGGTATAGAATGCTTTTTCTTGCATGTGATCACCTACTTACAAAACAAAATCAAGTAATATAGTATGCACAATAGATGTAACAATACATGTAAACCTGTAAAGAGATGAATCACTTTCAAATAATAAAATATAAACTTTATTTAAATTCATCTTAAAAACAGAAGGGAAAGACAAAGTAAGAAAAACTGACATCCATAGATTTGGGATATATACTACTCAAAAAGTGAATCAAAGTGTCAATTACTAAAAAATATATATGTGCATGTTACTATAAATGTATAAGCCTTAGTCTAGAACACTATACAAATACGGTCCAAAAGGCACATATATAGGTGTATAGCAAAGATTATCCTACCAAAGAAGAGTTCACAAAAAGTTCAAAAATTACCCTAAAGAGCGTAGGAATGCAGGTACCCCGACATGTCACTTGCTGCTTTGAGGGGATGTCTTTTTCTCTTTTGTGTGTAAGATGTATTATTTTGTTATGCTGTAGTATTGTTTCACTCTTGAGTAAGTTTAGGTGTATTAATGTCTATTTTTTTTATTTCTAGGCTGTTAATACAGTAGATCAGCGAGTCGTTGTTATTACAGAAGAGGAGAAGAGAGCATTCACTCTACATTTTATTGATTCCTTAAAGCCTGAAGATAAAGCCATCATATTTGTGGGAAAGAAATTGATGTATGTGTGCAGCACTAAGTATATGATATACCTGTGTGCAGAGGCATCCTTTTTGGTTTCACAAAAATACCAATCTTTTCTATACCTTGTGTGGCATAGTAAGAAAGGGATGTAATTTTCTTTAATTGGTAAAGTTGCAACGTGATTTTAGAAATGAGCAATATTGCAATTTGCCCATAGAACATCCTTTAGGCTGTGTGCGCACGTTGCGTACTGTCACTGCAGAAATTTCTGCAGCGATCTGAAGAGCACATGTGCGCTTCAAATCGCTGCAGAAAATGTCCGTAGTGAAAAAAAAAAGCCTATTCCATGCGCTCTGACTGCAGCTCCTCCCATAGACAGAGCGGGGGAAGCAGAGCGCACGGAAGAAGTGACATGTCACTTCTTAGAACGCGCGCTTCGGGCAGCAGCCAAAGCACTGCGCTCTAAGACGCCACGTGCGCACGGCTCCTGCATAATCTTCATAGATTATGCAGAGGATGCATGCAGTTATGCTGCGCTACAAAGCGCAGCGTAACTGCATGTAATTATGCAACGTGCGCACATAGCCTTACTATAGTGCTTGAAATTACTGGTCTGAAGGTGGCTAGATCTGGACCGTTTCAGTGACTGTGTTCTGATGCTACAGATCCAAATTGAGCGTAGAGAGCACACAGCCTTGGCTTTGCAATCATTCTGTTGGTCCGAACTGACTGATGCATGTCTCATGTATGTCCCTGGGAACAAGTAATGATGATAAAGGTTTTACTCCACAGACCATACAGATTACCTCAGTGTGCATCCTGAACAAGCGGGCAGATTTACTGCCATTATTCAACATAATGGCTAAAATTTAGCACTGGCTCATAGCATCCTGTACCATCAATTATTTCTGAGCACTCACTCTAGCGTACATTATGTGTATGAGTGGCTGCAGATTTCCTGCACAAAAAAACTGCATCTCTTGGTAAGAAAAAACACTGCAGAAAAAAACGTTCGTTTTTCATCCTTTTTTTGTTGGTTTTCTTTTTTAATGCATTCTCATAGGAAAAGCGCTGGAGAAAAAAAATAGCTGAAACTATTGTCAAGTCATCCAATATATGCTGCCAATTGCGGCATGCTGCAATTATATATATATTTTCTTTATCGTTCCTTTGGGAGACCCAGACCTTGGGTGTTTAGCTTCTGCCTCCGGAGGACACACAAAGTACTACACTTAAAAGTGTAGCTCCTCCCTCTGAGCTTATACACCCCCTGGTGAGCCAGTCCCAGCCAGTTTTATCGCTTTCTGTTCAGGAGGCATACATCCACACATGCATTCTCATCTGATTTTTTTGCTTTTTGGAAAGAGATTGAAGAAATGCGGGTCCACGTCTGGACTCCCGGCATGTCCCTTCTCACCCCACTGTGTCGGTGGTGTTGTAAGGTTGATTTCCAAGGCTGGAGCCTTACATGCCGTGCTCCTTCACCATCCCTCCTGGGCTCTGGATTGAAGTGGGAGCCAGCGCGGTCTTCATGCCTGGCAGGAGACCGGTCTCCGTCCACAGCCCCTTCAGGACTCTGCTGGATCGGAGCACTCATCCCCAGGGACCTGGCCCTGCGTCTCAGCAGCTAAGTACCGGAGACGTTCATATGTTGGGGGTCTCTGTCCTTTATTGTATGGGGATAGTGTGTTTGCTGTACTTGTTTTTGGCATTTCCGGCGGGTTCTCCGGCTTTCGCCCGAGAACCGCGCCGATGGTACCTGCGCGTCGGCCTCGCTGCTCAAATTTAGGCCCCGGCTTCGCCGGAGGCCTAGTTTCTGTAACCTGCCCTCGCATGTCACTTATGCAGAGGGACAGGCACGGCTCCTCCCGGCGGCCGTCCTGCACAGGGGAGGGACACTCCCCACTGCTTGTGAGGGACTCCTCCCCTGCAGGTCTCTATGGCCCTCCAGATCCCGCCTTTCTACAGGGACGCCCCCTGTCCCGCCCCCTCTCTTCGCGCCGGCGGCCATTTTCTTGGACAGCGTTCACTCTGCGCTGGGCCATCCTGCACTCTGCATCCCTGCTGAGGTGCTGTGCATTGGGGGTCCGGGCTTCGGGATCTGGAGGGCACACAACACCGCTTCCAGCGGTCTGGTAAGCCACAGCCGGTCTCTGGCTGTGGACCTCTGTATATACTCCCTGGGGTTCATTCTCTTATAGAAGTTGTCCCCACTCCAGCAGCATGTCTCACACGAGGAGCAAGGCTACTAGGCTTTATACTGTGTGCGCTGCATGTAAGCTCCTGCTGCCTGAACCGAGCACCTATCCACATTGTGATGTCTGCTCTAACTTGGAGGTGCCACAGCCTGAAGTCTCACCCCCAGTGGTCTCTCAGGCTGCTTCTGCATTTGTGGCTGAACCCCCAGCCTGGGTAGAGTCCTTATCTAGGTCTATCTCAGTCATTTGCTGAGTCCATGGGACTTCTGTCCAGGACTTTGATGAATATGCATCAGCCCCCTTCACAGGGTGCCTCTAATGCTCTTGCTAAGGGTCTGTTAGGATCCCTATCCTCTGACCTCCGTCCACCGGAGCTCACAGAGGATTCATCATCAGGGCATAGGCCCCGTCCTCCTAAGAGGCGCCGCAGGGTTTCCCCTCCCTCCTCATCCCGCGGTTCTGATTCAAGAGCTGACTTGCAGGATGAGGAGGATGCCTTTACAGGGGGCTCGGAGGCTAACTCCATGTGTCCCATTGATCTTTCCGAGGGTGACTCAGAACTTGGTGACTTGATTGCTTCCATTAATTCTGTACTGGATCTCAATCCGCCAATATCGGAGGAGCAACCCTCTCTGGCAGAAAAGCACCAGTTTACCTCACCTAAGAGAGTAAAGAGTGTGTTCTTTAACCACTCCAGTTTTCAGGCCGCTGTGACCAAACCCAGCGCCTGTCCTGACAAACGCTTCCCAAAGCTTGGTTCTGATGACCGGTTTCCCTTTCCACCTGAGGTGGTCAAGGAGTGGGCTCACTTCCCAAAGGTAGACCCACCGGTGTCTAGGCTCTCAGCCCGGACCGTTGTGTTGGTGGCTGATGGCACTTGCCTTAGGGATGCCACTGACCGTCAGATTGACCTTCTGGCCAAATCCGTGTATGAAGCGGCGGGGGCCGCGTTTTCCCCAACTTTTGCAGCAGTGTGGGCCCTCAAAACCATCTCTGCTTCTCTGGAGGAGATGCATTCCCTCACCAGGGAATCTATGCCCGAGATGGTTGCCTTAACTTCTCAGGCTTCAGCTTTTTCATCTTATGCCATGTCTGCCATGCTAGAGCCTGCTCACCGCACTGCGGTGGCTTCGGCTAATTCCCTCGTTATCCGCAGGATCTTGTGGCTTCGAGAGTGGAAGGCAGATGCTTCTTCCAAGAAGTACCTTGCTGGGCTCCCCTTTGCTGGTTCCCGGCTGTTCGGTGAACAGCTGGATGAAATTATTAAAGAAGCTACTGGCGAGAAGAGTACTTCCATGCCACAAACCAAGACCAGGAAACCTGCCCTGGGTAGGAATCAGTCGAGGTTTCGCTCCTTTCATTCCTCCAACTGGTCGTCCTCTAAGCCCTCCGCCTCGTCCGCTAACTCAGCTAAGGACCAGAAATCCAACTGGCGCCCAAAAGCGCGTCCTCAGAAGACCGCAGGAGGTTCACTAAGGCAGCCTCCTCCTGACTCTCTGCCCGCTCCAGCAACGTCCTTAGTCGGTGGCAGGCTCTTCCAGTTTGGCGACGCTTGGTTTCAACAAGTCTCCGATCAGTGGGTGAGAGATATCATCTCTCACGGCTACAGGATAGAATTTTCTTCCAGCCCGCCAAACAGATTTTTTTCTCTCAACTCCCCCCTGCTCCAAGGCCGACGCCTTCTCACAGGCCTTGGCAGCCTTGCAGGCCAATGGAGTAATTGTACCAGTTCCCGCCCGGGAATGGTTCAGAGGTTTTTACTCAAACCTCTTCCTAGTTCCCAAAAAGGACGGTACCTTCCGGCCCATCCTGGATCTCAAGCTTCTCAACAAGCATGTTCGGGTGCGGCACTTTCGCATGGAGTCTCTGCGATCAGTCATTGCCTCAATGACCCAAGGGGATTTCCTAGCGTCCATCGACATCAGAGATGCCTATCTACATGTGCCAATTGCAGTTTCACACCAGCGTTGGCTACGCTTTGCAATAGAAGATCATTTCCAATTCGTGGCTCTCCCCTTCGGGTTAGCCACGGCCCCTCGGGTATTCACCAAGGTCATGGCAGCAGTGATTGCGGTTCTGCACCTCCAGGGGTTGGCAGTGCTCCCTTACCTGGACGACCTTCTAGTCAAGGCTCCGTCCAGCGCAGACTGTCAGCGGAGTGTTTCGCTCACTCTCGCAACTCTATCCCAATTCGGGTGGCTTGTCAATCTTCCCAAATCCACTCTGACTCCGACCCAGAGTCTCACGTACCTAGGCATGCAGTTCGAGACTTTGCCGGCACTTGTGAAGTTGCCCTTAAACAAACAGCTGTCGCTCCAGTTGGCGGTGCGCTCTCTCCTGAGGCCCCGCCGTTATACCCTCAGGCGTCTGATGCAGGTGCTGGGTCAAATGGTGGCGTTCATGGAGGCCTTTCCCTTTGCCCAGTTCCACCTGCGCCCCCTGCAGCTGGACATTCTCCGCTGTTGGGACAAGTGGCCTTCCTCCTTACACAAGTTAGTGGCTCTGTCGCCACAGACCAGGAGCTCTCTTCAGTGGTGGCTTCGGCCCCTGTCCCAAGGGCGCTCCTTTCTGGCCCCGTCCTGGGTGATTCTCACCACGGATGCCAGTCTCTCCGACTGGGGAGCGGTATGTCTCCACCACAGAGCACAGGGCACTTACACTCCGTCCGAGTCAGCCCTTTCAATCAATGTGCTGGAAACCAGAGCTGTGCTTCTAGCTCTCCTAGCTTTTCACCACCTGCTCGCGGGCAGGCACATTCGAGTCCAGTCAGACAACGCGACAGCGGTTGCCTACATCAATCATCAAGGCGGGACACGCAGCCGCCTGGCAATGATGGAGGTTCAACGCATTCTTCAATGGGCGGAAGACTCCAGGTCCACATCCCAGGCGTGGACAACTGGGAGGCAGATTACCTCAGCCGTCAAAGCGTGGACGGTGGCGAGTGGTCCCTGCACCCGGCAGTATTTCAGTCGATCTGCCGCAAATGGGGCACTCCGGACGTGGACCTAATGGCGTTCCGTCACAACAACAAAGTTCCTGTTTACGTGGCTCGCTCCCACGATCCTCAGGCCTTCGCCGTGGACGCTCTGGTTCAGGACTGGTCCCAGTTTCATCTGTCCTACGTGTTTCCCCCTCTAGCTCTCTTGCCCAGAGTCCTGCGCAAGATCAGAATGGAGGGTCGTCGAGTCATCCTCATTGCACCGGACTGGCCCAGGCGAGCTTGGTATCCGGACCTGCTCCAACTGTCCGTAGAGATGCCGTGGCATCTCCCGGACCGTCCAGACCTACTCTCGCAAGGTCCGTTTTTCCTCCCGAATTCTGCGGCCCTCAAATTGACGGCGTGGCTCTTTAGTCCGGGATTTTGACGGCTTCTGGTATTCCCCCTGAAGTCATCTCCACTATGACTCTGGCCCGTAAGTCTTCCTCCGCTAAGATCTATCACAGGACTTGGAAAATTTTTCTGTCCTGGTGTCGTTCTACTGGCCATCCTCCTTGGCCATTCTCCTTGCCGACCCTTCTGTCTTTTCTACAGTCCGGTCTGCAGCTAGGACTGTCCCTCAACTCTCTCAAGGGACAAGTTTCGGCTCTGTCAGTTCTGTTCCAGCGGCGTCTCGCTCGGCTGGCTCAGGTCCGCACCTTCATGCAGGGCGCGTCTCACATCATTCCGCCTTACCGGCGGCCCTTGGACCCCTGGGACCTTAACTTGGTTCTCACGGTCTTGCAGAAACCCCCCTTTGAGCCTCTTAGGGAGGTTTCTTTATATCGTCTTTCACAGAAAGTGGCCTTTCTGGTTGCCATAACTTCTCTCAGGAGAGTCTCTGATTTGGCTGCGCTCTCCTCGGAGTCACCTTTTTTAGTCTTTCAACAAGACAAGGTGGTTCTCCGTCCGACTCCGGACTTTCTTCCTAAGGTGGTCTCTTCCTTCCAACTTAACCAGGACATTACCTTACCTTCCTTCTGTCCGGCCCCTGTTCATCGCTTTGAAAAAGCTCTACATACTCTAGATCTGGTGCGTGCTCTCCGGATCTATGTGTCTCGCACTGCTGCGCTTAGGCGGTGCACCTCTCTTTTTGTGCTAACTACAGGTCGGCGCAAGGGCCTCCCTGCTTCTAAGCCGACCTTAGCCCGTTGGATTAGGTCGACCATTTCGGACGCCTACCAGAGTACGCAGGCGCCTCCCCCGCCGGGGATCAAAGCACACTCGACCAGAGCTGTCGGTGCCTCTTGGGCTTTTAGGCACCAGGCTATGGCTCAACAAGTCTGTCAGGCTGCCACTTGGGCTAGCCTGTATACCTTCTCGAAGCACCATCAAGTGCATGCTCATGCTTCGGCAGATGCGAGCTTGGGCAGACGCATCCTTCAGGCGGCGGTCGCCCATTTGTGAAGTTAGGTTTTGCCTACTTCTTAGTTTTTCTGTTTATTTCCCACCCAGGGACTGCTTTGGAACGTCTCCCAAAGGAACGATAAAGAAAAAGAGAATTTTGTTTACTTACCGTAAATTCTTTTTCTTATAGTTCCGTCTTGGGAGACCCAGCTCCCTCCCTGTTGCCTGTTGGCAATTTCTTTGTTCCGTGTGTTTTCACCGGCTGTTGTCATGGACAGAGTTTCCGGTTGTTCCGGCTCTTGTCCTGTTCTACTTGTGGGTGGCTATTCTCCTTCAGCTTTTGCACTAAACTGGCTGGGACTGGCTCACCAGGGGGTGTATAAGCTCAGAGGGAGGAGCTACACTTTTAGGTGTAGTACTTTGTGTGTCCTCCGGAGGCAGAAGCTAAACACCCAAGGTCTGGGTCTCCCAAGACGGAACTATAAGAAAAAGAATTTACGGTAAGTAAACAAAATTCTTTTTTTTTTTTTTTTTTTTTTTTTTTTTTTTTTTCTTTTCATACAAGGATCATAGAAACTGGTTTTCTATTCTCAATGTACTGTATATTTTCTCTCCCTACTTGCCTGAGCATGCAGTGCTCATTATATATAATATATAAATGCCTTTTCATTCACTTTCAGGGCTGACCACTTAGCAAGTGACTTGTGCCTTCAAGGACTCAATGTTCAGTCTTTACACGGTAATAGAGAACAATGTGATCGAGAGGAAGCACTAGACGACTTTAAGACTGGTGAGTTACATTGCATGCATTAATTACGAATATCCCCCCCCCCACCCCCCCAAAAAAAAGTAAAATGATCACAATAGGTAGGTTGCTTGATAGAACTAAGAATTTACAAACTATACATTTTTATTAACTGTGGCCTTTTGTTCTGATGCATCGTTAGACTGTCCAGTTAGCTGGCCTAGACGTGTGCTAGTTGCACATTACACCACTCCATATATCCATGTTAAGCTATGCCCCTTGTTGAATCAGACACAAAGTGATTAAACACCTAATGAATGGGCATGGTGTGTAGAACTATCGTTTAGTGCAAATTGCACTATAATTCTGGTTCATTAACCTTAGTAAATTTTCCCACTCTCCTGAAACTCCTGAAGGGGTTGTCCAGGTTTGGCACAGTCGCTTTGTGACTGCAAATTTGTGAATCCGCTCGCTGTCAGGATTTTCCAGTGCTAGGCAGTGAGACCAGGCAGTCTTGTGACTGCACGTATGTGATATGCGGGTTTCCGGCCACATTCCAACTAGACATGCACGGCTTCGTATACTTGTATTGATTGCAGAGTTATGTGTCAAACCTGGACAACCGTTTTGAATCCTCACTTCACACTTATCAGTGTACTTTTAATGAGTCTAAGGTTAGATAGTTTTGTAGTAATACATGTCTGTTTTGAAGGTATTACAGATATTTGATTGGGTTAATGCCATGAAATATAGTTTGTAACTTTTAACAAGTTTACCCAGAAAACTGCACTTTTTGGAATAAAGGACATTAAGACTTGCATACAAAACACTAGTATAATGAAGGTAGCACTGGCTTGTGAGCCCACATATTTCTTGGCAGATAATGGCTGTGATATTCAGCAATCCTCTGCCTCTAACCTTGCATGGAGCAGATCTTTACCAGTGGCTGTTTAACCTGTTTTAAATACCACTGTCGCTCTCTGATGCTATTGCGGGGCGTCGATGGGTTGCCTAGGGATCTGCAGAGGGTGGCGGTTATGACTGCACTCCGGTGAAAGGCAGCCCGCAGCATGATTTTTCACTATACACAGCAGTACTTTTAGTTTTGCTGTGTATAGTACAAGCGATCATATGATTGCAGGTACTAGTCCTCTAAGGGGACTAATATATACATTAGAAAATGTAAAAATATAGAAGCGCAAATCCCAGAATTTTCCCCCCATTAAAAATATAAAATAAAAAAAATAAATACACATCTGGTAATGCAAGGTTTGGTAAAAGATCAGTCTAACAAAATATGGTGTAATGCGGGAAAAAAAATCAAAAACTACATTTTGTTGGCTGCTGCAAGACTGCAAAAATTGTTTGAATTGGTGGGACCTTAGGTTTTTTTTCTTTTTGTTGTTTTTTTTTTTCCTTGTGGCGTTAAACTGCATCTGTCACCCTTTTGTGGTTTTATTAGTTATTAATTTGGGCATACAGATTCGGGTCGAAGGACAGTGTCTTCGTTATCCCCAATTTCTCCTCCTCCTTTTAGTATGTGCCTGTGATGTCAGCAGCGTGGCTGGAATCCCGTGTCTGAGCATTATACCTGCCGTCTCTCCCTTTGTACTTTGTCGCCCTTCTGTGGGCACAGACTTCATCTTGGCTTTGTGCAGGGTAGAGCGAGCAAGAGGAATACACAGACGTGGGATTTCTGGCCACAAAGAGGAGGAGAAATTGGGGATAATGAAGACTGGAGGAAGGCTTATCTTCTGGGTAACATCCCCCCCTCCTCCATAGCTCTGGAGATAAAAGATATAAAAGAGAATTTTTCCAAAACTAGCATACACATTTTGTTAATTTCACCTCTATACCACCCGAGTGCCCATATTAATAACTAAAAAAAACCACAAACACAAAAGGGTGACCGATTCCCTTTAAGTGCATAACATTTATAGGCCACTCTATTCTAACTTTAGTATTTTTTTCTTAAGAACCAATATATGTCCCTTATTCCTTTCCTTATGTCTTTTAAGCCATCTGACTTCTGCTCAAGGGGGCAAAAAAACATAGGTACTTTTCCTGGTCTGTCATGTAAGACATCCTTTTAATGTAACAAGGAGTGGGTAACCCATAAAATGGTTGTCAGCCCAATGTTGAGGGGAGGGGGCGGTGGGGGAGAGAAGGCCATCACTTCCTCACTGCTTTGGCTGAAGTTGACCATCAATTCAGACTGGCAAACTACATTTGCCAGAAGCCTTTTCTTTACTCTCCTGGATCCTCACCTTCCACTCGTGTCCACTGCCGATGGTAAACACATTAAAGTGGTACCTACTGACTGCAGATCCACCATTGTTTCCTGTCTGCTCCCTGTGCCTTTTATATAATAGACCATAAAACATAAGCCTATGGTCCATATTCCATACAGAGCCTTGGTGGGACGGGTTTGTGACTGCGCCTCTAGTGCAGCTCCAAAGATAGAACTACATGCTGATACCACTACATATTACCATTAGCCAAGCTCCACTGCTCTCAGCTGGAAGTCCTGCAGAGCCATTGTGACAATAACAAACACCTATAAAACTCAGATGTAGAAATACCAAGTTGGGGGCTTCATTGGTAATACATTGGTACAACGCAAACCCATCACAGGGGGAGTAAGGGTTAATCAATGAGCGCAAGTAACTGTCTCATCATTGCACCACTAGAATGTCGCTGTCATTAAAGGGAACCTGTCATCAGAAATTTCGCCCAAAAGCTAAAAGATTCCCCCTCTGCAGCTCCTGGGCTGCATTCTAGGAAGGTCCCTGTTATTATTGTGCCCCATGTGAGACCAAAATAAAGCCTTTATAAAGTTCTACCTTTTTGTATGCAGCTTCTGTAAATGTGTCACGGGGGCGGGCTCTCTGCCGTCCGTTATTCTGCCTCCTGGTCCTGTATGCCGCCCCCATCGCTCCTTTCCATATCTGATGCACCGCCCACTGCTCCAGCCATCCCCGCGCATGCCCAGTGCCAGTCTCACAGGACTGAGCAGTGTGACCGCTGGTGACATGTGCGCAGGCAAGTGATTATGGGCGGGACTGTGACTGTTATCAGCAAGTACCCGCCCATAATCTCGTGAGCGCGCAAACCTCTCCAGCATTCACACTGAGCTCAGTGTAGATGCTAGACTGTATGGGCTGCTTCCAGGGATGACGTCCCTTTGTCATGTGATAGGGGCGTGTTCAAAATACTATCACATGACAAACGGACGTCATCCCTGGAAGCAGCCCATACAGTCTAGCATCTACACTGAGCTCAGTGTGAATGCTGGAGAGGTTTGCGCGCTCACGAGATTATGGGCGGGTACTTGCTGATAACAGTCACAGTCCCGCCCATAATCACTTGCCTGCGCACACGTCACCAGCGGTCACACTGCTCAGTCCTGTGAGACTGGCACTGGGCATGCGCGGGGATGGCTGGAGCAGTGGGCGGTGCATCAGATATGGAAAGGAGCGATGGGGGCGGCATACAGGACCAGGAGGCAGAATAACGGACAGCAGAGAGCCCGCCCCCGTGACACATTTACAGAAGCTGCATACAAAAAGGTAGAACTTTATAAAGGCTTTATTTTGGTCTCACATGGGGCACAATAATAACAGGGACCTTCCTAGAATGCAGCCCAGGAGCTGCAGAGGGGGAATCTTTTAGCTTTTGGGCGAAATTTCTGATGACAGGTTCCCTTTAAGTGCTGTTATAGCTCCTGAATCCCTCCACATACGCACTCCAGACTTGCTGTATATGTATAGTGATCTCAGGATCAGATTAAAGATGGGGGGTTTAATTCATTAGACGGTAATGCCTAAGTAAAGTTACAGCTCTTGAAAGATAGAATTTAAAGGGTTTAGATGGGAAGGGGTGAAAGTTACACTTGTAACCAGGTTAGCTGAAATTTTTCTCATAAAAGACCTAATGATTAGGATAGGACGTCTATATCCTATCTTATAGTGGTCCTCTCCCTATTCCCCCCACAATCGTGACTGTCCCGCGAACACGTCTTAGATTCACTCTGAGAAACCGGTTTTGTTGTGATCTTGTATGGGTAACTTTTTTTTTTTTCATTTTAGGGAGAGTCAGAATATTAATAGCTACTGACTTAGCTTCTCGTGGATTGGATGTGCATGACATTACCCATGTTTTCAACTTTGATTTTCCACGTAACATTGAAGAGTATGTCCACAGAGTGGGTCGTACAGGACGGGCTGGGTAAGTAGATGATGGATTGTAGAAACTATTCCCTTTATAAAGTTAGCCTATTTTTTCACTATGAAATTGTAACATGGGAATATGACATGGTGAAGGCTACAGTGGAATTGGTCGTATCTGTTACAATTTGTGTAAAACTAACATAGTGCCCCAATTTATTACTATAGGCCAGCAGCTGTATACACGCGCATGGCTACGTTCACACTACATCCTTTTACTATTTTTTTTTTTTTTTTTTTTTTTTTTTTTGTTTTGGGGTTTTTTTTCCTCCCAATATTCATTAGCATAATTAACTGACTTAAGCTTTTCATTACAAGGTGAATACCTAATGATAATAAAAATGCGTATTGCTCAGTTTTAGATTTAATGTGTATCAGTAGGCAATGTATGGAATTGTATGGCATAGCTTTGCATACATGTTTATGGTGTATATATAAAACAGAATTTAGGGATATCAGATGGAGTAAAACACAATCTTAAAAGGCCACGCCAAGAATACATATAATCAAGAAGGAGAAAAAGGAGTCTTAACGGGCCAATCATGATGTAAATAAAAGACATAAAGTCCCTTATGCGTATCAAAATGTAGTTATATTTATTAAATAGTCAAAATTACACAAGGAGACAATACATAGGGTGATCATAATAAAAGGTCATAAAGTGCAGGAGATGGATCCCAGAAACTGATTCCCAGACCAAGGGTCTCTGCCATATTAATTAGAAAAGCACAGGGAAATATAGCAATGCTCCCTGTTAAATGCAAAGGGAGTCATAGAAGATACCACGGAAGCATTGCTACTTACCCATAATAAAGTGCACAGTAAAGGCAAGTGCCCAGGCAGAGGTCCGGTGTGGAGAAGGAAGCCCCAACGCGTTTCGCTGCGTTGCTTCTTCGGGGGGCATAAGCAGAATAGCTGTGACTAAAGTAGAAGTCTGCATGTCTCCTAATCCTACAGTCCTGGAATCAGCCAGTTTGATTTCTCGTTTTATCTTTAGTCGCTTTGGTGAATCCATAACTTTGGTGACTAGGAACGACTGGAGAGTGGCAGGAGAGCTGATAACCATTTTGGAACGGGCAAACCAGGTAAGTTACTTTTCAATTACTTTTAGGGCAAGTTCACACAGTGCATTTTTCACTGCGTTTTTGCGTGTTTTTCGAGTGCATTTTTGGCCTCAAAACTGCATGACTTTGCTTCCCCAGCAAAGTCTGAGTTTTCGTTTTTGCTGTCCGCACACAACTTTTTTTTTTTTTAAGATGCGATTTTGAGCTTAAAAAAAAAAATGGACATGTCAATTCTTTCCTGCGTTTTTCTGCGTTTTCCCCCCATGCAATGCATTGGAAAAACGCAGAGGCCAAAAACGCACCAAATCGCGGTAAAAACGCATGCGTTTTTTGCCGCGTTTTGCCAAAAACGCAGCGTCAAAAAACGCAGCATGTGCACATAGCCTTATTGTTGTAAGAAAGACAACCACTTCAGACATAAAGAAATATGTACAAACTGTTTGTATTTGGACATGCTGTTAGTAATAAAATTGGTATTTTGGGCTAGCGAAGTTCAAGGTTCTTGATTTATAGTTTAAAGAGAGATAACACAAAAGAACACAATGTTATTATGACCCAATTGTGATTAATGTCTATCTCATGTTTGTTATGATATGTAAAAAAAAAAAAAAATTATTGGTTAAAAAAATTGTTAGTTTAGGCTGAAGTTACACTTGCGAGTTACTCGCACGAAAATGGAGTCTCCTCTGGACAGGAGCGTGCAGCTGCATGGAAGTACATGCAGCTGCACACTCTTGTCCGGAGAGTGGCAGTCCATGCCAAAGACTGATTTGATTCTCACACTACTCACTCGCAAGTGTGACACTGGCCTTAAAGATAATTTGTTTGTAAGATCACACCCCAGACTGCATATAAGACGTGCTTGTCAACACCTTTTCTTTGTCGCTCCATTGGGAGACCCAGACAATTGGGGTGTATAGCTTCTGCCTCCGGAGGCCACACAAAGTATTACACTTAAAAGTGTAAACCCCTCCCCTCTGCCTATACACCCCCCCGTGCATCACGGGCTCCTCAGTTTTTATGCTTTGTGTTGAAGGAGGCACACATGCACGCAAGCTCCACAATTTAGTCAGCAGCAGCTGCTGATTATATCGGATGGAAGAAAAGAGGGCCCATAACGGGGCCCCCGGCATGCTCCCTTCTCACCCCACTCTGGTCGGCGGTGTTGTTAAGGTTGAGGTACCCATTGCGGGTACAAAGGCTGGAGCCACATGCTGTTTTCCTTCCCCATCCCTTAGGGGCTCTGGGTGAAGTGGGATCCTAATCGGTCACCAGGCACTGGGACCGTGCTCCCTCCGCAGCCCCTGGGGGAATCTGCTGGACAGGAGACCGGGTATCGTCAGGGACAGGCCCTGCTCCTCTGAGGTACTCTGTGTCCCCTTGGGGACGGCGCATAGAGCGCCTGTCTAATGGACGCTGCAGCAGCTGCTGGTTGTGTTTGTGCGCCGGGACTACCGCGCTGACCGCGCTTGTTTGCCGGCCGCGCTTATAACTTTAGTCCCCGGCTTTTGCAGCCTAGTACCGCATATTCCCGCCCCCGGGCCTGCCAGTCAGGGGTAAGGGCGGGATGCTGCACTGGACGTCAGCGCTGAGGGCTGGAGCATACTTAGTATCCTCCTCCCCCCTCACTGAGCACCGTGGGGCACCAGATTCCCGCACTTTCTAAGGCACGCCCACGGCTCCCTCCTCCTCTCAGAACGCTGGCAGCCATTCCTATCAGCACTTCTGACGCTGGAGAACTTCAGAGACGAGCTCCACAGCTCTGGGAGGCACAGGCAGGGAATCTGGTGGTCACACAAACGCTGAGGGCGGTCGGTAAGCCGCACCTGTTACTAGGTGCTTGCCCCCCTGGGTGCCGAAGTGTATATTTATATGATTATATTGTATACATTTACTCTGTACGGCCGCACTAGTGCTTTGGCTATATACCCTCTCTGATTGCTCTAAGAGGAGAAAACAGCATGTCGTCCGCAAAAAGCAAAGGTGCCAAGGCACAGGCTTACTTTGCAACCTGTACCTCATGTGCGGCTATGCTACCTGCAGGTTCCACCTACCCTCATTGTGTGCAATGCTCGGCCCCTGTGACACTCACTCAGCCGGAGCCTCTGCCACTGGTGGGACCCTCGGCCCACGTGGAACCACCTGCTGCCACTGTCCAGGTGACAGGGACAGAGTTTGCAGTATTCGCTGACAAACTTTCTGAGTCTATGGCTAAATGGTCTGCTAAAATACTAGAAGCTTTGCAGTCCAGACCTGTAACACAGGCCCCGGGCACTGTTGAACCTTTTCCCTCAGGCCCCCCTCGGTCGGCGCAGCAAAGTGCTCCTGGGGCGACTCATAGGTCCCACGGTGAGGACTCTGACACGGACCGCAGTCCCAGACCGGCTAAGCGGGCTCGCCGGGAGCTTCCCTCGACTTCATCACAGTGTTCAGGGTCTCAGCATGAGGACTCTCTGGAGGATGAAGCGGAGGTGGCAGATCAGGGCTCTGATTCTGACGCCGCTCTCAACCTTGATACACCTGAAGGGGACGCCATAGTAAACGACCTTATAGCGTCCATCAATCAGGTGTTGGATCTTTCTCCTCCAACTCCTCAGATTGAGGAGTCAGCTTCTCAGCAGGAGAAATTCCATTTTAGGTTTCCCAAACGTACACGGAGTGCGTTTCTTGATCACTCCGACTTCAGAGATACAGTCCAGAAACACCGAGCTTTTCCAGATAAGCGCTTTACTAAGCGCCTTAATGACACGCGTTATCCCTTCCCCCCTGACGTAGTCAAGGGTTGGGCTCAGTGTCCCAAGGTGGATCCTCCAATCTCCAGACTGGCGGCTAGATCCATAGTTGCAGTGGCAGACGGTGCATCACTCAAGGATGCCACTGACAGGCAGATAGAGCTCCTGATGAAATCCATCTATGAAGCTATCGGCGCGTCCTTTGCTCCGGCATTCGCAGCCGTATGGGCACTCCAAGCTATCTCAGCTTGTCAGTCTGAGATTAATGCAGTCACACGTGCCTCTACTCCGCAGGTTGTGTCCTTAACCTCTCAGGCGTCGGCGTTTGCGTCCTACGCCATGAACGCTGTCCTGGACTCTGCGAGCCGTACGGCGGTAGCATCCGCCAATTCGGTGGCAGTCCGCAGAGCCATGTGGCTACGTGAATGGACGGCAGACTCTGCTTCCAAAAAGTTCTTAACCGGTTTGCCATTTTCTGGCGACCGCCTGTTTGGCGAGCAATTGGATGAAATCATTAAACAATCCAAGGGAAAGGACTCGTCCTTACCCCAGTCCAAACCAAACAGACCTCAACAACGGAAGGTACAATCGAGGTTTCGGTCCTTTCGGCCCGCAGCCAGGTCTCAATTCTCCTCGTCCAACAGGCCACAGAAGGGTCAGAGGAACTCTGATTCATGGCGGTCTAAGTCACGTCCTAAAAAGACCGCCGGAGGAACCGCTCCCAAAGCGGCCTCCTCATGACTTTCGGCCTCCCCAAACCGCATCCTTGGTCGGTGGCAGGCTCTCCCGCTTTTGCGACGCCTGGTTGCCACATGTCCAAGACCGATGGGTGAGAGACATTCTGTCTCACGGTTACAGGATAGAGTTCCGCTCTCGTCCTCCGACTCGTTTCTTCAGAACATCTCCGCCCCCTGAGCGAGCCGATGCTCTTCTTCAGGCGGTGAGCACTCTGAAAGCAGAAGGAGTGGTGATCCCTGTTCCCCTTCAGCAATGGGGTCACGGTTTTTACTCCAACTTGTTTGTGGTGCCAAAAAAGGACGGATCTTTCCGTCCCGTTCTGGACCTCAAACTGCTTAACAAACACGTGAAAACCAGGCGGTTCCGGATGGAATCTCTCCGCTCCGTCATAGCCTCGATGTCCCAAGGAGACTTCCTAGCATCAATCGACATCAGGGATGCTTATCTCCACGTACCGATTGCACCAGAGCATCAGCGCTTCCTGCGTTTCGCCATCGGGGACGAACACCTTCAGTTCGTGGTGCTGCCTTTCGGCCTGGCGACAGCCCCACGGGTCTTCACCAAGGTCATGGCAACAGTGGTAGCAGTCCTACACTCTCAGGGACACTCGGTGATCCCTTACTTAGACGATCTCCTTGTCAAGGCCCCCTCTCGGGTGGCATGCCAACACAGCCTGAACATTGCTCTGGAGACTCTCCAGAGATTCGGGTGGATCATCAATTTCCCAAAGTCAAAATTGACACCGACCCAATCGCTGACATATCTCGGGATGGAGTTTCATACTCTCTCAGCGATAGTGAAACTTCCGCTGGACAAACAGCGTTCACTACGGACAGGGGTGCAATCTCTCCTTCGAGCCCAGTCGCACCCCTTGAGGCGCCTCATGCACTTCCTAGGGAAGATGGTGGCAGCAATGGAGGCAGTTCCATTTGCGCAGTTTCATCTGCGTCCACTTCAATGGGACATTCTCCGCAAATGGGACAGGAAGTCGACGTCCCTCGACAGGAACGTCTCCCTTTCTCGGGCAGCCAAGGCCTCCCTTCAGTGGTGGCTTCTTCCCACTTCTTTGTCGAAGGGGAAATCATTCCTACCCCCATCCTGGGCTGTGGTCACGACGGACGCGAGTCTGTCAGGGTGGGGAGCGGTCTTCCTCCACCACAGGGCTCAGGGTACCTGGACTCAGCCAGAGTCCTCCCTTCAGATCAATGTTCTGGAGATAAGGGCAGTGTATCTAGCCCTAAAGGCGTTCCAGCCGTGGCTGGAAGGCAGGCAGATCCGAATTCAGTCGGACAACGCCACGGTGGTGGCATACATCAACCACCAAGGCGGCACACGCAGTCGGCAAGCCTTCCAGGAAGTTCGGCGGATTCTGCTGTGGGTGGAAGCCACAGCCTCCACCATCTCCGCAGTTCACATCCCGGGCGTAGAAAACTGGGAAGCAGACTTTCTCAGTCGCCAGGGCATGGACGCAGGGGAATGGTCTCTTCACCCGGACGTGTTTCAAGAGATCTGTTGCCGCTGGGGAACGCCGGACGTCGATCTAATGGCGTCCCGGCACAACAACAAGGTCCCGGCATTCATGGCACGGTCTCAAGATCACAGAGCTCTGGCGGCAGACGCATTAGTTCAGGATTGGTCGCAGTTTCGGCTGCCTTATGTATTTCCTCCTCTGGCACTACTGCCCAGAGTATTACGCAAGATCAGGTCCGACTGCCGCCGCGCCATCCTCATCGCCCCAGATTGGCCGAGGAGGTCGTGGTACCCGGATCTGTGGCATCTCACAGTGGGTCAACCGTGGGCACTACCAGACCGTCCAGACTTACTGTCTCAAGGGCCATTTTTCCACCTGAATTCTGCGGCCCTCAACCTGACTGTGTGGCCATTGAGTCCTGGATCCTAGCGTCTTCAGGGTTATCTCAAGAGGTCATTGCCACTATGAGACAGGCCAGGAAACCAACGTCCGCCAAGATCTACCACAGGACGTGGAGGATCTTCTTATCCTGGTGCTCTGATCAGGGTTTTACTCCCTGGCCATTTGCCTTGCCCACTTTTCTGTCCTTCCTTCAATCCGGAATGGAAAAGGGTTTGTCTCTCGGCTCTATTAAGGGACAAGTCTCGGCGCTCTGGGTGTTTTTTCAAAAGCGTCTAGCCAGGCTTCCGCAGGTCCGCACGTTCCTGCAGGGAGTTTGCCACATATTCCCTCCTTACAAGCGTCCGCTAGAACCCTGGGATCTGAACAGGGTGCTAATGGCCCTTCAGAAACCACCTTTCGAGCCAATGAGAGATATTTCTCTTTCACGCCTTTCGCAGAAGGTGGTCTTCCTAGTGGCAGTCACATCACTTCGGAGAGTGTCTGAGTTCGCAGCTCTGTCATGCAAAGCCCCCTTCCTGGTGTTTCACCAGGACAAGGTGGTTCTGCGTCCGGTTCCGGAATTTCTCCCTAAGGTGGTATCCCCTTTTCATCTCAATCAGGATATCTCCTTACCTTCTTTTTGCCCTCATCCAGTTCACCAATGTGAAAAGGATTTGCACTTGTTAGATCTTGTGAGAGCACTTAGACTCTACATTTCTCGTACGGCGCCGCTCGGATGCGCTCTTTGTCCTTGTCGCTGGCCAGCGTAAAGGGTCGCAGGCTTCCAAGTCAACCTTGGCTCGGTGGATCAAGGAACCAATTCTTGAAGCCTACCGTTCTTCTGGGCTTCAGGTTCCTTCAGGGCTGAAAGCCCATTCTACCAGAGCCGTGGGTGCGTCCTGGGCATTGCGGCACCAGGCTACGGCTCAGCAGGTGTGTCAGGCGGCTACCTGGTCGAGTCTGCACACTTTCACGAAACACTATCAGGTGCATACCTACGCTTCGGCAGATGCCAGCCTAGGTAGGCGAGTCCTTCAGGCGGCGGTTGCCCACCTGTAGGAAGGGGCCGTTTTACGGCTCTATTACCGAGGTATTCATTACCCACCCAGGGACTGCTTTTGGACGTCCCAATTGTCTGGGTCTCCCAATGGAGCGACAAAGAAGAAGGGAATTTTGTTTACTTACCGTAAATTCCTTTTCTTCTAGCTCCTATTGGGAGACCGAGCACCCGCCCCTGTTCCCTTCGGGCTGTTGTTCTTTTGTGTACACATGTTGTTCATGTTGAATTGTTCTGGGTTCATGGTTTCAGTTCTCCGAACATCCTTCGGATTGAATTTACCTTAGACCAATTTATAAGTTTCCTCCTTCCTGCTTTTGCACCAAAACTGAGGAGCCCGTGATGCACGGGGGGGGTGTATAGGCAGAGGGGAGGGGTTTACACTTTTAAGTGTAATACTTTGTGTGGCCTCCGGAGGCAGAAGCTATACACCCCAATTGTCTGGGTCTCCCAATAGGAGCTAGAAGAAAAGGAATTTACGGTAAGTAAACAAAATTCCCTTCTTTACATCGCCGATCTGTTGCTGCATTCATGAGAAATGAGCGCTTTTATCCATATTCAAATTGGACAATAATTGCTCTTGGCCTGACAGAACACTTCCTGAGCCTCTGCCTCCCAAGATTCTCTCTTCACACTTAGTTCTCCGGGACCTGCACCTCCTCTTTCGGCCATCTTTGTTCTCCTTCTTCTGAAGCCGGCGTCATACACACAGGCCGGTACTGAGGTCCTGCGCAGGCGCACTACAATACTTTGATCTGCCCTGAGCAGGGCAGATCAAAGTGCGCCTGCTCAGGACCTCAGTGCCGGCGAGTGTGTATGATGTAGGACGCGTCATGCACACTGGCTTCAGAAGAAGGAGAACAAAGATGACCGAAAGAGGAGGCGCAGGTCCCGGAGAACGGTGCTACCAATTTAACCAGTCTGCACCGGAGCAACCTCCTAGGTGAGTATTATAAAGTGTTTATGTTCTACACAGCGGCTTGTTTGCTGTATATAGGAGCCCACTGGTGGTGGCTGCAGATTATAGGCCCCAAATCTGGTGACTGGTTTCCTTTTAAAAGTGAAACCTTATATGCTGTGTGAACCTGTCACAAAATAATGCTGCCCATAATCAAGGCAGCATGACCAGGCCAAAGTCAACACTTGTGGTGGTTGGTGTTGGAAAAGACAGCAAACACAAGAGTTTTTTTTATTTTTATTTTTTTTTTTTCCTGAAAATAAATTCCCTTATTCACTAGTTAAGTGATGTATTAAGAATATAACATTTATTTTATGCCATTGTGTGTTTTATTAGGAAGTTCCACAGGAGCTGATTGATATGGCTGAAAGGTATGCCCAGTTTAAGAAGAAAAAAGATGGAGAAAGAAACATGATCCCTCGAAGAGGCAGATGGCGTGACTACTGATAGGTATGACCTCCATTGTGATAACGGCTATCTAATGTATGCTCTCTTGCATGTTCCCATTGTGAATTTCTAGCATCACTCTCGTCCTAGGTGTAATTGGTGAAATGGCTGCATTCCTTCGAAAAATTGGCCAAGAGAAAATGTAGACTAGGACTATTAGGCTAAACTTATATTTCAGCTGTCACTCACTGTTTTGTTTTTTTTTCCCCTCCTCCTCCCTGCAATAGCAAGATGGTCCAATATTGGTGCAATTAGACATTGGGTATTCAATGGCTGTATTTTGTGTCATGCTGCCCTTGTCATATAAAACAATGGGCAGTAGCAAATTTTGTTTGTTGTTTTTACTAATTATGTAAATTAGAAAAAATGGCCAAAATTGTAATGCCACATAAACTTGTGTGTTGTGAGATCCTGGCATGGAGATCTGGATCCCACAAGCCTCCGCGACCCCTCTTGTCGGCAAAGTGCAAGAGCCCAAGTTGTGTGCTGTAGTGCAGCTCCGCTCCAATACCAAACGTAAAACATGACTGTCTGGATTTCTAATATTAGACAACCCCTTTAAATCTTTCCTTATACTCGTTCTATCTTGCGCTCATTTGGATAGAAAATGTTCTTCCAGCATCCACCTACTAAACTTTTTGTCCTGGAGATTTATCAACCCAGTATGACACTCCAATAGAGGAAACGTCCACTATGCCAGCCAATGGCACTGTTATCAGATTAATGTCTTTTCCAGAAGCTCTGTATTGTCCACCCAATAGAACTTTTACATAATATTGCTAATTAGTGGTTTTTCTTTATTACATCTAGAGATACATTCTTCTCACAAGGACGTTTGTGACTTGGATTAATCTTGGTATTCTCCCCTTTCCCTACAGGAACTGGAACCAAAGGCTCACTGGATGAGATAAAGTTCTGTCAAGAATATTTTTGTTATGTTCACTGTTTTAAACCCAGCGGAAAGAAGGTTGTCTTCTTTGTCTGGCTAACTGTTTTTCTGGTGAGGCGAGTAAATAAGAAGTGTGATTAGAAAGCACAAATTGGCCCTTCTTGCTCTTATTTTATTCCTGCTGCTACACTACAGTCAGCATTTCAGAGCCTTTTTTTACTTTGTGCTAAGTTTTTGATCTTTACAAAAGGTGCCTAAAGAACACATGCACAGAAAATCCGGTTATCAATGCCCCCTTTGTGAAGACAAAACTTCTTAAACCATGTAAAAAAAAAAAAAGAACTCTCTGGTACAGTGTGGCAGATTAAAAAAAAAACCAAAAAACTAAACAGCAAATTGATTACTCAAATGAGCAACGGGAATAAAACCAGCAAAATGTGGCCAGTGTTGATCTGGTAACGGGTCCTTATTACTGATTCCTATGATATCATGCCACATATTTCCTATGAGGATTTTTGCTCAAAATGTATATGTTGCTACATATTGTTAAATTAACAATATATGATTAGCCATATAATTTATGTTTGATTTTCTACCACAAGACCTTTTTTATGCACATGTGATGTCCGTGAATGCAGATTTAAGTATGGGAAGTAAAGTAATGCTGTAACCTGGTCAGGATGTTAGTGACAGATCATGACTTCCTGGGTAGCTGGTTCTACCAATATAGCTGGACTTTCTGTCTAACATCTGATTTATTAATAAAGGACACATATATTTTGATTTTTGAGTGGAAATTTTCTTTATTTAAAGCTTAACTAGAAATGTTGAATCCTTTTGTATTGAATATTTGAGCTATGTAATAAGAAACTGCAGACATTCAACTGTCATTAACTTGAGAACGAATGCAGCTATAGGCATAGAAGTGGTGTCTAGGTATAGTAAAGTAGCCATGCGCTACGCAATGAAACCACCTATAGCGCCACCTGGTAGAAAACAACGGAGTTAGAAATTTTTATTTCGAAAACGGAACAAGATAGAGGAAAAAAAAGTAAATTAAAAAATTGTAGGGCATCATTAATTCAATACGATTCGACACCTTGCATACAGAAATGCTATGATTAGAATGTGTAAAACTCACAAGACTGCGGACGTGAAGCGATATCTCATGGAGACCTTCCTACAAGTCATTGGGTATGGTGGGTGCGTGGGGTGGCCTCCATGCTCACCTGACCCCATTGTACTTCTTTCTGTGAGATCACATCAAACAGCAGGTGTATGCAACCCCTCCACCAACATTGCAGGACCTACGACGACGTATCACAGATGCTTGTGCAAACGTGTCACCTACCATATTGCACAATGTGCAGCAAGATACAGTATGTTGTCCAGAGTCCAGATGTGCATTGCAGCTGACGGTGGCCACTTTGAGCATCAAAGTTAAATGAGCGCCATATACGTGACCAGCATTCAATGTTTTTGGAGGGGGGGTCATGGGTTTCAAATCATAGCATTTCTGTATTCAAGGTGTCGATTCGTATTGAATTGATGATGCCCTACAATTTTTTAATTTACTTTTTTTTTCTCTATCTTGTTCCGTTTTCGAGATAAATTTCTAACTCTGTTGTTTTCCACCAGGTGGCGCTATAGGTGGTTTCAGTGCATAGCGCATGGCTACTTTACCATACCTAGACACCACTTCTATTCCTATAGCTACCGCCGTTCTCAAGTTAATGGCAGTGGACAGGATATGGGTATTTCTTTGTCGCTCCATTGGGAGACCCAGACAATTGACAATTGGGTGTATAGCTACTGCCTCCGGAGGCCACACAAAGTATTACACTTAAAAGTGTAAGGCCCCTCCCCTTCTGGCTATACACCCTCCCGTGGGATCACGGGCTCCTCAGTTTTCATGCTTTGTGCGAAGGAGGCACACATACACGCATAGCTCCACTGTTTAGTCAGCAGCAGCTGCTGACTATGTCGGATGGAAGAAAAGAGGGCCCATAATAGGGCCCCCAGCATGCTCCCTTCTCACCCCACTCTTTGTCGGCGGTGCTTGTTAAGGTTGAGGTACCCATTGCGGGTACGGAGGCTGGAGCCCACATGCTGCATCCTTCCCCATCCCCCTTAGGGCTCTGGGTGAAGTGGGATTTTACCGGTCTCCAGGCACTGAGACCGTGCTCCATCCACAGCCCTGGAAAACCTGCTGGAATGGAGCTGAGTATCGTCAGGGACAGGCCCTGCTACATCAAGGTACTCTGTGTCCCCGTACATATCGCGCGCACACCGCAGCGTTGCTGGGTGTGTTAGGACTGGCACCAGCGCGCAGCGCTGTTGTCCCCGGCGCACTATCTACAGCTTGGCTGAGAAGGGACATGTATTTGAAACTGCCGCGCGGCCGCCGCTGTCATTTTCGCTGCGGCGCGGCTGGGACTTGTGGTGCGCCGGGGACTTCCGCGCTGGCCGTGCATATATCACGGCCGCGCTTATTACTCGAGTCCCCGGCTTTTGCGGCCTAGTTTCGTTTCGTTCCCGCCCCCAGGCCTGCCAGTCAGGGGAAGGGCGGGACGCTGTGCAGAATGTCAGCGCAGAGGGCTGGAGGCTGCTTTGCATACTCCAGCCCTCACACTGGGCACAGTGGGACACCAGTTTCCCGCACTTTTTCTGAGGACGCCCACGGTCCGCCCCTCTTCACAGGACGCCGGCAGCCATTCCTGCGTGCAGTCTGAGCTGGAGAGAGGAGACTGGGAGACCCAGACAAGGGATTCTGGTGCCCACACACCCGCTTTTCAGCGGGCGGTAAGCTGCCCTCAAGGGCTGACCCCCACTGGTGCCGAAGTGTATACTGTATTTTATGCTTGCAGCTTTACATTGCACTGTACGGTCGCTGGAGATTCTCTGCTATATACGCCATAGTGAATGATCTTATAGCGTCCATCAATAAAATGTTGGACATTTCTCCCCCTGCTCCTCAGGTAGAGGAGACAGCTTCACAGCAGGAGAAATTCCATTTCAGGTATCCCAAGCGTAAATTAAGTGTATTTCTGGACCACTCTGACTTTAGAGACGCAATCCAGAAACATCACGCTTATCCGGATAAGCGTTTTTCCAAGCAGCTCAAGGACACACGTTATCCTTTTCCCCCGGACGTGGTTAAGGGCTGGACCCAGTGTCCCAAGGTGGATCCTCCAATCTCCAAGCTTGCAGCTAGATCCTTAGTTGCAGTGGAAGATGGGGCGGCACTTAAAGATGCCACTGACAGGCAGATGGAGCTCTGGTTGAAATCCATCTATGAAGCTATCGGCGCGTCGTTTGCTCCAGCATTCGCAGCCGTATGGGCACTCCAAGCTATTTCAGCTGGTCTTGCACAGATTGACACGGTCACACGTACATCTGCTCCGCAGGTGGCACCCTTAACCTCTCAAATGTCTGCTTTTGCGTCTTACGCGATTAATGCTGTCCTAGACTCTACGAGCCGTACGGCAGTGGCATCCGCCAACTCCGTCGTTTTACGCAGAGCCTTGTGGTTAAGAGAATGGAAGGCAGATTCTGCTTCCAAAAAGTGTTTAACCAGTTTGCCATTTTCTCGTGACCGACTGTTTGGGGAGCGCTTAGATGAAATCATTAAACACTCCAAGGGTAAAGATTCATCTTTACCTCAACCCAGACAAAATAAACCCCAACAGAGGAGAGGACAGTCGGGGTTTCGGTCCTTTCGAGCCTCAGGCAGGTCCCAATTCTCCTCGTCCAAGAGGACTCAAAAGGATCAGAGGAGCTCAGATTCTTGGCGTACTCAGTCACGCCCAAAAAAGACAGCCGGAAGACCCGCTACCAAGGCGGCTTCCTCATTACTTTCGGCCTCCTCTCTCCGCATCCTCGGTCGGTGGCAGGCTCTCCCGCTTTGGCGACATTTGGCTGCCACAGGTCACAGACCGTTGGGTGAGAGACATTCTGTCTCACGGGTACAGGATAGAGTTCAGCTCTCGTCCTCCAACTCGCTTTTTCAGAACTTCTCCACCTCCCGACCGAGCCGAGGCTCTGCGGCTAGCGGTGTCCACTCTAAAAGCGGAAGGAGTGGTGACCCCCGTTCCTCTTCAGGAACAAGGTCACGGTTTTTACTCCAACTTGTTTGTGGTGCCAAAAAAGGACGGGACATTCCGTCCCGTTCTGGATCTAAAACTGCTCAACAAGCACGTAAAAACCAGGCGGTTCCGGATGGAATCCCTTCGCTCCGTCATCGCCTCAATGTCTCAAGGAGATTTCCTAGCATCTATAGACATCAGGGATGCTTATCTCCACGTGCCGATTGCTCCAGAGCACCAGCGTTTTCTACGCTTTGTTATAGGAGACGAACACCTTCAGTTCGTAGCTCTGCCTTTCGGGCTGGCGACAGCTCCACGTGTCTTCACCAAAGTCATGGCAGCAGTAGTAGCAGTCCTGCACTCTCAAGGTCACTCTGTGATCCCGTATTTGGACGATCTACTTGTCAAGGCACCCTCTCAAGAGGCATGCCAACACAGCCTGAACGTTGCGCTGGAGACTCTCCAGAGTTTCGGGTGGATCATCAACTTTTCAAAGTCAAATCTGACTCCGACCCAATCGCTAACATACCTTGGCATGGAGTTTCATACTCTCTCAGCGATAGTGAAGCTTCCGCTGGACAAACAGCGTTCACTACAGACAGGGGTGCAATCTCTCCTTCAAGGCCAGTCTCACCCCTTGAGACGCCTCATGCACTTCCTGGGGAAGATGGTAGCAGCAATGGAGGCAGTCCCTTTCGCGCAGTTTCATCTGCGTCCACTACAATGGGACATTCTCCGCCAATGGGACGGGAAGTCGACGTCCCTCGACAGACGTCTCCCTTTCTCAGGCGGCCAAGGAATCTCTTCGGTGGTGGCTTCTTCCCACCGTTTTGTCGAAAGGAAAGTCCTTTCTACCCCCATCCTGGGAGGTAGTCACGACAGACGCGAGTCTATCAGGGTGGGGAGCAGTGTTTCTCCACCACAGGGCTCAAGGGACGTGGACTCAGGAAGAGTCCACCCTTCAGATCAATGTTCTAGAAATCAGAGCAGTGTATCTTGCCCTACAAGCCTTCCAGCAGTGGCTGGAAGGCAAGCAGATCCGAATTCAGTCGGACAACTCTACAGCGGTAGCGTACATCAACCACCAAGGTGGAACACGCAGTCGGCAAGCCTTCCAGGAAGTCCGACGGATTCTGACGTGGGTGGAAGACACGGCTTCCACCATTTCCGCAGTTCACATCCCAGGCGTGGAAAACTGGGAAGCAGACTTCCTCAGTCGCCAGGGTATGGACGCAGGGGAATGGTCCCTTCACCCGGACGTGTTTCAGGAGATCTGTCGCCGCTGGGGGATGCCGGACGTCGACCTGATGGCGTCACGGCACAACAACAAGGTCCCGGCTTTCATGGCACGGTCTCACGATCACCGAGCTCTGGCGGCAGACGCCTTAGTTCAAGATTGGTCGCAATTCCGGCTACCTTATGTGTTCCCACCTCTGGCATTGTTACCCAGAGTGCTGCGCAAGATCAGGGCCGACTGCCGTCGCGCCATCCTCGTCGCTCCAGACTGGCCGAGGAGATCGTGGTACCCAGATCTGTGGCACCTCACGGTAGGCCAACCATGGGCACTACCAGAACGACCAGACTTGCTATCTCAAGGGCCGTTTTTCCACCTGAATTCTGCGGCCCTGAACCTGACTGTGTGGCCATTGAGTCCTGGATCCTAGCGTCTTCAGGATTATCTCGAAAGGTTATTACCACCATGAGACAGGCTAGAAAACCATCCTCCGCCAAGATCTACCACAGGACGTGGAAGATATTCTTATCTTGGTGCGCTGCTCAGGGAGTTTCTCCCTGGCCTTTTGCATTGCCTACTTTTCTTTCCTTCCTGCAATCCGGGTTGGAAAAAGGTTTGTCGCTCAGTTCCCTTAAAGGACAAGTCTCAGCGCTATCTGTATTTTTTCAGAAACGCCTAGCACGACTTACTCAGGTACGCACGTTCCTGCAAGGAGTTTGTCATATCGTCCCTCCTTACAAGCGGCCGTTAGAGCCCTGGGATCTGAACAAGGTTCTAATTGCCCTCCAGAAGCCGCCTTTCGAGCCTATGAAGGATGTTTCCCTTTCTCGTCTTTCACAGAAAGTGGCCTTTCTAGTAGCGGTCACGTCTCTTCGGAGAGTGTCCGAGCTAGCGGCGCTGTCATGCAAATCTCCCTTCCTGGTTTTTCACCAGGACAAGGTGGTTCTACGTCCGATTCCTGAGTTTCTCCCTAAGGTGGTATCCCCCTTTCATCTCAATCAGGATATCACATTACCTTCCTTGTGTCCTCATCCAGTTCATCAATTTGAGAGAGGTTTGCATTTGTTGGATCTGGTCAGAGCACTCAGGATCTACATTTCCCGCACGGCGCCCTTACGCCGCTCGGATGCACTCTTTGTCCTTGTCGCTGGTCAGCGTAAAGGGTCGCAAGCTTCCAAATCCACCCTGGCTCGGTGGATCAAGGAACCAATTCTTGAAGCCTACCGTTCTGCGGGGCTTCCGGTTCCTTCAGGGCTGAAGGCCCATTCTACCAGAGCCGTGGGTGCGTCCTGGGCATTGCGCCACCAGGCTACGGCTCAGCAGGTGTGCCAGGCGGCTACCTGGTCGAGTCTGCACACCTTTACCAAGCATTATCAGGTACATACCTACGCTTCAGCGGACGCCAGCCTAGGTAGACAAGTCCTTCAGGCGGCGGTTGCCCACCTGTAGGACAGGGCTGTTTGACGGCCCTATCACGAGGTATTCTTTTACCCACCCAGGGACTGCTTTTGGACGTCCCAATTGTCTGGGTCTCCCAATGGAGCGACAAAGAAGGGAATTTTGTTTACTTACCGTAAATTCCTTTTCTTCTAGCTCCAATTGGGAGACCCAGCACCCGCCCTGTTTTCTTAGGGATTTTTGTTTTTTTCGGGTACACATGTTGTTCATGTTGAACGGTTTCAGTTCTCCGATGTTTCTTCGGGTTGAATTTGTCTTTAAACCTGTTATTGGCTTTCCTCCTTCTTGCTTTTGCACTAAAACTGAGGAGCCCGTGATCCCACGGGAGGGTGTATAGCCAGAAGGGGAGGGGCCTTACACTTTTAAGTGTAATACTTTGTGTGGCCTCCGGAGGCAGTAGCTATACACCCAATTGTCAATTGTCTGGGTCTCCCAATTGGAGCTAGAAGAAAAGGAATTTACGGTAAGTAAACAAAATTCCCTTCATTGGAGTCATATGTCTAGTAATATGCTTCCAATGCCTCTGACATGAGCCTGGTTTGACCCCTTCACCCCAGCCTGTTTTCACCTTCCTGACCAGGACAAATTGTACAATTCTGACCTCTTTATGATGTTAGAACTCTGGAACGCTTTAACATATCCCAGTGATTCTGACATTTGTTTTTGGGGTTCTGTTCGCGATACATTGTACTGCATTTTTAGTGGTAAATTTTAGTTGCTGATTTTGCTTTTATTGGTGAAAATATAAAAATTTACACAAAAAGGGAACATTTTGTACTTTACCCTTTCATGCCTTTAAACCAGATAGTTACTTTTAACGATTTAATGTAAAAAAAGACATTTGCTACATGTCTACTTTCCATCAGCAATTAAAAAAATACAAAATTTGTTAGACAGGTTGTTTAGGAGCAATTTTATAATTTTTCTAATAAAGTATTTCATCACATTTGAAGTGACATTGAGGGGCCTATGTCAATAGGTTAAGAGGTTAACCACACACTTTAGTTGAGCTTGCAAATTGTAGTGTTTTATTTGTACAGAAGATGCCTTCTCATGCGGCTTCATGCAAAGGCCAGGCCCCCTTGACACATGCTCAGGTCTCGCACTGCCTAGTAACCATACGCTTGCCATTCCAGACAGCGCGCACATCCTCGTCGTGCTGCTCACCATAATACCCGTAGTCACCATGACGTACATCTAACAGGGGGCATGTTTTCCCCTACTGGTTGGGCAATGTATGTCGCCAATAGAGCATAGACCTTTCAACCCATTAGCTTTATGCTTTGTACACCTGCTCGATTTTTAACCTACATTCAACAGGGTATACACATATATGGAGTACAGTAGGTATATTAAATAAGTTATATAACCACAATTTATATGTATTCCCAACATGTTACATACCTTCTCTATACCCATTTCAAATGATTAAGTACTGAGGTACAATCACCTGTCCATTCATAAATCTGAATTTGCTTGTTGTCTTATATACTATATATGACTAGATATTTTGTAAATATTGTATTATACTATAGATAATGTTTATATTGTATAATTCTCATTTAAGAACTTTTATTTATGACATCTTGTAATTTTTAGTTTGTTTAATTCTTAGCAACACTGTGAATAAGACCCATTAGGGTCGAAACGTCAGTCTTGATTCCCCTGCACTGTCTGTACAAATAGAACGCTACAATTTGCAAGCTCAACTAAAAGTTTTATGGGATTGCATATCCCATCTACCAGAACCTTGACACTTTTTGTACGTGTGCACGCCAACTATATTCCTTTGGGAAGCCTATGTAACAGAAAATATCAAAAAGTGACACATTTTAAAAACTGCACCCCTCAAACTTCAAAGTGATCTGAACTACGTTCAAAAAGTTTAACTCTTCTAGTGCTTCACGCAAATTAAAGCCATGTGGAAGGGGAAAAATTTACTTTCTCTGAAATCTCATTGGGGGACACAGGACCATGGACCATGGGTGTTATGCTGCCTATCCATAGGAGGACACTAAGTAGATGCAAAAGCATAGCTCCTCCTCTGCAGTATACACCCCCTGGCCGGGCCAGGCAAGCTCAGTTTTAGCTTAGTGTCTGTAGGAGGCACTTCCTTTCAAGGTTTGTTATTTTTTGAGGGCGACGGTTTCCTTTGGGACCGATCTCCCACTACCATCAACGGGCGGGAACGTGGAGTGTCGCCTCCACGTACCCCCTCCTGCGACGCTGGATCCTGGGCTGGACGACTGGTTCCACAGACACAGAGCCAAAGCCCAGGGTAGAGGCCTGTGCCCCTATAGCCCAATTCCTCAGCCCCTCTCTGCAGGCTCTGAGTTGAATATGACACCAACACAGCAAGCTGACTCTGCTATTTTCACTGCCTGGAAAGCAGTGTTTTAAGGTGAGATCCCCCCCCTGACTGGTTTCCCAGACAAAGGGAGAAAAGACGCTGCAGGGAAGGCTCCCAGGACATTTACAGTATTTATGTGCAAGGATCCTGCACACACAGTGTTAACTTTCTCTAGCTTGCTGGCTGGAGGAGGGGGAAGTTCTGCTGTTTGCAGAAAGTCTTGCAGATAATTTCCGGTGGCAGGGGGGAGGGCTCAAGGACTCATGCTGTTTTTATTTGCTCTGTTTATTTGCTCTTGCAGAAAAGCCGGCTGATAACCACCGGTGACAAGCTGTATGCTGACTGTAGGGAGAGGGAGGAAAACTCAGAAGCTCCCTTCCTGCCGTTTTTTACTACCCACAGCAGGTGGTGGGGGGCACACTGACTCATCTTCCCGCTCTTTTAGCGCTAAGCCCCCCCCCCCCCCCCCCCCCCCCGCGGCCGCGATGAGCCCCGCCCTACCAGGAAAGCGTGCGAAGATCTTCATAGAGCTTAATCCCTCCTGAGGACAGGGTCGTCGGCTAATTCTGGTGAGGTGCCTGCTAGCTTCGGCAGCACATATGCTCAAAGGCAGAGCTACACAGAAGATTGATTTGCATATTAGCATGGCCCCTGCACAGCAGGCCAAGGATGATGACATGGAAATGAAATGAAACATTTAATTGCTCCCCCTTCTGGCATACTCCTATTAGGAACATGCAGAAATCTAAGGGCACTAAGAGTACTAAGGCCCACATAGTCTATTATTCAGCCTGCACTGCCTGCCACGCTGAGCTACCATGTAAACACACCTCTTCTCTCTGTGAGTCCTGCGCCCCTATAGCCCCCCAAGACCCCCCTGCCACCACCGCCGCAACCGGCAGCCCAGAGCCTAGGGCCCCCAGCCCACCGGAATGGGCACAGTTTCTGTCCCAATCCATGGAAAAACTGTTACAGAACCTGGTTCTGGCTATGCAATGTCGTCCTCCACACCCTTCTGGGTCCCTGGACGGAACGCAGCCTGAGGATACCCCTATGGAGGGAGGATACTTCTGAGGTAATCCGGGCATATGCTTCACCGGTTGCAGGGATCAGGAAAAGAGCACACGGCCGGGTGTCTCCAGCGGGCTCTCCCTCGGGAGCACACAGGGCAGGCTCTCCCACACGCTTCACGGCTTCTGATGAGCTGGAGGAGGGAGAATGCTGTTTGTACCAGGAGGATTCCTTGGTTTCATCACCCCCAGATGATCAAACTGCAATAGACTCCCTTATAGCAGCAATCAACCAAACTCCGCATGGTCAGTGGTAGTGGATGGGGGATCCTCCACATGCAGTCTCCTTTAAGAGGGCAAGGAAACACCAAAAGGTTTTCGCTGATCACCCAGAGTTTGAGGATATCCTCACAAAGCAAAGGGAGAAGCCCGACAGGCGCTTCGGTAACTGAAAACTCATGGAGTCCCGGTACCCTTTTGCCTCGGTCGATCCGCCCTCGGTCGACCACCCCCCCCCCCCCGGTCTCCCGCCTTACCACAAAGCCGATAGTTCCTCCATCAAGGACCCAACAGACAGACAGGTGGAGCACCTCGTCCGCTCTGCTTTTGAGGCTGCGGGTTCCTCCCTCTCGCCCTCCTTTTGCCTCTGTGTGGGTCGCAAAGGCGATCTCTGGGCAGACTCCCTTAACACTTCGCTTGAGGAATCCCAGTTCACTCATACCTTCACAGAGGTAACAGCTCAAATTGCCGCTGCGGCGGAGTACCTCGCCCAGGCCTCCATGGACGCTGCTACCTGCGCAGCGTTTGCGCCTCAAATACCATAGCCATCCATAGAGCCCTCTGGCTCCGACAATGGCGAGCGGACTCTGCCTCCAAGAAGTCTCTCACGGGCCCTCCCTTTTTTCCAGACCGATTGTTTGGCGACTGTCTGGACAAGCTCATTTCTGACGCCACGGGAGGAAAGGGTACCTCCCTCCCCCAGCTGAAGTCCAGGACGACCTTCACCAGACGTCCACAGTCCTCGTTCCGCTCCTTTCGGAACTCCTTTGGTTGGTCGACATCCCGTGCTGTCCCCGCCACCAGCCGCGGACTACGCGCAGGGACCGACCTTCTCAGCTCTCCCCGAAACCCACTTCGTCATGGCAGCCTAGACCGAAACAGTCCAGGACTAGGGAGACTCTGCCACGACGTTTTCCCCCCTCATGACTCCTTCGGCACCCCGGAAGACACACTCATTGTAGGAGGTCGTCTGCGGCTCTTTCAACATATCTGGGCTGCCGCCTCAGACGACAAATGGGTGCGAGACCTTGTGTCTTCCGGTTACCACATAGAATTTCGGACCCGACCCCCGAGTCAGTTCTTTCTCTCAAACCCCCCAAAGACTCGAAAACAACGCAAAGCTTTTTTCTCAGCAATCCACTCGCTCCAAACAGCAGGAGTGAGAATACCTGTCCCAGACGACGAGAAGTTCGGGGGGTTTTATTCCAACCTCTTTGTGGTCCCCAAAAAGGATGGGTCAGTTCGATTCATCCTGGACCTCAAACACTAAACAAACATGTGCACGTACGGAGATTCAGAATGGAGTCCCTAAGGTCCATTATTGCATCCATGGTCGAAGGGGAATTCCTAGATCACCAAAAGTTCCTCCGCTTCACAATTCAGGACTCCCACTTTCAATTCGTAGCTCTAGCCTTTGGCCTTGCCATCGCACCAAGGGTCTTCACCAAAGTCATGGCGGCCGCCATGAGCGTCCATCACGCCAGGGGAGTAGTCATTCTCCCTTACTTGGACGACCTCCTCATCAAGGCCCCCTCCTTCCGAGACTGCTCAACCAGCGTACAGATCACTGTGGACACCCTATCCTGCTTAGGGTGGCTAGTGAATCTGGACAAATCATCCCCGATCCTATCACGATCCATCACCTTCCTGGGCATGTCCCTGGACACCCGTCGGGGCTTGATCCTTCTCCCTCAGAACAAGGCGTTCGCTCTTCAACGAGCGGTACGCTGCCTTCTACGTCCTCCGTCTCGCTCCATTCGATTCAGCATGAAAGTGTTCGGCAGGATGGTGGCGGCTATGGAAGGAGTACCCTTTGCTCAACTGCACCTCCGCCCACTGCATCTAGCCCTTCAAGCGGCCTGGGACAAGAGCCCCTTCTCTCTGGACAGACATCTTCACCTGACGCCTTCAGTCAGGTACGCACTCCGCTGGTGGCTTCGGTCCTCATCATCGAAGGGGAGATCTTTTCTCCCAGTGAACTGGCTGGTCCTGACCACGGACGCCAGCCTCCTAGGCTGGGGAGCAGTGTACCGGCACCACACTGCTCAAGGACGTTGGACGCCCCAGGAGTCTTTCCTACCCATCAACATCCTGGAACTCCGCGCGATCTTCCTCGCGCTCAGAGCGTTCTGCCCTCTGCTAGCGGGTCGTCAGATTTGAGTCCAATCGGACAATGCGACAGCTGTAGACTGTATCAATCGTCAGGGGGGGCACCCGCAGCAAAGCGGCTTATCTCGAGGCCCACAAGATCCTCAGCTGGGCCGAATCGACGGGGTCAGTGATATCAGCGGTACACATACCGGGGGTAAAGAACTGGGCAGCAGACTTTCTAAGTCGCCAAGACCTGGCTGCCGGAGAATGGTCTCTCCACCCAGATGTGTTTCTACATATCTGCACTTGCTGGGGCACACCAGACGTGGACCTAATGGCCTCAAGGTTGAATGCAAAGGTACCCGAGTTCATAGCCAGGTCACGCGACCCGCAGTCCATCGGCGCGGATGCTTTAGTCTGCTCCTGGCACCACTTCTGCCTGCCTTACATATTTCCACCTCTGCCCCTGCTGCCACGGGTAATGGGGAAGATCAAGGCAGAGGGAGTCCCGGTGATACTGATAGCACCGGACTGGCCCAGGCGCGCCTGGTACGCCGAATTAGTACAAATGCTCAGACTCACCGTGGCGCCTTCCAGACATCCCAGACTTGCTGACCCAAGGGCCCATTTCCCATCAGAACTCTAGAGCCCTGAAGCTGATGGCATGGCCATTGAGACCTGGGTATTCACAAGAGCGGGATTCTCCCCCGCGGTTATTGCCACCATGATCAGCGCCCGAAAGCCTGCTTCATCCCGCATTTACCACCGTACGTGGAAAAATCTTCCTTTCATGGTGCAGGGAAACTAACGTCCAGCCTATGTCTCTGGCCATCCCCAGAATTCTTGACTTTCTACAGTCTGGCTTGCAAGCGGGGTTGGCTCTCAGTTCCCTTAAAGGGCAGGTCTCAGCGCTCTCAATCTTCTACCAATGCCGCCTGGCTCAAGAACCGCAAGTCAAGACCTTCCTCCAGGGCGTTTCCCATCTAGTTCCACCGTACAAACGGCCGCTGGAACCATGGGACCTCAACCTCGTTCTGGACGGTCTCTAGAGGTCTCCCTTTGAACCCCTCAAGGAATCCTCCCTTGCTCTTCTTTCCTGGAAGGTAACATTCTTAGTGGCAATTACGTCCATCAGACGGGTTTCGGAGCTAGCAGCACTCTCTTGCCGCGAGCCTTTTCTGATCTTTCACCAGGACAAGGTGGTTCTGCGCCCCCTTCCGGATTTCCTTCCAAAGGTTCTTACCCAGTTTCATTTGAACGAGGACATTGTTCTGCCTTCCTTTTGTCCACACCCAGTTCATAGAGTGGAAAGGTCTCTGCATTCGTTAGACCTCGTCAGAGCTCTCAGATATTACATATCCAGGACAGCCCCCTTTAGGAAAACTGACTCTGTTCGTCATTCCTGAGGGGCCTAAGAAGGGACAGGCAGCTTCAAAAGCGACGCTGGCTCGCTGGATTCGCTCTGCGATCCAGGAAGTCTACCGCTTGCAACTCAAGCCCATTCCTAGTGGGCTGCGGGCTCATTCCACGCGAGCAGTTGGCGCTTCGTGGGCCATTCGGCATCAGGCTTCAGTGGAACAGGTGTGTAAGGCTGCGACCTGGTTTAGCCTACATACGTTTTCAAAGCATTACAGAGTCCATACCCAGGTTTCAACTGAGGCAAATCTGGGTAGGAAAATTCTGCAAACGGCAGTAGAGCACCTCTCTCAGTAGGCGCTTCAGGCTGTCTGGGACTGGTTCCTAGTCCTTGGGTTGTGTTGTCTTCTTTTATGTTTCCCACCCATGGGCTGCTTTAGGACGTCCCATGGTCCTGTGTCCCCCAATGAGGCGTCAGAGAAAAACGGATTTTTGTGTACTCACTGTAAAATCGTTTTCTCTTAGCCATCATTGGGGGACACAGCACCCACCCTGTTGCCCTGTTGGGCCTTGGTTCTCTCAGTACCTTATTTGGTTATGACCAGGGCTCTGGTGAAGTGGGATCTTACCGGCCTCCAGGCACTGAGGCCGTGCTCCATCCACAGCTCCTGGGAATCTGCTGGACATGGAGCGGAGTATCCTCAGGGACATGGCCCTGCTACGTTAAGGTACTCTGTGTCCCTGTGGGGACCGCGCAGACACACGGCAGCATTGCTGGGTGTGTTAGTGCGCCAGGGACGGCGGCGCTGCCCGCACTAGTGCCATCGCACACTACAGCTTGCTGGGTGTGTTAGTGTATTAGGGGACTACCGCGCTAACCGCCATTGCCATTTTATTTCGGGCGCGGCTGTGACTTGTGGTGCGCCGGGGACTTCCGCGCCGACCAAGGCTTATATGCCGGCCGCGCTTATCACTCGAGTCCCCGGCTTGCGCGGCCTAGTCTCACTTCGTTTTCCGCCCACAGACCTGCCAGTCAGGGTAGGGGCGTGACGCTGCACAGCACGGCAGCGCTGAGAGCTGGAGTATGCTTTGCATACTCCACCCCTCTCACTGTGTGCACTGTGAAACCGGCAGCGCTGAGAGCTGGAGTATGCTTTGCATACTCCACCCCTCTCACTGTGTACGCTGTGAAGCCGGATTCCCGCATTTTCTCAGGCACGCCCACGGCTTCCTCCTCTACACAGGACGCCGGCAGCCATTCTTGTCAGTGTTTTCTGTAGCGACAGAAGAGACAAGTTTAGGAATCCCTGGCAGGGATTCGGATAGTCACACAACCGCTGTGACCAGGCGTTAAGCAGCACCTGTGGGGCTGACTCCACTAGTGCCGAAGTGCACATATACATATATGCTTATTCACTATGCATTGCACTGTTTGGTGGCATTTTTGTATATACCCTCCTTGATTGTGCGGAGGACATAACAGCATATTGTCTGTGTAAAACAGAGGTGCAGAAGCACATGTTTTCTATGCAGCCGGTACAGCATGTACGGCTATATGGCCGGCAGTGTACATAGACCCCCATTGTATACTACGGAGTCTCTGCTAACCGTCCAGGACATGGGGACGGAGCCTGCAGTATTTACTGACAGATTTTCTGAGACTATGGCTATGAGACTAGAAGCCTTGCAGTCCAGACAAGTCTCTCAAACCCATGGCCACTGTTCATCATTATCCATGGTCCCCCTCAGTGGGAACAACTTTGAGCTCCGAGGGGTCATGTGCTTCCCAGAGTGATCTGACACGGACGACAGTCCCAGATAGTCTGAGAGGCTCACTATGAGCGGCCATCGACTTCATCACACTAGTCAGGGTCCCAGCAAGCGGACTCTCTGTGTGATGTGGCGGAGGTAGCTGCTCAAGATCTAATCCTGAGACCGCTCTCAATCTGGATACACCTGATGGTGACGCCATAGTCAATAATCTCATAGCGTCCATCAATAGAATGTTAGTTATTTCTCCCCCAGCTCCTCCAGTGGAAGAGTCAGCTTCATAGCAGGAGAAATTCCATTCACGTATCCCAAGCGTAAATTAAATACTTTCCTTGACCACCCTGACTTTACACAGGCAGTCCAGGAACACCACGCTTATCCAGTTAAGCGCTTCCCCAAACGGCTGAGGATACACGTTATCCCTACCCCCTGACGTGGGCAATGGCTGGACCCAGTGTCCCAAGGGGCATCCTCCAATCTCCAGCTTGCAGCTAGATCCATAGTTGCAGTGGAAGATGGGGCTGCACTTAAAGATGCCACTGACTGACAGAGGGATCTCTGGTCGAAATCCATCTATGAGGCTATCGGCGCGCTGTTAGCTCCAGCAGCCGTAGAGGCACTCCAAGCTACTTCAGCTTGTCTTACACAGATGGACACGGTCACACGTACATCTGTTCCGCAAGTGTCATCCTTAACCGCCCAAATGTCTGCATTTGCGTCTTATGCGATTAATGCTGTCCTGGACTCTACGACCCGTACGGCAGTGGCGTCCGCTCACTCCGTGGTTTTACGCAGGGCCTGGGTGTTAACTGAATGGAAGGCAGATTCTGCTTCCAAAAAAGGGCTTAACCAGTTTGCCTTGTTCTGCTGACCGACTGTTTAGTGTGCGTGAGATGTAATCATTAAACAGTTCAAGAGTAAGGATTCTTCCTTACCTCAGCCCAGACAAAACAAACCCCAACATACCAAGGGACAGTCGGGGTTTTCGGTCTTTTCAAGGCTCGGGCAGGTCCCATTTCTCCTCGTCCAAAGAGGACTCAAAAGGATCAGAGGAGCTCAGTTTCTTGGCGGGCTCAGTCACGCCCAAAAAAGACAGCCTGAAAACCCACTTCCAAGAGGCTTCCTCATGACTTGCGGCCTCCTCTCTCCGCATCCTCGGTCGGTAGCAGGCTCTCCCGCCTTGGCGATATTTCGCTGTCACAGGTCAAAGACCGTTGGGTGAGAGACATTCTGTCTCACGGGTACAGGATAGAGTTCAGTTCTCGTCCTCCAACTCAATTCTTCGGAACTTCTCCACCTCCCGACCGAGCCGATGCTCTTCTGCAGGCGGTGGGCACTCTAAAGGCACAACGAGTGGTGACCCCCGTTCCTCTTCAGGAACAAGGTCACGGTTTTACTCCAAATTATTTGCGATGCCAAGAAAGGACGAGTATTTCCGTCCCGTTCTGGATCTAACACGGCTCAACCAGCTCGTGAACACCAGGCGGTTCCGGATGTAATCCCCCGCTCCGTCATCGCCTCAATGTTTCAAGGAAATTTCCTAACATCGATAGACGTCAAGGATGCTTATCCCCACGTGCCGATTGATCCAGAGCTCCAGCGTTTCTACGCTTTGTTATAACACGCGAACACCTTCAGTTCGTAACTCTGCCTTCCGGCTGGCGATAGCCCCACGGGTCTTCGCTAAGGTCATGGCAGCAGTAGTACCAGTCCTGCAATCTCAAGGTCACTCTGTGATCCCGTGTTTGGGAGATCTACTTGTCAAGGCACCCTCTTAAGGAACATGCCAACACAGCCGAACGTTGCGCTGGAGACTCTCCAGAGTTTCGGGTGGATCATCAACTTTTCAAAGTCAAATCCGACCCCGGGCCAATCACTAACATATCTAGGCATGGAGTTTCATACTCTCTCAGCGATAGTGAAGCTTCCGCTAGACAAACAGCGTTCACTACAGACAAGGCTGCAATCTCTCCTTAGGATCAGTCGCACACTTTGAGACGCCTCATGCACTTCTCACGTAAGATGGTAGCAATGGCGGCAGTCCCTTTCGCGCAGTTTCATCTGCGTCCACTACAATGGGACATTCTCCGCCAATGAGACGGGAAGTCGACGTCCATCGACAGAGACGTCTCCCTTCTCAGGCGGCCAAAGAATCTCTACGGTGGTGGCTTCTTCCCACCTCATGGTCAGAAAAAAGGTCCTTCCTACCCCCATCCTGGGCGGTAGTTACGACAGGCACGAGTTTGTCAGAGTGGGGAGCAGTTTTTTCTCTGCCACAGGGCTCAAGGTACGTGGATTCAGCAAGAGTCCACCCTTCAGATCAATGTTCTGGAAATCAGAGCAGTGTATCTTGTCCTACAAGCCTTCCAGCAGTAGCTGAAAAGCAAGCACATCCGAATTCAGTCGGATATCTCCACAGCGGTGGCATACATCAACCACCACGGAAGAACACGCAGCATCCACCATATCCGCAGTTCACATCCCAGGCGAGGTAAACTAGGAAGCAGACTTCCTCAGTCGCCAGGGTATGGACGCAGGGGAATGGTGTCTTCACCCGGACGGGTTTCAGGAGATCTGTCGCCGCTGCGGGATGCCGGACGTCGACATAATGGCGTCACGGCACAACAACTTTGTTCCGGCTTCATAGCACAGTCTTACGATCATCGAGCTCTGGCGGCGGACGCCTCAGTTCAACATTGGTCGCAGTCCCGGCTACCTTATGTGTCCCACCTCTGGCATTGTTGCCCAGAGTGCTGCGCAAGATCAAGTCCGACTGTCGCCGCGCCATCCTCGTCGCTCCAGATTGGCCGAGGAGGTTGGGGTTCCCGGATCTGTGGTACCTCACGGTAGGCCAACCGTGGGCACTGCCAGACCGACCAGACTTGCTGTTTCAAGGGCCCCTTTTTTCCATCTGAACTCTGCGGCCCTGAACATGACGGTGTAGCCATTGAGTCCTGGATCATAGCATCTTCAGGATTATCTCAGGAGTGGTTGTCACCATGACGCAGGCCAAGAAGCCAACGTCCACCAAGATCTATCACAGATCGTGGAAGATATTCTTATCTTGGTGCTCTGCTCAAGGAGTTTCTCCCTGGCCATTTGCGTCGCCTATTTTTCCTTCCTTCCTACAATCTTGGTTGGAAAATGGTTGGTCGCTCAGCTCCCTTGAAGGACAAGTCTCAGCGCTATCTGTATTTTTTCAGAAACGCCTAGCCGACTTCCGCAGGTATGCACGTTCCTGCAGGGAGTTTGTCTTCTCATCACTCCGTACAAGCGGCCATTAGAGCTCTGGAGTCTGAACAAGGTTCTAATGACTCTCTTGAAGCCGCCTTTCGAGTCTTTGAAAGTTGTTTCCCTTTTCCGTCTTTCACAGAAAGTGGTCTTTCTAGTAGCGGTCACGTCTCTTCAGAGAGTGTCCGAGCTAGCAGCGCTGTCATGCAAATCTCCATTCCTGGTCTTCACCAGGACAAGGGGGTTCGGCGTCCGATTCCGGACTTTCTCCCTAAGGTGGTATCCCACTTTCATCTCAATCAAGATATCACCTTACCTTCTTTGTGTCCTCATCCAGTCCATCAATTTGAAAAGGATTTGCATCTGTTGGATCTGGTGAGAGCACTCAGGATCTACATTCCCGCACGGCGCTCCTGTGCCGCACGGATGCACTCTTTGTCCTTGTCGCTGGTCAGCGTAAAGGGTCGCAAGCTTCCAAATCCACCCTGACTCGGTGGATCAAGGAACCAATTCTTGAAACCTACCGTGCTGCTAGGCTCCCGGTTCCCTCAGGGCTGAATGCCCATTCTACCAGAGCCGTGGGTGCGTCCTGGGCATTACGGCACCAGGCTACGGCTCAGCAGGTGTGCCAGGTACCTACCTGGTCGAGTCTGCACACTTTTACCAAGCTTATCAGGTGCATACCTACGCTTCGGCAGACGCCAGCCTAGGTAGACAAGTCCTTCAGGCGGCGGTTGCCCACCTGTACGAAAGGGCTGTTTGACGGCCCTACCACGAGGTATTCTTTTACCCACCCAGGGACTGCTTTTGGACGTCCCAATTGTCTGGGTCTCCCAATGGAGCGACAAAGAAGAAGGGAATTTTGTTACTTACCGTAAATTCCTTTTCTTCTAGCTCCAATTGGGAGACCCAGCGCCCGCCCTGTTTTCTTAGGGTTTTTTTCGGTACACATGTTGTTCATGTGAATGGTTGCAGTTCTCCGATGTTTCTTCGGATTGAATTGGTCTTTAAACCAGTTATTGGCTTTCCTCCTTCTTGCTTTTGCACTAAACTGGTGAGCCAGTGATCCCACTGGGGGTGTATAGCCAGAAGGGGAGGGGCCTTACACTTTTGAGTGTAATACTTTGTGTGGCCTCCGGAGGCAGTAGCTATACACCCAATTGTCTGGGTCTCCCAATTGGAGCTAGAAGAAAAGGAATTTACGGTAAGTAACAAAATTCCCTTCTTTCACATGAGAAATTGAACAACGTTTACGATCCATTTTCTCCTGAGTACGCAGATACCCCATATGTGGTGGAAAACTACTGTTTGGGTGTATGGCAGGGCTTTGAAGGGAAGGAGCACCATTTGACTTCTGGAATGCAAAATTGGCTGGAATTATTAGCGGACATCATATTGCATTTGCTGTGCTTAAACAGTACAATCCAGAAGTTTGGGTTGTTTTTGTGGACCCGGGTGAAAGTCTAGTAGACCTCATGCACACAGACACGCACATACAGGCATACGTACATATTTGAAGACCAATTCACTTATAGACATATATATACAGTCTTATATATTCACTGACATGCAATGATATACACATCATACATACAGACATATTTAGAGATTTCTTAATAAGGGGAAGCCGGCAGCAGCCTCACTCACCTTCCCAGTTTGTCTCCCATCCAGCTCCTCCTCACTTTGCATGTGGCTTTGCAGGGTGCGCTGCGTGATGGCTGCAAATTGAGACTACTGTATATACATCACAGGAGCAGCTGAGGGCAAATACATCCCGGGGAAGGCAGGGGCATAGACGACACTAAAGGCATAGACTGCACTGGGGGAGGCATGCACATACACGTTACAGGGGGGCATAGGTATCACTGTGGGAGCATACAAGTTACTGGGGTCAGTGGTTGGCATACACATTACTGGGGGGCGCTGTGGGCTGGCAGCCGCTCCTCTTCATCTGTGGGCAGGAGTGCAATGCGTGCTAGCTCCACCCACAGATGAACCCCCAGCTTGCAATGCATGCTCACGCAGCATTCAGCTCATTGTGAAACTTTAGAAGGGGAAAAAGCGCAATAGGGTCTTACCCGGTATGAGGGTAGACAGACAAGACAGAGATACACTCACCTGATGAGTAGAGTTGAGCGCGGTTCGTGGTTCTCCAGTTCGCGGCTCGAGTGATTTTGGGGCATGTTCTAGATCGAACTAGAACTCGAGCTTTTTGCAAAAGCTCGATAGTTCTAGAAACGTTCGAGAACGGTTCTAGCAGCCAAAAAACAGCTAAATCCTAGCTTGGTTTCTGCTGTAATAGTGTAAGTCACTCTGTGAATCAAACTATTATCACATTTCAGTGTATAGTGTGCGTGAACAGCGCCTTCAGATCACTGCTGTTTCTATAATGGTGATCGCCATTTTTTTTTTTTATTTTCTTGTCTTCCTTCCCTAAGCGCGCGCGTCTTGTGGGGCGGGCCAGCATGTCAGCCAATCACAGACACACACACACCTAAGTGGACTTTGAGCCAGAGAAGCAACGGCATGTGTGATAGGATCTGCATGTCACATGTCCCTGCATTATAAAACCGGACATTTTCTTCACGAACGCCATTATCTGCCTTCTGCGTCTTTGGTGTCAGACATCAGTGTCGCAGCTCCGTCCTCCTGAGTCCTATAGCCGATACAGCTGTATGCGCTGCATACACAGCGTTAGACAGCACATTCTAGCAGTCCTTTTAAGGGCTCAAAGCGGCAGGGTCAGAGAGCCATAAGTGACAGGTCCTGCAAACAGCAACAGCGTCTGTGTAGCCCAGGTCAGGGATTTCCTCCCTGCATTTCACCATTAGGAGGGAATAGAAAGGCAGGCTTCCATTCCTCTACCCAGAGCACCACAATCCTGCCACTGTACCCTCTTGTCCTCTGCACACTCCAACTCATTCTAAGTAAGCCATTATACTAGCAAACATTCAGTGTACCTAGTGGCATCCTATACGTGGCTATTGGACTTTGCTATAGTCCCACTAGTGCAAAGACATTTGCAGAGCACGTCTGCCTGCATTGCACACTACAACTTTTTTAAACTAAGCAATTTTACTAGCAAACACTCAGTGTACCTAGTGGCATCCTATACGTGGCTATTGGACTTTGCTATAGTCCCACTAGTGCCAAGACATTTGCAGAGCGCATCTGCCTGCGTTGCACACTCCAACGAATTATAACTAAGCCATTATACTTGCACACACTAAGTGTTTTTTAGTGGCATCCTATACGTGGCTATTGGACTTTGCTATAGTCCTACTAGTGCCAAGACATTTGCAGAGCGCATCTGCCTGCGTTGCACACTTCAACTAATTATAACTAAGCCATTATACTAGCACACACTCAGTGAACCTAGTGGCATCCTATACGTGGCTATTGGACTTTGCTATAGTCCCACTAGTGCCAAGACATTTGCAGCACGTCTGCCTGCGTTGCACACTCCAACTAATTATAACTAAGCCATTATACTAGCACACACTCAGTGAACCTAGTGGCATCCTATACGTGGCTATTGGACTTTGCTATAGTCCCACTAGTGCCAAGACATTTGCAGCACGTCTGCCTGCGTTGCACACTCCAACTAATTATAACTAAGCCATTATACTAGCACACACTCAGTGTACCTAGTGGCATCCTATACGTGGCTATTGGACTTTGCTATAGTCCCACTAGTGCCAAGACATTTGCAGCACGTCTGCCTGCGTTGCACACTCCAACTAATTATAACTAAGCCATTATACTAGCACACACTCAGTGTACCTAGTGGCATCCTATACGTGGCTATTGGACTTTGCTATAGTCCCACTAGTGCAAAGACAATTGCAGAGCACGTCTGCCTGCATTGCACACTCCAACTAATTATAACTAAGCCATTATACTAGCACACACTCAGTGTACCTAGTGGCATCCTATACGTGGCTATTGGACTTTGCTATAGTCCTACTAGTGCCAAGACATTTGCAGAGCGCATCTGCCTGCGTTGCACACTCCAACTAATTATAACTAAGCCATTATACTAGCACACACTCAGTGTACCTAGTGGCATCCTATACGTGGCTATTGGACTTTGCTATAGTCCTACTAGTGCCAAGACATTTGCAGAGCGCATCTGCCTGCGTTGCACACTCCAACTAATTATAACTAAGCCATTATACTAGCACACACTCAGTGAACCTAGTGGCATCCTATACGTGGCTATTGGACTTTGCTATAGTCCCACTAGTGCCAAGACATTTGCAGCACGTCTGCCTGCGTTGCACACTCCAACTAATTATAACTAAGCCATTATACTAGCACACACTCAGTGTACCTAGTGGCATCCTATACGTGGCTATTGGACTTTGCTATAGTCCCACTAGTGCCAAGACATTTGCAGCACGTCTGCCTGCGTTGCACACTCCAACTAATTATAACTAAGCCATTATACTAGCACACACTCAGTGTACCTAGTGGCATCCTATACGTGGCTATTGGACTTTGCTATAGTCCCACTAGTGCCAAGACATTTGCAGCACGTCTGCCTGCGTTGCACACTCCAACTAATTATAACTAAGCCATTATACTAGCACACACTCAGTGTACCTAGTGGCATCCTATACGTCGCTATTGGACTTTGCTATAGTCCCACTAGTGCCAAGACATTTGCAGCACGTCTGCCTGCGTTGCACACTCCAACTAATTATAACTAAGCCATTATACTAGCACACACTCAGTGTACCTAGTGGCATCCTATACGTGGCTATTGGACTTTGCTATAGTCCCACTAGTGCCAAGACATTTGCAGCACGTCTGCCTGCGTTGCACACTCCAACTAATTATAACTAAGCCATTATACTAGCACACACTCAGTGTACCTAGTGGCATCCTATACGTGGCTATTGGACTTTGCTATAGTCCCACTAGTGCCAAGACATTTGCAGCACGTCTGCCTGCGTTGCACACTCCAACTAATTATAACTAAGCCATTATACTAGCACACACTCAGTGTACCTAGTGGCATCCTATACGTGGCTATTGGACTTTGCTATAGTCCCACTAGTGCCAAGACATTTGCAGCACGTCTGCCTGCGTTGCACACTCCAACTAATTATAACTAAGCCATTATACTAGCACACACTCAGTGTACCTAGTGGCATCCTATACGTGGCTATTGGACTTTGCTATAGTCCCACTAGTGCAAAGACATTTGCAGAGCACGTCTGCCTGCATTGCACACTCCAACTAATTATAACTAAGCCATTATACTTGCACACACTAAGTGTTTTTTAGTGGCATCCTATACGTGGCTATTGGACTTTGCTATAGTCCTACTAGTGCCAAGACATTTGCAGAGCGCATCTGCCTGCGTTGCACACTCCAACTAATTATAACTAAGCCATTATACTAGCACACACTCAGTGAACCTAGTGGCATCCTATACGTGGCTATTGGACTTTGCTATAGTCCCACTAGTGCCAAGACATTTGCAGCACGTCTGCCTGCGTTGCACACTCCAACTAATTATAACTAAGCCATTATACTAGCACACACTCAGTGTACCTAGTGGCATCCTATACGTGGCTATTGGACTTTGCTATAGTCCCACTAGTGCCAAGACCTTTGCAGCACGTCTGCCTGCGTTGCACACTCCAACTAATTATAACTAAGCCATTATACTAGCACACACTCAGTGTACCTAGTGGCATCCTATACGTGGCTATTGGACTTTGCTATAGTCCCACTAGTGCCAAGACATTTGCAGCACGTCTGCCTGCGTTGCACACTCCAACTAATTATAACTAAGTTACATTGTCAGGGATATTTATTCTTTATTATTCTGCTGTTAATAAAGCTAGACCACCACTGCAATCTTCACCACCTCTCAATTTTTACTACCACATTTTCAGTCCACAATCTTGTCGCAATCAACATGAGTGGCAAAATGACAGATGCTGGTGGAAAGGGGAAGAGGCGTGGTGGAAAAGGCAAAAAAGGTTTTGTCAGTGGGGAAGGTGCCAAAGCTCCATTATCATCTGCTGAAGATAGACCATCTACTAGCAAAAGTAAGATGTCTACTACTTATTGTGGACAATCCGATGTGCTCCCTTTTTTACGGACACGAACAAGAGGAACAAAGGTAGATGATGGGCAAAAAAGGAAAATGCTTGAATGGATCTCAAGTGGTCCAACAAGTGCCCTCTCAGCCACTTCAAGTACCGCATCCAAAAAACACCATTCCTCTGAGTTGTCATCCCAATCACACTTGATTTCTCCCAGCTCTGAAGTCTCCATCAGCCCTGCACAGTATGGTGGAACTGAGATGGCTGAGTCTGCAGAGCTGTTCAGTCACACTATAGCCTGGGAATCAGAGGTCTGCTCCCAAGCTACAGTGAGTACAGAACAGGAAATGGTCTGCAGTGATGCCCAGAACCTTTGTGACTCAGATTCAGGCCGTGAGGACCAAGTTTCTGAGCATAATGTTGACCCTTTGTCACAAACTGTAACACCTGTGGTTATAGACAATGAGGAACATACTGATGAAGATGAGACGCAGATACCCGATTGGGATGACAACTTAAATATTCGGTCAGGGCAAGAAGAGGCTCGGTCTGAGGGGGAGGGGAGTGCGAACACAACAATTGATGATGACGTTCTAGATCCCACCTACTGTCAACCCCCAGTCAGGCACTCGAGGAGGTCAACAGAGGCGGTGGAGGAGGATGCAACCGACGACGAAGTTACCTTGCGCCTTCCTGGACAGAGTCGGAGCACTGGTAGCACGTCTACAACTGCATCCTCAGCCACCACTCTGCCTATGAGCATTATTCGGGGTGGATCAACAGGTCGCATGGCCTCTAAGCCTTGCCTAGCCTGGGCCTTTTTTCACATCGAAAAAGATCGCCCAACTCATGTGATATGTAACATTTGTCATGATTCTGTTAGTAGAGGTCAAAACCTCAGCAGTTTGACAACTTCTTCCATGAATCGTCACATGAATAAATATCATAAGTCCCGGTGGGAAGCTCACCGTGCTGCAATGCCGGCTAGCGGAGCGAACCATCCACCGCCCGCCCCTTCCAGTGCATCCGCGCGCTCTTCATCTTCTAGGACTGTGGGGACAGCTGTCACACCTGTTTTTCCACGCAAAACTTCCACCACTGTAACCGCAACAGGCAGTTTGCTTGTAAGGTCGTCAGTTGGTTTGGAAGGGGAAACAAGTGAGTGTGTACAGCTCTCTCAGACATCGATAGCACCAACGTTGGATGAAGGCAACATCATGTCTCCGCCTGCACTTTCCTCACAAACCTGCATTTTTCCAGGGACACCCTACTCAACACCGTCTACACACAGCAGCCAGATCTCTGTCCCTCAGATGTGGTCAAATAAAAGGCCACTTCCTCCGACCCATGACAAAGCTAAGAGGTTGACTCTATCCCTCTGTAAGCTGTTGGCTACCGAAATGCTGCCTTTCCGCCTAGTGGACACACAGGATTTTAGAGACCTTATGTCTGTCGCTGTGCCCCAGTACCAGATGCCTAGTCGCCACTACTTCTCTAAGAAAGGTGTGCCCGCGCTACACCAGCATGTCGCACACAACATCACCGCTTCCTTGAGAAACTCTGTGTGTGAACGGGTGCATTTCACCACCGATACTTGGACCAGTAAGCATGGACAGGGACGTTACATGTCGCTGACTGGGCACTGGGTAACTATGGTGATAGATGGTGAAGGGTCTGCTGCACAAGTCTTGCCGTCCCCACGACTTGTGTGTCAATCCTCTGTCTGTCCAAGTTCCGCCACAGCTTCTGCATCCTCCACCTCATCTGGGTCCTCCACCTCCGCCCCAAGCCTGCCTGGTCAGGCCACCAGCGTTCTCACTGCGCAGAAGGAATCACGCACGCCTCATTACTATGCTGGCAGCCGAGCGCAACGGCATCAGGCGGTCTTTAGCTTGACATGTCTTGGTAATAAGAGTCACACAGCTGAGGAGTTGTGGTCAGCTCTGCGGTCCGAGTTTAATAAATGGTTGTCTCCACTCAACCTGCAGCCTGGTAAGGCCGTGTGCGACAATGCTGCAAACCTGGGTGCGGCCCTTCGCCTGGGCAAGGTGACACACGTACCTTGTATGGCTCACGTGTTGAACCTTGTCGTGCAGCAATTTTTAACACACTATCCCGGCCTAGATGGCCTTCTGAACAGGGCACGAAAACTGTCTGCTCACTTCCGGCGTTCAAGCGCCGCAGCTGAGCGACTTGCATCGCTACAGAAGTCTTTCGGCCTGCCGGTTCATCGCCTGAAATGCGATGTGGCGACACGCTGGAATTCAACTCTCCACATGTTACAGCGACTGTGGCAGCACCGCAGAGCCCTGGTGCAATACGTCATGACGTATAGCCTGGGCCAACGAGATGCAGAGGTGGGGCAGATCACCCTGATGGAGTGGTCTCAGATCAAGGACCTATGCACCCTTCTGCACAGTTTCGACATGGCGACGAATATGTTTAGCTCTGACAATGCCATTATCAGCATGACGATTCCAGTCATTTACATGCTGGAGCACACGCTAAACACTATTCGGAGTCAGGGGGTGGGACAACATGAAGGGGAGGAACTACAGGAGGATTCATATGTGCAAGGGACAACAACATCACCAAGGTCCAGACGTTCATCATCACCAACGCAGCAGGCATGGGACCATGGGGAACAGGGATCGACAAGGGCGCATAGTAGCAGGCGAAATGTTGAGCAAGGTGCAGGAGAACATGAAGAAATGGAGGACGAACTGTCCATGGACATGGAAGACTCAGCGGATGAGGGAGACCTTGGTCAAATTTCAGTTGAAAGAGGTTGGGGGGAGATGTCAGAGGAAGAAAGAACGGGTAGCACCTCTATGCCACAAACACAGCGTGGACTTGGTCCGCATGGCTGCGCAAGACACATGAGTGCCTTTTTGTTGCACTACCTCCAACATGACAGTCGTATTGTCAAAATTAGAAGTGATGATGACTACTGGATTGCCACACTATTAGATCCCCGGTACAAGTCCAAATTTTGTGACATAATTCCAGCCATAGAAAGGGACGCACGTATGCAGGAGTATCAGCAGAAGCTGTTACTCGATCTTAGCTCGGCTTTTCCACCAAACAACCGTGCAGGTGCAGGGAGGGAATCTCCCAGTTGTAACTTGACAAACATGGGACGGTCTCGTCATCTTCACCAGTCTACCCGTACCAGTAGGACCGTATCTGGTGCCGGTAACAGCAATTTTATGGAATCTTTTCATAATTTTTTTAGACCCTCTTTTGCAAGGCCACCAGAGACAACAAGTCTGACACATACTCAACGGCTGGAGAGGATGATACAGGAGTATCTCCAAATGAACATCGATGCCATGACTGTGCAACTGGAGCCTTGCTCCTTTTGGGCTTCAAACATAGAAAAATGGCCAGAGCTCTCCAGTTACGCCTTGGAGATTTTGTCGTGTCCAGCTGCCAGCGTTGTCTCTGAACGTGTATTCAGTGCTGCTGGGTGTGTGCTGACAGATAAGCGCACGCGTCTGTCCAGTGACAATGTGGACAGACTGACGTTCATCAAAATGAACAAGTCATGGATCCAGAAGGAATTTACTACCCCTGTGTCATCCTGGGGAGAGTAAATGCTTGTGGATTTGGAATGTGCTTGATGCAAATCAAAACATCCTGTTTGCAACTAGGGCCCAAGTGCTGCCACTGATGGGGTGGGTGTCTGTGTGGCCCAATTTTTGGAAAAAAAGGGAGACTCCGCTTGGAGTAACCCTTGCTTGATGTGTTTTTAAAAGAAGCCAAGATGAACAGAGCTGGGATCAGCAAAGACTTTGCTACCTACCCCGGTGTCATCCTGGGGACGGATAAGAATGGCGTATTTTTGAATGTGCTTGATGCAAATCAAAACATCCTGTTTGCAACTAGGGCCCAAGTGCTGCCACTGATGGGGTGGGTGTCTGTGTGGCCCAATTTTTGGAAAAAAAGGGAGACTCCGCTTGGAGTAACCCTTGCTTGATGTGTTTTTAAAAGAAGCCAAGATGAACAGAGCTGGGATCAGGACTTTGCTACCTACCCCGGTGTCATCCTGGGGACGGATAAGAATGGCGTATTTTTGAATGTGCTTGATGCAAATCAAAACATCCTGTTTGCAACTAGGGCCCAAGTGCTGCCACTGATGGGGTGGGTGTCTGTGTGGCCCAATTTTTGGAAAAAAAAGGGAGACTCCGCTTGGAGTAACCCTTGCTTGATGTGTTTTTAAAAGAAGCCAAGATGAACAGAGCTGGGATCAGCAAAGACTTTGCTACCTACCCCGGTGTCATCCTGGGGACGGATAAGAATGGCGTATTTTTGAATGTGCTTGATGCAAATCAAAACATCCTGTTTGCAACTAGGGCCCAAGTGCTGCCACTGATGGGGTGGGTGTCTGTGTGGCCCAATTTTTGGAAAAAAAGGGAGACTCCGCTTGGAGTAACCCTTGCTTGATGTGTTTTTAAAAGAAGCCAAGATGAACAGAGCTGGGATCAGCAAAGACTTTGCTACCTACCCCGGTGTCATCCTGGGGACGGATAAGAATGGCGTATTTTTGAATGTGCTTGATGCAAATCAAAACATCCTGTTTGCAACTAGGGCCCAAGTGCTGCCACTGATGGGGTGGGTGTCTGTGTGGCCCAATTTTTGGAAAAAAAGGGAGACTCCGCTTGGAGTAACCCTTGCTTGATGTGTTTTTAAAAGAAGCCAAGATGAACAGAGCTGGGATCAGGAAAGACTTTGCTACCTACCCCGGTGTCATCCTGGGGACGGATAAGAAGGGCGTATTTTTGAATGTGCTTGATGCAAATCAAAACATCCTGTTTGCAACTAGGGCCCAAGTGCTGCCACTGATGGGGTGGGTGTCTGTGTGGCCCAATTTTTGGAAAAAAAGGGAGACTCCGCTTGGAGTAACCCTTGCTTGATGTGTTTTTAAAAGAAGCCAAGATGAACAGAGCTGGGATCAGCAAAGACTTTGCTACCTACCCCGGTGTCATCCTGGGGACGGATAAGAATGGCGTATTTTTGAATGTGCTTGATGCAAATCAAAACATCCTGTTTGCAACTAGGGCCCAAGTGCTGCCACTGATGGGGTGGGTGTCTGTGTGGCCCATTTTTTGGAAAAAAAAGGGAGACTCCGCTTGGAGTAACCCTTGCTTACATTGTTTTTAAAAGAAGCCAAGATGAACAAGTCATGGGTCAGCAAAGACTTTGCTACCTACCCCGGTGTCATCCTGGGGATGGATAAGAATGGCGTATTTTTGAATGTGCTTGATGCAAATGTAGCTGTGAAGTGTACAACTGGGGCACAACTGCTGCCACTGAAGGGGTGGGTGTGTGTGTGGCCCAATTTTTGGAAAAAATGGAGACTCCGCTTGGAGTCACCTTGCGGTGTTTTACATGATTTTAGAAGGGCGTGCCATGCCTATATCTGTGTGTCCTCCTCTTTTTCCTTGTCCAGCTGTTTTGTTTTCGCATGAGTATATGTCCTTGTCACTTTCCAATGTGTTTGAGTTGTTTGTCACCTTTAGGACACCTTTGAGGGTGTTTTCTAGGTGTTTTTCTGTGTTTGTGATTGCCTGCCATTGTTTCCTATGCAGTTCGAGTTCGGTTCGTCGAACGTTCGACGAACCGAACTCGAACGGGAGGTCCGTTCGGCGAACCAACCTCGAGCCGAACCGCGACCGGTTCGCTCATCTCTACTGATGAGGTTGTGCCAGTCACAACCCCGTATGATAGCTTGTGAGTGCCTGGTGGTTTAGCTGCAGCCCTGGAAGAAATTGTAATATACAGGTGAAAGAGAAGACCGGGTTTATGCCGCGCTAGAAACCACAGATGCTTTGTAGAATTAAAAGATTTTCTTTTATTCTACAGTTCCTACGTGTTTCAGAGACATCTCCGTCTCCTTCCTAAGGGAAAAGAAATCAATATGTCATGGTTGTCATGGTAGCACAGTGTCATGGGATGTCTCCTGTAGCTCTCATGACTCGAGTCCTTTAACCAGCAGCCGAGTACTGCAGGTTACAAGACATGATTGTTTCTCCCGATCTGAGCGATGCTGCTCTGATTTGGGAGAAATAAAAGAGCGATCAAACTGCTGATCCTTATAGCCCCCTAGGGGGACTAGTAATTTGTCAAAAAAACTTTATCTTTTGTTAAAATAAAAAAACCCTAAAAGTTCAAATCACACCCCTGTTGCCACATTGAAAATTAAAGGGTTAAGAAAATAAAAAATATACACACATTTGGTATCGCTGCGTTCAGAAATGCCTGATCAAAATATAAAAACAAACTCACTTTTTTTTTTTTTTTTTGGTCACTGCATATTTTGCGCAAAATGCAATAATGGGCAATCAAAACTTCGCATCAGCACAAAAAAAATGACAGTTAAAAAGTCAGCCCAAGAAACAAAAATAACAGTCACTGAGCCATAGATCCCGAAAAATGAGAGCGCTATGCGCCGTAGAAAAACTTAAGATTTTTTTTTTTTTTTTTTTTTAAACCCCCTTAGATAACAGTACATTCATGTCTGGTGTCTACGAACGCACAGCGATCTCTGACATCACACCAACACATCAGTTTTACCATAAAGTGAACACAGTGAATAAAATATCCCAAAAACAATAGTGCAATCCCACATTTTCTTTGCAATTTTTCCGCATTTCCAATTTTTTTGTTGTTTTCCAGTACACTATATGGGGAAACTCAAGGTTTCATTTAAAAATATAGCTCATACCGCAAAAAAACGAGTTCACATGACCAGAGTGACAGATAAAAAAAAAAATAAAAAGTTACGTCTCGGAAGAATGGCAAAAAAAGCACAAAATCAGCTGGTCGTGAAGGGGTTAATTTAAGGATACAGTGAGGAAATTACCGTAACACCACAGGTGCTTCACAGAACGTTCTACCATTGGGCGGTGAAGAAAAATGAATTACACTTTTCTTTCACTAAAATGTTTTCGCCCCAAGCTTTTAATGTGTGGTCCACTTTTTACTGAGCACACCAGTATCCTAAATGTGGTCAGGAACCACTTTTCAGACACGGTGCAAAGGGAAGGAGCACTATATTGTCCAGATTTGCTGGGATGGGTTGCAGTTGCCACATCACATTTGCAAAGTTCCTGAGGTGCCAAAAACAACATTGATCTAGGGCTGCGGTGAGCAAATTGACATAACCTTTCGTAAACCACCTGTGCTACCATTGGGCATTAAAGAATATAATTATATTTTCTTCAGCGCTCTATTGGGAGACCCAGACGATTGGGGTATAGCTACTGCCCTCTGGAGGCCACACAAAGCACTACATTAAAAGTGCAAGGCCCCTCCCCCTCTGGCTATACCCCCCCGTGGTATCACGGGTTCTCCAGTTTTAGCTTTGTGTGCGAAGGAGGTCAGACATTCCATGCATAGCTCCACAGATTTTAGTCAGCAGTAGCTGCTGACTGTTTCGGATGGAAGAAAAGAGGACACATATAGTGTCCCCAGCATGCTCCCTTCTCACCCCTGGATGGTGTTGTAAGGTTGAGGTACCTATTGCTGGTACAGGGCTGGAGCCTGACATGCTGTTTTCCTTCCACATCCCCTGGTAGGGCTCTGTGGAAGTGGGATCCTGCCGGCCTCTCAGCTCTGATGCCGGGCTCCATCCACAGACCCATTAGAACCTGATGGATTCGGAGCAGGAGTACGATCAGGGACAGGCCCTGCATCTTACAGGTACTCTGTGTCCCCGGCAGGCACAGACACACTCCGGGCTGGCTGGGTGTTGTAGTGCGCCGGGGACCGCAACGTGGAGTTGGTGTCCCTACAGATTACTGGGGGATTGTTTGTTTGGGAACGCAGCGCCGACCCCCTCTGGACCGGGCGGCGCTGCTGTGACTTGTGGTGCGCCGGGGATCCGCCGTCCGCGCTTTTACGGCGGCGGCGGTTATAACTTTAGTCCCCGGCTTTTTGGGCCTAGGACGCCGGCTGCTCCGTTTCGTTCCCGCCCCCACCCTGTCATTCAGGGTAGGGGAGAGACGCTGTTCGCAAGCAGCGACGAGGGCTGGAGCCTGATTTACATGCTCCAGCCCTCTCACTTGGCACAGAGGGAAGCAGGCTTCCCGCTCTTGGCCAGGAACGCCCAGGGCCCGCCCCCCTTCCTCTCTCGAGATGCCGGCAGCCATTACATGCATGCCTGGCTGGAGGAAGGACGCAAGGCTCTGGGAGACCTGGACTAGGGGCTATCTGGCGACCACACACCCGCTTTTTAAGCGGGCGGTAAGCGATTTTTCTGTGCTGGTCCCTCTAGTGCCTCACTGTGTGTCAGTGTACTGGGTACATATATATATAGATATTGTATTTCTTGCACTGTGAGGTGCGCTTCTGGCTGCATATCCCAGATCGCTCTGTGGAAGCAGCAACATGTCATCCTCAAAACGCAAGGCTGCCAAGGCAAAAAGGGCTGTGTATACTGCGTGTGCTGCATGTGGGGCTAATCTACCAGCAGGCTCTGATGACCCCCATTGTGTGCAATGCTCCGACCCGGTGCTGCTTCGCCAGCCGGAGTCAGGAGAGGTAGCGACCCAGGCTGAGACGCTTGTAAGTTCTGCCCCGGTGACAGGGACGGACTTTGCAGTTTTTGCAGATAATATGTCTGTATCTATGGCAAAAATCCTTGAGACCTTGCAATCTATGCATGGGGCTCAGTCTCTGGGCACGGCGAGGCCTCTGTCCTCAGGTCCCCCTTACTTGGAATGTATCCAGCCCACAGGGGGGTCCCCGGCTTCACAGGCCGAGGATTATGACTCAGATGATGGCCCCAGCCACCCTAAGCGAGCTCGCTGGGAAAGACCCTCGACGTCTTCACACTGCTCAGGGTCTCAGCGCAATCAGTCTCCCTGTGATGTGTCTGATGAGAGTGATCAGGAATCCACTCCTGGAACCCCTCTCAACCTGGATACCCCGGATGGGGATGCCATGGTAGACGACCTTATCTCAGCCATAAATAGGCTGTTGGATATTTCTCCCCCAGCCCCTTCAGCAGAAGAGGCGGCTGCGGAGCAGGAAAAGTTTCGTTTCCTTTATCCTAAGCGTAAATTGAGTGCTTTGTTAGATCACTCTGACTTCAGAGAATCAATCCAGAAGCACGACGCTCACCCAGAAAGGCGTTTCTCTAAACGATCTAAAGATACGCGTTTCCCTTTCCCCCCTGAGGTGGTCAAGCGCTGGACACAGTGTCCAAAGGTAGACCCCCCGATTTCCAAACTTGCAGCTAGATCCATAGTTGCAGTGGAGGATGGCGCTTCACTTAAAGATGCCAATGACAGACAGATGGACCTTTGGTTAAAATCTGTCTATGAAGCTATAGGCGCGTCGTTTGCTCCGGCATTCGCAGCCGTATGGGCACTCCAGGCTATTTCAGCTGGCTTAGCAAAAGTGGATGCTATCATGCATCCAGCAGTGCCGCAAGTGGCGCACCTTACCACGCAGATGTCGGCGTTTGCGTCTTACGCTATCAATGCGGTCCTAGAATCTACCAGTCGCACCTCAATGGCGTCCGCCAATTCGGTAGTTTTGCGCAGAGCCTTGTGGTTAAAGGACTGGAAAGCAGATGCTGGTTCCAAAAAATGTTTAACCAGTTTGCCTTTGTCTAGAGAGAGACTGTTTGGCGAGCCATTGGCTGACATCATTAAGCAGTCCAAGGGTAAAGACTCCTCTTTACCACAACCCAGAACACCCAAACCTCAGCAGAAAAAGTGGCAGCAGAGGTTTCAGTCCTTTCGAGGTTCGGGCAAGACACCATTTACCTCGTCCAAAGGGACTCAGAGGACGCAAAGAAACTCAGATTCGTGGCGGACTCACGCACGCCCCAAGAAAGCAAATGGAGGTACCGCTTCCAAAGCGACTACCTCATGACTTCCAGCCCCCCCCCCTCCGCATCGCCGGTCGGGGGCAGGCTCTCCCGCTTTTCCGGCATTTGGATGTCACAGGTCAAAGACCGGTGGGTGACGGACATTTTGTCTCGCGGGTACAGAATCGAGTTCAATTCTCGTCCTCCAGCTCGGTTCTTCAGAACCTCCCCACGTCCAGACCGAGCAGATGCTCTGCTGCAGGCGGTGGATTCCCTAAAAGCGGAAGGAGTGGTTATCCCAGTCCCTCCTCAGGAACAAGGGCAAGGGTTTTACTCCAATCTCTTTGTGGTTCCAAAAAAGGACGGCTCGTTCCGTCCTGTTCTGGACCTAAAACGGCTCAACAAACATGTGTACGCCAGGAGGTTCCGGATGGAAACCCTCCGCTCTGTCATTGCCTCAATGTCCAGAGGAGACTTCCTTGCCTCAATAGACATCAAAGATGCTTATCTCCACGTGCCAATTGCTACAGAACATCAACGTTTTCTACGTTTTGTGATAGGAGACGACCATTTTCAGTTCGTAGCTCTTCCATTTGGTCTGGCGACAGCCCCACGGGTCTTCACCAAGGTCATGGCGGCGGTGGTAGCAGTCTTGCACTCTCAGGGACACTCGGTGATTCCTTACCTAGACGACTTATTGGTCAAAGCTCCCTCTCAGGAGGCATGCCAACTCAGCCTGAATGCTACGCTGGAGACTCTACAGTCTTTCGGATGGATCATCAACTTTCCAAAGTCGATCCTATCACCGACTCAGTCACTAACGTATCTTGGCATGGAGTTTCATACTCTAGCAGCGATAGTGAAGCTTCCGCTGGACAAGCAGCGGTCACTACAGACAGGGGTGCAATCTCTCCTGCAGGGCCAGTTGCATCCTTTGCGGCGCCTCATGCATTTCCTAGGGAAGATGGTGGCAGCCATGGAAGCAGTTCCCTTTGCGCAGTTTCATCTGCGCCCACTTCAATGGGACATTCTCCGCCAATGGGACGGGAAGTCAACGTCCCTGGACAGGAAAGTCTCGCTTTCCCAGACGGCCAAAGACTCTCTACAATGGTGGCTCCTTCCCACATCATTGTCTCAGGGAAGATCCTTCCTGCCTCCATCCTGGGCAGTAGTCACGACAGATGCGAGTCTGTCAGGGTGGGGAGCAGTATTTCTCCACCACAGGGCTCAGGGGACGTGGACTCCGCAGGAGTCCACCCTTCAGATCAATGTTCTGGAGATCAGAGCAGTGTATCTTGCTCTACTGGCCTTCCAACAGTGGCTGGAAGGAAAGCAGATCCGAATCCAATCGGACAACTCCACAGCGGTGGCATACATCAACCACCAAGGAGGGACGCGCAGTCGGCAAGCCTTCCAAGAAGTCCGGCGCATTCTAATGTGGGTGGAGGACAGAGCATCCACCATATCCGCGGTTCACATCCCAGGCGTAGAAAACTGGGAAGCAGACTTCCTCAGTCGCCAGGGCATGGACGCAGGGGAATGGTCCCTTCACCCGGACGTGTTTCAGGAAATCTGTCGCCGCTGGGGAGTGCCGGACGTCGACCTAATGGCATCCCGGCACAACAACAAGGTCCCGGCATTCATGGCGAGGTCGCGCGATCAAAGAGCTCTGGCGGCAGACGCCTTGGTTCAAGATTGGTCGCAGTTTCAGCTCCCATACGTGTTTCCGCCTCTGGCGCTCTTGCCCAGAGTGCTACGCAAGATCAGATCCGAGTGCAGCCGCGTCATACTCGTCGCTCCAGACTGGCCGAGGAGGTCGTGGTATCCGGATCTGTGGCATCTCACGATCGGTCGACCGTGGTCACTGCCAGACCGACCAGACTTACTGTCCCAAGGGCCGTTTTTCCATCAGAATTCTGCGGCCCTGAACCTGACTGTGTGGCCATTGAGTCCTGGATCCTAGCATCTGCTGGATTATCTCAGGGAGTCATTGCCACAATGAGACAAGCTAGAAAGTCGAATTCGGCTAAGATCTACCACAGAACGTGGAAGATTTTCTTGTCCTGGTGCTCTGCTCAGGGAGTGTCTCCCTGGCCATTTGCATTGCCCAAGTTTCTTTCCTTCCTGCAATCGGGGTTAGAAAAGGGCTTGTCGCTCAGCTCCCTTAAAGGGCAAGTTTCGGCACTATCCGTGTTTTTTCAGAAGCGTCTAGCACGTCTTCCTAAGGTGCGCACGTTCCTGCAGGGGGTCTGTCATATTGTGCCCCCGTACAAGCGACCGTTGGATCCATGGGATCTGAACAGGGTACTAGTTGCTCTCCAGAAGCCGCCCTTCGAGCCTCTGAAGGAAGTTTCCTTTTCTCGGCTGTCGCAGAAAGTGGCGTTTCTTGTTGCAATCACATCGCTTCGGCGAGTGTCTGAGCTGGCAGCTCTGTCATCTAAGGCTCCCTTCCTGGTGTTCCACCAGGACAAGGTTGTGCTGCGCCCCATTCCGGAGTTTCTCCCTAAGGTCGTATCCTCTTTTCATCTTAATCAGGATATTTCCTTGCCTTCTTTTTGCCCTCATCCGGTTCACCGGTATGAAAAGGCCTTACGTTTGCTAGATCTGGTGAGAGCACTCAGAATCTACATTTCCCGCACGGCGCCCATACGCCGTGCCGATGCACTTTTCGTCCTTGTCGCTGGTCCGCGCAAGGGGTTGCAGGCTTCTAAAGCCACCCTGGCTCGATGGATCAAAGAACCAATTCTAGAGGCCTACCGTTCTGCGGGGCTTCCGGTTCCTTCAGGGCTAAAAGCCCACTCAACCAGAGCCGTGGGTGCGTCCTGGGCATTACGTCACCAGGCTTCGGCTCAACAGGTGTGCCAGGCAGCTACCTGGTCCAGTCTGCACACTTTCACCAAGCATTATCAGGTGCATACCTATGCTTCGGCGGATGCCAGCTTAGGTAGAAGAGTCCTGCAGGCGGCAGTGACACCCCCGTAGGGGAGGGCTGTTTTGCAGCTCTAACATGAGGTATTTATTTACCCACCCAGGGACAGCTTTTGGACGTCCCAATCGTCTGGGTCTCCCAATAGAGCGCTGAAGAAGAAGGGAATTTTGTTACTTACCGTAAATTCCTTTTCTTCTAGCTCTTATTGGGAGACCCAGCACCCGCCCTGTTGTCCTTCGGGATGTTTTTTGTTGTTTGCGGGTACACATGTTGTTCATGTTGAACGGTTTTTCAGTTCTCCGATGTTATTCGGAGTTAATTTGTTTAAACCAGTTATTGGCTTCCTCCTTCTTGCTTTGGCACTAAAACTGGAGAACCCGTGATACCACGGGGGGGTATAGCCAGAGGGGGAGGGGCCTTGCACTTTTAATGTAGTGCTTTGTGTGGCCTCCAGAGGGCAGTAGCTATACCCCAATCGTCTGGGTCTCCCAATAAGAGCTAGAAGAAAAGGAATTTACGGTAAGTAACAAAATTCCCTTCTTCTTTGTCGCTCCATTGGGAGACCCAGACAATTGGGGTGTATAGGCTATGCCTCCGGAGGCCGCACAAAGTATTACACTAAAAGTGTAAAGCCCCTCCCCTTCTGCCTATACACCCCCCGTGCTCCCACGGGCTCCTCAGTTTTTATGCTTTGTGCGAAGGAGGCAGACATGCACGCATAGCTCCACAGCTTAGTCAACAGTAGCTGCTGACTATGTCGGATGGAAGAAAAGAGGGCCCATAACAGGGTCCCCAGCATGCTCCCTTCTCACCCCACTCTTGTCGGCGGTGCTGTTAAGGTTGAGGTATCCATTGCGGGTACGGAGGCTGGAGCCCACATGCTGTTTTCCTTCCCCATCCCCCTTAGGGCTCTGGGTGAAGTGGGATCCTATCAGTCTCCAGGCACTGAGACTGTGCTCCATCCACAGGCCCTGGGGATTCTGCTGGATAAGGAGCCGAGTATCGTCAGGGACATGGCCCTGCTACTTTGAGGTACTCTGTGTCCCCGTGGGGACCGCGCACAGAAACACTCCAGCATTGCTGGGTGTGTTAGTGCGCCGGGGACCGCGGCGCTGACCGCACTTGTGCCATCACACGCTGCAGCGTGGCTGGGTGTGTAGTGTATTGGGGACTACCGCGCTGACCGCCGCTGCCATTGTTATACATGCGGCGCGGCTGGGACTGTTAGTGCGCCGGGGACATCCGCGCCGACCGCGCTTATACGGCGGCCGCGCTTATAACTATAGTCCCCGGCTTCTGCGGCCTAGTCTCATTCTCTTCCCGCCCCCAGGCCTGCCAGTCAGGGGAAGGGCGGGACGCTGCACAGGACGGCAGCACTGAGGGCTGGAGCAGGCTTTGCATACTCCTCCCCCCTCACTGTGCACAGTGGGGCACCAGTTTCCCGCACTTTTTAGGGCACGCCCACGGCCCCCTCCTCTCCTCAGGACGCCGGCAGCCATTCCTGTCGGCTCTTCTGACGCTGGAGAGGGGAGACAAGCTCTGGGAGACCCAGGCAGGGATTCTGGTGGCCACACAACCGCTTTGAGCGGCCGGTAAGCAGCACCTCAGGTGCTGGCCCCACTTGTGCAGCAGTGTACTTATAGATGATATGATTATATGCTATACTTTACACTGTGTAGTGCAAGGTTGCTCTTTGGCTATATACCCTCCTAGGTTGCTAAGGGGAGAAAACAGCATGGCGCCCACAAGAAGCAGGGGTGCCAAAACACAGGCTTACTATGCTGCCTGCGCCGCATGTACGGCTTCACTACCGGCAGGTTCCACTGACCCTCATTGTGTGCACTGCTCGGCCCCTGTGGCACTTACTCAGCCGGAGCCTCTGCTAAGGGTGGCCCAGGGGGAACCACCTGCTAACACTGTCCAGGTGACAGGGACGGAGTTTACAGTTTTTACTGAAAGGCTTTCTGAGACTATGGCTAAGATACTAGAAGCTTTGCAGTCCAGACCGGTATCTCAGACCATGGGCACTGTAGAATCATTGCCCCCTGGTTCCCCTCAGTTGGTACAACCAGGTCCTCCCGGGGTGTCTCATAGATCCCAGGGTGAGGTCTCTGACACGGACCGCAGTCCCAGACTGCCTAAGCGAGCTCGCTGGGAAAATTCCTCGACATCATCACATTGTTCAGGATCTCAGCGGGGGGACTCTCTGTATGGTGAAGCGGAGGTAGCTGATCAGGATTCTGATCCTGAGGCTGCTCTCAACCTTGATACTCCTGATGGGGACGCTATAGTGAATGATCTTATCGCGTCCATAAATCAAATGTTGGATATTTCTCCCTCAGCTCCTCCAGTAGATGAGTCAGCTTCTCAGCAGGAGAAATTCCGTTTCAGGTTCCCCAAGCGTACCACGAGTATGTTTCTGGACCACTCTGACTTCAGAGAGGCAGTCCAGAAACACCGGGCTTGTCCAGATAAGCGTTTTTCTAAGCGCCTTAAAGATGCACGTTATCCCTTCCCCCCTGACGTGGTCAAGGGCTGGACTCAGTGTCCCAAGGTGGATCCTCCAATCTCCAGACTGGCGGCTAGATCCATAGTTGCAGTTGAAGATGGGGCTTCACTCAAGGATGCCACTGATAGACAGATGGAGCTCTGGTTGAAATCCATCTATGAAGCTATCGGCGCGTCTTTTGCTCCAGCATTCGCAGCCGTATGGGCACTCCAAGCTATCTCAGCGGGTCAAGCGCAAATTGACGCACTCACACGTACGTCTGCGCCGCAAGTAGCTTCCATAACAGCTCAAACGTCGGCATTTGCGTCCTACGCTATTAATGCTGTCCTGGACTCTGCGAGCCGTACAGCGGTTGCAGCCGACAATTCGGTGGCAATACGCAGGGCCTTGTGGCTACGGGAATGGAAAGCAGATTCGGCTTCCAAAAAGTGCTTAACCGGTTTGCCGTTTTCTGGCGACCGTTTTGTTTGGTGAGAGATTGGATGAAATCATCAAGCAATCCAAGGGAAAGGAAACATCCTTACCCCAGGCCAAACCAAACTTACCCCAGCACAGGAGGGGACAGTCGAGGTTTCGGTCCTTTCGGGGTGCGGGCAAGTCCCACTTCTCCTCGTCCAAAAGGCCTCAGAAGGATCAGAGCCCTGTTCCTCCTCAGCAACAGGGTCACGGTTTTTACTCCAACCTGTTTGTGGTTCCAAAGAAGGACGGGTCTTTCCGTCCTGTCCTGGACCTAAAACTGCTCAACAAGCACGTAAAGACCAGGCGGTTCCGGATGGAATCCCTCCGCTCCGTCATCGCCTCAATGTCTCAAGGAGATTTCCTTGCATCGATCGATATCAAAGATGCTTATCTCCACGTTCCGATTGCGCCAGAGCATCAGTGTTTTCTGCGCTTCGCCATAGGAGACGAACACCTTCAGTTCGTGGCACTGCCGTTCGGCCTGGCGACAGCCCCACGGGTTTTCACCAAGGTCATGGCTACAGTAGTCGCGGTCCTCCACTCTCATGGTCACTCGGTGATCCCGTACTTAGACGATCTGCTAGTCAAGGCTCCCTCTCAAGAGGCATGCCAGCACAGCCTCACCGCTACTCTGGAGACTCTCCAGAGTTTCGGGTGGATCATCAATTTTCCAAAGTCAAATCTGACACCAGCCCAATCGCTGACGTATCTTGGCATGGAATTTCATACCCTCTCAGCGATAGTGAAGCTTCTGCTGAACAAGCAGCGTTCACTACAGACGGGGGTGCAATCTCTCCTTCAAGGTCAGTCACACCCCTTGAGGCGCCTCATGCACTTCCTGGGGAAGATGGTAGCAGCAATGGAGGCAGTTCCTTTCGCGCAGTTTCACCTGCGTCCTCTTCAATGGGACATCCTACGCAAATGGGACAGGAAGCCGACGTCCCTCGACAGGAACGTCTCCCTCTCTCAGGCAACCAAAGCTTCCCTTCGGTGGTGGCTCCTTCCCACTTCATTATCTAAAGGGAAATCCTTCCTACCCCCATCCTGGGCGGTGGTCACGACGGACGCGAGTCTGTCAGGGTGGGGAGCAGTCTTTCTCCACCACAGGGCTCAGGGTACGTGGACCCAGCAAGAGTCCTCACTTCAGATCAATGTTCTGGAGATCAGGGCAGTGTATCTTGCCCTGAAAGCGTTCCAGCAGTGGCTGGAAGGCAAGCAGATCCGAATTCAGTCGGACAACTCCACAGCGGTGGCTTACATCAACCACCAAGGAGGAACACGCAGTCGGCAAGCCTTCCAGGAAGTCCGGCGGATTTTGATGTGGGTGGAAGCCACGGCATCCACCATCTCCGCAGTTCACATCCCAGGCGTGGAAAACTGGGAAGCAGATTTTCTCAGTCGCCAGGGCATGGACGCAGGGGAATGGTCTCTTCACCCGGACGTGTTTCAGGAGATCTGTTGCCGCTGGGGGATGCCGGACGTCGACCTAATGGCGTCCCGGCACAACAACAAGGTCACGGCATTCATGGCACGTTCTCACGATCACAGAGCTCTGGCGGCAGACGCCTTAGTTCAAGATTGGTCGCAGTTTCAACTCCCTTATGTGTTTCCTCCGCTGGCACTGTTGCCCAGAGTGTTACGCAAGATCAGGGCCGACTGCCGCCGCGCCATCCTCGTCGCCCCAGACTGGCCGAGGAGGTCGTGGTACCCGGATCTGTGGCATCTCACGGTCGGCCAACCGTGGGCACTACCAGACCGACCAGACTTGCTGTCTCAAGGGCCGTTTTTCCATCTGAATTCTGCGGCCCTCAACCTGACTGTGTGGCCATTGAGTCCTGGATCTTAGCGTCTTCAGGATTATCCCAGGAAGTCATTGCCACTATGAGACAGGCTAGGAAACCAACGTCCGCCAGGATCTACCACAGGACGTGGAAAATATTCCTGTCATGGTGCTCTGCTAGGGGTTTTTCTCCCTGGCCATTTGCCTTGCCCACTTTCCTGTCTTTTCTTCAGTCCGGATTGGAAAAGGGTTTGTCACTCGGCTCCCTTAAGGGACAAGTCTCTGCGCTCTGTGTTTTTTCAGAAGCGCCTGGCCAGATTTCCACAGGTACGCACGTTCCTGCAGGGGGTTTGTCACATCGTTCCTCCTTACAAACGTCCGTTGGAACCCTGGGATCTGAACAGGGTGCTGATGGGTCTTCAGAAACCACCGTTCGAGCCAATGAGGGATATTTCTCTCGCACGCCTTTCGCAGAAAGTGGTTTTCTTAGTAGCAGTCACTTCACTTCGGAGAGTGTCTGAGCTCGCAGCTCTGTCATGCAAAGCCCCCTTCCTGGTGTTTCACCAGGACAAGGTGGTTCTGCGTCCGGTTCCGGAATTTCTCCCTAAGGTGGTATCCCCCTTTCATCTCAATCAGGATATCTCCTTACCCTCTTTTTGTCCTCATCCAGTTCACCAATGTGAAAAGGATTTGCACTTGTTAGATCTGGTGAGAGCACTCAGACTCTACATTTCTCGTACGGCGCCCCTGCGCCGCTCGGATGCACTCTTTGTCCTTGTCGCTGGCCAGCGTAAAGGGTCACAGGCTTCCAAATCAACCCTGGCTCGGTGGATCAAGGAACCAATTCTCGAAGCTTACCGTTCTGCTGGGCTTCCGGTTCCCTCAGGGCTGAAGGCCCATTCTACCAGAGCCGTGGGTGCGTCCTGGGCTTTGAGGCACCAGGCTACGGCTCAGCAGGTGTGTCAGGCGGCTACCTGGTCGAGCCTGCACACTTTCACGAAACACTATCAGGTGCATACCTATGCTTCGGCAGATGCCAGCCTAGGTAGGCGAGTCCTTCAGGCGGCGGTTGCCCACCTGTAGGACGGAGCCGTTACGGCTCTATTATGAGGTATTATTTACCCACCCAGGGACTGCTTTTGGACGTCCCAATTGTCTGGGTCTCCCAATGGAGCGACAAAGAAGAAAGGAATTTTGTTTACTTACCGTAAATTCCTTTTCTTCTAGCTCCAATTGGGAGACCCAGCACCCGCCCCTGTTTTTTTGTGTACACATGTTGTTCATGTTGAATGGTTTCAGTTCTCCGATATTCCTTCGGATTGAATTTACTTTAAACCAGTTTATAATTTTTTTCCTCCTTCTTGCTTTTGCACCAAAACTGAGGAGCCCGTGGGAGCACGGGGGGTGTATAGGCAGAAGGGGAGGGGCTTTACACTTTTAGTGTAATACTTTGTGCGGCCTCCGGAGGCATAGCCTATACACCCCAATTGTCTGGGTCTCCCAATTGGAGCTAGAAGAAAAGGAATTTACGGTAAGTAAACAAAATTCCCTTCTTTACCACAAAATATTGTTTTAGCTCCAGATTTTACATTTTCTTAAGAGGGACTAGGTAAAAATAGCACCAAAATATGTTAGACAGCTGTAGTTGAATTTGGCAGTGCCCCAAATATGTGGCTCTATAGTACTGTTTGCCATCCGGCAGGATTCGGGGTAAAAGGAGTAAAGAAGGGAATTTTGTTTACTTACCGTAAATTCCTTTTCTTCTAGCTCCTATTGGGAGACCCAGACAATTGGGTGTATAGCTTCTGCCTCCGGAGGCCACACAAAGTATTACACTTTAAAAAGTGTAACCCCTCCCCTCTGCTATACACCCTCCCGTGCATCACGGACTCATCAGTTTTGGTGCCAAAGCAGGAAGGAGGAAACTTATAAATTGGTCTAAGGTAAATTCAATCCGAAGGATGTTCGGAGAACTGAAACCATGAACCAAAAGAACAATTCAACATGAACAACATGTGTACACAAAAGAACAACAGCCCGAAGGGAACAGGGGCGGGTGCTCGGTCTCCCAATAGGAGCTAGAAGAAAAGGAATTTACGGTAAGTAAACAAAATTCCCTTCTTCTTTGTCGCTCCATTGGGAGACCCAGACAATTGGGACGTCCAAAAGCAATCCCTGGGTGGGTAAAAGAATACCTCGATAAAAAGAGCCGAAAAAAACGGCCCCCTCTTACAGGTGGGCAACTGCCGCCTGAAGGAGTCGCCTACCTAGGCTGGCATCTGCCGAATCATCGGCACCACCTGATAGTGTTTCGTGAAAGTGTGCAGACTCGACCAGGTAGCCGCCTGACACACCTGCCGAGCCGTAGCCTGGTGTCGCAATGCCCAGGACACCGACGGCTCTGGTAGAATGGGCCTTCAGCCCTGCAGGAATCTGAAGCCTAAAAGAACGGTAGGCTTCAAGAATCGGTTCCTTGATCCACCGAGCCAAGGTTAACTTGAAAACCTGAAAACCCTTACTCTGGCCCGCGATCAGGACAAGAGCGCATCAGACCGGCGCAGGGGCGCCGTGCGAGAAATGTAGAGCCGGAGTGCTCTCACCAGATCTAATAAATGCAAATCCTTTTCACATTGGTGAACTGGATGCGGACCCAAAGAGGGTAAGACGATATCCTGATTGAGATGAAACGGGGATACCTTAGGGAGAAGTCCGGGACCGGACGTAGAACCACCCTATCCTGGTGAAACACCAGGAAGGGGGCTTTGCATGACAGCGCTGCTAGCTGAGACACTCTTCTGAGTGATGTGACTGCCACTAGGAAGGCCACCCTTTGCGAAAGGCGAGATAAAGAGATCCCGCATCGGCTCGAAAAGTGGCTTCTGAAGAGTCGTTAGCACCCTGTTAAGATCCGAGGGTGTTAACGGACGCTTGTAAGGTGGGACCGGAAAGCGCCGATACTTGTCCCTTGAGAGAGCCGAGAGACAAGCCCTTGTCCATTCCGGATTGAAGGAAAGAAAGAAAAGTGGGCAAGGTAAACGACCAGGGAGTAAAACCCTGATCAGAGCACCAGGATAAGAAGATCCTCCAAGTCCTGTGATAGATCTTGGCGGACGTTGGTTTCCTGGCCTGTCTCATGGTGGCAATGACATCTGGAGATATCCCTGATGACGCTAGGAGCCAGGACTCAATGGCCACACAGTCAGGTTTAGAGCCGCAGAATTCAGAAGGAAATATGGCCCTTGAGGCAGCAAGTCTGGTCGGTCTGGGAGTGTCCACGGTTGACCCACCGTGAGGTGCCACAGATCCGGGTACCACGATCACCTCGGCCAGTCTGGAGCGACGAGGATGGCGCGGCGACAGTCTGACCTGATTTTGCGTAACACTCTGGGCAGTAGTGCCAGAGGAGGAAATACATAAGGCAGTCGAAACTGCGACCAGTCGTGAACTAGCGTGTCTGCCGCCAGAGCTCTGTGATCCTTGGACCGAGCCATGAATGCCGGGACTTTGTTGTTGTGCCGAGACGCCATTAGATCGACGTCCGGCGTTCCCCAGCGGCAACAGATCTCTAGAAACACGTCCGGGTGAAGAGACCATTCCCCTGCGTCCATGCCCTGGCGACTGAGAAAATCTGCTTCCCAGTTTTCTACGCCCGGGATGTGAACTGCGGAGATGGTGGAGGCTGTGGCTTCCGCCCACAGCCGAATCCTCCGAACTGCTCGGAAGGCTTGACGACTGCGTGTGCCGCCCTGGTGGTTGATGTACGCAACCGCCGTGGCGTTGTCCGACTGAATTCGGATCTGCCTGCCCTCCAGCCACCGCTGGAACACCTTTAGGGCTAGATCCACTGCCCTTATCTCCAGAACATTGATCTGAAGGGAGGACTCTGTCGGAGTCCAGGTTCCCTGAGCCGAGTGGTGGAGGAAGACCGCTCCCCACCCTGACAGACTCGCGTCCGTCGTGACCACAGCCCCGGCTGGGGGCCGGACGGATTTTTCCTTCGCCCAGGAAGTGGAAAAAAGACACCACTGAAGAGAGGTTTTGCTGCAAGGGAAAGAGAGACGTTCTTGTCTAGGGACGTCGACCTCCTGTCCCATTTGCGGTGTCCGATAGAATCGGACGCAGACGAAACTGCGCAAGGGAACTGCCTCCCTTGCTGCCACCATCTTCCTTAGAAAGTGCATGAGGCGCCTCAAGGGGTGACTGGGCCCGAAGGAGAGATTGCACCCCTGTCTGTAGTGAACGCTGACTATGCAGCGGAAGCTTCACTATCGCTGAGAAAGTATGAAACTCCATCCCGAGGCAAGTCAGTGATTGGGTCGGTGTCAGTTTTGACCTTGGAAATTTGATGATCCACCCGAACCCCTGGAGAGTCTCCAGAGCAATGGTCAGGTTGTGTTGACATGCCACCCAGGAGGGTGTCTTGACTAGAAGATCGTCTAGGTAAGTGATCACCGAGCGGCCCTGAGAGTGTAGGACCGCCACCACTGCTGCCATGACCTTGGTGAAGACCCGTGGGGCTGTCGCCAGGCCGAATGGCAGTGCCACGAACTGAAGGTGTTCGTCCCTGATGGCGAAACGCAGAAGCGTTGAAGCTCGGGTGCGATCGGCACATGGAGATAAGCATCCTTGATGTCAATTGATGCTAGGAAGTCTCCTTGTGACATCGAGGCTTCAGAGTGTTCACCGCCTGAAAAAGTGCATCGGCTCGCTCGGGGGGCGGAGATGTTTTGAAGAAACGAGTCGGAGGACGAGAGCAGAGCTCTATCCTGTAACCGTGAGACAGAATGTCTCTCACCCATCGGTCTTGGACATGTGGCCACCAGGTTTCGCAAAAGCGGGAGAGCCTGCCACCGACCGAGGACGCGGTCTTGGTGACGCCGAAGTCATGAGGAAGCCGCCTTGTGACTTAGACCGCCATGCAGAAGAGTTCCTCTAGCCCTCCTCTGACCTGTTGGACGTGGAGGAACGGAACTTTGCTGAGGACCGAAATGACCGAAACCTTTGGACTGGGGCAAGGACGAGACCTTTCCCTTGGACTGTCTAGTAACTTCATCCAATTGCTCGCCAAACAAACGGTCGCCAGAAAATGGCAAACCGGTTAAGAACTTCTTGGAAGCAGAGCCTGCCTTCCATTCACGTAGCCACATGGCCCTGCAGACTGCCACCGAATTGGTGGATGCTACCGCTGTACGGCTCGCAGAGTCCAGGAACGGCGTTCATGGCGTAGAACGAAAAAAGCTACGCCTGAGAAGAGAAGGCCACAACCTGCAGGGCAGAGGTATGTGCAACCGCAATAATCTCAGCCAGAGAAGCTGAGATAGCTTGGAGTGCCCTCACGGCTGCGAAGGCTGGAGCAAAAGATGCGACTATGGCTTCATAGATGGATTTCATCATAAGCTTTATTTGCCTGTCAGTGGTATTCGTGAGAGATGGACATCTGCCACTAATACTACGGATCTAGCCGCCAGCCTAGAGACTGGAGGATCCACCCTGTGACACTGAGCCCAACCCTTAACAACGTCAGGGGGGAAAAGGGTAATGTGTGTCAATAAGGCGCTTAGTAAGCGCTTGTCCGTAAAGTTCTGTGCTTCTGGACGGCCCCTCTGGAGTTAGAGTAATCGAAACACGCACTCCTGATGAAGTCGGGGAAGGTTCCCAGCGGGCCCGCTTAGCCTATCAGAGGCCCCGGTCCGTGACGGAGTTCTCACCGTGGGATCTGGGTGTTACCCCAGGAGCCCCTTGTTGTACCGACCCAGAGGGACCCTGGAGCAATGAACTCACAGCTCCCTGGCCCTGTGTTATCGGTCTGGACTGCAAGGCTTCCAGTATCTTAGCAGACCCTCTGTCCATAGACTGAGTCCTGGAATGTGAAAGCTACTCAGAGATTTGCTGATTCCAACATGCAAACTCTGTCCCTGTCATCTGTGCAGTGGAAACCGGCGGTACCACCTGGCCGAGGGTCCCACCAGTGCCGGAGTCTCCGGCTGAGTGAGTGCCCTCGGGGCCAAGCATTGTACACAATGAGGGTATGTGGAACCTGCCTGTAATATAGCCGCACAAGAGGTACAGGTTGTAAAATAAGCCAGTGCCTTGGCACCCTTACTCTTTAAGAGCAGACAATAGCATGTCGTCCGCAGAGTAATCAGTGAGGGTATACAGCCAAAAGCAAATAATGCTGCCGAACAGTGAGATCATATATCATATAAATAAACATATATATATATATATATATATATATACACTGCGGCACCAAGGGGGGTCAGCACCTGAAAACTGGTGCCCCACAGTGCTCAGTGAGGGTGAAGGAGGATACCAACGTATGCTCCAGCCCTCCCTGCCGACGTCCAGTCCGCCGTCCCGTCGTTACCCATGACTGGCAGGCCCGAGAACGGGAGTATATGGTACTAGGCCGCAAGAGCCGGGGACTAAATTTAAAAACGCGGCCGGCAAACATGGCGCTGTCGGCGCGGTAGTCCCAGTCTCACAAACCACTCAGCAACCGCTGCGGCATTTGTAACACAGATGCTGCATGCACCGTCCCTCAGGGGACACAGAGTACCTTATGATGCAGGGCTCTGTCCCTGATGATGTCCAGTCTCCTGTCCGTCAGAATCCCCCAGGGGCTGCGGATGGAGCCCGGTCCCAGGCATGGCGACCGGTTAGGATCCCCCTCTCCCAGAGCAGTGGAGCAGATTCTGAGATCCTCCACCGGCAGAATTATAACAATGGCTGCCGGCGTTCCGAGGGGAGGAGAGAGCCGTGGGCGGAACCGAAAAAGTGCGGGAACCTGGTGGCCCATAGTGATCAGTGAGGGGGGCGGAGGACAGCGAAGTGTGCTCCAGCCCTCACTGTCGGCATCATACCGACCGTCCCGCCTTTCTCCCTGACTGGCAGGCTCAGGGGCGGGAGTTTAACACACTAGGCCGCAAAAGCCGGGGACTAAAGTAAAAACCGCGGCCGGCAAACAGGCACGGTCGGCACGGTAGTCCCAGACAAAAAATCCACACCGCAGTCGCAGCTGCGTCTGAGGCCAAGGTGCTTCATGCACCGTCCCAACGGGGACACGGAGTACCTGTAGATGCAGGGCCATGTCCCTGACGATACTCCGTCTCCTGTCCGGCAGATTCCCCCAGAGGCTGCGGAAGGAGCCCGGTCCCAGTGGCTGGATGACCGGTTAGGATCCCACTTCCCCAGAGCCCCTAAGGGATATGGGGAAGGAAAACGGCATGTGGCTCCTGCCTGTGTACCCGCAATGGGTACCTCAACCTTAACAGCACCGCTGACTCAGTGGGGTGAGAAGGGAGCATGCCGGGGGCCCTGTTAGGGGCCCTCTTTTCTTCCATCCGATATAATCAGCAGCTGCTGCTGACTAAAATGTGGAGCATTGTGTGCATGTGTGCCTCCTTCAACACAAAGCATAAAACTGATGAGCCCGTGATGCACGGGAGGGTGTATAGCAGAGGGGAGGGGTTACACTTTTTAAAGTGTAATACTTTGTGTGGCCTCCGGAGGCAGAAGCTATACACCCAATTGTCTGGGTCTCCCAATGGAGCGACAAAGAAATTTGCTTTTGGAGCACATATTTTCCTAAAAATACTTTGTAGACTCCATTTGCAGAGTCCCTAAGTGCCAGCAGAGGAGAGGAAACTAAAACAAAAAAAAACAAACCCATTCTGGAAATTACACCCCTCCTGGGAATTCATTTAAGGGTGTAGTGATGATTTTTTTTTTACTCCATGGGTGAGTTTCAGACATGAGCAGGGGATGTTGTAGAATCAAAATTGCAAATATGCCATTGTAGTGCCTGTACATTGTGCCCAGTTTGTGCTTCTGGCGATACGCACCCAGTAGTTACCGTACTTTATTGGACCATAAGACACATCCGTTTAAGAAGAGAAAAATGTGGTCATGACGCACTGTTATGGTGGGGAATCTGCTGCTGACACTTATGAGGGTAATGTCCCCCATCCTGATCCACCTTATTGGATTGTAGGTATGACCCTCATCCTGGGATATATACTATATGAAGCCAATGGCAGCAGGAGCAGTGTATATTCATTTCCCCATTGAAGGGAAATAAATATTCACTGGTCTCCTCACCCATAATCCTGCCCACCTTTTGGCATCAGCTTCAGTGATAGTAAATGTCTTCAGTTATTTACCACCACTGACCTCTGTGCTAAGAGGTGGGTGGGATTATGGTTGTAGGGAGCAGTGAACATTCATTTCTAGAGCTGATCAGACTCTCAAAAAACAGTGATCGGCGAGACCCTGCTAAATAAAAAAAAAAAAAAAAATCCGATCCGGTACCCATGTAAGTCTATGGGGACCAGAATTTGGAGATTAAAAACGTTGGTGGGAGGGAGGGGGTGGGGAGAAGAAGCGCGCGTGGTGTACTCACCGAGGCTGTGTCATGGCGGCATACTCCTTCTGGGTCACACTTTCGCTTCTGGAGCTGACGATTGACTATTCGCTGCGTTGCACGCCCATCGGCGCATGTAATTTGTTGCAGTTAGATGTGCATCCAACCTGAGTGGCAGCATGTCGGTTGATTGCAACAAATTAGAGGTGCCAGAATGGCCGGGGAAAGAAGTGTCTGCGGGTCAATATGGTGGAATAAAAATAAATTAAAACAATCGGCGCAGGGTCCCCCATATTCTGATGCCAGCACAAACAAAGCCCACGGCTGTAGCCCCCAGCTCTTGGGCTTTATCCGTGCTGTGTATCAAAATAAGCCCAGAGTCACACGTGCGAGGGACTCGCATAACATCATCCGGCAGCGTCACTCTCTTTTGACAGGAGCGTGCAGCTCTATAGAAACACATGCTGCAGACCCACTCTTATCAGACTGTGCGGCTGTGCCAGGTGATGCGACACGAGACTTGCGCAAATGTGATTAAGGCCTAAGAGAAACCGCATGAGGCGTTTTGTTTATTTTATTTAAATAAATTTAAAAAAGTGTGTCCCCCCCCAAATTTTGATACTCAGCCATGATAAAGCCAGCTGGGGGCTGGTATTCTCAGCCCGCAGCCGTCCGCTATTGCCGCATCCATTAGATGTGACAATCCCTGTGCTTTACCGGCTCTTCCCGAATTGCCCTGGTGCTGTGGCAATCTGGATAATAGCGGGGGTTAATAACTTTGCACAGCTGCTACTAAACCCTAGGTTAGTGATGGCACAGGCGTCTGAGATACCTGCATCATAAACCTGTACATGAAAGTAGATGAGTTCAAACACTCTTCATTTGGAATAAAATACAAAAACATACCCTCCTTCACCACTTTATTAACCCCAAACACCCGTCCAGGTCCGGCATAATCCACACTAGGTCTCACGCCGCTTTCAGCTCTGCTACATCTCACACCCATCGACCATAGAGCACGACCGCCAGCTGTGAGTGTAGACTATGACTGAGCCGCGATGGGCAATGACTGCAGGCAGATGCGGTTAAAGGCTGGGGGTGCGTCTGTCTGCAACCAATCACAGATGACCGGACAGCCGGTGGATGTGGAAAGCTGTGTGTATGCGATGAGCCTAATGCGCAGTACAGGAAGTGAATATGCGACCCAGAAGCAGTTTTCCACCATGCCATCAAGTCTCGGTAAATATTGTTTTATTTTCCCTTTTAATTTCCCTAGTGCCGAATTCGAATTGTACACTCAGAATCCCGGGCCAGGATCTGGCACCCAGGCATCTTTGAAACCGTGCGGATCTGTACTTTTATAGTCTGGATCTGCTCAGTCCTAATCATCTCCCTTTAATGGGACCAGCACCACTGGTTTCCAGCAGCGGTGACCCTACCTCCTGTGACCCCACTCCACTGACATCCCCCACCACAGCAAGTTAGGTACATTCAGATTACAAGACACACACTCCATTTTCCTCCCAAATTTGAGGGTTAAGTGCGTCCTCTAGACCGAAAAAATGGCAAGTAATCTCTTCTCGTTACTGGGTTTTAGGCACCATGTGAGGCTAGAAGGGAGGGGAGCACCTTGGATTTAGGAGCGAAGCTTTGGCTGGATTTCTTCTGGGGGTTGGTGAAAGAGGAGCTATGGCGCTCTTCCCTTGGACTTAATTAAAAGGAATGTTCTGTCTGAATCACGTATTTCAGAGATTTACACAGAAACTCTGATGTAAGAGCTCAATGTGGAGTGTTTGATAAATGTGAGCCTTACTGGGATCTTTGGGAGGCAGAATGAACAAACAACATGTCATGATTAATGAATTTATTTTATTTTATGCAGTTTACAGTGTGGTGTAACTGATGAGACTGTTTTATTCTTTGGGTCGATGAGATTTCAGTGATACCAGATTTATTTTATGTATGGCAACAAACACACAAAAATGCTTTAAAAAAAATTTTGCATCACCATATTTTGAGAGCTATAATTTTTCTATACTGCTGCCGTGAGGGCTTGTTTTTTGCAAGATGAGTTGAAGATTTTATTTTGTATAATTTTCAGGCACACACATTTTTGATCGCTTTTTATTACAATTTTTTTGGAGGCAGATATAGCAAAGATCAGCAGTTTAGGCATTTTTTTTTTATTTTATTTATTTTTTTTTTTGGTGGGGGATATGTTATGATGTTCATAGTGTGGCAAATTTGATAGCCCCGTTATTCTGCTCAGAATAACAGAATGATTACAGCGATATCACATCTAGATCTTATGTTTTGCTGATTTTTCACTATAAAATCAATAATCAATTGTATAACTTTTATAGAGGAAAAGAATTACTTTGCATTGCTATATTCTGAGAGCTTTAGCTTCTTTGTGTTTCTTTGCAGACAGCGCTGTGTGCTGCAGCTTGTTTTTGTGGGACAAGATGGTAATTTCAGCTTTACCATTTTGACTTGCATTCGACTTTTTGATCTTGTTATATTGAACTATTGTTTTTGTTCAGCAGAAGGATTTTTCATACTACTGAAAAAAAAGTTTTTGGATAAGTGTGTGTGTGTGTGTGTGTGTGTGTGTGTGTGTGTGTATGTGCGTGTGTATGTGCGTGTGTATATATTTATTTTACAGTTTTCTTTCATTCTTGGGACATAGTATTTCAATTGATCTGTTGTTTGTAATGTATAATACATAAGCATTGCAATGCATTATACCTGTTAGTGTGACACTGACAGAACTCTTTTAGACCCTTCATCTAGCTGGGTTTTACAGGGCACTGTATCTTGCAGACCCGGAGGTCATCCATGAATGCCAGAGGGGTAAAAGAAGGAGCACACTCATTCTCACAATCTTCTAAATGTCATGGTTGCTATTGATTTTGGCCTCTATAGGATAGTACTGGGATAACCTCAATCAGGTCCTGATGATGTGTCCGAGCAGAACTAGTTCTCTGCACTGGAATCCCTGCGCTTGCAGGACGCAGAGGTTTCGATCCCAGCCTGACTGCTAACTGTAAACAAACATTGGCGCTGCAGAAAGCCCAGCAAGCGCCAATGTTTTTATCATCTGCGATTGGGAACAGGTTATGATTACAGGCTATTAAAGAAAACCTGTCACATTGTATGTGCTGCCTGATCTGTGAGAAGCAGAGCAGAATGATATAATGGTTTCTTGGAAACTATTCAGTATAACTTGTATTTTATTTATTTTGAAATGGTGATTGTATGTATAGTGGGCGGTCCTACTCAGTGACTGACATTTTTCCCTGCATGCAGGGCTATCACGCTGACTATCCTGGGGACACACATGCTGCTACATGTGCAGTTGAGGATCTTAATGGCTATTGTGCTGTAATTTCATCTCCTGATGAACCTCAACACATAAGTGGGGGGAAACGCATTGTGTGATTATGAATTTTGGACCATGGAATGCCCCTTTTGAATGATTATCAAGGAGTGGAAAGAATTTACCCTGGATTAATTTTAAGATAAGTGAAACCAATACGACACACTATTGCTGCAGGTTATTGTTACGGATGACCCTGTGCAGTTAGGGAGTGAGCTCAGGGACCACTTAAAGGGAGAGCCGCTGAGGAATGGGGGCACCAAATCACCTTTAGGCTATGTGCGCACTTACCGGATTTTGCCGCGGATTTTTTGCGGTTTTGCTGCATGTTTCGCTGCAGAAAATGTTCATAACATCTCTGCAGTGAATCACCAGCAAAACCTATGGGCAAAAAAAATCCTCTGCGCACTAGGCGGAATTTGACAGCTGCATGTTTTGCTGTGGGATTCCCGCAGCAAAAACAATTGCATGTCAATTCTTTTCCGCACGTCGCTGCGGGATTTCACTACATTGACTCCAATATTAATCGTGAAATCCCGCAGGGAATAACGCAGGCAGCAAATTCTGTGCGGTTCACTGCGTTTTCCTGCGTTATTCCCTGCGGTATTTCGCGGTTTACCTCCGGTAATGTACATCGCCTGTCTGCGGTTTTGCAGGGAAGTGATGTCATTACAGGAAGAGGAAGCCGTGCAGAGAGTAAACAAACACACATCACACTCACACACACATCACAGACACAGAACACATAGACATAGAACACAGACACATAGAACACACATAGAAAGAAAACGGAAATATAGAAAACAAAGAACGTGGGCTCCGCTGCATATTCACCGTCCAGCCGAGGTAAGCACACAGCGGCGGCCCGGTATTCTCAGGCTGGGGAGGGAGAGGGGCAGGGTTAATGTCCCCCGCCTCACTCCCCCTCCCACAGCCGAGAATATCAGCCGCAGCTGCCCCGGCACTGTCGCATGCATTATGCGGCAGCACCGGAGTGTCCCCCGGCTCTTCCTGCCGCCGTGTAGCAGTGGCAGCAGGGTAATACAAGGGGTTAATGGTGGTGGATCACCGCCATTAACTCCAGGCTTGATCATGGCAGCGTCTATGTGACAGCTGACATGATCAACCCGTAAGTAAAGTGAATAAAACACAGACACCGAAAAATCCTTTATTTTTAAATAAAACAAACAAGCCTCGTTCACCATTTTATTAACCCCTCCCGCACCACACCAAAGCTCCGGCGTAATCCACAGCTCCTGCGCTGCTTACATCCAGCCGCGACTGTCACAGACACAGCGCTGAATGAATGCAGCAGACAGCAGAGGTAATTACCGGTCATTTCCCACGGCCGGTAATGTGAACTCACTGCCGACCGTGTGAAATGTAGCGATCTGTCCTCTATCTATCCCTCTTATCTGCCTGTCTATCTATCCCTCTATCTATTCTTCTGTCTATCTACTATCTCAGAATTAAATGACTTTTTTTTTTTTTTTCTTCAATGTGCTTTATTGCATTGAATGCAATAAAGCACATCCCAACCCGCACGCGGCAATACCGCGAACAATACCGCGGTGAAACCGCAGCAAACCGCATGCGGTTTTCGGGTGCGGTTTGCAGCGGTTTTTTACCGCGGGTGCGGTAATCTTTAAGAGCATGCGGAATTTTCTCAAGAAAATTCCATTTCCCAGTGCGCACATAGCTTTAGGGTGTGAGTGACGCAAGTCGCATCTCCATTGTTAGGTAGCAGAGAGAATTGGTTAGGGCTATCTAATAAACCTGATTAACTAGGTGAGCCCTCCCTTGATAACCTGATAATGTTAGAATTTGTATTTTTTGTGGCATCCTGTGTTCCTTTAATTTTATTAGTGTGTTTTTTTTCACATTGTGGGATTTTAACGAGTATAATAAAGATGTGTTTTTAATATATGTATTAAGGTAGCTTCTGGTGACTTATTTCAATTTACTACCTTTGGTAAAACTGTTTTTTTTTCTAGTGTTATGCAGGAATATCTGTCAAATCACTGAATAGAACAGCCCACTGGACTTACAAACACTAATGGATTTTGGGAAATGAAATGCAAGTTTTACTGAAACATTTTCCCAGAAAATTATTTAATAATCTGATGTTACTTTCTGCTCTATAACATTGAGCCTGCAGATCTGATACCAATTTCATCATAACAGGTCCCCTTTGAACTTCTCTTATTCCTGTTATGAAATAGCCACTCAATTTTATTACAGAAAGTGTTAATTCATATTAACCAATGTTTGTTCATTAATGCCAGAATTATACAAATACATGTTTATATGGAATAGATTAATTACCTGTATCTTTTTGACGTGACTGCCACTTCTCAGAAAATGTATTTGTGGTTTAGTATTGTACATTATTGCTAATTCACTTTAAATGAGGCTTTGGTGCAACTAACCAACTTTTTTTTAATTTTTATTAATTTTTATTTTTTTAACTCTACAGTTTGCAAGAAATGAAACCTCTTTTACTGAAGATTGTTAACTGAAAGAAAACTGTGACAAAATATCTTTGTAAAATAAAACAAAAAACTCCCATCTTGTTTGCATTTGAATAATTTCTCTAGTTGCTATGACACCATTTGTTCCGGTTTCTTAACATGTCATTGTTGTTCAGCATTCTTGTGTGAATAAAGTTGATTATATCTGGACTGTGGGGTCTTTGTATATATTGGCATGCAAATTTTCTCTTTTGCTTAAACCGCTAGATTTAAAGTGCCTCTTTCAGGTTTCGGTTGGGATTAGTTATTTAGTAATTGCTCCATATAATGACAAGTCTCCTACACTTTAGACCGGGGTCTCAGACTCGGCCGGGTGTATGGGTCGCATATAGAAAACAAATAATTTGGGGGGCCACATTGATTGTAGGACAAGGTGACATTTATTATTGGTAACATATTCATATACAGTGGGTATGGAAAGTATTCAGTCCCCTTTTAAATTTGTCACTTGGTTTCATTGTAGCCATTTGGTAAATTCAAAAAAGTTCATTTTTTTTTCTCAATAATGTATACTCTGCACCCTATCGTGACAGAAAAAAAAACAAAGAACTTTTTGCAAATTTATTTTAAACAAGAAAAACTGAAATATCACATGGTCATAAGTATTCAGACCCTTTGCTCAGTATTGAGTAAGAAGCACCCTTTTGAGCTAGTACAGCCATGAGTCGTCTTGGGAATGATGCAACAAGTTTTGCACACCTGGATTTGGGGATCCTTTACCATTCTTCCTTGCAAATCCTCTACAGTTCCGTCAGGTTGGATGGCGAACTTTGGTGGACAGCCATTTCTTTATCGTTCCTTATGGGAGACCCAAACCATGGGTGTATAGCTTCTGCCTCCGGAGGACACACAAAGTACTACACTCAAACGTGTAGCTCCTCCCTCCGGGCTATATACACCCCCTGGATGACAATCTAACCAGTTCAATGCTTTGTGTTTCAGGAGGTCACACACACACATGCATTCTCTGATTTTTTATTTATTTTTTTTTATTTTAAAGATTTGGAAGAAAAGCGGGTCCAACCTGGACTCCCGGAATGTCCCTTCACACCCCACACTGTCGGCGGTGCTGTTAAGGTTGACTTTACAAGGCTGGAGCCTTCACATGCCGCGCTCCTTCACATCCTCTGAGAGGCTCTGGGTTGAAGTGGGAGCCGTCACGGTCTTCTCTGCTTGCAGAAGGCCGGTCTCCATCCGCAGCCCTGTCTGGTTCCTGCTGGAAGGAGCGTTCACCCCCCCTCAGGGACTGGCCCTGCGTCTCAAAAGCTAAGTATTGAGACGTTTTTCAGGGGTCCCGGGTACTTTTATTAGGGGGACAGTATGTGTTTTATCGTTACTGTAAATTCCGGCCGGTTCTGGGGGTTTCCCCTGAGAACCGCGCCGAAGGTGCCTGCTTGTCGGCCGCATTTTAAAATCTAGGCCCCGGCTTCAGTTTGGGCCTAGTTTCGGTTTCGGCTTCTCTGCATGTCATGCATACAGGATGCATAGCGTGGCGCCGCCCACCGCCCGGCCAGCAGAGGGGAGGACACTCCTCTCTGGGGAGATGTTCCCTCCCCTGTATCTCTCCCTGGCCCTCCGTTTTTCCCGCTCTTGGGCTAATACCCGCCCCCCCTCCTCCTTCCAGCGCCATTTTCTCAGCGTTCTTACACTGGACGGCGCTGGATGCTGCAGCTGCTGCTGTTTAGGAAGGCTGACGCTTCACTGGGGGTTTGAGCTGTGGAATCCGGAGGGCACACAGAGAGCGGTTTGGTAAGACACAACCTCTGGTTGTGGGCTTTTTATTACACTCTCAGGGCATTCTTCAGGAGTGTATTCTTGCTGCAGAGCTTCCACCTCAGCAGCATGTCTGTCACCCGAAGCAAGGCTGCAAACATGTACGCTATATGCACTGCTTGTAAGCTCATTCTGCCAGAGCCAAGCACATACCCACATTGTGATGCCTGTGCTAATATGGTTGTGTCTCAGCCTGGAGCCTCCTCAGGGGTCCCTCCGGCTGCTCCGGCCCCGGTGGCTGAACCCCCGGCTTGGGTAGCATCTTTTTCACAAGCTATTTCCAAGTCCTTTGCCGACTCCATGGGGCAGCTGTCCCGGACACTGCTGACCATGCATCAGCCCCCTTCTCAGGGTGCCTCTGCTGCTCCGAGCTCTGCAGAGCTCTCAGAGCATGTCCTAGGACCCCGTCCCCCTAAACGGAGACGCAGGGACCCTTCTCCTTCCTCTTCCCACGGCTCTGATTCACGTGCCGAGGTGCAGGGCGAGGAGGATTCGTTTACTGTGGGCTCAGACACTACCTCTATGTACCCCATTGACTTGTCTGAGCGTGATGCGTATGTTAGTGACTTGATTGCGTCCATTAACTCCGTACTGAACCTCAACCCACCAGAGTCAGAGGAACAAGCCTCTCTGGTAGAGATACACCAGTTTACCTCACCTAAGAAAGCTAGGAGTATGTTTTTTAACCACTCCAGCTTTCACACCACTGTTACCAAGCCCAGGGCCTGTCCTGACAAACGTTTTCCGAAGCGTAGTTCAGATGACCGTTTTCCTTTTCCACCAGAGGTGGTTAAGGATTGGGCCCAGTCCCCAAAGGTAGACCCTCCGGTGTCCAGAATCTCAGCCCGCACAGTCGTAGCTGTGGCTGATGGCACTTCTCTTAAGGATCCCACTGACCGCCAGGTTGACCTTCTGGCCAAGTCTGTATATGAGGCGGCAGGAGCCTCGTTCTCCCCGTCTTTTGCGGCAGTGTGGGCTCTTAATGCAGTCTCTGCCTCTCTGGCGGAGATACATTCCCTTACCAGGGACTCTATTCCTGAGACTGATGCCTTAACTTCTCAAGCTTCGGCTTTTGCATCCTACGCCATGTCTGCCATCCTGGAGGCTTCTCACCGCATGGCGGTGGCCTCCGCTAACTCCCTCGCGATCCGCAGGATCTTGTGGCTTCGAGAGTGGAAAGCAGACGCTTCCTCTAAGAAGTACCTTGCGAGTCTCCCTTTTGCTGGGTCCCGGCTGTTTGGGGAACAGCTGGATGACATAATTAAGGAAGCTACTGGCGGGAAGAGTACTTCCTTGCCACAAACTAAAGCCAGGAAACCTGTCCAGGGCAAGAACCAATCGAGGTTTCGTTCCTTTCGTTCCTCTAACTGGTCATCCTCTAAGCCCTCGACCTCGTCCACTACCGCAGCCAAGGATCGTAAATCTAACTGGCACGCAAAGCCGCGTCCTCAAAAGACCGGAGGAGCCGCTGCCACTAAGGCAGCCTCCTCTTGACTATCTGGCTGCGCCAGCAACGTCCTTGGTCGGTGGCAGGCTCTCCCACTTTGGCGACGTGTGGTTTCAACAAGTCTCCGATCAGTGGGTGCGGGATATCATCTCCCACGGCTACAGGATAGAATTTTCTTCCAGCCCGCCAAACAGATTTTTTCTGTCCACCCCCCCCTGCTCCAAAGCCGCCGCCTTCTCTCAGGCCGTGGCATCCCTGCAGGCCAACGGTGTAATTGTTCTGGTTCCCGCCCGGGAACGGTTCAGCGGTTTCTACTCAAACCTCTTTCTAGTCCCCAAAAAGGACGGTTCCTTCCGGCCCATCCTGGATCTCAAGCTTCTCAACAAGCATGTTCAGGTGCGGCACTTTCGCATGGAATCTCTGAGATCGGTCATTGCCTCAATGACCCAAGGAGATTTTCTGGCATCCATCGACATCAGAGATGCCTACCTGCATGTGCCTATTGCGGTTCCACACCAGCGTTGGCTACGCTTTGCAATCGGAGAGGAACATTTCCAATTCGTGGCTCTCCCCTTCGGCTTAGCCACGGCCCCTCGAGTATTCACCAAGGTCATGGCAGCAGTGGTTGCGGTCCTGCACCTCCAGGGGTTGGCAGTGATTCCCTACCTGGACGACCTTCTAGTCAAGGCCTCATCCAGTGCAGACTGCCAGCGGAGTGTCTCTCTCACTCTCGCCACGCTAGTTCAGTTCGGGTGGCTTGTCAACCTGCCCAAGTCCACTCTGACCCCGACCCAGGTGCTTATGTACCTAGGGATGCAATTCGAGACTCTGCCGGCACTTGTCAAGTTGCCCTTAGTCAAACAGCAGTCCCTTCGTCTGGCGGTGCGCTCTCTGCTGAGGCACCGCCGTCATTCCATCAGACACCTCATGCAGGTGCTGGGTCAGATGGTGGCGTCAATGGAAGCGGTTCCCTTTGCCCAGTTCCATCTGCGTCCCCTGCAGCTGGACATTCTCCGCTGTTGGGACAAGCGGATCTCTTCCTTGCACAGGCTGGTGGCTCTGTCGTCACAGACCAGGAGCTCCCTTCAGTGGTGGCTTCGGCCCCTCTCTCTGTCACAGGGACGCTCCTTCCTGACTCCGTCCTGGGTGATCCTCACCACGGATGCCAGCCTCTCCGGTTGGGGAGCAGTATTTCTCCATCACCGAGCACAGGGCACTTGGACTCTGTCCGAATCAGCCCTCTCGATCAATGTGCTGGAGATCAGAGCTGTATTTCTAGCTCTCCTAGCCTTTCACCACCTGTTGGCGGGCAGGCACATTCGAGTTCAGTCGGACAACGCGACAGCGGTTGCCTACATCAATCACCAGGGCGGGACTCACAGCCGTCTGGCGATGTTGGAGGTTCAACGAATCCTCCAGTGGACGGAGGACTCAAAGTCCACCATATCTGCAGTCCACATCCCAGGCGTGGAAAACTGGGAGGCCGATTATCTCAGCCGTCAAACCGTGGACAGCGGCGAGTGGGCCCTGCATCCGTCAGTGTTCAGATCAATCTGCCGCAAGTGGGGCACTCCGGAAGTGGATCTAATGGCATCCCGGCACAACAACAAGGTTCCGGTTTACGTGGCTCGCTCCCACGATCCTCAAGCCTTCGCAGCAGACGCACTGGTTCAAGATTGGTCTCAGTTCCGTCTGGCCTATGTGTTTCCCCCTCTAGCGCTCTTGCCCAGGGTTCTGCGCAAGATCAGAATGGAGGACCGTCGAGTCATACTCATTGCTCCGGACTGGCCCAGGCGAGCTTGGTACCCAGACCTGCTCCGTCTGTCCGTAGAGGTGCCGTGGCATCTCCCGGACCGCCCAGACCTTCTCTCTCAAGGTCCGTTCTTCCGCCAGAATTCTGCGGCTCTCAGATTGACGGCGTGGCTCTTGAGTCCTGGATCCTGACGGCTTCAGGCATTCCCTCTGAGGTCATCTCCACCATGACTCAGGCTCGGAAGTCTTCCTCGGCCAAGATTTACCACAGGACTTGGAGAATTTTCCTGTCCTGGTGTCGCTCTTCCGACCATGCTCCTTGGCCGTTCTCCTTGCCGACCATCCTGTCCTTTCTACAGTCCGGTCTACAGCTAGGACTGTCCCTCAATTCCCTCAAGGGACAGGTGTCGGCTCTGTCGGTATTGTTCCAGCGGCGTATCGCCCGACTGGCCCAGGTGCGCACCTTCATGCAGGGCGCATCTCACATCATTCCTCCTTACCGGCGGCCCCTGGATCCCTGGGACCTTAATCTGGTCCTCACGGCCTTACAGAAACCCCCCTTTGAGCCTCTCAGGGAGGTTCCTTTGTTTAGACTTTCACAGAAAGTTGTTTTTCTAGTAGCCATAACTTCTCTCAGGAGAGTTTCTGATTTGGCTGCGCTCTCTTCGGAATCCCCCTTTTTGGTGTTTCACCAAGACAAGGTGGTTCTTCGTCCGACTCCGGACTTTCTCCCTTAAGTGGTGTCCCCTTTCCACCTTAACCAGGACATTTCATTGCCTTCTTTGTCCGGCTCCTGTGCATCGCTTTGAGAAGGCGTTGCACTCCTTAGATTTGGTACGGGCGCTCCGAATCTATGTGTCACGCACCGCTGTTTTTAGGCGGTGCACCTCACTTTTTGTGCTAACTGGTCAGCGCAAGGGTCTCGCTGCTTCTAAACCGACCCTAGCTCGTTGGATCAGGTCGGCTATCACCGATGCCTTCCAGTGTTCTCAGGTGCCTCCTCCGCCAGGGATTAAGGCGCACTCGACCAGAGCTGTCGGTGCCTCCTGGGCTTTCAGGCACCAGGCTACGGCTCAGCAGGTTTGTCAGGCTGCCACGTGGTCCAGTCTGCACACTTTTTCGAAGCACTACCAAGTGCATGCTCATGCTTCGGCAGATGCGAGCTTGGGCAGACGCATTCTTCAGGCGGCTGTCGCCCATTTGTGAAGTTAGGTTTTGCCTACTTCTCAGTTTGGTTTATTTCCCACCCATGGACTGCTTTGGAACGTCCCATGGTTTGGGTCTCCCATAAGGAACGATAAAGAAAAAGAGAATTTTGTTTACTTACCGTAAATTCTTTTTCTTATAGTTCCGACATGGGAGACCCAGCACCCTCCCTGTTGCCTGTTGGCAGTTTTTTGTTCCGTGTGTTTCACCGGCTGTTGTTAGTAGACAGAGTTCCGGTTATTCCGAGTTTTACTCTCTCTACTTATGGGTGGATGTCCTCCTTCAGCTTTTGCACTGAACTGGTTAGATTGTCATCCAGGGGGTGTATATAGCCCAGAGGGAGGAGCTACACGTTTGAGTGTAGTACTTTGTGTGTCCTCCGGAGGCAGAAGCTATACACCCATGGTTTGGGTCTCCCATGTCTGAACTATAAGAAAAAGAATTTACGGTAAGTAAACAAAATTCTCTTTTTTCAGGTCTTTCCAGAGATGCTCAATTGGCTTTAGGTCAGGGGTCTGGTTAGGCCAGTCAAGAATGGTCAGAGTTGTTCTGAAGCCACTCCTTTTGTTATTTTAGCTGTGTGCTTGGGTCATTGTCTTGTTGGAAGGTGAACCTTCGGCCAAGTCTGAGGTCCAGAGCACTTTAGAAGTTTTCTTCCAGGATATCTCTGTACTTAACAGCATTCATCTTTCAATTACAACCAGTCATCCTGTCCCCGCAGCTGAAAAACACTCCCATTGCATGATGCTGCAGTGCCTGGTTTTCTCCACACATACCGCTTAGAATTACCACCAAAAAGTTCTATCTTCATCTCATCAGACCAGAGAATCTTATTTCTCATAGTCTGGGAGTCTTTCATGTGTTTATTTGCAAACTTTGTGGGCTTTCATATGTCTTGCACTGAGGAGAGACTTCCGTCGGGCCATTCTGCCATAAAGGCCCAACTGGTGGAGTGCTGCAGTATTAGTTGACTTTCTACAACTTTCTCCCATCTCCCTACTGCATCTCTGGAGCTCAGCCACAGTGATCTTGGGGTTCTTCTTTACCTCTCTTTTATGCTCTTTTCCCACAATTGCTCAGTTTGGCTGGACGGCCAGGTCCAGGAAGAGTTCTGGTGGTCCCAAATGTCTTCCATTTAAGGATTATAGAGGCCACTATGCTCTTAGGGACCTTGAGTACTGCAGAAATTCTTTTGTTACCTTGGCCAGATTTGTGCATTGTCACAATTCTGTCTCTGAGCTCCTTGGGCAGTTTCTTTTTACCTCATGATTCTCATTTGGTCTGACATGCACTGGGAAGTCTTAGGCTGCTTTCACACTTAGTCATATGAAAAAGTTTGGGCACCCCTATTAATGTTAACCTTTTTTCTTTATAACAATTTGGGTTTTTGCAACAGCTATTTCAGTTTCATATATCTAATAACTGATGGACTGAGTAACATTTCTGGATTGAAATGAGGTTTATTGTACTAACAGAAAACGTGCAATCCGCATTTAAACAAAATTTGACCGGTGCAAAAGTTTGGGCACCCTTATCAATTTCTTGATTTGAACACTCCTAACTACTTTTTACTGACTTACTAAAGCACTAAATTGGTTTTGTAACCTTATTGAGCTTTGAACTTCATAGGCAGGTGTATCCAATCATGAGAAAAGGTCTTTAAGGTGGCCACTTGCAAGTTGTTCTCCTATTTGAATCTCCTAAGAAGAGTAGCATCATAAGCTCCTCAAAACAACTCTCAAATAATCTGAAAACAAAGATTATGCAACACAGTTGTTCAGGGGAAGGTTACAAAAAGTTGTCTCAGAGATTTTAACTGTCAGTTTCCACTGTGAGGAACATAGTAAGGAAATGGAAGAACACAGGTACAGTTCTTGTTACGCCCAGAAGTGGCAAGCCAAGAAAAATATCAGAAAGGCAGAGAAGAAGAATGGTGACAACAGTCAAGGACAATCCACAGACCACCTCCAAAGACCTGCAGCATCATCTTGCTGCAGATGGTGTCAATGTGCATCAGTCAACAATACAGTGCACTTTGCACAAGGAGAAGCTGTATGGGAGCACATTTGGACAAGCCAGTTACATTTTGGAAGAAGGTCTTGTGGACTGATGAAACAAAGATTGAGTTGTTTGGTCATACAAAAAGGTGTTCTGCATGGAGGCAAAAAAACACGGCATTCCAAGAAAAGCACTTGCTACCCACAGTAAAATTTAGTGGAGGTTCCATGATGCTTTGTGCTGTGTGGCCAATGCCGACACCGGGAAGCTTGTTAAAGTTGAGGGTCGCATGGATTCAATTCCGTATCAGCAGATTTTTGACAATAATGTGCAAGAATCAGTGACGAAGTTGAAGTTACGCAGGATGATGGATGTTTCAGCAAGACAATGAATCAAAACACCGCTCCAAATCTACTCAGGCATTCATGCAGAGGAACAATTACAATGTTCTGGAATGGCCATCCCGGTCCCCAGACCTGAATATTATTGAAAATCTGTGGGATGATTTGAAGCGTGCTGTCCATGCTCGGCGACCATCAAACTTAACTGAACTGGAATTGTTTTGTAAACAGGAATGGTCAAATATACCTTCATCCAGGAACCAGGAACTCATTAAAAGCTACAGGAAACGACTAGAGGCTGTTATTTTTGCAAAAGGAGGATCTACAAAATATTAATGTCAATTTTATGTTGAGATGCCCATACTTATGCACCTGTCAAATTTAGTTTAAATGCAGATTGCACATTTTCTGTTAGTACAATAAACCATTTCAATTCAGAAATATTACCGAGTTCATCAGTTATTAGATATATGAAACTGAAATAGCTGTTGCAAAAACCCAAATTGTTATAAAGAAAAAAGGTTAACATTAATAGGGGTGCCCAAACTTTTTCATATGACTGTACGTTGTGTGACGGATGCAACAGATGCGTTGCTTATAGTGGCACAACAGATGCTACGGATCGTACAAAATAACGCAATCTGTCGGTTTTTTTTTCTTGACTTTACACATCTGGGCATGCGCAATTGTGTAAAGACGGATGCGTTATCGGAATCCATCAAATGACGGATTCTAATGGAATCCGCCACCATAGGCGTCCATTATAAAAACGGACGCCGACTGAATCCTGCAGATTGCGTTTTTTTGACTCTCCGCCAAGCACAGAAAAACGCTACATGCAGCGTTCCATCCGCCAGTCGGATATAACGCAGCGTCGGCTGATGGATGCAACACAAGGCCATCCGTTGCTATCCGTAGCTAATAGAAGTCTATGAGGAATAAAACTGTTTCCTGCAACAGTTACCGTAATTCCTCAAGGGGGCGGATAGCAACGGATGCCGTTCAACGCAAGTTTGAAAGCAGCCTTATATAGACAGTTGTGTGCCTTTCCAAATCAAGTCCTATTAGTTTAATTAAACACAGCTGAACTCCAATGAAGGAGTAGAACCATCTCAAGGAGGATCACAAGGAAATGGACAATATGTGACTTAAATATGAGTGTCTGAGCAAAGGGTCTGAATACTCCTGACCATGTGATATTTCAGTTTTTCTTGTTTAATAAATTTTCAAAAATTTCTACATTTCTGGGAGGTTTTTTTTCTGTCAAGATGGTGTGCAGAGTGTACATTAATGAGAAAAAAAAATGAGCTTTTTTTAATTTACCAAATGGCCGCAATGAAACAGAGGGAAACATTTTAAGGGGTCAGAATACTTTACATATCCACTCTTTTATACATACAAATTTAGATCTAATATGTATATATATTGCAAACATTGATAAAAAAAAATGTCATGCGTTATTTTATTTTTTTTTTGGGGGGGGGGTGCATTTTAACTAGTGATGAGCGAGTACTAAAAAGCTCGGGTGCTCGAGGCTCGGGCCGAGCATCCCAAGATACTTGTGTACTCGGCCCATGCACCGAGCCCAATGTTATCCTATGGGAGACCCGAGTATTTTTATGAACTGACCCCCGGCAGCATGTAGAAACCCTAAAAATGTCACAAAAGTCTCAGAAGAGTGCTCAAATGACATGGCAACAGCATGGGGAAGATCCCTTGAAGCATTTATCACTCAAAAGTCACAGCTGTAAACAATTTTGTCCGCGTTTTACGCCATTTTTACGGACTCACCAGAAAACCTTCCAAAATGACACCAAAATGAATTTTCATGGCGGAAATGTTAAGGGCACATACCCAATAGTGAGATAGAGCTGGTGTATGTTACTTTTGGAGATTACATGAAAGATTTTACGTGAAAACATTGTGTGGCACTCCGATGTCCCTGAGAAGAGACGTATATGAAGGCCTCTTGAGTCTAATGTGCCCAATTTGAGGAAGTGAGTCTTTGTAGCATTTTCCTTTGCCAGGGCAGTCCAAAATTGTGAGACGTGCATGAGGGCCTGAACACCTGAAGTGCCCATTGTAAGGAAGTGGGTCTATTGTAGTCTAGCCCTTAGGCAGGGCAGCCAAAAATTGGGAGGCTCCACATTGTCCCTGGATAGAGACGTGCATGAGGGCCTGTAAACCTGAAGTGCCCATTGTCAAGAAGTGGGTCTATTGTAGTATAGCCCTTTGGCAGGGCAGCCAAAAATTGGGAGGCTCCACATTGTCCCTGGATAGACGTGCATGATGGCCTGTAAACCTGAAGTGCCCATTGTAAGGAAGTGGGTCTATTGTAGTATAGCCCTTAGGCAGGGCAGCCAAAAATTGGGAGGCTCCACATTGTCCCTGGATAGAGACGTGCATGAGGGCCTGTAAACCTGAAGTGCCCATTGTCAGGAAGTGGGTCTATTGTAGTATAGCCCTTTGGCAGGGCAGCCAAAAATTGGGAGGCTCCACATTGTCCCTGGATAGAGACGTGCATGAGGGCCTGAACACCTGAAGTGCCCATTGTAAGGAAGTGGGTCTATTGTAGTATAGCCCTTAGGCAGGGCAGCCAAAAATTGGGAGGCTCCACATTGTCCCTGGATAGAGACGTGCATGAGGGCCTGTAAATCTGAAGTGCCCATTGTAAGGAAGTGGGTCTATTGTAGTATAGCCCTTAGGCAGGGCAGCCAAAAATTGGGAGGCTCCACATTGTCCCTGGATAGAGACGTGCATGAGGGCCTCAAAACATTGTTCCCATTGCAAAGGAGCGGGTCTCCTGGCGTTGTAATGTCCATTCTGAAAGAATGGGCGAAAAAATTTACCACTGGGGGTATACCTGAAACAAAGGCCTAACTATTGTAACGGTCATCATGGTGGCGCATGAGGAGAAGGAGGAGCAGTCCAGCGATTATCCAAAGTCCAGAAGTGTGTACCCATGGGTGAGTGGAGGTACATGGCAAATTCCCGTTACAAACTTTAAATTCCGCTCTCATTTGCTGGTGGTGTGGTGAAGTCTGGCCCAATCCAACCCTTGTTCATCTTGATCAGAGTCAGCCTGTCAGCATTTTCAGTTGACAAGGCGGGTGCGTTTATCTGTAATGATTCCACCTGCGGCACTAAAAACACGCTCTGACAAAACGCTAGCGGCAGGGCAGGCCAGGACTTCCAAAGCGTAGAGAGCCAATTCATGCCACGTGTCCACCTTGGATACCCAATAATTGTAAGGCACAGAGGAATGTCGGAGTACAGTTGTTCGATCTGCAAGGTACTCCTTGAGCATCTGGGCAAACTTAGGATTTCTTGTGGCACTACCCCGCACCTCAGGGGCTGTGGTACGTGAGGGGCCGAGAAAACTCCCACATCTTAAAGACTGTTCCCCTACCTCTGGCGGATTGGACTTGTGCCCCTCTCGGCTGTACGCCTTGGTTGTCCACTGATTCCTGACCTATGCCGCTAGCGTTTTGTGAGGGGAATGCTTTGCCTACTTCCGTGACTATGGCCTTCCGGAACTGCTGCATTTTGGCTGACCGCTCCGCCTTGGGAATAAGAGACATAAAGTTCTCCTTGTAGCGTGGGTCTAACAGTGTTACCAACCAGTAATGATTGTCGGCCAAGATGTTCTTAACGCGAGGGTCACGAGACAGGCAGCTTACCATAAAGTCAGCCATGTGCGCCAGACTCTTAACAGCCAGTACTTCAGTATCCTGACCAACACGATGACTGAACATGCTGTCCTCCTCCTCATCTACCCTGTCCTCTGGCCAGCCACGCTGAACCGAGGATATGACTGGTGTGCATGTCATATCCTCAATTTGGCCGGAGAGTTGCTCCATGTCTTCATCCTCCTCCTCGTCATAGTCCTCTACTGCATGTTGTGATGAGACGAGGCTGGGCTGTGTGTTATCACCCACACCCACTACTGTTTCTTGCTCCAAATCATCGCGCTCCGCCTGCAATGCATCATGTTTGTTTTTGAGCAGAGACCGTTTTAGAAGGCAGAGAAGCGGTATGGTGACGCTAATAATGGCATCATCACCACTCACCATCTTGGTGGAGTCCTCAAAGTTTTGGAGGATGGTACATAGGTCGGACATCCATCTCCACTCCTCAGGTGTTATGTGTGGAGTTTGACCCATTTCCCGACGGCTTAGGTGATGCAGGTACTCAACAACTGCCCTCTTCTGCTCACATATCCTGACCAACATGTGCAGAGTTGAATTCCAACGCGTGGGAACATCACACACCAGTCTGTGAGCCGGAAGATGCAAACGGCGCTGAAAGCCGGCAAGACCGGCTGAAGCAGTAGGTGACTTTCGAAAATGTGCAGACAGGCGGCGAACTTTTACCAGCAGATCAGACAGCTCTGGGTATGACTTTAGAAACCGCTGAACCACGAGGTTGAGCACATGGGCCACGCATGGAACATGTGTCAGCTGGCCTCGCCTCAAAGCCGCCACCAGGTTCCGGCCATTGTCACACACGACCTTTCCTGGCTTTAGGTTCAGAGGTGTGAGCCAGTGATCTGCCTGCTGTTTCAGAGCTGTCCACACCTCTTCTGCATTGTGGGGTTTGTCACCTATGTAGATTAGCTTCAGCACAGCCTGTTGCTGCTTCGCCGAGGCAGTGCTGCAGTGCTTCCAGCTTGGGACTGGTGTGGAGGGTAAAGTGGATGAGGATGCGCAGGAGGAGGAGGAGGCTGAAGAGCATAACATTCCGAAGCTGTAGAGTGTGGGTGAAACCCTGACTGAGGTAGGGCCTGCAAACCTTGGTGTGGGAAGGACGTGTTCCGTCCCTCGCTCAGACTGGGTCCAAGCTTCCACAATATTAACCCAGTGTGCCGTCAACGAGATGTAGCGGCCTTGCCCACAAGCACTTGTCCACGTGTCTGTGGTTAGGTGGACTTTGGCTGAAACAGCGTTGTTCAGGGCACGTGGGATGTTTTGTGACACGTGGTTATGCAATGCGGGGATGGCACACCGGGAGAAATAGTGGCGGCTGGGGGCCGAGTAACGTGGGACAGCTGCCGCCATCAGGTCGCGGAATGCTTCTGTCTCCACCAGCCTAAAAGGCAACATTTCCAGCGCAAGCAGTCGCGAAATGTTAGCATTTAGAACTGTGGCATGTGGGGCGTTGGCAGTGTATTTGCGCCTGCGTTCAAAGGTTTGCTGAATGGGTAACTGAACGCTGCGCTGGGACAAGGACGTGCTTGATGATGGTGTTATTTCTGCGTAGGCAACTGCAGGTGCAGGGCCGGAGGAGGCTTGTTCGCAGGCAGCATGGACAGGGGATTGGCTTGCATGCACAACAAGTGAAGACGTAGCAGTGACATCAGCAAGCACTGCTCCTCGACTCTGTTGTACTTCCCACAAAGTCGGGTGTTTGGCTGACATGTGCCTGATCATGCTGGTGGTGGTCAGGCTGCTAGTTTTGGTACCCCTGCTGATGCTGGCACGGCAGGTGTTGCAAATGGCCTTTTTAGAATCATCTGGAGCCAACTTAAAAAACTGCCAGACTCGGGAAGACCTAACATTTGTACAGGCACCTTGTGTCGTGTTGTTGTTCCGGGGAACGGTTGCCTGACTTCTGCCTGGAGCCACCACCCTGCTTCTTACTGCCTGTTGGGATGCTACGCCTTCCTCCCCCTGTGCACTGCTGTCCTCGCTCTGCATATCCTCCTGCCAGGTTGGGTCAGTTACTGGATCATCCAATACGTCGTCTTCCTCTTCCGCACCCTGCTCCTCCTCCTGACTTCCTGACAATTGTGTCTCATTATCGTCCACCCCTTGTTGAGACACGTTGCCAACTTCGTGAGAACGTGGCTGCTCAAATATTTGGGCATCTGTACATACGATCTCCTCATGACCCACTTCAACAGGAGCTGGCGAGAGGCCAGAATGTGCGAATGGAAACGTGAACAGCTCTGCCGAGTGTCCAAGTGTGGGATCAGTAATGTCCGAGGACGTGCCTTGTGGTAGGAAGGAGGATCAGGTTCTGAAATGTGCAGTGCAGTATCACAGCTACTGACACTTGACCGTGTGGAAGACAGAGTGTTTGTGGTGGTGCCAATCTGACTGGAAGCATTATCCGCTATCCAACTAACAACCTGTTGACACTGGTCTTGGTTCAAGAGCGGTGTACTGCTGCGGTCCCCAAGAATTTGGGACAGGACGTGCGAGCGAGTAGATGTGGCCCTTTGTTGTGGCGAAATTAGAGCTTGCCCACGACCTCGGCCTCTGCCTGCACCACCATCACGTCCACTTCCTTGTTCGTTGCCAACGCCCTTGCGCATTTTGCAATGCTGTGCTGACGTGTATTCACTAGACTTGTGCGTTATATCCAAGTTTGTGCAAAACGCACACAAGTGCACCTGTACGCTGCCACCGACAGGCACACACGTGCGGTTTTTAAATGCAAGCACGGACGCACTAAGAACCCAACAGGTTTTTAGGAGCGACAATTACTGAGAAGTCTGACACTATCAGACACTGCTGACTGACGTGTATTATACACTAGACTTGTGCATTATATAATAGTTTGTGCAAAACGTGCACCTGTACGCTGCCACCGACAGGCACACACGTGCGGTTTTTAAATGCAAGCACGGACGCACTAAGAACCTAACAGGTTTTTAGGAGCGACAATTACTGAGAAGTCTGACACTATCAGGACTGTTTTAGACTGTGTACACCAGCCCCAGATATGATGAAGGCTGGTATACGGTCACCACTAGGAATGGCTATATACCCTGCCTGCCTGTATACTGCTACAATAGTCCTGACAAGGACTCTTCTGGTCACTAGCCTGTATTCCGACCTGGCCATACCCTGCCTGTATACAGCAACAATAGTCCTGAGAAGGACTCTGCTACTGTACTCCGACCTGGCTATACCCTGCCTGCCTGTATACAACTATAATAGTCCTGAGAAGGACTTCTGGTCACTCTGTTTGCAGGCCTGCTACGGAAATAACTATAAAGGGCCGCAAACCTTTCCCTAAAGCAGCAACACTCTCCCTGCACTGACTGTCTGGATGGCTGTGTGCAGAGCACAGCGCGCCCGCCGGTATAAAGGCCCGGTCACGCTGTGCAGGCCGGCCAATCACTGCAATTCCACAACTAACAGGGCTGTGGCATTGCAGTGGTCTGCCAGCCAATCCCTGCATGAGGGCTGGCTCTCAAAAGAGCGCCAACATGCAGGGATGAAGACCACGAGTACAGCACGAGTATCGCGAGATTACTCGGTCCCCGCCGAGTAGCCCGAGTACAGTGATACTCGTGCGAGTACCGAGTACTAACAAGCATACTCGCTCATCACTAATTTTAACCCCTTCCTGTAAGTAGTATAGTTTTACAATTAGCACATAGTAATTTTGGACAACATCTTTTAATGTCCCTCATCCTGTTTTCCTTCTTGAAGTAATGTTCCCATCCTGGTCCCCATCTGTAGTAATGTGCCCATACTTGTCCCCTTTTATAAATGTGCCCCATCCTTATCCCCATCCTTATCCCCATGCTGTAGTAATGTGTGCTACCTTGTCCCCTAGCAACAGTGTCGGTCTGGCGTGCCGGGATAGTGGGGAAACCCCCGGTAGGCCCCGTCTTTGTTTTCAAACTAAGTTATCCCCGTCAGCCTGCAGGGGGCCCCCCGCCAGGTGTATTAAAATGACCTGCGGCTGCAGCTCCTTACACTGTTGGGCCGCCACCGCAGGACTGTATGTGGCAATCAGATCACCATAGTTCAAGCAGCTACGGGAAGGGGGGGCAGTCCTGATGCCCGTCATGAACCAGGCGCCTCAGAGGAAGCTACAAAATTGTGGCAAGACCGGAGTCGGCTTTACCTTCATCAAGGCAAGTTATGCAGGAGCTTGACCAACTCCAAGACCCATGAGCGAATCTGCCAGATCGTGATACCCCGGGCATATGTCCCGGTAGTGCTGGAGGTGCTTGAGAAGGCAGGATGGCACCAGTCAGCAAGCGCCACTTTAGACGATTGTCACCAAGCAGCCCCTGGAGATTGTGGCTCTGGACCATGTTAAATTGACTCCTCCCCAGCAGGAGCGGGTACACGTATGCACTCACGATGGTCAACCATTACTCCCGGTTCTTGGTAGTGGTACCCGTTAAGGAATTTACTGCCACCACCGCAGCAAAGGCGTTCCAAGCACAGTTCTGCAGGCTGCATGGGTACCCCGATCGGGTCCTTACAGATCAAGGCCCTGCATTTGAGGCCGAAATGTTCCAGGAGTTCTGCAGTCTGTATGTGTGCAAAAAGATACGCACTACACCCTATCATGCGCAGATGAATGGGATGTGTGAGAAGATGAATCACTTAGTGATCAATCTGCTGGAAACTCTTCCTCTTGAGGAGCGGAACCAGTGGCCTGAAAAACTACCAGACCTGGTGGACATCTATAACAACATCCCAGTGGGATCTACCAAGTGTACCCCAGCTTACCTGATGAGGGCTAGACCTGGAAGACTCCCTGTGGACTTGGAGATGGAGGTCGAACTGCCTGAAACCTACGCGTCTGGAGTGGATTGGGACTCGCGTTGCCAGATCCAGTATAAACAGATTCAGAAGTGCGTTGAGGAGAGTTTGAATCAAACCCGGGAACGGCAAGAGAGAAATTTCAACAAACAAGCAAAAACAACCCCCTTTGCTCCCCGGCGAGATTGTACTAAAAAGGAAGAGAAAGCAGCACAAATTAGATGATCAGTGGGAAAAGGAGCCATATGTGATACAGCCCTCCAACTTTGATAACCAGAAGACCTGCCTAATTAGCAAGGATCAAGAAAGCACCACGGCTACGGTATCCCGAGACCATCTAAAGAAGTGCCCAGAACCTTAAGGGTGGAAGATGAACCTCAGCCTCAAGTGGTGGAAGGGAAGAAGAGAATAATCCGTACCATTCTAGGTGAAGATTGGCCTATGCAGAATGGAGCAGTAATAGTCCCTGTGTTAACATTCCCACAACCCGTGGAAGAACCAGAACAGGAAAGGCTTACTGACACTGCATCCACCTTAGCACCTAGAGTAGCACCTGTACCCTTGCCACACACACATAGGGTCCTACCAGCTACACCTAATACTGAGGGCGAGGAACCTGTAGAGAGTGTTGCCATGCCACCAGAGGGGGATGAGGGGCTAGAGTTGAGGAGGTCAACTCGGTTTAACTTTGGTAAGCCCCCGCGGAGGTATCGGGAAGAATGCTAGAAGTACCAGTAATGATTAGAGTATAACTGCATTGTTAGGTATCTGTGCCTTCGTTTGTTATTTTTCTAAGTTTATTATTTTTCATGTAGAAAATGTTAGAAGATAAGCACTTAATTAACAGGGTCTGAATGAAAGAATGAAAATTACCAGATTTACGAGAAGATTTGTTGTAATGTGTACCCCGGTACATGGACTTCGTTAATTTTAGATCGTAAAAATGGACCATGGACACAGGACATGTTGTGACCAACACGAACTTGTGTTTTGTAAATAGTTGCACCTCCTGTGCCCCCCAGAGTCGTCTATCACAACACCCGGGACCTTAACCTGGTTAGTGACCCACCATAGGTTTGCAGGGGGTCAGGTTGTTTGGGTGGCAGGTTAATGGGATCCGGGACATTGGGACTGGACTGTCGTGGGAAGAGGCTGCAATAGAGCAGGTTGAGTTTCCGCTACTACTGAAACCGGTGGTGTTCCACCGTTGGAAAGATGAACTCATACAGTGTTTAGCAACATTTAAATAACCAGCCTCCCTAATGAGGGATGTATTTGTAAATAAAATGTTTTCTTTTCTATTTCCCAGTTAAATAAATAATAAACCTCTGATGTCCTGTAGCTCGGGGACGAGCTACGTTTAACCAAGGGGAATGTGATGCCCTGGCCTATCAGGTCGTCACAAGGTATTGTGCAATCTGCCCTTCTGTGCAATATCCACCTCCTCCTTGGTTATGGGTCCCTAACTAATGGTGTTGCCAAAACCAGCTAATCAAATCCTAGGAACACTCTGCACCACACCCACCAGACACACCAGTAGACGGCCTGAGTGGAATAGGGTCGCCCACTTGGGCGTTGGTTAAAGGGAGGTCAGGAGTGTCAGGAGCAGTGTAGTGTTGGAGGTGAAAGAGAGAGGAGGTCAGGAGCTTGGCTCCTTGGAAGTACTAGGTAGCAGACGTTGACCTGGGCCTAGTAGGACCTGGAATCCCAGTCGCAGAGGATCGTGACAAGGGGCACGGCATTGTCATGGAGGACAGGCGGCGGCCTTGTACCATCACCGGGCAGGGGCCAGGGCACGACGGGGTACGTGGACCCTAAGTCAGGGAGTAGCTCCAAGCAACCTGATAATTCACCTGACAAGAACGGAGCCTTCAAGATCCGCTCTCCACCCGCTCCAAAATCGGGGTACTAGCGCAACGAGGGCGATAGGACTTTCCACACATACGGGTCCAGGAAATCCCAAGCGTGAACCCTGAGAGCAAGCTCCCTCAGTTAGCCACACTGGGGAGCGGGACCCAAATAGTTTCAGGCTATAGTGACCAACAAGAAGAGAATAAAGTGCCATGGGGAAAGGTCACAGATCAACAGGCAACACCAGCAGAAACGGGACCCAAACGTGCTCCCTCTCAGCGGCAGCGGTGTCCAGAACTTTGGTTTATAGAAGTTGTCGGTGTCAGCGTTATTGGACTGAGTGAGTACGCAAGTGACCCCTAGCTCCCCAACGGCACACCCCTAGCATCATCACCGAGTCCCAGGGCATTCCCCCTAATCGTGGAGGGGTTAAATACCTGGCTGCCCACTTCATCGCCACCGGGTACTCCCAGCCGCAGCGGTGGTACTCCACCTTACCACACACCACGGGTGGCGTCACGAACTCTCAATATACCACCCACCTGTAAATCCCCCCTTCATTCGAGTGACTGCGAGACCCCCTCTGGTCCAGACGCCCCTCGAGCCACCGTGGATCCGGATCCGAGCAGCTCGGCTGCTGACTTGGGGGTGGTACACATACTGATAGGGAACCTAGATTGTGAGCCCCAATGGGGACAGTATTGTCATTGTATGTAAAGCGATGTGGAATTAACGGCACTATATAAATTAATAAATATTATTATTATTATTTCCCTTGTCTAGATTTTAAAATATATATTTTTCAGTTTTCACAAGCCACCCAGGAAGAAGAAGAGAAAGGCAGCTTTGTCTTTTTCAATGGCTAGCTGGATTAAACAAGCTGTTGGTCTGTCCTATTCCTTTTGATCAAATCTTTACCCTTAGAAATCTGGACCCATTCTTCACATTCTGTTTTCTACTTGGCTAGAAAGAGTCAGCTTCTCCATTGATCAAAACTGTAAGTTGGCCATCTGTACTTTTCCTGATACGTCCTTACACAGTGTACTACAGACATCAATTTCTTTCCCATGCTTTGGTAGAAAGCTATTACAGACAGTCAGCTCTCTCTAAATTTCTAGTTTAGTGTTCAGAGGTGCTGTCATAGGTCAATGGGGAAAATATGAGATTATACTTGAAATACCCAAAAAGTAACATTAACCGCACAGAAGATCTAAAACACATTTATTTCAGGTAGGGATAAACTTTACCCATGCTGAACACTTTATCAAGCAATCAAACATAATTGAAAAAAGGTTTTTGGTAAGGGTTTCCTGTAAGATCTCATTTGTTTTACATTTAATAGAACCCATGGCTCACCCAGGATAAATGTCTGGAGAATAATATCTAGAGATGTAAAAAAGAGAATTTTAATTATAATTATTTGAAATATAATTTTATCACAACATTTAACAAAGGTAATTTAGAAATTAGGAAGATTTTGAATAAGTGCTGGTATATTTTAGGAAAAGATCCCCTTTTTAAAGACCTCATGCCAGTGGTATTGGGATCACGTTTTGAAGGGGAATTGCCCTAAAAAAATTATAGCACCAGGTAAATTATGTGATGAAGCTCTAATTTCAGCAAATGAGTTATTGAGGAATATAATAGATCTTTATAAATATAGTTTAAAGTGTTGTTGTTGAATAGAAATGAGGGGACTGGAACTCTAAGATTGAATGTTTGTACCAAACACAGACTTTTAAAAAAAAAAAATAATAAATAAGTGTTCGAGTTCGGGTGCTTTGTGTATGCTAATCACTCGAGCGAGCATCGCTGTGCTTAAGGACATTCGGTGCTTGGCCCAATGCGAGATGTATGCAGTGTTTAGATGGCTCGCACTGAGGGTAACAAGAGCGTTATTGAGAAAACTTCGATCTGTTTACGGTTGACTATGTGGGCGGAGATCTGAACTGTCCAATCAGAGATTCCAATGAAGCTCAGGTCAAGTCCAGGTCCAGAACTGAACTTTATCTAAAATCCAGCTGAACTCACAGAACCTGAACTTCCAGGGTTCCGTTCATCTCTACTGTTGTGCAAAAATTAATTACAATTCAAAATTCTTAACTTCGTACAGCACAGAGGGAAACCATTGCAATAAAACATAAATTATTATGTAACTTTATTTTTGCCATCTATACAGTGTGTCCACCCATATCCTGTCCACCGCCATTAACTTGAGAACGGCGGCAGCTATAGGCATAAAAGTGGTGTCTAGGTATAGTAAAGTAGCCATGCGCTATGCAAGAAACCACCTATAGCGCCACCTGGTGGAAAACAACGGAGTTAGCATTTTTATCTCGAAAACGGAACAAGATAGAGAAAAAAAGTGAATTAAAAAATCGTAGGGCATTATCAATTCAATACGAATCGACACCTTGCATACAGAAATGCTATGATATGAAACCCATGACCCCCCCCCCAACACATTGAATGCTGGTCACGCATATGGCGCTCATTTAACTTTGATGCTCCAAGTGGCCACCATCAGCTGCAATGCACATCTCGACAGCATACTGTATCTTGCTGCACGTTGTGCAATATGGTAGATGACACGTTTGCACAAGCATCTGTGATACGTCGTCGTAGATCCTGCAATGTTGGTGGAGGGGTCACATACACCTGCTGTTTGATGTGATCTCACAGAAAGAAGTCCAATGGGGTCAGGTCAGGTGAACGTGGAGGCCACTCCACGCAGCCACCATACCCAATGACTTGTAGGAAGGTCTCCATGAGGTATCGCTTCACGTCCACAGCCTTGTTAGTTGTACACATTCTAATCATAGCATATCTGTATGCAAGGTGTCGATTCGTATTGAATTGATGATGCCCTACAATTTTTTAATTCACTTTTTTTCTCTATCTCATTCCGTTTTCGAGATAAAAATGCTAACTCCATTGTTTTCCACCAGGTGGCGCTATAGGAGGTTTCATTGTGTAGCGCATGGCTAGTTTACTATACTTAGACACCACTTCTATTCCCATAGCTCCTGCCGTTCTCAAGTTAATGGCGGTGGCCAGAATATGGGTGGACACACTGTATAGTAAACTGTGAATGTAGTCTGCAATTTCTGGGTTGATCGAAACAGACTTTATGATGATGACTATGACGATAGTCATTGGCATAAATCAAAAAATTACTTCTTACAACAAAATTTTTTTTGAACAATTATCCGTTACACATGGGGTCAGGTTTGAATGCATTCCTGTTACACCACTAGAATAGATTCCTGGTGAAACCCCACAGAGGAAAAGTACCCTTAATAAAAGGAGAATTCTATTGAATTTATAGATTGCAAAGTCTGTGTTCTAATGGGTTAAATGATGTTACTGAATCAGTGTAGTGAGGTCTAAATATTTGCTTTGTCCATCTTGGTCATAATGCTGCCTTCTTTGAAAACTAGGTGGAGATGTCCGCAATAAAGTAATTAGCTGAGGTTTCCTCATTACGCTATTAAATGGATAATGCTTTCAATAGTCTCCTGAGCCAAATGGACTTCCATAATTGCTTAATCTTTCTGTAGGATAGGGGTTAATCTTTTGTGATTATTTGTAAGAGCCTTCATTTTTTCAAAATATTTAAAGGGGTTGTCCGGTCTAAATCGACAAGTCTGCAGTCACTCTATGTGACTGCAGACTTATGAATTCTCACATCGTGTACACTGTGCACTGTGAGAATTCTACGGTGTCAACGGCAGTCATGTAACCACAAGTATGCAACACGGATACTCCCGGTCAGATTCCCACTAAACTGTTTCCGACCTCACGCAATACATTTGCAGTGAGTGTGCCGGAAACAGTCTAGTCAGATGCTGGCCAGTAGTATGAATATCATACAGTTAGGTCCAGAAATATTTGGACAGTGACACAAGTTTTGTTATTTTAGCTGTTTACAAAAACATGTTCAGATATACAATTATATATATAATATGGGCTGAAAGTGCACACTCCCAGCTGCAATATGAGAGTTTTCACATCCAAATCGGAGAAAGGGTTTAGGAATCATAGCTCTGTAATGCATAGCCTCCTCTTTTTAAAGGGACCAAAAGTAATTGGACAAGGGACTCTAAGGGCTGCAATTAACTCTGAAGGCGTCTCCCTCATTAACCTGTAATCAATGAAGTAGTTAAAAGGTCTGGGGTTGATTACAGGTGTGTGGTTTTGCATTTGGAAGCTGTTGCTGTGACCAGACAACATGCGGTCTAAGGAACTCTCAATTGAGGTGAAGCAGAACATCCTGAGGCTGAAAAAAAAGAAAAAATCCATCAGAGAGATAGCAGACATGCTTGGCGTAGCAAAATCAACAGTCGGGTACATTCTGAGAAAAAAGGAATTGACTGGTGAGCTTGGGAACTCAAAAAGGCCTGGGCGTCCACGGATGACAACAGTGGTGGATGATCGCCGCATACTTTCTTTGGTGAAGAAGAACCCATTCACAACATCAACTGAAGTCCAGAACACTCTCAGTGAAGTAGGTGTATCTGTCTCTAAGTCAACAGTAAAGAGAAGACTCCATGAAAGTAAATACAAAGGATTCACATCTAGATGCAAACCATTCATCAATTCCAAAAATAGACAGGCCAGAGTTAAATTTGCTGAAAAACACCTCATGAAGCCAGCTCAGTTCTGGAAAAGTATTCTGTGGACAGATGAGACAAAGATCAACCTGTACCAGAATGATGGGAAGAAAAAAGTTTGGAGAAGAAAGGGAAAGGCACATGATCCAAGGCACACCACATCCTCTGTAAAACATGGTGGAGGCAACGTGATGGCATGGGCATGCATGGCTTTCAATGGCACTGGGTCACTTGTGTTTATTGATGACATAACAGCAGACAAGAGTAGCCGGATGAATTCTGAAGTGTACCGGGATATACTTTCAGCCCAGATTCAGCCAAATGCCGCAAAGTTGATCGGACGGCGCTTCATAGTACAGATGGACAATGACCCCAAGCATACAGCCAAAGCTACCCAGGAGTTCATGAGTGCAAAAAAGTGGAACATTCTGCAATGGCCAAGTCAATCACCAGATCTTAACCCAATTGAGCATGCATTTCACTTGCTCAAATCCAGACTTAAGACGGAAAGACCCACAAACAAGCAAGACCTGAAGGCTGCGGCTGTAAAGGCCTGGCAAAGCATTAAGAAGGAGGAAACCCAGCGTTTGGTGATGTCCATGGGCTCCAGACATAAGGCAGTGATTGCCTCCAAAGGATTCACAACAAAATATTGAAAATAAAAATATTTTGTTTGGGTTTGGTTTATTTGTCCAATTACTTTTGACCTCCTAAAATGTGGAGTGTTTGTAAAGAAATGTGTACAATTCCTACAATTTCTATCAGATATTTTTGTTCAAACCTTCAAATTAAACGTTACAATCTGCACTTGAATTCTGTTGTAGAGGTTTCATTTCAAATCCAATGTGGTGGCATGCAGAACCCAACTCGCGAAAATTGTGTCACTGTCCAAATATTTCTGGACCTAACTGTATATCTGCGGTCACACTGTTCCCTGCGCTGACACCAGAAGAATCCTCACATTGCGCAGTGTGCAAAACGGGAGGTTTCACAAGTCTGCAGTCACATAGAGTGACTGCAGACTTGCTGTTTTAGATTGGACTAATGAATTTTTGTTTATTCATACTCTTTGATATCTCTTATGTCAGTAAATTTATTTTGCAAACGATTATTAGCATTAGCATTATAGATATACTGTATATATATACAGTATATATACAGTGGGTACGAAAAGTATTCAGACCCCTTCACATTTTTCACTCTGTTTTATTGCAGATACTTGGTAAATTCAAAAAAGTTTATTTTTTTCTCATTACTGTACACTCTATCCTATCTTGACAGGAAAGAAAGAGAAATGTGGAGATTTTTGCAAATTTTTTAAACAAGACAAACTGAAATATCACATGGTCATAAGTATTCAGACTCTTTGCTCAGACACTCATATTTAAGTTACATGCTGTCCATTTCCTTGTGATCCTCCTTGAGATGGTTCTACTCCTTCAATGGAGTCCAGCTTTGTTTAATTAAACTGATACGACTTGATTTGGAAAGGCACAGTGCATGTCACACGATATGAGAATCATGAGGTCAAAGGAACTGCCCTAGAAGCTCAGGGACAGAATTGTGGCAAGGCACAGATCTGGCCAAAGTTACAAAAGAATTTCTGCAGTACTCAAGGTCCCTAAGAGCACAGTGGCCTCCATAATCCTTAAATGAAAGAAGTTTGGGACCACCAGAACTCTTCCTTGATCTTGACGTACGCCTACACTCCCTGAAGAAATCTTATTGAAACGTACATTGTGTTGAAGGGACGATACAGCATTTCACTGCAGGTAAAATTATTTATCAAGCACAGGAGCACTTTATTTGCGCACTTTATGAATTTATGGATTACCGCCTTAATACTCATTAGGATAATTGAATCCATTACTATAGCTCTTGCACTTGGGAGTTTAGATCCATTAACAGTGCCTAGAAGCATTACCATGTTAAATTGATCAAAACAGACTTTCTTTTATTTGTGCATGCTGTATGTATAGGATAGGTTAATTGACCATATACATCTTTTAGCAAGAACATTTTTTATAGTAATTTTTTCACTTATTTACAGTCATATGAAAAAGTTTGGGCACCCCTAATGTTAACCTTTTTTCTTTATAACAATTTGGGGTTTTGCAACAGCTATTTCAGTTTCATATAGCTAATAACTGATGGACTGAGTAATATTTCTGGATTGAAATGAGGTTTATTGTACTAACAGAAAATGTGCAATCAGCATTTAAACTAAATTTGACCGGTGCAAAAGTATGGGCTCCTCAACATAAAAGTGACATTAATATTTTGTAGATCCTCCTTTTGTAAAAATAACAGCCTCTAGTCGCTTCCTGTAGCTTTTAATGAGTTCCTGGATACTGGATAAAGGTATATTTGGCCATTCCTGTTTACAAAACAATTCCAGTTCAGTTACGGTTGATGGTCGCCGAGCATGGACAGCACGCTTCAAATCATCCCACAGATTTTCAATGATATTCAGGTCTGGGGACTGGGATGGCCATTCCAGAACATTGTAATTGTTCCTCTGCATGAATGCCTGAGTAGATTTGGGGCGGAGATTTGGATCATTGTCTTGCTGAAATATCCATCCCCTGCGTAACTTCAACTTCGTAACTGATTCTTGCACATTATTGTCAAGAGTCTGCTGATACTGAGTTGAATCCATGCGACCCTCAACTGTAACAAGATTCCCGGTGCCGGCATTGGCCACACAGCCCCAAAACATGATGGAACCTCCACCAAATTTTACTGTGGGTAGCAAGTGCTTTTCTTGGAATGCCGTGTTTTTTTGCCTCCATGCATAACGCCTTTTTGTATTACCAAACAACTCAATCTTTGTTTCATCAGTCCACAGGACCTTCTTCCAAAATGTAACTGGCTTGTCCAAATGTGCTTTTGCATACCTCAGGCGACTCTGTTTGTGGCGTGCTTGCAGAAACGGCTTCTTTCGCATCACTCTCCCATACAGCTTCTCCTTGTGCAACGTGCGCTGTATTGTTGACCGATGCACATTGACACCATCTGCAGCAAGATGATGCTGCATGTCTTTGGAGGTGGTCTGTGGATTGTCCTTGACTGTTCTCACCATTCTTCTTCTCTGCCTTTCTGATATTTTTCTTGGCCTGCCACTTCTGGGCTTAACAAGAACTGTACCTGTGTTCTTCCATTTCCTTACTATGTTCCTCACAGTGGAAACTGACAGTTTAAATCTCTGAGACAACTTTTTGTATATTTCCCCTGAACAACTATGTTGAATAATCTTTGTTTTCAGATCATTTGAGAGTTGTTTTGAGGAGCCCATGATGCCACTCTTCATAGGAGATTCAAATAGGAGAACAACTTGCAAGTGGCCACCTTAAATACCTTTTCTCATGATTGGATACACCTGCCTATGAAGTTCAAAGCTCAATGAGGTTACAAAACCAATTTAGTGCTTTAGTAAGTCAGTAAAAAGTAGATAGTAGTGTTCAAATCAAGAAATTGATAAGGGTGCCCATACTTTTGCACCGGTCAAATTTTGTTTAAATGCGGATTGCACATTTTCTGTTAGTACAATAAACCTCATTTCAATCCAGAAATATTACTCAGTCCATCAGTATTATATTTATTAATAAAGTTAATATATATATACTAGAAGGTGGCCCGATTCTACGCATCGGGTATTCTAGAATTTACGTATTGTGTAGTTAATGTATGATTTTTGTTTTATATATATATATATATATATATATATATATATATAGATGTTGTTGTGTGTAGTTACCAAGTGTTTGTGTAGGGGCTGTACATGTTCTGGGTGTTGTCTGGGTGTGGCGGGGGGTGAGAGCGGTGTTTGTGTGTTGCGTTGTGTGTCGTTATTTGTGGAGCGCTGTGTGTCTGTATCGTGTATGTGTGTTGCGCGGTTTGTGTGGGTGTGGGGTGTGTGTTTTGGGGGGGAGGTATGTTTTGTGCAATGTGTGTGTTGTGCGGTATGTGCGTATATTTGTGTGTGCCGCGGTGTTTGTGTGTTGGGTGTTGTGTGTGTGCGGCGCTGTGTGTGGGTGTCTGTGTAGGGCAATGTTTGTGGTTCCCAGTGTGTGTGTGGTGTGTTGTGCAGTGCGTGTGTGGCAGTGTGTGTGTGTGTGTTTTGGGGGGAGGTGTGCACCCCCCATCGTGCTCCATCCTCCCTGCTGCACACCCCCCATCGTGCTCCATCCCCACTCCCCATTGTGCTCCATCCCCCATGCTGCGTACTCCCCATCGTGCTCCATCTCCCAATACCATGGGGTTTTTTTACTGCACTCCTGATGAAGAAAAACTGATTACTAATGAGTATTATTTCTACTATTCTGCTTTCTTCGGGTTCTAAATGGTCACTTAGTGCTTTTATAGAACAACAGAATTAAAATACCTATTGTGATAAACTTAATACTATAAATTATTAAAATGACAGCCCCCCATTGCAAAGTCAAAATAAAGCACAACATTCATCCGTTAACACATAAAGGGGTTGACCATAAGCATCATGTATCACCTACCACATCAGACGTGATAAATGTATAATCTCTCATCTCCCACCACTGGGGCACACATCGACCTTGTGTATGAATCTAGAGTCCTCCATTTAAATGTAACAATGGTCACAAATTCTCACCTATAGCTGAGTGTTGTACATGGTGCACATATGCATTGGCTCTGGGACATTAGGCTATGATGGTCTCTAAGGCGGTGAATAAAAATTGAGGCAAAGGTGATGTTTTGCATCTATTTATTTAATATTTCAGAACTAGTAAAGTTGGTGGGCTTTCTTCAGAAACGTGTCCCACTATCTCAAACATGTAAGTTCAATTTATCTTCATGAATACAGATTTTTGAAAATTAAAAAAAAAAAATCTAAATATTAAACCTTAATGAAATGCATCACATCATCTAATAAAATACATGTCATCTCTATTATAAAATAAAGCCACACATTCTATATTTCATTAATACATTATATGTTAAAGAAAATAATATAGTTTTGTTAGGTTAAAAATAACAAAATGAGCTGTAATTAACAGTCCTCTGCTACCTCCAGTCAATGTAGTTGGCATGAGACCAAAATCATGTGGTAGCCACCAGGAGGGGGGGAGGGGAGGGGTGAACAGCACATTTTGTTGTTATTACTAGGAGGATATCTGTAAAAACAAATTAACATAAGAAACATCTTTAACAATTGATTTAACCAACATTTCAAATTATATGTGGCTGTTCATAAGCTTCCTGACATAGTCCTCCTAATCATTAAAAATAGGGTAATTTGGTTTTTGTTCTTCTATTTTCCTATAAAGGTAGTCACAACTTGATGTGTCTATAGAATCAGCACTGAAAAGATTGTGAGACGGTAGAAAGAAGTTTGGTAATTTATAACTCATAAGACACTCCTGGAAGAAATTAACATATCTGTTAAAGCAGGATTCCAAATCTTCTAATTTCCAGTCATCATCTTTTGGATGGTTTGCACAGTGATGCAGTAGTGCAGTTTTGGCATGGTAAGAACAGAATTGATCCATTTTCTTTTGCTTTCCATCTTCTTTAAAGAGCTCCAGTAGGTACTTCATCAGTTTTAGACACTGTTTTCTGAGAACCAACAAAATATAATTATTAAAAACGTCTATACTCACTTGTCAGATACAGAAGCATCCCAAAGGCTCCAAGAAAGGCAACACTTAGACAGGCTTATTGTCTCAATGGTTCGTAGAGTAAGGTGGGCTTTGCACATTGCGACATCGCAAGCCGATGCTGCGATGTCGCACGAGATAGTCCCCGCCCCCGTCGCAGGTAAGATATCTTGTGATAGCTGGCGTAGCGAAAATTATCGCTACGCCAGCTTCACATGCACTCACCTGCCCTGCGACCGTCGCTCTGGCCGGCGACCCGCCTCCTTCCTAAGGGGGCGGGTCGTGCGGCATCATAGCGACGTCACACAGCAGGCGGCCAATAGCGGCGGAGGGGCGGAGATGAGCAGGATGTAAACATCCCGCCCACCTCCTTCCTCTGTATAGCCGCCGGCGGCAGGTAAGGAGATGTTCCTCGCTCCTGCAGCTTCACACACAGCGATGTGTGCTGCTGCAGGAACGAGGAACAACATCGTACCTGTCGCGGCACCGGCATTATGGAAATGTCGGAGCCTGCACCGATGATACGATAACGACGCTTTTGCGCTCATTCATCGTATTATCCAGGATTTACACACTATGACATCGCAAGTGACGCCGGATGTGCGTCACTTTTGATTTGACCCCACCGACATCGCGCCTGCGATGTCGTAGTGTGCAAAGCCGCCCTAAGTGTAGTACAGAAAAATTGCACAAGGTCCAAGTTTAATACTTGGAATATGAACTGGTGCAATACACCAGTCTATATGTAACTTATGGCTAAAAGAAATTAAAATAAGGATTCAGAAGGATCTTCTCAGAGGTGTACAGTAATTCTAATAATGTCCATATTGTGGGAATACAATTTATTCTTCAGCTCCTTAACATTAGTGATAATTTAAGTCTTGATGGCCAAAAAGTATTTATGGATTATACCCGAACAACATCAAGTACGCCTTTATAGAGCAAGTGTTAAGGAGCCTTATTCCGCAGCAATATATGTATGGATAAGTGGAATAAAACATCCACTGGTGTTTAGTTATGGTACAACAGATGCTTGACTGTGTAATAACATCACAGCTACTCCTCTAATAAACTGGGATCAGAGAAACCTCCAAACCTAGTCATTTAACTACTCTAATGATGTGCTTAAAAGCTACCACAGCACCTGCACTGACAAGTAAAATGGTAAAAATGTTTGGAACTTTTGACTTTCAGGCTCCATATCTCACCATCTACTACAGCTTGGAATGTGAGACTACATTCCTTTTATAGGCAATCATTTTGGCTATCTCATACATAAATTTGACTTGCAACTTTTTAGTATATGATTAGTTATGCAGATTCTTGTCATATCACTGCATTGTTGTCTTTTTCTTATGCCGGCGTCACAGGGTACGATATATCGGGCGATATGTCGTCGGGGGTCACGTCGTTAGTGACGCACATCCGGCATCGTTAGATATATCATACCGTGTGACACCTCTGAACGACTGTGCACGAGCAAAAATACTCACCTTATCGTTGCTCGTTGACACATCGTTCATTTCCAGAATATCGTCCCACCTTCTCTGCGCCGGTTGTTCATCGTTCCCGAGGCAGCACACATCGCTCCGTGTGACACCACGGGAATGATGAACACAGCTTACCTGCATCCCTCCGGCAATGCGGAAGGAAGGAGGTGGGCAGGATGTTTACGTCCCGCTCATCTCTGCTCCTCCACTTTTATTGGCCGGCCGCTGTGTGACGTCTCTGTGACGCCAAACGTCCCTCCCCCTTCAGGAAGAAGATGTTCGCCGCCCACAGCGACGTTGTCCGGCAGGTAAGTGCGTGTGATGGGGGTTAACGACTTTGTGCGCCACGGACAACTAATTGCCCATGACGCACAAACGACGGGGGCGGGTACGATCGATCATGCGATCGCACGATAGATCGTCCCGTGTGATGCCGGCCTTAGAGTATACTACAAATTACTGCCTGTGCTCAAATTCCCTAATAGCTCAGTATGTTATTAGGTTGATTTCATGGTCATTGGTTCGAATTGAAGTGCTGGCTTGAAGATTTCCAAGGAAATGAGAAATGGCATCATTCAGCTCATCTATAGCTGTTTCTCGCCCAAGAAAATTGCCAAACTGCAATTGTGAGTGTCATGACAGTTGGAAGAATGTAAAATTAAGTCAGTCCATCCATTAAAAAGAAAAGCAGTAGACATCAAGGCAAAATGTTGGAGTCAACAAGTTGGATCCTCACAAGATCTATCAGTTCTGGCGTGACAAAATAATGAGATAACAGATATCCATGGAAACATTGTGCGACGCAGGTTGCACAAGTCTGGAATGGTGGCCCAAAAAGGTGAAAAAGCCTTGACCTCAATATCGTCATAAGACACATTGGCTTGAGTTTTCAAAAATGTGCAAAAAAGTGGACATTACGAGATTGGACACAGGTGATTTGGAGTGATGAGACAAAAGCCAATAGACTAGGCTTTGAGTAGTGCAAATGAGTCTGGAAGAATCAAGGGAAAAAAAAGAGGCTAACATCGAGAAATTGAAGGAAATGTCAAGTTTGGTGGAGGAAGCCTGATGATATGGGGTTGTTTCCCAGCCAAAAGTATTGAATACTTAACCAGGATTGATGATGGTCTCAATGCTGAGCTATATGTGACTGTCCTACAAGACAAGTTACTTTGTACACTTGAGGGGTTATAGGTATGTACAGAACAACATAGAGTTCTAGCAAAACAACGACCCCAAGCATATGTTTAGATTTGAAAGGAAAGGGTTCAATGACAATGAAGTAGAGGTGTGGTTTAGCCCTCACAGTCCCCAGACCTCAACCCAATTGAACACTTGTGAGTAGAGTTGAAGAAAAAGCTATATACATACCCAAGTGAGTCGACTATTATGCTCCAACACTGGGAATGTGTAGAAAAGACATGGGATCAGATTTACGTAGGTACATGCTTCTATCTGATCAAGAGCATGCCCAGAAGATTTAAGGCAATGGGAAAAGTAAAAGGTGTACTGAAAAAATCCTAACAAAATAATAAATATGAAAACTTTGATTTTTAGGAGCAAAAGTAGTAACAATGCAGTGACATGACAATAATCTGCGTAACTAATCATATGCTAAATTGTTGCAAGACAAATTTATGTATGAGATAGCCAAGATGATTGTCTCTAAAATGACGGTAGTCTCACATTCAAAGCTGTAGTGGATGGTGAGATATGGAGCCTGAAAATATAAAGTTGAAAATATTGTTATCCTTTTGCTTGTCAGAATAACAGGTTTATAGAAAAAAAGAGGGCTACTTTTGACTCTCGATCGGTACCCCTGGACAGGGGACTAATGAAAGCTGTTAGGCCTTGCCAGTTGCTGCACCTTATATGATACTGGTCAATTTTACACAATCAAGAATAGTTAACAGTAATATAAAAGCAAGTCAATCTACAGTGGAACAAAAATTTAATTAAATAAAGTTTTACTCCATAGAATTATCCCAATACTTTAAGTGCTAAAAAAGTTTTTGTTTATTCTATCTCACCAAAAGCAAAAATAAAAGTAATCAAAATGTTAATTGTGCCATAATATGGTCAAAGAAATAAAGAAATAAATATTTTGGATAGTGGAAAATTGCAACAGAAAAAATTAACTTTTTTAAAAAATATTTAGATATAGATTTGAAGATACTGTGCAAGAATTGTAAAATATTAAATAAAATCTATATCAGTTTAGTATGACTGTAATCACATGCAACCTGAGATTAAGAGAGGGCTTTTTTTTGTGGGGGGTGACTTTTATTTTTCATTTATGCCATTTTAGAAGTGATACCTTTTTAATTTGTATTTAGTTTTTAGGAGTTAAAAGCATTGCCAAGATTTGCTGTGTGGATTCAAAAGTCTGCAGTCAAAAAGCATGTGCACTGCACGCAGTCAAGATACTCCTATGTTGGCCGCGATAGCAGGCTGTCACATGACCACAAATGACATTTGCTTACTTCCGGACACATTCCAACTAGACGTGCACAGCTCGCTCAATTGAAGCGATTCTGACGGCAAACTTGGAAAACAAATTTATAATGAACAAAGAAAAAAAAACAATGGCAATTCTGGCATTACCATTTATATATGTAATATTGTTTATCGGGTGGCATATATAAGGCATCTGTTTTATAGTACCAGTGATTAGAATTGCATTGATGCCAATTTCATGCACTTATCTATGTTACTATATTACACCAATCAGTGGTAACCCGACAGGTACCAACTAGGCTTTACACTTGCAAAGAATACAGAGATGGCAGACCTGAAGGCCTCAATTAGACCATTGACTGCAATGGAAACCTATAGATGTCCAAATATCACATTACATGGGCGCTGATGGGGTGACAGGACCAGTTAAGCGGTGTTGAACCAATGAGGTGACACTTTCATTATTAAACATGACATCTAATGGATTAAACTTCCACCTGTTAGTATACAGTCAAAAGTTGCTAGCTGCAGTCATCAAAGTTATGACACTTTACTAATAAATATATAAATATAATCCCAAGCAGCCTCCAAGGACTAAAGAGTTGTAATAGTTAGGGATGAGCGAATGTATTCGCCACTATTCGGTATCCGACGGATAATGGGGTATTCAAGGTATTCTCTATCCGATGGCTATTATGGTATTCATTTTCATTTCTGGACTTCCTGGCACCTTTTTCCAGCCAATGAACACATCTGACGTTGCTTGCCCTCACAGTAACACCGCAGCCATCTTTGTTGTGGTGTTACTGTGATTGGCTTGGCCGCACAGCGTCATAGGGGCTATATAAGCCAGCGGCCATTATGGTCAGTCGGTCTCTCCCTCTCTCTTTCTTACTCACCGGTCACGGGCGTGGCGCTGCACGGCTGTCACACTGTGGCGGGTTCTCCAGCTTTTGAAAATGCGGCCGCACATTATTCCATCTTGTATTCCCTGCTTCCCCCGCCCACCGGTGCCTATGATTTGTTGTAATCAGACACGCCCCCATCTATCTATCCATTATCTATCCCTCTATCTATCCATCTATCTATCTATCCATCTATCCCTTTATCTATCTATCCATCCATCTATTACTCTATCTATCCATCTATCCATTTATCTATCTATCTATCTATCTATCTATCCATAATCTATCCCTCTATCTATCCATCTATCTATCCATTATCTATCCCTCTATCTATCCATCTATCTATCCATCTATCCCTCTATCTATCTATCCATCTATCCATTATCTATCTATCTATCAGATAGATAGATAGAGGGATAGATGGATGGATATATAGATAAAGGGATAGATGGATAGATAGAGGGATAGATAAAGGGATAGATAAAGGGATAGATAGAGGGATAGATAGATGGATAGATAGATGGATAGATAGATAATTGATAGAGGGATAGAGAGATGGATAGATAGAGGGATAGATAAAGGGATAGATAGATGGATAGATAGATAAAAAAGGATAGATGGATAGATAGATAGACAGGCAGACCGATGCATATCCCTGCATATTCTAAGCTGGCACTCTTTAGTGAGTTTCATGAGGCACTAAAGGGTGCCTAGCCTTGTATTTAGCTAAAAAAATAAATAATTAAAAAAAAGCGACATGGAGTCCCCCATTTTTGATTGCCAGCTACGGTAAAGCAGATGGCTGCAGCCTGGAGACAACAGCTGGCAGCTTTACCTTGGTTAGGGATCCAATTTGGAGGGCCCCCCGGCTCTTTTTTATAATTATTTATAAATAAATAAAAAAAATATATAAAAAAATTGATTTGCCAGCCAAGGTAAAGCGGACAGCTGTGGTCTGGTATTCTCAGGGTGGGAAGGTCCATAGTTATTGGCCCTTCCCAGGCTAAAAATAGCAGGCCGCAACCGCTTCAGAATCCATTATATGCGCCAATCCTGGCACTTCGCCCCAGCTCATCCGTTGTCCTGGTGCGGTGGCAAACGGGGTAATAAATGGGGTTGATTCCAGATGTGTAATGTCACCTGACATCAAGCCCAGCAGTTTGTGATGTCTTGGCATCTATCAGGTACCCGACATCACCAACTGTCAGTAATAAAAATGAAAAAAAAATAGACGACAAAAAAAAATAAAATATTTGAAAAAATACTCCCCAACCATTCCCTCTTTCACCAATTCATTGTAAAGAAAAAAAAAATCCCCTTTAATCCATTTTGGAAGTCCCACGACGACTCTGGACCTTCTAGAATATGGGGGGCACGCTCAGGGAACGTGTCCCCCATTTTCAAGGAGTGCAGACCCTCCATGTGAGGAGTGTGGGTGCGAAGAATCTGCAGCTACCCTCCCCGGATCACAGCAGGAGTGTGCGCAGCAGCCAGCACAGCTCACACTGAACACAGGAAGCTGAGCTGACAGCCGCGCTCTCGCATGCGCCTACTGTTTATTGTGAAGGAGAAGGGATGTGGTGGGATCAACGCTGCAAAAAGGTAGAAACACCGGGGGAACACCGAGAAACACCGGGGTGGTATGGGGAGTGACTTAGCTGGACTCGGGGAAGAGTTTTGTGTCGCATGTGTCATGGCACATGCGACAGAAATCAGAGGAAGAGGGTGAATGCGGGCGGCAAGCTGGTGTGCGTCCTGACATCTTGGATGATTTCGGAAGGGGCAGAAATGCAGTGAGGCACCTTCTACAGGCTGTGCCAATATTGTTTTTGCCTTTTCCCATCCATTTCAGCCTCTTCCTCAGTCACCACAGGTCACCGACGGGTCCAACATGAAATTATTCTGGTTTCCCATAGACTTGCATTGGGGGTCGAATATTCGTGAATACTCGAATAGCGGCGAAGCGAATAATAGGGTATTCGATCATCCCTAGTAATACTGTCTTGGTGCTGTACTACTGTATCCTTCAAGTTTCATTCAGAATTCACCTGAAAAAAATAGTACCATGTTCTACAAGATGATGTATTATAGAGGCATTTCTCCATAATGGAGTAATTTGTGGAGCACGCTACATCATATAGTGCTATACAGAGACATTGGGACATCAAATCTCAGTACAGGGTGGACCATTTATATGGATACACCTAAATAAAATTGGAATGGTTGGTGATATCAACTTCCTGTTTGTGGTCCATTAGTATATGGGAGGGGGGAAACTTTTCAAGATGGGTGGTGACCATGGCGGCCATTTTGAAGCCAGCCATTTTGTATCCAACTTTATTTTTTCCAATGGGAAGAGGGTCATGTAGCAAATCAAACTTATTGAGAATTTTACTAGAAAAACAATGGTGTAACTTTATTCGTTCATTAGTTATTTACAATTTTATGACCTCTTGTAACATGTGTTCAAAGTGCTGCCCATTGTGTTGGATTGTTAATGCAACCCTCTTCACACACTGATAGCAACACCGCAGAAGAAATGCTAGCACAGGCTTCCAGTATCCATTGTTTATGCACTGAAGATGGCACGTTCCCTGAGTTTTTACAACAAGATGGTGCACCACCACATTATGGGTGTCAGGTCCAAGCATTCCTACTAATGAGCCACAAACAGGAAGTTGATATCACCAACCATTCCCATTTTATTTAGGTGTATGTAAATGGCCCACCCTGTACAGCATCTGTGCACATATGTGAAGGTTATATCAGTACCAATATTGCAACTTACCTGCAGCACATTTCTCTTTTGCTCCCTCCAGTTTCACAACAGGTTTTTCCATTTCCATGATTGGATAATATATCCTTCTCAATGTTTGAAAATGAAATTCGCCATGTATCTGTGAAAATAAAAGTTTCCGGCTACTTCAATGGTATATATAAAGCTGAATATAAATGCAAATAACATAGACAATGCCTGAAAGATGATCACTAATTAAAAAATTAAAAAAACAAAAAACCCAACACATTATACTTCTTCAACATTTATATTTATTATCATAAAAGAGAGTTAAATATACAATACATTCCCTTTTAAAGGGGGACTCCACTTAGAAAGAGATCCCTACTTGATAAATGGGTTCCTTGACAATAAGTTGATCATAAAGCGTTCTCCTGCTGTAACCTCCAGAAACTAGCTTTAATCTGTAGTCAAACCTGATATTAAAGAGTTATTCCCAATGGGTAAATTTGCTAAGTGCATGTAATAACAATTAACTTTGCAATTCAGTTCATTATTAAAATGTTGCCCTATTCTCCCCAAGTCTTTCATTTTTAATTTTATTGTTTACTACTACTCTTTGCCAATAGGATTGACCACCATTGTAGTTTAGCAGTGCTGGCCGAATATGTGCAGTGCTTACAAGCTCTTTCACAGTGAGCTTGGAAGCACTGCTCCGAGTCTGGCCAGGATCACTGGACTGCAGTTGGGAGCATATTTTCATCCAGCAGCAAGAACTGCCAATCAATCAGTAGTGTCAGATCTCCCAACAATCACAAACTTGGCAGGCTGGAAAAAGATGGGATAATTAATTATTAATAATAATAATAATAATAATAATAATATTAGCATATTACCTGCATTTAGTGTTTTCTTTCCGCTCATTGTCTGTTTGGCCACCATGTAGAAGTTAGTTCTCTTATATTCCTGTTTTACTTTCATACCAAGCCAGTCATTAATGTTCAATCCATCATTAGTTTCTTCAGGCCATCTGTTAATCATTTTGAGGGCAAGGACAAGATCCACTGAAATGTCTTGAGGTTCATTTTTAATGACAATAGTAACTGCAGGGCTCCCAGGATATTTCCTCTGTAGAGTTACATGTTCCATTTCTATATTAATTATGATAATATGTGGTTAGAATTAAGATTCAGAACGATTGTTACAATTATATGTTTTGTACAAACTTGGAAGTCATTTGTTGTTATTAAATTTACATTGTTTTAAAGGGAATCTGTCACCAAGTTTTTTCTCCCTATCTGAGAGCAGCATAATGTAGAGACAGAGACCCTGATTCCAGCGATGGGTCACTTACTGAGCTGTTTGCTGTCATTTTGATAAAATTCCTGTATTCTCTGCTCATATCTAGCAGTTATACACAGCTTATAAATATGCTGGACTACCTGGCAGCACGCCAAGTAGTCCCCTAATTATATTCTACTGCTGATTAATCAGGGATTTTATCAAAAACAACACAAAGCAGTCCAGTAAGTGACACACTGCTGGAATCAGGATCTCTGCCCCTACATTAGGCCTCCTTCACACGTCCATGTCTCCGGTATGTGTTTGATCCGTTTCCTCACGTGCCGGAGACACAGGCACACGCAGACCCATTAAAATCAATGGATCTGCGCTAACGTGGGTGTTTTGCCATGGACCTGTGTGCGCCACACGCAGACTTGTCCGTTTTTCTATAAATTTGTAAAACTTTCTACATTTTTGTTTTGTTTTTTTTTTCTTTCAAGTTGGGGTGCAGAGTGTACATTAATGAGAAAAAAATGAACTTTTTTGGATTTACCAAATGGCTGCAATGAAACAAGAAGTGAAAAATTTAAAGGGGTCTGTGAGGATTATGCTGGATGATTATGACAGTTATTCATGTCAGCCAGCTGGTCCCACACATACAACCCCCTCCCTGCACACACAGAGATTCCCCTCAGATCGTTCAGCAACTGGAAGGGTGTCGAATCCAATTACAAGGCCAAGCCAGAGGAAGACCCCCTGGGGGTTATGTCCATTCATCAAAGGGAGTGGGTGGGAAACTAGAAAAACAGTGGAAGCTTCAAAAGAGATCCAGGACGCTCTATCAAAGCAGGAGTTCATATTCCTGGCTCCATTATACACAGTTATGATATTACCATGCGTCTGAGCCATACACCCACTACATCGTTAAAATCGAGACTTTGAGCTGCACCTCTGCATACCCTCGAATTCTTTGTCGCGCCCTGGAGCGGTGAGATACAGAGAACTGTGAGTAGGAGTCCGGTAGAGGAGTCGTGCTTGGACTCAGTATGCAGAGGGGACACAGATGGATCTGATGACACCAGAACTGTCTCGATCGGACCTCCCAGTCCAGAGTTGCGAATCATATTCACTTTGGGATATTATTTTAGACTTAGGACAGGGGTGGGGCAGTACACCACTGCGAGGTCATCAGGGACGAGGGGACATGGATTGTAGCCAGTTTGATAAAGACAATGTAGGCTTCTTGGCTTGTCTTTTCTCAGGGGCCATGCGTACTATAGACATGTGAGGAAGTCCATGAAACCCTGGTCGAACGGCGCCCCCCTGAAGCCAGATGCATAAGGTAACTGCTTGATCTGACTCTGTCGTAACCCCGTCTTGTCTGTAAATGTACTCTGACCTATATATATATATATATATATATATATATATATATATATATGTGTGTATATACAGTTAGGTCCAGAAATATTTGGACAGTGACACAAGTTTTGTTATTTTAGCTGTTTACAAAAACATGTTCAGAAATACAATTATATATATAATATGGGCTGAAAGTGCACACTCCCAGCTGCAATATGAGTTTTCACATCCAAATCGGAGAAAGGGTTTAGGAATCATAGCTCTGTAATGCATAGCCTCCTCTTTTTCAAGGGACCAAAAGTAATTGGACAAGGGACTCTAAGGGCTGCAATTAACTCTGAAGGCATCTCCCTCGTTAACCTGTAATCAATGAAGTAGTTAAAAGGTCTGGGGTTGATTACAGGTGTGTGGTTTTGCATTTGTAAGCTGTTGCTGTGACCAGACAACATGCGGTCTAAGGAACTCTCAATTGAGGTGAAGCAGAACATCCTGAGGCTGAAAAAATCCATCAGAGAGATAGCAGACATGCTTGGAGTAGCAAAATCAACAGTCGGGTACATTCTGAGAAAAAAGGAATTGACTGGTGAGCTTGGGAACTCATAAAGGCCTGGGCGTCCATGGATGACAACAGTGGTGGATGATCGCCGCATACTTTCTTTGGTGAAGAAGAACCCGTTCACAACATCAACTGAAGTCCAGAACACTCTCCGTGAAGTAGGTGTATCTGTCTCTAAGTCAACAGTAAAGAGAAGACTCCATGAAAGTAAATACAAAGGGTTCACATCTAGATGCAAACCATTCATCAATTCCAAAAATAGACAGGCCAGAGTTAAATTTGCTGAAAAACACCTCATGAAGCCAGCTCAGTTCTAGAAAAGTATTCTATGGACAGATGAGACCAAGATCAACCTGTACCAGAATGATGGGAAGAAAAAAGTTTGGAGAAGAAAGGGAACGGCACATGATCCAAGGCACACCACATCCTCTGTAAAACATGGTGGAGGCAACGTGATGGCATGGGCATGCATGGCTTTCAATGGCACTGGGTCACTTGTGTTTATTGATGACATAACAGCAGACAAGATTAGCCGGATGAATTCTGAAGTGTACCGGGATATACTTTCAGCCCAGATTCAGCCAAATGCCGCAAAGTTGATCGGACGGCGCTTCATAGTACAGATGGACAATGACCCCAAGCATACAGCCAAAGCTACCCAAGAGTTCATGAGTGCAAAAAAGTGGAACATTCTGCAATGGCCAAGTCAATCACCAGATCTTAACCCAATTGAGCATGCATTTCACTTGCTCAAATCCAGACTTAAGACGGAAAGACCCACAAACAAGCAAGACCTGAAGGCTGTAGCTGTAAAGGCCTGGCAAAGCATTAAGAAGGAGGAAACCCAGCGTTTGGTGATGTCCATGGGTTCCAGACTTAAGGCAGTGATTGCCTCCAAAGGATTCGCAACAAAATATTGAAAATAAAAAATTTTTTTTTGGGTTTGGTTTATTTGTCCAATTACTTTTGACCTCCTAAAATGTGGAGTATTTGTAAAGAAATGTGTACAATTCCTACAATTTCTATCAGATATTTTTGTTCAAACCTTCAAATTAAACGTTACAATCTGCACTTGAATTCTGTTGTAGAGGTTTCATTTCAAATCCAATGTGGTGACATGCAGAGCCTAACTCGCGAAAATTGTGTCACTGTCCAAATATTTCTGGACCTAACTGTATATATATATATATATATATATATATGTATATATATATATATATATATATATATATTCTGTAAATTCCTTATTGTATATATTGTAGTATCTAGTGTGCCTTAGGGTGATTAAAATATATAATTTAATCTTGGGCTGTTCTGTTATCTCGATCCTGAATTCCACATCTGTGGGCTTGGCTTAATAGTTATTGTAATCGATTGGTGACAGCGAGTTTATGCCAAGGATCATTGTGGGGCAACCAGTGAGATCTGGGGTGGTTTAGATATATTCCGTCCGCAGAGGTCGGGGGAATATATACTTTACTCTCATCGGGAACCCTTCATCGCCATAGTAGAATGGCGGCCTCCTTGCTTATTGTCGGGCAATTCCATAATTGGCCTGACTATAAGAGGGGTGCTAGAGAGCAAGTCACGTGCTCTGTCAGGTGGAAAGGGGGGTGTATCTTCCTCTTCCTCCCCCCCGTTCGTGACATATTGGCTTCGGCAGCGGTGGGATCGAGATATTAGTGTGTGTGAGTGTGAGAACCATACTCCCAGACACTAAGGACTTCCAGTAGCAGCTGTGGCTGCTGGGGTCTTAAGACCAGCTCAACACTAGAGTGTCAGAGTGCAGATACTGTAAGGTGTGCGGGTGCATCAAGTGGCAGTTCTGTGTCAGTGACCAAAGTCTGCAAGAATGGCTGAGAGCACCAGGAGCAAAGCTAAAAAACTGGCCAATGCTATGGCCGGAGCCAAAGAGGTGGAGGACGGTGCTGTGGGCAGCAATGAGGAGCTTATCAATGAACACTCCAGGAGCCCGACGCCAGAAAACCGCTCTGCAGAGGACATCACACAACCTGGCAATTATGGACAAGGTGAGGAGGAGCCCACCCAAGGGTCCTCAAGGAGCCAGATTCCAGTCCTCCACTCTGCAGTGGACAGCAAATCACCAGGCTCTGCAGCGGGTCGCTCATCACCTGGCTCAGCAGCGTGCCACAGATCACCACTTGCCAATCCCCCCAGCCTGAGAGGTTCAGAGGCCCTCCTGTAAGGCTGCCATGGCCAGTCTTACAGCTGGAGACCAGAACACCTACAATATACTCATAGCAGAGCATGGGCATCTGGCAGTGCAGGAGGCTGCAGAGCGACAGGCAGAGCGTGAGGCTGCAGAGCAAGATCGAGAGGCAGAGCGTGACCACCAGCTGCAGCTAGCTCAGCTCCAGCCCTCATTATCCGCCCATGACAATCGAGATACCAAGCTTCCAAAGGTCCGTGTTGAGGACTTCCTAGTGCTGGAGAAGGATGGAGACTTGGACTCTTTTCTGACGGCCTTTGAACGGATTTGCCTGCAGCACCATCTGGAAAAGGACCAGTGGGCCAAGTGCCTGACCCCCCGTTTAAGGGGTAAGGCCCTGGATATTCTTGGGGACTTGCCTGCTGAGGCAGAACAGGGCTATAACACCATCAAGCGGGCACTGATCCAACAGTACAACCTTACTCCGGAGTCCTACCGCAAGAAGTTCCGGAGCCTGCAGAAGGGACCAAAGGACACCTGGGTTGACCACCGGCGGGCCCTTGCTAGAGCTGCCGACCACTGAACCCAAGGCCTGCAGCTTACCACCGGACTGAAGATCCTGGATTTGTTCATCACGGAACAACTCTTGTGGAACTGCCCTGAGGATCTCCGCCAGTTCATCCGAGACGAAAAGCCAGAGGGGTCCACTGCTACAGCTGCCCTGGCAGATGACTACACCAACAATCGGGCCCCTGAGGCCAAGAGAGCGGCCGCCAGCAGCACCTGGAGAGGGGGTAAGATGAATCCTGCGACTACCCCACCTGCCCCTAGACTGCAGGGGGTGTCCCCCTCGACTCCCCTCTCCAGGCCAGTGGCAGAACCAAGACGGTGCCACCAGTGCAACCAAACTGGACACTTCAAGGCCATGTGCCCTCAGCGCCCCAAAGTCCCGACCCCGTTTCCGTCCCAAAGGCCGTCCACGGTGCTGTGTGTGGGTGGGGATGGTGGTAGGTCCCTGGACAACTTCCAACCCGTCACCATCGGCCGGTCTATGACCATGGGACTGTGAGACACCGCCGCTGAGATGACTCTGGTACGGCCTGAGATGGTGTCCCCCCAAGACTTGGTACCCAGAAAAACCCTCGCTGTCTCCGGGATTGGAGGCATTGAATCGGCGCTGCCCGTCGCCAAGGTTTATTTGGATTAGGGCGCAGGACAAGGGGTGAGAGAAGTGGGAATAATGGATAGGATTCCCACAAAAGTGTTACTTGGGACAGATTTGGGGTGGATAACCTCCCAATTCGAGGCCCCCGAATCCCCAAGGGCTGATCTTTCAACCAGTACTGACATACTCCCTGGCGATGTTGAGGTGTTGTCTGTGCATGATGTAAGGGAGGAGGGAGTGAGCTCTGGGACTTCTACCTACACTGACACCACAGACACACACACAGCTACGGCTGTGACAGGAGGGGAGGGGGTCCGAGAAAGGTGTGACAATGCCTTTACAGGTGATCAGCCAGTGAGCTGCGATCTGTTGCTCTCGGAAGAGACAAGCAGAGAGCAGGATACTGCAGGGAGAGAGCCAGTGCGTGAGGTGGGGGCTACCACAACAAATGTGGGGTTCCTAGAGATTTCGCAGTGGGGTTCTGCTGCTGCAGGGGTGGAACAGGCAGGTGAGATTAGGGATGCCCAGGACCGGAAGTGCTCCCAGGTAAGATCTCGGTGCAGGATTCCCCCACCACCGGGGTGTCAGGAAGCCAGGTAGGTCTGCCTGACCCGGCGACTTGGTCAGGAACGGAGGAGAAGCAGGCACGACCCACGGTAAGGTTAAGAATGCACTTTGCTTTTTACCTGCTTTTTACCTGCTTTTTCAACTGCAGCGTTTAATGCCAAAAATGGATGTGTTCTGCTTTTCAAGCAAAGTCTATGGGAATTTAGTTTTCTAAACCGCACTATGCAGTTCAAACTGCAGCCTTTTTGTTGCAGAACTTTGGTCAAAAACTCAGCTTTGCAGTGCAAAACCCAAATGGCAAAAACAATTGACATGTCATCTGGTGACTAGCCCATACCACCCACAGACTAATGGCCTGTGCAAGCGGTTCAATGGCACCTTAAAGCAGATGCTTAAGGTGTTGGTCGACTCCCATGGGCGTGACTTGGAGCGGTATCTCCCACACCTGTTATTTGCTTATCGGGAGGTTCCACAGGCCTCAACGGGATTCTCACCTTTTGAGCTCCTGTACGGGCGACGTGTGCGGGGCCCCCTGGATTTTGGTGAAAGAGGCTTGGGAAGGGGATTTGGCCACCCCTGGAGTGTTGGTCATTGAGTATGTTGTGCGCTTCCGGGACAAAATGCAGGCCTTGACGCAGCTGGTGCACGACAATATGGCTCAAGCCCAGGCCGATCAGAAGCGTTGGTACGACCAGAATGCTTGTGAGAGGACCTACCAAGTTGGTCAAAAGGTGTGGGTACTGGTCCCCGTACCACAGGATAAGCTTCAGGCAGCCTGGGAAGTCCCATACCTCATCTACCAGCAGCTCTACCCTGTAACGTACCTGGTCACCCTGGACCCTGCCCGTGGAAGGCGGAAGGCCTTCCATGTGAACATGATGAAGGCACATCATGAGCGGGAGGCATGTGCACTCCCAGTGTGCAACCTTCCCGAAGAGAGAGAGGCGGAAACCCTCTTGGATATGCTCGCCCAGGTTAAGGCAGGTGAATCCATTGAGGATGTGGAGTTTGGCCACCAGCTTTTGGAGGACCAACAGTCCCAGCTGTGGGCCACCCTACACCCCTTCCAGGAGTTCTTTACCAACCGGCCCTGAAGGACTGAGTTGGCCGTCCATCACGTGGACATGGGGAATCACCCCCCGATCCGGCGTTCAGCATATCGGGTCTCCCTGGAGGTGCAGCAGCACATGCGTCAGGAGATTGACGAGATGCTGAAGCTGGGGGTGATCCAGGCATCCAACAGCGCTTTTGCCTCGCCTGTAGTCCTCGTCTCTAAGAAGGACCAAACCACTCGGTTCTGCGTGGACTACAGGGGGCTCAATGCTGTCACGGTCGCCGATGCGTACCCAATGCCACGCATTGATGACCTGCTCGATCAGTTGGCCGGGGCTCAGTACCTGACCATCATGGATCTGAGCCAGGGATATTGGCAGATCCCCCTGACTCGTGAGGCCAGGGAACGCTCTGCCTTTATTACCCCATTTGGACTGTATGAGTCCACGGTGATACCCTTCAGAATGAAGAATGCCCCTGCCACTTCACAGCGATGGTCAACACCCTGCTCAAGGGACTTGAAGGGTACGCGGCCACGTACCTGGATGACATCGCCATCTTCAGTCCCACCTGGGAGGATCACCTAAAGCATCTAGCACAGGTACTCAGGCAGATCCATCAGGCAGGTTTGACCATCAAGCCTGGGAAGTGTTAGCTGGCCATGAGTGAGGTCCTCTACCTGGGTCACCGGGTAGGCGGGGGAGCGCTGAAGCCAGAGCCTGGGAAAGTGGAGGCCATCGCGTCCTGGCCCACCCCCAGGACCAAGAAGCAGGTGATGTCCTTCTTGGGGACCTAACCAAGAAGAAGCTGCCCTCCGCAGTCGATTGGACAGTGGACTGTGAGACAGCCCTCCGGGTCCTTAAGGGTACACTGTCCAGCTCACCAGTACTACAGGCAGCCGACTTCACGCGGCCGTTTGTAGTACAAACAAACGCCAGTGACTTCGGCCTCGGTGCGGTGCTCAGCCAGGTGGACTCTGCAAGCCAGGAGCACCCAGTCTTGTACCTGAGCAGGAAGCTGTTGCTGAGGGAGGTGGCCTACTCCACTATGGAAAAGGAATGCCTAGCCATAGTGTGGGTCTGCAACCCTACCTATACGGGCGCCACTTCATCGTGGAGACAGACCATAATCCCGTCAGCTGGTTACACACTGTCTCCGGGACCAATGGGAGGTTGTTGCGATGGAGCCTAGCACTCCAGCAATACAACTTCTCCATTTGCCACAAAAAGGGACGTGACCACTCTAATGCCAACGGGCTGTCCTGACAAGGAGAGGTCACGGACGGGCGCGTGGGGGAACACAGGAATGTGCTGCCCCCTAGCGCCCTCTAAAAGGGGGGAGGTGTGAGGATTATGCTGGATGATTATGACAGTTATTCATGTCAGCCAGGTGGTCCCACACATACACCCCCCTCCCTGCACACACAGAGATTTCCCTCAGATTGTTCAGCAACTGGGAAGGTGTTGAATCCAATTACACGGCCAAGCCAGAGGAAGAACCCTTGGTGGTTATGTCCATTCATCAAAGGGAGTGGGTGGGAAACTAGAAAAACAATGGAAGCTTCAAAAGAGATCCAGGACGCTCTATCCCAGCAGGAGTTCATATTCCTGGCTCCGTAACGTTATACACAGTTATGATATTACCATGCATCTGAGCCATACACCCACTATTTCGTTAAAATCGGGACTTCGAGCTGCACCTCTGCATACCCTCAAATTCTTTGTCGCACCCTGGGACGGCGAGATACAGAGAACTGTGAGTAGGAGTCCGGTAGAGGAGTCGTGCTTGGACTCCGTATGCACAGGGGACACAGACGGATCTGATGACACCAGAACCATCTCGATCGGACCTCCCAGTCCGGAGTTGCGGATCATATTCACTTTGGGATATTATTTTAGACTTAGGACAGAGGTGGGGCAGTACACCCCTGCGAGGTCATCAGGTAGGAGGGGACATGGATTGTAGCCAGTTTGATAAAGACAATGTAGGCTTCTTGGCTTGTCTTTTCTCGGGGGCCATGCGTACTATAGACATGTGAGGAAGTCCATGAAACCCTGGTCGAACAGCGCCCCCCTGAAGCCAGACGCATAAGGTAACTGCTTGATCTAACTCTGTCGTAACCCCGTCTTGTCTGTAAATGTACCCTGACCTATATATAGATATATATATATATATATTCTGTAAATTCCTTATTGTATATATTGTAGTATCTAGTGTGCCTTAGGGCGATTAAAATATATAATTTAATCTTGGGCTGTTCTGTTATCTCGATCCTGAATTCCACATCTGTGGGCTTGGCTTAATAGTTATTGTAATCGATTGGTGACAGCGAGTTTATTCCAAGGATCATTGTGGGGCAACCAGTGAGATCTGGGGTGGTTTAGATATATTCCGTCCGCAGAGGTCGGGGGAATATATACTTTACTCTCATCGGGAACCCTTCATCGCCATAGTAGAATGGCGGCCTACTTGCTTATTGTCGGGCAATTCCATAATTGGCCTGACTATAAGAGGGGTGCTAGAGAGCAAGTCACGTGCTCTGTCAGGTGGAAAGGGGGGTGTATCTTCCTCTTCCTCCCCCCCTGTTCTTGACATATTGGCTTCGGCAGCGGTGGGATCAAGATATTAGTGTGTGTGAGTGTGAGAACCATACTCCCAGACACTAAGGACTTCCAGTAGCTTGTCTTTTCTCGGGGGCCATGCGTACTATAGACATGTGATGAAGTTCATGAAACCCTGGTCGAACGGCGCCCCCCTGTAGTCAGACGCATAAGGTAACTGCTTGATCTGACTCTGTCATAACCCCGTCTTGTCTGTAAATGTACTCTGACCTATATATAAATTCCTTATTGTATATATTGTAGTATCTAGTGTGCCTTAGGGCGATTAAAATATATAATTTAATCTTGGGCTGTTCTGTTATCTTGATCCTAAATTCCACGTCTGTGGGCTCGGCTTAATAGTTATCGTAATTGATTGGTGGCAGCGAGTTTATGTCAAGGATCATTGTGGGGCAACCAGTGAGATCTGGGGAAGTTTAGATATATTCCGTCCACAGAGGTCGGGGGAATATATACCTTACTCTCACCGGGAACCCTTCAATCATCGGCATAGTAGAATAGCGGCCTCCTTGCTTATTGTCGGGCAATTCAATAATTGGCCTGACTATAAGAGGGGCGCTAGAGAGCGAGTCACGTACTCTGTCGGGTGGAAAGGGGGGGTGTATCTTCCTCCCCCCCTGTTCGTGACATTGTCTGAATACTTTCCGTACCCACTGTATGTAGCATGCGCCAGGTGGGGTATGCTGCCATACCCCACCTAGCGCTACCTCTGGAGATTCCCGTAGTCTGTCTCCCAATCCACAGATATCCTTGACAAAGACCTAGATGAGGTCAAAACGTCGGATTGGATATTTTAGTGGTGCCGAATTGGAATAAAATATTTTCACTTTTTGAAGCATTTATGAATCCAATTGGTCTTATTTGGTGCAGAGGTTATTCTCTACAAAATCTGGATGGTCACAGAGAGATCAGGAAACATCTTCCAATGTGCTATTAGAGGTGAATATGATACTTTCTCCATTGCAGATCTTACATACTTTATGATCGAATTAATCAGCTGTGATTACAGCGTTTAGAGATTAAAATAAAGTAAAGGGAGAATTCACTGAAATCTGAAATAAGCACCCCTGATGAAGCCGACTTTATTAGTAATATGTGTGAAAGTTTACATCATGGTTTCTATGTTAATTGTACAACAATTATTATTAATATTATTATTATTATTATTAATAATAATAATAATAATCATCATAGTTTTTTCTGTCTACTTGCATGAGTTTTTGCATGATGTATACAGAGGCATCAGCTTTTTATGCATGTGTGATCTATGCCTCTAATTGTGGGTGTACACGTTCCGGACATGCTGTGCCCTGGATACAGCGTAGCGTGTCTTCTCTTTGCGGAGAATGTTATGCGAGTGTTGTCCACAGGAGACCATTGCTGCCCATGCCCATAATCAAGGTTTGAGCAGCTGCAGACTTTTTGCTCTGTTCTCCATGCGCAGAACAGTGGCGTCTCCGCAGTATAAATTGACATTCTGTGGCTCGGAAAGCCATGCTACATGTCCATTTACACTGCATGGAAAACAAGCACAGCGGGCAGGAGATTTCTAGAAATCCCATCCACTGTGCTTGTACTGTACAACGCAGAGTTTTGGACGCAGTGAAAACACTCTGCATCCAAAACAATGTGAATTCTCACAAAAGACTGAAAATAAGGTTTAAGGGGCACTTTACACATTGCGACATCGCAACCGATATATCGTCGGGGTCACGTTTGTTGTGACGCACATCCGGCGCGGGTAGCGACATCGCAATGTGTAAATCCTAGGAGCGACGATGAACGAGCGCAAAACAGTCAAAACTCGCTGATCTGTGTCACGTCGTTCATTTTCATAATGTCGCTCCTGCTGCAGATACGATGTTGTTTGTCGTTCCTGCAGCAACACACATCGCTGTGTGTGAAGCTGCAGGAACGACAAACATTTCCTTACCTGCGTCCAGTGGCAATGCGGAAGAAGGTGGGCGGGATGTTATGTCCCGCTCATCTCTGCCCCTCCGCTTCTATTTGCCGGCCGCTTAGTGACGTCGCGGTGACGTCACGGTGACGCCGAACGCACCTCCCCCTTGAAGGAGGGATTTTTCGGTGGTCACCGCGACGTTGCAGACAAGGTATGTGTGTGTGACACTGCCGTAGTGATAATGTTCACTACGACAGCTATCACCAGATATCGCATGTGCGACGGGGGCGGGTACTATCGCGCTCGACATCGCTAGCCGATGCTAGCGATTTCGCAACGTTTAAAGTACCCCTAACTATCAAGGGCCAATTAAGTATCATAACAAGTGAAAGAAACCCTTTGAAAATACTATTTTACTAGTATTCAAAAGCACAGGCTAGGGGAGAAATCTATACTCTATATTATAAACTCCTTCCTGTGCACTTCCTGTCAGCAGAGGTCAGCACCCTAGAGACAATATGGTACCCCACTCACCGTCAACTGTCACTAGATTTACTCCCTATATGTCCCTGCCAGAAGAAAGTGCTCGTGCCTAAAAATAAAGTGATGTAGTGCAGACAAACAAACAATAATTCATTAGCTTCTCTGGTAGAGTTATAGCAACAGTAGCATTGGGGTATTCAGGGACTATAATAATCAGTGATACTTATCACTTTCCCATGACAGTTGATGGTCTGTCTGAAATGTCGCCTCAAAGTGTTTCCCCTTTAAGGTTCATCAGGAAGCAGATGTAATGCAAAAGAAGGATAGCATTGATGTCAGTTATAGCATGATGGCTGTGGGTCCCAGATGAAAGATTAATGACGGTCCAAAGGTCGTATTTAAATAGGGCACCACATTCTCATAGTCCTCCCCAGTGCTTTTTTGTAAAAAAATATTTGCGTCGGCAGCCGAGATTGAGGAGCGGTGGGGGGGTGGACTGTCAGCTGGCGGCAGAGATTGAGGAGCGGGGAGGGAGTGCTGTCTGGAGATCCTGCGCACGGTTTACCTGTTGAGGCACTGGGCTCCCAGCCTGGACCCCATGCCTTGGTATACATGTCCCCTGTTCTGCGTTTTACAAAAAAAAAAAAAATATCATATACTCACCTGCTCCATCAGGTCTTGAGCGGTGCAGTGCAGGCAGGACATCACTCGCACAAGACAGCAGAGTCCTGATGCTGAGCGATTACGTCACCATGCTGGAACTCTGTGTCCTGCGTGTGCGCAGTCATCAGCAGCAGTGCAGAGAGATCATGTCACCTCCACACTGCCAGGGAACCTGTCACCTCCAATATGCGATCTGACATCTGACATATTAGCAGACGCGTATTTGCCCTAATAGCAGCTCCCTACCCATCCCTGTGCTGTAAAATTGTGTAATATGAAAGTAATAAAAAACGTTTTATTACTTTCATATTTCCTATGTAGATTACAGAGCCGCTGGCTCCATGGGCGGCGCCTTGCCCTATGGGCGACTGCATACTTTCTGTGGTATCACGCCCCTGTGGGCGTGATACCATGGAGTCACATGAGCGACGTCATTGTTGCTCATTCTATCCTGCGCACGTTTATACTTACCATTGCGGCAGGCTTCTTTTCCGGGTGTTCATTCACCGGCTTCAGACGCGCCCTGCGCATGCAGGATAGGGTGAGCGACGGGGACGTCGCTCATGTGACTCCATGGTATCACGCCCACAGGGGCGTGATACCACGGAAAGTATGCAGATGCCCATACGGCAAGGCGCTGCCTATGGGGCCAGCGGCTCTGTAATCTACATAGGAAATATGAAAGTAATAAAACATTTTTTATTACTTTCATACTACACAATTTTACAGAACAGGGATGGGTAGGGAGCTGCTATTATGGCAAATATGCATCTGCTAATATGTCAGATCGCATATTGGAGGTGAGAGGTTCCCTTTCCTTTAACTATATCGGCACGCTGTGCACGCTGATATAGTTAATATATATATATATATTATAGTTAATGGTATCGCAGCTCCGAGTGGGCCCCCTCTGAGCACGGGGCCCTGGGAGGCCACATCCTCTGCCCCCCCGCTAGCTATGCTACTGCCCCTGCTCCTTCCATAATGGATCCCCCTGATCTCTCCATCCTCCATCCCCCTCGTCTCTCAATTCTCCTGCCGCCCTCTGCACCCCTCTACTCACATACCTTGCACTCCTCCATCTTCTTTCCCGCTGGCCAAAACTCCATGGCTCCGCCCACCCGAGTCACATGTATGTGACATCATCGCAGGTCCTGCAGCATCAATAGCTGCTCTGTTTGTGCCTCCACTCCACACATGGCAAATTTGCATAGTTTACAAATTAGCCATGTGGACAGAGCCAGAGGTGCTTTCCCTCAGCACTCTTCGGATTATCCGGTACGCCGTACCGGCGCGTACTGCCGCAAAAAAAGCACGGGTCCTCCCCCATGCTGGCTGCCTCCAATAGTATAGGAAAGTGTGCGATATCATCTCCTATTGTTCAGGGTGGTCCAGAGTTGTTTCCCCCCCAAACTCTCATAGCAGCTACCAATCAGATCACAAGTATGGTCGCCATATGCTGCCTGCTCGTGCGCCGTAGGCCGTCAGGGGATATGTACACAAGAACAGGCCCGTCTGTTAATATGGTGGCCACGTAATCAGCACCCATGTCCAGAAGGGATCTTACGCGCAGGTGCACTGCTACAAAAGGGGCACCAATCAGCGCGCATGCCCCAGCATAAAATAATATTTTCAAAGGGTTTCTTTTACATTTTACAAAACTCTGTGAACCCTGATCATGTGTACGCAGCCTTACTGGTCCTACATTGACCCATATAAATGTACCAATGATTTGTCACAGAGATTTATATCATGACAACATGGTCCCAAGTTAGTGAGGCATCAGGCTCCATATGTGCCGCCCCTGCAGCGGTCGAACTGCTCGGATCCAGGGTTGCTGTGGCTCGAGGGTCTCCGGACCCGGGGGCTCGCAGCCACTTCAAATGTAAAGGGGGGTATTTACAGGCGAGTGAGTTTGTGATGCCACCCGTGGTTCGCGGTAAGGGGAGTACCGCCACTGCCGATGGGAGTACCTGGGGGAGATGGAGTGGGGCAGCCAGATGACGTTCCCTACACGGGTAGGGAAGACCTCGGGACTATGGATGGTGGAGTGCAGGGGAGCGTGGTGCAGATGGGAAGCAGGGGAGGACAGCGTACTCACTCAGGCCGTGTTGGTGTTGATGCGACCACAAAGCAGAATCTGACACAGAAGTAAACCAAATCTCTGGGTGCCGCTGTCATTTCAGAGGAGCTTGTCCGGGAGTCTGCTCCCGTTGGTATTGCTGATGGTCTTTACCCTGCCTCCATGCACTGTATTTTATCTGAGTGAACCCTCGGCTTGAAGCTGTCGGTGTCCCGCTCCCTACTGTTAAGTAGGGGAGCAGTGCTGTCGATGGCTGACACTTGGGATTTCAGTGGGCGGCATATGCTTTAAAGCCCTATCCCCCTCTTTGTGTTGGTGCTTTCGATCTCTGAGCTCTTGGGGAAAGTTCATAAAGAAACTATCCTCCACAGGTTAATTATCAGGTTGCGTGAAGCTTCTCCCTGATCTAGGGTCCAGTACCCCGCCGTGCTCGGTACCGGTTCGATTACTAGGTACTCCGGTGCCGACCGTTCTCCAAAACTAAGCCAGGCACCCTTCTCCAATACCCTGAGACCGGGTCTCCGACCTATTCAGTCCCAGACCACCGTCTGTGACCTAGCCAAAAGTCCCCAGGGAGCTCCAACTCCCAGCTCCTCACTGTTTGGGAGCTACTTCTAATCTGGCTCTAAGCTCTGCTCTCCACTTCCTCTCACTGACTTCCTCCCTCCCACCAGTCTGCCTAAACCCTAGGCGAGTGGCCCTGTTCCAGCTAGACAACCCACTGGTGTGCCTGACAGGTTTGGTGTGAGGTGTGACTAGGATTCGGATGCTGATGGAGCAATACCAACGGTTGGGATCCCAGAACCATGGGGGGTTGAGTCCTGCACCAGAAAGAAAGGGGTGCAGTACCCTGTGACACCCTGACTAGTTCAGGGGCGTCACACATACATCTATTTAAAGACTAAAAATCTTATAGTGCTTATCCAAACTAATTAAAGGTAGCATCAGCAGGAAATGACTGTTAAAACCAAGCACAGTAGTGCATAAAGTTAATAAAAATCTTCACTTTAGTGTCCAAATCCATTGCTGTGTTTGCGTCCTCCCCCTCTGACTTCTGTAAAAAGCTGACAAAGAAGAGAAGGGTAAGAGATAATTGGAAAATAAGTAGATAGTTCACTGAACTGCTTAGCCATGCCAAGGGTGGAGCCAGAGGCGCAGCTAAGGGTTCAGCTCAAGGGAAAGAGGGTTGTGAAACATCTCAGCGTCTACAACCAGGTACCGTGTGTACAACTGTGGCACCCTTGCTGTCTGGATGCCACAGTAGTGTTGCCCTCCCTAAAAGGGTTAATCCTGCACCTGGAGGCAGATGGGGGAGTCCATGGGCCAGTGAGTACCATCATACAGCACAACTCCTCTGAGCCAGCAGGGGGAGCTCTAAACCTGGAGTTCCAGGGAGCATTCCTTAAGCTCTGACCTGGGGGAAGGAGTCAGTCCGTCCTGAGGAGAGCTGAGGGAGAGAGGTCGTGTAGTGTGTACGTACGAGCTGGAATTGGAGCCGGTCCGCTCAGCCTAGTAAAGTACGGTCCGCAGTGAGGCAAAGAGGAGAAGGACACTGGGGAGTGGAGTGCAGCCAGCTCACCCCGAAGTCACCGCTCGAAAACCAAATACCGGAGTTTGGGACCACTCGAGTACCGGTGAACACATCTGGAGGACAGAAGGACTTCAGGTCTCCTGCCCACCCCACACCCACAGGCACAGCTGCAGAGACAGGACCTGAAGCCGTGACCACTAGAGCGGCACTTGTGTCGGTCCACGCAGCCTGCCATATAGGTGAGGTAAAAATTACCTCAGAGAACAGCGGGACGGGCCTCAGCATAGCTGAAGCAGCGGGGCCCTGCATAAACAGACAGAGCGTAGGGATCACCTCATTACTCTCTTGGCCAGTGTGAGTCTCCCGAACCGCTTCCAGGCTACCGGACTGCCAAAACCACCTGTAACAGACTCCCTGGACTTCATTAGTTAAGCCAAGTAAAGGAGAAGGTAAAGAAATCCTTGTTTATGTCTGTCACTGTCCACCGCCTGGCCCAGCACCCTAAAGTCCATCCGGTCCCTACCACAGACTCTAACGGTTGCCCCGGGGTGACCCGCTCCACCTGTGAGGAGCAGAAACACCTCAGCTACCACAATACCAGCCCCGCAGCCGCGGCCCCATAGCCGCAATCCGCAGGTGGCGTCACAAACTTTATTTAATATTGACTATAACTCCCATCATCATCTCCCTTTATAATTTGAAAAGACACCGCCAGGGTCACGGAGCCAAGCACCGCCACCGCTGACATCCCAGGACTAGTCCAGCCCGTTTCTGAGTACCCCAGGCCCTGGGGAGGGCGTGTCACAACTACGGTGGCACAGCCTAATCGTTGATATAAGAGAACCTTAGCAAATGACTGGGCTGTTACTGAAAATCACTATACAAACATGAACACCGATAATACCACCATATGTTGACCATATAGTGGTAGATACCAGCCCTGGAGAATATAAAAGTGAAGTACAGTTATATGGTGACTTAACCCCTTCACAACCACGGGTAGTAAAATTATGTCCTATTTTAACGTGACTTAACGACCAGGGACGTAATTTTACGGCCTAAAGTTCATTTGATTGCCGGGGCCATAGCAACGGCTTTCAAATTATGTCCCCTGCTGTTTCTTACCTTTTCTTGACTCCAGGGGGGGTGGCATCGCCACCCCCCATCGACGATCGATGTGATTGGCTGTTCAAAACTGAACCGCCAACCACATCATTCGCACTAATTTCGGCAAAAATAATGCCTGAATTAGTGCGATACTGTGAGATCCGGCTATGAGGGGGCTGAATCAGCTTCACCACATCATAGCCGGAGCTCTAACATGTCGCCCCCAGCCCCTGCAGCACTGATTGGAGCGATCGTGCTATGACGCGCAATCGCTCCAATCAGTGTGCAGTGGGGCGGTCTGATCTGCAGGTGGCCGCCCTCCCCAGGCCTGTGCTGGTCTGGGGAGCCCCCCCCCAGCATGTCTGCAGCGTGCACTGGCTGGTACTTATGGTACCATGCCATCGCTGCTGCTGCCGCCTCTGAGGTCACCGCTCCTGCTGCACGTGAGTACTGTGCTCACCTTGCAGCCCGTGCGCGCTCCCGCGATGCCCCTGCGCGCTCCCGTGGTGCCCCTGCGCGCTCCCGTGATGGCCCCTGCCCGTGCCCCCCTGCGATCTTCCCCCCCGACATCCCGATCTGCTCCCCCGCGATCTGACTGCCTCCCCCATTATCTCTATTCTGCAATCTGCAGCTACTTCTCCGGTATCCCCCTCCCCCTCTGCTCCTCCCCCCTCTGCTCTCCCCCCCCTCCCCCTCTGCTCTCCCCCGACGTCCTCTTACCTGTCTTCACCGGGTCGTCCGAGGTCTTCACTGGCCCGATCACATCTGCCTCCATCGCTGGGTCCTTCCTGGGTATTTTGCAGAGCTGTCCAACGTCCTGCCTGTTGCTCCTGTAAAGCCGTCCATCTCGCTTGCCTTCTGTTCCTCCTGCAGTTCTTCTAGTCAGTGATCCTCCTGCTAATCCTATGGGTACTGTGAGTATAACTTTTTTTTTTTTTTCCTTTCTGTATCCCCTGTCCATTTTTACACCTCATCCGTCCGTGCGTCCCGTCCCGAGCGCTGATCAAGGATGCAGATAACGTATCTGCATCCGTGATCCGTTTTCGGCGGGACTTTTTTTTTCTCGTATCCCCGACGCTTTTTGTATTGCATCCGTCTGTGCGTCCCGCCGAGCGCTGATCAGGGATGCACATAACGTATCTGCATCCCTGCTCAATTTTTGGCGTGACTTTTTTTTTTTCAGTATCCCCGACGCTTTTTGTATCGCATCCATCTGTGCATCCCGCCAAGCACTGATCAGGGATGCACATAACATATCTGCATCCGTGGTCAATTTTTGGAGCGACTTTTTTGTCATATCCCCAATGCTTCTTGTATCGCATCCGTCCATGCGTCCCGCCAAGCGCTGATCAGGGATGCACATAACGGATCTGCATCCATGGTAAATTTTTGGCGTGACTTTTTTTCCCTATCCCCAACGCTTTTTGTATCGCATCCAAACGTGCGTCCTGCAGCGGCCGATCAGTGCACCGCGTCTGTGCGTTTGAAGAGTCAAATGGCGTTCCTTCACTTCTGAGCCCCGCCATGCTCCCAAACAATTACTTTCCACCACATATTAGGTATCTGCGTACTCAGGAAAAATTGCACTATACGTTTTGTGGTGCAGTTTTTCCTGGTAGCGTTGTAAAAAAAAAAAGCTACCTGATTGATGCAAAAAGTTTGTGGTAAAAAAAAATAATAATTTTCACGGTTCAGTGTTATCAACTTCTGTGGAGCCCCTGGGGGTAGAAGGGGCTCACCAAACATCTAGATAAATTCCTTGAGGGGTCTAATTCCAAAATGGGGTTATTTGTGGGGGAGCTCCACTGTTTAGGCACCATAGGGGGTCTCCAAACGTGACATGGCGTCTGCTAATGATTCCAACCAATTTTGCTGTCAAGTGGTGCTCCTTCTCTTCTGAGCCCCGCCATGCGCCCAAACAATTACTTTCTTCGTCGCTCCATTGGGAGACCCAGACGATTGGGTGTATAGCTACTGCCTCCGGAGGCCACACAAAGCATTACACTAAAAAGTGTAAGGCCCCTCCCCTTCTGGCTATACACCCCCAGTGGGATCACTGGCTCACCAGTTTTCTGCTTTGTGCGAAGGAGGTCAGACATCCACGCATAGCTCCACTGTTTAGTCAGCAGTAGCTGCTGACTATATCGGATGGAAGAAAAGAGGGCCCATATAGGGCCCCCAGCATGCTCCCTTCTCACCCCGCTTGTGGTTTGTAAGGTTGAGGTACCTATTGCTGGTACGGCGGCTGGAGCCCACATGCTGTTTTCCTTCCACATCCCCCTGAGGGGCTCTGAGGAAGTGGGATCTTACCGGCCCCAAAGCCCTGAGGCCGGGCTCCATCCACAGACCCATTGAACCTGCTGGATACGGAGCTGGGTACCGTTCAGGGACATGGCCCTGCACCATTCAGGTACTCTGTGTCCCCGTACACACAGGCACAGCACACTCCAGACTTGCTGGGTGTGCTAGTGCGCCGGGGACAGTAAAGGGTTACAGTCACTGCAGCCTAGCTGAGTGACTTTATGTATGGGGAACTACCGCGCCGGACGCTCCGGGAGCGGCGGCGCGGCTGGGACTTGTAGTGCGCCGGGGACTTAGCGCCGACCGCGCTTTTACGGCGGCGGCGCTTATAAATCCAGTCCCCGGCTTTTGCGGCCTAGCTCCGCTTCGTTCCCGCCCCCCACCCTGTCAATCAGGGTAGGGGAGAGACGCTGTACAATCAGCAGCGCCGAGGGCTGGAGCCTTATTTACATGCTCCAGCCCTCTCACTGGACACTGTGGGACGCCGGTTTCCCGCTCTGACTTGGGGGCACGCCCACGGCCCGCCCCTACTCACACGAGCTGGAGAAGACGCCGGCAGCCATTCCTGCAGTCCGAGCTGAGAGATCGGACTCTGGGCAACCAGGCACAGGACTAGGGCGACCACACACCCGCTTATAGGCGGGCGGTAAGCGGCACCTGAAGTGCTGACCCCACTAAATACCGCAGTTGTCCATTTGTATTTTTATGCTTACACTGCATAGGTCGCTATCTTTGGCTATATGCCCTCTTAGATGGCGACACATCAGCAGCAGGAAAGCTGGGGTGCTAAGGCACAGGCTTTCTATGCTGCTTGTATTGCACGTACTGAAGTGTTCATGTGTATTTATGCTTGTATGCTATACACAGCACTGTATGGTCGCTAGTCTGGGCTATTTTCGCCTAGAATGACTAGACTACAGCAGCAGAAAAGCAGGGGTGCTGAGGCACAGGTTTTTTCTATGCTGCTTGTATTGCAGGGGTTGCAGTGTTCATTTGTACTTATGCTTGTATGCTATACATTGCACTGTATGGTCGATATTCTGGGCTATATTCCCCTAGATGGCTAGTGTACAGCGGCAGAAAAGCAGGGGTGCCAAGGCACAGGCTTTCTATGCTGCTTGTATTGCATGTGCTGCAGTGTTCATTGTACTTTATGCTTGTATGCTATACATTGCATTGTACGGTCGCCATTATTGGCTCTATGTCCTAGATGGCTAGTCGGCAGCAGCATATAAGCAACACAGGCTTTCGATGCTGTTTTTACTGCATGTGATACTGTTCCACGGCACTGAACCCCATTGTGTGCAATGCTCCCCTGGAGCACTTGGTCAGCCGGGGTCTCTACTAGACGTGGCCAAAGGAACCACCTGTCAACCCTGTCCAAGGACAGGGATGGATTTGCAATGGGATAGAGACTTGCAGTCCGGACAGGCCATGGGCAATCTGGATCATTGCTCCCTGGCCACCCTCATTGGGAATAAAATCGGTGCTCCGGGGGGGGGTCCCAGGAGGCTCTCTGTATGATGAGGCAGACGTAGCTCATCAGGACTTTGATCCTGACAACGCTCTCAATCCGGATACACCGGATGGTGACGCCATAAGGAATGATCCTATAGCGTCCATCAATGGAATGTTGGATCTTTCTCCCTCAGCTCCCCCAGCGGAGGAGTCAGCTTCACAGCAGGAGAAGTCCCATTTCAGTAGCTCAAACGTATATTGAGTATTTTTCTGGCCACGCTGACTTCAGAGAAGCAGTCCAGGAACACCACGCTTACCAGATAAGCGTTTTCTCCAAACGTCTTAAGGATACACGTTATCCTTTTCCCCCTGACGTGGTCAAGCGCGGGACCCAGGGTCCAAAGGTGGATTCTCCAATCTCCAGGCTTGCGGCTAGAGCTATAGTTGCAGTGGAGATGGGACTTCACTTAAAGATGCCAGACAGATGGACTCTGGTTGAAATCTGTCTATGAGGCTATCGGCGTGTCGGTTGCTCCGGCATTTACAGCCGTATGGGCACCCTAAGCTTTTCAGCTGTTCTTGCACAGCTGGTCTTGAGCATATGTACATTTGTGCCGCAGGGGCGTCCGTAACCTCGCAATGTCTGCATTGCGACTTACCCTATTAATGCTGTCCTGGAAGGACAGTCGAGGTTTCGGTCCTTCCCAAGCTCGGGCAGGTCCCAATTGTCCTCGTCCAGAAGAGCTGAAAAGCCTCAGAGGGGCTCAGTTTCCGGGGGCTCAATCATGCCCAAGGAAGGCAGCCGGAGGAACCGCTACCAAGGCGGTCTCCTCATGACTCTCAGCTCTCTCATCTCTCCGCATCCGCGGTTGATGGCAGACTCGCTCGCCTTTGGCGACATTTAGCTGCCACAGGTCACAGACCGGTGGGTGAGGGACATTGTGCCCACGTGCACAGGACAGAGTTCTGTTCTCGTCCTCCGACTCGATTCTTCAGAACGTCCCCACCTCCCCACCGAGCCGATGCTCTTCTGCAGGCAGAAGGAGTGGTAATCCCTGTTCCTCTTCAGGAACAAGACACGGTTTTCCTCCAATCTGGTTGTGGTGCCAAAAAAGGATGGCTCTTTCCGTTCCGTTCTGGACCTAAAACTGCTCAACAAGCACGTGGAGGCCAGGCGGTTCCGGATGAAACCCTCCGCTCCGTCATTGCCTCAATGTCTCAAGGATATTTCCTAGCATCAATAGACATCAAAGATGCTTATCTCCACGTGCCGATTGCTACAGAGCACCAATGTTTTCTACGTTTCGTGATGGGAGACGACCATCTTCAGTTCGTAGCTCTGCCATTCGGTCTGGCGACAACCCCACGGGTGTTCACCAAGGTCATGGCGGCAGTGGTAGCAGTCTTGCACTCACAGGGACACTCTGTGATCCCTTACTTGGACGATCTACTTGTCAAGGCACCCTCTCAAGAGGCATGCCAACTCAGCCTGAATGTTGCGCTGGAGACTCTCCAGACGTTCGGGTGGATCATCGACTTCTCAAAGTCAAACCTGTCACCGACCCAATCACTAACGTATCTTGGCATGGAGTTTCATACCCTGTCAGCGCTAGTGAAGCTTCCGCTGGACATGCAGCGGTCACTACAGACTGGGGTGCAGACTCTCCGTCAAGGTCAGTCGCACTCCTTAAGACGCCTCATGCACTTCCTCGGGAAGATGGTGGCGGCAATGGAGGCGGTTCCGTTTGCGCAGTTTCATCTGCGTCCTCTTATTGGGACATTCTCCGCCAATGGGACGGGAAGTCAACATCCCTGAACAGGAAAGTATCCTTTTCGGAAGGACTCTCTGCAATGGTGGCTTCTTCCCACCTCATTATCACAGGGAAGATCCTTCCTACCACCGTCTTGGGCGGTAGTCACGACAGACGCGAGTCTGTCAGGGTGGGGAGCAGTTTTTCTCCACCACAGGGCTCAGGGTACGTGGACTCAGCAGGAGTCCACCCTTCAGATCCATGTTCTGGAAATCAGAGCAGTGTATCTTGCCCTACTAGCCTTCCAGCAGTGGCTGGAAGGAAAGCAGATCCGAATTCAGTCGGACAACTCCACAGCGGTGGCATACATCAATCACCAAGGAGGGACACGCAGTCGGCAAGCCTTCCAGGAAGTCCGGCGGATTCTGACGTGGGTGGAAGCCACGGCCTCCACCGTATCCGCAGTTCACATCCCCGGCGTAGAAAACTGGGAAGCAGACTTCCTCAGCCGCCAGGGCATGGACGCAGGGGAATGGTCCCTTCACCCGGACGTGTTTCAGGAAATCTGTAGCCGCTGGGGAAGGCCGGACGTCGACCTAATGGCGTCCAGGCACAACAACAAGGTCCCAACCTTCATAGCACGGTCTCGCGATCACAGAACTCTGGCGGCAGACGCCTTAGTGCAAGATTGGTCGCAGTTCCGGCTCCCTTATGTGTTTCCACCTCTGGCACTCTTGCCCAGAGTGCTACGCAAGATCAGATCCGACTGCAGCCGCGTCATACTCGTCGCCCCAGACTGGCCAAGGAGGGCGTGGTATCCGGATCTGTGGCATCTCACGGTCGGCCAACCGTCGGCACTACCAGACCAACCAGACTTACTGTCCCAAGGGCCGTTTTTTCCATCGGAATTCTGCGGCCCTGAACCTGACTGTGTGGCCATTGAGTCCTGGATCCTAGGGTCTTCAGGATTATCCCAAGGGGTCGTTGCCACCATGAGACAGGCTAGGAAGCCCACGTCCGCTAAGATCTACCACAGAACGTGGAAGATATTCTTATCCTGGTGCTCTACTCAGGGAGTGTCTCCCTGGCCTTTTGCATTGCCTACCTTTCTTTCTTTCCTGCAATCTGGGTTAGAAAAAGGTTTGTCGCTCGGCTCCCTTAAAGGGCAAGTCTCGGCGCTATCCGTCTTTTTTCAAAAGCGTCTAGCACGGCTTCCTAAGGTGCGCACGTTCCTGCAGGGGGTTTGTCATATTGTACCCCCGTACAAGCGGCCGTTAGATCCATGGGATCTGAACAGGGTACTAGTTGCCCTCCAGAAGCCGCCCTTCGAGCCTCTGAGGGAGGTTTCACTTTCTAGACTATCACAGAAAGTGGCTTTTCTGGTAGCGATCACATCTCTTCGGAGAGTGTCTGAGCTAGCAGCGCTGTCATCCAAGGCTCCTTTCCTGGTCTTCCACCAGGACAAGGTAGTGCTGCGCCCCATTCAGGAGTTTCTCCCGAAGGTGGTATCCTCTTTTCATCTTAATCAGGATATCTCTTTGCCTTCTTTTTGTCCTCATGCAGTTCATCGGTATGAGAAGAATTTACATTTGTTAGATCTGGTGAGAGCACTCAGAATCTACATTTCCCGCACGGCGCCCCTGCGCCGCTCCGATGCACTCTTTGTCCTTGTCGCTGGTAAGAGCAAAGGGTCGCAGGCTTCCGAAGCCACCCTGGCTCGATGGATCAAAGAACCAATTCTTGAAGCCTACCGTTCTGCTGGGCTTCCGGTTCCATCAGGGCTGAAGGCCCATTCTACCAGAGCCGTGGGTGCGTCCTGGGCATTACGACACCAGGCTACGGCTCAACAGGTGTGCCAGGCAGCTACCTGGTCGAGTCTGCACACTTTCACCAAACATTATCAGGTGCATACCTACGCTTCGGCGGACGCCAGCCTAGGTAGAAGAGTCCTGCAGGCGGCGGTTGCCTCCTCGTAGGGGAGAGCTGTTTTGCAGCTCTAACTTGAGGTATTAATTTACCCACCCAGGGACAGCTTTTGGACGTCCCAATCGTCTGGGTCTCCCAATGGAGCGACGAAGAAGAAGGAAATTTTGTTACTTACCGTAAATTCCTTTTCTTCTAGCTCCTATTGGGAGACCCAGCACCCGCCCTGTTGTCCTTCGGGATTTTTGGGTTTTTTCGGGTACACATGTTGTTCATGTTGAACGGTTTTTCAGTTCTCCGATGTTACTCGGAGTGAATTTGTTTAACCAAGTTATTGGCTTTCCTCCTTCTTGCTTTTGCACTAAAACTGGTGAGCCAGTGATCCCACTGGGGGTGTATAGCCAGAAGGGGAGGGGCCTTACACTTTTTAGTGTAATGCTTTGTGTGGCCTCCGGAGGCAGTAGCTATACACCCAATCGTCTGGGTCTCCCAATAGGAGCTAGAAGAAAAGGAATTTACGGTAAGTAACAAAATTCCCTTCTTCCACCACATATGAGGTATTGTCGTACTCAGGAAAAAATGCACTATAAATTTCATGGTGCATTTTTTCCTGATACCCTTGTGAAAAAAAAAGCTACCTAGTTGAAGCAACAGTTTTGTGGTAAAAAAAATTTTTTTTTCTTTTTACGGCTCAACATTATAAACTTCTGTGAAGCCCCCAGGTGTTCAAAGTGCTCAACAAACATCTAGAAAAATTATTTGAGGGCTCTAGTTTCCAAAATGGGGTCACTTGTGGGGGAGCTCCATTATTTAGGCACCTCAGGGGGTCTTCAAACCCGACATGGCGTCCGCTAATGAGTGCAGCTAATTTTGCACTCAAAAATTCAAATGGCGCTCCTTGCCTTCCGAGCCCTGCCGTATGCCCAAACATTTGATTTCCACCACATATGAGGTATCTGCGTACTCAGGAGAAAATGCACAATACATTTTATGGTGCATTTTTTCCAGATACCCTTGTGGAAAAAAAAGCTACCTAGTTGAAGCAACAGTTTTGTGGTAAAAAAATTTTTTTTTCTTTTCACGGCTCAACGTTATAAACTTCTGTGAAGTCCACAGGGGTTCAAAGTGCTCACCAAACATCTAGAAAAATTATTTGAGGGCTCTAGTTTCCAAAATGGGGTCACTTGTGGGGGAGCTCCATTGTTTAGGCACCTCAGGGGGTCTTCAAACCCGACATGGTGTCCGCTAATGAGTCCAGCTAATTTTGTGTTCAAAAATTCAAATGGCGCTCCTTCCCTTTCGACCTCTGCCGTGCGCCCAAACAATTGATTTTTACCACATATGGGAAAACAGCGTACTCAGGAGAAAATGCACAGTAAATTGTATGGTGCACTTTCTCTTTTCTCCCTTGTGAAAAATGTTATGGCTAAAGTAACATTTTTGTGTTCAAAAGTAAAATTTTCATTTTTTCCTTCAACATTGCTTTGGTTCCTGTGAAACACCTGAAGGGTTAATAAACTTCTTGGATGTGGTTTTGAGCAGAGTGAGGGGTGCAGTTTTTAGAATGGGGTCACTTTTGGGTATTTTCTGTCACCTCGGCCTCTCAAAGTCACTTCAAATATGATGTGGTCCCTAAAAAAATTATTTTGTAAATTTTGTTGGAAAAATGAGAAATTGCTGATGAACTTTGACCCCTTCTAACTTCCTAACGAAAAAAACTTTTGTTTCGAAAATTGCGCTGATGTAAATTAGACATGTGGGAAATGTTGTTTAGTAACTATTTTGTGTGACATATCTCTCAGATTTATGGGCATAAATTTTCAAAGTTTGAAAATTGCGAAATTTTCTACATTTTCGCAAAATTTCTGAAATTTTAACAAATAAACGCAAAAAAATCAGCCTAAATTTACCACTGACATGAAGTAAAATATGTCACGAAAAAACAATGTCAGAATCGCCAGGATCCGTTGAAGCGTTCCAGAGTTATAACCTGTCAAAGTCACACTGGTCAGAATTGCAAAAAATGGCCCGGTCATTAGGGTGTTTTAGTGGCCGGGGGTGAAGGGGTTAAAGCTGACGTTATTTCTGAGGGAGTTGCTCACTTTTTCTGTCTTTTCCATCTGACCCAGACTGACATCACTTTTTCAATTCATGACTCACATGCAAAGATTACAACTTAGGCCTCTTTCACACGTACATGCCTCCGGTACGTGTTTGGCAGTACTCACATACCGGAGACACATACACACGTAGACCTAGGTATTCCTATGGTTTTGGACACACGTAAGTATTTACGCACGGAACGTGTGTCCGTTCCGTACTTACATGTGTCCGTGTGTTTCTCACGCCGACATGTCCATTTCGCTCCGGCATCACGGGTGTCACATGGAACGCAAACGTGTCACACGTAATGCAAACGGACCACACGGAGGTGTTCCGTGTGACACGCACCGGAGAGAAGACATGTTTCTGTGAGAAAAAAAACCCCTTTACTCACCTTCTGCAGCCCTGCAGTCTCTGCCGCTGCTGTCACTTGCTGCCGACCCCCGCTCATTATGCTCATTGCATATTCACTTCACTGCGGCCAGAAGCAGAAGCAGCGGGGAGTCGGCAGGACTGGAGACCGAAGATCAGAACCACGGACAGCGACACCAGGGACAGGTGAGCAGAAAGTCCCCATTCTCTGTGTGTTGTCACGGATAACATACGGAGAACACACGTAGCCCATAAACACGGGTCACGCAGGGCAAAACGCACCTCTGACATATCCGTGACAAACGTGCGTGGTTTTTGACGGACATGTGAGAGAGGCCTTAGACACATTTGACTTTTTCCATTTCCAACACTATCCCCTTCTATTCCAAACCTGCAAAAACGTTGTCCTGGTGATACCCCAATACTGAGCCGCTGCTGCCAAATGTGTTCACATTATTGATCCTCTTACTACATATAGTCCACCACTGTGCCCATTACAAAGTAAAATGCCTCTTTTGTGCCCTCAGGATGGTAAAATTGCCCCATTAATTAAAATATTAATACCTGCACAAGTTCACTAGGAAATAGTGCCCACATTTTGCCCCCTAGAAAGAAATAATGCCCCCAGTGTGCCCATTTCACAATCAATACACTTAGTGCCCCTAGAAGAATAATGCTTTTTAAGTCCCCACATATATAGTTTGTTCCCCTCTACACAGTATGATGCCCTCCACAGCTCCCACATAAATACACAGTTCCCTTTACACAACATGATGGGCCCCAGTATCCCTCACTGTATGATGGCCCTCAGTAGCCCCCCCACCATATGATGGCCATCAATAGTACTACTCACACTCTATGATGGCCCTCAGTGTTTCCACCACACTGTAATATGACCCCCAGTATTTCACACATACTGTATTATGAACCCCAGTATTTCCCCAACACTGTATCATTGGCTCCAGCATCTCACATACTGTAATATGGCCCCTAGTAACACCAGCACGGTAATATCACTCCAGTATCCCCACACGCTGTAATTAAGCCCCAAATATCCCCCCACACTGTATCATGACATGCCCCAGTATTCCTCCATACTGTATAATTGTGACCAGTATCCCTCACACTGTAATATGGACCCCAGTATTTACTGCAAACTGTATCATTGCTCCAGTATCCTCCCACACTGTAATATGCCACCCAGTATCTTCCCACACAGTAATATGACCCAGTATCCCCCCACACTGTAATACGGCCTCCAGTATACTCCCACATTGTAATATGGCTCCCAATATCCCCCCGCACTGTAATATAGACTAAATTACCCTTCTACACCATAAGATGACCCCCAGTGTCCCCCACACTGTATCATAGCCTTAAATATTTCCCCCACACTGTATCATGGCCCCCAGTATCACCCCACATGGTAAAATGGCCCCCAGTATCTCCCCCACAGTGTATGGATGGTCCCCACACTGTTTGGGAGATACTCAGGGCCATATTACCATGTGGGAGGATACTGGGGGCCATGATACAGTGAGGGGGAAATATTTGGGGCCATGATACAGCGGATGGATGGCCCCCAGTATATCCTCAACACTGTAATATGGCCCCCAGTATATCCTCAACACTGTAATATGGCCCTCAGTATTTCCTCCACACTGTATAATGGCCCCCATTATTTCACCCACAAGAAAAAAAACAAAAAAACAAACATCTTATACTCACCTACTCATGGATCCTAAAGAGTCCACAGACACATAGGACCAATGCTTTGATGTCATCGTACCAGGGCACGCAGAGTCCCAGCGTGATATCATCACGCTGCTCCACGTCCCCGCCTTGAATGTGAGTCTCTCTGCAGCTCTTTAGACCGCAGGCCTAAATCAATCTGCGGTCTACAGAACGGAGAGCGGTGGTGCAGGGATATCATGTTTTCCTGTTTTACCACAGAGTAGAAGATAAAGAAAAATTTCTGTCCAACGCAGCACTGGTTTGGACAATAACAATGCAACATTTATTAGGGCTTTACTTGAACAGTAACTTTGTGCTCATTTTGAGGAGAATCTGACAAGAAATTCAAGTTGTCTGAAAAATGGTCAGCATGAACCAGACACTACCTGCATTACTGTAGCTGTGTATGTTTTACTCTGACATGCTGCAGCGTATGAGAAAACATACTTTAAATACCTGTCCATAGTCGACATGTCTCGGAAGACTAGCCTGTGGCAGTTCTGTGCGGGCTATTTCACCCTGCTTCCTTAGAAAGACAAGTCTTTCCCTTTTTGTATATAGAGAGGGACCAGTCAGACTTTTTTCTGTATATACAGTATGTGTGTGTATCTTCTGATACTTTCTTATACCATGCCTGATGAAGATACCTACATTGTCCTAAATTTTCTTATATTTTGCTTTATTTAAAGCTATCACATCTACAGGATGATTAATTTATTCCGCTTAGGCTACGTATTTTCAGTCTGAGTGTTGTCAGTGGGAAAAACTGACAACATTCAGGACAATGTTATACAATTTGATCGTTCATATGACTGGGGTTTTTTTTTTTACACGGACTGTCTGTGTAAAAAAAATCCATCATGTAGTATTCTCTTCTGTATTTTTGACGTGACTAGCTGTGATGGTGGAATATTGTGGATTGTATACCATTTTGTGTGGGTTAATGTTTGGGCGTGGTTCACTGTCTTATTTGTACTGCTTCTGTGTACATTGTCCCATTTGTAGGTTTAAATCCTCCCCTGCCAGCCTTTTGTTTCTAAGTCGGGGGAGGGGGCGTGAGATCCACCTACTGTAAACTCTCTGCTTACCTGGGAGATTCAGTCAGTCTGTTTGAGAGCCTCAGGAGAGAAGGATTGATCCTATGGGAGAAGCTGCGGCTTCTCAGAGACCTGGACATTTATCGCTGGACTAATTTTACCCTCTGTTTTGTGGATTATTGGATGGACATTCTGGATTGCTTTGAATAAATATGCATTAGATTGCTCACTCATCTCTCGCTCTGTTGATCGTGTGATATGGGAGAAGGACCCCGTGACAACTGGTGGCAGCGGCAGGATCAGCAGAGCGCAGCCTAATGGAGATCCACCAACAGAGTTAGTACAGAAACTGGACTGCTTCCAGTCTAAAGGAGAGAGACAAAGATCTGGGCCTGAGCTACTAGGGACTGAGTAAAGAAGCCTTAATTGATCTACTTGTGGGTGAGAGCCAGTCCACCTCCTCCCAGATGTCTGACGGACAAACACTGGGGACGGGGATCCCTGCCCCAAAAAGCCAGTGGGTGGTGTGGTTCGAAGAAGAAATGGCAGCTCTTGGCCCCGGTGTATCTCAGTAATATAAGGAGCAGGCTGCTCGCCGAGCACAGAGGAGACAAGAAGCAACGGAGTCCGACAGAGGGTGTAATGTGAGTTGGAGTGTAAACCCAGTGATCCGGGAGCCTTTATGGATTACCCGGGTAGACTTCAAGCTAATTGATGAGGCTTCCAGAGATGTGGAAGGGTTCTTCAAGGACTTTGAGCAGCAGTGTGTCATGATGGAGGTTCCCCACTCTGGCTGGATGCGTTTGTTAGTGGGACTCCTGAGCGGAAGCCTGGCAGAGGCTTATCGCACCATTGACTCATAGCGGAACCGGGATTATAACATTGTAAAACGGACTATCCTTGATTACCATGCCATCACCCCAGACTCACATAGGGCACAGTTCCGAGACTTCCCATGCACCACGGGGGGATTGTTTGGGATGTATGCCCATAAGATGTCCCAGGCATGTCGGAGACGGCTGGAAGCGGAAGACGCCTTCACTGTGGAAGACATTATACAGGTATTTCTCATAGAACAATTTCTTTACAAGTGTCCCTCCAAAATACGGGAATGGGTCAGAGAGCGCACACCGTGCTCCTTGGATAGAGCTGCATCCCTGGATGATGAGACCCTTACTATCCGACCGCAATGGAGGGGGCTTCTGGACAAAAAGCCACAGCGTGCTCCTGCACCCCTGCCCTCTCCAGTTATATCTGCCTTCTCCAGAATGCACATTAGAAGGAGTCTGACACAGAGGAGATGTTATCGATGTGGGCAGCCTGGGCATTTGCAAAACACTTGCCCTGCTATTCGATTGAGGAATGACTCAGACACTCATGGTCGGCCACTAGGGGTTTATGGGATGCGAGCCACAGCCCCGAGTTCCTCTCACCATCAAATTAAGCACTTACAGGAGGTTGTACTGGATGGACAGAGAGTCATTGGATTTTGTGACTTGGGGCATTTCTCACAATAGCTGATCCCCGGGTGGTTCGGCCAGAGGCGATACATCATGGACCAGGGATTGTTATTGAATTGGCTGGAGGACAGAGGAGGAATATCCCAAAGGCGACTGTAGATCTGGACTTTGGCTTTGGGATCAAGTAATGTGTGGTTGGGGTGATGAGCGGCCTGCCTGCAGATATTCTCCTTGTAAATGATGTGGGAGATCTACAATGTCAATTTGTGGGTGCAGTTTGAGTGAAGGAGGACACAAAGGGAAGCTTGTCCTTCCAACCCTATTGCTGTAAAAGGGACTACCTACAGCTTCTCCATCCAATACAAGCGTGGAAGCCAACACCAGAATGTTGATGGACTGTTCTGGAAACAAGAACCATAGACTATCCACAGCTGAGCAACATGGACTTAAGTGAGATGGCTAGAGGTCTGTGTAGACCTCATGGCATACTTATTCAGAAGGAGGGAGAGGTTGTGATGGTGGAATATTGTGGATTGTATACCATTTTGTGTGGGTTAATGTTTGGGCGTGGTTTACTATCTTATTTGTACTGCTTCTGTGTACATTGTCCCATTTGTAGGTTTAATTCCTCCCCTGCCAGCCTTTTGTTCCTAAGTCGGGGGAGGGGGCGTGAGATCCACCTACTGTAAACTCTCTGCTTACCTGGGAGATTCAGTCAGTCTGTTTGAGAGCCTCAGGAGAGAAGGATTGATCCTATGGGAGAAGCTGCGGCTTCTCAGAGACCTGGACATTTATCGCTGGACTAATTTTACCCTCTGTTTTGTGGATTATTGGATGGACATTCTGGATTGCTTTGAATAAATATGCGTTGGATTTCTCACTCATCTCTCGCTCTGTTGATCATGTGATATGGGAGAAGGACCCCGTGACACTAGCCTATTCAAGTTTATGGGTGCTCAAAATGAAAAAAAAAATGCACCTGATTTTTTGCAAATATAGTACATTGCTATTCTTAACTTAGGAAATTGTATTTGCTCTTGTAAATTTTATTTATTCAAGTTGTGCCTAAATTTGGCAACTTTCAAAAGCTCATATTATGGAAAAATTGGCTTTATAGCACACTATTGTTACTGGAAACCCAGCATTCTTTTGCAGATTTTCTGGTATTTGCACACCTTATTTAACTCTGGTCATTCAATTTGAAAAAGAAAATGTAGCGCCACTCCCAAGCAAGCTATTTATTTGGAGCTTAAAGAGTTAATTCAGTCTCAATACATTGAAGAACCTATCCTGCAGATTCCATCAATATTAGACTGTTAATGGAGGCACCTCCACTGATCAACTGTTATAAGTTCCGGTTATGGAAATACACTGAACAGAGCTTCAATGCGCAACTGCCTTTAAGGCCCTCTCCACACATCCGTGTCTCCGGTACATGTGACGTCCATTTTCAAACATACCAGAGACATGGGCACACGTAGACTCATTAAAATCAATGGGTTTGCGCATATGTGCGTGTTTTGCATGGACCGTGTGGAGCATACGTGTGTCCGTGTGCTCGACATGGCGACATGATCATTTTTCTCTGGCAGCACGGCTGTCGCACGGATGTGCTCTGTGTGACATCAGTATGACATGTACCGGACGTACAACCACGAAAACCACGTTTCTGTGAAATAAAATGAATTTCTATACTCATCTTCTCCAGCGCTGCTGTGTCTGCCACTGCTGTCACTTGCTTCAGACCCCTGCTCATTATGCTCATCGCATATTCATTCCTCTGCAGGCCGGAAGCAACAGCAGCGGGAAGTCGGCAGTTCCAGAGATCACAGAGTGTAAGACATCAGCACCACAGACAGCAGTGCCAGGGACAAGGTGAGCATAATGTTCCTGCTCTCCATGTATTATCACGGATAGCACACGGAGAACATTCATGTGCCAAAATCACAGCATACGGAGGGCCATACGCACCTTTTACATGTCCATTCAAAACGTGCGTGTTTTTCACAGGCGTGTGACTCCGGCCTAATTTGAAGCAGCCGCTGCTGGGTACTGCACATTAACTTGTATCCTCTTGAATAGAAGGAGCTGTATATGGTGAATGGAGCTCCAGATTGCAGATAAATGATCAATATCTTTAGATCGGATAACTACATTAAGGGGAGGCTAAAAATCTATCCGTCCTAAATTAGAATAGACTTGTGATATATAATGGAATTTCGGAACTCAGTAACAAATTTTTGATTGAGAGCTAGATATACAAATGTACACTTAGTTTATTACTTGCCTACATGTATTGGAGGGCCACATGTAATTTAGAACAGGTATTTCACACTGCTCCATGCATACTGATTGCTTTTTCTCCATATGTATGTGCCACCACCGTGTCAGCAGCCGAGCTGCTCAGATCCAGGTTCTCAGTGGTTCGAGGGTCTCCGGACCCGGGGGTTGTGCGGCCACTCAAATGAAGGGGTATTTACAAGGGATTATAGAGTTTGTGACGCCACCCGTGCATAACTGGGGTGAATACTGCCACTGACGTTGGGGAATACCCAGGGTGATGACGGGGGCAGCCAGGTGTTGTAACACTCCACAGGTAGGGGGGAATGCCCGGGACTCGGTGTGTGATGTAAGGCCGTGGGATGCAGGGGTCACTCTCGTACTCACTCAGTCCATTAAGAAGACACCGACAACCAGGTAAACCAAGTCTCTGGACACCGCTGCCGCTGAGGGGAGCTAGTTTGGGTCCCGTCCCCAATGGTTCTGCCTGGTGATCCGTGACCTGCATCCTGGCACTAAGTTTACTTCTCTGGTGGTCCCGGTAGTGTGAAACTTGCTGGGTCCCGATCCCCACTATGGCTAAGTGTGGAAGCTTGCTCTCAGGGCTCACGCTTGGGATTTTCTGGACTATTTTAGATGGAAAGTCCTATCCCCCTCGTTGCGCTAGTGCCCCGATTTTGGAGCGGTTGGGAACGAATCTTGAAGGCTCCGTTCTCTATGGGTAAATTATCGGGTTACCTGCAGCTACTCCCCGACCTAGGGTCCACGTACCCCGTCGTGCCTCGGTCCCAGACCGGTGATGGTGCAAGGCCGCCGGCTGTCTTGCTTGACAGATCTGAGCCCCTTGCCATGATCCAGTGCGACCAGGGGACCGACTCCTCTAGGCCCAGACCACCGTCTGCAACCTAGACAGTTTCCTTACGGGAGTCCCAGCTTCCGACCTCCTCAAAGCTCCTCACAGCTCGAGGGTTACTTCCCAACTCTCTCCAACTAACTACTGGCTACACTCCTCACCTGCCCTCCCTGACCCCCAGGTGGGCGACTCTATTCTACTCAAGCCGTCCACTGGTGTGATCTAGTGTCACATAAACATCTATATATTAAGATTTGTTAAATTCATGTATGTCTCCACTGAGTGGAAGTGCAAAAACAAAGAGTAAATGTCATGCTGTAACCCAGTGGCCAGAAAGCCACATAACATGATATCTACAGAATTGTGTCTTTATACAATCAATAGACTATGTTCACACAGGGAGTTTTTGCTGTGTTTTTTTTTATGTTTTTCCATTGGTTTTATGCATATACATGCTAATAAAAAGCTGCTTTTTACAGTACCAGCAAAACCTGTCCAGAAATCTCATGGACACACACTTGCTTTTTTTTCTTAACTGAATTGGCAAAATGCTGCATTTTTGAAACCAGCGTCATATTAATTTCTTCACCAATTTTGATTGTTTTTTCACCATTGAAAGCAATGAGAGTGAAAAAATTGCAGATACATCTCTGCTACTTTTTTTTTTTTTACCCTTTTTTGATGAATTAAACTAACTTTATTGAAAAATTTAATTTTTTTTGCTGCCCCCCAAAAATGTAGCAAAAACACCCTGTTTGAACATAGCCTTACACTCAGATGGAAATGGTTATATTTTCCAAGCGCAGTAAAATAAAACATATTTTCATATAGATATATCCAGGTATATATATAATAACTTCCATGTAACGTAAAGATGTATATCCTATGATTATCAGTGAATATATAGGAATACATCACAGACATCTCACTTACCTTCAACTATTTTACTAATAAGATCTCTGAATCCCTTCATGATAGCACTTGCTTTTATAATGTTTAGCTGCTCATCAATATACACCGACATGGCTGTTGGTCTTCGATCTTTAAAGGCCAACGTGTAGAAAGGCCCATTCCTGTCAAGGTGTGTCATATAAATTGTATGGAAAGATTCAAGTGAGATTTCTAACATGATGTCAAATTCATTTGGCTTTGATATCTGTGAATGAAATAATAATTGTCAGGTCGTAGGAAAAAGCAAAATCTGAAATACATGGGATAATTACGGTCAGAGTATAGACTGAGATGCCTGAACTGGCCATGCCTTTCCTGACCTGAACTTACCAGCCTCATGTATACCATATTTATCAAAGTATTTAATTTTGATTAGGAGACCCATGGCTTGTCCATATTTTATTGTTCTTTACTATCAATGTCAGTTGTTTGAGCATGGCCTAAAGCAGGGTTCCCCAACTCCAGTCCTCAAGGCCCACCAACAGTGCATGTTTTCAGGATTTCCTTAGCATTGCACTGCTGTTGGAACCAGCACCTGGGCAGGTAATTACATTTAACACCTGTGCAATACTAAGGAAATCCCAAAAACCTGCACTGTTGGTGGGCCTTGAGGACTGCAGTTGGGGACCTCTGGCCTAAAGAATACACAGTCAGTAAAACTTTATTCTACAATCCTCTCTTCAATGTGGTGATTAATGCTCGCGGAAAAGTTATAATATCGAAATTATAATTTTCAGAAAATATTTTACCAAGTTTCCCTCAATAACAGAGCATTGAGACCATCATATTTACTTTGTGCTACCAGTAACATGGAAGCCGCCTATATTTCCATAACAGATGATGGACCTGAGTGGGAACTTGTGTTTTTGTGGGTTGTGTTGAATGCTATTTGGTGCCAATTTGGTATACAGAACATTTTAGATCAGTTCACATTTATTCTATGCTGAGCACTTACATCGGGTTTCTATCTACGTCTCTGAAATCCATGACTCAGGTGAAACTCATGATGTATCCATTCACTATAATGAGGCAGCAGAGTTAAGGCCCCGTCACACTAAGCAACATCGCTAGCAACATCGCTGCTAACGAACAACTTTTGTGACGTAGCAGCGATGTTGCTAGTGATGTCACTGTGTGTGACATCCAGCAACAACCTGGCCCCTGCTGTGAGGTCGTTGGTTGTTGCTGAATGTCCTGGGCCATTTTTTAGTTGTTGCTGTCCCGCTGTGAAGCACAGATCGCTGTGTGTGACAGCGAGACAGCAACAACTAAAAGTGCAGGCAGCAGGAGCCGGCTTCTGCGGAGGCTGGTAACCACAGTAAACATCGGGTAACCAAGAAGCCCCGTCCTTGGTTACCCGATATTTACCTTTGTTACCAGCCTCCGCCGCTCTCACTGTCAGTGCCGTCTCCTGCTCTGTGCACATGTAGCTGCAGGACACATCGGGTTAATTAACCCGATGTGTGCTGTAGCTAGGAGAGCAGGGAGCCAGCGCTAAGCATTGTGCGCTGCTCCCTGCTCTGTGCACATTTTAGCTGCAGTACACATCAGGTAATTAACCCGATGTGTGCTGTAACTAGGAGAGCAAGGAGCCAGCGCTAAGCGGTGTGCGCTGCTCCCTGCTCTGTGCAGCTGCACCCTGTACTCTATACCCTATATATGTACCCTGTGCAGCTGCACCCGGTGTGCGCTGCTCCCTGCTCTGTGCACATTTAGCTGCAGCACACATCGGGTAATTAACCCGATGTGTGCTGTAACTAGGAGAGCAGGGAGCCAGCGCTCAGTGTGCGCTGCTCCCTGCTCTCTGCACGTGTAGCTGCGTGCGCTGGTAACCAAGGTAAATATCGGGTTGGTTACCCGATATTTACCTTAGTTACCAAGCGCAGCATCTTCCACGCGGCGCTGGGGGCTGGTCACTGGTTGCTGGTGAGCTCACCAGCAACTCGTGTAGCGACGCTCCAGCGATCCCTGCCAGGTCAGGTTGCTGGTGGGATTGCTGGAGCGTCGCAGTGTGACATCTCACCAGCAACCTCCTAGCAACTTACCAGCGATCCCTATCGTTGTTGGGATCGCTGGTAAGTTGTTTAGTGTGACTGGAACTTTACTCCAGACTTTGTTTGGCTTCTGTCCAGCCGTGTGGCTCTTTTTAAAGGTGAACAAAAGTGTTGATAACTGCACTTTTGTGCACACCTAAAAAGATGGTCACCACCGGACCACAGGCCTGATGGGATTTCAAAGTGACGCCCTCTGCCTCATTACAGTGAATTTTCCATTGGGAATTTTGTCTGAATCATGTTTTCAGAGATTTATACGTAGTTGTCGGTGTTAGCACTCCACATAGAGCACAGGATAAATGTGAGCTGCGCCATACTGCAATCTTTGGAAGGCAGAACGAGCTAATCATTAGCAGCTGAAGAATTGGCTTTTTTTTTTTTTACGCCGTTTACCTTGCGGTATGGTACGATTTTTGCCCTGTGTTGGGAGCAGATCTGCTAGCAGCTAAAGAGGCACATATAAAAAACAAGGATGGTAAGGTTATTTTGGAAAGTCTAATTTGAATTCTGCTCTTTTAGATACATATCTATATATTGAACAGTTAATAGATGACCAACCACGTGCCCAGAGAGAGAAAGTAAAGATGCATTTGTTGAACCACATGGCTATGATCTTTCATTGAAGCAAATGCCAGAAACTTTATGGGAAAAAATGGAAGAATTGATGTAGGATACCTGACACTGACTGCAGTGACTCAAAGTAAAACCAGGAACAGTGCCTGTAAAGATTGAACAATATCCATAAAGTGAGGAACAAACCAAAGTGATCACTGAGCAAGTACAGCAGTATTTATCAATTGGACAATAGTATTAAATGAAGTAATGTACCAATAAAATGTATAGAGTTGGGAAAAAAACCTGATACATATACTCAAGCAAGTTTTCTGCTCAGGAAAATAATAAATATGGATTTAGGTAATGTGACCATGGGTCATCCACAATGAGATATGTTCATAATAACTCATGATGATAGGGCATCAACATTGAAAAAATGGGTGCTCAGATGACAGATGATGAAGACAGCAACTCTGGCCCTTTTACATTCACTGGAGATAAAAATTAGAGAATAATGTATGAGCACTTGCTTTTTTCAGAAATAATGTAATCTACATTGATCAACATTTGAAGGTTTTTTGTAAGGGGTACACTATGCTACTAGAACAGTGTTTTACAAAAGATCCAAAGTTTATCAACATAAAACCTTTATTTTGCCCAAAATGTGATGATCATAATTAGAGAACAACAATGACTGTAGGACAGAGAAAGATTATAACCAAATTTTATGACGGTAACAACAGTCACTAATCATTAAGAATTAGGAAGTGTACAGGCCTTTGCTTTCAATGACTTCAGCACATCTGTGGCCACAGGACATCACTAGACTCTCACACTGCAAGGAGTTTGTATGTTCTCCCCGTGTTTGCGTGGGTTTCCTCCGGGTTCTCCGGTTTCCTCCCAAACTCCAAAGACATACAGAGAATAAATTTAGATTGTGAGCTCCAATGGGGACAGTGTTGACAATGTATGTAAAGCGCTGTGGAATCAATAGCGCTATATAAGTGAATAAATATTATTATATTATTATTATTACACTGCTCTGGTGTGATTTTGGTCCACTCTTCTTCCAGTCTCTTCCACAGTTGTTTGACTGTTGTGGGTTTCTTGGCCATAACTTTGTCACTAAGGATTTTTCAGAGGTTTTCTATTGGGTTTAGATCAGGACTCTAGGCTGGCCATTTCAATGTTTTCTTTTTCAAGGAAATGTTTTACCCATTTTGCTGTGTGACAGGGGGCATTGTCCTGCATGAGATTTTCTGGCTGATTGAGTGATAAACGCAAGTCAGGAACCATGTGTTTTTGAAGAAGGTTCTGATACACACTTGCATTCACTCTGCCATGTAGCTGGATGAGAGGTCCAACTCCTACTGCCGAAAACATTTCCCAGACCATGACACTTCCTCCACCACCTTTCACTGACTTCTTAACACACTTTGGGTTCAGTCTTTCCCCAGTTTGTCAACGAATATAATGTTTCCCATCAGACCTAAATAAATTAAACTTGCTTTAATCACTAAAATGAACTGTGACCAATTCTCTGTCAATATGCTCCTCACTAAGGCCCCTTTCACACGTCAGTGATTCTGGTACGTTTGTGCTTTTTTTAAACGTACCAGAATCACTGACATACGCAGACCCATTATAATGAATGGGTCTGCTCACACATCAGTGATTTTTCACTGCACGTGTCTCCGTGCGGCGTACCCGCGTGTCCGTGATTGCCGCACGGAGACATGTCCATTTTTTTCTGGCATCACTGATGTCCCACGGACCAAAAAAACGTGCTTCTAAAATAAAAAGCATTTTAACTCACTTGGTTCCAGCAACGCTCTCTGCAGCCTGTTCTCCCTGCTGCTTCTGAGCCGGCTCATTACTGTCACGCATATTCATGATGCACGACACAGCCGACCCAGAAGCAGCTGCTGCGGGGGTCAGCGCCGTGGGTAGGGATGGTTGCCCCGGGACCCGGTGACTTGGTGCAGGGGACGGTGATGACAGGGGCCAGCACGCCTGGTCAAACCAGGGAGTCTCAGCTTATTCACGGTTAAAGAAATCAGACAAGTCCAGTATTAACCAAGGTGCTGGTGGCCAGCTGCCGCGGCCGGTTGTACTCTGGTCCCCCACCTGGGCTGGTGGTCTGTGTCTCCTTCCTCTGCACAGTGTCGTGTGTATGATGGACATCCCGGTCTGGAACGCAGGAGTCCGCTCCCGGTACTACTGTTGGGAGCCGTGCCCGTGCCTGCTGACGCTGACCCGTGGGATCTACCGGGCCCTGGCGGATGCCCTATTCCTCTCTGTGGGTGGTTGACTCTTTTCGGGACTTAGGTTGGGACAGGACCTCTGATCCTGCCCTCAATCAGTTAATTAGCTAGGCCGTTGGTGCCGGTCCTGGCTTCAGGGTCTGAGTACCCCCTGTGTGCACGGTTTCCGGGTCGGTTCTCCAGTGTCGGTACCGGTGGACTCCAACCCTGCCCCGGTCCACCTCGGATCTCCGGCTGCCGTCTTCCCGTCTCCTACTAGACGCGACCACCGTCTGCTACCTAGCCAATGTGTCAGGACACCGGCCCTGACACCTTTCAGCTTCACCTCCTCACTCCACTCCAAACTCAACTGCACTTCGACTTGAACTGAACTGAACTGTGTTTTTCCCACCCTGGGCTCTCCAGACCCCTAGGTGGGCGTTCTCCATCCACCTGGTCCCGCCCACTGGTGTGCCTGTCTTTCCCTGAGGGGGGGTGGCTAGGGTTTCAGGTCGGCTGTATGTAAGGTGTTCTGCAGGGGCTTATGTGTGTGACTACCTGGTTTTGCCAGGGCGTCACAAGATTAACACCAATAACTTGCAGGTGTCTGAAAGTGTTCTCTAATTTGAATCAGTGTTCTTTTTCATTTATCTCATTTACACTTTTATTATGTGCTTTGGAATAAATTCAATTTATGAAATAAGCTTAAAATACTGCTAGTTTACTCATGTTAGGATATAATCACATAGGACTACACAATGACCTTAAAATTTAGGAAATTGTGTGTGGTTCTCTAATTTTAATCTCCAGTGTACTATATCACATGGCTAACAATACTAATGACTGTATGTGTTCTTTTAACTGCTCTACTGTTCTTATGAATTTAGTTGTTATGTTAACTTATGGAATACAAAATCAGTTACCCTCTGGAGTGTATGTTGTCTGTGGACATAATGCTTATTGGTGGTTACCTAAAGGAGCAGTAGGAACAAGTACTTTTGCTATGAGGGGCTGCTGATAAGTCTTCGGCTTTACCCAGAAAGAAACAAGATAGGATGATGAAACTTTACATTCATTCCACATACTCTATACTAATGACAACACATTTCTTACATCGGTATTCCAAGTTCTGTAAGTCTTGCAAAAAGAAGGCTTTCGGTTGTGCCTCAAACCAGTCATCCGTAACAGCCATGGCATCAGAAATGATGTGGAATTTGGTACCCTTGAGGTGTTTCTTCAGGTTTGGAAACAGTTGATAGTCGGAGGGAGCTAGATTTGGTGAATAAGGTGGGTGGTCAACCAGCCCAGCACTGCCAGTTTTTCCGTGGTTACTTGTGCAGTGTGAGCAGAGGCATTGTCTTGCAGGAACAAGATTCCTTTGGACAACTTGCCGTGCCTTTTGGGCTTCAGAGCTGCCTTCAATTGGTCCAAAAGTTCAATATAATACCTTGCATTGATAGTGGAACCCTTTTGAAGGTAGTCCACTAGCAGCACGCCCTCCTTATCCCAGAACACAGACACCATCACTTTAGTGGCTGATTATTGCACCCTGAACTTCTTAGGAGGAGGAGAACCACTGTGCCTCCACTCTTTTGACTGCTTCTGGTTTTCAAGATCATACAAATAAAATCCAGGTCTCATCCATAGTGACCATTCGATCCAGGAAGTCCTTATTAGTCCGGAAACACTGACAAATGGACCGGGAAGTTTTCACTCACATGTTTCTCTGATCTGTTGTCAAACATTTGGGGGCCCACTTTGCAAATAGCTTCCTCATGTCCAAATGTTCATGGATAATGACACAAACACGTTAGCAGGAAATCTCCATGATGTCTGCTATTGCTTTAGCTGAAATTTGTGGATTCTCCAGTATGAGGTTGTGCACAGCATCGACGATCTCCAGAACAACAACCACTCTCGGTTGTCCAGGACGTTCCTCATCATTGGTGCTGAAGTGGCCAGTGTTAAATTTGGCAACCCAGTTCTTAACTGTGGAATATGAAGGGCATTGATCCCCCAATGTATGTGGCATATCACCATGAATATTCTTAACGGACTTTCCTTGCAGAAATAAGAATTTTATCACTCCTCTGCTCTCAGTTGCTGTGAATATTGCATTAGACTCTGACATTTTGTTTCCCCGCGTGCATAGAACACTTTTGCCATAAGCAACAAACACAACATTTTGAAAACATACAATATATTAGACACATAAGGTTTTCATGTAATGCAGTGTTTGTTACCATAGAAACAAAAAAAGATCATAAAGCTGAAGACTTAGCAGCAGCCCTTCGTAGTAGGTTTAGCTATTGAGAATGAACCTAATACTGAAAAGTTAGCTGAACTTCTTGATAGTATTACTAATTATGTGTTTGATGCTTTAAAATTATTTTTTATACTTACAGGACAGTGGATACTACTAGTGACTAAACAATACACAATTGTATTAGATTACCTTACTGCTCCGCAAAGAGGGATGTGTCAGATAATAGGTCCAGCCTGCTGTCACTAAATTGACCCATTTGGAGTTATGCAGATAAAACAATTGGAAAAACAATTCACAGGAACATTGTAATCTTGAATGGCCAAGTTAATTATCGGGAATAAATCCAGCTAATTGATTTAAGGGATTAAGTGGTTGTTTTTTATGGATATTACAAAGTACAAGTAATTACTATAGGATTAATTATATATGTAATAGTATGCAAAGTAGTATTTTGTATACCTACTTGTATAAAAAGACTAAGGGGTGCTTCACACACAGCGAGCTCGCTGCCGAGATCGCTGCTGAGTCACGCTTTTTGTGACGCAGCAGTGACCTCATTAGCGATCTCGCTGTGTGTGACACTGAGCAGCGATCTGGCCCCTGCTGCGAGATCGCTGCTCGTTACACACAGCCCTGGTTCGTTTTCTTCAAAGCCGCTCTCCCGCTGTGACACACACATCGCTGTGTGTGACAGCGAGAGAGCGACAAATGAAGCGAGCAGGGAGCAGGAGCCGGCGTCTGACAGCTGAGGTAAGCTTGTAACCAAGATAAACATCGGGTAACCAAGGTGGTTACCCGATATTTACCTTAGTTACCAGCCTCTGCAGCTCTCACGCTGCCTGTGCTGCCGGCTCCGGCTCTCTGCACATGTAGCTGCTGTACACATCGGGTTAATTAACCCGATGTGTACAGCAGCTAGGAGAGCAAGGAGCCAGCGCTCAGTGTGTGCGGCTCCCTGCTCCCTGCACACAGCGCTGGTAACTAATGTAAACATCGGGTAACCATACCCGATGTTTACCTTAGTTACCAGTCTCCGCAGCTTCCAGTCGGCGGCTCCGTACAAGCGCAGCGTCGCTTGCACGTCGCTGCTGGCTGGGGGCTGTTCAGTGGTCGCTGGTGAGATCTGCCTGTTTGACAGCTCACCAGCGACCATGTAGCGATGCAGCAGCGATCCTGACCAGGTCAGATCGCTGGTCGGATCGCTGCTGCATCGCTAAGTGTGAAGGTACCCTAACTTAATTTTTTCCACAATTCTAATCTTGTTGTTTTCTATTTTATAAAAAAAGAGAATACGCCTATCCTTCTTTTGCATCATGACCAGCTTGCCAACACTGCAGTAGCATTTGAACAATGTTTTACCAATAAGTGTCATAGTTGTGGTTGAACCAATCCTCAATATGTACCTCACTGCATATTCTGAACAGGGGAAGGGATGAGGGTAGTGATGCTTACCCTGAATGGTGTAGCCATGTAGTTTTCTGTGTGATATATGGGTGGGTTAACCAACTTTATCTGTTAGGAAGGAATACTAATTATTTTGACAGGCATGAAGAAAAAGAGGGGAAAGGATAAAATGGGGAAGGAGTAAACATGGTAAGGCTTGCCCAAAAAATGTTTATAAGGGATGGAATTCCACTTTTGAAACAAAGAACTGTTGAGGGGGTTTGGTTAAGCTGGGTAGATGCTGGGAGTGTCTGCATTTACTATGCAGTTATGCATTCTACTACTTATTATTGTTCTAGAAACACCTACATTTATGCATGATTCGTATGTAGTATATAATAAAGAGTCTACTCTTCAGGGATTGGAGATTTTTGAGAAAAAGTGTTTGAACATACAAATTTCCTTGAGTCTCACCAGCACTAATAGAATCACTAAAACTATCTAAAGTAGCAAAAACTACTTTGACAATGGTGATCCAGGGAAAGTGTAGGGTGTTTTTTCAAATAAAGTATTTGTGTGTGCATTTTTTTCTTTTCCCTTACTGTGTTAGTAGTGGGAGTGTTTGATAGATGCCTGCCCATTACAACACTAGGGCTTCACGCCAGCTGATACTACACAGCTGACATCAACCCCAACTATCATTACCCTGATTGCCACCTCACCAGGGCAATCGGGAAGGGCTGAGGCGAAGCGCCAGAGTTAGTGCATGTTATTTGATGCCTCACTTCTGGGGCATCAGTGAGCTGGTATTTTAAGGCTGGGAAGGGCCCAATAACCATTGGCCTTTCCAGCCTAAATATATCAGCTCACAGCTGTCTTCTTTACATTGAGTGGTTATCAAAAATAGTGGGGGCCCCATATTGCTTTTTTAATTATTTATGTATTTCTAAGGTTAAACCAGGCTAAACACCCTTTAATGACACATGAAAATTACTAAGGGGTGCAAGTGTATAATATTTAGGGGGATTTTGACATTATATACATTATATAGCTGCAGGATACCTATCTGGTCTATCTAATATATTTCTATATTATATATCTAGTGTAGGGATTCAGTTCTGGTAGGCGTTGGCAGGGACACAGTAAAGAGGCATACACAGGTTTCTAGTCCAAAAAAGTCAGTGTTTATTCACAGTGAACATAAACATAAATGCAGCCTTACTTCAGACAGGATTACAAAAGGAAAAGTCCAGCTTGGTAAACAACACATCAGTCCCAGTCCATACAGCTTTGGTTTCCCTACAAAGGCTGAGTTTTGGCTGCCTTTTTTATACTGTGCTGCTCATACAGGTATGCTCATCAGCCCTTGCCTCAAGACCTGAACTAGCAGAGAAGATCCAGGCCTCAGATTAACCTTTTCTCTGCTGCTCACCAGTGCACAGAGCATATGCTAGAAGGGATAAAGCTCCCATCAATCACCATACCCTTTACTGTGTCACACTAACTACAGTATATCTTTATATATTTTATTTGGTGTCTGTATACGTGTGTTTGTGTGTATTGGGACTTAAACCTTTTATTTTGGAGAACTTACTGTTTATTCTGCCACCTGTATTTCAACTAACTTTATTGATGCCTGATTTGTTTTGTTTAGATGTGTTTTTTGATGCATTTGCACTGCGTAAATGCACTAAACATACATATGCGTCTTTTTTACCTGCAGATTTTCTGCATCTAATGCAAGTCTATGGGGAAAGTCCAAACTGAAAATATCAGGAATCAGCTCAGAACTACATGGGAGGACCTGGTCAAGGAACTGAGGAGAACTGGGATCATAGTCTCAGAGATTATTGTTATGAACGCACTACATCATGGATTAAAATCACCCAGCTCATGCCAATCAATGTCCAGGCCTAATTGAAATTCGCTAATGACCATCTGGATAATACCAAGGAGGCATGGGGGAAGGTAATGTGGTCAGGTGAGACCAAAATAGAACTTTTTGGTATCCACTCCCCTTGCTGTATTTGTAGGAAGAACAAGGATGAGTGCAATCCCAAGAACACCGTCCCAACCGTGAAGTATGGGGGTCTAAACATCATACTTTGGGGGTGCTTTTCTGCCAAGGGGACAGGATGACTGCACTATATTGAATGGAGGTTGTATTGGGTCATGTATTGTGAGATTTTGGGCAACAATCTCCTTCCCTCAGTAAGAGCATTGAAGATGGGTCATGCCTGGGTCTTCCAGCATGACAATGACCTGAAACACATAGCCAGGGCAACTAATATGTGGTTCCTTAAGAAGCATTTCAAGGTCCTGGTGTGGACTAGCCAGTCTCCAGACCTGAACCCAATAGAAGGAGGGAGTTGAAACGCAATGTTGTCTAGCAACAGCCACGAAACCTGAAAGATCTGGAGATGATCTGTATGGAAGAGTTGGTCAAAATCCCTGTTGCAGTGTCTGCAAACTTGGGCATGAAGTACATGAAATGTCTGACCTCTGTAATTGCAAGCAAAGGTTTCTGTACCAAATATTAAGTTCTGTTTTTATATTGTATCAAATACTTATTTCATAAGAATCATACAATGTGATTTTCTTTTTATTCTGTCTGTTACAGTTGAAGTTTCCCTATGATAAAAATTACAGACCTCTCCATTTCTTGTAGGTGGGAAAAGTTGCAAAATTGGCAGTGTATCAAATACTTATTTTCCCTACTGTATATATACTTATTTTTTTTCCCTTTATATAATTGTATAATATGACTGAACCTGTATTAAAAATTTATGGCTTAATATGGATGTTTCTGTATTCATCTTTCTCTTTCCGCTGTACATGTACACATACACAACTCACTGGTCTACCGCTTTAAAGCCTCTGAGTTGGGGGGTCTAAGGAGCAAATTCACCGTTCCCCAAGCCTGGTACCTGGATTTCAACAATATCTGTATCCTGAGAATGCAGACACTGTTGAATATCACAGTCATATGAAAAAGTTTGGGCACCCCTATTAATGTTAACCTTTTTTCTTTATAACAATTTGGGTTTTTGCAACAGCTATTTCAGTTTCATATATCTAATAACTGATGGACTCAGTAATATTTCTGGATTGAAATGAGGTTTATTGTACTAACAGAAAATGTGCAATCCGCATTTAAACAAAATTTGACCGGTGCAAAACTATGGGCACCTCAACATAAAATTGACATTAATATTTTGTAGATCCTCCTTTTGCAAAAATAACAGCCTCTAGTCGCTTCCTGTAGCTTTTAATGAGTTCCTGGATCCCGGATGAAGGTATATTTGACCATTCCTGTTTACAAAACAATTCCAGTTAAGTTTGATGGTTGCCGAGCATGGACAGCACGCTTCAAATCCCACAGATGTTCAATGATATTCAGGTCTGGGGACTGGGATGGCCATTCCAGAACATTGTAATTGTTCCTGTGGATGAATGCCTGAGTAGATTTGGAGCGGTGTTTTGGATCATTGTCTTGCTGAAATATCCATCCCCTGCGTAACTTCAACTTCGACACTGATTCTTGCACATTATTGTCAAGAATCTGCTGATACTGAGTTGAATCCATGTGACCCTCAACTTTAACAAGATTCCCGGTGCCAGCATTGGCCACACAGCCCCAAAGTATGATGGAACCTCCACCAAATTTTACTGTGGGTAGCAAGTGCTTTTCTTGGAATGCTGTGTTTTTTTGCCTCCATGCATAATGCCTTTTTGTATGACCAAACAACTCAATCTTTGTTTCATCAGTCCACAGGACCTTCTTCCAAAATGTAACTGGCTTGTCCAAATGTGCTTTTGCATACCTCAGGCGACTCTGTTTGTGGCGTGCTTGCAGAAACGGCTTCTTTCGCATCCCTCTCCCATACAGCTTCTCCTTGAGCAACATGCGCTGTATTGTTGACCGATGCACATTGACACCATCTGCAGCAAGAGGATGCAGCAGGTCTTTGGAGGTGGTCTGTGGATTGTCCTTGACTGTTCTCACCATTCTTCTTCTCTGCTTTTCTGATATTTTTCTTGGCCTGCCACTTCTGGGCTTAACAAGAACTGTACCTGTGTTCTTCCATTTCCTTACTATGTTCCTCACAGTGGAAACTGCCAGTTTAAATCTCTGAGACAACTTTTTGTATTCTTCCCCTGAACAACTATGTTGAGTAATCTTTGTTTTCAGATCATTTGAGAGTTGTTTTGAGGAGCCCACTATCGTTACACACAGCATATCCAAGATGGCAGCCCCCAGTGTTTGAGTAAAAATAGAATTAAATAAAAACTAAATAAACAATGAATTTAATTTTGCTTTAAACATAATTGATTCCATAATCAATATTATTAAAACTATGTTTACATTTCCGTTGTTTAAGATCAGTCACAATCCGCCGCTCTGATAAAGAACGCAATCCGATTGGCGGATTCTGTTGTTTCCCATAGACTTGTATGAGTGGCGGATTGTGACAGATGACCTTGCGTTGCATCCGCCGCACGGCGCATCAGTCGTTTACTGACTGACCGTTGGGCGGGAGGGACGCAGCGTGCAGGATCCGTCACATTTTACTGAGCATGCCCAGCATGTCCAGCAGATCGTCCGAAATCATGTAAAATCAGTTCTTCTCTCTCCCCCCCCACACAGGTTTTAAACTGAAATCATTGCACCAACGGAATCCTTTCTTTGTGAACAATTCCATGCATTTCTTGTCACACGTTGTACAACGCATCAGTCCCATGTGTCAAGCAACGCATGTGACTGATGCAAAACAACGGATATGTGAACATAGCCTAATACAAAAACTACAGTCGTGGCACCTTCCCTTTAAAGTGATGCGACCCATTTTTTTATTGAGGTGGTGTGAGGGGGAATTAGAATGTTGGCTTTGGGACGCTATGATTTATTTGTATGCCCCTGGTACAAATCTAAAAATATATGCACTTAAACACATACACATCCCTAATGTCTTATATGTATTATGATATATACAGTAGATACCATACATGTATAGAAAGACTCTTTGATTATGATAGCTAGAAGGTTTTACATAACGTATCCCTATATATACACTTTCTGTGTTACTATAAATGTGAATGTGGCGCACCCTGAGGCTTTAGTCACCACAGGGTATTGCATCTGTATTAAGGTGCCGTACTTATCCCGGGTAAGAAGAGGTTAACCGCTGGTGCTTGGAGCTTACACAACATCTTGTGCTAATAGCTTACACAAACACCCAGGTAGTGAGCCAGTCAGTTACACAACACAGGTGGTCACCATAGCAGTGTTTTTTTCCTGGGCAGGATGAGTCATCAAGAAGGTGGGGGCTGACTGGGGAAGTTACAGAACACACAGGAAATCACTACAGAACAGTCTGAGACACAGAAGGAACAGGTCACTGGGGGGTGTGCTACTAAGCTTCCCTCAGAAAGACCGCACGGGTTGAGTTCTTCAGAGCTATCCCAGGGAAGGAGAGCAAGTGCCAGAACATTATGGACTTATAGGACCATGGCAGCGGAGGGGTGTGCTTCAGCGCTCCCTCCATTAGGACCGGGCAGACTGGAAAGGATCGGGCAAATGGAGAAAAGCAGGAGACAACCGGGTGGAGCTGGTGAGACAGAGGAGCAACTCGGTAGCCAGAGGGTGAGCCCCAACAGCCCCTTTGGGACCGGCGCAGTCAGGGTGCAGAATCCTAGGGTGGCATACACTTCACGTTGCACCACCAGAATCTGCCAGGGAAGGGGGATTTCATATCCCATTGCCCACCACAGAGATCCCGCGGCACAGCAGCATATAGTAAAAGGAGTCAAGACCACGGTTGGGCCCATAATTGTTTTGCGCTGCTTGTGAACGGGACGGGAACTAAAGCCAAGGACACTGGGGTCCCCAAATAGCTTCACGCCACGGGGATCCACACTACAAAGTGCATGGAGGAAAGGTCTCACACTCTGCACAACACCGGTGGTGACCTCTGAATCATCCGGAATCGGCTGAGACTCAGCATGGCGGTGACCGGTACCCTGAGGGCAGCATCCTAAGAATTGTGAGTAAAAAGACCTGGACCGCAACCGCTATCTCAGCTTCTTATTACAGGCACCACCGCCCCACACTTCGGCGCCAATGGCCCTTCCCCCGTCGCCACCGTCCTACCTGGGACTCGCTCCACCTGTGGGGAGCTGGACTATCTGAGCTGCTAAGATGGGCTGCGGTGTGTACAGCGCCCAGGCCAAAAACTAATACTCTACCAGGATACAGCTAAACCCCCACTAAATCGAGACATCATGGGTGCAGGAGGAGCAAATCACACACATACTTCCATGAAATGGAGGGGGCGACTGCTTGATAATAAAACTGCACACTCATGGCTTGCATAGAGCGCTGTTCACACTTGCAGATAACACAAGTCACAAGCCCGCAACCTATTAGGTGACGCCCATACTATTAGATCACGCCCATACTATTAGATCAGGTGGGCTGCCAAGCTGTACCCCACCTGTGTATCATGCAGGGACAGAAACTCTAAAATGCAAGGCCCAACAGCATGGCTGTATCCTGTACAAAATAATATGAGGTTTTAGTTGGTATTTATGGCCATAATACGGAAGCCTACAACCAGGGTCGGATTATAGGCTGGGCAGGCGGGGCTCCAGCCCCGGGGCCCCCCCCACAAGAGCTTCTGAGAGGGCTCCCACCACCATCTGTGTGGGTGCCATTATATTAATGCCGCAGTGGTTCAGGACCTGTACCTTTAAAGATTAAAATCCCGGCCGTCACTGTGCTGCAGACACACCGACTGCTCGCTGTGTGGGCTGCGTCTGCAAGGATGACGTCACCGCATGCCTGATGCTGCTTCTTCTTGGCGAGGAGGAGCTTGTGTGAGGACCGGAGCAGAGACCTCAGTGGATCACGGTGAGTATGACATCATCCATCATGGTGCCGGGCAGGAGGCTGCAGTGAGGAGGCAGCAGGACGGGATTCCATAGTGTCAGCGGCCACTCTGCCGGAGATCAGTGTGAGTTATTGTAGGAGTCTGAACTGCTGCTGACCAGGTCGGGCTGTCAGTGCCGGGTCATCGGGCCGGGCTGTCAGTGCCGGGTCATCAGGTCAGGCTGTCAGTGCCTGGTCATCAGCCTCATCCCTCCCCTGCAATAACTCCCACTGAGCTCCAGCAGAGAGCACAGACATCACTACACAGATCCTGCACTGATCACATCTGAGCCTGCAGGACAGATTATACTACAGTATATGGCCCATATTACATATAGAATATGTGAGGTCCTGTAGGTGTGATCAGTGCAGGACATTGTATATCTGTGCACATGGTATACCACATCCAGTATACAGGGCAGTGTGATATACTGTGTACACACATCAGATGGTATATAATAATGTGTATTTTGTAGGACATCTGGTGTCTGTATCACAGTAAACCCGGACAAATGCCGGGGCCCTGGGCTGCCAGGGGGCCCACTCGCGGTGGTAAAAGTGGCATACCGCTAGTCAGGGGATCCCGGTGCCCCCGCTGTCACCTGCCTCCCCCCGCTGAGGATCGCGCTTTCAATTGTATTGGCATCGCAGTTGCTGATACAATTAGGAGCAATGATGAGATGGAGCGGCGTGCTCTCTCTCATGATTCTCCCCGCTGTAACTGTCGGCACTCTGACAGCTCAGCAGCGGAGCGCGGTGACGTCATTACTGCATGCCTGCTGAGAGGTCAGAGCGAACGACAGGTAGTGGATGCACCGAGGAAACCAGAGCAGCGGGGGAACAAGGAGAAGTGGGTATGTACAATCACTGTGGCCAGATGACCATTGGGGCTGCATTAAATGATATGGCGGCTGTATACTACATGAGGATGCTTAATGCTATCTGGCTCTGCACTGTGGTATATATGGGCTGTATACTACATGAGGATGCCTAATGCTATCTGGCTCTGCACTGTGCTATATATGGGCTGTATACTATATGAGGATGCCTAATGCCATTTGGGTCTGCATTGTGCGATATACAGGCTGTATACTACATGAGGATGCCTAATGCTATCTGGCTCTGCACTGTGCTATATAGGGGCTGTGTACTACGTGAGGATGCCTAATGCTATCTGGGTCTGCACTGTGCTATATGCAGGCTGTATACTACATGAGGATGCCTAATGTCATTTGGGTCTGCATTGTGTGATATACAGGCTGTATACTACATGAGGATGCCTAATGCTATGGCTCTGCACTGTGCTATATAGGGGCTGTGTACTACATGAGGGTGCCTAATGCTATATGGGTCTGCATTGTGCAATATGGGGGCTATATACTACATGAGGGTGCCTAATGCTATATGGGTCTGCATTGTGCTATATGGGGGCTGTGTACTACTTGAGGATGCCTAATGCTATCTGGCTCTCCACTATGCTATATAAGGGCTGTGTACTACGTGAGGATGCCTAATGCTATTTGGGATTGCACTGAGCTATATGTGGGCTGTATACCACATGAGGATGCCTAATGCTATCTGGGTCTGCACTGTGCTACTGTATATAGCGGCTGTGTAATACATGAGGGTGCCTAATGCAATATGGGGTTTATATACTACAAGAGCGTGCCTAATGCTATATGGGTCTGTATTGTGCTATATGGGGACTGCATAGTGCTATATGGGGACTGCATAGTGCTATATGGGGGCTGCATAGTGCCATCTGAGGGCTGCATAGTGCCATCTGGGGGCTGCATAGTGCCATCTGGGGGCTGCATAATACCATATGGGGGTTGCATAATGCCAAATGGGGCTGCATAATGCTACATGGGGGGGCTACATAATACTATATGGAGGAATATGGGAGCTTCATAACACTATATGGAGGAATATGGGGGCTGCATACTACTATACCCCCAGAGTTGTATGTCCCCTCCACCCCGGTGCTGTATACCCCCTCAGAGCTGTATGTCCCCCTCACCCTGGTGCTGTATATCCCCAGAGCTGTATGTCCCCCCCCACCCCAGAGCTGTATAACCCCAGAGCTGCATGTCACCCCCCCCACCTCAGAGCTGTTTGTCCCCCACCTCAGAGCCACTGCCCCCCTCTAGAGCTGTATGCCCCCCATTGCTGTATACCCCTTTCCTCAGTAATATGTATGCCCCCCAGTAATGTGTATGTCCCCAGATTCTCTTGTGATGTATATACAGCAGTGTCAGTGTGCTCTATGTGTGGTCATGTCTGTTAGTGACGGCCACCAATCAGCGTGGCACAGACACATGCCCAGGAGGAGCTGGATGGAGACAAGCGGGGAGGTGAATGAGGCTGTTGCCAGCTTCCCAATATTAAAAATATATACAAATATATAAAAATATAAATATGTGTCTGTGTGCATGTATGATGTGTATCTATGTATGTTAGTGTATATAACGGTGTCTAGATTTGTCTATTTATATGTGTTTTTGTGAATTTCTCTTTAAATATGTATGTGTACGTATGCCTGTATGTATCTGTGCATGTTTATGTGTGGATGGTGCCCACTGAGACTCTTTCGCCCAGGGCCCACAACCTGGAGCCGGCCCTGCGTGTACCAGTCATATATTCTCCTTTTCACTGTACAGGGGTGTACCTTTGGGGGGCATGCGGCATATTTGCTCCTGCACAGCAATCAGGGGGGCACCATTGGAAAGTGTGAGGCAGCAGTATGGTGGGAGAAAATTGTAAGTGGACGGTATTGGAAAAGAAAAGTATGAGGGGCATAGTATAGAGACTGGGTAGTGGGTGGGGGGATAAGCAGTATAGAGAAGGAGCAGTATGATGGCCAGTGTGAGGGCAAGGTATGGAGGCACACTATGCTCAGGAGGGGGAATGTGAGATGGAGGTACAGTATAGTGATTGGATAGTGAAGCAGGTAGGCAGTATAGAGAAGTACACTGTAGGATGGGGAAGTATATTGTGGATGTTGAAGGGACTCTTGAGAACTTGCTACTTTATATGTGTTTCAGTAATTAAAGACTCCTCATTAAAGGACGGATTAACTCCTTGATGTTTTGGATATAATGTGAGTACTGACTGATCAAGGAGTTTAGAGATGACTTATAATGCTGGGGGATTTTTGATTGGGCTATTTACTAATGAAGACAAATTGTTGTTTCAGTTTTTATATAAGTGATCCCAATGTTGGACAGCCCCTGAGGAACCTCCATATGATTGAAAGTCCTGGAGGGGAAACGCGTTGGTCAGTAAACCGCCTACGGCGGTGAAGGACGAACTATTGTGTTGATTTATTTTAGCTATATTTATTAATTGATGCATAGGAACAAGACTGTGTCCTATAAAAACATTTAAGTAAAACACCGTACCCCAGACAATATAAAATCATAAATATAACAAGGTGGGATCACTGGCTAAACTATTTGTTGCCAGTATGATCACATTATGAGTGGTATGAGTGAGAATCACTGTACTTTTTGTAAGGCCCCTCATGAAGGTTAGCAGCACGATTTAGTGTGCAGCAAAGGGCAAGTGAGGACCAGTCAACGCGGAGTGGGGGCACTAGGGTGCCGAACCCCACAGATAGGAAGGGGGAGAATAGGGAATGTGCCCAAGGACTCTCTTCCAACCATAAACTATGCACCAAAAGATTGATTTTTAACCTGCACTTTTGTTGATCGGTTTGTTTTGAATAAAGTTTATACATTTTATAAAAGAAAAAATAGGGGTCTCTTTGGTTGGTGTAAATTGTGTATTATACCCCTGTCAAAAAGAGAACAATCTTTTTGAGGTTTAGTCAGTATAGAGAAGGGGCAGCATGGTGGCCAGTGTTAGGACACAGTATGCTGAGGAGGGGGAATGTGAGACTGAGGTGCAGTATAGTGACTGGATAGTAAAGGAGACAGACAGTATAGAGAAGGGGCAGCATGGTGGCTAGTGTGAGGGCACAGTATGGAGGGCACAGTATATTGGGAAGGGGGAAATTGAGACAGAGGTACAGTATAGTGACTAGATAGTGAAGGAGGTAGGCAGTATAGAGAAGGGGCAGCATGGTGGTCAGTATTAGGGCACAGTATGGAGGGCACAGTATGCTGAGGAGGGGGCATGTGAGACTGAGGTACAGTATAGAGAAGGGGCAGCATGGTGGCCAGTATTAGGGCACAGTATGGAGGGCACAGTATGCTGAGGAGGGGGCATGTGAGACTGAGGTGCAGTATAGAGAAGGGGCAGCATGGTGGCCAGTATTAGGGCACAGTATGGAGGGCACAGTATGCTGAGGAGGGGGCATGTGAGACTGAGGTGCAGTATAGAGAAGGGGCAGCATGGTAGTCAGTGTGAGGGCACAGTATGCTGAGAAGGGGGAATGTGAGACTGAGGTGCAGTATAGAGAAGGGGCAGCATGGTGGTCAGTGGGAGGGCACAGTATGCTGAGGAGGGGGCATGTAAGACTGAGGTGCAGTATAGTGATTTTGGTACTGAGGGTGAAGGCAGTATAGAGATGGGGTAGCATGGGGAACAGTGTGAGGGTACAGCTAAGGAGGGGGAGTGTGAGGAGGGGGCACAGTATAGACATTTGGAAGCACAGTATAGTGGGGACTCAATGTAGAGGACGGTGTGAAGAGGGGGCCCAGTACTGAAAGAAGAGGCCATGTACCATAAGAAGGACATTGTGTGGGTCATTTTGTGCAGGGAGCACATTGAGGGGCAATTATTTATTCAGGCGCACAGCGTAGGTTATATATTTTTATTTACGAGCATTATAATCATTCTGCTATTTATTTTTAAGGGCATAATGTCAAGATGTGCTGCAGAATACCCGGGAGGTCTGCAGAGATGAGCTGTGGAAATGAAAAGTCATCATGACGTCTGGACAAGATGTAGAAGAAAGAATAAGAAGACTCCGATCAGAGAAGATGTCACCTACAAGGTACCTGGATGTAAATGTATGTGTGTGATACTCAATGCTTCTCATCAGGACTGTGGTTCCTGTATTGTCCAAAGTCTGATAAATACTAATAACAACTCCCAGCATTTTCTTACAATTGTTAAGGACATACTGGGAGTTGTTAATTCATGTGATTTAACTGTATATGGGTATATGACATTACAATATATTGTTGTAGTAAACTTGGTGCTGTAGTCATGTATTGGTGGTTCTGGTGATATATTCCTTTACTGATGAGGGTGCTAGTGATGTATTACTGTACTGCTGGTGGTTCTGGTGATGTATTTATATACCTTTTACTGGTTCTGATCCTGTACACATGTAGCAAGCCATATTTTTTTAAAATTACATGACCACAAGTGTTTCTACATTAGTATTTATGTTAATAGCATTAAAGGGGTTTTCCAGGTTTGTGATGAAAGTCTCTGTGACTGCAGACTTCTGAATCCTCAGTGTGCACACTGTCAGGACTCTCAGATGCCAGCAGAGAGAGCTTGAAGGCACTAACCACAAGTATAATCACAATTCACTTGTCTAATTTGAATGTGGCTGGAAGTAGACAAATCACATACTTGCGGTTCTCTGACTGCTCCTGGCATGGGAAAATCATGACAGCGTACATTCCGCAATCTTTGAGAATTCAGAAGTCAGCAGTCATATAGAATAACTACAAATTTTCATTGTGGACCTGAACAACCCTTTTAATAATAAAATTAAGCCCTGTAGCATGCCCAATCCTAACAACCTGTAATATACTCAATGTAAGGATTCAGCTCTATTTGTTCTGCTTGCGAATTCCAGAAGTGGTCACATGACCACTTTCAGGTCATTTTCATACTTCCAGTCACAATTAGCTTCTCTTCCTGCTTCTCTTTATGGGCTGTAGTACTTCACTGAACATTGAGAGAATTAGGAAGAGCAGCTCATCGGCACGTGGTAAGTGTGAAAATGGCGTATGAGCGGTCACATGACAACTACTCAAACCGCATAAGCCGTGTACAGGAGGGGGCGCCAAACTGAACGATCCACCTCTGATACTGTATATGGTATACTGTGTACAGACATCAGTTGTTATGTACTACTCTAGAGATAATACAGTAGAGAGCACATTGTTATTTTTAGCAACCATTGCTGCCAGTGAAAACTTTCCCTTTCTGCATTTTTACTATTCCTTGGCTGTCTTAACATTGGGATCAATAAAAAAATGTTAGTACCTCTACTCTGTGTATAAGTGACGGCTGTGAGTTATCCTGGACTGTATCTGTATTGTAGTACTGTAAATCTGAATGTGGCAGAACGACAGGATAATTAATAATTAATTTTATTTATTTATATAGCGCTATTAATTCCACAGCGCTTTACATACATTGGCAACACTGTCCCCATTGGGGCTCACAATCTAGAGTCCCTATCTGTATGTCTTTGGAGTGTGGGAGGAAACCGGAGTACCCGGAGGAAACCCACGCAAATACGGGGAGAACATACAAACTCCTTGCAGATATTGTCCTTGGTGGGATTTGAACCCAGGACCCTAGCGCTGCAAGACTGCAGTGCTAACCACTGAGCCACCGTGCCGCCCATTGGATTTATATCTAAATGCTACAGTTCGTGCTCTACTGTTATGTCTAAAAATGTTAATGTTATTGGGCCCCCAACAGATTTGCTGCTCAGGAGCCCCCACCAACCTTAATCTGGCCCTGCCTACAACCCTCGTCAGGGGAACCTCATGCTTGTAGGTCCTTACACTAAATATAAAAATAGCAACAAAAACAGGAATAAATATCCTCCAAAAATTAAGTATTAATTACAGCAAAGATGGGCTGCAGTGTGTACATCGCCCAGGCCAAAAACTAGTACTCTACCAGGATACAGCTAAATACCCACTAAATGGAGGCATCACAGGTGCAGGAGGAGCAAATCACACACACACCTCCATGGAATGGAGGTGGCGATTGCTGGATAATAAAACTGCACACTAGTGGCTTGCATAGAGTGCGGTTCACACATGCAGATAACACAGTCACAAGCCCGCAGCCTATTAGGTGACACCCATACTATTAGGGGCATGTTTCATTAGAATACTGTTACAGTAGGCTGAGCTGCCAACCTCAAAATGGCCACTTCCATGATCTGTGATTCTCTCACGTCATAATTCCTCAATTCACAGTCATTATTTTGACAAAGGTGAATTATTCCATGTTTCTTTATTCCTACAGCCTCCTTACAATAATATACTATAGTATGTGTGAAAGTGTTAGGGCCTCTTTACTTCATATCTACCCTATACACCACCCTGACTGCTGCTCATTCAGCCCATGCCCCCCCTCGGTCTGCTACTAATTCAGCTATAAACTTCTCTGATTGCTGCTCCACCAACACCCCCTTCCCCACCTGTAAATTTAACTCTATTGCCTGTACACAGCTTCATAGCATCTATACAGTAGCATAACTTAAAAGTTTGTGGGCCGCAGTGCAAAATCTCCAACATGTCCCCCAACTATCATGAGTCTTTTATAAAACTGGCCTTCTTGTAGGGTCCAAAAGGAGCTTTTGGGCCCTTCTACGCTTAAGTGCCCTGATGTGACTGCACCCCTAGCACCCACTATAGTTATGCCCCTGCTTCTATAGTATCTTACATGTAAGGAGGTGGGGAGGGGATTATATATTCACATACTATATATTTAATATTTAAAAAAACAACAAAACAAATGGATTTTGTTAATCTCCTTTACACCATAAAATGATACATTACATGTACTATGTTATTTATTTTTAAGATAAAGATTCATTTATTTTAGCTTCTGTATTTGCTGTATTGTGATATATTTGAGCCTCATGTTATCTGACAGTGGAATAGGTTAGTACATGTAACAAACTATTTCTATAATACAGAAATCCAGCTTTGTGTTATATGTTTATCACTAGAAACAAGTTTCATGAAAAATCGATTTTAACAATGGTATCTTACCTTGACGTGCTCATAGTAGCTTCCAGTGGACATTTTCTTTATACCCTTAAACAGAGAATCACTTTGAAATTCTTTAGATCTCAATATTGTGTCTAACACCGTATTGACTTTCTTTGCAGCTTTTGAAATATCATCCATCTTTAATCTCAATTTATCATTAATTAAATCTATCAGTCTTGTAGGAGTTTTGGAACTAGCAGTTTTCGAACCTCTTCTTTTGGACTCTAGGGTTAAAATGTCCTTTTTGTCTTGATTACTTATTTTATCACATGCTTTTTTCCCTGAAGCGCCTCTTGCTTGGTGTTTTCCGTTTCCACATACTTCATCGATGGATTTACATTTGGCATGGCTTAATTTTTGTGGTTTGATGATAGTGGACTTATCCTTGGCTCCATCACTTGTCTCTAGGTCTAATGACTTTGATTTATCCAGTTTGTTGGATGGTTCCTTCTCAGCTGCAGTTTCACTGTAGCCATTATATTCATTGACTGTAAGTTGGACTATCATGTCATTACCTCCCGGTGATGTTCTATTATCTTTATCTTTCTTTGCTGGTGTGTCTCTTTGTTTTCTGGTTGATTTTTTAGTTGTAGGATTGCACTCATCCGTAGCATAATTCTTGCTCTTTTCTTCTTTTAGTGAATTCTGTGGTGTTTTCCTCCCACCTGAATGTCCATCACCTCTCTTGTCCTCTTCAGATGATGTATATTTTTCAGATCTCTTCATTTTCGAGCTTGCAGCATTTCCTGATTGAACAGAACTACGAGCAGTACCCCCCCTGCCTCTTGGCTCTTTTGGTCGTGTAGCCATTTCTTCTTGTTAAACTGATTTTTTGCCTTCCATTCTCATGCGTTTCTACTGAATATGTGAGTGCTGCAAAATGTGTTTGTCGTTCCTCTAAAAATCAGTGCCCCTCCCTAGCCATGGTATTTACCAAGAAATGAAACTGAAAGCTTGTGTGAATTATAATTACAGGAACAATAGAAGTAGTTCCCTGATGAAGTCTAGCAAGTTTTCATGAACAGCTTCTTCTATGAACTGATTCTTAAAGGGAACCTGACCGTTGCAATATGCACACAGAACCACGAGTAGTTCTGGGTGCATATTGCTAATACCTACCTAACTGTCCCTGCATACACTAGCATAAATAAAGAGATCTTTAGAAAAAGTATTTCTAAAGATCTTTTATCATAGGCTAATGAGCACAGGGACTAGTCGCAAAGGTGTTACTTCCTCCGGCTAGTCGGCCCCCTTAGCATGTTAGTCACCCATGCTAATGAATGCGCAGCATCATAGGATGGTCGCACTCACCTCTATGCTGCCATCCCGTCCGAGTCCTGGATTTCTGCTCAATGCGCATGATCTTTGACCTTTGGTAGGACTAGTTCAGCCAGCTTCATAGTGCGCATATTAATCAATCTACAATTAACTATACAACAAAAGCCAAAATAGTCATATACAGTTACATGATTTAATGTATAATATACATAATGCAATAAAAGAAGAAAATATGAACATTGACATCAGTAGTATGCAAAGTTTTTGAGGGCATTTTAAGGGATGACATTCAAAAATATATTGCAGAAAATAATATAATAACTGACAGAGAGCATGGATTCATGAAAGATAAGTCATGTCTAACCAACCTGTTGGGGTTCTATGAGGAAGTAAGTGCAAACCTGGATATTAGTAATGCAGCTGATATGATTTATTTGGATTTGGACTTTGCAAAGGCATTTGATACTGTACCACATAATAGCCTAAGGCCCCTTACACATTGCGTTTTTGTCTACGTCCACAGGTCCCGTTGGGGCATCCGTCCGGACCGCCCCTCCCCCACTCTGCAAAGCGTGCTCCGGACGCATGCGCCCGACAGGGCCATTCACTGTTATGGAGCGCACTGCGTTAGCGTGTGCTCTGTTTTGTGCCATTTTGTGCACATATACGTTTCTGCAGACGGACACCCGAACGTAGACCACCTTCGTTCGGGTGTCCGTCTGCAGAAACGCATATGTGCACAAAATGGCACAAAACAGAGCACACGCTAACGCAGTGCGCTCCATAACAGTTAATGGCCCTGTCGGGCGCATGCGTCCGGAGCACGCTTTGCAGAGTGGGGGAGGGGCGGTCCGGACGGATGCCCCGACGGGACCTGTGGACGTAGACAAAAACGCAATGTGTAAGGGGCCTTATACTAAAGCTCCAGAAGCAAGGACTAGGGGAAACTATATGCAACTGGGTAAGCAATTGGCTAAAGACAGGAAATAAGCTGAGCAGCAGCACTCAATGTCAAGCAGCAGCTGCTAAAGCAAACAAGATTCTAGGGTGTATAAAAAGAGAGATTAGATCCCGGGATCCCAATGTATTGTTACCGGGATCCCAATGTATTGTCTATAAATCACTTGTAAGGCCACATCTGGAATATGGGATTCAGTTTTGGGCTCCACATTTTAAAAAGGACATTCAGAAGTTAGAGTCAGTTCACAGGTGGCTAACTAGACTACTACAAGGAATGAAAGACCTCCCATATGATGACAGGTTGAAAAAGTTAGCTATGTTTAGCTTAGAAAAAAGAAGTCTCAGAGGAGATCTCATTTATATGTATAAATGCATGTGTGGTCAATATAAAGAACTGGCACATGACTTATTTCTTCCAAAGACAATACTAAGGACCAGGGGGCATTCACTGCGAGTGGAAGAAAAGCGATTCCGACAGCTAAATAGGAAATGGTTCTTTACAGTTAGAGCAGTCAGACTGTGGAATATCCTACCACAAGAGCTAGTAATGGCAGATACTATAACAGCTTTTAAAAAAGGGCTGGATGATTTCCTCAGTACACACAACGTTGTTGGTTATAAGTGACTTAGGGACAAAATGTAGAATTGGTGGAGGAAGGTTGAACTAGATGGATCTAGGTCTTTTTTCAACCTAAGTAACTATGTAACTATGAAGCACAATATGTAGTTAAATAAGCACAATTTAAAAGAAGGAGAAGAAAAAAAGAAAATAAAGCTTTTGGACAGAGAGAAAATTACTGGCAATAAAATGTAAATTTTATTTTCAATGTTGGGGACAGTAAAACCTGTAAATCAAAAATGGTCTGAGGTTCTGCATAAAGATTTAATGTTAAAGGGGTTATCCGGCTTCTTTTGACTTTTTTTCATTATTACACTATTGGGCTACATTGGGGCAGGTAAGTAGATAGAGACCACTTACCTACCCTGCTGTCAGCCCCTCTCCCCCGGCTCAGAGTGGTCATGTGACCGCTCCTGCCGCGATTTTGCTGCTTCCGGTCATTTCATGTCTACATGGGCAGGCCATGTTGACATGCAAATCTGGAACAGCATGTTACCGCCCTGCTGGGCTGTACAGTGCTCAGCACCCCGTACTCTCACCGCAACCTCCCACACACTCCGTAGTCTCCCTCCCCGCCTCCTGTGCCCAGCTACGTGCGCCCTGAATGCCCCAGCGCTTTATCATGTTTACTGCCTGATGCCCTGGGAACTGTTTCCCCCCCGTGCGCGCTGTCTGTGTCATCATGGGTCATCTGTGTATGTGCATCAGTCTGTGTCCCGCGCCAGCCCCGCGGATGACTGCACTGCAGCGTGTCACTGTTTTCCCCCCTCTGCAGTATAAGCTGCTTCTCACCCTGCAGTGCGTGCATCCGCGGGGATGACGAGCACTGCTAGTCATCACTGCCCGTACAGTCTGTGTCCCGCTCCCTGCCAGCCCCGCAGCTGCCTGTCACTCTCCCGCTGTGACACACAGATCGCTGTGTGTGACAGCGAGAGAGTGATGAAATGAAGCGAGCAGGGAGCAGGAGCCGGCTTCTGGCAGCCTGCGGTAAGCTGTAACCAAGGTAAACATCGGTTAACCAAGGTGGTTACCCGATATTTACCTTCGTTACCAGCCTCCACAGCTCTCACGCTGCCGGCGCCGGCTCCTGCTCTCTGCACATGTAGCTGCAGTACACATCGTGTAATTAACTCGATGTGTACTGTAGCTAGGAGAGCAGGGAGCCAGCGCTAAGCAGTGTGCGCGGCTCCATGCTCTCTGCACATGTAGCTGCAGTACACATCGTGTAATTAACCCGATGTGTACTGTAGCTAGGAGAGCAGGGTGCCAGCGCTCAATGTGCGTGGCTCCCTGCTCTCTGCACATGTAGCTGCAGGTTAGATTAGATGAGATAATTACCTGCTGTGACGATCTCCTGCCTCCTGACGTCACCGCGGTCACTGCCTTCTCTGCCCGTCTCGCGGGCGGCCCGAGACTGTCACTAGCAGTGACGTCACGGGCTCTCGCGATACTGCGTAGAACGCAGCGGGCAAAGAAGTCAGTGACAGCGCTGACGTCAGGAGTGCAGGAGATCGTTACTGCAGGTAATGATCTCATCTAACCTCCTGACGGCAGCGCTCGGCATCCCCTGCAGTGACCTGGGCTGACCTATTGATGTTAGCTCAGGTCACTGCACGGCTCTCCCAGCCAATGGGGAACATTTTGTTCTTCATTGACTGGGAGTCTCATTGACTATGGTATGGATCGCCGTGTGACCCCCTTATTGGATTACGCCGGACCCGGATTTGATTGTTCTTGTCAATAAATTGTTGAAAGAGGGAATGTGGGGAGTGTTTTTTCAAATAAAACTTTTTTTGTTGTCTATTTTTTATTTCTTACTGACTGGGTTGGTGATGTCGGGTATCTGATAGATGCCTGACCTCACCAACCCCAGGGCTTGATGCCAGGTGACATTACACATCTGGCATCAACCCCATATATTACCCCGTTTGCCAACGCACCAGGGCGCGGGATGAGCTGGGGCAAAGCGCCAGGATTGGCACATCCAATGGATGCGCCACTTCTGGGGCAGCTGTAGCCTGCTATTTTTAGGCTGGGGAGTGTCCAATAACGGTGGACCTCCCTAGTCTGAGAATACCAGACCACAGCTGTCCGCTTTACCTTGGCTGGTGATGCAATTTGGGGGGGACCCCACGTTTTTTATTTTAAATTATTTATTTAATTTTAAATAACAGCGTGGGGTGCCCTCTGTTTTGGATTACCAGCCAAGGTGAAGCTGCCAGCTGTGGTCTGCAGGCTGCAGCCGTCTGCTTTACCCTAGCTGGCTACAAAAGATAGGGGGGACCTCACGTCATTTTTTTTTAATTATTTATTTATTTATTGGCTAAATACAAGGCTAAGCACCCTTTAGTGCCACATGAAAGGCACTAAAGGGTGCCAGCTTAGAATATGCGGGGGGGTAGGACATTATATTGGTCCTTCTCATCTATTATCTATCCCTCTATCTATCCCTTGATTCATTCATCCATCCATCCCTCTATTTATCCCTCTAGCTATCTGTCTCTATCTATCCCTCTATCTATCTAGCTGCTTCCGTTTTTTTGCAGTATGAAAAAAATAGGAAGGTACGCAGATGACACACGGACCATATACGGAACGGAACGGATGCCACACAGTTGCATCCGTGAAAAAACATGACCATTTTTTTGCAGACCGCAAAAACGGGGCAGTCGTGTGAATTAGCCTAATCAAGAGGCTTATGAGGGTGATGTATTTAATTACAGAAAACTGTTTTTTCTTGGTGTATGTGTTTATTTACTGTCACTTACAGATTACTAGGGGGGGGGGTCTCATAGACCCTGACGATTAATATCTGGCTTAGAGGCAGCTGTGGGCTGTGATTAACTTCATATTAGCCTGATTGCCACCGCCCCAGAGCAACCAGGAAGAGCCAGGTAAAGTGCTGGGATTGTCACATCTAATGGATGTGACAATCCTGAGTGGCTGCAGGCTGCTATTTTTAGGCACGGGGCAGCTCAATAAATAGGGGTCTCCCCAGCCTGACAATACCAGCCCCCAGCTTTTCCCAGCTTTTGTGGTTTATCATGCCTGAGTACCAAAATTCGGGGGGACTGAATTTTGTTTATTTTTAAATTATTTTTGTAAATCAAGAAAAAAGCCGCATGCAGTTCCTCTTATTTGGATACACAGCCAAGATAAGCGCACGGCTTGGGGCTGCATACTGTAGCCATATGCTTTTTCTGTTCTTGGTGTCATAATATGGGAGAAAAACACAGTGAAATTTTTTTATGCGTTTTATACCACAATAATGATCCGCAGAGTTGAATTGCTTTCCCGCTCATCAACCGTCTTGGCGCCCGTGATTGGTTGTAGGCAGATGCTGTTACATACGCTAAGGGTGCGTCTGACTGCAACCAATCACAGGAGACAGGACAGCTGGAGGACGGGGAAAGCAGTGCATATGAATGAGCAGTAATTAGCGGCCCAGAAAGTGAAGGAGAAGCCACGGGAGCAGTGTACAGCTGCAATGGAGCCTCGGTCAGTATGAAGCGCTTTCTTCTTTTTTTTTTTTTACTTTACTATTAATTTTTAATTTCACAAGTGCCTGATCCCTATCACACATCCGGAATCCAGGTCCTGGTTCTGCCCAACAATAGCCTCTGATACTCTGAAAAGAGGGCTGTTTACCCCTACGCTGACTGATAGAACGAGTTTTTTCAGTAGCTACTCTGAAAAGATGACGCAAAGTTTCGTGAACCTCCATTTTCAACAACCCACAAAGTACAGTTTCATCAACACAGTATGATAGCCCCGACACAACCCACCACATTTTATAATGGCTCACACACAGTGTAATGCCCTTCACATAGACATCCAAATACTATAATGTCCCACTCATATAGCCCAGCAAACTATATTTTGGCCCCTACACAGATCAAAACAGTATAATGGCTGCCCCACCTAATGATTAAAAAAATTACTCATCTCTCCCCATTCTCCCGCTGCTCCAATCTTCGCAGCAGGTGTCCTGAATGTTCGGCACTGGTCTGCAGAGGGTGCGTTGAAGTGATATCATTGTGTCCTCTGCACTGAGACATCAAAGCTCATAAGCACAGGGAGAATAATGGAGGAGGGAGCCGTCAGATCATTGCTTTCAATTATATTGGCATTTATCGTTCAGTTGAACGTGCAATACAGGACGGAGGAGGGCCCTGGAACTGGCCCCTGACTCACAGGTCCCTTAGTAGCAACGTGGTCTGCCGCCATGAGCGGTACACAACTGTATATATCTTTCAATTATAAATAAATATATATATATCTAATATATAAAGCTGTGTGTGTGTGTGTGTGTGTGTGTGTGTGAGTGTGTGTGTGTATGTCCGCTAAAGGAATCCGCACTCTCTCATTTACAATAACGTTTTTTTGCACAGATGACCCATGTGACCCAGGGAACGTCGTAGACTACGGTTTCACAGGAAAATTTAACCCTACGCTTTACAGTTACTCTCCAAAAAACATGACTCCATTAAAGTGAATGGAGCCTGGAACTACAGTTTATTAATCTCAGCTGTGATTGGTTACTATAGTAAGAGGTAATAAGATGTCAGTGGGGAGACGGATAGAGAGAGACAGACAGGGAAAGAAAAGAGACGGAAAGCTAGAGACAGGCGGTGAACGAGACAGACGGTGAACGAGACAGTGCGGAAATGAAAGCCACCTCACAGACCTGCATCATGCTAGTAGTGACATAGGCATGCTGTGATGTATGACAGCATGACCAAAATATCATGGACCCAAGGAAAAAATAGTGGTCAAGATTTTTCACAAAAATCTGCAGTAACTATATTTTATTGTAGATGATGATTATTATTATCGCACTATTTCTTGCTTGCTGCTACACAGTGTAGATATGTGAATCCTCACATCACGTGCAGCAGACACAGTTGTCGACAGTCAGAATGAATGGTCATGTGACCACTTGTATGCAATCTGCACACTCCACATTCGGAGCCCAATGTGTCAACTCATATAGTGACACATAGAGGGATAAGCCTGGAGAATCTATGTGCATATATATATATGTATACACATAACTATATGACACAAACCACGCACACACACACGTACCATACATACATGGCGTATATATCTACTATAGACTCACATTGGGTGCTATATATAGTCTGCCTTTGGCTATGTGCGCACGTTGCGTAAATACATGCAGTTACGCTGCGCTTTGTAGCGCAGCATAACTGCATGCGTCCTGCGTCCCCTGCACAGTCTATGGAGATTGTGCAGGGGCCGTGCGCACGTGGCGTCTTAGAGCGCAGCGCTTCGGCTGCTGCCCGAAGCGCTGCGTTCTAAGAAGTGACATGTCACTTCTTCCGTGCGCTTTGCCTGCAGCTCCTGCTCTGTCTATTGCAGGAGCTGCAGGCAGAGCGCATGGAATCGGCTTTTTTTTTTTTCTCTACGGACATTTTCTGCAGCAATTTGAAGCGCACGTGTGCTCTTCAGATCGCTGCAGAAATTTCTGCAGTGACTGTACGCAATGTGCGCACATAGCCTTACACAGTATTCATTTATCTATATGAGGAACATGTAACAACTTTCTGTTACCATTGTGGATGGGATGTGATTGCTGTGTCACAGATGAGAGAAGCTGGATCTCTGCTCTGTCACATGCTGAGAGGTCAGGTGCTGGGCAGAATACTGACAGCCATTGAATGTGCAGAGGGAGGGCAGGGGGCGTTTCTGGACACTGAGGCCGGGCAGGGGGCGTTTCTGGACACTGAGGCCGGGCAGGGGGCGTTCCTGTACACTGAGGCCGGGCAGGGGGCGTTCCTGTACACTGAGGCCGGGCAGGGGGCGTTCCTGGACACTGAGGCCGGGCAGGGGGCGTTCCTGGACACTGAGGCTGAGTGGTGCCAGCTCTGACTCAGGTTTGGCAACCAAGAATACAGGAAATTGTCATGTTTGTTGGAGCTGAAAGTAAACAAGAGCTGCAGAGAATAAAGGGTGAATTCAAGAGGAACAAAAGTTAGAAAACAAGAAATAACAATGTAGGGGTGATTTATATGACAATACAGCGCAGATTAGCTTACAATTTTTTTTGGAGTGTATGTCAGATAACTCCTTTAACTTTCCTTTCAATACACATAATCTTATTAGATAAACAATGGAATGAATAATGAGATTTAAGATCACAATTTAACTTGTTAGCCTAAAAATATGGCCATAATGACCCGGTTATATTGATTTAATGGATACCTGTATTGAAACAATCTGTAACCTGGATCTTGTTTAATTCACCTTAGACGTATTGATGCAATAGCCTCTTCGTGCATCAGGGCGGGACTGTGGATACGGTTTTGGGCCCTCCTGTGGCCCCCCCTGCATTTGTATGAGCCTCCGATTTTAAATTTTGCACTAACGTCACCCTTGCCACTTTTGGTGCTTGCACATATTCATGTGCAGACGTTCTCCAGCAAAAAGGCACCAGAGGCTGCGCATGCTCAGATTAACCTCTGACAGTCTCCAGAAAAATGGCACCAGAGGCGGCACATGCTTAAATTAACCTCTGGCAGTGTCCAGAAAAAAGGTGCCAGAGGTGGCGTATGCTCAGATTAACCTTATGTGATCCCACCAAAGTCCCGCCCTGATGCACAAAGAGGCTATTGCACCAGAATTTCTAAGGTGAATTAAACAAGATCAAAGATAAGTATTTTTTTCACTACATGTATCCATTGAATTAGTATAACAGAGTCATTACGGCAATAACTTTACTTTAACAGGTTAAATAGTGATGACAGGTTCTCTTTTAAAATACTTTATCTAAAATGTCTTAAATATACACTACAGTCCTCAACAGTGAAATTGCCACATGGAGAAGGAAGGGTCATGGAATTACAAAAATTAATACACATTTTGATGATATGCAAATAATGAAAAAATGTAAACAAAATTTTCAAGACATCTCACAAAATTCAGTATCGAGTATGAGCAGCAAACACAGAAATACACTCACCTACATGCCTTGGCATGCTGTGATTGAGGTTAGTAATGGTTATCTGAAGAATGTTCTGCCATGTTTAATGCACTTCTTGTAGGTAAACAATCAAAATCTGCTGCAGGCAGCTCCTTTTGCAGTTTCCCACCCATGGCGATCCATATGTGCTTGATGGTAGAAAAGTCTGAAGACATCACGCCATGGTAGAATGTTTAGGCCGGTTGCTCACAGTGGCACAAGCAACATGCAGCTTAGCACTGTCATATTGAAAAATGGCTCATGGGACACTTTAGAGAAACTACTTGTTCCATGACCAAATCAATGTTCACCAAGCTGTTAGTGTACCTGGAATGAAGCCTAGTAGGGTCCTGCAACTCTACAGTATGGCACTCCCCATTATTATCCCAGAGTAGGACCATCATGAGATTCCTTTGTGAAGGCCTCTTTATAGTGTGGCATTTGCTGTTTCCAGACCAATCTCTAGAAATCATTTCAACCAATACAAAAGTGGGACTCATTACTTAAAAGGATAGACCTCCACTCCAGCCTCCACTTACATCTATGTTTTGTATCATGATAACCTTTCAGAGTGGTGATGTAAGGTCAATGAAGAGCCTTCACAATGGAATGTCACACTGGTCCTATTCCCAGAATTATAGTGTGAGGTGGCATAATAATAATAATAATAATAATAATAATTTATTCATTTATATAGCGTTATTAATTCCATAGCGCTTTGCATACATTGGGAACACTGTCCCCATTGGGGCTCAAAATCTAAATTCCCTATCTGTATGTCTTTGGAGTGTGGGAGGAAACCCACGCAAACACAGGGAGAACATACAAACTCCTTGCAGATGGTGTTCTTGGTGGGAATTGAACCCAGGACCTCAGCGCTGCAAGACTGCAGTGCTAACCACTGAGCCACTGTGCCGCATAATGTACGATATACAGAACCCTTCAGTCTTCATTCCACGTGCCCTAATGCCTTGGTGTTACATTGATTTAGTTGTGAATCCTGTGGTATGTAAAGCCATTTGTCCAAGGAGCAGTTTCTCAACACGACAATGATAGGCCAAATGTTTCCCATGGTATTATCACCAACCTGCATGGCCTAAACATTCTACTATGGTGTGCAGAATTTCCTGACTTGTCTCACATTGAGCACGTCTGAGACTTCATTGGTTGGCAATTGCAAAGGGACCTTGTTGATTTGCATACCTAAGTGCATTCAGTATGGCAGAACTTTCCTAAAGGTCCAGTCACACTAAGCAACTTACCAGCGATCCCAACAACGATAGGGATCGCTGGTAAGTTGCTAGGAGGTTGCTGGTGAGATGTCACACTGCGACGCTCCAGCGATCCCACCAGCAACCTGACCTGGCAGGGATCGCTGGAGCGTCGCTACACAAGTTGCTGGTGAGCTCACCAGCAACCAGTGACAAGCCCCCAGCGCCGCGTGGAAGATGCTGCGCTTGGTAACTAAGGTAAATATTGGGTAACCAACCCGATATTTACCTTGGTTACCACCGCACGGAGCTACACGTGCAGAGAGCAGGGAGCAGCGCACACTGAGCGCTGGCTCCCTGCTCTCCTAGTTACAGCACACATCGGGTTAATTACCCGATGTGTGCTGCAGCTAAATGTGCAGAGAGCAGGGAGCAGCGCACAATGCTTAGCGCTGGCTCCTTGCTCTCCTAGTTACAGCACACATCGGGTTAATTAACCCGATGTGTGCTGCAGCTAAATGTGCACAGAGCAGGGAGCAGCGCACAATGCTTAGCGCTGGCTCCTTGCTCTCCTAGTTACAGCACACATCGGGTTAATTAACCCGATGTGTGCTGCAGCTACATGTGCACAGAGCAGGAGCCGGCACTGACAGTGAGAGCGGCGGAGGCTGGTAACAAAGGTAAATATCGGGTAACCAAGGACAGGGCTTCTTGGTTACCCGATGTTTACATTGGTTACCAGCCTCCGCAGAAGCCGGCTCCTGCTGCCTGCACATTTAGTTGTTGCTGTCTCGCTGTCACACACAGCGATCTGTGCTTCACAGCGGGACAGCAACAACTAAAAAATAGCCCATGACATTCAGCAACAACCAACGACCTCAAAGCATGGGCCAGGTTGTTGCTGGATGTCACACACAGCAACATCGCTAGCAACGTCACAAAAGTTGTTCGTTAGCAGCGATGTTGCTAGCGATGTTGCTTAGTGTGACGGGGCCTTTAGACAGCCATTAGTAACCCCATTGATAGCAGTCAAGGCGTGTGAGTGTATGTATTTCTGAGCATTGCACTCATACTTGACACTAAAAAATTGAGTTATTTTGAAAACTTTGTTTCCATTTTTCCATAATTTTCATATAAATAACATGTGTATCGATCCTGTCATTTCCATAACTCTATGACTTTATGGTGTTGCAATTTCTGTGCTGTAGAGTGTATTTATGTACATGCTGTAATAATGTGTTATATGTGTATGTCAATATGTCTTCTTTATTTTGACATCAGTATACTTAACTGCTTCCAGACTGTCCATAGACTTTAAATGTCAAGGTGGTCCACCTCGTAGTCTGAAGTGACGTTCTAAAATGTCACTGCAGAGTAGCACAGCTACATTCACTCGTGCTATTGGGGGTGTCACTAACAGGCAGAGTCCCCATAAAGAAGGTACAGACGGTTTATTACCACTGTATATACAGTGCTAAACAAGCTATCAGAGCTTCTTCCTCCATACACATAGGTCACATGATCACTGTATATAGTAACAGAGGAGGAGCTGCTGGGCCATAGGATACCCAGACAGCTCTGTTATGAAACCAGGAGATCGCATTTCTATTGTATCTGGGGCTAACATACCACACCCAACTCCAAGGGAAATAAGATAAAAATATTTAAATATTAAAATACCCCCATAGGACTTTTATTACCTTATTGGGGGCCCAATGTGTAAAATACATGGAAAATTAAGTAAATAAATAAATACAAATAGCTGGTAAATAAATAAAAAAAATATAAAAAACATAAAAATGCCAGGGTCAAATCAATTCACTGTAACCAGCCCCACACCTGTAAAAAAAAAGTGTCTGATACATAAAACTGACAGTTACAGAATGGGAAACAAATTTTTAAAATGTATTTTAGCGGTCTCTTGTGGTCATAAAAATAAACAAAAACAATGGGAAAAACATACACCCATTTCCCTTGTTTCCACAATGTTCCCAATGTCAGAAAAAAAGAGAATATTACAGCGAAACAAAAATTAGATTCCATGCATCATGCAAAAAAGATGCAAAAATTATGTGAATATCTAAATGAGAAAAATAATACAACTTTTTAAACTGCATATACGAATTCAGGTAAATGGCCAGTCTTGAACTGGTTAAAAAAAGGATATTTTTAAACATTTTACATAGCATGAAATTTTAAAAATTTTGAAGAATTTATCTTTTTATGCTCCAAGCAAAGTATGCAAAGGATCAGCAGTGCCACTAAATAAGAAACCCCCTAAAATATTCCCATTAAAATAACACAAGTCTAGGTATGAGCAGGTATGCTTTTAAGTCACGCTTCATGGTAAAAAACAATCCCCATTCAATTCTTTCATGTAATATTCAAAGGGGCTACAGGGTGTACAAGGCTATGTGCATAGGTTATACAGGGTCTGCCTGCAGTCATTGCTCATCGCGCTCAGTCATTGTCTACACTCACAGCCGGTGGTCGTTCTCTATGACTGCTAGCTGTGACATATAGCAGAGCTGGATGCGGCGTGGGACCTCGTATGAATTACTCCGGACATGCAGGGTGTTGGGGGTTAATAAAGTGGTGAAGGGGGTGTGTTTTTGTATTTTATTCCAAATAAAGGATTTTTTTCTCTATGTCTGTGTTTATGTTCTGTCACTTATAGATTAGTGATGGAAATATCGCATAGATGCCTGTGCCATCACTAACCTAGGGCTTAGTAGCAGCTGTGCGCTGTTATTAACCCCTTATTACCCCGATTGCCACCGCACCAGGGCACCGGGAAGAGCCGGTAAAGCTCCGGGATTGCCACATCTAATGGATGCAGCAATACCGGGCAGCTGCGGGCTGAGAATACCAGCCCCCAGCTGGCTTTATCTTGGCTGAATATCAAAATTAGGGGGTCCGCACATTGTTTTTTTTAATTATTTATTTAAATAAGTAAAAAAAAAAAAAAAAAGCATGTGGTTTCTCTTAGATCGGTGTTACACTTGCAAGGGACTCGCACGAGTTTGACATCGCATCATTGGCACAGCTGCACACTCTTCTGACAGGAGTGGGCCGCTTGTGTTTATGTGTACATGCACGCTCATGTTCAGAGGGTTAGCTGCACATGGCCACAGATCCTGGAGACACAGACTGCAATTCAGCTTAAAGTGTACACAAAAGGCAAATACAGCATTAACCCCGGAGAGTCTTGAGCACATATTCATTTTATGAGCCCACTCATAAGATATATGCAGTGATTACCTCAAGGATCTTCCTGCATTTCTATACAGGCAATTAATTTTCCCTAATTGCCCAGGAAGGACAGGATACCCGTACCCTGGACGAACATCTTTATACACATGCCTATGAGCAAGGAGGCTACTGTTTGTTAATCATTAAGGAAACTCCAAAAACCTCTTTTTTTCACAGTAATTTAGTGATTAATGTGATCAAGGTCCTGGAGGACCGAAACGTTTTTCTCACAAGTGTCGCATGTCTTTCATTTGTTGCTATCTTGTCTTCTGTATTAAAAATCTATTAGCATTGAGAAAAAGAGAGTTATATCTTTATTCATTTTTGCCCATTGAGAGTGCAGTGTTATATTTATGTATCATGTTCACCGAGCGGTAGGCCGTGCCGACTGATGTCATGTCAGACTTGTACGAGTCTGACATCGCATCACCGGCACAGCTGCACACTCTTCTGACAGGAGCGGGCTGCATGTGTTTATGTATACATGCATGCTCATGTTCAGAGAGCGTCAGGCCATGCCGGCTGATGTCATGCCAGGCTTGTACGAGTCTGACATCGCATCACAGGCACAGCCGCACACTCTTTTGACAGGAGCGGGCCGCATGTGTTTATGTATATGTAGCACCCACATGGCAAGGGGTTAAACAGTTACTCGTTGCCGGGTCGGTGATATCGGGTCTGGGATGTCATGGGTGGCCCTGCCCGGCTTCGTGACCTTGAGGTGTACAATAAAAAGGGTAGGATGGAGGATGGATGGGTGGTGGAGAGGATGAGAGTAGTAGTGGATGAGGGTGAGGAGGATTGTCTCGTGACGCCACCTGCGGTACGTAGCCAGGGAATTAGCCGCCACTGCTATCGCTATCCTCTGGGGCGGATGGTCGTAGCAGCCAAGATGGTTCTGCTCCCCACAGGTGGAGTGGGCCCCAGGAAGGAGGATGAGGGGAGTAGTGGCCGTTGGCGCCGAAGTGTGGGGCAACGGCGCCGGCAATCAAAGGCTGACACAGTCTCTGCGGTTCCAGGTGTTTTACTCACTGTTCTTTAGATTGCCCAGGAGGTACCAGTCATCGCCATGTTGGGCTCCAGCCAATCCTGGTTAAGTTAGAGGTAACCACCGGTATTATGAAAGTGTCCTTTCTAAGAGTTGCCACTCCAGGAGTAAGGAACCCGAGCTGAGTGTCCTGCTCTAAGTCTCAGACCCCGTGAAAGAAGAGAAGAAGAAGAGTGGTGTCGTGTCGCCAGAACTGAAGTCCCGACTTGACTGGAGATTATGTGATGGTTTCTCCTACTTCTACCCCAAGTGGTGCCCGCCCCCCATGTGGTTGTCCTAGTGACCGGGAAAATCCCATGCTTCGTGATGGCCACCCCCTATCTACCGTAATCCAGTCCCAATGGGAAAGCATCTAAACTGTATGTAAAGTGTAAATGTGGAAACACCGGTGATTAACCCTCTCCTTACCCGAGATGAATACTGCAGCTTAAATGTCACTATATTCTAGAGGTGAAGAAAAAGTCAGAATTTTTGTTCCTCTAAAACTACAATAAAATAATGTGAGACACAAAAATGTCTTTTCTTTTTTTGCATTCAAAATGGCAGTCTTGATTAAAGGGAAGGTGCTGCGATTTGTAATTTTGTATTACTAATTACCAGGCTCATGCTGCAGATCACTGCTGAGAGCCACCAGTACTCATCTTACACCTCTGCTTCTAGCAGTTCCTCCTGGCAGCACTCTGTGCAGAGGTGGCCCACGAATATGGGGGTGCAGGAATATGGGAGCACAGCATATGGGAGCACAGTAATATGGGGGCACGGGAATATGGGGACACGGGAATATGGGGATACAGGAATATGGGGATACAGGAATATAGTGGTAGAGTATATGGGGAAAAGTATACAGTGGGGTAAAGTATACAGTGGGGCACAGTATACAGTGGGGCACATTATACAGTGGGGCACATTATACAGTGGGGCACATTATACAATAGAGCACTATGCCAGCAATCTTCAGTGACACTTTCCATAGTTCAGGATCACTTTGCCGTCTCCAACAAAATGGCTCTGCACTGTGATCCTAAACTTCATCCTCTCTTATCCTTTTACAAACAGCCAGAAGGGTAGGGGAGTGTGACATCACACATATGAGAGCATTTTCTGCTCACTTTTACTGGAGTTGTAATCGAAGCTAGTTTTACTAGGTGTTCAGCAGCTGCTCCCCCTGGAGTTTAAGAGTGGAAAATATCAAACTTTTAACAGTTTTCTTAGATTTTGGTCAATTAAAAACAAATTATAATATTTAAACAAAACATTAATACTAATTAATACAGTCAATGATTCCAATAGCACCTGTCTTCTTCAGGTCCTCTATACATAAGGCAGTGATTCCAATAGCACAGGTCTGTCTTCTTCAGGTCCTCTATCATAATCATAAGCGTCAAACTACAATTTGGATGGGAAAAATGTAATTTATAAAGGACTAATAGCAATGGGCTGCCTAATTACCAAATAACCAAAAGAAAGAATTGTGTGCGACACCAATAATTATGAGACATAATTCAACAAAAGTAAATATCGCATAAAACAATGTGTGTCCTGATTATGGGTGGCATGCTAAGCTGAGGGATCTCATGCACAATGTAAAATAAGCCCAGGTAACTATCTGTAAAGCACATCTGCATCTGTTATCTGTAAAGCACATAGGCCGCAATGTGATGACACGCCCAACTCCAGGGCCGGGGGCCCTCGGAACCGGGCTGGACTAATCCGGGGACGTCAGCGATGACGGGATCCGGCTCCGTGACCCTGGCGATGTCTTTTAAATAAAGGGGATGATGATTATATTTACAGTGGAATAAAGTCCGGGTGGCCAGGTGGCAGTTGGGATTTCCACATCTGTGAGTTATGAGGCCTCCTTATTGCTGTGTGTCTGTTTAAGTCCTGGGCTGTTTCAAACCTGGCCCTGACCTCTCCTGTGTCTCTCACTTGTATAGCAGGCGTAATGAACCGTTCTGCTGGGTACCACTAACTCTGCTGTGGTCCGTCGCTCTGTTGATAGCTGTGCTACAAGTGTTTCTGTGCTGGGAGACTGAAGTCCCCCTCGCCTTCCGGACTTTTCTGCTGGGCCTGACTGAACCCGTGCAGACTCGGATTTCGGTGTCCGGGTTGCTTCTTCTGGGGTGTACTGAACTGGTAGCTGCACCCCTTCTCTGTATTGCCTTGCCTCCGACCCTCACTCAGGATCCCTCACACTGCTAGGCATTTTCCCCTGGTACTGGCCCAACACAGCATCGTTTTCAGGTAGCTTCCTCTGTCAGTCCTGCACTGGACCCCACCGGTTTCAACTGCCTCTCTGCCCCCAGCATTTGAATTTCTAGGAGACTTCAACTGACATCAGCCAGTACACCAGTTAAGTAGAGCTCCCCCTTGAGGCCTGGGGTGGAAAGTGTTGTATGTGTGTGTAGGAGAGTGTATAGAAATATGTGTTGATGATGACTATGAGCAAAAGGCACACCTGTAATGATAGCATTTGACCACCAGATGTCAGCAACACTCATTGTTGTTCTAAATTTTATTAAGTGTTAACAAAGTAATACTTGAATAATTTTGTGAGTACTGTGATGTAAATAATAGCCGAACTATGCAGTGAAAATGCACTTTTGCAGCTTGATTTATAAAATACTTTTATTGCACCATTGCTCTGTCAGTCAAGTTGAGCATGAATAAAGTTTTGTTGTGAATAGAAGTCGGTTGGTTACCACAGAGACGAAGCTGAGATGAGCAGTGGGGCTTTTTTTGTGTGTTTTTGTGACTGGTGACATCTGGGACAATAACCCTCAATTTCCGTTCGGTGGAGAGCGTGAAATAGAAAGAAAACCAACAACGGAAGGTCATTGAAAAGTCGGCCAATTTGTGAAGTGTGACACGATGCCCATGGAAGGATAAAGTCCTCTATATCCAAAACAAGGAGGAGGCACCTCATGTTCTTCATTCTATTTTAAATTCTCCTTGACCGGTCCAATGAGTTTAGCTAGGGTTAGCTAGGTGTTTAGACCAACCTAAATAACTGATCTCTATGGGACGGTGTCAGTGAGGCACAAACTGTATTCATCTTCTCAACGACTGTTGATACTGCGGTGCGAAGTTCAGAAAGGCCACAGTCCGTGGTGAAGTTCACAAGGCACCCTCCTGCTCGGATTGGATTTTCTCACAGAGCATGTTAATCAAAATAAATTGTTAATATTTGTATTTCTTGTAAATGGAATTGAATATGGTCACTTAGTTTATATGTTATTCTTGTTGGTAAACTTGGGTTGAATTCTGCTTAGCTGTACAGATGAGTTTGGTCGTATTGGGATCCCGGGGAGTTTATTGATCGGGGATAGTGTTAAGATTGTGAACCAGCAGAAAAGACATATATTACGGTTTCCCCTTTGGAACTAACCCTATGTAGATCCAGACATATTTAGGGGAGAGGGGTGGTATTATTGGCCCCAGGGAAGACATCTCCTTTTAGAGACCAAGAGTATGTGGCTGTTCTTCTGGTAAGAAAATTACAAACATAATTCTCTTGTACAAGTTGTTTGATTTTCACTGTTTATTTTCCTTCCCCATACAAACAGGGGCGAGTTTTGTGATAATAAATCTTGTTATTGTTTTACCATCGTTTTCGGAAAACTCATCTGTCCTGTCAGTGGCATCACTGTATCATAGCGGAACCTCTTACATGAGTACTTCCAATGTGGAAATCCTTTACTGCACCAACCAGATATTACTGTGGCTACACAACCGCAGGATGCCACAGTGACGTCTAATAGGATTTCTGATATTTAAATGATTACTAACTTAGAAAAACACTACATTCAGATGAAGACTTCTCCAAGTGAAATGGCCATCAGAGTGCCATTTGGTCTGGTCTTGCTGAAGTTCATGAGTAAGCAGATTTAATTTGCTCTACATACCTATATTTTAGTAGCGATAACTGTATGGCTAAACTTGCACTACTTACTTTGCTTGCGCTCATGACAGTTTTGTATTAGCACTGTGTTGTTTATATACTATTTACTCTACAGCGGACTTATTTGAAGCTTGTGTGCTCAAGTGGAAGATCTCCAGCAGGACACCAAACTATCATAGGTCTTAAAAGTATTTCTTTTTGTATAGGTCACAGTGATCTTTTTGCTCCCCCTAATGTGCCCGTTTTTGGCCGCATTTGTGCGCGTTTTTTGGATGCAGTTTTGGTCTCAAAACTGCATGAATTTCATTCCTCAGCAAAGTCTATGAGATTTAATTTTTGCTGTCCGCACAGTGCAGGTTTTTTTTTGCTGCGTTTTTGTGGTGACCACAAAGATGCAGCATGTCAATTACTTCTGCGTTTTTCTCTGCGTTTTTCACCCCTTGAATGTAATGGAGAAAAACGCAGCAAAAAATGCATCAAAACGCAATAAAAAATGCAGCAAAACGCACAAAAACGCATGTTTTTTTATGCGTTTTTGCCGCTGATGTGTTTTTGTGCAGTTTTTTGGGGCCAAAAATGCGGCATCTTGTGGTCAGAAAAAAACGCAGCGTGCGCACATAGATTAAATAGGCTTCAGGGCTTAGATGCAACTGGAATCTCTGCACCCTGTTAGGGTAAGTTCACACAGTGCGTTTTTCGCGGCGTTTTTGCGCAGTTTTCGGGTGCGTTTTAGCTCAGAAAACTGCATGACTTTGCTTCCCCAGCAAAGTCTATGAGTTTTCATTTTTGCTGTCTGCACACAGCGTTTTTTTTCAGCTGCGTTTTTGTGGTGCCACAAAAGCGCAGCATGTCAATTATTCCCGTGTTTTTCACTGCGCTTTTCATCCATTGAGTGCAATGGGATGTTGAAAGACGCAATGAGAAACGCAAATATTTGGTAATTGGTGCATTTTGGTGCGTTTCTAAGACCAAAAACGCAGCTATAAACGCAGGAGGTGGGTAGTAAAGTGACGTGTACAGGAATAGGATTCCTTCTGTTAGTAAACACAGAAGCGTGAATCCTCCCGGTACCGTCACCGCCGCTTCCACCTTCCGTCCTGTGCATGTATGCTGCCGTGCGGCGCCATGTCTGGGCGGGAGGTGGAAGCGGCTGCGAAAACAAAAGTGAACAGTAGAAAAAAAAAAAAAGTTATACTCACCTGTCTGCAGCCTCCCGGTGCCATGCCCGCTCCCATCTCCTCTCACGGTATCGCCGCTCCGGGTGTGTGCAGTCTCCCCGGGCAGTACGATAGATGCAGGACCTGGCGATGGATCACCTGATGCAGTCACCTAACGCATCAGGTGATCGTAAGTCTCGGGCTGACGCCAGCGGCCGGCTGGCTTCACCTATCAGCGGATGCGTCAGGAGACTTCATCCCTGATTACAGGCAGCTGCTGCAGCGATCGGATGGGATCAGACTCCGCTGCAGGAGCTGCCGGTAATCAGCACATAAGTGAGTATTTTTTTTTTTTGCACCGATGCATCATCTGATTGTATAAACGGCTTTTATACAATCAGCTGCTGTGTCATGTACTTCAGCCCCTAGAACCTGACACATCATCTGATCGCTTTGCCTTCCAGCAAACCGATCAGATGATATTGAATCCGGATTGGACGGCGCGGGACCCTTGACCCAGGATTACTGCGGAGGGGGGTTCTTTATTTCAATAAAGATGGAGTCACTAATTGTGTTGTGTTTTATTTCTAATAAAAATATTTTTCTGTGTGTTGTGGTTTTTTTTTTATCTTTACTAGAAATTCATGGTGGACATGTCTAATATTGGCGTGACACCATGAATTTCTGGCTTAGGGTCAGCTATACAGCTAGCCCTAACCCCATTATTACCCAGCGAGCCACCCGGCATCAGGGCAGCTGGAAGAGTTGGATACAGCGCCAGAAGATGGCGCCTCTATGAAAGCGCCATTTTCTGGGGTGGCTGCGGGACTGCAATTCACAGCGGGGGTGCCAAGAAAGCATGGGCACCCTGCACTGTGGATTCCAATCCCCAGCTGCCTAGTTGTACCCGGCTGGACTCAAAAATTAGGCGAAGCTCACGTCATTTTTTTTTTTAATTATTTCATGAAATTCATGAAATAATTAAAAAAAAAAGGGCTTCCCTATATTTTTGGTTCCCAGCCGGGTACAAATAGGCAGCTGGGGGTTGGGGGCAGCCCGTACCTGCCTGCTGTACCCGGCTAGCATACAAAAATATGGCGAAGCCCACGTCATTTTTTTTGTTTGGGGGGGGCAAAGAAATCCTGCATACAGTCCTGGAAGGAGGATGCTGAGCCTTGTAGTTCGACAGCTGCTGTCTGCTCTCCTGCATACACTATTGGATGGAGGATGCTGAGCCTTGTAGGTCTGCTCCCCCTGACTCTCCCTCAAGCATACAGTCCTGGATGGAGCATGCTGAGCCTTGTAGTTCTGCATCTGCTGTCTGCTCTCCTGCATACACTATTGGATGGACCATGCTGAGCCTTGTAGTTCTGCAGCTGTCTGCTCTTCTGCATACACTAGTGGAGAATGAAGAACACATTAAAGAAGGAAATGACATCAGACCTTTTTTTTTGTTCACTGATAAAAAACGCATAAAGACGCAGTGAGCAAAAACACAGCAAAACAACGCACCAAATCGCGGCAAAACGCGTGCGTTTTTTGCCGCGTTTTTTTGACGCGGGTGCATTTTTGTGCGGTTTTTGCCGCAAAAAACGCACAAAAACGCAGCGTCAAAAAAACGCAGTGTGTGAACCTAGCCTTATTCTACTTTGATGAATCTGCATACACATATGTAATATCCTTATTCTGCCAGCAGATGTCACCCTTGTTCTCTGTTTGGTCTCCACAGATCATGGTTTTATTTGATACTTTCTATTGCTGAATTAAGAATGAAGACTATGGCCCGATTCATCACAGCTTTTCATACCAGGAAACTGGAGTAAAAAGCTTTGAAAAGTCACAAAATTTCTGCGCACTTTGAAATTTCGCAAGAGCTTTTAGCACCAAAATGAGAAGAGCTTTGGTGGGACAGAGCTGCGACCACACATCTGCTCCAATTCATCCCGACCTGTAGTGTACCTTGCAACAGAAATCTTATTCCAACCCTTGACTGGAGTAAGATTAGTTGTGAGTAGAGATGAGCCAGCCTCTAAAGGCTCGAGTTCGGTTCAGCGAACGGAGGCCGCGTTCGAGTTCGGTTCGACGAACCGTTTGACGAACCTCTCGAACCCCATTGAAAACAATTGCAGGCAAACACAATCACGTAACAACATATAGAAAACACCTTCAAAGGTGTCCAAAAGGTGACAAACAACTCACAACACACCACAAACACATGGTAAAGTGACAAGGACATATACTCATGCGAAAACAAAACAGCTTGACAAGGAAAAAGAGGAGGAGACACAGATATAGGCATGTCATGCCCTTCTAAAATCATGTAAAACACAGCAAGGGGACTCCAAGCAGAGTCTCCCTGTTTTCCAAAAATTGAACCCCACAGACACCCCTTCAGTGGCATCACTTGTGCCCCAGTTGCAAACTTGACAGGTAGATTTGCATCAAGCACATTCCAAAATACGCCAGCCTTTACTCTCCCCAGGATGACACAGGGGTAGGTAGCAAAGTCTTTGCTGAACCATGACTTGTTCATCTTGGCTCGTTTTTAAAAACACAGCAAGGGGACTCCAAGCACAGTCTCCCTTTTTTCCAAAAATTGGGCCCCACAGACACCCCTTCAGTGGCATCACTTGTGCCCCAGTTGCAAACTTGACAGGTAGATTTCCATCAAGAACATTCCAAAATACGCCAGTCCTTGCGGATCCATGACTTGTTCATCTTGATGAACGTTAGTCTGTCCACATTGTCACTGGACAGACACATGCGCTTATCTGTCAGCACACACCCAGCAGCACTGAAGACACGTTCTGAGACAACGCTGGCTGCGGGACACGACAAGATCTCCAAGGCGTAAGTGGTGAGTTCAGGCCATTTTTCAAGATTGGAAGCCCAAAATGAGCAAGGGTCCAGTTGCAAAGTCATGGTATCGATGTTCATTTGGAAATGCTCCTGTATCATCCTCTCTAGCCTTTGACTATGTGTCAGACTTCTTGTCTCTTGTGGCCTTGCATTGGATGGTCTAAAAAAATTATGAAACGATTCCATAAAATTGCTGTTACCAGCACCAGATATGGTGTTGCTGTTACGGTTTGACTGATAATGACGAGACAGTCCCATGTTTAGCAAGTTACAACTGGGAGATTCACTCCGTGCACCACTGGTGTTTGGTGGAAAAGCCAAGCTAAGATTGAGTAACAGCTTCTGCTGATACTCCTGCATACGTGCGTCCCTTTCTATGGCTGGAATTATTTCTCCAAATTTTGACTTGTACCAGGGATCTAATAGTGTGGTAACTCAGTAGTCATCATCACTTCTAATTCGGACAATCCGAGGGTCATATTGTAGGTAGTGCAGCAAGAAGGCGCTCATGTGTCTTGCGCATCCATGCGGACCAAGTCCTCGCTGTGTTTGTGGCGGCGAGGTGATAACCGTGCTTTCTTCCTCTGACATGTCCCCCCAACCTCGTTCAACCAAAATTTGACCAAGGTATCCCTCATCTGCTGAGTCTCCAATGTCCATCAAGAGTTTGTTCTCCATTTCTTCCTGGGTTCCTGCACCTTCCTCAACAGTTTGGCTGCTAACATGCGCCCTTGTTAATCCCTCTCCCCCACCATCCCATGCCTGCCGCCTTGGTGATGCTGAACATCTGGACCTTGTAGCTGTTGGTATCCCTTGCGCATATGAATTCTCCTATACTTCCTCCCCTTCCTCTTGTCCCACCACCTGACTCCGAATACTGTTTAGCGTGTGCTCCAGCATGTAAATGACTGTAATTGTCATGCTGATAATGGCATTTTCAGCGCTAAACATATTCGTCGCCATGTCAAAATTGTGCAGAAGGGTGCATAGGTCCTTGATCTGAGACCACTCTAGCAGCGTGATCTGCCCCACCTCTGCATCTCGTTGGCCCAGGCTATACGTCATAATGTATTGCACCAGGGCTCGGCGGTGCTGCAACAGTCGCTGCAACATGTGGAGAGTCGAATTCCAGCGTGAATCGGCAGGCCGAAAGACTTCTGGAGCGATGCAAGTCGGTCAGCTGCGGCGGTTGAACGGCAGAAGTGAGCAGAGAGTGACCGTGCCCTGTGCAGAAGCCCATCTAGGCCGGGATAGTGGGTGAAAAATTGTTGGACAACAAGGTTCAACATGTGAGCCATACAAGGTTTGCCCCGACGAAGGGCTGCACCCAGGTTTGCAGCATTGTCACACACGGCCTTCCCTGGCTGCAGGTTGAGTGGAGACAACCATTTACGAAACTCGCTTGCAAGAGCTGACCACAACTCCTCAGCTGTGTGACTCTTATTTCCAAGACATTTCATGGTAAAGACCGCCTGATGCCATTGAGCTCTGCTGCCAGCATAGTAAGGAGGTATGCGGGATTCCTTGTGCGCAGTTACAACGCGAGTGGCCTGACCATGCAGGCTTGGGGCGGAGGTGGAGGACCCAGACCAGGTTGAGGAGGCAGAAGCAGTGGAGGAACTTCTACATACAGAGGATTGACGCACAAGTCGTGGGGTCGGCAAGACTTGTTCAGCAGACCCTTTTCCATCTCTCACCATACTTACCCAGTGCCCAGTCAGCGACATGTAACGCCCCTGTTACTAGTCCAAGTATCGGTGGTGAAATGCACCCTGTCACACACTTGAGTTTCTCAAGGAAGCGGTGATGTTCTGTGCGACATGCTGGTGTAGTGCAGGCACACCTTTCTTGGAGAAGTAGTGGCGACTGGGCATCTGGTATTGGGGCACTGCGACTGACAAAAGGTCTCGAAAATCCTTTGTGTCCACCAGGCGGAAAGGCAGCATTTCGGTAGCCAAGAGCTTACAGAGGGTGAAAGTCAACCTCTTAGCTTTGTCATGGCTCGGAGGAAATGGCCTTTTATTGGTCCACAACTGAGGGACCGAGATCTGGCTGGTGTTTGGAGACGGTGTGGAGTAGGTTGTCCCTGGAAAACTGCAGGTCTGTGAGGAAAGTGCAGGCGTAGACATGATGTTGCCTTCATCCAAAGTTGGTGCTCTTGATGTCTGAGAGAGCTGTACACCAGCACTTGTTTCACCTTCCATACCAATTGACGACCTGCTAAGCAAACTGCCTGTTGCGGTTAAAGAGGTGGAAGGTCTGTGTGGAAAAACATGTGTGACAGCTGTCCCCACAGTCATAGAGGATGAAGAGTGCGAGGATGCACTTGAAGGGGCAGACGGTGGTTGTCCCGCTCTGCTAGCCCGCATTGTATCACTGTGAGCTTCCCACTGGGACTTATGCTTGTTATTCATGTGACGATTCATGGAAGAAGTTGTCAAACTGGTGAGGTTTTGGCCTCTATTTATAGATTGGCAACAAATCGTACAGATCACATGATTTGGGAGATCCTTTGTGATGTCAAAAAAGGACCAGGCTAGGCAAGGCTTAGAGCCCATGCGACCTGCAGAGCCACCCCGACTTGTGCTCAAAGGCAGAGTTGTGGCTGAGGATGCAGTTGTTGACGTGCTTCCAGTACTCAGACTCTGTCCAGGAAGGCGCAAGGTAACATCATTGTCAGTCACATCCTCCTCCACCGCCTCTGGTGACCTCCTCGAGTGCCTGACTGTCGGTTGACAGTAAGTGGCATCTAGAACTTCATCATCAAGCGTTGTGTTTGCACTCCCCTCGCCCTCAGACCTAACCTCTTCCTGCCCTGACTGAATAGTTAAGTTGTCATCCCAATCAGATATCTGCGTCTCATCGTCATCAGTATGTTCCTCATTGTCTCCACCAACAGGTGTTACAGTTTGGAAATGAGGGTCTACATTATGCTCAGAAACTTGGTTATCAGGGCCTGAATCTAACTCACAAAGCTTCTGGGCATCACTGCAGACCATTTCCTGGTCTGTACTCACTGTAGCTTGGGAGCAGACCTCTGATTCCCAGGGTATAGTGTGACTGAACAGCTCTGCAGACTCAGCCATCTCTGTTACACCATACTCTGCAGGGCGGGTGGAGCTGGGAGAAAGCAAGTGCGATTGGGGTGACAACTCAGAGGACTGTTGTTTTTTGGATGTTGAAGTTGAGGTGGAGGAGAGGCCAATTGTTGGAGCACTTGAGATCCATTCTAGCATGTTCTTTTTTTGTGCATCATCTACCTTTGTTACAGTTGTTCGGTTCCGTAAAAAAGGTAGCGCATCCGATTGTCCACGGAAAGTTGTAGACATCTTACTTTTGCTGGAAGATGGCCTTTCTTCAGCAGATGTTAATGTAGCTTTCCCACCTACCCCACGGACACAAACTTTTTTTCCTTTTCCAACACGCCTGTTCCCCTTTCCACCAGCATCTGTCCTTTTGCCACTCATTTTGTTAGCAACAAGATTGGACACTTATAATGTGGTAGCAAAAATGTAAAGGTGGTATACAATGCAGAGGTGGTCTAGCTTTATTGACAGCTGAAGAACCAACACTGAGTATTCCAGTCAATTTTAGTATGCCCCTAACAGTGGCAGCACAGTTTGCAATTAGAATTGCGTAGCAAAAATGGACAGGTGTGTACCATGCACAGGTGCTGTACCGTGATTGCCAGCAAAGGAACACTAAGGTAGTATCCCAGTGAATTTTAGTATGCCCCTAACAGTGGCAGCACAGTTTGCAATTAGAATTGCGTAGCAAAAATGGACAGGTGTGCACCATGCACAGGTGCTGTATCGTGATTGCCAGCAAAGGAACACTAAGGTAGTATCTGTTTTGCTAATATTTTTAGCACTAAGGTTCAGATACGGCTTTAAAGAAGGCAAATAAGTAATTTTATTATAAAGGTTAATATGAAATACAAACTTAAAGGGAAAGTATGATATTGCGTACACTTTTGTATATTGAACATACAAAGGTTAAGTACAGTTAAATACTTACAATCACCAAGGAGTTTTGGACATCATCTGTCTGGAGCTACAGTCAGAGAAGCATGACATAGACAGAGGACTCCTGGACATCACTGCCCGGACGTCTCACGATGCAGCAAACATGAGCTTCTGTCTGTGCTATACTTCAGCTGATCTTATAGAGGCTTGAACACTATTACAAGCCTTAAAGTTAATGTGTTGTAGTCTTATTGATCCATGCCCTTTGATGGCCAGTCATTGAGCATAGATGAATCAGAGATACACCACACATCAGACAATGGGGTAATAAACCCACAGACATTCAAATCTCCCAAGAATGCACATCAGGTATTTAAGCTAGGTAAATGGATATATTGTCTGTCTGTGTATATAGCAAACACATAAAACATCAGATTGTTGAACTAAATAGATCAGAGTTTCTATTTCAATGGATAGCAAACACACAAAACCATCAGATATTTGATGTAAGTAAATCATAAGGTTTCTGTTACAATGGTATATTGTCTGTCTGTATATTCAAGACAAACACACAGAAATCCTTAAGTATATACAAGACTTTGTAACCATGTACACTTTGTCTGTCTGATTAATCAATATGTTATAGTTTAACATAATGTATAGACTCAAAAAATAGCCATTTTTATATTTGCAATACAGTATCCCAGTCAATTTTAGTATGCCCCTAACAGTGGCAGCACAGTTTGAAATTAGAATTGCGTAGCAAAAATGGAGAGGTGGTCTAGCTTTATTGACAGCTGAAGAACCAACACTGACTATCCCAGTCAATTTTACTATGCCCCTAACAGTGGCAGCACAGGTTGCAATTAGAATTGCGTAGCAAAAATGGACAGGTGTGTACCATGCACAGGTGCTTTACTGTGATTGCCAGCAAAGGAACACTAAGGTAGTATTCCAGACACTTTTAGGATGGCAGAAAAAGTGTCAGCTCTTTGGGCAAATAAAATAGCTTGGCAAAAATGGGCAGGTGGGTATAATGCACGGGTTCTGTGGGTCAGTGGACAGCAAAGGAACACTAACTTAGTATTCCAGACACTTTTAGGATGGCACAAAAAGTGTTAGCTCTTTCGGCAAATAAAATAGCTTGGCAAAAATGGGCAGGTGGGTAGAATGCAGGGGTGCTGTGGGTCAGTGGACAGCAAAGGAACACTAACTTAGTATTCTAGACACTTTTAGGATGGCACAAAAAGTGTCAGCTCTTTGGGCAAATAAAATAGCGTGGCAAAAATGGGCAGGTGGGTAGAATGCAGGGGTGCTGTGGGTCAGTGGACAGCAAAGGAACACTAACTTAGTATTCCAGACACTTTTAGGATGGCACAAAAGTGTCAGCTCTTTGGGCAAATAAAATAGCATGGCAAAAATGGGCAGGTGGGTATAATGCACGGGTGCTGTGGGTCAGTGGACAGCAAAGGAACAGTAACTTATGCAAGCTTTACACAAGACGATCGATCGTGCGATGCATCGTCGGGGTCATGGTTTTCGTGATGCACATCCGGCATCGTATACAATGTCGTCTCGTGTGACACCTCCTAGCGACACAGTATCGCTCACAAATCGTGAGTTGTGTACTCGTCGCTAGGTTTCATAAAATTGTTTAATTAAAATGGCGCCGGTTGTTTATCGTTTCCGTGGCATCACATGTTGCTCCGTGTGACACAGCGGGAACGATGAACACAGCTTACCTGCGTCCCGGGGCACCTGCCGGCTATGTGGAAGGAAGGAAGGAGGTGGGCGGGATTTTTACGTCCCGCTCATCTCCGCCCCTCGCTTCTATTAGCCGGCTGCTGTGTGACGTCGCTGTGACGCCGAATGTCCCTTCCCCTTCAGGAAGTGGACGTTCGTCGCCCACAGCGAGGTCGTCTGGAAGGTAAGTAGTGTGACGGGGGTTAAACGAGTTTGTGCGCCACGGGCAGTGATTTGCCCGTGACGCAAAAACTACGGGGCGGGTGCGATTGCTCGTGCTATCGCACGATAGATCGACTCGTGTAAAACAGGCTTTAGTATTGCAGACACTTTTAGGATGGCACAAAAAATGTCAGCTCTTTGGGCAAATAAAATAGCTTGGCAAAAATGGGCAGGTGGGTAGAATGCAGGGGTGCTGTGGGACAGTGGACAGCAAAGGAACACTAACTTAGCATTCCAGACACTTTTAGGATGGCACAAAAGTGTCAGCTCTTTGGGCAAATAAAATAGTGTGGCAAAAATGGGCAGGTGGGTACAATGCACTGGTGCTGTAGGTAGCAGGACAGCAAAGGAAGCCTCACTTTCTAACCCTGCTGATGAAAAAATGCAGCAAGGAATTGCCTGAGCTGAGGTAGGCAGACACTGTTATCTAAAGCCCTACACAGCGTTTGCACGGACCTGCCTAGCAGCTGAGGCTATGAACGCCTGTAAATCAGCCCTGAAAAGGGCTGAAATAACCAGCAGTCCCTAATCCCTAAAGCGCTGTGTAGATTGCACTGTATCTCTATAGCGCACACAGCAGGAGCAGCAGCAGCAGCAGCTTGAGTGGTGACTGTCACCCACATGCAGAAGACAGATAATGGCGGCGACAGGGAAAATGGCTGGATCTTATAAGGCAAGGACATGTGACATGCACAGCCTATGACACATGCCCTTGCTTGTCTGGCAAAAATCCACTTAGCTGTGTGTGTGTCTGTGATTTTCTGACATCCTGGCCCGCCCCACTGCACGCGCGGTTAAGGAAAAAAAAAATGGCGATCGGCATTATCTCAGCACTCAGTAGCAGCACAGATCTAAACCCCGTCCCCCCCACATACTATACGCTGAAATTTGGTAATAGCGTGATTCACAGTGGCTCACACTATTACAATGAAAAGCCAGCTAGTAATTAGCTACACTTTTTGTTGATCGAACCGTTCTCGAACGTAACTCGAACTGTCGAGCTTTTAGCAAAAAGCTCGAGTTCGATTTCGAACACCCCCCAAAATCACTCGAACATGAAATTGGCGAACCTCGAACATCGCTCATCTCTAGTTGTGAGGTGCACAGTCCACTTGTGAGATGCCCCTACTCATTAAGACGTGAACACCTCCTAATGAATCAGGAGCAGCTGACTCCAACATATCAGCTCACCAAGACCAGTGGGAAAATTACCGGTATTGATGAAACAGGGCCTATTTATTTTTCTAAAATTATTAGGTATCACACACAATTTCTTTGAGGAAGTGTGACAATTTAAGACACTTCCAAGTTTCTAAAAACCAGGACAAGATGCCAAACTAAACCAATTTTTTTAGAACTTTAATACAGTAAGGACTTATGGGCCCTGGAGTGCTTAATGATTCTGCAATACTTATGTTATCATATGAATATATTATATCCATTCTCATTTACTTCATAATACAGAAAACATCACACTAAAGTTTTAAATCAGAGAAAAAAATAAAATAAAAAAACAATCACCTGAGATTCACTCGAGCCTGTTAGCTGCACATGTCTGCTGATCTCCGCACATGTCTGCTGATGCTCGCCATAGGAGCCTGCGGTAATTGGAGGGGGCAACCTAGGTCATGAAGGAGATAATGGCTCTCACTGGGTGTAAAATTCCGGTGTTTGGCAGAAAAAACCCCGTACACCTGAAGAAAACCTCTCCCATAATATATTTAAATTGGCCAGTTGCAGGTAGATGGGGTTTTGACAGTGGGTGGGTGGGGTTTCGATCTTGTTAACATGATCTTAAATATGTGTTCACCTGGGATGAACACATATTTAATAGGGATCCATTTAGGACTCAAAAGATCCAGCTCTTTTTGGTGAACAGAGCCAACGGAGCTGGAAAACCAAAAAGAGCCAGACTGCCCATCGCTAGCACATGTTATAAGAGATCTCCCGGAAGTAAAGTCTCAACATGTGACATAGATGGAGAGAAAGACATTAGAGTTGAGCGAGGACCTAACTATTCGTACTCGCACAAATACTTTCTAATTGTAATACTTATTCTATATTCTGAGGATTTCGATAGCGTAGGGCAATGACAATCAGAGACGAGTTCCGGGTACAAGATGTTTTATAGTATGTCACCACGGTAGAAACAGAACAAACACAACAATACAATAACACATACAATACTTTCCGGAATAGACGCGCAGGGGATTCCCGGGACCACGCACCGGACTCCCCCAGGGAGACCACCGGAGCGAACCCCTATACAGGGACTGTCCGGCAATCTACCCCGGAAGGCCTAAATGCGCAGCGGCCGGGATAAGGAGCAAGCGGTAAAGTCAATGAGTGTCCGTACGGAAATGTTTGTCCAGGATGGTTACGAACCAAAAGAGAACCAGGCGGAGTGCTGACCGAAGATGGTAAACGGAATCCGGGCACAGCCTTAAGAGCCGGGTACAGTCCTGAGACAATCGGTAGGTAGTCCTTTAGGGGAATCCCGAGGCAATCCGGAATAAGCAGCAAACACAGCAGGAGCACACAGCAGGCAGTATACTCAGGCACTGGACTGGGCTGGGAGGCGGCCTTTTAAGCTGCTGGACAGGAAGTAGGGCAACAGAACGGTAACCTCCATGTTAACCGAGGGCAAGGGCAGTCAAAAGAGAACTGGAAAACCTGGAAACCTGACACTAATATTCGCGTATTCGTTCCGAATAGCGTGTGAAATGCAAGTCAATGTAACCTGAATGCCGTACTTTTCGTGCGAATTATGTGGAATTCGGGTTACTCGTTACTGTGCGTTACTTTTCCCCATTGACTTGCTTTGCTCATGCTATTCGGCATGAATACGTGAGTATTAAACAGTGCTCGTTATGAGTATAGTGAGTACAAATAGTTATGTACTTGCTCAACTCTAAAAGACATAAAAATAAGAAGCCTAGTGTTGCTAGGCGTGTACATATGCGCAGAGAAAGGCAGAGGAAAAGTGATGGTATTGTTAGGTTGACCTAACGGTCACAGCTGTTGCCAGCGATGTCCGAATGCAGAGAGGGTACCGGTGACCCCCCTCTGCCCTCCCTTTAGCCTTCAATGAAAACAGGCAGACACCGTTATACACGTAAAGGCTAGGAGACGTGCGGCTCCGAATAGAAAGTGTATTGGTATTGTTTACATTACAAAGTTATACAAAGTTGATTAGGGCGTAACTATGCAACATACATATTCATTAATCTACATTCATTAAGGCGTGGATTGCATATTCCCAGCAAGAGAAATTAATATAATGACTTATACTCCCATAATAGTCTATTCCGCCTCTCATTCTCATAACAAGATGTTTGTCAGTCGTTTCTAAGTCAAAACATTCTGCGTCCTTGAAGTTGGTCTCATAGTTTATTACGCAAATAAGTCTGGTTCGGTCTTGCCAGGGAGAATGAATTTCTATTATTTTCTAAGTCAGTGAAAAAGGTTAACTCTTTCCTCACAATCCCCCCTATTGGCGTGATTGATGGACAGGGGGCCATCGAGAAGCTTTGGACTATAGAGAAAGCAGGCTAGCCTCCAGATACTTTCTGAGCCGCGGGTGTGCTCAGGGAGTGTCGTCTCACATCCGTCACCCAGGACTGCTTGCATGCCTCTCGATAGGAGTCTCATCATGATACGCCAAGGTGATTTCTAGAGGAAAGAGTAGAGAAGAGAAAAAGGCATATTAGTGATTTCATACGGGTGCTGAATAATCATTGTATCTACATTGCTTCAAGCAGCGGGAAAACAAAGCCATTAGCAACTTGAACACTACATAAGCAACTAGTAAACAGAGTAACACTTGGAACACTGATAGTCTGTTGTAACAGCCTCCCCATTGAAACACTTTGTTTATTGGGACGGGTATGGCTAAGTATGGCATGGAAGAGGCTGTCACAAGTGCGTGTGTACATATCAAGCAGTCTGTGATCTCAAGTTTTTTCAGCTAACACTTCATGATGGGTCTCAAATGAATTCTGCCGTGGTGTAGAAGGCCCCAAAAAGGGAATACACATAGAAATACTTATCAGCAGTATTAGGCCTTCTTGCAGTGGCTGGCATGGACCCATGTCGATCTCCCCTCAAGTTTGATGGAGGTTGGAGTGGTCAGCTGGACAGTCAAAGGCCCTTCGAATCGTGGCTCAAGGGTCTTTCTCGCGTGCTTCTTTAGGTAGACCCAGTCACCAGGCTTTAGAGAGTGGGTTCCTGGAACGGCATCAGGATCAGGTAGAGAAGAGTAGACCCTTTGGTGGGTTTCAGTTAGTCTCTTCTGCAGGGAAACAACATAAGACGTTAGGCTATCACATTGCAGGTGTAACTCCTGTGGGAAGTAGCATCCTAATCTGGGTGCACTACCAAAGAGTATTTCAAAGGGTGAGAGCCTGTGCTTTCCCTGTGGGGTAGTCCTTATAGGGTAAAAAGCTATGGGGAGACATTCTGTCCATGGTCTACCAGTCTCCTCCACTGCCTTGGCTAGTTTGAGCTTTAAAGTCCCATTTAACCTTTACTCTTTCCCTGATGACTGTGGGTGGTAAGGCGTGTGTAAGGCTGACTGAATGCCTAACAGGGCACAGGTGTTCTGGAAAACTTGTCCAGTGAAATGAGTACCTCGGTCTGACTCTATGACTTCAGGGAGTCCAAACCGGGGTACCAGCTCACAGGCCAATTTCTTTGCTGTAATTCGGGCCGTGGCTGAGCTGACAGGGTAGGCCTCTGGCCATCCTGAGAAGAGGTCTACACAGACAAGTACAAACTCGTAGATGCCATGTTTTGGCAACTGTATATAGTCTATTTGTACTCTTTGAAATGGGGCAAACGTCTTTGGCATGTGTCTTTGCGGGGTTTTAGTTAGCTGGCCTGGATTGTGTTGTTGACAGATGTGACAAGCTTTTATTCTCTGGGAGGCGTATTGTCTGAAGCCGGGGGCTATCCAATATGGTTGCATCTGGTTCATGATTGAGTTTGTGCTACTGTGTGTGGGATAGTGGAGTACTTGGAAAATGGCAGGGAACCAACTGCGTGGCAGGACGGGAAGTCCGTTTAGGCGCCAAATCCCCTCCACCTTTTCTGCCCCCTTGGCCCGCCATCCGGCCTTTTCTTCCTCAGAGGCGTTTTCTTGTGTCTCAAAGAGGTTCTGCATTTCTTCCTCCGTCGTTGACACTGTTTCCGTCTCCTTCAAAGGGAGTAAGGCGGCTTGTTTTGCTGTTTGATCGGCCAAGCGATTTCCCCTTGCCTCGGGTGTTTGAGCCTTGGTGTGGGCAGCAACCTTTATGATTGCTAGCTGTTTTGGTATCAAGGCTACTTCCATTAGTTTCTTCACTGAGGCTCCATGCCTGATGGGATTTCCTGTTGCTGTGAGGAATCCTCTAGTCTGCCAGATAGTGCCAAAATCGTGCACAATGCCGTGTGCATAGGCTGAGTCCGTGTAGATGTTCGCTGTTCGTTCTTCCAGAAACTCAATTGCCCAGATGAGAGCAAGAAGTTCTGCTTCTTGAGCAGATATGCGTGGAGGTAGCGGTTGTTTGGCTAAGGCTGCATATAGAGTCACTACTGCAAATCCGGTGTGGAACTTGCCTGCTTCATCAGCGTATCTGCTACCATCCACAAAAAGTTCAAAGTCTGGATTTGTAAGTGGTGTTGCCTGAATATTGTGCAGGGGCTTTGCCTCATGTTCAATGAGTTCCTTACAATCATGATCAAATGGTGCGCTGGTACGTTTGTCACTCTCTTCTGTCCTCTCTTCTGTCACTCTCTTCTGTCCCCCCTTCTAAACTTGTAAAGATCAGCAGATCAGCAAGGTTTAGACTTGTAACTCGAGCAAATGAGATGTTTGGGGGGTAGCTACAGCGTGCACTGAAGTCTGACTTATCTTGCCATGGAGAGGTGTTTCAACTGCACTTGATTGAGAACAGCATAGATGTAATGGCTGGTAAGGATGGTAGTCGGGAAATCGAGTGAGATTTCAGATGCTTTCTGCAGTATGTTTGAAACTGCTGTAACAGCACGGACACAGGTTGGTGCTGCTTTTGTGATGTTGTCAAGTTGAGAGGAGTAGTACCCAATTATGTGATGTTTGTCCGTCTTCTGGGTGAGTACTCCTACTGCAAATCCTTGAAGCTCTGCTACGAACAGATTAAAGGTGAGATCATAGTTTGGTAGTGCCAGAGCAGATGCATCAATCACTAGTTCCTTGAGCTTTTGAAAGTTTTATCAAGCTTCTTCTGTAAGGGAAAAAGGAACATTCTTTGTGCCATCATACAGCGGTTGCATGAGTAGTGACGCATTGGGAATCCACCGTCTGCATTTATCTCTGCTTGCTTTGCATCCTACTTCTGCCAGAAAGGTAAGCATTCCTCTTCACTAGGGCAGCACAGTAGTAAATCATCCACGTACTGGTAGATGTACTGCGAGAGGTAGCGGGAGGGGGGATTGTCTCAGCTGCGTTGGCGTAATTCCAGGCTTGACTGAAACCTTTACTGTGGGCACGGGTAGTGTGCCGAGGTCAGTTTTTGATGTGGACCAGAGTTTTGCAGGAACTTGTAGAAGTATTGGGTCCGTGTTTACTTCATGTGTAACTTCAGATTCTGGTCGGTCTTCTATCATCTGGAGGGTGCACAGGATTTCTTCTGGGATATCTTCTGGAATTTGCAGGATAGCAGATCCATCTTCATTGTAGACAATCTGAGCTTGTAGTCTTGATAGTAGATCGGCTCCCACTAGGGCATCTCCACCCAGGGGGGACACTAAGAATTTAGACACGAACATGTGTGGTCCCAGTTTCACCTTCAGTGGATGTGTTATTGGGATTATCTGGGCTTGTCCATCAAATCCGGATACTACAGTAGCTTCAGATGAGATGGATCCTTCAGGCACTAGGTTCCTGGGGTTCAGGAGCGTGAGGCTCCTGAGTCCACCAAAGCTCTTATTTCCTTGTTGCCAATGTGAAGGGGGACATGTATAAATGGACCTCTGGCATCCCTATCCTGTGCTGCCGCAAGTCAGGCAGTCTTCTCCTCCTGACTCTCGGGTTGGTTTTGAGTGTCCCTCTTCTTCTTTCTACAGTCTCTGATCACGTCCTCTGACTCCACAATAGTAGCAGGTCGGTGCCTTCTTTCTTGTACCTTCTGGCTGGCCGTCCACTGCTGCTATGACAACTTTCTTGTTGCTCCTTTTATCCTTTGCGTCGGTTTCTAAGCCACTTGCTTTGTTGACTAGAAGATCTATGTCTTCCATGTTCCTCCATTCTGGGCAGCACGCTTTCAATCTTTCTGCCAGAGGTGCATGTGTCAAGGGAGGAATTTTGGGTCAAGACTGCTAATGGAGTCTTCGTTTAGGATCCAGAGACGGTGCCCCATTAATGCTGTATACCAGTGCCAATATATATCAATATATATAAGACAAAGAACACAGACATGCTCTCTTTTCAGCCAGCATCACCAACTGACTTGGTTTTAATGAGATAGATCCAATTATACAGTAAGTAAGCCTAAATAACCTTGAAACTAACAAAGGAGTGCATTCACTCCCCAATTTCTCTCATCACTCCTGCCCTCCCGTACATTCCTTTTGTGTGAACATTACTGATAAGAGTTTATAGCTTCACATCTGGCTTCATCATCTTTAGTTAACTCCTTCATGATTATACAACTTTGAATTATACTATAGGTCTGTGCAATTGCTACACAGACAGACAGATAATTTTGCATCTACATCTACATTTTGATTTAGTTATATACACAGATATTCTTATTACGTTTGAACAAACAAGCTATAGCTCAGTGCCACCTCCACAGTCCCCCCTTTAATAAAATATCTGTGAATATTATTCACCTTAAATTTAAAAATTTTCCCCATTTAGATATATTTTATTATTTGGGACTTATTTGTGACCTACTGCCCTTGGGACTTTAATTATATCTATATATGCGGGCTTTCTATGGGATTGTTGTTTAATTTAACACTACAGGCTTTAGCTCCCCCCTTAAATACTTATTTTTATTTATTAAACATAACTGTATGATTTATAGGGGCTATTAGAATTGGCGTTATTACTCTCATTAGGGCACATTATCCTGATTAAAAAAATTGAATCTAAACCTTATTTAAAAATTAGCACATAATTAAAAAAAAACACAAAAGGACATTTGGAAATTGTCCATGGTTCTTCTTTCCGGATATGAAACAAAAAGGAGGATGCTTAGTCAGTGCTAGTCCACTTAGGGCCACTTTGTGAACCTGGATAATCTGCTCTTGATAAAAAAAAAACAACAAAACATGATGAGGCTTCATGTATACAGTTTGTGGCGCAGACTTGGAAAAACCTTCTGGGATAATGGGTTGAATAGCGGCCGCTTTCTGCTTCGGTTGTGTCGCGTCCATTGGTTTTTGAGATGTGACGTCAACTCGCGTGTCACTGCCAGTGCTCAGCAGACTAAGCCGGAGAGACATCAGCCTGATGGGATAGGCTCCTCCAAAACTTTTCCCGAGATGAGAGAATCCATAACTAGCATTTTATATTAAGGAAAATCACTGAATATATTGATATGAGTTAGTAGGAGACAAAAGCATTTGTAAATGGTTAGATTACATTAACCAAACCACATTTTTGGGTCTATGAAATGGCTGAATGAAGTATTTTAGATTACTCAATTCGTACCCTCAACAGTCCCCCTTGACTTACTTCTGCCATTTCCAAATACTAAGGGTACTGTGTTCCCTTAGGAAAAGAGGAAGAAAGATCTATTGGGAAATCCTGCCTGACTGAACGTTGAGGCATGGGTGGAGAGGGGAATGGGATTTCTTCACCGGTTTGAGACCAAGGACCCCTAGGCGAGTCCTCACCCTTTGTAGTTGGACTTTCCCATGTCTCAAGGTTCTCTAAGTCCTCTCTTCTAACTGTTTCAACAATGATGGTTTGGGACTGTACAGGTTTTTTGTAAAGGATAAATATAAGCAGGACACTCAGTGCAGCTCCGGTGGATCCACCCTTCTGCAATGCGGGGCGTGAATCCATGTTGTCCTGCTGTTGAGCTTTATCGAAATTTCTGTGTCCTTTTAGGATTAATCAATCTCCTGACCGAAAACCATAAACTACTAACTCTGATTTAGGATCTGGAATTAGAAAATACACTTGTTTATTTCTCTAATTAGTCAATCATATGAAAATTATACGTGGTTTGCGCTAGACCAAAGAAAAACATTTTACATTGGAACCTGTTTATTACTAAAGAGAAACACAACACACACTAAAGAGAAACAAAACACACATTGATTTACAACTTATCAGTTTGGGTTTTTTTTTTACATACCACTTGCATTATGTGGATTTTCAGCAATGACGTCGTTTTCTGCACTGGAAAGCCTCTGACCAGACCTGGAAAGAAATCTACACAACACGCACAGACTTGCATACAATGTGCTCATGATAAACATCTATAATTAGTTTGCAGTCTCTAAGAATGGGTAGAGCAGGTGCAGGGTGTTTCTACGGACTCTTTACAGTTTTTCCTCATTGTTTTAAGAACGTGTTTCACAAGACCGGGTGAGTTTGTCTACCTGGGTACTGAACCCTGGCGTCACCAAAGCGCACACTGATATCCAACTTTCACAGATGTTAGTCCATGTTACTTGGGCCATCATTAAGAAGAGATCTCATGGCAGAGAAAGCTTACCGCCCTTCATCCACAGACCTTCCTCAGTCAGCCGGCTCCCTGCGTCTCGCACTCCACTTCTTATTGGTTCACTTTTTCCTGTAGGGATTTAAGAACACAAGGAGTGACAGAAGTCACTGACGTGACCGGTGTCACTGAGGCATGGTCTTTATGCATGGTAAAGGACTCCTCAACTCTAGGCCCGTTCACTGCTTCTTGGTCAGCTTCACCTGTGCGGGAATCTCCATCCGATTCCATCAGCTCAGATCTAGACTTTCTTTTCGGCGTACCTAGCTTATTTGACAACAGGAAAGATCTACATCCTACATACATTTTGACTATCTTACCTACCTCTGCTCCACCCATCTAGAGAGGCACTTACGTCACTTCCTTCCGTACCGATAGGAGGGGAGGGAGTGGCCTAAATTTAGACTACCTCATGTTGTATAAACTGTAGCATATCCAGTGCAGAATCGACCACCATCTGGTTTCATCTATAAAAACAAAAACTAAAAGAAATATAGATTAGATCATTCCTATAACAGACATATATTCTTATATTCATAATAATCCAATAAACATGACATAACTGTTGCAAAAGAAAGGCCAACTTTAAAGCCTGCTTTAAAGCCTATCCAATATATCTGCTGCTGGAAAAATGCAATAGATATCTACTTCCTCCCTTTTTATATACTACTGTGGCAAAATATATAGATCTATAACAGTAAACAATATGATTAACCAACAAATAAATATAACTTATACTCTACTGGGAAATTTTGAAACCTTACAACAGGGTTCATAGATATTCTATATCTACAAAAAAAAAGGAAAATAATTAATATTGGCAGTTTGTATTCAAAAATAATAGAAAACAAAAACGTAACCATAAAAACAAAAAAACCTAATTTGTATATTTTAAAAATATACTTTTCCCTGCAAAATTAATTTAATTATTTAAATAGCAGCAGAATACTATTGATAATCTCCTATGAAATTTTGAACTTTAAGGATTAAACAAAATCCACTCCACCAGCCGGAAAAAGCACTTGTTAGTACATAAGACAGAAACTGCTTTGTAAATCTGCTGAAACTACTTTTTTTTTTTACAACTTGTTCTACTTCCTTTTTTTTTTTTTTTTCCTCTGCTCTCTACAACTTGTGATTAGCAGCAGCTTACTGATAATACTCCCACACATCCCTGCGCTGACTTATGCCCCCCCTGTCTCCTTCAGGATGCGCGATGTTAGAACAGCTGGTGGGCAAAACAGATACAAGAAAAAAACATGGGCAGAACTTTCACTATAGAAATATATAAAATATATTTCTGTACCGTGTCAGCCAGCAGAAACAAAAGTACTACAGCAACATATATTATAGAAACCTTAAGATTGATGGAGTGGAATGGAGAGCATCATTAGAGCGGGTAGCTTGGGACTGGAAATCACTGCAACAAAAGCAAGCAGTCCGGGGCTCCCCCCTGTGTCATTAGGGAAGGTTGGGGCAGACTCCTGGGTGCAGTCGGACTGTGGGCAGTATCTTGGGAAATCTCCTGGGACTGATTTAAAGGGATACTATGATACTCTGGGAAAAGGCACACCTGGCTTCAGGTAGATCATTACTGGATCTACAGGGAACACCTTTATTGTAAATTTATGTGTTGCAAGTTTTGGTTACGGTTTTGAGGGTACCTGGCCAAACACTGAGATTTGTGGGTGTGACACTTTCTTTGATAGTGACCGGGCTGACCACAACGCCAACAATTCTGTTGCTGGCTTTGTTGATTGGGAGCTACGTATACGGGGTTTGGACTTTGTTGGGGCATGGGCTGTGGCGGGGGTTGCACCGGCACATTTGTATATACCAATTGATCTTGGGCCCATCTTTTTAAAGCAACACAATACTGTTGTCCACTTTGGAAAATGGTGTCATCAGTGCCTGGGGGCATTGTGAGATGGGGCTCCATTAAGGGCCAAAAACTGTCTCCTGCTTTTACTTTGGTGAGATTATCTAGGTCTTTCCGGGCAGCTGAGTATAACTGATGGACCTGTAGCATCTTCCTATAAAATCGCATAGGGTTAATGCTGGGATCTGGCAGGCAGGGGATTAATGCCGCTGACTGGGTGGGGTTGAAAGGGACATATTTAAATGAGGGCTGTTCCTCGTCAGGTTCGGGGTAAGGCTCACTATGTGTCCTAAGGAAAAAAGGGGGATCCAAGGGGAGGGGATTGGCAATTGGGGAGTGTGACGGCAGACTGGCCGGTAAGGGGAGAGACGGCATTGCAGGTATGGGAGGGAAAATGGGTATGGGTGTGGAAAGGGTTAAGGGATGCTGTCTAGTGACTGCAGCATCTGTGAATATCTCCGGGACGGGGGAATAGAATGGGGATCAGGTTGTGGGGCAGCAACAAAACACCCTGTCGGAGGACCCTCAGATCTGTCCTCAGACTCGGGTAACATATAGTAAAACACAACATCTCCTCGCTCATCTTCATCTTCAACCTCAATATATCCTTCTAATAACAATGCCTGCGATATTCTGCCAAACAATTCAGCATCAATCAACAATCTCCTGTCTTTTAACTTGCCCTTTTTTTGCTTTCAATGCTGTTGCCCATAGTGACGGTTGTAACCGACCTCCTTTTGGTAATTCTAACATTTTAAACATCTCCAAGGCATGGCGTACAGCTTTCTTCCCTTCTCTCTCTGCAACTAGCTCTAACACATTCTGTGAACCTTCAGGCCTCTCAGCTTTCTGTCTCCTCTGTCTGAACAGTTTTGCTATGTTGGTGGTGTCTGGATTACACTAATATGACTATGCGGTGTACGTTAGAGTCCGGCCGGCACCTAAGGCTACACCTCTATACTAGCTGGCAACTCCTCAGCTATATAGTAATAAGGGTATCCCGTGATATGGAGGAGGGGTACAAAATGTATTCCCTCCGGACTTGATCAGCTGCACCAAAATTAATGTCCTAATCCCTATCTTCAGCCACGGGAACCCCCTAATAAGGGTATCTCGTGATATGGAGGAGGGGTACAAAAGGTATTCCCTCCGGACTTGGTCAACTGTATCAAAATTAATGTCCTAATCCCTATCTTCAGCCACGGGAACCCCCCCGCGTCTTTAATTACAGACCGGGTCAGTCTAACTAGCTATATCCAGCCACCACCATCTTTCCTGCCCTAACAACCGTCCTCTGGATCCCTTGTGACACTCGATCCACACCTCAGGACTGGGATCGTGCTCTGAGCTCCAGCGGGCAACACCCCTGAGTCACAATCAGGTACCTTTTAACACCGATATGGACACACAGCCCGTCACTCCCTCCTCTCCAAAACCAACCACAACGGTAGTGAATACACAGTATGTAACACTTACCCGTGGGGTCGGAGGTGATCAGCCTGGTTGGAGCGGAGGGAGGTCTCAGTCCGTGACATCCAAACGATCGGTATTTGCAGGTCGGTATTGCGTCCTTGAAGGAGCTCCACGTTGAGTGCGCCAAACTGTCAAGGGAGGAATTTTGGGTCAAGACTGCTAATGGAGTCTTCGTTTAGGATCCAGAGACGGTGCCCCATTAATGCTGTATACCAGTGCCAATATATATCAATGTATATAAGACAAAGAACACAGACATGCTCTCTTTTCAGCCAGCATCACCAACTGACTTGGTTTTAATGAGATAGATCCAATTATACAGTAAGTAAGCCTAAATAACCTTGAAACTAACGAAGGAGTGCATTCACTCCCCAATTTCTCTCATCACTCCTGCCCTCCCGTACATTCCTTTTGTGTGAACATTACTGATAAGAGTTTATAGCTTCACATCTGGCTTCATCATCTTTAGTTAACTCCTTCATGATTATACAACTTTGAATTATACTATAGGTCTGTGCAATTGCTACACAGACAGACAGATAATTTTGCATCTACATCTACATTTTGATTTAGTTATATACACAGATATTCTTATTACGTTTGAACAAACAAACTATAGCTCAGTGCCACCTCCACACATGTATTCCATCCATGAAGGATCTTACCATCAGGCGACGTATTGCACCCGCTTGTAAGTCCAGCCCTTCATCTGCGAATGACTGCATCAATCTGTAGTAAAATAAGCTGACATTCTCCACAGGACCTTGATGCACTGGTCCCATTGTGCCCTTAGTTCTTTGCTCCTGGGCGCAGAAGAGATTGAGTATTATCATGAAGTCTTGGCCCGATTCCACATTACGGGTATCGTCCGGAGCATGTCCTGTCAGGTGGGCAGTGAGTTTGGCATACAGTTCAGGAGACATTTTAACTCTACACAAACCTTCCATGTCCAACCAAGTGCTTCTGTAGGAGACCTGTATTTGGTTCAGGTAACGTGAAAAACTGACTGGGTTTCTAGTCGGATCTGGAGCATTTTGCAGAAAAGCCATCTGCTCGGCTGGAGTCCAGGGTACGTAGTCTTCATATGTACGGGGAACTGCATCTCTGGGAGCATCTGGATTTTGTGAATTAACAGGTGGTCTTATCAGGACTCTTCTTTCCACTACGGGATAAAGAGGCACTGGTGCTGTGGCTTGTAGCTTGTGCTGTGGGGCTGCACAGGCTAGGCATGTTTCACTCCAGTCCGGATTTTGTTGGCCACAGTTTGTGCAGGTCCATCCCGCGGATCCTGTTATTTTTGGAGCTGTTCCAGGAGTAGCTGACAGGTACGGAGGAAGCTGCTGTTCCTTATTAACCTTCTTCCCAGCTTCTTCCCATGTGTCTGATTCTTCATGGTATATCCAACCTTGATCGTGGGCTGTTTTTGCCATGTCAGAAAGAGTTCTGACTAGTTTAGTCCATGATTTATCTGCTATCACTCCTGCTCTAGTAGCTGTTATTGTATCCCATTTGTTGGGGTCCAATTGATCCTTCCCCTTCAATCCAAATGTCTTGAAAACTTCCTTGGACTGACTGGCTGTTCTTTTGCCATGATAACACGTAATGAGATGTTGCAGGGTGCATCCAGCTCTTCTGTCTTTTGATATTCCTTGCCCCATTCTTCTTCTTCTATCTTCTTCAGCTTTTAGACCCTTGAACGTCCTTTGGACTAAACCTACCTATCCTGGAGATACTCAGAGACTAACTCCTTTTGTATTCCTACCTAAGGTGAGGTCTAGAACCACCTTTCCTGGAGATACCCAAAGACTGATTCTTGATGTGTATTCCTACTGAAAGGTGGTGTCCTAACTTCAGAGGGGGCTGAGAATGTTGAATGGCGCTGGGTTACCCTTCTTGTAACAGAGATACACTCTATATCCGATAGCAATGGCAAACAGGGCTATTCCCACTAACACTAGGGCAGTGAATATCACATCCATTGGACAGAGCAGGTACACTATTCCCTTTCAACACTCACTGATGTATGGGATCTATGACAACCAACAAAGACAACAGCACAGAAGTAAAGCGCAGGAGAGCAGACACGCGACACACAGAGAGGCAGAGAAACACAGAGAAACAAACAAGCAAACAACCAAACAAGGCACAGAAAACATCAGCTGGCAAGGCTCTCTCAGAGTTCAGTAGAAACCCGCCAATAACCCAGTATCTACTCACAGTGTACCATTTTGCGCGTTGAGGAGAGGGGAGATCAGATGTGGGGAGCATAAAGAGAAGAATAAGGTTCAACTCTTACCTGGCCAGGTGTTTCTGGTCCCCACGTCTGGTCCACTCCTCCTCTGAATGGCAATACAGTCCACTGCGTCCTGGGATTAGAAACTCAAGTCCCTGTTCGGGCGCCAGATAATGTTAGGTTGACCTAACGGTCACAGCTGTTGCCAGCGATGTCCGAATGCAGAGAGGGTACCGGTGACCCCCCTCTGCCCTCCCTTTAGCCTTCAATGAAAACAGGCAGACACCGTTATACACGTAAAGGCTAGGAGACGTGCGGCTCCGAATAGAAAGTGTATTGGTATTGTTTACATTACAAAGTTATACAAAGTTGATTAGGGCGTAACTATGCAACATACATATTCATTAATCTACATTCATTAAGGCGTGGATTGCATATTCCCAGCAAGAGAAATTAATATAATGACTTATACTCCCATAATAGTCTATTCCGCCTCTCATTCTCATAACAAGATGTTTGTCAGTCGTTTCTAAGTCAAAACATTCTGCGTCCTTGAAGTTGGTCTCATAGTTTATTACGCAAATAAGTCTGGTTCGGTCTTGCCAGGGAGAATGAATTTCTATTATTTTCTAAGTCAGTGAAAAAGGTTAACTCTTTCCTCACAGTATCTCAGTGTGTAACGTGAAAAGGAGGATATGTTGTGCGATGTCAAGCGTTAGGCGACCTGTAACTGTATAAGTCTCAGTTTTAAACAGTAGCGTGATGCCCCTGCGGTAACCAGGTGTCACAAAATAAGGTAACATCACAGTAACAGCTCGGGTCCTGCATAACTGTGCCAGTCAGTACACACACTAGCACACCAGGACACTTACCCTCAAAACCAGGGTGGGAGACCCCCTTAGAATCAGGTGACAGGGCTGGGCACTGTGAGCTAACAGGCAGCCAACTGGGAAGGGAGGGACCAGACCTGGGGGAGGAGTGTGTGGCCTGAGAAGTGTGGCTAGACAGTGGAAGAGTAAAGGCGAGAGAAGGGAGTGGAGAGGAGTTGTGAGTTGAGGAGAGGAGTGAGAAGTGAGCGGTAGCAAGAAAGAGAGAGCAAAAGGACAGGTGTCAAGAAAGACAACGGAATCTTGAGACACAGTGAAAGTAGCAAAGACCCCGCCAAGACCTGAGTAGAAAGATCAGCCACTCCGAGGAGAAAGTAGCTGAAGAGTGAGAGATCAAGCTCCAGGGACAGTGGAATCCTGTGGGGGTGGAAATCCAGGGCTCCCAGTACTTTGCACGCCAGGGGTGCAGATCCCAGAACAGACCAGGACTTCAAGCCATCTGTTAACCCTGCCAGGCAGGTGGGTTTCCAGGACTCATCTGCCACCACTAACGTCTGAGGCATCAGCGAAGAGAGGACCAGGACATATTCCCTTAAATAGTTCAAGCTGCCTGCGTCAGGACCCAGACTCCAGGCGGACCTCCAAGTGCTCCATGCCAAGGAAGACCCCCCCACACACACACAAGTGCATCGGTGGGTGAGTGGCCCCAGGTCAGCTGGCACAGGGACACAGGTCTTGGGTGCACCTGGGATCCAGCACGTCTCCAGGGTGCTAATCCAGCTGTAAGTAAAGCGCCAAACTGCACTGCCCTGTTTGGACTGAGTTATTTCCCTGCGCCTCCATGTTAAACCCTCACCTACCCCTGGGGAAAAGCCCTACTCGCGGAGGGCTCCACCATCCACGCTGCCACCATCCATCATCCCCAGCGGGAACCCGTAGCAGCGGCCCTGCCATCCCTGGCTGCACACCGTGAGTGGCATAGTCGGACTATTTTTTATTATTTTTCCCTTTTATTTAAAACTGGTCGACGGTGCCCCCAGATCCGGGACCCCTCGAGCCACGAAGCCTAATAAGCATTAAAAGAACTTCCACCAGGTAATTTGGCCCATTTTCTTCCATACAGTCTGTGACAGCGCTGGACTGTGCACTTGCTTCTACTGACCCCCGCTGTCACGGTCTCCTCATTTCCTTTTGACTCTTTCCACTATACAATTTCCCTTCTCCTTTACCCTCTGACACTCAGCTTGTGGCGGTAGTGGTTCAAGCACTTTTACTTGTGCGGACCCTTGACTCCAACGGCCCGCCTCCACTTGCCTCTATACTCCTCTTTGGCAGAGGTAGGGATACAGGTGCCCCATTATTCATTATCTTTTTTCTGTTTTTTATCTTCCCTTTGGCATTCCCTGTTCTATACAGGTTTATGTATCTGGGCCTTAACCTTTTTTCTTTGATAGTTACCATTGGTGCATCTGTCCTTCCTACTTAGCTTCACTACTCCATACATCCTGAGGTCTCTCTTCAGTATTTAAAGTTACTCTTTTGGTATTTAACCATTACATGGCTTTTTGAGACCCTTGTTTTTTTTCCATCATAGTGAGTCTATTGCAGCTGCCCATTACGTATTCCCCTCACCTTTTTGTACAGACACATTGCCCTACAGGTGCCCCTCATCACCATTTAACCCTTTTTGGTTTCATAGGTGTTTCTTGTGACAACTTGGATATACCCCGTCACTCTGGGTTTCCCTGTACCAGCCTGTTGTGCTCTTGGCCACATTATTTGGCCCCCTACCTATAACCCTTTCCCTCCCCCCCTCTTTCCATTCTATATTTTGGAAGAGGTTCATACATCTTGGCAATTACCTTGGTTTTATACATCTCTCCACCATTTTGGCAGATTTATGTGGGTGGTGGCATGATTTTTGCCATTTCAATTGTTTTCTTGTCCACATTAATAACTTGTCCACTTTTACCAATGTGATCTCTTACCTGTACTTTCTTGCAAAAATGTCTTGATACAATTGCTTTAATATCTAATATTTTTATTATCACTTACTAAATTATTTTTTGCAAATTATTCTGTGCCATTTTTTTTCTTTGTTCTCCTTGTTTATAATGTTTCTTCTTGAAGTTGACATTCCTAAGGAATCCTATGGAGTGTATCCTCCAGTGTATATATAAATTAGCCATGTAATTTTTGTTTATAATATACTGTATATACTGTATATGTGCAACACAGATGTTTCCATAAAAGTAGAGTATTATACAATTGAAACCAGAAGTTTACATGCATGATTTTCTCACTATCTGACATGAAATCAGAATAAACCTTTCCCGATTTAGGTCAATTAGCAACCAAATTTTTTTATATTTGCCAAATGCCAGAATAAGGAGAGAAAGAATGTTTAAGGCATTTTTATTTTTTTCTGCAAAATCACAAGTTTACATACATGAAGAGTAATAAGCATTTAAACAATATGGATAGCAAAAAGAAAAGGGCTAAAAAAAACCTGTGTTGCTGTAGTGATGAGATCAAAATAAAGGAATCAATAAAATGATGATGATTTAATTGTCAACATGTTTCAGAACCATCTCTTACCTCAGGACGGAATCATAAACTGTGGTAACACATAGAGAGGGTATACATATATAGTAGAAAAATGGGCACTCATAACACTCAAAAAGAGCACGCGGGTAACGGATCTGATGTGACGTAACACCATATGGATAAAATAACCTAAGTTAAGATCAGTTAATAACATAACACCATGTTCATAAGAACTATACAACAGAATATAAAAATAGAATTGCATAAAAAATATATATTAATTAAAATCTTATTGTATCTTAGGTTCCCTGGATGAATTAGAACTCAGAAAGAAAAAGTAAAGGCCCCGTTACACGCAACGACATATTAACGATATATCGCCGGGGTCACAGATTCCGTGCCGCACATCCGGCAACGTTAGTGACGTCATTGCGTGTGACACCAACGAGCGGCCGTTAACGATGGAAAATACTCAACAAATCGTCCATCGTTGACACGTCGTTCATTTTCAAAAAATCGTTGGTTGTTGAGGACACAGGTTGTTCGTCGTTCCCAAGGCAGCACACATCACTACGTGTGACACCTCGGGAACGACGAACTACAGCTTACCTGAGGCTACTGGCAATGAGGAAGGAAGGAGTTGGGCGGGATGTTACGGCCGCTCATCTCCGCCCCTCCGCTTCTATTGGGCGGCCGCTTAGTGACGCCGCTGTGACGCCGCACGAACCGCCCCCTTAGAAAGGAGGCGGTTCGCCGGCCACAGCGATGTCGCTAGGCAGGTAAGTCCGTGTGAAGGCTCCTAATAATATTGTGCGCCACGGGCAGCAATTTGTCCGTGACGCACAAACGACAAGGCGGGTACGCTCGCTAGCGTGTAAATCCCCCTTAAGAGTAATGGCATGCTATTATAAAGAAGCAAAGGAGACTCAGGTGCCACAAGGACGTCCCTGAAGTGAGCCGCGAGAAGAGCAGTAGAGAATGATTTTCAGATAAGTAATAAAAAACTAGTGGAAATAATAAAATTAATAATAATAATAAAATCAATTTATTTATTTATTTGTGTTTAATGGCGTATTAAATAAAGTGCAAATTATGCTAATGTAGAAAAGTGACTGGAGGTGAAAGGGAACCCAAAGGATAATTGTGTGTAATTGATATACTGTATGCGTATAGTTAATATGTCAGACCACATATTGATGGTCATTGGGGCTATAGAGAAGTGTTCATTTGTAATGTAATGAGTAAAGAAGCCGATGTGATAAGATTTCAATAAGCCACCAGTCACTGTAACACATTGAGGTGAACTGTACCCACACATAAATATCGCTAAGTGAACTAAAAAGAAAGGAAGAAAAAGCAAAGATGTGTCATATGCAACTGGACAAGAGGAATGCACAAACACACGAGAGCGGTTACACTGAAGAAAGGCCTAACCTGAACAGCAGGCATGTCAGGTAAGCTAACTACAAAGGTTGTAAATCCTGATGATATATGGAAAGAAAACATGAGCAAAGGAAAGCCCTGACATACAGCATAAAAACAAGAGGGGATCAAAGCGCAGACATGGAGAGAGAAGATAAATTGAAACAGCTGACCCCTAACAAAGCGGACACCTCGGAGAGGACACACTGCGTAGTGTACATATAAGGCTAAGGACACATGGGCATTTAGCATCCGATCCAAGAGCATCGGATGCATTATGCTAATGACCCCCAGCTCCTGCTCTGCTGCGAGTGTAAGCCGAGTGTCATTATACTGTAATGCGATCCAAGCACAGCTGCGGAGGAGAAGGAGGGACTAATCTCCCTCTCTCCTCCATTATCAGCTGATGCGTATATATTGCACTGTACTCTGGTGTAATGCAAGTACAGTGCAATGTTCCTCTCACAACCATAGACTTGTATGGATGTGAGTGAAAACGAATCAGATTCCAGCCTTTATTATCCACAATGGATAATAAAGAACACATCATCAGAATGGTAAAGTATATTGATAGATAGACGATAAACATAGCAGAAAATGTAGCCATATCGCACCTGGTTACCGCAGGGGCGTCACATTCCCCCTTGGTTAAATCCAGCACAATTGCGGGCTGCAATTCAAACAGGTCATACTAGTGCAGTTTTTACATGCAGAACATTAACAGTTTAACATTTGAAAACATTTTTAAACATTTCTTCCCTTGCGGGAGGCACATTTCCTTACACTTTGCAACCTGGTTTCACCTTCTTTACCACCCGCCACCCAGAGTCTCTGGCACCACTGCTCAGTGGTTTCCCACCCAAAGTCCCTGGTGTCCTTTTGCTCCTGGATTATCAAACAAAGTGGTAAAGTCCTGGGAGAACATCACCAGTTCCTGTGGTGAAGGGGTCTTGGCCTGCTCTGCCACGGACCCTTCCTGCGCCTGCCACTCTCCTGGGAACAGTCCTGTACAGCAGGCTGCAGGCTTAATCAGGTTTAGCACACAATAGTGCAACTTATTTACATTAAATGTTTTTGGTTATGTTAGTCCAATGTTAATAGTAATCCATGTATTTCCTGTACCCTATACACTATATACAGAGCTTCTGTGTACAATATCACTAGAGATGTTATTAGTATTGTGGCTTTGATCAGTATTGTATTATTCAGTCACTATGTGGTGGTAGTATGTGGTCTGATCATGTTGGAGCAGTATTTCTCCTTGTATATGGTACTATTCAATCACTATCTGGTGGTAATATATGATCTTGTAATGACATGGCGGTATTTCTCCTTTGTATGTGGTATTATTTGGTCACTATGTGGTGTAAATATGTGGTTTGGTCACAGTGTGGCAGAATGTGTCCCTTGAATGTGGTATTATTCAGTCACTATGTTATCTGGTCATGATGTGGTGGTATTTGTCCCTTGTGTGTGGTATTATTCAGTCACTATATGGTGGTAATAATTAATAAGTGGTCTGATCATGGTTTGGCAGTATATTGCACATATTTTACCTGTGGCTGCTAAGATCAAAAATTAGGTTGAGCAGATAGTTGAGGTGGCAGATAGGCAGGAGGTCATCCTTTCCAAATTGAGCAAAGTTTATTTTAGAACTAATGTTAAAAACTTGTAAAAAAAATCCTGACAAATATAAGGCAACTAACAAAATGCTACTAAAGACCCAAGACCTGGCCTCAGCCAAAGTGTACCTTAAAAGGCCTTGAGGTGGGATAGGAGAAAGCGACAGAGGAGTTATCGGGGTAAAATAAGAAACCCAGCATGGACTACTATAAAGGAAAACAGATACAGGAGAAGGGAGTCATTAACGTCACTTGTGATGAGACAGGTGACTAACATTGCTATTGTCTGTATTTATATTAATGCCTGAGACATACTACAAAGGGCTAGTGATATCTACCGTAGTATGGCACGCACCTTACCCGCTGTTATGTCTCCATTTAGAGCCTTGTTTACTCTGGTTACATTAAAAAAAAGATACATTTATGAGAAAAAATACAATTAAACACTAGTGCAATGTAACATCTCACAAAATGAAAATATATAACCGTTTTTATCATTTAAGTTTCAGGTTTTTATTTCATATGTCATTTTTGTATTACAGAAATAAAGAATAATGTTATTTTTAATGTCAAACTTTATGTGATCTATCATAAGCTGTTTGGCGATACGGAATAATAATAAAAAACGATGCTCTATTCATAAAAAATAGGGTAGTTATTTGTTTTTTGGTATCTTATCTCCTCATAAAGATAGTCACAGCTTGATTTATCTACAAATTCTTCACTAAAAAGATTATGAGCAGGAATAAAAAAGTTGCACAGCATGTACCTCCTAAGACAGTCCAGGAAAAAATCAACATACTTATCAAAATGGAATTCCAAATCCTTAAATTTCCAGTCTTCATCTTTTGGATGTTTCACACAGAAATGCAGTAATGCAGTCTTGGCATGGTAGGAGCAGAACTGTTTCATTTTTCTTTGCTCTCCATTTATATTCAGCAGCTCCAGCAGGTACTTTAACAATTTTAAACACTGTTTTCTGTGGATCATGAAAAATGTAACCATTATTATAAAATTGTACATGTAACTTTGTATCTAATAGAAATCAAAATGGAATATGATATCTTTACATTGTGGTATCAAAATGTAGCTCTTCTGCCACATTCCTTGAGGCCCAGTCACACACAATGACTTACCAGCGATCCTGAAAACGATGCGACCTGATAGGGATCGCAGGTAAGTCGCTGGGAGGTCGCAGGTGAGATGTCACACAGTCAGATCTTACCAGCGATGCAGGAACAATACAGGTCGCAGTAGCGACCTGTAAAACGATCTCAGCAGTCACTGTGACCCTGTCACACAGTGTCAAACACAGCGATGTGTCTTGCTCAGCAGGACATCAGCTTTGAAGAAAATGGCCTGGACCATTCTGCAACGACTAGAGATCTCACAGCAGGGGCCTGATCGCTGGTAGGTGTCACACATAACAAGATCGCCAACGGGATCGCTACTGCGTCACGGAAACCGTGACTCAGCTGCGATCTCGCTAGCGATCTCGTTATGTGTGACGGTACCTTTAGACCTATTTAGAGATAACATTAGTATTGTACTAATAAAATCACCTGAATAATCCTACAGAAAAAGTATACATAAAGAGTCATGTGAAAACATTGTATATCTTTATTGAAAATTCATAATAAAAGCATTACAAATATATGGAACCACTAGGTGGCACCAAACATTTTCACATGTTTGATGTCTCCCAGTGGTTCCCCGTATTTTTTATGCCTTTATTATGAATTTTCAATAAAGCTATACAATGTTTTCACATGACTCTTTATGTATACTTTTTGTGTAGGATTATTTAAGTACTTTTGTGTATTGAGTCCTTGTTTAAAATGTCCATATTATTATTTGGTACTTTTACTATTAAGTAATTATACTTGTTGCGGTACTGCGTCTGATTATTTATACATAAAAAAAAATCACCTGACAGATTCCCTTTAACAGAACTATAGGATGTCAACAATATGATCAGTTAAAGGGGTTGTCCAGTCTAAAATGACAAGTTTGCAATCACTCTGTGATTCCTCACATAGTAAGCTGGAAACAGCGGTCATATGACCACAATTATGAGATCTGCACACTCCTGGCCACAATCCAATTAGATAAGTATGGCTTCACTCAATGAAAGTGTATTGAACGAAACTGGAAACAGTCTAGTCAGCTTGTGGTTGGAAGTATCTCATGTCACATACTTGTGGTCACATGACCGCTGTTTCCTGCGCTAACACCAGAGGATCCTCACAGCGCACAGTGCTTGCGATGTGAGAATTCACAAGTATACTGTCACATAAAGTGACTGCAGATTTGGCATTTAAACCCGGACAACCCCATTAAACATGGATACAATTAAAAGAGGTCTACCACTGAAGAGAATTAAAAAGATGGTCAAAAAAAATTCTGACAAGTGTGCAAAAATCTTTTTATCTTTTCCAGGTGCTCTTTTGTCTTTTCTCAGTTATCCTTTAAAGAGTATTTCTGAAAGTGTCTATTTTAAATATGTCCAAATAGCCTCTGTAGAGAGGAAGAGGGATTGAAGGTAAGCGCCACCTATTGGGTGAAAATTATTTGTGTCATTTAGCACTGTGACATAGGTAGCATTGTTTCTGTCAGTAGGATCAACCCTCCAAAGCCATTTATATTGGCATGCAGGTCATGGGAAACTGAACACAATTATACCTTGATATCTTATATGTAAATGCAGTGTTCAGGACTATGGGCCAGAGACTGTCAGGATTCTCCAGTGCCGGATGCAAGAGCAAGTGGGCATGTGACCACATTGCAACTTGTATGCTTCCAACCACATTCTGAATAGATATGCACTGCTATGCATTATTCACTTCTATTGAGCAAGGCCAAGCTAATCAGCACAGGACCGCATGTATGAAAATCGCATACTTGCAATTACATCACCGACGCCATTGCTACTGGCACTTGAGAATTCTGCCAGCTTGTAGTGTACATACTGTAAGAATTCAGAAATTTGCAGTCACATAAAGTGACTGCAGCCTTTCATTCCAAACATGGACAACCCCTTTAACATAAATAAAAATGTAGTAACCCTTAATTTGTCAGACAGCACAATACATTATTATTATAACCATGTATAACTTAATCTTACAAGTTATGGATTGTTGTATTTGTACAGAATTAGAACCAATAACAGCACAAGAATATATCACCAGAACCATTTACAGTATAGAATTACATCACCAGAACCACCAGCAGTACATGAATATATCACCAAAAACACAATCAGTATATGAATACAGCACCAGAACTGTCATGATTGACTCCTGGCTCAGCTGGAGCTGAGCCTTTTATTTAGTTTCACTTCTGATGCAGGTCACGTTAGGGGTTAATCCTTTCTGCCTCGTTCTGGAGGTCAGGCTGCTTTATTAGGGCACTGTTTCTCTTGGACTTCGCCAGTGATATTTCTGGATCTGCTGTGTTCTGCTCTTGAGTGACCTGTTGTCTGCCCTTCCCCCTCCTGACCTCCGTGTTCACCTGACCTGTTAACCTCCTCTGTTGTCTGTTTCCATCAGTGTCTCTCCCTCTGTCTCCCTGTTCGTTCCTTATCTGTTTACCTTAATTCTGTCTTGTCTTCCCACTCCGCCTTGCTTCTAGGCTCTGATTTCCCGGCTACTGACTATTTGCTTCCCTCTGACCACGTTTAGACTTTGCCCTTGTGTACTTACAAGACCTCATGTTGTGACACGGCTTTCTGACGATTCTACTGCCATCTGGTGGGCTTGACTAGGATTACCTCTGCTAGGGAATTCCCTGCTCATACGTTTCCTCCACTTTTACGCCCCCTAGTGGTTTACCAGCTAACTACCTTCTCAGATAGTTTCAGGAATCCTCTCAGTCCCACATTACTGCGCTGTACTGCTATTGTACATCTTAGAGTACAGAGTGACAAAAACCTTTATTAGTACAGAAATACATCAGCACACCCACAATCAGTACAGAAATACATCACCGGAACCAGCATCAGTACATGAATACAGCCCCAGAACACCATTGGTATATTAATACATCCCCAGGATGACCATCAGTACATGAATATGTGGCGCCCAGAGAAGGGGGTACTCGGTCCCGGGCAGTAACAAATGGGGATGTCACTCTAGTGGCCATTGCCCGGTCCCGTGCTCTGGGCCCCTTTTGTTAATGGGAGTATTTACAGGGGAGTAAAGAGTTTTTGTCATGTGATGCCACCTGCGGGTTGCGGTTAAGGATGGAGAACCGCCGCTGCTGAATGTGGGTACTCTCAGGGCTGATGGTAGTGGCAGCTGTGATGGTAGGCCCTCCACAGGTAGGGCTGTGCCTGGGAAATGTAACGGGGGCAATAACGGAGGCCATACCAGGTTGTCTTTAACAGTCTCTACTTACTGTGGACCCTCGGGTGATGGTTCCGGTCCCGTATTGCCAGTGCCAGTTGGTGACCTGGGTGCTCTATCCCCAACACTCTCAGTTTAGTTGAGACCCCTAAGCCTGGAACTTTGGGGGTCCCCCAGCTGTGATACAATGGTCTGTCCGTTCGGCTAGCAGTGCAGACCCTGCGGGGAGGTAAGTGTCCGAACCCCGATCCTAGTTTACTGCTGATGCCCCCGGATCTGTAAGGTCAGTAAGGCCCCTGGAAAGCCGTCACCATGCAGGTAATTGCCAGGCCGTATGAAACTGACGCCTGACCTAGGGCCCTGTGCCCCGCGCGTGCCCAGGTTCTAGAGGTGCTCCCTCGTACCGTCCCTGGGGTCTTGACTCCTGCCCAGAGGTCCTTATTTGCTCCTATGCTGGCAACCTGATTCCCGTGCCCCCAGGTCACCGTTACACAGACCCAGCTAGAGGCACGTCTTTTCATCCTCACTACATTCTGACAGACTGCTTCCTGTTCATTCTGTTGCCTCCCACCAGGCTGGGTAATCCCAGGGACTCATTCCCATGGTGACCATCCCCTTACATGTGTTGCGGGCGTGAAACAGACCACTGCAGGGGGGCTGCTCGGGACGCTCGGATCCGGGCGGTTGCTGTGGCTCGAGTGGCAGCCGGACTCAGGCTCGCGTAGCAGTCCGTCACCCACAACTGAAAAGAAGGGGGGTTATTTACAGGGGAGAGTTTGTCAGTGACGCCACCCGTGGGTCGCGGTAATTGTTGGTGACACCGCCGCTGCTTTGCTATGGGGTGCCCGGGGCTGATGGAGCGGGGCAGCAGGATGGTATCCCCTCCACGGGTAGGGGAGGTGTTGTCCCGAGGCCCAGGTGTAGGTGTGTGACGCCCTGACAAAATCAGGTTGTCACAGAAGACTGCATCCATCTTCCAGATGCAGGATTCCCTCCTCCTTGGCCTTCCAACACAACCCCACACACACGTACAAAAGCCTAGTCACTCCCCAGGACGATAGGGACACCAGTGGACGGGGCCAGGCAGATGGTGACGCCCACCTAGGGGTCCTGAGGTGTCAGGGGAGCGAAGAAGACAGTTAAGCCTAGAGAGTGAAAGTGAGAGGAGTGAAGTGGTAGTCGGGGGTTGTAGCTCCCGGACTACCGGACTACCTGAGCTGACTAGGTGGCAGACGGCAGAGCAGGGCCACAGAGGACGGAGATCCGGTCACGGGAGACCTTAAGTGGACCGGGGCAGTGTTGTAGCCCGCCGGTGTCGACAGCGGGAATCCGGTCCCGAGGCTGTGCACAGTCAGAGTACCTGGACCCTAGGGCGAGGACAGCTGCAAGCATCTTGTCAATTAGCCAGCATGGGACAAGGTTCCAGATCTTGTCCCACGAGTAGCCCAGATAGAGCCCAATGCGAGGGATAGGGCATCTGCAAGTGCCTGCAAAGATCCCAAGGGTCAGATCTCGCGGGCAACAGCTCCCACAGCAAAGACACTGGGAGTGGACTTTTCCCGTTCCATGCGGACTAGTCAACATACAAGACACAAAACTAGAAGTGCAGGAGGAAGGGCCCCTGATCTGTTCATCGGTGTGCGGGACCCGAGCACACCCTCTGGAGGCTATCAGTATCCGGCACTTGGTTTACTACTTGGACTTTGTGTGGTTTATTTAACAACAGTGAGTAGACCGGTGTCATCCGGTCCAGCCTGCAAACTACGCCTCAGCACTGCACCCCACCTACACCTGGGCCCCGGGACTACACCTCTGTTCTGCCTTATGGCAGCCTGCTAATAGTCATTCATTGCAATTTCTGTTACAACCTATGGAGGTCGTTGTTATTCTTTCGAATTGCTGAGTTTCCCTTTAAGCTAAATGTATTCTGGGTAAGGAATGCCTCCCTGAGCTGAGAAGAAGCCTGCAGCCATTTTCTCTTTGGATTTGTCAGGAAAGGACATGCCGACTTACCTCTCTGTACATTCACCCCTGCCTAGTATAATCCGGTGAGCAAAGCAAATTACATGTGTTAGTTATAGAATCTTAGATGGAAGAGTTAGTAAATGCACTGTACACCTTTAGTGTCATCTCTGCCTTGTTTGTATAGATAAGATTTCTATGTATTGAAGATGCAGTGACCTTTTACCTACATTCTCATAAGAACTGTATCTCATGTACTGTTATGCTATGTTAACTCTGTTAACACTGTGCTGACTGTAATCATTTTCATGTTATAGTTTTTACCCGTATTAAACAGTATCTTGGATATATCGTATTCCGTATACCGTATTCAACTGCATCTTGGATATACCGTATTCACCTGTATCTTGGATATTCATATGCTCACTGTATATTCCACGTACTGCAATCAAGTTCACGTTACCAGCTAATAAATCAAGGCTACTGAATTCCAGTCTGTTTATTTGAAATGTGAACGAGGGTTTAGCTGTATGCCGGAGATTCACAGCGTTACGTGAAAGAAGGCAGAACAGTAAAAACGGACACTGACCGCAGGCGGTAGTTGAATAGACTGCATGGGACCGCTATCACCCACACTGCACCGCATACGGGTACTACAGCAGCCGCCATACAGCCGCAGGGATCAAGACCGCAGCCCTCCCCAGCAAGCACGACACCTTTCCTGCCACGCAGCACCCATTCACGTATAGACCCAGCTTTTCCGCCCAAGTTATCATCAATCCACAGCTGAGTGCACAATGTCTGCATCCCGAGCACCCTCAGTCAGGACAAGGTCCCAAGCAAGCTGCTCTAACAAGTCTTCAGTGAAAGAGTTTGCTGCTCTTACTCATGCAGAAGCTGAGGCTGCAAAAGTAAAATCCACCTTTGCTGCACAAGAGATGCAACTAAAGCTAAGACAAGCAGATCGAGAAGCAGAAAGTGCACTCCTGCAAGCAGACAGAACACGCTTGGTAGCTGAACAAGAAGCCGAAAAAGCACGCCTGCAGGCCTCTCTGGACAAACTTATTGCAGAAAAGGAGGCAGCAGCGGTAATAGCCAAAGCAGAGTTCCTGGAGGCCGTGGAGTATTCTGAATCCGAGGAACGCAGCAACCCGACGCGTCTCAGAGTATGTCCACCAGCATCCCGGAACGGATAACAACCCTGATCCATGACATCGATCAGCTTATATCGACTACCAGAGACTTCATCCCGAACTGCAGTACTGTAAGCAAGAAAGTATGCAGCAGGTCGACGTCGACTACAACTACAGTTCTACAGAACAGAAGGTATCACCTCCATCTCGAATTAGAGGGACACCCTTTGCTTCAGAATGGTATTATACAGACTACCCTGAGACTGAAGCCCCTAAAATGTATGGTGATACACCACACATTAGACATGAGTATAACACACCAGCTCGCACCAGCATCAACCAAGCTACCATGGTCTTTGCAAAGTTCTTTGATCGCCGAGAACTGGTTACCAAGGGACTTGTAAAGTTCACTGACAAATCTGAGAACTATAGGTCATGGCGAGCCTCGTTCCAGAATACCCTTCAGGGTCTTGACCTTTCTTGTAGCGAGGAGTTAGATCTCCTAGTAAAGTGGCTTGGGAATGAGTCGGCTGAGCACGCCAAACGACTAAGAGACATTATTATAAAGCATCCAGCCACAGGCCTACATAAGGTGTGGGAAAGACTTGATGAATGCTATGGGTCCATAGAAGCCATTGAAAATGCTTTATACCAAAGAATTGATGGTTTTCCTAAGATAAGGCCTAAAGGTTATCAAAAACTTAGAGAACTGAGTGATTTGTTGATAGAGTTACAGGTTGCCCAGGAGGAAGGAAATTTGCCCGGATTGGCTTTCCTGGACACTGCCAGGGGAGTTAATCCGATAGTGCAGAAACTTCCTTACAACCTACAAGAAAAGGGGGTCACATGTGGTTCACGGCACAAACAAATTCATAATGTGCCTTTTCCTCCTTTCACTGTATTTGTAAATTTTGTTGTTCAACAAGCTAAAGTCAGAAATGACCCCAGTTTTGACTTCACCCTGTCGTGTCCCACTACCCCCGGTGTCAAACTCAGTAGGACACCCGTGACAGTCCATAAAACTAACATTGTTTCCACAGGACCTTCTCAACATGCTAGTAAGCCACCTCCAGAAGAGAACAGACCTCAAGATGTCAGTAAGCAGTGTCTGCTACACAAGAAACCGCATCCGCTACTAAAATGCAGAGCCTTCAGGGAGAAGTCTTTAGAAGATCGCAAAGGTTTCCTCAAGGAAAACAACATCTGCTTCAAATGCTGTGCTACAACATCACACCTCGCCAGGAATTGTGAAGCTAGCGTGAAATGTGCAGAATGCAGCAGCACGGATCACAATACAGCCTTACACCCTGGACCACCCCCACGAGTGTTGTCACAAGCAGAGGAGCACAATGCCAAGCAGAAGGATACTGATGTGGACTCCCCTGAGGTCACCTCTCAATGTACTGAGATCTGCAGAGGACCCGTAGGAGGAAGATCCTGATCAAAAATCTGCCTTGTCCGAGTCTACCCAGCAGGCCATATCCTGGATGACCAGAGCAACAGATCGCTAGGCACGTCCATCTTCTTCAACAACTTCAGCATTGTAGGCCCCGGTTCTCCCTATTCCTTGAAGAAATGCGCAGGTACTGTCGAGATGGTGGGGAGGAAAGCAACCGTATACAAAGTGGAGTCTGTAGATGGCCGGATCTGTCTATCATTACCCACCATACTGGAGTGCAATCAGATTCCCGACAACAGGTCTGAGATACCTTCACCGGAGGTAGCTGCTCATCACCCCCATCTGAAGCATGTAGCTCACCTGATACCTGAGTTGGACCCAGAAACCCCAATAGCTTTACTCTTGGGAACAGATATACTACGAGTTCACAAGACTGGAGAATACATCAACGGCTTCCAAAATGCTCCATACGCCCAGAAGCTTGATCTTGGATGGGTCATTATAGGAGACGTCTGTCTAGGAGGAGCACACAAGCCGACCTCAGTCAACAGTATGCTCACCAATACATTAGAAAATGGACGCCCGTCTCTCTTCCAGCCATGTCAGAATAGTCTGCTGGTAAAGGAGTTACCGTGCAGCACACCTCTGCCTTGCCCTTTCTCAGTTCCTTCCAACGAAGACCACGCTTGTGAAGGTGAACAAGACCACATAGGGTGTGCAGTCTTCCACAGGACAAAGGAAGACAACAAGACAGCGATGTCCATAGAAGATAGGATGTTCTTGGACACCATGGATCGGGAAATAGTCAAAGACAAATCAAACAGTTGGGTTGCACCACTACCATTTCAACCTCGGAGACGACGCCTACCAAACAACAGGGAAATGGTCTACAATCGCTTCATCTCCCTCAAGCAGAAACTTCAGAGGTCACCTGAGACAAAAGAACACTTCTTTACATTCATGGAGAAGATCTTACAGAACAACCACACGGAGGTCGCACCCGCACTTCAAGACTCCGAGGAGTGTTGGTACTTACCTATCTTCGGTGTGTACCATCCCAAAAAGCCAGGCCAGATAAGAGTGGTACTCGACTCGAGCGCCAAATGTGAAGACGTCTCGTTGAATGATGTCCTATTGTCGGGCCCAGACCTCAACAACAGACTGCTAGAAGTACTACTCTGTTTCCACAAGGATTCAGTGGCATTCATGGCTGACATACAACAGATGTTCCACTGTTTTCTCATCAAAGAGGAACACAGAAACTATTTGAGGTTCTTCTGGTATCGCGACAATGACCCCGATAAAGACATTGCAGAGTACCGGATGAGGGTACACATCTTCGGGAACAGTCCTTCCCCAGCAGTCGCTATCTACGGCCTCAGAAATTCCGCCAAAGAGGGTGAAGAAAAGTATGGGTCAGATGTCAGATCCTTCGTAGAAAAAGACTTCTATGTAGACGACTGCCTGAAGTCCACACCAACAACTGAGGCTGCGATCAGGCTGCTAAAAAGGGCTCAAGAAATGCTTGCTCTGTCTAACCTGAGGTTGCATAAAATTGCCTCCAACAGCCGAGAATTGATGGAAGCCTTTCCCTCTCAAGACTATTCTAACGATCTAAAGGACTTAGACCTAAGCATTGACTCCCTTCCTATGCAGCGGAGCCAATAATTGCTATGGGATTTGAAGACGGATGCCTTCACCTTTCAGATCAATAAAGACGAGAAACCCTTCACGCACAGAGGAGTTCTTTCTTTTGTGAATAGCTTGTACGACCCATTGGGATTCGTGACTCCAGTAACCATCCAAGGCAAGATGATGCTAAGGGACTTCACCCAAGAGACATCTGATTGGGACGACCCACTTCCAGCAGAAAAAGCAGATCTGTGGACTGAGTGGAGGAAGTCTCTCGAAGCCTTGACCGACCTTCGTGTAAAACGACCGTATGCTCCTGTGCCATCCACGGAAGTAAAAACACAAAAACTTTGTGTCTTCTGTGACGCATCAGTCAAAGCGATCGCAGCAGTAGCGTACCTCAAAACCACAGATGCAAATGAACACAGAGCCACATCGGTTTCGTTATGAGCCGGGCAAAACTGGCGCCACTCCGTGAACACACGATACCCAGACTTGAGCTCTGCGCTGCCGTCCTCGCGGTTGAATTGGCCGAATTTATCTCAGATGGGATGAGTCTGGAGATCAAAAACGTCGAATTTTATACAGACAGAAAAGTGGTACTTGGGTATATCTGCAATGAATCGCGACGCTTCTATGTCTACGTCAGCAACCGGGTACTAAGGATAAGAAGATCCACTTGCCCTAGTCAATGGCACTACGTGTCTACCCATCACAATCCTGCAGACCACGCGACTAGATCCGTTGTACCAAGTCATCTGAGAGACACTACATGGTTCACAGGTCCTGCCTTCTTGCACCGTTCGATGCCTGACATCAGAGAGTCTGATACATTTGAGCTAGTGGACCCAGATGATGATGAAGAGCTTCGTCTTCAAGTGTCTGTTCTACATGCAGTGACCTCAAGCAATCACCTCAAATCTCATTGATTCAGCAGGTTCTCGACTTGGAAGTCACTCGTTCGTGCCATCGCCTTTCTACTTCATGTAGTGCAGTCCTATAAGACAACACTACCTACAAGTCAGAGACCTTGTAGAGGATGGCATCACTGCAAGCATGCAGTCACCGCTTCTAATCTGGAAAGAGCTAAGATCGTAATACTCCGCATTATACAAAATGTAGCCAATGTCTTTTGGGACAGATGGAAAAGGCAGTACCTCTCCACTCTGCAAACCAGGACGAAGTGGCAGAAAGACCACCCATACCTCAAACCTGGCGATGTTGTACTTGTGAAAGACAGTCAAGCACATCGGAATGAGTGGCCACTCGGCCTAGTCACCAAACCTTTTCCCAGCAAGGATGGGAAAGTACGTAAGGTAGAGGTCAGAGTGTGCAAGCTTGGGGAGAACAAACTGTTCTTCAGGCCTGTAACCGAACTTGTGTTACTGATTTCCCCAAAAGAACCAAATAGTGGCATCCGTTGACGCCAAGCGGGGAGTGTTCTGCCTTATGGCAGCCTGCTAATAGTCATTAATTGCAATTTCTGTTACAACCTCTAGAGGTCGTTGTTATTATTTTGAATTGCTGAGTTTACCTTTAAGCTGAATGTATTCTGGGTAAGGAATGCTTTCCTGAGCTGAGAAGAAGCCTGCAGCCATTTTCTCTTTAGATTTGTCAGGAAAGGACATGCCGACTTACCTCTCTGTACATTCACCCCTGCCTAGTGTAATCCGGTGAGCAAAGCAAATTACATGTGTTAGTGATAGAATCTTAGATGGAAAGTTAGTAAATGCACTGTACATTGTAATTCTACACCTTTAGTGTCATCCCTGCCTTGTTTGTATAGATAAGATTTATATGAATTGAAGATGCAGTGACCTTTCACCTACATTCTCATAAGAACTGTATCTCATGTACTGTTATGCTATGTTAACTCTGTATTAACACTGTACTGACTGTAATCATTTTCTTGTTATAGTTTTTACCCGTATAAAACAGTATCTTGGATATACCGTATTCCATATACCGTATTCAACTGCATCTTGGATATGCCGTATTCACCTGTATCTTGGATATTCATATACTCACTGTATATTCCTCGTACTGCAATCATGTTTACGTTATTAGCTAATAAATCAAGGCTACTGAATTCCAGTCTGTTTATTTGAAATGTGAACGAGGGTTTAGCTGTATTCCGGAGATTCACAGCGTTACGTGAAAGAAGGCAGAACAACCTCCACTACCCGTGGAGGGGATACCATTCAGCTGCCCTGCTCCATCAGCCCCGGGCATCCCATACAAAGGCAGCGGCGGTGTTACCAACCATCACCGCAACCCACGGGTGGCGTCACAAACTCTCCCCTGTAAATAACCCCCTTTATTACGTCGTGGGCGACAGGCTACTGCAAGAGCCCCGGGTCCGGTTGCCACTCGAGCCACAGCCAAGATCCCGGATCCGAGCGTTTTGAGTAGCTTCCCCTTGCCGTGGTCTGCGCCCCCGCTCACGACAGGTGGAGTGCTGGGATGCAGTCTGCCGGGCTGGACTGGATGATACCGGTGTACTCACTGTTTTGAAATGAATCACACAGAATCCAGATAGTAAACCAACGGCCGGATACCGGTAGCCCCTGGAGGGGTGTGCTCGGGTTCCGCACACCGGTGAACAGAACAGGGGCCCTTCCTCCTGCACTCTAGTTTGGTGTCTCATGTGTTGACTAGTCCGAATGGAACGGGAAAAGTGCACTCCCGGTGTCTTTGCTGTGGGAGCTGTCGCCCGCGAGATGTAACGCTTGGGATTTTTGCAGGCACTTGCAGACGCCCTATCCCCCGCATTGGGCTTCCGTCTCACTCTATCTGGGCTGCTAATGGGGCAAGACTTGAAATCTTGTCCCCTGCTGGTTAATTGGAAAGGTGCTTGCAGCTGTCCTCGCCCTAGGGTCCAGGTACCCCAACTATACACAGCCTCCGGACTGGATTCCCGCTGTTGGCACCGGCGGGCTACAACCCTGCACCGGTCCACTTAAGGTCTCCCGCGACCGGATCTCCGTCACCTGTGGCCCTGCTCTGCCGTCTGCCACCTAATGTCAGGACAGCCCGAAATACAATAGTATTGCATACAATGGTAAGCAAATACTAGGAGTGTTATCAGTCATCATCAGAATGCAAACTATACAGGAACAAGAGTACTCATAAGATGCAAGCCATATGACAAATAAACATTTACATGCAGGTACCTCAGAAGTGACATCTTCTCTGATTGGATTTGTCCTCTTTCTTTTTTTCTCTATGTTGTCCAGCTGCCATGATGACTTTTCACTTCCACAGTTCATCTCTGCAGACTTCCCTCTATTCCAGTTGTCTGCAGCACATCCCGACAAGGTGCCATTAAAAATAACTGTCATTGTAATACTCCTGTTAAAAAATATCTGGCCTACAAGTGCCCCTGTAAAATTACCCCTCATTGTGCTCCTTGGACAAAATAAAAATGTCCTCTTATGGTATATGGGCTCTACACTGTCCACTCCTTTCAATAATTGGCCACCTCTTCACATTGTCCCTCTCCTGTACTACCCTGTCTTTATGCTGTACCTGCTCCTGACACTTCCACTTCTCTGCATACTGTCCCTTCCATACTGTGCTCTCAAATTGTGTCCTCATGTTTCCCTCTTTCTATACTGCCCTCCACACTATCCAGTCTTTAAGTTTATATTGTGCACCCCTCAAACCTTTACCCTCAAACTCTATTCACCTCAATTTCTCCCCATACTGTCCCTTCATACTTCCGCTTACTGATTTCTCCCCCTATACTGTCACCCCATACATTTTTACCTCCCTCCCATACTGTCTCATCACACATCTCTCTGCTCTTATAATGTCTCCTCACACATTACTCCCTCACTTCTCCCCATACTGTCCCTTCACACTTCCGCTTACTGATTTCTCACACATTTCTCCCCCTAGAGTGACATTAGCAGCTTGATCAGATGACCTGATCATACTGCTGACATTGCCTTGACCAGGAAATAATGGTGGCCAGGGCTTCAATTGTACTTACACTTGAAGGTAAGGAGTACAATTGAAAAACAGGAGCCGAACTGTTAGGGGTGCTTCACACACAGCGAGCTCGCTGCCGAGATCGCTGCTGAGTCACGCTTTTTGTGACGCAGCAGTGACCTCATTAGCGATCTCGCTGTGTGTGACACTGAGCAGCGATCTGGCCCCTGCTGCGAGATCGCTGCTCGTTACACACAGCCCTGGTTCGTTTTCTTCAAAGGCGCTCTCCCACTGTGACACACAGATCGCTGTGTGTGACAGCGAGAGAGCGACAAATGAAGCGAGCAGGGAGCAGGAGCCGGCTTCTGGCAGCTGCGTTAAGCTGTAACCAAGATACACATCGGGTAACCAAGGTGGTTACCCGATATTTACCTTAGTTACCAGCCTCCGCCGCTCTCACGCTGCCTGTGCTGCCAGCTCCGGCTCTCTGCACATGTAGCTGCTGTACACATCGGGTTAATTAACCTGATGTGTACTGTAGCTAGGAGAGCAAGGAGTCAGCGCTAAGCAGTGTGCGCGGCTCCCTGCTCTCTGCACATGTAGCTGCATTATACATCGGGTTAATTAACCCGATGTGTACTGTAGCTAGGAGAGCAAGGAGCCAGCGCTCAGTGTGCGCAGCTCCCTGCTCCCTGCACACACAGCTAAGCGGTGTGCGCTGGTAACTAATGTAAACATCGGGTAACCATACCCGATGTTTACCTTAGTTACCAGTGTCCGCAGCTTCCAGACGCCGGCTCCGTGCAAGCGCAGCGTCGCTTGCACGTCGCTGCTGGCTGGGGGCTGGTCACTGGTCGCTGGTGAGATCTGCCTGTTTGACAGCTCACCAGCGACCATGTAGCGATGCAGCAGCGATCCTGACCAGGTCAGATCGCTGGTCGGATCGCTGCTGCATCGCTAAAGTGTGAAGGTACCCTTATAACTTCTCTGACCCAGCTGTTGGCTTCACAGCTTGCTCAGATAATGACCAAATTCCATTCCAGGAGGCAGCAGAATATAGCCCTCAGGGACACATGTCATACCACTGCATCAGGCAGCCCGACAGTGCCCCCTTACCGTCTGCACACAGGGCAAATGCCCTGCCTGCACCACTCTGCCCCCAGATAAGATGTCAAGGTCAGAGCAGAGAAGGATCCAAGGACTCCAAATTCCTAAGTAATCATTTTATACAAGCCTTCTTTTCTTAAGGAGTACTCTTCCAGTAGACCAATTTTAAGGGTTTTTGATTATATGTTTAGATCTGGATGAAAGAAAATAATAATTCTTATAAAAGAAGGCCCTAAAGTACCTTTCCAGCCTCATTTTTACTTCTACACCCTCCTGAGAAGCAGTTATAAAACAGAACCAATAGACTTCTTATAATGCCTTGCTGTACTCTCGTATGCTTCCAATTTCATACTTAATTTGACGATAACATGCTCCATAAAATGCTGTATTATCAAGTTATAGCTGCAAAATATGGTGAGATGCAGAGCATCTTAGGACATCACATTGTGTATATAGCAACATATAGCCCCTTCACATTCACTGTACAGTACTTGAGGGCTTAGGCAGTGGAATATTTGCCACTTACCTGCAGCACGAGTTTTTTTTGCTTGCTCTCTTTCCACAACAGTTTTTTTCACTTCCATGATTGGTTATTATTTTTTTCTCAATGTTTGAAAATGAAATTCGCCAGATATCTATGAATATAAACGTTTTTAGCTATGTCACTATTGTATATACAACAATGATCTTATCAATAAGTTAATCACAATATGCCTCAGTACTAGAACTGTAATCTACGAGTAAACCTGACAGTAAGCACAACTTTTATCAATATAGTGATATAATAAATTGGGGGGAAAAAAAATGTTACCTGCATTCATTGTTTTGTTTCTGGTCACTGCTTGTTTGGGCACCATGTAGAAGTGACTTTTTTTATATTCCTGTTTTACTTTCATGCCAAGCCAGTCATCAATGTTCATTCCAGAATTAGTTTCTTCAGGCCACTCATTAACTATTTTAAGGGCAATTACAAGATCCACTGATATGTCTTGAGGTTCATTTTTAATTGTAAGAGTTTCTGCAGGGCTCCGAGAATTTTTTGCATGTAGATATACATCGTCCATTCCTAAAAGAAATATAAATACACAGTTGAGGCCTAAGGTGCAGCTCAGTAGGAGTAAGGGTTACGCTGCTGGTGACATGGCTGGAACAAAGACCACGTTGTGTCAGCATAAGAATGCAAGCCCAAGCCCCTGGAAACTTAAAGAAAGCATAAGATTCTTGTTTCCCACTACTAGAGGTCAGACAAATACAGACAGTGAAGCCTGGTGCACGGAGAGCTATTGATCTCAGCATTGACAGTTTGTCTCAGACAGCTACAGCAGTAGCAAGGGTGACCAGCATTAGCCACGTATGATCTACTACCCCAAGGACACAAAGCAGCAAAGCATCAGGAAGCCCCAACATACACAACTGCTTGTCCCTGGAACGGGAGTATCACCATTGCATAGGGAGATGGCAATTAATCCATTATAGAGGGGAGTAAAAATGTTTTCCAATAAGTGCATTAACAAAATAGACAAAGATTATCTACAGTACAAAGGGGTGAACAAAGTAACCGCACCATGGGAGTTTTTATGGTAATACCTGATGGCAAGGCAACTAAGTGTACCTGCCCCCGTGCAACCATCCGGGCTGCTGCCGCTCGGATCCGGATCCGCGTTTGCTCGAGGGGTCTCCGGACCCGGGGGTCGTGCGGCCACTCGATTAAAAGAAGGGGGGGAGATATGTACAGGGGTTTTTTGGAAAGTTTGTGACGCCACCCACGGTGCGTGGTAAGGTGATGGACCACCGCTGCCGTTCGGGAGCCCAGTGACAATGGTGCGGCAGCCTGATGTTTAGGGGGTTTGTGTCCCGAGGCCCATTGATGATGGATATAAAGATGTATTAATCCAGCGCAGACTTATATTGAATAAAAAAGTTTTTTCTTTCTTTATTGGAATAATAGAATGAATAAAAAATCCAGGGACATGCAAAAGTAAATTCTAGCCCCAGTTCAGAGTGACGCGTTTCAACAAGTTGTCTTAATCATGGTCTGAACCGTGACTAAACAGATCCTTCTTAAAGAAGGCAGTCCACCCACTACTAATTGCTCACCTGAAAGGTCCGCAATTAGTAAGTAGCAATACAATATACAATACAATATATTATCATGAGTTTTACATCTTTATTGCTATTGCTTGGATTCCTAACCATCCGTGTGCTGGATCTCCACTGCGGGACTGCAATATTGGTGAGCTGAACAATTTATTCTGTTTCTACTTTTATTGATGATGGATGGTGTTTGGGTGCCATGGGGGGGATAGGAACAGGGGTTTCCAATGTACTCACTCAGTCCCAGAATAGCCAAACCGACAGCTTGTAAACGAGAATTCTGAACACCACTGCAGCCTGCGGGGAGCATGCCTGGATCCGTGCCCTTGGTGTTGCTGTTGGTCCGTGGCCCTGTCCCTGGCACCTTAGTCTCGATTGGACCCGTTGGTATGAAACTCTCCGAGTCCCGCTCACCTGTATGGCTAACGGAGTGAGCTTGCTCTCAGGGTTCACGCGTAGGATTTATTTGGACTGTAGTGGGAAAGTCCTATCCCATCGGTGTGCTAGTACCCCGATTTTGGAGCGGGTTGGGGATGACACTTGAAGTCTTCACCCCCATCGGGTAAATTACTGGAACGCATGAAGCTACTTTCCAGTCTGGGGTCCACGTACCCTTTTCTGCCCTGGCCCCTGCTCAGTGATAGCTCAAGGCCGCCAGCTGCCCTCCTCGGCAGTCCGTGCCCCTTGACACTGTCCCCTGCGACTGGGTTCCAGCTCCTACCAGGCCCAGACCAACGTCTGCCACCTAGTACACAGGAGCTCTCCTCCGTGGCTTCTCCTCACGAGAGCCACTTCACCTCCTCTCTCCTTCACACTCAACTCAACTTTCGACTCTCAACTCTCAACTGTCACTGTCCTCACTTTCTCCTCACCAACACCCCATGTGGGTGGCCCTATTCCCTTCAGGCCCCCCAATGGTGTGTCTGGTAGGTTCGTTCAAGTGGGAAGTGTTCCTAGGATTTTGATTCGCCAAGCTGTTAGCAACACCAAAGGACCAGGATCCATAACCAAGGAGGGTGGATACTGTGCAAAAGGGCAGATTGCACAATACCCTGTGACGACCTGATAGGCCAGGGCGTCACATAAGCGTGAGGGACTGTTATGAAGAAACCATGTGAGTTGCCGCATGATGAGTCCTCAAGATTGGCAGACACATTATAGCAGCTGTGCAAAAGGGCAATCAAAAGAGGGGGCTGAGTCAAGTGCCCACAGAGTACGTTGTGATGTATTGAGAGTGATACAGATTGTGCTAGGGTTAAGGTGAAGCTGGTAAGCCAGGGGACAATCCGGTCACCTAGCCACATACCTAGCTGTGCTTGGTCAGCTTCCTAAGCCCGCAACTATCTCCTCTCAGTGAGTTATTAAAAAAGTGGGGTGCTGCTGGCTGGGGTACTGGCCCTGGATGCCCAAAAGTTGCAGATGCGCTAATCCCTGGTGAGATAGCTGAAGAGTGAGACTCTATCACTTGCACCATCTCATGTCCTTGCTGTGAATGTACTATATGCTGTTGACTGTGCGTAAACCTATAACGTCTTACCAGAGTGTGGCACCATCACCCTGTGTTGTCTGAGTAGAGTTCTCCTCATGGAGAAGGAGTACAGGCGTTCAGTGGGATGCGTCCCAGCCCATGCAGTCCTTTTAAAGACAGCCAGGCCAGTGTATCAGAGCACCCCCTGACCTTCATGTCTCCACAAAGGGGTATCCCGGGAAGATAAAAACACATTTTCAATGTTTTTTCTTTAAAATTAAGCAATATTTTGCAGAAAGGGTTTGATTGGGGTATCATTTCTAAGAAGGTACAGGAATATCTCATGATCGACAATCCTGTCTGCCCCATATTCCATGGCCTTCCTAAAGTCCATAAAAATACTTCCCCCCCCCCTCCGGCCTATTGTAGCCAGTATAGGCTCCCTATCTAGCCACCTGTCGGGTTGGGTGGACGGTGTCCTCCAGCCTCTTGTCAAGCGTACCACCGATTATGTTAGGGATACAAAATGTTTGTTGCAAAACCTCCAGGACATCAAGTGGACTGATCGTTCCTTCTGGATTATGGGTGATGTGAACTCTCTTTACCCTAGTATTCCACACGATTTGGCTTTACAGGCGTTATTTTTTCATTTGAATAAATACACCTCTTTTGATGACATGCACAAGGAATTTATTTTGACAGTTTCTGGTTTTCTGTTAAGTCATAATTTTTTCCAATTTAATGGCATTTTTTATTTGCAGATTTCAGGTTGTCCGATGGGGGCAAGTTTTTCGTGTGCCCTGGCGAACTTGTACATGTCCTATTGGGAGGAGCATCATATCTATATAGATGATAACCCTTACATCAAACATATCCGGTGGTACGCCCGTTACATAGATGATCAAATCTTTATTTGCGAGAGGCTGGACGATACTAATCCGTCCGATGTGACAGATGGCTTAAACGCATACCTGAATAACAACCGATTTAACTTGTCCTTTTCCATTTCTTATTTCGATAAAACTGCACCCTTTTTGGATGTTTCCCTCACAGGCAATTCTAACACTGGCCAAATTGACACAACACTGTACCGCAAGGCAATAAGCGTCAATACAATCTTGCGCGCAGATAGTTGCCACATTTCCCACACCACACGGAATTTACCCATTGGAGAATACTTAAGGGCTAAAAGGCTTTGCTCCTCAGCAGCCTCTTATTCATCTGAGGCTATGCGTATTACAGGGAGACTAAAAATGAGAGGGTATTCTGATTCCTCTCTGAAGAGAGCATGCAGCATTGCAGACAATAAATCACGATCAGAGTTACTAAGGGATAAGCCTAGATTGCAGAAACAGTTACAATGTGTCACATTTTCGACCCCTTTTAGCTCTGATTTTTCAGCCATAAAAAAGTGGTTCTTAAATTTATCCCATTACTTCAGCAGGATAAGGATGTTGATGAAATTCTCTCTCATGGAATCAATGTGGTAGCCAGACGTGCCAGCATGTGGGCAATGCCGTCTCTCCCAGCCTCTATGCTTTAGGTGGAAATAGGGTACAAACCTGGCTCAGTACCACTGGTTCATACCGGTGTGGCTCTAAAAAATGTGGACTCTGCAGATATATGAGCCACACTCAACATTTTGAGGATTCCAATGGCAAAGCCATCAAAATAACATCTTTCATAAATTGTGTGTCTACATTTGTTGTATATAAAGCCTCCTGCTGTTCCTGTGTTAAGAGCTACATACGGTAGGTTGTACCTCTAGATGCCTCAGGTTACGTCTGGCTGAGCACATAAGAGCTGCATCTTCAACTTCATCCCTGTTGTCCAGTGAGTCCGGAAGGAAACGCCCCCTTTCAGGGCTCACGCGACACTTTTTAGATATACATGGAGGTGATTTGTCAACCTTGATAGTGACAGGTATCGAACATGTCCCCAAATCAATTAGAGGGGGGGATCGGTTTGCCACCCTCTTGCAAGTGGAGGCAAAATGGATACTCAGATTGGACTCTAGACACCCAGGGGGTTTAAACTTTCGCTCTGATCTGCGATACATAATTTAGTGAAACAAGTCCCTACCAGCAGGCACCGATTTAAGTGCAACATATTGATATGTATACATATATATATAAGTTTCTCCCCCTCCCACATTCCCCCATTCTCCCTCCCCCCCCCTGTTTCCAATGGTCCGAATGTGACACCTTTGCGATTCCCATATACATTCATTTTTTTTTTTTTTTTGTCATTTTCTTATATTTAGTGACACATATGTTTCGCTGCAAAGCCACAAATATTATATTATATAGGCACTTTTGCGATTAGTCGGTTTGGCTGATAGGCAATAACATAGGCACTATAACCATACGTGTATATTAAACACATAGAATGGTTGCCTGGAATTTATATGGGCGTATTTGTATTTTTATGCATATTTCCATGCATTTATATTATTAAACAGCCACAACTGGAACCCTACCCCCCCTCCATCCGCTTCCCCTCCCTCCCTTGTCCCCCTCTCCCTTCACCCCCCCTATTCCCCTTACCTGATTAACATATTAACATTGCGATACAGATTTCATAATGTCTTTATTTCATTTAAAGTGCTTTTTTTTTTTTTTTTCCTTTTCATATTTTTCCATGCGTTTTTTTTAGGGACCTGTATTAGAATTGTTACCTTTAAGTCTATTAACCCTGCTTTTGGATTTGAACCTTGATTGCATTCCGTTACAGCTGGATAGGGAACACCCCTCTCCTGCAGCATGGATATATTCTCTTTCTGGCCGCTCTGCAGGTATCTTATGACTAAGGACATTTTTTGGTTTTAAATTATTAGCCTGTCCGAAACGCGTAAAGTTTTTCCTGCTCTTCATTGTGTACAACGTGTTCCCAGACTATGTTTTAACCGGATTCCAATAAAAAGTTTTTTTATATATTTTTATATCAGTGCTGAGCCCACTTTTTTCTATTCTTTCTTTGCCACATTTTCAATGTACATTCTGTCTAAAATTGTGATGACTCATATCCCTCTACCTGCTGATATATGTAACATTGTAACATAATGTTATCTTACTACTACTTGCTACTGCTGCTTAGTGCTCTCCCTCCATTCTAAAATGCTATGTCAAAGATTATACATACTATATATCTTTACACAAATGCACTATATACTGTGTGTGAGTATGTATATATATATATATATATATATATATATATATACAGTACAGACCAAAAGTTTGGACACACTTTCTCATTCAAAGAGTTTTCTATATTTTCATGACTCTAAAAATTGTAGATTCACATTGAAGGTGACAAAACTATGAATTAACACACGTGGAATGAAATACTTAACAAAAAAAGTGTGAAACAACTGAAAATATGTCTTATATTAGAGGTTCTTCAAAGCAGCCACCTTTTGCTTTGATTACTGCTTTGCACACTCTTGGCATTCTCTTGATCAGCTTCAAAAGTAGGCACCAGAAAAGGTTTTCACTTCACAGGTGTGCCCTGTCAGGTTTAATAAGTGGGATTTCTTGCCTTATAAATGGGGTTGGGACCATCAGTTGTGTTATGCAGAAGTCTGGTGGATACACAGCTGATAGTCCTACTGAATAGACTGTTAGAATTTGTGTCATGGCAAGAAAAAAGCAGCTAAGTAAAGAAAAACGAGTGGCCATCATTACTTTAAGAAATGATGGTCAGTCCATCCGAAAAATTGGGAAAACTTTGAAAGTGTCCCCAAGTGCAGTGGCAAAAACCATCAAACGCTACAAAGAAACTACTGGCTCACATGAGGACCGCCCCTGGAAAGGAAGACCAGGAGTCACCTCTGCTGCAGAGGATAAGTTTATCCGAGTCACCAGCCTCAGAAATCGCAGGTTAACAGTAGCTCAGATTAGAGACCAGGTCAATGCCACACAGAGTTCTAGCTGCAACCCCATCTCTAGAACAACTGTTAAGAAGAAACTTTGTGCAGCAGGCCTTCATGGTAAAATAGCTGCTAGGAAACCTGCTAAGGACAGGCAACAAGCAGAAGAGACTTGTTTGGGCTAAAGAACACAAGGAATAGACTTTAGACCAGTGGAAATCTGTGTTTTGGTTTGATGAGTGCAAATTTGAGATCTTTGGATCCAACCACTGTGTCTTTGTGCGACGCAGAAAAGTTGAACGTATGAACTCTACATGCCTGGTTCCCACCGTGAAGCATGGAAGAGGAGGTGTGATGGTGTGGGGGTGCTTTGCTGGTGACACTGTTGGGGATTTAATCAAAATTGAAGGCATACTGAACCACCATAGCTACCACAGCATCTTGCAGCGGCATGCTATTCCATCCGGTTTGCGTTTAGTTGGACCATCATTTATTTTTCAACAGGACAATGACACCCAAACACATATCCAGGCTGTGTAAGGGCTATTTTACTAAGAAGGAGAGTGGTGGAGTGCTATGCCAAATGACCTAGCCTCCACAGTCACCAGACCTGGACCCAACCGAGATGATTTGGGGTGAGCTGGACTGCAAAGTGAAGGCAAAAGAGCCAACAAGTGCTAAGCATCTATGGGAACTCCTTCAAGACTGTTGGAAGACCATTTCTGGTGACTACCTGTTGAAGCTAATCAAAGAGAATGCCAAGAGTATGCAAAGCAGTAATTAAAGCAAAAGATGGCTACTTTGAAGAACCTAGAATATAAGACATATTTTCAGCTGTTTCACACTTTTTTGTTAAGTCTTTCATTCCACATGTGTTTGTTCATAGTTTTGATGAACAAACAATATGGTGAACATACAATTTTCAGAGTCATGAAAATAAAGAAAACTCTTTGAATGAGAAGGTGTGTCCAAACTTTTGGTCTGTACTGATATATATATATATATATATATATATATATATATTTGTTAAAATAAAGATAAAGTGGCGAACCCTGTTAACTCATTTTGCAGTCAGCATTAGACAGTGTAATACAGCGGCTATATGAGGCAGATGGTGAAAAATGTACCTAGAGGTGAACATCCATTTTAACCTTCTTTTTACATTTGTCATTCCTCCCTTACCAGGTCCATCTGATCCCAAGGCAGTCATGCAGGCAGTCAAAATTATCTCCTGCAGACATCATGAAGGGGAATGAACTGAAGGCTATTTACTTTCATTGTTGCACTCTGTTGTGCTGTGAACCCAGACCCTCCCAAAATCTCAGCTCTGGACCCCACATTGGCAGAAAGATGAGAGTGACTTTCTGGAACTAGGGAGGATGCACAGCATAAACTGTAAGTAATGCTGTGCATCTTCTTCACTTCATGGTGGAGCTGCAGAAGCAAGTGGCCCCCACTGTGGAAGGGGCCCCTGGCAAGTGCTTAGTATGCTCTCCCTAGCGCCACGCCTGCCTGTCAAGCAGCAGGGAGTGAGCGCCAGAGATGCAAGACAAGCAAAATGACAGGTAACCTGAAGCTGTGAAGGTGCAGGCAGGCAGTGTGTGAGGGGAGACAGCAACACTATGATGAGTTGCAACTCTATGAGCAATCCTCCAAAACAGGTATACAGCTGATTTATTTTTTGGCACATGCTCAGAAATATGGCACAGCATCTGGCAGCTCTGGCTCCAAGTACCTCACGAGCTCTAACAATGAAGAGGAGGAAAGTAATACAGGCTAGGTCGGAGATTAGATCATGCGAGTTCCAGCTACTGATTTATCCTAAAGTTTCACACCAGCCTGACCCTTCTACAAGTGAAATACCCCTGAAATAAAAGATAAATGAATAGAGAGATATGCAAGTACATGTAGCTAAGATGGCAGATGCCCACACTCACTCCCCCACTGCTAGTCTAGACAAGTAGCGACAGAGGTTATCAGAGGAAGTTAACAATGGAGCACAAAATGATGGAGTTACAAGTGTGAACAGTATGGCAGAAGAAGATTGGAACTATTGGAAAAGAAATGGCAGATATATCCAGATCCTTAACATTCAGGAGTGAGCCTGACATGAGAGAGACAGCTGTAGTGAGTAAGATCTAAGCCAGAAATAGAGCTGTGGATTATGGGCCCAAGGCAGCTAAAAGGAGTGGGGCTGAAGAAGCAACATGTAAACGGCTCCTAGAGCATAGAAGGGCAGAGCACTGCTTCTACTGCAGAAGTGAGCTATAGAGAGATAGAAAGAAGGTTGTCAGGCTTCCACCAAGGGGGGCAGAGACTGAATGGAGATGGAACTCCAAAGTGCATTTAGACAAAAGCCCACAAGAGAGCGCAAGCATCAGAAAGAGAAGTCAGCCAGCCTAAGTCTAAAGCGGGATATAACATCAATACAGGGGGTGTGAGCAAGACGTAAACAGGTAGAAGCAAAAGGGACGAGAAGTTGCGTCAAAAGCCAAACAGGGGAAGCAGAGCCGAGGTCAGGAAACGTTACCGAGGTCGGAGGCCGAGAGAGCAAGTAATTACAAGGAGGGGGAAGAGACTGAGACACAGAACGGGACCGGGGTCAGGTAGACAGGGTGGACCAACAGTACAAGAGAATGAAGAACAGGGAGAGGAAATCTGGGTAGCGGGATGGATCAGGGCTAACTCACAAGAAACAGTTGCGCACGCTGCAGAGCAGAAACTATTACTAGCGTCATTTCGGAGGAATCCACACCATGATAAAGTGGTGTGAGCCCCGGAATGAGGCACAAACGAACAGACCCCTCCCACCAGACTTAACCCCGTCAGCATCCAGCTACAAAACAATCAAAAAGACTGCTGGAACACCATTGCAAATGTGAACAGGGTGCTAGCTAAACAATACACAATTTATATAAAGTGGAAGCTGCACACCAAATTCAGAGAAATATAAATAAGTATAACTGCTCTATGATACATAAAGAAATGAAAAATACTTTTTGATTGTTTTGATTGCAGTTTTTTTCTGTCTGGGAACCCAGTCCCGCCCTTTACCCATGTTTATTCAATTTCCTATATAGCCAGGTCCCTGGCTTTCCATACACAAGCAGGTTTTAACCGCACATAGAGGTAACATTTGGTAAGGTACTAGTGTTGAGCAAGTATGCTTGTCACTACTCGGTACTCGCACGAGTATCACTGTACTCGGGCTACTCGGCGGGGACCGAGTAATCTCGCGATACTCGTGCTGTACTCGTGGTCTTCATCCCTGCATGTTGGCGCTCTTTTGATAGCCAGCCCTCATGCAGGGATTGGCTGGCAGACCACTGCAATGCCACAGCCCTGTTAGTTGTGGAATTGCAGTGATTGGCCGGCCTGCACAGCGTGACCGAGCCTTTATACCGGTGGGCGCGCTGTGCTCTGCACACAGCCATCCAGACAGTCAGTGCAGGGAGAGTGTTGCTGCTTCAGGGAAAGGTTTGCGACCCTTTATAGTTATTTCCGTAGCAGGGCTGCAAACAGTGTGACCAGAAGTCCTTCTCAGGACTATTGTAGTTGTATACAGGCAGGCAGGGTATAGCCAGGTCGGAGTACAGGAGCAGAGTCCTTCTCAGGACTATTGTTGCTGTATACAGGCAGGGCAGGCAGGGTATAGCCAGGTCGGAATACAGGCTAGTGACCAGAAGAGTCCTTCTCAGGACTACTGTAGCTGTATACAGGCAGGCAGGTAGGGTATATAGCCATTCCTAGTGGTGACCGTATACCAGCCTTCATCATATCTGGGGCTGGTGTACACAGTCTAAAACAGTCCTGATAGTGTCAGACTTCTCAGTAATTGTCGCTCCTAAAAAGCTGTTAGGTTCTTAGTGCGTCCGTGCGTGCATTTAAAAACCGCACGTGTGTGCCTGTCGGTGGCAGCGTACAGGTGCACTTGTGTGCGTTTTGCACAAACTAGTATATAACGCACAAGTCTAGTGAATAATACACGTCAGTCAGCAGTGTCTGATAGTGTCAAACTTCTCAGTAATTGTCGCTCCTAAAAACCTGTTAGGTTCTTAGTGCGTCCGTGCTTGCATTTAAAAACCGCACGTGTGTGTCTGTCGGTGGCAGCGTACAGGTGCACGTTTTGCACAAACTAGTATATAACGCACAAGTCTAGTGAATAATACACGTCAGTCAGCAGTGTCTGATAGTGTCAAACTTCTCAGTAATTGTCGCTCCTAAAAACCTGTTAAAGAAGTTGTCCAGTTACCAAAACTGTTTTTTTTTTTTTTGATAAATCTTGCTATTATGTGCCTCTAAACACATCTATCACGTTATTTTACCAATATTATCTTTTATCATGGTCTAGCATAACATCTTCATTTCTGGCTCCAGCTCTGATGGAGTTAATCTCTCTCTTAACTTCCTGTGTTCAGTTACTACAACTTCCATAATCCTTTGCAGTAACTAGCAATCTATCTCCCAACCCATTCTGACTGTTCCCTCCCCTCAGATCTCCACCACAACAGTTCCCTCCCCTCCTTCCTGTGCACTGCCTAATCATGGTAATAGAGCTTTTATCCTTTGGTCTTTCTGTGCTGCATGTCACTATCTGTCTCCACTCTGGGACTTGTAGTGCAGGTGACCGGATGATACATGTCACTAACTGCCCCTCTCTGTGATTTCTGCTGCATAGTACCAACTGTATACACTCTCACCTGCACTACAAGTCCCATAGTGGAGACAGTGACATGCTCTGCTCTGACACATAGTGTGCTGCATGTCACTGTCTCCACTGTGGGACTTGTTGTGCAGGTGAGAGTGTATACAGTTGGTAGTATGCAGCAGAAATCACAGAGTGGAGACAGTGACATGTATCATCCGGTCACCTGCACTACAAGTCCCATAGTGGAGACAGATAGTGACATGCAGCACACTGTGTCAGAGCAGAGCATGTCACTGTCTCCACTCTGGAACTTGTAGTGCAGGTGACAGAGTGGAGCAGATTGGTCCCATGCAGCTGTGCTGCTGGTGGGAGTATATGATCACACTGCCGACACCGCCCGCTCTCCTGACAGCTGAGCACAGCGGGCGGGTGGACAGTGTGATCAGATACTTGCGTGACAGGGGGGATTTCAGTGGAGGAAACCCCCCCTGTACTCCACACTGGAGCCTGTACCTGCCACAGCTGAATGCTGGTAAGCGTCTGCTTTCACCGCTCCACAGTAAAGTTCTCCGGCTCCTCCCCTCGATGCTGTGCTGTGACGTGCGGTAGTCACCGCCCACAGCCCTGTCAGTCACTGTGAGTGGCGCCGGCCTCCTGTGACGTACCCGTCTTGTTTGAGAGCCCGGAAATGCCGGGACGTCAGAGGATGCCGGCGGCCACAGCTCCAGGCGGTCATGTGACAGGCACTGAGCGTGCAGGATAGCGCCGCTCAGTGCCAGAAATGGAAATAGAGGCTATTGAAGAAGATGCAGACAATGGTAAGTGAAAATCATTGGGGAAAAAAAAAAAATGGGTGGACCACCCCTTTAAGTTCTTAGTGCGTCCGTGCTTGCATTTATAAACCGCACGTGTGTGCCTGTCGGTGGCAGCGTAGAGGTGCACGTTTTGCACAAACTAGTATATAACGCACAAGTCTAGTGAATAGTTCACGTCTGTCAGCAGTGTCTGATAGTGTCAAACTTCTCAGTAATTGTCGCTCCTAAAAACCTGTTAGGTTCTTAGTGCGTCCGTGCTTGCATTTAAAAACCGCACGTGTGTGCCTGTCGGTGGCAGCGTACAGGTGCACGTTTTGCACAAACTAGTATATAACGCACAAGTCTAGTGAATAATACACGTCAGTCAGCAGTGTCTGATAGTGTCAAACTTCTCAGTAATTGTCGCTCCTAAAAACCTGTTAGGTTCTTAGTGCGTCCGTGCTTGCATTTAAAAACCGCACGTGTGTGCCTGTCGGTGGCAGCGTACAGGTGCACGTTTTGCACAAACTAGTATATAACGCACAAGTCTAGTGAATAGTTCACGTCTGTCAGCAGTGTCTGATAGTGTCAAACTTCTCAGTAATTGTCGCTCCTAAAAACCTGTTAGGTTCTTAGTGCGTCCGTGCTTGCATTTAAAAACCGCACGTGTGTGCCTGTCGGTGGCAGCGTACAGGTGCACTTGTGTGCGTTTTGCACAAACTTGGATATAACGCACAAGTCTAGTGAATACACGTCAGCACAGCATTGCAAAATGCGCAAGGTCGTTGGCAACGAACAAGGAAGTGGACGTGATGGTGGTGCAGGCAGAGGCCGAGGTCGTGGGCAAGCTCTAATTTTGCCACAACAAAGGGCCACATCTACTCGCTCGCACGTCCTGTCCCAAATTCTTGGGGACCGCAGCAGTTCACCGCTCTTGAACCAAGACCAGTGTCAACAGGTTGTTAGTTGGATAGCGGATAATGCTTCCAGTCAGATTGGCACCACCACAAACACTCTGTCTTCCACACGGTCAAGTGTCAGTAGCCGTGATACTGTACCGCACATTTCAGAACCTGATCCTCCTTCCTACCACCAGGCTGAGTACACGTCCACGGACATTACTGATCCCACACTTGGACACTCGGAAGAGCTGTTCATGTTTCCATTCGCACATTCTGGCCTCTCGCCAGCTCCTGTTGAAGTGGGTCATGAGGAGATCGTATGTACAGATGCCCAAATATTTGAGCAGCCACGTTCTCACGAAGTTGGCAACGTGTCTCAACAAGGGGTGGACGATGATGAGACACAATTGTCAGGAAGTCAGGAGGAGGAGCAGGGTGCAGAAGAGGAAGACAACGTGGTGGATGATCCAGTAACTGACTCAACCTGGCAGGAGGATATGCAGAGCGAGGACAGCAGTGCACAGGGGGAGGGAGGCGTAGCATCCCAACAGGCAGTAAGAAGCAGGGTGGTGGCCCCAGGCAGAAGTCAGGCAACCGTTCCCCGGAACAAGAACACGACACAAGGTGCCTGTACAAATGTTAGGTCTTCCCGAGTCTGGCAGTTTTTTAAGTTGGCTCCAGATGATTCTAAAAAGGCCATTTGCAACACCTGCCATGCCAGCATCAGCAGGGGTACCAAAACTAGCAGCCTGACCACCACCAGCATGATCAGGCACATGTCAGCCAAGCACCCGAATTTGTGGGATGTACAACAGAGTCGAGGAGCAGTGCTTGCTGATGTCACTGCTACGTCTTCGCTTGTTGTGCATGCGAGCCAATCCCCTGTCCATGCTGCCTGCGAACAAGCCTCCTCCGGCCCTGCACCTGCAGTTGCCTACGCAGAAATAACACCATCATCAAGCATGTCCTTGTCCCAGCGCAGCGTTCAGTTATTCATTCAGCAAACCTTTGAACGCAGGCGCAAATACACTGCCAACGCCCCACATGCCACAGTTCTAAATGCTAACATTTCGCGACTGCTTGCGCTGGAAATGTTGCCTTTTAGGCTGGTGGAGACAGAAGCATTCCGCGACCTGATGGCGGCAGCTGTCCCACGTTACTCGGTCCCCAGCCGCCACTATTTCTCCCGGTGTGCCGTCCACGCATTGCATAACCACGCGTCACAAAACATCACACGTGCCCTGAACAACGCTGTTTCAGCCAAAGTCCACCTAACCACAGACACGTGGACAAGTGATTGTGGGCAAGGCCGCTACATCTCGTTGACGGCACACTGGTTTAATATTGTGGAAGCTGGGACCCAGTCTGAGCGAGGGACAGAACATGTCCTTCCCACACCAAGGTTTGCAGGCCCTACCTCAGTCAGGGTTTCACCCACACTCTACAGCTCCGGAATGTCATGCTGCTCAGCCTCCTCCTCCTCCTGCGCATCCTCATCCACTTTACCCTCCACACCAGTCCCAACCTGGAAGCACTGCAGCACTGCCTCGGCGAAGCGGCAACAGGCTGTGCTGAAGCTAATCTGCATAGGTGACAAACCCCACAATGCAGAAGAGGTGTGGACAGCTCTGAAACAGCCGGCAGATCACTGGCTCACACCTCTGAACCTAAAGCCAGGAAAGGTCGTGTGTGACAATGGCCAGAACCTGGTGGCGGCTTTGAGGCGAGGCCAGCTGACACATGTTCCATGCGTGGCCCATGTGCTCAACCTCGTGGTTCAGCGGTTTCTAAAGTCATACCCAGAGCTGTCTGATCTGCTGGTAAAAGTTCGCCGCCTGTCTGCACATTTTCGAAAGTCACCTACTCCTTCAGCCGGCCTTGCCGGCTTTCAGCGCCGTTTGCATCTTCCGGCTCACAGACTGGTGTGTGATGTCCCCACGCGTTGGAATTCAACTCTGCACATGTTGGTCAGGATATGTGAGCAGAAGAGGGCAGTTGTTGAGTACCTGCATCACCTAAGCCGTCGGGAAATGGGTCAAACTCCACACATAACACCTGAGGAGTGGAGATGGATGTCCGACCTATGTACCATCCTCCAAAACTTTGAGGACTCCACCAAGATGGTGAGTGGTGATGACGCCATTATTAGCGTCACCATACCGCTTCTCTGCCTTCTAAAACGGTCTCTGCTCAATAACAAACATGATGCATTGCAAGCGGAGCGCAATGAGTTGGAGCAAGAAACAGTAGTAGGTGTGGGTGATAACACACAGCCCAGCCTCGTCTCATCACAACGTGCAGTGGAGGACTATGACGAGGAGGAGGATGAAGACATGGAGCAACTCTCCGGCCAAATTGAGGATATGACATGCACACCAGTCATATCCTCGGTTCAGCGTGGCTGGCCAGAGGACAGGGTAGATGAGGAGAAGGAGGAGGAGGAGGACAGCATGTTCAGTCATCGTGTTGGTCAGGATACTGAAGTACTGGCTGTTAAGAGTCTGGCACACATGGCTGACTTTATGGTAAGCTGCCTGTCTCGTGACCCTCGCGTTAAGAACATCTTGGCCGACAATCATTACTGGTTGGTAACACTGTTAGACCCACGCTACAAGGAGAACTTTATGTCTCTTATTCCCGAGGCGGAGAGGTCAGCCAAAATGCAGCAGTTCCGGAAGGCCATAGTCACGGAAGTGGTCAAAGCATTCCCATCACAAAACGCTAGCGGCATAGGTCAGGAATCAGTGGACAACCAAGGCGTACAGCCGAGAGGGGCACAAGTCCAATCCGCCAGAGGTAGGGGAACAGTCTTTAAGATGTGGGACAGTTTTCTCAGCCTCTGAGGTGTGGGGTAGTGCCACAAGAAATCCTAAGTTTGCCCAGATGCTCAAGGAGTACCTTGCAGATCGAACAACTGTACTCTGACATTCCTCTGTGCCTTACAATTATTGGGTATCCAAGCTGGACACGTGGCATGAATTGGCTCTCTACGCCTTGGAAGTCCTGGCCTGCCCTGCCACTAGCGTTTTGTCAGAGCGTGTTTTTAGTGCCGCAGGTGGAATCATTACAGATAAACGCACCCGCCTGTCAACTGAAAATGCTGACAGGCTGACTCTGATCAAGATGAACAAGGGTTGGATTGGGCCAGACTTCACCACACCACCAGCAAATGAGAGCGGAATTTAAAGTTTGTAACGGGAATTTGCCATGTACCTCCACTCACCCATGGGTACACACTTCTGGACTTTGGATAATCGCTGGACTGCTCCTCCTTCTCCTCATGCGCCACCATGATGACCGTTACAATAGTTAGGCCGTTGTTTCAGGTATACCACCAGTGGTAAATTTTTTCGCCCATTCTTTCAGAATGGACATTACAACGACAGGAGACCCGCTCCTTTGCAATGGGAACAATGTTTTGAGGCCCTCATGCACATCTCTATCCAGGGACAATGTGGAGCCTCCCAATTTTTGGCTGCCCTGCCAAAGGGCTATACTACAATAGACCCACTTCCTTACAATGGGCACTTCAGGTTTACAGGCCCTCATGCATGTCTCTATCCAGGGACAACGTGGAGCCTCTGCCCTGCCTAAGGGCTATACTACAATAGACCCACTTCCTTACAATGGGCACTTCAGGTTTACAGGCCCTCATGCACGTCTCTATCCAGGGACAATGTGGAGCCTCCCAATTTTTGGCTGCCCTGCCAAAGGGCTATACTACAATAGACCCACTTCCTTACAATGGGCACTTCAGGTTTACAGGCCCTGATGCACGTCTCTATCCAGGGACAACGTGGAGCCTCCCAATTTTTGGCTGCCCTGCCAAAGGGCTATACTACAATAGTCCCACTTCCTTACAATGGGCACTTCAGGTTTACAGGCCCTCATGCACGTCTCTATCCAGGGACAATGTGGAGCCTCCCAATTTTTGGCTGCCCTGCCAAAGGGCTATACTACAATAGACCCACTTCCTTACAATGGGCACTTCAGGTTTACAGGCCCTCATGCACGTCTGTATGCAGGGGCATTGGTGAACCTCACAATTTTGGACTGCCCTGCCAAAGGGCCATACTACAATAGACCCACTTCCTTACAATGGGCACTTCAGGTTTACAGGCCCTCATGCACGTCTGTATGCAGGGGCATTGGTGAACCTCACAATTTTGGACTGCCCGGCTATACTACAATAGACCCACTTACTTACAATGGACACTTCAGGTTTACAGGCCATCATGCATGTCTCTATCCAGGGACAATGTGGAGCCTCCCAATTTTTGGCTGCCCTGCCAAAGGGCTATACTACAATAGACCCACTTCCTTACAATGGGCACTTCAGGTTTACAGGCCCTCATGCATGTCTCTATCCAGGGACAATGTGGAGCCTCCCAATTTTTGGCTGCCCTGCCAAAGGGCTATACTACAATAGACCCACTTACTTACAATGGGCACTTCAGGTTTACAGGCCCTCATACACGTCTCTATCCAGGGACAATGTGGAGCCTCCCAATTTTTGGCTGCCCTGCCAAAGGGCTATACTACAATAGACCCACTTCCTTACAATGGGCACTTCAGGTTTACAGGCCATCATGCACGTCTCTATCCAGGGACAATGTGGAGCCTCCCAATTTTTGGCTTCCCTGCCAAAGGGCTATACTACAATAGACCCACTTCCTTACAATGGGCACTTCAGGTTTACAGGCCCTCATGCACGTCTCTATCCAGGGACAATGTGGAGCCTCCCAATTTTTGGCTGCCCTGCCAAAGGGCTATACTACAATAGACCCACTTCCTTACAATGGGCACTTCAGGTTTACAGGCCATCATGCACGTCTGTATGCAGGGGCATTGGTGAACCTCACAATTTTATACTTCCCTGGCAAAGGAAAATGCTACAAAGACTCACTTCCTCAAAATGGGCACATTAGACTCAAGAGGCCTTCATGTACGTCTCTTCTCAGGGACATCGGAGTGCCACACAATGTTTTCACGTAAAATCTTTCATGTAATCTCAAAAAGTAACATACACCAGCTCTATCTCACTATTGGGTATGTGCCCTTAACATTTCTGCCATGAAAATTCATTTTGGTATCATTTTGGAAGGTTTTCTGGCGAGTCTGTAAAAATGGCATAAAACTCGGATAAAATTGTTCAGCTGTGACTTTTGAGTGATAAATGCTTCAAGGGGTCTTCCCCATGCTGTTGCCATGTCATTTGAGCACTCTTCTGAGACTTTTGTGACATTTTTAGGGTTTCTACATGCTGCCGGGGGGTCATTTCATAAAAATACTCGGGTCTCCCATAGGATAACATTGGGCTCGGTGCTCGGGCCGAATACACGAGTATCTTGGGATGCTCGGCCCGAGCCTCGAGCACCCGAGCTTTTTAGTACTCGCTCATCACTATTAGGTACCCATACACACAAGCAGGTTTTAACCGCATATAGAGGTAACATTTGGTTAAGGACCCTATTAATAAGAGATTACCATGACGTGTTTATCGGGCAGTAGTGAATTGATCAATACATTAGCAAAATATCTCCTTTTTTTTTTTCAAATAATCCCTAGCAGTCATGCAATGTCACATTTTCAATTTTTCCAATTTTTCGTATGGCTAATTGTATTTTTAATTTCTTTATGTATCATAGAGCATTTATGCTTATTCATATATCTCTGAATTTGGTGTGCAGCGTCCAGCTATAGTCATGGCAAAGGTAATATGGAGTTAGCGATCTCAAGGTTTTTATGCCCGGTGATTCACAAGTAATTTGAAAACTCTGTGCAGCCACTCATAACCGAAATGTCTGTGAAACAGATGAAGATGGGGAAACTAAGCTTTGTACCTGCTACCTACTGTATATATGTTATACCAACTTGAACAGTAAAGGCCCCGTCACACTAAGCAACATCGCTAGCAACATCGCTGCTAAGGAACAACTTTTGTGACGTAGCAGCGATGTTGCTAGTAATGTTGCTGTGTGTGACATCCAGCAACAACCTGGCCCCTGCTGTGAGGTCGCTGGTTGTTGCTGAATGTCCTGGGCCATTTTTTAGTTGTTGCTCTCCCGCTGTGAAGCACACATCGCTGTGTGTGACAGCGACAGAGCAGCAGGAGCCGGCTTCTGCGGACGCTGGTAACCACGGTAAAAATCGGGTAACCAAGAAGCCCTTACCTTGGTTACCCGATATTTACCTTCGTTACCAGCGTCCGCCGCCCTCACGCTGACAGTGCTGGCTAATTAACCCGATGTGTACTGTGGCTAGGTGTGCAGGAAGCCAGCGCTAAGCGGTGTGCGCTGGTAATCAAGGTAAATATCGTGTTGGTTACCCGATATTTACCTTAGTTACCAAGTGCAGCATCGCTTCCACGCAGCGCTGGGGGCTGGTCACTGGTTGCTGGTGAGATCTGCCTGTGTGACAGCTCATCAGCAGCCTGTGTAGCGACGCTCCAGCGATCCCTGCCAGGTCAGGTTGCTGGTGGGATCGCTGGAGCGTCGCTTAGTGTGACATCTCACCAGCGACCTCCTAGCAACTTACCAGCCATCCCTATCAGGTTGTATCGTTGTTGGGATCGCTGGTAAGTTGTTTAGTGTTACTGGGCCTTAAGAAATGATCTCTTTTAACAAAGATTTTCCTTGTATACTGCCTAAACTCCGGTTTCCTATACCATCATATACTATCATACAGTGTGATGTCTGATCCGTGCGCCCCTTACAAGTGATCTACAAGGATTCCCTCTTCAGTTCAAGCAGCATCAGAGACTTTTATAACAGAATATATATTAGCTCCGTAAAAAGCATTCAGGTAAAGGTTAGAATTTTCCCTAAGCTAAAAAATGACAGATATTTCTAGAAATGCATGCACATATATGTATAATTAGTATCCAGGGTCTGACACCTGCATCCTGCGATGACCGGTGAATATAAATGAATATAGAGCTCACTTACCTGGTTTGCCAATTATTTGCTCAATAAGATGTCTGAATTCTTTCACAATTTCACTTGCTGAAATGTTCCCTTCCAGATTTAGATATTTACACATGGCTGATGGTTTTCGTTCTTTGAAACTCAATGTATAGTAAGGATCATTCTTGTCAAGGTTTGTCATTACAATTGATTTGCTAGATGTTTGGGAGATTTCTAACATGATGTCAAATTCATTGGGCTTTAATATCTGTAAATTTGATAATGATTTAGACAAGTCAAAAGAAGTCAAAAGAATAGGCAATATCTGAAAAAGGCACACACGTCTATTAAAGCTGTCTGACATACAGTGCCTTGAAAAAGTATTCATACCCCATGAACTCTTACACATTTTTTCACATTACACCCACAAACCTAAATGTATTTTATTGGGATTTTATGCAATATACCAAGAGAGAGTAGCAAATATTTGTGAAGTGTAAAGGAAATTATACATGGTTTCTTAAATATTTAAAAAAATCTAAATCTGAAAATTGTGACATATTTGTATTCAGCCCCCCTAAATCAACACTTTGAAAGACCACCTTTAACCACCTGTAATTATTGTTGCAAGTCTTTTGGGGTATGTCTCTACCAGTTTTGCTTATCTATAGGCTGAATTTTTTTTGTTCGCTCTGTGAGATTGGTTGGAGAGCATCTGTGAACAGCAATTTTCAAGTCTTGCCACAGACTCTCAATGGGACTTAGATCAGAGCAGAGAAAGGTTATGTCACATATAGGGAGTATGTAAAAAAAATAAAAAAATAAAAATTATTCCAATAGTTATATTTGGGTAAAGAAAATAAACAAAAGAAGTACACATATTTGGTATCACCACATCCATAACAACCTGATCTATAAAACTATGACACTAGTTAACCTCTTCAATGAACACTGTAAAATAAGAAAATAAAAAACGTAGCAAAAACAATGTCTTTTCTTCATACAGCAGAAAAAAATTAAATAAGACAAAAAATCATATAGATAAAAATTATATTACTGAAAAAGGCATCTTGTCTCGCGAAAATCAAGCTGCCATTCAGCTCCATCAGCAAAAAAAATAAAAAAAAGCTATAGCTCTCAAAATGCAGCAATGCAAAAACAAATTTTTTTTTAATATAAAATAGTTTTTATGGTGTAAAAGCTGCAAAACATTAAAAAAAAACTATCTAAATGTGCTATCACTGTAATCGTACTGGCCTGAAGGATAAAGTGGTCTTATCACTTTCACACAAGGTGAATGGCATAAGAAAAAAACAAAATAAAAATCAAAACAATTCCTGAATAGAGATGAGCGAACCGGTCGCGGTTCGGCTCGAGGTTGGTTCGCCGAACGGACCTCCCGTTCGAGTTCGGTTCGTCGAACGTTCGACGAACCGAACTCGAACTGCATAGGAAACAATGGCAGGCAATCACAAACACAGAAAAACACCTAGAAAACACCCTCAAAGGTGTCCAAAAGGTCACAAACAACTCACAACACATGGGAAAGTGACAAGGACATATACTCATGCGAAAACAAAAGAGCTGGACAAGGAAAAAGAGGAGGACACACAGATATATGAGTATATGCAAGGAAACATCGATTCCATTAATGTGCAACTTGAGCCCTGCTCATTCTTGGCTTCCAATCTTGATAAATTGCCTGAGCTCGCCACGTACGTCTTGGGGATCTTGTCGTGTCCTGCAGCCAGCGTTCTCTCGGAACCTGTCTTCAGTGCTGCTGTGGGTCTTCTGGCAGATAAGCACACGTGTCTGTCCACTGACAATGTGGACATGGCTCTCAGAGGACTTTTCTTCCCCTGGGTCAGCCAGGGGACGGGAAAGGCACGCGTATTTTTGAGAGTGCTTCATGCAAAGCATCTTTTTCTTTTTCAAAAGGGAGCTCAACCGATGCCAGTCAAGTGGGGTGTGTGTGGCCCAGTGAGTGGCAACCAGGGAGACTGTGGTTGGAGTCCCCTCGCTGTGTCTCTAAAAGAACCAAGATGAACAAGTCATGGCTCTCAGAGGACTTTTCTTCCCCTGGGTCAGCCAGGGGACGGGAAAGGCACGCGTATTTTTGAGAGTGCTTCATGCAAAGCATCTTTTTCTTTTTCAAAAGGGAGCTCAACCGATGCCAGTCAAGTGGGGTGTGTGTGGCCCAGTGAGTGGCAACGAGGGAGACTGTGGTTGGAGTCCCCTCGCTGTGTCTCTAAAAGAACCAAGATGAACAAGTCATGGCTCTCAGAGGACTTTTCTTCCCCTGGGTCAGCCAGGGGACGGGAAAGGCACGCGTATTTTTGAGAGTGCTTCATGCAAAGCATCTTTTTCTTTTTCAAAAGGGGGCTCAACCGATGCCAGTCAAGTGGGGTGTGTGTGGCCCAGTTAGTGGCAACGAAGGAGACTGTGGTTGGAGTCCCCTCGCTGTGTTTCTAAAAGACCCAAAATGAACAAATCATGGCTCTCAGAGGACTTTTCTTCCCCTGGGTCAGCCAGGGGACGGGAAAGGCACGCGTATTTTTGAGAGTGCTTCATGCAAAGCATCTTTTTCTTTTTCAAAAGGGAGCTCAACCGATGCCAGTCAAGTGGGGTGTGTGTGGCCCAGTGAGTGGCAACCAGGGAGACTGTGGTTGGAGTCCCCTCGCTGTGTCTCTAAAAGAACCAAGATGAACAAGTCATGGCTCTCAGAGGACTTTTCTTCCCCTGGGTCAGCCAGGGGACGGGAAAGGCACGCGTATTTTTGAGAGTGCTTCATGCAAAGCATCTTTTTCTTTTTCAAAAGGGAGCTCAACCGATGCCAATCAAGTGGGGTGTGTGTGGCCCAGTGAGTGGAAATGAGGGAGACTGTGGTTGGAGTCCCCTCGCTGTGTCTCTAAAAGAACCAAGATGAACAAGTCATGGCTCTCAGAGGACTTTTCTTCCCCTGGGTCAGCCAGGGGACGGGAAAGGCACGCGTATTTTTGAGAGTGCTTCATGCAAAGCATCTTTTTCTTTTTCAAAAGGGAGCTCAACCGATGCCAGTCAAGTGGGGTGTGTGTGGCCCAGTGAGTGGAAACGAGGGAGACTGTGGTTGGAGTCCCCTCGCTGTGTCTCTAAAAGAACCAAGATGAACAAGTCATGGCTCTCAGAGGACTTTTCTTCCCCTGGGTCAGCCAGGGGACGGGAAAGGCACGCGTATTTTTGAGAGTGCTTCATGCAAAGCATCTTTTTCTTTTTCAAAAGGGAGCTCAACCGATGCCAGTCAAGTGGGGTGTGTGTGGCCCAGTGAGTGGAAACGAGGGAGACTGTGGTTGGAGTCCCCTCGCTGTGTTATACATGCTTTTAGAAGGGCATGACATGGCTTGGAGGTTGACTTTCATAAAATGCAAACTGTTGGCTACCAAAATGCTGCCTTTCCAACAACTGTGGTTATAGGCAATGAGGAACATACTGATGAAGATGAGACGCAGATACCCGATTGGGATGACAACTTAAATATTCGGTCAGGGCAAGAAGAGGCTCGGTCTGAGGGGGAGGGGAGTGCAAACACAACAATTGATGATGAAGTTCTAGATCCCACCTACTGTCAACCCCCAGTCAGGCACTCGAGGAGGTCAACAGAGGCGGTGGAGGAGGATGCAACCGACGACGAAATTACCTTGCGCCTTCCTGGACAGAGTCGGAGCACTGGTAGCACGTCTACAACTGCATCCTCAGCCACCACTCTGCCTATGAGCATTATTCGGGGTGCATCAACAGGTCGCATGGCCTCTAAGCCTTGCCTAGCCTGTTCCTTTTTTGACATAGAAAAAGATCGCCCAAATCATGTGATATGTAAAATTTGTCATGATTCTCTTAGTAGAGGTCAAAACCTCAGCAGTTTGACAACTTCTTCCATGAATCGTCACATGAATAAATATCATAGGTCCCGGTGGGAAGCTCACTGTGCTGCAATGCGGCCTAGCGGAGCGAACCATCCACCGCCCGCCCCTTCCAGTGCATCCACGCGCTCTTCATCTTCTAGGACTGTGGGGACAGCTGTCACACCTGTTTTTCCACGCAAAACTTCCACCACTGTAACCGCAACAGGCAGTTTGCTTGGTAGGTCGTCAGTTGGTTTGGAAGGGGAAACAAGTGAGTGTGTACAGCTCTCTCAGACATCGATAGCACCTACGTTGGATGAAGGCAACATCATGTCTCCGCCTGCACTTTCCTCACAAACCTGCATTTTTCCAGGGACACCCTACTCAACACCGTCTACACACAGCAGCCAGATCTCTGTCCCTCAGATGTGGTCAAATAAAAGGCCACTTCCTCCGACCCATGACAAAGCTAAGAGGTTGACTCTATCCCTCTGTAAGCTGTTGGCTACCGAAATGCTGCCTTTCTGCCTAGTGGACACACAGGATTTTAGAGACCTTATGTCTGTCGCTGTGCCCCAGTACCAGATGCCTAGTCGCCACTACTTCTCTAAGAAAGGTGTGCCCGCGCTACACCAGCATGTCGCACACAACATCACCGCTTCCTTGAGAAACTCTGTGTGTGAACGGGTGCATTTCACCACCGATACTTGGACCAGTAAGCATGGACAGGGACGTTACATGTCGCTGACTGGGCACTGGGTAACTGTGTTGATAGATGGTGAAGGGTCTGCTGCACAAGTCTTGCCGTCCCCACGACTTGTGTGTCAATCCTCTGTCTGTCCAAGTTCCGCCACTGCTTCTGCATCCTCCACCTCATCTGGGTCCTCCACCTCCGCCCCAAGCCTGCCTGGTCAGGCCACCAGCGTTCTCACTGCGCAGAAGGAATCACGCACCCCTCATTACTATGCTGGCAGCAGAGCGCAACGGCATCAGGCGGTCTTTAGCTTGACATGTCTTGGGAATAAGAGTCACACAGCTGAGGAGTTGTGGTCAGCTCTGCGGTCCGAGTTTAATAAATGGTTGTCTCCACTCAACCTGCAGCCTGGTAAGGCCGTGTGCGACAATGCTGCAAACCTGGGTGCGGCCCTTCGCCTGGGCAAGGTGACACACGTGCCTTGTATGGCTCACGTGTTGAACCTTGTTGTCCAGCAATTTTTAACACACTATCCCGGCCTAGATGGCCTTCTGACCAGGGCACGTAAACTGTCTGCAGTGCTCACTTCCGCCGTTCAACCGCCGCAGCTGAGCGACTTGCATCGCTCCAGAAGTCTTTCGGCCTGCCGGTTCATCGCCTGAAATGCGATGTGGCGACACGCTGGAATTCAACTCTCCACATGTTACAGCGACTGTGGCAGCACCGGCGAGCCCTGGTGCAATACGTCATGATGTATAGCCTGGGCCAACGAGATGCAGAAGTGGGGCAGATCACCCTGATGGAGTGATCTCAGATCAAGGACCTATGCACCGTTCTGCACAGTTTCGACATGGCGACGAATATGTTTAGCGCTGACAATGCCATTATCAGCATGACGATTACAGTCATTTACATGCTGGAGCACACGCTAAACACTATTCGGAGTCAGGGGGTGGGACAACAGGAAGGGGAGGAACTACAGGAGGATTCATATGCGCAAGACACAACAACATCACCAAGGTCCAGACGTTCATCATCACCAACGCGGCAGGCATGGGACCATGGGGGACAGGGATCAACAAGGGCGCATGGTAGCAGGCGAGATGTTGAGGAAGGTGCAGGAGGACATGAAGATATGGAGGACGAACTGTCCATGGACATGGAAGACTCAGCGGATGAGGGAGACCTTGGTCAAAATTCAGTTGAAAGAGGTTGGGGGGAGATGTCAGAGGAAGAAAGAACGGTTAGCACCTCTATGCCACAAACACAGCGTGGACTTGGTCCGCATGGCTGCGCAAGACACATGAGTGCCTTCTTGTTGCACTACCTCCAACATGACCCTCGGATTGTCAAAATTAGAAGTGATGATGACTACTGGCTTGCCACACTATTAGATCCCCGGGACAAGTCCAAATTTTGTGACATAATTCCACCCATAGAAAGGGACGCACGTATGCTGGAGTATCAGCATAAGCTGTTACTCGATCTTAGCTCGGCTTTTACACCAAACAACCGTGCAGGTGAAGGGAGTGATTCTCCCAGTTGTAACTTGACAAACATGGGACGGCATCGTCATCTTCAACAGTCTACCCGTACCAGTAGGACCGTATCTGGTGCTGGTAACAGCAATTTTATGGAATATTTTCATAATTTTTTTAGACCCTCCTTTGCAAGGCCACCAGAGACAACAAGTCTGACACATAGTCAACGGATGGAGAGGATGATACAGGAGTATCTCCAAATGAACATCGATGCAATGACTTTGCAAATGGAGCCTTGCTCCTTTTGGGCTTCAAATCTAGAAAAATTGACAGAGCTCTCCAGTTACGCCTTGGAGATTTTGTCGTGTGCAGCTGCCAGCGTTGTCTCTGAACGTGTCTTCTTCAGTGCTGCTGGGTGTGTGCTGACAGATAAGCGCACGCGTCTGTCCAGTGACAATGTGGACACACTGACGTTCATCAAAATGAACAAGTCATGGATCCAGAAGGAATTTACTACCCCTGTGTCATCCTGGGGAGAGTAAATGCTTGTGGATTTGGAATGTGCTTGATGCAAATCAAAACATCCTGTTTGCAACTAGGGCACAAGTGCTGCCACTGATGGGGTGTCTGTGTGCCCAATGTTGGGAAAAAAGGTAGACTCCGCTTGGAGTAACCCTTGCTTGATGTGTTTTTTAAAAATGATACAAGATGAACAGATCTGAAGGCAAGATGAAGGCAACATCATGTCTCCGCCTGCACTTTTCTCACAAACCTGCATTTTTCCAGGGACACCCTACTCAACACCGTCTACAGACAGCAGCCAGATCTCTTTCCCTCAGATGTGGTCAAATAAAAGGCCACTTACTGCGACCCATGACAAAGCTAAGTGGTTGACTCTATCCCTCTGTAAGCTGTTGGCTACCGAAATGCTGCCTTTACGCGTAGTGGACACACAGGATTTTACAGACCTTATGTCTGTCGCTGTGCCCCAGTACCACATGCCCAATCACCACTGCTTCTCCAAGAAAGCATGCCCGCGCTACACCAGCATGTCGCACACAACATCACCACTTCCTTGAGAAAATCTGTGTGCGACAGGGTGCATTTCAACACAGATACTTGGACCAGTAAGCATAGACAGGGTCATTACATGTCACTGACTGGGCACTGGCAAACTATGGTGAGAGATGGAGAAGGGTCTGCTGTACAAGTCTTGCCGTCCCCACGAGTTGTTTCAATCCTTGTTCTGTATGTAGAAGTTAATACACTGCTTCTGCCTCTTCAACCTCGTGTGGGTCCTCTACCTTGGCGCAAACCCTGTGTGGTCAGGCCACCCTTCCTTGCAACTGCGCACAAGGACTACCACACACCTCCTTACTATGCTGGCAGCAGAGCTCAATGCCATCAGGCGGTCAAAGCTTTACTTTGAAATGTATGGGAAATGTGAGTCACACCGCTATTACAGAGAATAGTAGTCAGGCAGGGTCAAAACATTAATTGAGGAACAGGAACAGAATGGGACGGCCAGGAAAGAATCAGAAAACAAGCAGAGTTGAAATGCGTATCGGCCAACAAGGTACATAAACAGCAAGCAGGAAAAGTAGTCAGGTAACAAGCACACAAAATCATAAAACTGAACTGGGGGTAAAATTAACCAGAGGTTCATAGCTATGTCTGGCAGTGGTCTGCAGACAGGATGGGCATAAAAAAGGGTGTGGTGTCTTCCCATTGGTTGTAGCTGAATGATGGTATTTCATCTGTGAGATACCCACCAGCTACATTCAGCCAGAGATTCTGCATCTGTCAAGGTAATGCAGCCCAGTGGGTGAGCATAACCTGCGTCCACCTGCGCCGCTGGCATCGACTACTCTCACATCATCAGCACTATTCATGAAAGGAACACGTTGTCACCTGGCAACCGGAGTACAAATTGACGGAGCGGACTACGTTGGTGATTTAACAGCCGTGTGCGGCAATGATGCAAACCTGGCTGCGGGCCATCCTCAGGGCAATGTGACACACGTGCCTTTTAGGGCTCACGTGTTGAACCGAATTCGCCAGCAATTTTTAAAACACCATCACGGCCTACATGGCCTTGTGCAGTGGGCACGCTCGCTATGTGCTCACTTCCATCGTGCGCACACAGCAGCTCAACAACTTTCATCACTCCGGAAGTCTTAGGGTCTGGCAGTTAAACGCCGTAAATGCGATGTTTCGACACGCAGGAATTGGAATCTGCACATGTTGCAGCGTGTGTGGCAGCACCGCAGAGCCCTGCTGAAATACGGTAAGACATATAGCCTGGGATAACTTGATCCAGAGGTGGTGCAGATCACGCTGCTGGAGTAATGTCAGATCAAGGACCTATGCACCCTGCTACACAGTTTTGAAATGTCGACGAAGATGTTTAGCACTGGCAATGTCATTCTCAGCGTGACAATTCTGGTCATCTACATGATGGAGCACACTGTAATTATTATTCTGAGTCAGGTGTTGGGACAAGAGGAAGGGGAGGAAGTACAGGAGGAGTCATATGCGGAAGGGATAACAAGATCTACGAGGTCCAGATGGTCAGCGGCACCTATGCGGCATTCATGGTGAGGGAGAGGGATTAACAAGGGCGCATAGTATCAGCAAAAAGTGTTGATGAAAGTGCAGGAGCCCATGAAGAAATGGAGGACGAACTGGCGATGGGCATGGAAGACTCAGCAGATGAGTGAGAGCTTGCTCACATTTCGGTTGTGCGAGGTTGTGGGTAGAGGGCAGAGGAAGGATGCACGATTCTCACCTCTCTGCCACCAACACACCAAGGACTTGGTCCTCCTGGATGCACAAGACACATGAGCGCCTTCTTGCTGCACTACCTACATGACCCTCGGATTGTATGAATTTGAACTAATCCTGAATACTGGGTTGCCACACTGTTAGATCCCCGGTACAAGACAAAATTTGGCGAACTAATTCCTGCCATAGAAATAGACGCACGTATACAGGAGTATCTGCAGAATGTGGTACGCAATCTTAGATCTACTTGTCCACTAAACACCAGTGCTGCACAGAGTGAATCTCAACGCTTTGTCATGGATAGGAGGAAATGGTCTTTTACTTGTCCACATCGGAGGGACCGAGGGATGGCTGCTGTGCTGAGATGGCGTTGAGTACGGTGTCCCTGCACAGTTGCACTTTTGGTCATATCCCAAAATGAGTTGAAAAAGGACAGATGCTGTTGGAAAGGGGAACAGGTGTGTTGGAAAGGGGAAAAAAGTTTTGGTCCGTGGATTTGGTGGTTAAGCAACTGTAACATTTGCTGAAGAAACAACATCTGTTACAGTGGGACTGGCAGATTTGGATAAAGTGGTATATAATCTGTGACCGCTATATAACGAAAATTAATAAGAAAAGAAAGAGAAAGGTATATATCCCCATCAGCAGTCAGTGTCCACCGTGCTCCCAGTTGGAAAAGGAGAGGTTGGCAACTTGAAGGTTTGGTGGAGGATACAGAGCTGTGTGGCTATGAAACTAATAGTAGCCTGAACCGAGTTAGACGCCATTCGGATCTGGAGACTGTGAGCCCTGTTAGCGTCACAGGGTCCACATGCCCACCCAGCCCAGGAACTCCCTGTTAACAACACAGGGGCCATTGAGTACGCTGACCGTGTGCGTAGGGGCCACACCTGTGGACAGCAGGCGCATCAGCAGCAGCAGGCCTGTTAATGCCACTGGGCTGCACAAGCAGGACTGTTAGGACAGGAGCTGGTCTTAACCGTTCTGCGTTACCAACTGTGGTGGTGGCCTGCATCCACCACCCGATCCCTGCCTACCTCTGGCCTAAAGCCGCAATGGGTTCAACACATGGAGGTGTGCTCTTTCGGAGCATAATAGAAGACTGCGCACCTCCTTGTTGGCTCCAGCCCCTTTTATAACCTGGGTCCGCCCCAAACCAGGGTGAACCACAATGCACCTCCTGGAGACAAAAGTAGAGTGACACGTCATGAGTGGCATAACTAGCGTCCTATTTGGAAACGCAACTTCAATGATGACCTCATGGCTGCCATGACCCAAACACCTCACCAGTCATCGTCTGAGCATCAATAATGCGGTGACAAGTCATAGGTGTGGGCCTCTGCAAGCCATTTGGGAGGACACCTGATGCCCTGTGGTCTATATGGGACCCCCACATCAGGGCCAGGGCCAAAGAGTTCATTACCGGACCTAGTCTCTGATGCAGGAAGTGCCTGAGCATGCTCAGTAGCATGAAATACAGTCTCTGAAAAAAGACTATCAGCTTTAGCATGGTGTCTATGCCCAAAACAGGACTTAGACCCGGCACGGAATGCAAGCACCTGTGCAAAGAGGCTTTTCACACTTAGTGTGGGAGCATGCGCTGTATCCCGAAATGAAAACTTAGCGTCAGGAATGGCACAGTCAGGCTGAGCATACTCACTAGGCGAAACACTGTAATTATGCTGCAGCTGGGGTACATCGGCACACGCATGCGCACTAGCTGCCTCTCCACACTTAGACGTGGAGGGGAAATTTGTCTTGGAGATGCTGTCTATGAACAGAAGGAAAAGCTAAAGGAAGCCTGACTTTCTATCCCTCCGAATTATGAAATGCAGCAATGAATTCCATGAGTTTGCTATAACATTAGCGTAGCAAAATGTGCATGAGGGTGTGATGTAGAGGTGCTAGAAATAGCTTGTCACCAGTGGGGCACTAATGGAATACAACAGCCAGTTCTATGATGCCACAAAATGGCAGTATTTTGTGCTATCATTATAGCTTATTAAAAACAGAGCACGAGGTTGTCATGCAGAGGTGCTGCACATAGATTTGCAGTAGTGTGAATTGACAAAAGTACAATAGCCACGTTTAGGATACAACTAGGTACAGTGAGTGTTTGCTAGTAAAATTGCTTAGTTTAAAAAAGTTGTAGTGTGCAATGCAGGCAGACGTGCTATGCAAATGTCTTTGCACTAGTGGGACTATAGCAAAGTCCAATAGCCACGTATAGGATGCCACTAGGTACACTGAGTGTGTGCTAGTATAATGGCTTCGTTATAATTTGTTGGAGTGTGCAACGCAGGCAGATGCGCTCTGCAAATGTCTTGGCACTAGTGGGACTATAGCAAAGTCCAATAGCCACGTATAGGATGCCACTAGGTACACTGTGTGTTTGCTAGTATAATGGATGAGTTTAAAAAAGATAGAGTGTGCAATGCAGGCAGACGTGCTGCAAATAACGTTCCAATACTGTGAATTGACAAAAGTACAATAGCCACGTTTAGGATACAACTAGGTACAGTGAGTGTTTGCTAGAATAATGGCTTCGTTATAATTAGTTGGAGTGTGCAACGCAGGCAGATGCGCTCTGCAAATGTCTTGGCACTAGTGGGACTATAGCAAAGTCCAATAGCCACGTATAGGATGCCACTAGGTACACTGACTGTTTGGTAGTATAATGGCTGAGTTTAAAAAAGTTAGAGTGTGCAATGCAGGCAGACGTGCTGCAAATAACGTTCCAATACTGTGAATTGACAAAAGTACAATAGCCACGTTTAGGATGCCACTAGGTACACTGACTGTTTGCTAGTATAATGGCTGAGTTTAAAAAAGTTAGAGTGTGCAATGCAGGCAGACGTGCTGCAAATAACGTTCCAATACTGTGAATTGACAAAAGTACAATAGCCACGTATAGGATGCCACTAGGTACACTGACTGTTTGCTAGTATAATGGCTGAGTTTAAAAAAGTTAGAGTGTGCAATGCAGGCAGACGTGCTGCAAATAACGTTCCAATACTGTGAATTGACAAAAGTACAATAGCCACGTTTAGGATGCCACTAGGTACACTGACTGTTTGCTAGTATAATGGCTGAGTTTAAAAAAGTTAGAGTGTGCAATGCAGGCAGACGTGCTGCAAATAACGTTCCAATACTGTGAATTGACAAAAGTACAATAGCCACGTTTAGGATGCCACTAGGTACACTGACTGTTTGGTAGTATAATGGCTGAGTTTAAAAAAGTTAGAGTGTGCAATGCAGGCAGACGTGCTGCAAATAACGTTCCAATACTGTGAATTGACAAAAGTACAATAGCCACGTTTAGGATGCCACTAGGTACACTGACTGTTTGGTAGTATAATGGCTGAGTTTAAAAAAGTTAGAGTGTGCAATGCAGGCAGATGTGCTGCAAATAACGTTCCAATACTGTGAATTGACAAAAGTACAATAGCCACGTTTAGGATACAACTAGGTACAGTGAGTGTTTGCTAGTATAATGGCTGAGTTTAAAAAAGTTAGAGTGTGCAATGCAGGCAGACGTGCTGCAAATAACGTTCCAATACTGTGAATTGACAAAAGTACAATAGCCACGTTTAGGATGCCACTAGGTACAGTGAGTGTTTGCTAGTATAATGGCTGAGTTTAAAAAAGTTAGAGTGTGCAATGCAGGCAGACGTGCTGCAAATAACGTTCCAATACTGTGAATTGACAAAAGTACAATAGCCACGTTTAGGATGCCACTAGGTACACTGACTGTTTGCTAGTATAATGGCTGAGTTTAAAAAACTTGGAGTGTGCAATGCAGGCAGATGTGCTCTGCAAATGTCTTGGCACTAGTGGGACTATAGCAAAGTCCAATAGCCACGTATAGGATGCCACTAGGTACACTGAGTGTGTGCTAGTATAATGGCTTCGTTATAATTAGTTGGAGTGTGCAACGCAGGCAGATGCGCTCTGCAAATGTCTTGGCACTAGTGGGACTATAGCAAAGTCCAATAGCCACGTATAGGATGCCACTAGGTACACTGAGTGTTTGCTAGTATAATGGCTTCGTTATAATTAGTTGGAGTGTGCAACGCAGGCAGATGCGCTCTGCAAATGTCTTGGCCCTAGTGGGACTATAGCAAAGTCCAATAGCCACGTATAGGATGCCACTAGGTACACTGAGTGTTTGCTAGTATAATGGCTTAGTTATAATGAGTTGGAGTGTGCAACGCAGGCAGATGCGCTCTGCAAATGTCTTGGCACTAGTGGGACTATAGCAAAGTCCAATAGCCACGTATAGGATGCCACTAGGTACACTGAGTGTTTGCTAGTATAATGGCTGAGTTTAAAAAACTTGGAGTGTGCAATGCAGGCAGATGTGCTCTGCTAATGTCTTTGCACTAGTGGGACTATAGCAAAGTCCAATAGCCACGTATAGGATGCCACTAGGTACACTGAGTGTGTGCTAGTATAATGGCTTAGTTATAATTCGTTGGAGTGTGCAACGCAGGCAGACGTGCTGCAAATGTCTTGGCACTAGTGGGACTATAGCAAAGTCCAATAGCCACGTATAGGATGCCACTAGGTACACTGAGTGTTTGCTAGTATAATGGCTTCGTTATAATTTGTTGGAGTGTGCAATGCAGGCAGACGTGCTCTGCAAATGTCTTGGCCCTAGTGGGACTATAGCAAAGTCCAATAGCCACGTATAGGATGCCACTAGGTACACTGAGTGTTTGCTAGTATAATGGCTGAGTTTAAAAAACTTGGAGTGTGCAATGCAGGCAGATGTGCTCTGCTAATGTCTTTGCACTAGTGGGACTATAGCAAAGTCCAATAGCCACGTATAGGATGCCACTAGGTACACTGAGTGTTTGCTAGTAAAATTGCTTAGTTTAAAAAACTTGGAGTGTGCAATGCAGGCAGATGTGCTCTGCAAATGTCTTTGCACTAGTGGGACTATAGCAAAGTCCAATAGCCACAGATAGGATGCCACTAGGTACACTGAGTGTTTGCTAGTATAATGGCTTACTTAGAATGAGTTGGAGTGTGCAGAGGACAAGAGGGTACAGTGGCAGGATTGTGGTGCTCTGGGTAGAGGAATGGAAGCCTGCCTTTCTATTCCCTCCTAATGGTGAAATGCAGGGAGGAAATCCCTGACCTGGGCTACACAGACGCTGTTGCTGTTTGCAGGACCTGTCACCTATGGCTCTCTGACCCTGCCGGTACGAGCCCTTAAAAGGACTGCTAGAATGTGCTCTCCCTAAGCTGTCTAACGCTGTGTATGCAGCGCATACAGCTGTATCGGCGATAGGACAAAGGACGGAACTGCGACAGTGATGTCTGACACCAAAGACGCAGAAGGCAGATAATGGCGATCGTGAAGAAAATGTCCGGTTTTATAATGCAGGGACATGTGACATGCAGATCCTATCACACATGCCGTTGCTTCTCTGCCTCAAAGTCCACTTAGGTGTGTGTGTGTCTGTGATTGGCTGACATGCTGGCCAGCCCCACAAGACGCGCGCGCTTAGGGAAGGAAGACAAGAAAAAAAAAAAAAAAAAATGGCGATCGCCATTATAGAAACAGCAGTGATCTGAAGGCGCTGTTCACGCACACTATACACTGAAATGTGATAATAGTTTGATTCACAGAGTGACTTACACTATTACAGCAGAAACCAAGCTAAGATTTAGCTGTTTTTTGGCTGCTAGAACCGTTCTCGAACGTTTCTAGAACTATCGAGCTTTTGCAAAAAGCTCGAGTTCTAGTTCGATCTAGAACATGCCCCAAAATCACTCGAGCCTAGAACTGGAGAACCACGAACCACGAACCGCGCTCAACTCTATTCCTGAATTGCTGTTTCTTATTGATTCTGCCTCACAAAAAGCAGGAAAAGAAAGCAATCAAAAGATTATGCGGTCCAAAATGGTACCAATAAAGACTCCAACTCATCCCGCAAAAAACAAGTGCTCACATAATCCTGTTGGCTTAAAAATAAAAAAGCTATAAACCTTTCATTTGTAAAAAAATGTTTTTTTATCGTGATAGTAGCCAAACCTAAAAAAAAATAAATAAATCTGGTATCGCTGTAATTGTACTGACCTGAGGAATAAATGTGCCTAATTACTTATACCACATGGTGTGTGATGTAAAAAATAAATAAAGCCAATTCTTCAACTGCTGTTGATTTGTTTATCCTGCCTTCCAAAGGCTCTATGCTGAACGCTTACATAGGGGATTACGTGTAAATCTCTGAAAATCATGATTCAGATAAAATTTACAATGGAAAATTTACTATAATGAGGCAGAGGGAGTCACTTTGAATTCCCGTCTAGCCTGTGGTGCGACGGTGTCCATCTTTTATGCATCCTTTTAGGTATACACAAAAGTGCGGTCAACAATAGTTTTGGTCACCTTTGAAAAGAAGGACACCTCTGAAAAGAGACAAAACGGAGTCCAGTGTAACTCTGCTGCTTCATTAGTGAATAGATCCATTTAGGATTTCCCCTGAACCACATATTTCTGAGATGTAGATGTAAACCTAGATGTAAGCACTCAGCATAGAGCACAAGATAAATGTGAATGGATTCTAAATGTTATGTACCTCAAATTGCCACCAAATAGCATTCAACTCAACCCACAAAAACACAAGTCTCTACTCAGGTCCGTCATCTGTTAATGGAAATATATGAGGGTTCCATGTTACTGGTAGCAGAAAGGCTCTGGAAAAGCACTATGGATCTCCCTCAAAAAAGAAATGCAGGAAAATCTGAATGCCCCCCTCCCTTCTGAGCCCCACAATGTGCCTAAATCACAGTTAACGTCCATATGTTTGGCATTTTTTTAGTGAGGAGAACCTGCTAAATTTACGAGGTGTGTTTCTCTAGAAGCACAAGCTGGGCACAATGTACGGGCACTATAATGTACTTGGTATAAGAAAGGCTTATTTGCAATTTTTTAATTCTGCAAATTCACTGCATTTGACTCCATGGGTATTTTCCAGACATTAAATTGTCACTACACCCATAGATAAACGAAGTTGGCCAGTCTTGGTCTTTTGTTTAGTGATACTTGCTGGCTTCAGTTATCTCTGTGTGCCGCCCCCGTGCCGGCAGCCTGCCGCTGCTCGGGTCCGGGCCTTCCGGTGGGTGGCTCGAGGGTCTACGGACCCGGGGGATCCCGTGGACACTCCGAATGAATAGGGTTTGGGGGTGGTGGATGTAGGACGTATATGTACGGGCTGGGCCGTACTAGGTTCATGACGCCACCCACGGTATGTGGTGAGTTTGGACACCACCGCTGCAATTACGGGGCACCCGGTGGAGATGTTGTGCAGCAAGTTGTTAACCTCTCCGTGGGCAGGGATGGTGGCCCCGGGACCCGTTGGGATTCGCTGGTGCAGGGAGATGGGCGACCGCAGGGTACTGGTGTACTCACTAGTGAAGGAAACACATGAGTCTCTGGTAAACCAAAGTGATGGTGGTCGGTGCCCGCAGCCGGCTGCGTTCTGGTCTCCCACTCGGCTGGTGGTCTCTGTCTTTCTCCTGCACTTTTGTGTAATGGTGGACTGCCTGTGCTTGCAACTTCAAGAGTCCGCTCCCGGCTCGATGTGGCCTAAGGAGCCCTTGCCCGCAGACGCTGGCCCGTGGGATCTCTGAGCCCTGGCGGTGGCCTGTTATCCCCCTCGGTGGGCTGTTGCCTTCTATCGGGAGTTTGGGTGGGACAGGACCTCTAGCCCTGGCCTCAATCAGTTAATTAACCAGTTCCAGTCGCTTCTGGACCTAGCTTCAGGGTCTGAGTACCCCCCTGTGTGCTCCGGTTTTCGAGTTGGTTCCTCGGGTCGGTACCGGCGGGCCAATACCCTGTCCCGGTCCACGTCGGTTCCACCGAGCCGTCTTCCCGGCTCCTGCAGACGGAGACCGACGTCTGCCTCCTAGCCAAAGGCACCAGGGCTCCTATCCTGATACCTGTCAGTTTACTTCAGGCCTGACACACAGGCCTGACCTCCACTCTCCTTGAACTCTCAAACTGATCTGTCTGAAGACTCACTGTCTTCCCGCCCCGGGCTGTCTAGACTCCTTGGTGGGCGTCTTCCAACCGCCTGGTTCCGCCCCCTGGTGTGTCCATCTAGCCCTGAGGGGGGGTGACTAGGGTTTTAAGGTCAGCTGATGTCACCTGTGAGGGAAAGGTGTAGTGCAGGGGCCTATTTGTGACTACCTGGCCCGGCCAGGGCGTCACATCTGCACTGTGGATTTAGTTTTTGCTGCCAGACCTCTGACTTCATTTGACTCTCATTTTGCCCTGTACCTTTGATCTGCTACCCTCCCGACTTTCAAGATTCCCCATGGATGTGATCCAGGGGCGTAACTACCACAGTCATCATTGCAACCAGGGCCGCAGGGTTAAGGGCCCGCTCTGCAGATTAGCAGCCGGCTCCTCTCTGTGAGAGAGGAGCTGCGCTGTTCAGTGGCAGACTACGCGGCCGTTATGTGCCCATGAGTCAGGGAAGCCCAGTGTTAGCGGCAGCGGTGCAAGGCCCCCTTCACCCATGATCACACACAGCAATGATAAAGAATGGAGAGGAGCGCTCTGCTACATTCTTCTTCATTCTCCCACTGTGCCTACACTCGCAGAGCGTGGTGTCATCATCACTGAGCGCTACAACAGAGCGCAGGATGTGGGACGCTGACTGGAGCAGCGAGAGAATGAGGAGAAGTGAGGACTCCAGTGGCTAACATTTATCCTGTGCAATTTTTGTACTGGGGCACAGGGGAGGGGGGCCCTCGCAACTAAAGAAGGGCCATGCACCGTAATAAGTATTATATAGTTCCGAGGTCCGACTCACTCACCAGGAAACTGCTGAGTGCCGATGAGCCCCGGAACCAGTATGTTCCTGTGCAGCTGTGCTCAGTGCTCTACAGGACACTCTTTACTCCCCTGGCTAAGAGTGAGGGGAGAAGATGGAGGCCGCAGCCAAAGAGGAGCTGCTGATTCTTAACGTTCTGTGTGTGTGGAGCTGATTTCTGCAGGAGTAGAGGTCAGAGCTGAGGGGCAGCAGGAAGATGGAGGCTGCACAACTCCACATCCACAGCAGGAGTGGAGGTCAGAGCTGTGGGGCAGAAGGAAGATGGAGGTTGCACAGCTCCACATCCACAGCAGGAGAGGAAGAGCAGAAAAAATTCCACAGGTCATTAGCAACTTATAAAGACACAGAGAGGTGAGTATATAATTATTGGATCTGTCTGTTTGCTTTTACATATATACAGTGGCTTAGCAAAGGGGGGGGCAGAGGGGGCGGTCCGCGTCAGGGGGGCGGCATTTTGGCCACTCGCCTTCAGTTCTGCTGCCCCCAGGCCGAGTTCCGGGGACCGGAGTCCTCAGCAGGAAACTGTGGCTGCCGTCTCTTTAAGGCCTTGTGCGCACTGGGAAATGGAATTTTCTTGAGAAAATTCTGCATGCTCTCAAAGATTACCGCACCCGTGGTAAAAAACCGCGGGAAACCGCACCCGAAAACCGCATGCGGTTTGCCGCGGTTTGCTGCGGTTTTACCGCGGTATTATTCGCGGTATTGCCGCGGTTTTGCCGCATGCGGGTTGGGATGTGCTTTATTGCATTCAATGCAATAAAGCACATTGAAAAAAAAAAAAAAAAAAAGTCATTTAATTCTGATAGTAGATAGACAGAAGAATAGATAGAGGGATAGATAGATAGACAGACAGAGGGATAGATAGATAGATGACAGATCGCTGCATTTCCCACGGTCGGCAGTGAGTTCACATTACCGGCCGTGGGAAATGACCGGTAATTACCTCTGCTGTCTGCTGCATTCATTCAGCGCTGTAAGAGTCGCGGCTGGATGTAAGCAGCGCAGGACCTGTGGATTACGCCGGAGCTTTGGTGCGGAAGGGGTTAATAAAATGGTGAACGAGGCTTGTTTGTTTTATTTAAAATAAAGGATTTTTCGGTGTCTGTGTTTTTTTCACTTTACTTACGGGTTGATCATGTCAGCTGTCACATAGACGCTGCCATGATCAAGCCTGGAGTTAATGGCGGTGGTCCCCCACCATCATTAACCCCTTGTATTACCTTGCTGCCACTGCTACACGGCGGCAAGAAGAGCCGAGGACACTCCGGTAGTGCCGCATAATGCATGCGACATTCCCGGGGCAGCTGCGGCTGATATTCTCGGCTGCGGGAGGGGGAGTGAGGCGGGGGACGTTAACCCTGCCCCTCTCCCTCCCCAGCCAGAGAATACCGGGCCGCCGCTGTGTGCTTACCTCGGCTGGACGGCAAATATGCAGTGGAGCCCACGTTCTTTGTTTTCTATATTTCCGTTTTCTTTCTATGTGTGTTCTATGTGTCCTGTGTCTGTGATCTATGTCTGTGATGTCTGTGTGTGTGTATGTGTGTGTGATCTGTGTGTGTTTACTCTCTGCTTTGCTTCCTCTTCCTGTAATGACATCACTTCCCTGCAAAACCGCAGACAAGCGATGTACATTACCGGAGGTAAACCGCGAAATACCGCAGGGAATAACGCAGGAAAACGCAGTGAACCGCACAGAATTTGCTGCCTGCGTTATTCCCTGCGGGATTTCATGATTAATAGTGATGAGCGAGTATGCTTGTTACTACTCGGTACTCGCACGAGTATCACTGTACTCGGGCTACTCGGCGGGTACCGAGTAATTTTGCAATACTCGTGCTGTACTCGTGGTCTTCATCCCTGCATGTTGGCGCTCTTTTGAGAGCCAGCTCTCATGCAGGGATTGGCTGGCAGACCACTGCAATGCCACAGCCCTGTTAGTTGTGGAATTGCAGTGATTGGCCGGCCTGCACAGCGTGACCGAGCCTTTATACCGGCGGGCGCGCTGTGCTCTGTACACAGCCATCTCATATTCCCTGCTTTCCACGCCCACAGGCGCCTATGATTGGTTGCAGTGAGACACGCCCCCACGCTGAGTGACAGGTGTCTCACTGCACCCAATCACAGCAGCCGGTGGGCGGGTCTATACTGTGCAGTAAAATAAATAAATAAATAATTAAAAAAACCGGCGTGCGGTCCCCCCAATTTTAATACCAGCCAGATAAAGCCATACAGCTGAAGGCTGGTATTCTCAGGATGGGGAGCCCCACGTTATGGGGAGCCCCCCACCCTAACAATATCAGTCAGCAGCTGCCCAGAATTGCCGCATACATTATATATGACAGTTCTGGGACTGTACCCGGCTCTTCCCGATTTACCCTAGTGCGTTGGCAAATCGGGGTAATAAGGAGTTAATGGCAGCCCATAGCTGCCACTAAATCCTAGATTAATCATGTCAGGCGTCTCCCCGAGATTCCTTCCATGATTAATCTGTAAATTACAGTTAAAAAACACACACACCCGAAAAATCCTTTATTAGAAATAAAAAACACTAACAAAGTCCCTCATCACCAATTTATTAACCCCGACAAACCCTCCATGTCCAGCGTACTCCACAGTCCTCCAGCGTCGCGTCCAGCTCTGCTGCATGCAGGTGACAGGAGCTGCAGAATACACCGCCGCTCCGATCAGCTTCACACAGCAACTGAGGTGAGTAGCGCGATCAGCTGCTGTCAGTCAGGTAACTCCCGGCCACCGTTGGATCCAGCGGTGCCGCGATTAACCTCAGTGACAGCAGCTGATCGCGCTACTCACCTCAGTTGGTGCATGGAGCTGACCGGAGCGGCGGTGAGTAGCACGATCAGCTGAGCTGTCACTGAGGTTACCCGCGGCCACCGCTGCATCCAGGTAACCTCAGTAACAGCTCAGCTGATCGCTATACTCACCTCATTAGCTGCGTGGAGGTGACCGGAGCGGCGGTGTATTCTGCTGCTCCTGTCACCTGCATGCAGCAGAGCTGGACGCGACGCTGGAGGTCCGTGGTTTACGCCGGACATGGAGGGTTTGTCGGGGTTAATAAATTGGTAATGAGGGACTTTGTTAGTGTTTTTTATTTCTAATAAAGGATTTTTCGGGTGTGTGTGTTTTTTAACTGTAATTTACAGATTAATCATGGAAGGAATCTCGGGGAGACGCCTGACATGATTAATCTAGGATTTAGTGGCAGCTATGGGCTGCCATTAACTCCTTATTACCCCGATTTGCCAACGCACTAGGGTAAATCGGGAAGAGCCGGGTACAGCCCCAGAACTGTCGCATATAATGTATGCGGCAATTCTGGGCGGCTGCTGACTGATATTGTTAGGGTGGGGGGCTCCCCATAACGTGGAGCTCCCCATCCTGAGAATACCAGCCTTCAGCCGTATGGCTTTATCTGGCTGGTATTAAAATTGGGGGGACCACACGCCGTTTTTTTTAATTATTTAATTATTTATTTCACTGCACAGTATACACACACACCGGCTGCTGTGATTGGGTGCAGTGAGACAGCTGTCACTCAGTGTGGGGGCGTGTCTCACTGCAACCAATCATAGGCGCCGAAAAGCAGGAAAGCAGAGAATACGAGATTGATTAATGAGCGGCCGGCTTTTTCAAAAGAGGAAAAGCCGCCGGAGTTTAGTGAACAGCAGTGCAGCGCCGCGCCGGTGATCGGGGAACGGTAAGTAAGAGAGAGGGGGGAGACTGACCGACAGACTGTGAGAGGGGGACAGACAAGACAGAGAGAGACAGACAGAGCGAGACCGACCGACATCGTTAGTAAAAAGCACAAAACGTGCGTTTTGGACATCGGAGTGCCACACAAGGTTTTCACGTAAAATCTTTCATGTATTAATCTCAAAAAGTAACATACACCAGCTCTATCTCACTATTGGGTATGTGCCCTTAACATTTCCGCCATGAAAATTCATTTTGGTGTCATTTTGGAAGGTTTTCTGGTGAGTCCGTAAAAATGGCGTAAAACTCGGACAAAATTGTTCACAGCTGTGACTTTTGAGTGATAAATGCTTCAAGGGGTCTTCCCCATGCTGTTGCCATGTCATTTGAGCACTCTTCTGAGACTTTTGTGACATTTTTAGGGTTTCTACATGCTGCCGGGGGTTATTTCACAAAAATACTCGGGTCTCCCATAGGATAACATTGGGCTCGGTGCTCGGGCCGAGTACACGAGTATCTTGGGATGCTCGGCCCGAGCCTCGAGCACCCGAGCTTTTTAGTACTCGCTCATCACTAATGATTAACATTGGAGTCAATGGAGTGAAATCCCGCAGCGATGTGCGGAAAAGAAGTGACATGCACTTGTTTTTGCTGTGGGATTCCCGCAGCAAAACATGCAGCTGTCAAATTCCGCCCAGTGCGTACAGGATTTTTTTTCTCCATAGGATTTGCTGGTGATTCACTGCAGAGATGTTATGAACATTTTCTGCAGCAAAACATGCAGCAAATCCGCGGAAAATCCGCGGCAAAATCCGGTAAGTGCGCACATAGCCTAAGGCATGCAGACCACAGTGTCCTGCTGCTTTGAGCTTCATCTGTGGGCGGAGCTACCGCCCGGCATCCTGCTATGTCCCACAGAGATGAAGGAGTGCCAGCCAGCAACCCCCAGCACAGCGCTTCCCTCCGGCGCTGTGTGGGCCCCCTCTCATCCGTGTCCGAGCGGTAAGTGCTCCCCCCCCTCGACCTGTATACTCCCTCCCAGCCACCCGGTTTATGGGCCCCAGTGAGCTGCATGGGCTTTCCCCACCTCAGGAACTGCGTGTGCGGGCCCCCAGGAGCCGCGTGTGTCGGTGCAGGCTCAGCTCTGCTACATCTGCCCTGTGCTTGGTGTAGGCTCAGCTCTGCTACATCTGCCCTGTGCTTGGTGCAGGCTCAGCTCTGCGACATCTGCCCTGTGTCTGGTGCAGGCTCAGCTCTGCTACATCTGCCCTGTGTCTGGTGCAGGCTCAGCTCTGCTACATCTGCCCTGTGTCTGGTGCAGGCTCAGCTCTGCTACATCTGCCCTGTGTCTGGTGCAGGCTCAGCTCTGCTACATCTGCCCTGTGTCTGGTGCAGGCTCAGCTCTGCTACATCTGTCCTGTGTCTGGTGCAGGCTCAGCTCTGCTACATCTTCCCTGTGTCTGGTGCAGGCTCAGCTCTGCTACATCTGCCCTGTGTCTGGTGCAGGCTCAGCTCTGCTACATCTTCCCTGTGTCTGGTGAAGGCTCAGCTCTGCTACATCTGCCCTGTGTCTGGTGCAGGCTCAGCTCTGCTACATCTGCCCTGTGTCTGGCGCAGGCTCAGCTCTGCTACATCTGCCCTGTGCTTGGTGCAAGCTCAGCTCTGCTACATCTACCCTGTGCTCGGTGCAGGCTCAGCTCTGCTACATCTGCCCTGTGCTCGGTGCAGGCTCAGCTCTGCTACATCTGCCCTGTGTCTGGTGCAGGCTCAGCTCTGCTACATCTGCCCTATGCTTGGTGCAGCCTCAGCTCTGCAGCAGCCGCATGTGCGGGCCCCCAAAAGCCGCGTGTGCGGGCCCCCAAAAGCCGCGTGTGTGTCTATATGTGCAGCAGAGTTGTGTGTGTGTATGTATGTATGCAGTAGAGCTGTGTGTGTCTGTCTGTATGTAGCAGAGTTGTGTCTGTATGCATGTATGCAGCAGCTACATAGTTGTGTGTGTCTGTATGTATGCATGTATGCAGCAGCTATAGAGTTGTGTGTATGTATGCAGCAGCTGCAGAGTTGTGTGTGCCTGTATGTATGTATATATATGTATGCAGCAGCTGCAGAGTTGTGTGTGCCTGTATGTATGTATATATATGTATGCAGCAGCTGCAGAGTTGTGTGTGTCTGTATATATGCTGCAGAGTTTTGTGTCTGTATGCAGTAGAGCTGTGTGTCTGTATAAATGCAGTAGAGCTGTGTGTGTCTGTATGTATGCTGCAGAGTTGTGTGTCTGTCTGTATGCAGTTGTGTGTCTGTATGCAGCAGAGTTGTGTCTGTATGTATACTGCAGAGTTGTCTGTATGTATGAAGTAGAGCTGTGTGTGTCTGTATAAATGCAGTAGAGCTGTGTGTGTCTGTATGTATGCAGCAGAGCTTTGTGTGTCTGTATGTATGCAGCAGAGCTGTGTGTGTGAATAATAGGCCTACATGTGTGTAAAAAGGTGAAAGTCTAGGACTAATAGCAGCAGTCTACAATTAGATCTTTGATTGTAGTTCCGTGAAAAATAAATATTTTGATGGTTTTCCAAATTTTTGAAAATTTCTGGATTATCAACGGCCGGGGGGGGGGCGGCAAAAGCAGTAGCTACGCCACTGCATATATACCTATGTTGCTTGTACTGTATATAATTGTGCATGCTCCTGTCTATATATGTGTTTGTGTATGTGAATGTGTGCATAAAATCTCTGCGCATAAATGGTATGTGTGTATGTACCTGTTTGTTTGTATTTATAGTATATGTGCTTGTGTGTATATGTGCCTGTGTGTGTGTGTATGTATAGTATGTATGTATGTGCATGTGTGCATACAGTATATGTATCTCTGTGGATAAATAGTATGTGTATATGAGCCTGTGTGTATAGTATGTGTGCTTGTGTATATATAGTATGTGTGTGTTTTATTTAGTATATGTATCTCTGTGCATAAATAGTATGTGTGTATGTGGTGTGTGTATGTGAGTGCGTATGTGTGTGTGTGCGTGTGTGTGTCTGTATGCGTGGGTGTGTGTATTTATCCTCCTCAGAACCAGTAATTCCTCTTTGCTACTAGTCTGGTCTATGTTTGCAGCAGTGATGTCATGTCATAAGTAAAACATGTGACTGCTGGATCAAATCACTGAGCTCAGCCATCATGCCAAGGTAGATGGCATCAGTTGCGGAGCCCTGTGATTAGCTAAAGTGGTCACGTGTGGCATTATTACTGCAGATAGACACCACTGGACCAGGTGAAAATGAGTAACTCTGATTTTATTACTTTTCTCAGTGCAAGATAATGAGCACAAAACTTAAAATGGAAGACCCAAAGAGGCAGGGGGGAGGGGTTCGGCGGTAGGGGGGGCATGGTCAATTCCTGCACAGGGGCTCTTTGCTCTCAGTGTCTGTGTTCGCCCCTGGAGGATTTGGTTTTTTTGGGGTTTTTTTCAATCAGTGAGTACACAGTGGCCAGTGGCCTATGGGGGTGAATTAAACAGTATGGGGGCTATATAATGCAATATGAAAGACACATTACACATACTTTTAGGATGCATTATAATACATGGAGGTATATGGCATTCAATAAATGGTATGGGGGGCTGCATTATAAAACATGGAGGACAATGGGGCTGCATTATAATATATGGAGGCCTATGGGTGTGCATTATAATACATGGAGGCCTATGGAGTGCATTAAACGGTTTGGGGGCTGCATACTACAATATGAAGGACTATAGGGTGCATTATAAAACATTCAGGACTATGGAGCTTCATTATTATAGATGGAGGACTATGGGAGTGCATTAAACTGTATGTGGGCTGTATAATACAATATGAAGGACTATGGGGTGCATTATAAAATATGGAGGACTATGGGGGCTGCATTATAATATATGGAGAACAGTGGGGTGAATTTTAATACATGGAGGACTATGGGGTGCAGTATAATACATGGAGGGCTATGGGTGCAGTATAATACATGGAGAACTATGGGTGCAGTGTAATACATGGAGGACTATGGGATGCATTATAATACATGGAGGACTATGGGGTGCATTATAAAACATGCAGGACTATGGGGGCTGCATTATAATATATGGAGGACTGTGGGGTGCAGTATAATATATGGAGAACTATGGGGTGAATTATAATGCATGGAGGACTATGGGGGTGCATTCCAATATATGAAGTGTTATGTGGGACTCATTATACAATATGGAATGGTATGTGGGGGCCATTATAGTACTTGGAGAGCTATATACGAGGGGGGACAAAGTTACAAGCATTGGATGGGAAAGTTTTGAGGCTCTTTCCCTCAGCACCCAGCTTTACCATGCTCTGATATCATGGGAAAGCTGGGTGCTGAGGGAAAGATGTATAGCAGAGCATGGGGAAGGTGGGTGCCAACGACAAGATCTCAGAACATAGGAAATCTGGCTGCTCATAGAAAAAGGTATTTCACATCATGGAAAACCTGGGTGCTGAGGCAAAGCACCCAGTGTCAGCCACACTATCCCGTACCCTGTGTGTCAGCATCATTATCCCATACCCCGAGTGTTGGTGTATGGTTGGGGGGGCCTAGGTCTAAACTTTGCATCGGGGCCCATCAAACTCTAGTTACACCACTGATGTGATCCATAACCTTTTTTGGTATGTTGAATTCATAGGGTCCACAGTGGCATGATCCTCACCACTGAGGAATAATGTACACCTGCAATTTCTCCTGAGGAAGGAGAAAGTCTCCGAAACGCGTAGAAAATAATGATCACCTTTTATCCTATCTGATCCATTGTTACTACAGCGCAGCTTTAACCCCTTCATTTCTTCATCCATGATCCAGTTTTCCATGGGGACTACTGCAGCCATAAATTTCAAGCTAATCCACTGATTGTGAGTGACTATCATCCAACCTATAAAGTTGAGCAATTCTGATATTCTTGTGGGATGGATGGAGCAGTGTAAGACCTCATATTGTGCCCTTTGCCTTTTCAGTTATTAAAGGGAACCTGTCACCAGAATTTTCGCTATTCAACTAAAAGAATCCCCTTCTGCAGCTCATGGGCTGCATTCTAGAAAGGCTCATCTTGTTACTGGCCCCCCTTTCAGACCTAAATAACAACTTTATAAAATATTCCCTTTTGATATGGTAATGAGGTTTGCTGGCCACAGGGGCGGGCTGTATTTCGTCCGTTATTCCCCCTCCTGCCACTGTTCGCCGTCCCCCAGTGTTCATTTACATAACCTGCCCACATCTTCACCGTCATCCAAGTACCCGCGCTTTTACCTCTGCCTCTACCGTTAAGTGCATAACAGTAGAGGCAGAGGTAAAAGCGCGGGCACGAGATTATGGTTGAGTACTTGGATTACGCTGGTGATAACATTCACAGCGCCGCCCATAATCTCGCGCCTGCGCAATAACATCACCGGTGCTCGCAATTTGAAATAACGCTCAGTCCGCGATAGTGCCACTGCGCATGTGCGAGACTTCAGGAGCACTGTGGAAGATGTGGGCGGCAGCCTCATCTATGTAAATGAACACTGGGGGATGGCGAACAGAGCAGGAGGGGGATAACAGACGAAATACAGCCTGCCCCCGTGACCAGCAAGAGGACAAACTGTTGTGTCATTAAAGGGTATCAACCACTAAGGACTTCAGTTCTTTTAAACAATTTTTTATCAGGAAAATGTAATTTATCCAGTCCCAGAAACCTTTACCTAGCTTTTTAGAAATAATATTAGAAACTAATTTATATGGCTATGCCTGAAAGATAAACTTACACCAACCCACCACAAACAAGTCTCATGATTTCATAGATTAGTTATTAACTTACTTGTCTTACCTTGACTCGTTCATAGTAGCTTCCAGAGGATATTTTCTTTATTTTCTCAAAAAGAGAACCTTTGCTTTGTTTTCCAGATTGCAGTATTGCATCTACAACTTTATTAACCTTTTCTGCTGCATTTGAAATATCAGTCTTCCTCAATCTCAGTTCATCCACTACATGCTTCAGTCTCCTACGAGTTCTTGTATTAGTTCTTCTTCTGACATATCCATTGTCTAAGCTTGCAATTTTCGTTTTTTCTTCTTTACTAGTTTTACCACATAGTTTCTTCTTAGAAACCACTGCTCCCTGGCATTGTCCCTTTTCCCCTATGTCATCAATGGTTTTATAATTAACATGACTTACTTCTTGCTGTGTGATGACAACAGCAATTAGAAAAACAAAAATAAGAACTACAGCAACAACCAGCAACATTTGTTACGTTCTATTCTCATAAAGGATGAGGAGAACTCCTGCTTTCCAGTTCTATTAGATTTAAAATCCCCACCAAATTTACATTTCTCATGCGCCTCCTCACATTCCAAAGTCCTTACAAAGAAATGAAACTAATGTCTATATGAATACAGGAACAGCTTGCGCATTTTCATGTTGTAATCTAACAGATTCAGGCACAAGCATGTACTGTAAGTGTTATACTGTGAAATTATTCTAATTATTAACCCCTCCACCAGAGAGCCTGTTATCACCTTCCAGACCAGGCCAATTTTTTAAATTCTGACCAGTGTCACTTTATGAAGGTCACTGAGTTCACAGACCTGCATATCCTGGCAGAAAACAGCAGGGTTTTTTTGCCATGAGATGCAGATTTGTTGTTGAAATTTATACACCATATTCTTGCACCAAATCTGGCAACCTCCAGCTGTGACCGAAAATAAACTGAGTGATGTCACCGCTCAGCACTATGGCTAAGTCAGTCTCTGCCTACAGCCTACAGCGTGCAGACATGTTCTGTGCCTGTGTGCTGTGACTTCACTATGTATGTAGCAGAGCCAGAATCATTGTGGGACCTCATATGGATTATGTCAGAACTGGGTATAATAAAGGGGTGAAAGAGGGTGTTTTTTTGGGTATTTTATTTCAAATAAAGGATTTTTTTGGTGTTTGTGTTTATATCTGTTTACTTACAGATTAGTAATGGGAGGGTCTCATAGACATCTCCCATTACTAATCTAGGGCTTAGTGGCACATGGCTTTGGTAGCCATATGCATTATCTGTGCTGGGTATCACAATATGGGAGGACCGTATACCAATTTTTTTATTTATTTAATTATTTTTACACTACCATAGGGATACACACAGTATCTGTGATTGGTTGAAGTCAGACACACTGTCACACAGGGTGAGGGCGTGGTCTGACTGCAACCAATCACAGACGCTGGGACTGCCGGTGGGCGGGGGAAGCAGGGCATATGCATGAGGTTAATGAGCTGCCCCGGATGTAGTGTTACTGCCACGCGAGAGACTTGGTAAGTATAACGCTCTTGCTTTATCCCTATTTTCTTTTTCCTTTTATTTTTTAATTACCCGGGTGGCTGGATCAGGATAGTTACCAAGATTTCCTTCAGAAATACGGGCCCAGGATTGGCGCACTGGTATTAGAGGTTACCCGCGCAGATCTGTACTTTTACCGTCCGGGTTTGCGCATCACCACAGTGACCCCATTTTGGCCAGTAGAACGCTAAAGGAATTTATCTAGGTGTGTAGTGAGCACCTTGAACCTACAGGTGCTTCACAGAATTTTATAATATTGAGCCGTGAAAAGAAAAAAACTAAATTTTGCCACAAAAATGTTTTGGCCCCAAATTTTTTATTTTCACAAGGTTAAAAGGAGAAATTGCACCATACAATTTGTGGGTGCAGTGAGCATCTTGACACCACAAGTGTGTAAATAGTTTTTTATACTAATGGATGATGAAGAAAAATCATTACATTTTTACCACTAACATTGTTTTCGCCCTAGATTTCCAATTTTCACAAGGGGAGTAGGTACAAAAGGCCACATAATGTGTTACACAATTTATCCTGAATGTGGTTATACCCCACCTGTGACTGTACAGTTATTATGCACGTAAAAGTACACATGTGGTAAGTAAAGAAAAAATAAGGTTTTACTTAAACTACTGCACCTAATCCGAACATCTCTAGTACAGACTAAGGGTATGTGCGCACGTTGCTTTTTACCTGCTTTTTACCTGCTTTTTTGCTGCTTTTTCTTCTGCGCTGTTTAATGCCAAAATGGATGTGTTCTTCTATTCAAGCAAAGTCTATGGGAATTTGGGTTTCTTGTTCACACTATTGTTGTTCAAAATGCTGCCTTTTTGTGGCAGAACTTTGGTCAAAAACTCAGCTTTTCAAAGAAGCAACATGTCAATTGTTTTTGCCATTTGGGTTTTGCACTGCAAAGCTGAGTTTTTGACCAAAGTTCTGCCACAAAAAGGCAGCATTTTGAACAACATAGTGTGAACAAGAAACCCAAATTCCCATAGACTTTGCTTGAATAGAAGAACACATCCATTTTGGCATTAAACAGCGCAGAAGAAAAAGCAGCAAAAAAGCAGGTAAAAAGCAGGTAAACAGCGCAGAAGAAAAAGCAGCAAAAAAGCAGGTAAAAAGCAGGTAAAAAGCAACGTGCGCACATACCCTTAAGGTCCCAACTGCACAGTTCCTACAGGCCCCTGCGCAGACTGAGACAACCCTAACCGGTGAACTCAGATGACCATTCGAACCAATAGCTCCATAAGCTATTTGTATGATTTGTCCCTCAGTCATGACGTGAGCTCACTAAACAGGCACTACTCTTAATGTAAGCCTGTTTGCCCTGCTGCACAGCCACCTATAAGCCCTGTGTTGGACTTTAAATCGCTTTTTTTTCTCTCTCTCTCTCTTTTTTTTTTCATTTTCAGCAGCTTCTATACCAGCAAGTGGTAGTAGTCTACTCCGACAATCTAGCTTCAGGTTACTACATGATCAAGAAGGGGGAAACCAGAGTGTCTTGTTGGCAGCAGAATGTCGCCAGATCTTTGTCAGGGCAGAGAAGAATTTCTACAGCATTTCAGCAGTTCATGATCTGGGAATCTACAAAGTTAGAGCTGACTGGTTGAGCTGCAACAAGGTTCTTCCAGGACAAGAAAATATTCCGTCAAGATGGGCTTTTTCTGATCTAGACGTGATGGCTATGCATAGAGAATGAGAAAATTTAACTTTTTTGGTCTCTTCAAAGAAGCGATCGATCATCAGTGGGCTCTGAACGGTCTTTCTCTTCCCTGGTCAGGCATGCTGGTCTACATCTTCCCTCCTCTGCCATTAATCGTAAACATGTTGAACAAGATTAAGGAAGAATAAGCTGAAGTAATAGTAATCATTCCCATCTGGTCTCAAGAGATTGATTTCCTCTCGTATTGCATCTAACGAGAGAAAAATTCTGAAAGCTTCTGCCGGCACCATATCTTCGGGTTCAGAGAAACAACTTTCAATTAGGCCCAATCACACTGCACCTGACGGCATGGATATTCACCAGGAAAATTTAGCTGTCTATGGTCTTTCAGAACAGGTTATTACCACCTTGCTATGCAAAGATATGGAGAATCTATAATGGATGGTGTTCATTGAGAAGGCAATTAGAAAAAAAATCTATAGTCTCAGTATTAGTTCCGTCATTCAAGATTTTATAAAGGATTGAAGCTCAACACTCTCAAGATACAGTTTTCAGCCATTAATGCTCACTTACAGTATATGGCTCATTTAAAAGCATCACCTGATTAACAAAAGCAAAATCTGCAAGTGTGACGCCTTGGACACCCCAGGGGTCACAGGTCATTACACTCACCACATACACCCCCACCCCAGTAAGGTACCAACAGTCAACCAAAAGACCTGCTTGCCTCCCTCAGAGTCAGACAGGCACACCAGGTGGGCGGAGTCAAGCGAAAAGACACGCCCTCCGAGGAGTCAGCTGGCCTGAGGCAGGAAAAACACAAACAGTGAAGTTAGGAGAGTGAAGTGAGGAGAGAGGAGAGAGAGGAGCTCAGTTCTGTGTGGCACCTGGGTTGGAGCCTAGGACCCCAGATCAGTCAGGCAGGCAGACGGTAGTGGCCGCCTGCAGGAGACCTGGAATACGACCAGCGGAACCGTAAGGGACCGGGACAGGGTAGTGGCCCGCCGGAACCGAACCGGGAAGCTAACTGGATACCGGAGCACCAGGCAGGGTACTCAGACCCCGAACTAGGCTATAAGCCACCACCATAGTCAAATCAACTGATTGCGGTCTGGACCTCAGGGGTTCCTTCCCACCTAAGTCCCGATTGAAGGCAACAGCCCAACCCGTCCGGATAGCAGCCACCGCCAGAGGCCAGAGATCCAAGGCCAAGCGTCTGTGGGCAAACGGGCTCCTACGACACATACAAGCTGGGGAGCGGGTTACCAGTGCCCAGGCACGGTAGCCAAGATCACATACAGGTGCAGGAGAAAGGCGGACATTACCAACCTATCTGGAGAAACTGTGGGCGCCGTTTGTCACCTTGTTTGGTTTACCAGTGACTCTGTGTGGTTTAATCGTGAGTACACCAGTGCCATCAGGCACCGCACCGCGCTGCACCGCAATACTGTCCTTGCACCCCGGCCCTCACTGCCGGGCCCCGGGACCAACATCCCCTACCCACGGAGGGGTCAACACCTAGCTGCGCCCCTACACGGCTCCCGGGATTCCCCGCACCTTTACCGCAGCGGTGGTGCCCACCATCACCACAACCCGTGGGTGGCGTCACGAACTTTACAACACAACCACCCCACATCCCCTGCGTGCACCGCCACTACACCCCTTCCAGAGCGACGTGACCCCCGGGTCCGGAGGCGCTCGAGCCACCGACACACACGCGCCCGGACCCGAGTGGCTTGGCGGCCGCAGCCGAGGCCGCAGGGCGGTAAACAAGCAGGGAGGGCGTTTCTTTGATGAGGTTGCGGGGCAGGCAATTAACTAGGGTGCTGCCCTTGTCAGGGCGGAAGTCTATTTACGGGGCACGACAGGGGCTGATACATGTTAACCCGACTGCTAACCCTCTTCATTCCAGCCTGTGATTCCTCTTTTCATGATTGGTGCTCATCCTTGCCTGTGGAGAAAGATTGGGTGAGATCTATCTATCTTTTTGCCCTTTTTGCATTTTTGATATTCAATTTTATATGTTAGATTAAAGGTTAAGTTTTAGTCCCTGCTATTGTACCATCACCTGATTAAGCAGTTTTTGAAGGCTATCAGAAAACTAAGGCTTCCCTTCAAAGCTCCAGTTCCCTTGTGGGATCTATAACATTGATTCTTAAAGCACTACAAGGTTCCTCCTTTGAACAGGTGGAGCAGGCATCTATTAACCCCATTACGACCGCGTTACGTTTTAAAACGGCACTAAAAAAGGGTACTTATTCCTTTCTGCCGTTTTAAAACGGCGGTCGGAAAAAAGGGTCTAGCGCCCCCCAGAGTCAGAAAATTTCCGGGGTCTCAGCTGCCGGGGGTAGCTGAGACCCTGGAGATCATGATTCGGGCCGGTTTTTCCGGTCCCCGCTCACCTGATGACCGGTATACACCGTATACCGATCATCAAGTTATAGTAAATGACCGCGCCGGTAAAAAATCATTTATCTCCCATCTGGCATGATCAAACATGCCAGATGGGAGATAAATCTTTTTCCCGGTTCCCTCCGGTCCCCTCGGTATCCCCAAAGTGCCCCCCCCGACCCCCAACCCCCTCCCGAAAATCCAAGATGGCCGCGCGCATCGGAGAGCACAGCAGCGCGCCGGCCGCATTTACAGTGTTCCTATGGTTTCTGTCGTATGTGCCATAACACATGCGACAGAAACCTGCTCCCCAGGCCCTGCCGGGTCCCCCCCCCTACCCCCCCCCTGGTGTCCCCCGGTGTCCCCCGGTGTCATACATACCGGAGCGCTGATCCCCCGCGGCCCCCTCCTCCTTCTCTGCAGACGCCGGTCACATGTGCCGAGCAGATGACAGCTTCCTGTGTTCAGGACGCTGGCTGCTGATGCTGCTCAGCACTGTGCAGCTGTGACCCGGGGAGGGTGGGTGCAGCTTTTTGCACCCACTCTCCTCAAATGGAGGGTCTGCCCTCCTAGAAAATGGGGGATACGTTCCCTGAACGTGTCCCCCATATTCTAGAAGGTCCAGAGGCGACGTGGGACATCCAAATGGATTATAGTGGATTTTTTTTTTTCTTTTCAATAAATTGGTCAATCAGGGAATGTTTTGGGGAGTGTTTTTTCAAATAAATTTTTTTTTGTTGTCAATTTTTTTTCTTATTACTGTCAATTAGTTATGTCGGGTATCTGATAGACGCCGTGACATAACTAATTGCTGGGCTTGATGCCAGGTGACATTACACACCTGGTATCAACCCCATTCATTACCCCGTTAGCCAACGCACCAGGGCGCGGGATGAGCTGGGGCGAAGCGCCAGAATTGGCGCATCTAATGGATGCGCCACTTCTGGGGCGGCTGCGGCCTGCTATTTTTAGGCTGGGAAGAGTCCAATAACCATGGCTCTTCCCATCCTGAAAATACCAGACCCCAGCTGTCAGCTTCACCTTGGCTGGTGATCTAATTTGGGGGGACCCCACGTTTGTTTGTTTTTTTTAATTATTTATTTATAAATAATTAAAAAAAAAAAACAGCTTGGGGAGCCCTCCAAATTGATCACCAGACAAGATGAAGCTGTCAGCTGTGGTTTGCAGGCTACAGCTGTCTGCTTTACCCTAGCTGGCTATCAAAAATAGGGGGGACCCCACGTCATTTATTTTAATTTTTTTTTTTTTTTTTTGGGCTAAATACAAGGCTAGGCATCCTTTAGTGTCACATGAAAGGCACTAAAGGGCGCCAGCTTAGAATATGCAGGGGGGTGGGACGTTATATATGTTTGACATCTATCCATTCATCCACTGTAGCATTTTACGCTGTGTGCCCACAATCAGGGTTTGCAGCGTTTTGGGCGCAGAGTGTTTTCCCTGCGTCCATAACGCTGCGTTGTGCAGTAGAAGCACAGTGGCAGGATTTTTAGAAATCCCGTGCCCACTGTGTTTCTTTTCTCCGCAGCATAAACCGACCTGTGGCGCAGCTTCCCGAGCCTCAGCATGTCAATTTATGCTGCGGAGATGAGTGTTCTTTGCAGGTAGAATAAAACTAAAGTCCACAGCAGCCTGAACCCAAATCGTGGGCATGGGCAGCTGCGTTCTCCCGTGGACAACACTCACATTTCTGCAGGAGGCTGACACTGTGTACTAGACGCCGTGTCGCTGGATCATGGCCACATAGCCTAAAGGCTACTTTACACGCTGCGATATCGGTCCCGATATCGCTAGTGTGGGTACCCGCCCCCATCTGTTGTGCGACACGGGCAAATCGCTGCCCGTGCCGCACAACATCGCGCAGACGCATCACACATACTTACCTGCCCGGCGACGTCGCTGTGACCGGCGAACCGCCTCCTTTCTAAGGGGGCGGTCCGTGTGGCATCACAGTGACGTCACTGAGCGGCCGCCCAATAGAAGCGGAGGGGCGGAGATGAGTGGCCGGAACATCCCGCCCACCTTCTTCCTTCCTCATAGCGGCCGGGAGGCAGGTAAGGAGAGGTTCCTCGTTCCTGCGGCGTCACACATAGCGATGTGTGCTGCCGCAGGAGCGACGAACTACATCGTTACTGCTGCAGTAACGATAATCGAGAATGGACCCCCATGTCACCGATGAGCGATTTTGCACGTTTTTGCAACGATGCAAAATCGCTCATCGGTGTCACACGCAGCAACATCGCTAATGCGGCCGGATGTGCGTCACCAATTCCGTGACCCTAACGACTCCGCATTAGCGATGTCGCAGCGTGTAAAGCCCCCTTAACAGTGAGAAATTTGTTGCTACAGCAACATTTTTGTGAAGTACCTGTGGATTCAAAATGCTTACTATACTCCTGAATAAAATCCTTGAGGGGTCCAGTTTCCAAAATGAGGTCACTTGTGGGGGGTTTCTGATGTATAGGTACCCAAGGGGCCCTGCTAATGTGACATGGTGCGCGCAATTTACTTCAACTTTTCCAAAATTCAAATGGTGCTCCTTCCATTCCAAGCCCTCCCATTTATCCAAACAAAGGTTTTTGGCCACATGTGTGGTATCCCTGCGCTCACAAGAAATTAGATAACAACCTGTGGGGTACACGTTTTGTTGTTGCCTCTTGAAAAAGTGAAAAATGTGTCGCTAAATCAACATTTTTGTGAAAAAAATGAAAATTTCAATATGGCAACCTAAGCTTATCAAATTCTGTGAAGTATTTGTGGATTCAAAATGCTCAATATACACCTAGATTAAAGCCTTGAGGGGTCTTATTTCCAGAATGGGGTCACTTGTGGGGGACCTCCACTGCTTAGGCACCTCAGGGGCTCTCCTAATGCAACATGGCGTCCGCTATTGATTCCAGCCAATTTTGCAGTCAAACTGCACTCCTTCTCTTCTGAGCCCTGTAGTGTGCCCAAACAGTTGATTTCCACCACATACAAGATATCAACAAACTCAGGAGAAATTGCGCAATAAATTTCATGGTGATTTATTTCCTGTTACCCTTGTGAAAAAAAAAGCTACCTGGTTGAAGTAACAATTTTGTGGTAAAATTTTATTTTTTTATTTTCATGGCTCAACGTTATAAACTTCTGTAAAGCACCTGGAGGTTCAGGGTACTCACCAAACATCAAGATAAATTCCTTGAGGGGCCTAGTTTCCAATATGGGGTCACTTGTGGTGTTTTTTTGCTGTTTACGTACCTTAGGGGTCCTCCAAATGCGACATGGTGCCTGCAATCTTTTTCAGCCAAATTTCCTTTCCAAAATTCAAATATTGCTCCTTCCGTTCCAAGCCCTCCCATTTCTCCAAACAAAGGTTTCAGACCACAAGTGAGGTATCACCGCGCTCATAAAAAAGTGGGTAACAAACGTTGGGGTCAAATTTTTGGAATTACCTCTTGAAAAAGTGAAAAAATTGATGCTAAAGCAACATTTTTGAGAAAAAAATGAAAATTTTCAATGTGACAACGTAACGTTATCAAAATCTGTGAAGTACTTGTGGATCCAAAATGCTCACTATACCCCTAGATAGAAGCCTTAAGGGGTCTAGTTTCCAAAATGGTGTCACTTGTGAGGGGTTTCTGCTGTTTAGGTACCTTAGCGGACATGTAAATGCAACATGGTGCCCGCAATCTATTTCAGCCAAATTTGCTTTCCAAAATTCAAATATTGCTCCTTCTGTTCCGAGCCCTCCCATTTGTCCAAACAAAGGTTTCTGACCACATGTGGGGTATTGGCGCGCTCATAAGAAAGTGGGGAACAAGTTTTGGGGTTCATTTTGTTGTGTTATTTCTTCTAAAAGTGAATAAATTTGGGGTAGAGCAACATTTTAGGTAAAATTTTATTTTTTGCTTTTTTTCATTCCACTTTGCTTTAGTTCCTGTGAAGCACCTGAAGAGTTAATAAACTTCTTGGATGTGGTTTTGAGTACTTTGAGGGGTGCTGTTTTGAGAATGGTGTCACTTTTAGGTATTTTCTGTCACTTAGGCCTCTCAAAGTCACTTCAAATGTGATGTGGTCCCTAAAAAAATGGTTTTGTGAATTTTGTTGAAAAAATGGGAAATTGCAGATGAACTTTGACCCCTTCTAACTTCCTAACCCCAAAACATTTTGTTTCAGAAATTGCGCTAATGTAAAGTAGACATGTGGGAAATGTTATTTATTAACTGTTTTGTGTGACATAACTCTCTGGGTTAAGGGCATAAAAATTAAAAGTTTGAAAATTGCAAAATTTTCAAAATTTTCATCAAATTTCCGATTTTTTCACAAATAAAAGCAAAAAATATCGTTCTAAATTTATAACTATCATGAAGTACAATATGTCATGAAAAAACAATGTCAGAATCACCGGGATCCGTTGAAGCGTTCCAGAGTTATGACCTCATAAAGTGACACTGGTCAGAATTGCAAAAAATGGCCTGGGCATTAAGGACAAAACTGGCTTCGTCCTTAAGGGGTTAAACATCTCTCCTGAAAAGCCTTATTTTTTTGGAAATTACAAAAGCCAAACATTTAGGGGAATTCCAAACATTATCATCCAGGGAACCAAACCTGCATATGAGTGGAGATCACATGGCCCTGGGACTCATGCCAGGCTTTGTTCTGAAAGTACGCTCCTCTTTCAATATCAACCAGGAAATAATCCTGCCGGTGCTGGGTCCTAATTCTCAAAATGATGGAGAGAAAAATCTTTACTTGCTTGATGTCAAAAGAATTCTTCTATATCTCCAGGACACTCAGCCTTTTAGGAAAGTTGAGAATCTGTTTCTTCAGTTGGGAGGTCCAAAGTGCAGGCAAAAAGCTAGCAAAAGCACCTTAGCAAGGTGGATCAAGAGTCTAATCTGTGATACTTACCTGTTGAATCATCAGAAAACACCACTTCCAGTTATAGCTAGTTCCATTCGCGCTTCCTCATTGTTTTGGGTTGTGTTGGTGCACATACCTCTGGATCATATCTGCAGGGCAGGGACCTGTTCGTCATTATCCACATTCACAAAGCACTACCATCTAGACATCTCTGCTACAGATGGTTCATCCTTTGGCAAAAAAAGTACTAGAGCAAGCTGCACGGTCATATTCCCAACCATAGTGATTTATAAGTTATTATTGCATGCCAATTCCCATTGTGTGCTACTGTAGGATGACCAGTAAGGTCTAAAATTATTTACTTAAAATTTTAATTTCCTTGAGTCAGTAGGAATCACAAATTTCCCAACCTTTGATAATTAAAATTACTATTGCTATAAAAACATATATGGGGTGGGATCTGCCTACTCCCTTTATTGTAGAGAATGAGAGAGTGTCTACTTAATTAATGATCATGTGTTATTGCTAATGTGCTGCCCCCGTGCCATAGCTGGTGCTGCTCGGATCTGGATCTACGGTGCGGCTCGAGGGGTTCTCTGGACCCGGGGGTTGCATGGACACTCCGAATTAAGGGGGACGTATTTATACGGGGCTCTTTGTAAAATGTCTGTGATGCCACCCACGGTGTGTGGTGATATGTAGCACCACTGTTGCAGTTGTGGAACTCCCGGGGGTGATGGTCTGGCAGCTGGATGTTAACCCCTCCGTGGGTAGGGATGGATGCCCCGGGGCCCAGTGTCTCTATGCTGAGGAGGGTGATTGCAGGGGCTGGCGCCCCCGGCCAGGCTGGGAATGTTACTCACGGTCAAGTAAAGCACACAAGTCTTGTGGTAAACCAAGGTGATGGTGGCCGGCTGCCGCAGACGGGTGTATCTGATTCCACACCCGGGCTGGTAGTCAAAGTCTCTTTCCTCTGTACTCGTGTTTTGTAGATAGGACTTCCCGGTTTGAAACACAGGAGTCCACTCCCGGTAGGGAGCCGTGCCCGTCTGACACTGACCCTTGGGATCTATGGGCCCTGGCGGTGGCCTTATCCCTCTCGGTGGGTGGTTGTCTACTTTTCGGGACTTAGGTTGGGACAGGAGCTAAAATCCTGCCCTCAATTAGTTAATTAGCTAGGCCGTCGGTGCCGGTTCTGGCTTCAGGGTCCAAATACGCCCTCTGTGCACACGGTTTCCGGGTAAGTTCTCCGGTGTCGGTACCGGCGGGCTCCAACCCTGTCCCGGTCCACCTCGGATCCACCCAGCCGTCTTCCCATCTCCTGCAGACTCTGGCTATGGTCTGCCACCTAGCCAAGGTGTCAGGGCTCCGACACTGGCACTTGTCAGTGTAGCCTGACCTCCTACTTCAAACTCCAAACTTAATCTGACTCTGACTGTTTTCCCGCCCCGGGCTCTCCAGACCCCTAGGTGGGCGTGTCCCAACCACCTGGTCCCACCCACTGGTGTGTCTGTCCTTCCCTGAGGGGGGTGACTAGAGTTTCAGGTCGGCTGCTGTAACCCTTTGTGGGATTGGTGTTCTGCATGGGCCAATTGGTGTATCTAGCTGGTTTTCCAGGGCGCTACATTCCTCCTTAGTTGAATACAGGCCGTCCGCGGACTGTCCGACCACCACCATTTATTTTTAACGGGAACTGTAAAAATAGAAAAAACACAAATTTACAAGTATAATAACATATTTACAATTTCTTCCCTAACGGGAGGCACATTTCTTGAACGTTGCACATTTAAATGGAACGGGACAGACCGGGCCACCTTCTTGTTGCTCCTACCCAAACAAACCTGACCCTGGTGCCACCCCTAAGAACTGGGTGACACCCCTTTTCCCCAAGTTCAGGAACGGGTCCGGGTGGTGCCCACACAGGCCGGGTAAAAAGTTCCTTACCCAGCAGTCCTTGTCACGGGTTCCCTAGTCCGGGGACGCCTGGCCTGGAGGTTTGTCACTGGTTTTCGTAGTGACTGGGCCTCGGCCGACTCTACCGCAGGCCCTTCCTCTAATCAGCCTCTCCAGTGGCTGCCGCGGGACAAGAAAGGTTAGCCTAGGATTATTTACAAGGCTCAATAATTTTTGGGTTGGCTTTCCAGTCCAAAGCCATGGTCCATGAACTGTAAGAAGTTGTAACGGGGTTAACTGTAACTGGGGTAGCCGGGAATCGTTATCTCAACAATTTTCTTGGCATGAAGATGGGGTGGAGGCACACTTTCTCATCTATTTTTCCCCACTTTTTCACATCGAGGGCAAACCACCCCCTCTCCGCAGTGCCGGGTATAGGAGACCAGCTCTCCTACCTCCAGGTCACGATCCGGGTGACCCGTGGGCAAATGAGGGGCCACATCCCTCCGGGATACAAAAATCTTGGCCTCCAGGCCCAGTTCATAATTAAAGCCCCATCCCTTCTGGGGATTATAGTGCCGGACCTGTCCTTGGAACGTCGGGCCCCATACCCGGAAAGTTGCCTGCCGGAGGTTATTTTTCTCCCAGATTGTCCTGTTTAGTACTTCGGCCTTCTGCTTCTCCCTGGCCACGATCTCCGTCTTCAGCTGCTGCCGCTCCCAGTACGGAGTACGGGCTCCGCACTCCGCCTAACCCTGCTCAGGGGCTTGGACCATCCGGATGCCCTCACTGCCGGCTACGACCGGGCTCACGTGAAGTGGAAGAGGGCTCCGTTGATCCGTGACCTGCTCTGCCGCCCTGTAGGAGCATCCCAGCTGCGCCTCAGCCGGGACCGGGTAGTGAGGAGCGGCCGGCGTCTTTGCTGACTTCTGGTGGGGCGTCGCCTCTATTGCGGCCGGGCGGTTTGCCGGGGCAGACGTCATTGAGTGAGCTCCCTTCTCCAAGATCGGGGATAACTTCATCTCTGATGTGGCCGGGCTCGGGGCCGGAGGGGATGTCTTCCGGGATTTGCTCTTTCGCGGCGCTGTTACGGGTGCCGGAGCGGTGTTGTGCTCAAGGCCCGAGGGCGCCATTGGTGGGCCCTCGCAGGTAGATGGAATGGGTACCGCTGCCGTGGCTTGTGGCAGCGGACCGAGCGAGGCACCAGCTACAGGTACAAGCAGCGAGGGAGGCAGCATGGCGGACAGGGGCAGACCGAGCTCCTCAGCCTGTTGGGCTGGTCCCAGTGGGACATAGGGGCGTGGGTCACTTACCCGCTCCTCCGAGGATTTCGCCACTTCGCGGGCCCAGACAGCTGCAGCCAGTTCCTGCATCTCGCCGTCCATCTTTTTAGCAAGAAGTTAGCCTGGATCTTTCGGCACATCCGTTCGGTCTGGGCTTCCACCCGGTCGGCAGTCCCGGGGGCAAACTCCTCCATCTTCGGGTTGCTGGACCGGTCAGACATCCTCTCAGTGTGGTGTCCAGGAACGGAAGATGGCAAAGTCGTGGTGTCCCTATCTCTTATTTCCTCGGATCACATGCCGCTATTCTCGCCCGCCCCCTGGTTTTCGGTAGCAGACCTTTGATGTGGCTTGTTAGTTTCGATTTCGGCCTCATGGTTTACCTTCCGGCCTTGTTCCCAGGGGGCGGGGCTTCAGCTTCGCGCTCTTTTCTCAGGGAAGAAGACGCTAGGTTGTCCTTTTTCGCACCTAAAAATGGTGGCTAAAATGGCAATTTTCAAAAACTTTGCAGTGGAGCACCGCTGACTGTCAAAAACAAGGCGCACTTTCACCAAATAGATTAATGGGTAGGAATCCTATTCGTGACACCAAGTTTGGGGTTGTGCCGCCCCCGTGCCAGCAGCCGGTGCTGCTTGGATCCGGATCTATGGTGCAGCTCAAGGGATTCTCCAGACCCGGGGGTCGCGCGGACACTCTGAATAAAGGAGGACGTATTTATACGGGGTTGTTTGTAAAAATGTCTGTGACGCCACCCACGGTGTGTGGTGATATGTAGCACCACTATTGCAGTTGTGGAACTCCCGGGGGTGATGGTCTGGCAGCTGGATGTTAACCCCTCCGTGGGTAGGGATGGATGCCCCGGTGCCCAGTGTCTCTATGCTGAGGAGGGTGATTGCAGGGGCCGGCGCCCCCGGCCGGGGATGTTACTCACGGTCAAGTGTCCCAACCACCTGGTCCTGCCCACTGGGGTGTCTGTCCTTCCCTGAGGGGGGTGACTAGGGTTTCAGGTCGGCTGCTGTAACCCTTTGTGGGATTGGTGTTCTGCGGGGGCCTATTGGTGTATCTACCTGTTTTTCCAGGGCGCTACACTAATTAACCTATCTTCGGATCTAGCTAGAGATAAGGTATGTGTGCTGCAAACAGACTCCAGGAATTGAAAATTTCAGGTAAATAAATTTTAAGCTATTATATGTACAAAAGTAAAAAAAAAATGAATAACACAATATGAATATATAAATTTGGTAGTTCTATAATTGTACTAACTCACAGAATAAAGTTAAATCACCACTACAGTGTTTGTTTGTTTTTTACTGCACTGCTGTAGTGGTGCTTTAAATGTAAGTCCCCTGAGTCCTGTCTTATACCCAACTTCGCCGCCTTCATACTTTTCCAGTATCGCTCCGGTTAGTTTCGGCCATATGTGACCTGCCAACAGCTCCAGAATTTTAATTTTAATTGGTGAATAACAAAGGCAGAATTGCTGTTTTTTTCTTTACTCCTGCTCAGAAAGAATTAGTAATGGTGTCATGAACCAATAAAAAAAATAGCAAGAACTCGATTGGCTATATTGAAGGCTGATTAATAATGATGTGGAGTAAATGATCACTAATATGATTGTTCTGTGTGCATAGAATATCATGTTATTGGCAGCACATCCTTTGCTTCTGCAGGACAATGTGCTATCAATAACAATGCATTTTTTTTAAATGTTTATTGCCTTACATCATATGCTGGCTCCCTGACTTTGGTGTGGGCTTAGGAACTAATGATGTTTCATTTCAAGAAAAAGAGACAGTGTGGATCAAAGATACGGACAGTGGACGTCCTATTTCGGGGGGGGTGGGGGTGATAGAAGCTGAAAGGAAAATACTGCAGACCCATTCTCCTGTGATGACCTGTTTAAGACTTCTCTTAAACAAAATGTTACAGGAATTAAAGAACAAAAATGACAGCTATATGTAATAGGAGAATGGTAGGGAATTTTATAATAAAGCAAATTATGAAAAAATGGGAGAGATATTTAGAAAGGGCAAATATAGGAATTGGTCAACTCCAACGATCTATTGAAACTACTATTAAGTAATGTATTTCACTGTCATGTTTGTTCTGTTTCAGTCCTCAAGGCATTGGTTTACTGAATCAGTATTTAGCTAAAGGATTTTACTAGAAACAGTCTGTCACTTTTATGCAACCACTGCATACCACTAACAGAGACCCACCATTTTGAAAATATTCTGACTAGGGATGATCGAATACCCTACTATTCGCTTTGCCGAATATTCGGCGAATACCTCACTGCTATTTGAGTATTTGCGAATATTCGACCCCCAATGTAAGTCTATGGGAAACTAGAATAATTTCATGTTGGACCTGTCGGTGACCTGTGGTGACTGAGAAAGAGGCTGAAATGGATGGGAAAAGGCAGAAACAGTAGGGGCACAGCCTGTAGAAGGTGCCTCACTGCATTTCTGCCCCTCCCGATTCATCCAAGATGACAGAGCGCACACCAACGCGTCACCCGCATTCACCCTCTTCCTCTGATTTCTGTCGCATGTGACGGTGTTTCCCAGTGTTCATCCGGTGTCTTTACCTTTTTGCAGCATTGATCACCCGCGATCCCTCCTCCTTCACAATAAACGCTGGGCGCATGCACAGAAAGCGGCTGTCAGCTCAGCTTCCTGTGTTCAGTGAGAGCTGTGCTGGCTGCACGGACACTGCTGATGTGGACCCGGGGAGGGTAGGTGCAGATTCTTTGCACCCACACTCCTCACATGGAGGGTCTGCACTCCTAGAAAATGGGGCATACATTCCCTGAGCGTGCCCCACATATTCTAGAAGGTCCAGAGTCATCGTGGGACTTCCAAAATGGATTGCAGGGGATTTTTTTTTCTTTACAATAAATTGGTGAAAGAGAGATTGGTTGGGGAGTGTTTTTTCAAATAATTTTTTTTGTCATCTATTTTTTTTTCTACTTTTATTACTGACAGTTGGTGATGTCGGGAATCTGATAGACGTCTTGACATCACAAACTGCTGGGCTTTATGTCAGGTGACTATACACATCTGGTATCAACCCCATTTATTACCCCACTTGCCACCGCACCAGGGTAACAGGATGAGCTGGGACGAAGCGCAAGGATCTATCTATCTATCTATCTATCTATCTATCTATCCATTATATATATCTATCTATCAATTATCTATATATCCCTCTATCTATCTATCCCTCTATCCCTCTATCTATCTATCTATCTATCTATCCATCTATCTATCCTTTTTTATCTATTCATTTATCTATCTATCTATCTATCTATCTATCCATTATCTATCTATCCCTCTATCTGTCTATCTATCCATTCTATTTATCTATCTATCTATATCCATTATCTATCTATCTATCTATCCATTATCTATCTATCTAGCAAATACCTCGAATACCCCATTATCCGTCGGATACTGAATAGTGGCGAATACATTCGCTCATCCCTAATTCTGACCCAGTAATCTAGCCATCAAATTTGGCCACTCATCAAAGTGGCTCAGATTCTTATAGTTGCCTATTTTTATGTAGTTAAATCTTCAGCTTCAATAACTCACTGTTATCTTGTTGCCCATCAGGACAGCACAGGGAGTACTACTATATGGCATCCATCATATTCGATAAAGTGCGTTTACACATAGATGCCAACTGAAATATAATTGCCAGTTGGCAGTAGTTTCAACAGTCCGATCAGCTGTAATAGATCATTCATTGTGCGTAGGCTGCCCCAAGGACAATGCGATGCTGAGAATGATGATATTTAGGCTAGCCAAAAGATAATTTTACCCAATAAATACATCTTTTACTCATTAGTCAGATGATCAGTATAGATTGCATGATTATCATGAAACTAGCATTCCTATGATCGCTCATTTAAAATAATTGCCCAATGTAAATGGACCTTTACAAAACATACAGAGATCACTTGAGGCACGTTTCACATTGTCCAGTGCTATTCAATAGTTTCAGGCTCCAGATTAGAGCAGCTCCTACATGTCCCCACACCTCACACTGACCTCACTAATATACCTGCTATCATTGTCCTCTGTTTATAACAATGTTTGACACAGATCAGAGGTGAAGCAGAAATTTAGTATGGAATGGTCACTTGCTTCATTTTATCTAAATCTCTGAATAATTCATTACTTCAGCTGATATGAAGGTTTGAAGATTGAAATATATTGTAAATCTCAGTGCACTCACATAGTATGTTACTGTCAGAAACAAAGGCATACAGGAGCAGAATAATCCACTGACTAGTGAATAGATATGTATATTTGTTGTTGCTTTTTTTTCCATACCTTGTTATTGCATATAGGTTTCCATATTGAGCTGTAGTCCGTGTTGGGCAATATTTCATCATTAGCTTGTGGCTAGCTTCATTTCCTATATACGTAAGAAATGTGAATGTTTAGATTTCTTGTTTGTAAGGGTTATAAACATTTTGAGGTTTAACCCCTTAACAACATGTTCCGTCAATGTACATCGGCACTTGTCAGGAGTGTGTGTATAGAGTGAATTTAGGGCCTGAACTATTCCCAGCACATGATGGCTGTTTTATTCAGCCATCATCTGCCTCTACCAGTGATGGATGAAGTTGAGCTCCACCTGCTGCTCTTCTTTACCAATTATGTGCCACTGACAATTGCATTGCACTGCAAAGGGGCACTACATTTCAAGCACCCTATCACCCCTCTGTTTCTCTTTTTAAAATAAGGATATTGTCGAGTACGGAAAAGTAAAATACAATATATCAAAATATAGAATTAATTAACTCTATTAGTAAAAAAACAAAACTGAAACAAAAATCAAAATGGCAGAATTCTTTTTTTGGTAGTTGGAACACTGCAAAAAATGCAATAAAAGATATATCAATAAAAACATCAGCTAAGGTGCAAAAAATAATCCATCACACAGCTCCATTGAAAAATGAGAATGATGTGGTTCTTGGAAAATGGTGTCACAATCAATTTTTATTTCCCAAATTTTACATTTTTTCACTATTTAAAGGTAAACTGTCAGGTTTTTGCTATGTAATCTGAAGATTGCATGGTGTAAGGGTTAAAACAGAATTCAGGGATGCCTCTCTTGTCAAAGTCTGAACTGCTGTTTACTCCGGAGAAGAAGGCGTACACCGAAACGTGCATGTAGGGATTGTGCTGGGCATCTATATCTACACGAGGTATATGCTGCCATGCTTTTTTTGTCAGTTTAACATGTTGTATCTGCAACATTTTCATGTTGTTATGCTCTGATGGTGATGGTGTTTTTTGAACTGCTGATACATATACTGATATATTGATATGTTACATTGTTTATACGTTGTCACCACTGGAGAGTTTGATCAATTAAAATCTCTATACTATATATCACTCAATGTTGCAGCTTTTTCCTCTGTAGAAGACTGGTGCCACCTGCTGACCACTTGTTGTTAGTTATTTAAATTTTTTAAAAATGTTCTAATAAAGAACCCTTAACCCTTGCTGTGGTACAGAACTTTTCCTTTGTTCTAATACAGTCATGTGCGGATTACATTAGTTCATTTACCTGCAGATTTATTGCATTTATTTGCTGATTACATGCGTTTTTGATGCGTTTCCACAGTGGAAATGTACAAAAAAAACGCATGAACGTACTTCACATGCTTTTTTTCTGCATCTAATGCAAGTCTATAGGGAAAATCAGCATATAAAACTTAGCTGGAGAAATTGACGTTTTGGAGATTTCAAACAGGTCAGTTTACACAGAGTAAAAAAAAAACACAATGGACATCAGATTTCTATACATCCCATCCACTTTACTAGAACTGTCAGACATTGTGTGTTTTTTGACACAGCAAAAATAAGCAGTCAGTTCCAGCAAAGTGGATGAGATTTATAGAAATCTCCTGCCCACTGTGCTTCTTCTTTACTCAGCTCTCGGTACGTGTGTCAAGTCTGCAAGATGACAATCTCGCTTGCGCGTACGCTGAGTTTTATGTGCAGATTTTCCCCATAGACTTGCATTAGATACAGTAAAAAAGCAGGTAAAAAATGGATGTGTTTTTAGTGCGTTTCTGCAGCAGAAATGTACTAAGAGACGCATGTAATCTGCACATGAAGTTTTGCCAAAGCCAAATATCAGGAAGTATTAACAACAAACTAACCTAACCTAATTTATATAATAGGTGCAGAAATTCTGCAAGTTAAAAAAAATCACTAAAAGATCATGGTGGAAATGTAGCCTAACAGGAAAATTGTAATCAGAACATGGCATATAGTTTCTCCATGTTTTTGTGTTAAATGTATGTGGTGAAAAAAATGGCAAGGTTTTTTGTTCATATCACGGTCAGTACCAAAAAAATAATTAGCAATCTTCACATTTTCAGAATACCAATCGGGGCTATTTTAGATTCTAACTTTAGTTTCAGGATATCCACATTAGCAGCACTGAACTGACTCAGACTCTAGGGCGCCATCAGGGCATTAGAACCATGACTGGTGTAGGGGGCTTGGTGAAGAGGGGGACCAGCCGGGCCTGGGAAAATTACTTATCTTTGTTAGCCCCGGGCCCCCCTCTTCACTGGGCCCCAGTCACAGCCACTGCAGAGGGGCCTGGCAGTGTCACTTCGTCCACTACAACACATTGCTAAGTTGCAGGCGAAGCACTTCAGTGGCATCGTATGTAAATTAGTTGTGTGCTGCAGGTAAGATGAGTGGAGCAAAGCACTGCCGTGTCATTCTGCCCAGAGAACAGCAGTGTGATGAGATCATCACTCTGCGACCCAGTGGCGGACATATAGCCGATGTGGGGCCCAGACGGGAGGGGGGCCTCTCACCAGTAAAGGAATACTGTAGAACCCAGGGTCCAACTGACTCACCAGGAAACTTGTGAACCTGATGGGCCTCAGAACCAGTAAGAGGTCCTTCTTATCAGAGCCGCCACAAGGAATTTCAGGGCCTAATATTGGCAACATTTTTGGGCCCTCGTGGGACTCCACCCAGGCTCCACCCCAGCTCCGCCTCTGTGTATATATATATATATATATATATACAATCATGGCCAAAAGTGTTAGCACCCTTGAAGTTTTTCCAGAAAATGAGGTACACCCCTTACACCGCCCCTCTCCATAATATCTCTCCCACACTGCCTCTATGTATAACATCCCCACACACACTGGCCCATTGTATAATACCCCCCTCCCCCTCACACACACTGCTACTTGCAACACTTTGTTGACAAAGAAGTAGAGGGCACCACAAAGTAATAAATATAAATAAAGAGAGCGGTGCTAACAAAAAACAAAAACTATGCAAAAAAAACAATTATAACATGAGAGGAAAAAAGCTGCAAAGTAAAAATGTGCATACCCAGCTATTTATATATAAACATGGCTTTTACTGATACAAAACATATAAGACTGACAAAAACAAAGGTTAAAAACAAAATGATCAAGAGAAAAAGAATGGATGAAGTAGGGGGATGGACATAATAATCCTGTACTTATCCACAATGAAGCATGAGGGCACTGATAATAGAATGCACAATAAGTATATGAACAATACCTGACTGTAGACCCCCATGTTAAAGGTAATATCACAATAAGTCAATAGAGGGTTGTTTTTGCCAGCCTTATATCTTTTGTATAAATAAAAGCCAAATATATATATACAGTAATATATATATATATATATATATATATATATATATATAATTGCCTCATTCTGTCTCTCTGTCTGTCTGTCTTGCTCCAAAATTGTGTCCTTAGAGTGACAACTTTCGGATTGGCCGCCGGGACCCCCACGGATTGGCCGCTCGCCTCGGCCTGGACCCGCCCCTCGCATGGATTGGCCGCTCGCCCCGACACTCCGCACGCATCGACCGCTCGGCCACGCCCCTTCCCCCGAATTCAAACGAAGCCCCGACTCCCCCAGCCCAGACATAACCTTGCGATGCTGGGACGTGACGGAGCCGGTGTACGCTGGTAACCATGATAAACATCGGGTAACTATATCATGATTACCAGCGTACACCGGTGCGGTCAATAATGAAGTGTCATGCAGCGGTGAAAGAGTTAAAGACACTGCAAGACACTTCATTATAGGCAGCGGGCACCCCCAGAAGAGAGAAGACAGAAGAAAGAAGACCCCGCAGTCATACTCACCAGACGCCGACCGGGAGCAGGTGAGCGCATCAAGGTCCTGCAGCGGCGGAACACACACACACAAACAGACACACACACATCAGATCACACTCACTCACTCTCACACACACCTCACACACACATCAGATCGCATCCACACACTCACAACATCCGGCGATATCGCTTGCTTCTCGGCGGCGATACTGTGCCCTGTGCAGTGACCTTCCAGGACCTGCCGGAGGATCACATGGCCGGAAGCATGTGGTATCTCCGGATGTTGGGAGTGTGTGAGCGCGTATGTGCGATATCGTCAGTGTGTGTGTGTGTGCGTGTATGCGATCAGGTGTGTGCGTGTATGCGATCGGGTGTGTGACTGTGGAGCACGATGGGGAGTGCGCAGCATGTTGGATGGAGCACGATGGGGGGTGCGCAGCATGGGGGATGGAGCATGATGGGGAGTGTGCAGCATGGGGGATGGAGCACGATGGGGAGTGCGCAGCATGGGGGATGGAGCACGATGGGGAGTGCGCAGCATGGGGGATGGAGCACGATGGGGAGTGCGCAGCATGGGGGATGGAGCACGATGGAGGGTGCGCAGCATGGGGGATGGAGCACGATGGGGGGTGCGCAGCATGAAGGATGGAGCATGATGGGGGGTGCGCAGCATGGGGGATGGAGCACAATGGGGAGTGCGCAGCATGGAGGATGGAGCACGATGGGGAGTGCGCAGCATGGGGGATGGAGCACGATGGGGGGTGCGCAGCGTGGGGGATGGAGCATGATGGGGGGTGGGTGCGCAGCGTGGGGGATGGAGCACGATGGGGGGTGCGCAGCGTGGGGGATGGAGCACGATGGGGGGTGCGCAGCGTGGGGGATGGAGCACGATGGGGGGTGCGCAGCATGGTGGATGGAGCACGATGGGGGGTGCGCAGCATGGGGGATGAAGCATGATGGGGGGTTGCGCAGCATGGGGGATGGAGCACGATAGGGGTGCACACCTCCCCCCAAAACACACACACACCGCCACACACGCACCGCTCAACACACCACACACACACACACACACACTGGGATCCACAAACACCACCCTATACAGACACCCACACACACAGACAACGCCGCGCACACACACACAACACCCAACACACAAACACCGCGGCACACACAAATATACGCACATACCGCACAACACACACATTGCACAAAACATACCTCCCCCCAAAACATACACACGCACCCCACACCCACACAGACAACACTGCAGACACACAGCGCTCCACAAACAACGCAACACACAACGCAACACACATACAACACCGCTCACACCCCCCGCCACACCCAGACAACACCCAGAACATGTACAGCGCCCTACACAAACACTTGGCAACTACACACAACATCTATATATATAATTTTTCAATAAAAAAGAGATTAAACATCTATATATATAACAAAAATCATACATTAACTACACAATACATAAATTCTAGAATACCCAGGTCCAGAAATATTTGGACAGTGGCACAAGTTTTGTTATTTTAGCTGTTTACAAAAACATGTTCAGAAATACAATTATATATATAATATGGGCTGATGTGACCAATTATTTATATGTGATTTGCACACTTAGTCACGTGATGATGAGCTGCTCTTAGTAATAGTCTCGATCCATAAAGAGAAACGTAGGCAGAAAAGCTAATTGTCTCAATGAAATATGAAAATCACATACAGTCAGGGCCAGAAATATTTGGACAGTGACACAAGTTTTGTTATTTTAGCTGTTTACAAAAACATGTTCAGAAATACAATTATATATATAATAAGGGCTGATAGTGCACACTCCCAGCTGCAATATGAGAGTTTTCCCATCCAAATCGGAGAAAGGGTTTAGGAATCATAGCTCTGTAATGCATAGCCTCCTCTTTTTCAAGGGACCAAAAGTAATTGGACAAGGGACTCTAAGGGCTGCAATTAACTCTGAAGGCGTCTCCCTCGTTAACCTGTAATCAATGAAGTAGTTAAAAGGTCTGGGGTTGATTACAGGTGTGTGGTTTTGCATTTGGAAGCTGTTGCTGTGACCAGACAACATGCGGTCTAAGGAACTCTCAATTGAGGTGAAGCAGAACATCCTGAGGCTGAAAAAAAAGAAAAAAATCCATCAGAGAAATAGCAGACATGCTTGGAGTAGCAAAATCAACAGTCGGGTACATTCTGAGAAAAAAGGAATTGACTGGTGAGCTTGGTAACTCAAAAAGGCCTGGGCGTCCACGGATGACAACAGTGGTGGATGATCGCCGCATACTTTCTTTGGTGAAGAAGAACCCGTTCACAACATCAACTGAAGTCCAGAACACTCTCAGTGAAGTAGGTGTATCTGTCTCTAAGTCAACAGTAAAGAGAAGACTCCATGAAAGTAAATACAAAGGGTTCACATCTAGATGCAAACCATTCATCAATTCCAAAAATAGACAGGCCAGAGTTAAATTTGCTGAAAAACACCTCATGAAGCCAGCTCAGTTCTGGAAAAGTATTCTATGGACAGATGAGACAAAGATCAACCTGTACCAGAATGATGGGAAGAAAAAAGTTTGGAGAAGAAAGGGAACGGCACATGATCCAAGGCACACCACATCCTCTGTAAAACATGGTGGAGGCAACGTGATGGCATGGGCATGCATGGCTTTCAATGGCACTGGGTCACTTGTGTTTATTGATGACATAACAGCAGACAAGAGTAGCCGGATGAATTCTGAAGTGTACTGGGATATACCTTCAGCCCAGATTCAGCCAAATGCCGCAAAGTTGATCGGACGGCGCTTCATAGTACAGATGGACAATGACCCCAAGCATACAGCCAAAGCTACCCAGGAGTTCATGAGTGCAAAAAAGTGGAACATTCTGCAATGGCCAAGTCAATCACCAGATCTTAACCCAATTGAGCATGTATTTCACTTGCTCAAATCCAGACTTAAGACGGAAAGACCCACAAACAAGCAAGACCTGAAGGCTGCGGCTGTAAAGGCCTGGCAAAGCATTAAGAAGGAGGAAACCCAGCGTTTGGTGATGTCCATGGGTTCCAGACTTAAGGCAGTGATTGCCTCCAAAGGATTCGCAACAAAATATTGAAAATAAAAATATTTTGTTTGGGTTTGGTTTATTTGTCCAATTACTTTTGACCTCCTAAAATGTGGAGTGTTTGTAAAGAAATGTGTACAATTCCTACAATTTCTATCAGATATTTTTGTTCAAACCTTCAAATTAAACGTTACAATCTGCACTTGAATTCTGTTGTAGAGGTTTCATTTCAAATCCAATGTGGTGGCATGCAGAGCCCAACTCGCGAAAATTGTGTCACTGTCCAAATATTTCTGGACCTAACTGTATGTATATATATATATAATATATATATATATATATATATATATATAAAACAAAATGTCCCCATTTAGGTATATATGTCCCATCCTGGACCCCTCCTGCTATATACATCCCCCTCCTGGGCACTTTCTGGTATATATGTCCCTATTTTGGTATATATACAGTCATATGAAAAAGTTTGGGCACCCCTATTAATGTTAACCTTTTTTCTTTATAACAATTTGGGTTTTTGTAACAGCTATTTCAGTTTCATATATCTAATAACTGATGGACTGAGTAATATTTCTGGATTGAAATGAGGTTTATTGTAATAACAGAAAATATGCAATCCGCATTTAAACAAAATTTGACTGGTGCAAAAGTATGGGCACCTCAACATAAAAGTGACATTAATATTTTGTAGATCCTCCTTTTGCAAAAATAACAGCCTCTAGTCACTTCCTGTAGCTTTTAATGAGTTCCTGGATCCTGGATGAAGGTATATTTGACCATTCCTGTTTACAAAACAATTCCAGTTCTGTTATGTTTGATGGACGCCGAGCATGGACAGCCCGCTTCAAATCATCCCACAGATGTTCAATGATATTCAGGTCTGGGGACTGGGATGGCCATTCCAGAAGATAGTAATTGTTCCTCTGCATGAATGCCTGAGTAGATTTGGAGCGGTGTTTTGGATCATTGTCTTGCTGAAATATCCATCCCCTGCATAACTTCCACTTCGTCACTGATTCTTGCACATTATTGTCAAGAATCTGCTGATGCGGAGTTGAATCCATGCGACCCTCAACTTTAACAAGATTCCCGGTGCCGGCATTGGCCACACAGCCCCAAAGCATGATTGAACCTCCATCAAATTTTACTGTGGGTAGCAAGTGCTTTTCTTGGAATGCCGTGTTTTATTGCCTCCATGCATAACGCCTTTTTGTATGACCAAACAACTCAATCTTTGTTTCATCAGTCCACAGGACCTTCTTCCAAGACAATGATCCCAAACATAAAGCAAAATCCACAATGGAATGGTTCACAAATAAACGTATTCAGGTGTTAAGGCTACTTTAAACACTGCGATATCGGTCCCGATATCGCTCGTGTGGGTACCCGCCCCCATCTGTTGCGCGACACGGGCAAATCGCTGCCCGTGTCGCACAACAGCCGTCACACATACTTACCTGTCCGGCGACGTCGCTGTGACGGGCGAACCGCCTCCTTTCTAAGGGGGCGGTCCGTGCGGCGTCACAGCGACGTCACTGAAGCGTCACTGAACCGCCGCCCAATAGCAGCGGAGGGGCGGAGATGAGCGGGACGTAACATCCCGCCCACCTCCTTCCGCATAGCGGCCGGGAGGCAGGTAAGGGGAGCTTCCTCGCTCCTGCGGCGTCACACGCAGCGATGTGTGCTGCCGCAGGAACGAGGAACAACTTCGTTACTGCTACAGTAACGATTTTTGAGAATGGACCCCCGTGTCGCCGATTAGCGATTTTGCACGTTTTTGCAACGATGCAAAATCGCTTATCGGTGTCACACGCAACGGCATCGCTAAGGCGGCCGGATGTGCGTCACAAATTCCGTGACCCCAACGACTCCGCATTAGCGATGTTGCAGCGTGTAAAGCCTGCTTTAGAATGGCCAAGTCAAAGTCCAGACCTGAATCCAATCGAGAATCTGTGGAAAGAGCTGAAAACTGCTGTTCACAAACGCTCTCCATCCAACGTCACTCAGCTCAAGCTGTTTGTGAAAGAAGAATGGGCAAGAATTTCAGTCTCTCAATGTGCAATACTGATAGACACATACCCCAAGCGACTTGCAGCTGTAATCGCAGCAAAAGGTGGCGCTACAAAGTATTAACTTAAAGGGGACGAATAATATTGCACGCCCCACTTTTCAGTTATTTATTTTTTAAAAAAGTTTAAAATAAGCAATAAATTTCGTTCAACTTCACAATTGTGTCCCACTTGTTGTTGATTCTTCACCATAACATTAAAATTTGTATCTTTATGTTTGAAGCCTGAAATGTGGGAAAAGTGAAAAATTCAAGGAAGCCAAATACTTTCGCAAGGCACTGTAGTATATATTTGCATGTGTGCATACAGTATACTGGCTGTATCTCTATGCATAAATAGTATGTGTATATATGCCTGTGTGTATATGTATTTTTTGTTGTAAATTTTTTAGATGCCCTTAGTTTTGTGCTAGGGAAAATCAAATTCAGGGTCACTTATCCTCCTCAGGACCAGCAATTCCTCTTTACTACTGCTCTGATCTACTGTATGTTTGCAGCCATGATCTCATGACTAAAACATGTGAATGCTGGAGCCAATCACTGATCTCAGCCATCATGCCAAGGTAGATGGCTTCAGTTGCGGAGCCCTGTGATTAGCTAAAGTGGTCACGTGTGACATTATTACTGCAGCCTGTAAATATAGATGGAGCAGCAGCAGAGAGACATCACTGGACCAGGTGAAAATGAGTAACTTTTTTTTATTTTTCTTCCCAGAGCAAGATGATGACCACAATAAAACTTAAAATGGAACACCCCAAAAGGTGAGGGAAGGCAGAGGCGTATCTAGGGGAAGAATGGCGGGGCATCTACTCCCGGGTGCATTGTCGGGGGGCGGGGCGCTGTCGGGCCGACTGATGCAGCACTGAGTCTTCCGGGCGGCCAGAGCCAGCTTCAGCACCCGTCAGGAAGGGCGGTGATGTATACTGCAGCCCCCGGGCCGAGTTCCGGGGACCGCAGAGCTCATGCCGGCACCCGCACTTCCCTGGCTGCAGGCTCTTAAATCCTCACCTGCACACAGCTTTCACCGCCGCGTGTAGGGTCTAAGTTCATCTGTGGGCGGAGCTAACACGCAGCGTGCACAGCGCTCCGACAGATGAAGGTAGATGCTAGAATATACGGGCTGTTTCCAGGTATGACTTAATTTGTCATGAAGCTGGTCACGCCCACTAACCTGGAAGGAGCTAGTGATGGGCAGTCCAGCTCTTTTTGGTGATCCGGTTCTCATGGCTCCGCTCACCAAAATGAGCCGGATCTTTCAGCTCGTTCTCGGCTCCTTATTAAATGTGTTCACCCCAGGTGAACACATATTTAAGATTGTAGTAACGTCGCCAAAGCCCTGCCCACCCGTAGCTAAACCCCGCCCACTTACAAGCGGCCTATTAGATTGCTGAGTGGGCGGAGTTTAGCCACGGGTGGGCGGCGATTTGACGGCAAAAAGAGCTGTTTAGATATTTTAGTGGCTCACACTGGTGATCCGGCTCCTGTCATTCACAGCAGGGAGCCGGATCTTTGTGTCGTATCGTTCGCGACCGACACATCACTAGAAGGAGCCCATACATTCTAGGCTCAACTCACAGATGAAGAGAGGAGCCGAAGCATTAACATCCTGACGAGCTGTATGTCCTGCCCTCCCTCCCCCACCCCAGTGCTGTATACCCTGCAGAACTGTCTATCCCCCACCCCAGAGCTGTATACCATGCAGAAGTATCTGTCCCCCCACCCCAGAGCTGTATACCCTGCAGAACTGTCTATCCTCCCACTCCAGGGCTGGATACCCTACAGAACTGTCTATCCTCCCACTCCAGAGCTGTATACCCTGCAGAACTGTCTGTCCCTTGCCAGAGCTGTATACCCTGCAGAACTGTCTGTCCCTTGCCAGAGCTGTATACCCTGCAGAACTGTCTGTCCCTTCCCAGAGCTGTATACCCTGCAGAACTGTCTATCTCCCCACTCCAGAGCTGTATACCCCCAGAACGGTCTATTCACCCCACCCCAGTGCTGTATACCCCAGAACTCCTGGGGTATAGAGATTCACCTACCCCAGTGCTGTATACCCCAGTACTGTCTACCCCCCACCCCAGTGTTGTATACCCTGCAGAACTGTCTATCCCCTGACCCCTGTGCTGTATACCACCAGAACTGTCTATTCACCCCACCCCAGTGCTGTATACCCCCAGAACTCTCTATTCACCCACTCCAATGCTGTATACCCCAGTACTGTCTACCCCCCCAACCCCAGTTCTGTATACCCTGCAGAACATTCTATTCCCCCACCCCAGTGCTATATACCCCCAAAATTGTCTATCCCCCACCCCAGTGCTGTATACCCCCAGAACTGTCTATCCCCCCACCCCAGTTCTGTATACCCCCAGAACTGTCCATCCCCCCCACCATGCCATACGCTAATGAGGCTCCAGCCTTTATTTGTGATACTGACTAATTCTCATCATTAGGCCTCAGTCCCACTTGCGCATTGCTTCCCATGCAAGAGCATCAGATGTGATATGCTAATGACTCTTGGCTCAGGTTCTGCTGCAAGCCTGAGCCGAGTGTCATGCGACTGTGATCCGATCTTGTGATCGGATCACAGGTATGGACAAGAGGAAGGGGTGGGGTAATTCTCCCCCTTCTCCTCGGCCTGTCTCTGCGTACATTGTACTGCACTCTGATGACATCCAAGTGCAGTGTGATGTTTCACACGCTCCCGTAGACCTGTATGGGTGTGTGAGCTGAGATTCGCTGCCAAATGCAGCATGCTGCAATTTTTTTTCTCATGCCAATATATCATGAAAAATCAATCGCAGATGAACACTGCCCCATAGTTTTACATTGGTGCAAGTTCAATTCGATGTTTTATCGGATTGCACTCGTCAACAAAACGCAAGTGGAACTGAGGCCTTACTGTAGTTCCTGTATAGTCCTCAGTCTGATAATGATTGATAACTCCCAAGTATCTCCTTACCATTATTAAAAGGAATCTGTCACCAGGTTATTGCTCCCCTATATGAGAGCAGCATAATATAGAGACAGAGACCTTGATTCCAGTGATATGTCACTTACTGAGCTCTTTGCTGTTATTTTGATAAAATCAATGTTTTCTCTGCTGCAGACCTAGCAGTCATACAGAGCTGATGAATATGCTGGACTACCTGGCAGCATGCCAAGCAGTCCTGTAATGATAATCTACTGCTGATTAAACAGTAATTTTATCAAAACTACACTAAGCAGCACAGTGACACACCGCTGGAATCAGGATCTCTGCCCCTACGTTATGCTGCTCTCAGATTAGGTGTTAAAATCCTGGTGACAGATTCCCTTTAAGGATGTACTGGAAGTTGTAGATTCCTGCAATTCAAATGTGTATATGTCTGAGCTGACATTACAATTGATGTCCATGTACTGCTTGTGGTTCTTATTATGTATTTCTATACTGATGAGGGTTTTGATGCTGTGTTTGTGAACTGATGGGGTTATATGGATGTATTTCTGTACTGCTGGTGGTTCTGATGATGAATTTCTGTACTGCTGGTGGTTGTGATGCTGTGCTTCTGTATTGATGGGGGGTTCTATTTATGTATTTCTATACCTCTGGTGGTTCTGGTGAAGTTACTAGTTCTGATCCTGTACACAAGTAACAATACATAAATTGTGAGATTGGACAACCCTTTTACTTAGAATTGGGCTACACTGCTTAATTTTATAAGTAAAGTCTTGTCAAGGTTTGAAATGAAAGTTTTCAGTTTCTCTAGGTGATTGCAGGCTTCTGAATTCTCACAATGCATGGTCTACACACTTTTAGGATTCTCCGGTGCCAGTAATGAGAGTGGACGGTCATATGAGCACAAGTATGAGATTTTTATATTTCTGGCCACATTCTGAATAGATGTGTCCGGCCTCACTCAATTCATTTTTAATGAGCGAGGCCATACATGTCTATTAAGCATATGACCACATGTATGTAAATCGCATACTTGCAGTTTCGTGACCTCCCACTCTCACCGCCGGCACCAGAGAATCCTGACAGTGTGCAGTGTGAGAATTCAGAAGTCTGTAGTCACATAGAGTGACACACAGTAACTGCAGATTTTTATCTTAAACCTGGAGATGCCCTTTACTTATAAAATCAAGCACTGTAGCCCAATCATAACAGCGTGTAATAAACTCCCTGTCAGGATTCAGCTCTGCTCGCTGGTTCCAGCAGACACCCCATGGCCTCTCCGCTCATACAGTTAGGTACAGAAATATTTGGACAGTGACACAATTTTCGCGAATTGGGCTCTGCATGCCACCACATTGGATTTGAAATGAAACCTCTACAACAGAATTCAAGTGCAGATTGTAACGTTTAATTTGAAGGTTTGAACAAAAATATCTGATAGAAATTGTAGGAATTGTACACATTTCTTTACAAACACTCCACATTTTAGGAGGTCAAAAGTAATTGGACAAATAAACCAAACCCAAACAAAATATTTTTATTTTCAATATTTTGTTGCGAATCCTTTGGAGGCAATCACTGCCTTAAGTCTGGAACCCATGGACATCACCAAACGCTGGGTTTCCTCCTTCTTAATGCTTTGCCAGGCCTTTACAGCCGCAGCCTTCAGGTCTTGCTTGTTTGTGGGTCTTTCCGTCTTAAGTCTGGATTTGAGCAAGTGAAATGCATGCTCAATTGGGTTAAGATCTGGTGATTGACTTGGCCATTGCAGAATGTTCCACTTTTTAGCACTCATGAACTCCTGGGTAGCTTTGGCTGTATGCTTGGGGTCATTGTCCATCTGTACTATGAAGCGCCGTCCGATCAACTTTGCGGCATTTGGCTGAATCTGGGCTGAAAGTATATCCCGGTACACTTCAGAATTCATCCGACTACTCTTGTCTGCTGTTATGTCATCAATAAACACAAGTGACCCAGTGCCATTGAAAGCCATGCATGCCCATGCCATCACGTTGCCTCCACCATGTTTTACAGAGGATGTGGTGTGCCTTGGATCATGTGCCGTTCCCTTTCTTCTCCAAACTTTTTTCTTCCCATCATTCTGGTACAGGTTGATCTTTGTCTCATCTGTCCATAGAATACTTTTCCAGAACTGAGCTGGCTTCATGAGGTGTTTTTCAGCAAATTTAACTCTGGCCTGTCTATTTTTGGAATTGATGAATGGTTTGCATCTAGATGTGAACCCTTTGTATTTACTTTCATGGAGTCTTCTCTTTACTGTTGACTTAGAGACAGATACACCTACTTCACTGAGAGTGTTCTGGACTTCAGTTGATGTTGTGAACGGGTTCTTCTTCACCAAAGAAAGTATGCGGCGATCATCCACCACTGTTGTCATCCGTGGACGCCCAGGCCTTTTTGAGTTCCCAAGCTCACCAGTCAATTCCTTTTTTCTCAGAATGTACCCGACTGTTGATTTTGCTACTCCAAGCATGTCTGCTATTTCTCTGATGGATTTTTTCTTTTTTTTCAGCCTCAGGATGTTCTGCTTCACCTCAATTGAGAGTTCCTTAGACCGCATGTTGTCTGGTCACAGCAACAGCTTCCAAATGCAAAACCACACACCTGTAATCAACCCCAGACCTTTTAACTACTTCATTGATTACAGGTTAACGAGGGAGACGCCTTCAGAGTTAATTGCAGCCCTTAGAGTCCCTTGTCCAATTACTTTTGGTCCCTTGAAAAAGAGGAGGCTATGCATTACAGAGCTATGATTCCTAAACCCTTTCTCCGATTTGGATGTGAAAACTCTCATATTGCAGCTGGGAGTGTGCACTTTCAGCCCATATTATATATATAATTGTATTTCTGAACATGTTTTTGTAAACAGCTAAAATAACAAAACTTGTGTCACTGTCCAAATATTTCTGGCCCTGACTGTATGTGATTTTCATATTTCATTGAGACAATTAGCTTTTCTGCCTACGTTTCTCTTTATGGATCGAGACTATTACTAAGAGCAGCTCATCATCACGTGACTAAGTGTGCAAATCACATATAAATAATTGGTCACATGAGGTGGGGGGCAATTGAATTCTTGCCCCGGGTGCCGGAAAACCTAGATACACCTCTGAGGGAAGGTGTGGGAGGGGTTCAGAGGAATGGGGCCACATGGTCAATTCACGGGGGCCCTTTGCTCGCAGTGTACACCCCTGCTGTGACCTCATCACACACTGCTGCAGGTAACAGAGCTGCAGAGGTAGCGAGAACGCGAGCTGCAGCCAGCCGGCTCAGGTAAACACTCGGTGAGCTGAAGACAATTGCCGGGGGTGGTGAGGGCCTGCCGATCCCAGTACCTGCCTTGCTTCAGCTGGATGCGCGTTTGAGGGTGCACATCCAGTTGAAATGCATCACCGCTCAGAGAAGACGCCATGCGACGTGGGAGCTGGGGAGGGTGAGTAAAATGTTTTTGTTTTTTTTCTTTTTGCAGCACACAAATTACCACATAAAGATGATTTAAAATGTGTTCCCCTCTTTCTATATAGCAATTTGATTTGGCAGCAGGTTTCCCCTCTGATTATTATTTATTTTTTATTTATTTCACATATTATGCCCCTTTTAAGATCATAACAGATCTCTGGGTGACATTTCAACATATATATATACTTATATAATATATATATTTTTTTTTATTTTACCTGATTTCCCCTTTAACTGGCAATGGTCTATTAGTCCCAGTGGTATCGTAAATTCAGCCGCCTGTCAGCATAGTAGAGCTGAATGAACTGGATCTTCAAGGACCCAGCAGCTCCAGCCCTTCCGTACAAACGGTGATCACCAGATCACTTGTTCTGGAAGAAAACGCAGTGTTAGTGCTTCCAATTACTCTGTACAAAACCCTTGTTAAGGGCTGTGTATACAGCGATTGAGAAGGCAAAGACGGTAATAAACTGTCTCTACTCCTTGTCCTACAATTATAAAGCAAAAAATGGGAAATATTTAATCAATTAGTAAAAGGGCTTTATGCCTCAAAATCTTCATGTCAATGCATTGTTACTTTAAACGTTGTTGCCCATGCATAAGATCTGGGCAAACTATGTCCTCATCTGGCACTCTGACTATTCCTATTTGGTCCACAAAAGGGATGGAAACAGTAGCCCCTGGGTGCAGCACACAGCTACAATCTTACACCTATCCATCCAGTTTCTCAAATTCACCCAGAGAATGCAGATACCAGTGAGTACAGTGGTGGAGAAGGTAGCAGTAGGCTCCCTCTTCCACCATTCACCCTTTGTGGCTGAGTATTGCACTGCAGAAGGTGTGGTAATATCACAAGATTCCTCCTGCAGTGGAGCCTCAGGGGTACTTTGCACGCTGCGACATCGCAGGTTGATGCTGCAAAGCCGAGCGCGATAGTACCCGCCCCCGTCGCAGCAGCGATATCCTTGTGACAGCTGCCGTAGCGAACATTATCGCTACGGCAGCTTCACATGCACTCACCTGTCCTGCGACCGTCGCTCTGGCCGGCGACCTGCCTCCTTGTTAAGGGGGCGGGTCGTGCGGCGTCATAGCGACGTCACACGGCAGGCGGCCAATCGGAGCGGAGGGGCGGAGATGAGTGGGATGTAAACATCCCGCCCACCTCCTTTCTTCCGCGCATCCTACGGAAGCCGCAGTGACGCCGGTAGGAGATGTTCCTCGCTCCTGCGGCTTCACACACAGCGATGTGTGCTGCCGCAGGAGCGAGGAACAACATCGGACTGTCGCGTCAGCGTAATTATGGATTACGCCGACGCTGCACCGATGATACGATTACGACGCTTTTGCGCTCGTTAATCGTATCATCGAACCTTTACACACTACGATGTATCATGCGATGCCGGAAGTACGTCATTTTCAATTTGACCCCGTAGTGTGCAAAGTACCCCTTAGTCTGCACAGAGCAAACACTGGGTAGTGTATTGGTGAAACTTGGGTGGGCTACATTGTCACTCACATACGCTGGGTTATGTGAGGCCATCATACTATTAGGGCACTATGATGGCAACATTATATTGTGTTTGGGTGGTAAAGTGATGATATTGTTTTGGGGCTGAAGTGGCAACATTATTATTAGGGGGCTGCGGGGTTCATCATTTTGAATGTAGGGAGCTGTAGGTATCATATGGTGTGGGTATTAGCATACTGTATTGGGGAGCTTTGTGGGTGACATCATACTGTGGGAATCATCATTCTTTATACTGTACACTATACTTTAGGATATCATTCCGTGTTGGTGGGCTGTGGTGGAACAACATACCGTGTAGTGGACTTATATACATAGGGACCAGAGGAGCTCATCATACTATGTATAGAGGGCAGTGGCGAGATGACATTGTGTGTGGCATCATACTTTTTGGGAGCCACCATACTATATGGGAAGCTATGGGAGCCATCATACTGTGTGGGGGACATTGGGGGCCATTATAGTGTGTATGTGTGTGTGTGTGTGTGTGTGTGTGTGTGTGTGTGTGGTGTGTGTGTGTGTGTGTGTGTGTGTGTGTGTGTGTGTGTGTGTGTGGTAGGAGCATCATACTGTTTTGGGGAGAGTTGCTGATCATGGTACAAGGGCTGAATAAGAAGACATTTTTATAAACTTTATAAAAAGCAGTAAACAATAAGGTTTTGATTTGCTGCTACTGATAAGAAGACAAGGTACAATAAGCCCTATTGTAACCTCTATTAGCAATAGCAACTAGTCAACACAGGTAATTCTGCTGAATGTTAAGCACATGATTTAATATAAAGTAAATAACATCTTAATATTGAACAGAATTAAAGGGAACCTGTCAGCTCCAAAAACGCTGTTTACTTGCAGATATAGGGTTTATCTGCAGGTAAATAGTGTTACAATGCTGTTTGGTCACCTTACTGAAAGTTTGGCTACTAGGAGAAAGACTAAATTACTTACCGGTAATGGGATTTTCCTGAGTCCACGACAGCACCCACGAGAGAGGGATCCGCCCCCTTCAGGACAGGAAACCTACAGATAAAAAAGGGGCGGTCCCCCTCCCTCATCAGTTGATTGCAGAGAAACGGGAGAGGAACCGCCAATGAATTAATACACAAAACAGACGAATCCCAGGACACCGAATGGTGAAAAACAAACAAGAAAGGGCAGGGGTGTAAAGGGTGCTGTCGTGGACTCAGGAAAATCCCATTACCGGTAAGTAATTTAGTCTTTTCCTTTCGTCACGACAGCACCCACGAGAGAATACACTCAGAGGGTGGGATAACCGCGTGAAGGGCCAAGCCTCCAACGGAAGACAGTGGAAGAACAAAGGCCAACCGGCAGAGCCCGGAAAAGGCGGACGGAGAGGACCAGGACGCAGCCGTACAAAAACCGCCGATGGAGACACCGGCCACAGCCACCTAAGGGGGAGGCCACCGCCCAGGAGAAGGATCCGTCACCGAGGAGGCCAGAGGAACTTGCTTCACCACAGATGAGATGGAAACAGCATCCCACAGCCATCGGGACAAGGGACGCCATGCCACGTGAGGACCACAGCCGGAATCCTGAAAGACAAAGAACAAAAGACCAACCCCGCCGCCAAGGGGCCGACTGAGCGACATAGGCTAGGATAGAGCTCCCCCCCCCACGATCAGGCAGCGAAACGAAGGAATGGAGAAAGCACCCAGCGCGGGAAAAAACCCGGACGCCACCCCGGGCAAGACACCCTGCTCGGCAGAAGAACATCCTGAACCGGAACACCCCAAGGAAGGGAGGACCAACGGACAGGGCCGGACGGGCGCGAACACGCCCGGCAGAAGCAAGGGCAACCAAGAGACAGAGGAACAGGGACAGCACCGCACCGGACGAGGAGGAGAAGAGAGGGCATCGTGACCACAACAGGGGAGGAAGCAGGAAGGGAGGCAAGGAAAAGCATCCACAGCCGACCAAAGGGCAAGTGGGGAGGGGCCGTCAACTATGCAGCAAGGATGGGATGGCAGGAAAGTCCGTCAAAAGGCACGCCGGCAAGCGGGTCCTGTGACGCGGCGAGGGAGGAAAGACACAGGGAAAGGAGGGCCGGCCGGGACAGAAGACCCCAGGGGCCCAGGACAGGCACGCGACGCAGGAGGGAGAACCAGGATGCCCGGGCCCGAAGGGAGCAGGAAGGAACACCGGAGCCAGGCCCTCCCGCTGCCCCGAGAGAGGGAGCCGCCCCGGGAGGACAGGAACCCAGTCCGAAGAAAAAGGGCGGCACAACACCCCCCCCCCCCCTATGCCGGGACGCAAGACCAGACACTCAGAGGCGAAGCAGGAAGCCCGAGGCACCAGGCCAGGAGGAAGGCCAGGGAGGCGCAAGGCGTCAGAGGCGCAAGGCAGGAGTGCCGCAAGGAGCAAGCACAAAAGCGCAAGGCCTAGAGACGCAGGACCAGAAACACAGGCCCACACATCCAGGAGGCCCCGAGGCACAGAGGGCAAGAGGCACAGAGGCCAAGAGGCCCAGAGGCCCAGAGGCACGGAGGCCAAGAGGCACAGAGGCACGGAGGCCAAGAGGCACAGAGGCACAGAGACCAAGAGGCACAGAGACCAAGAGGCACAGAGACCAAGAGGCCAAGAGGCACAGAGGCCCAGAGGCCAAGAGGCCCAGAGGCCAAGAGACCAAGAGGTCAAGAGGCCCAGAGGCCAAGAGGCACAGAGGCCAAGAGGCACAGAGGCCCAGAGGCCAAGAGGCCCAGAGGCCAAGAGGTCAAGAGGTCAAGAGGCACAAGGGCCAAGCGGCACAAGGGCCAAGAGGCACAAAGGCCAAGAGGCACAGAGGCCAAGAGGCACAGAGGTCAAGAGGCCAAGAGGCACAGAGGCCAAGAGGCCAAGAGGCACAGAGGCCAAGAGGCACAAGGGCCAAGAGGCAGAGAGGCACAAGAGGCACAAGGGCCAAGAGGCACAAAGGCCAAGAGGTACAAAGGCCAAGAGGCACAAAGGCCAAGAGGCACAAAGGCCAAGAGGCACAGAGGCACAGAGGCCGGAGCCAGGAGGCCCAGAGGCCAAGAGGCCAGGAAGGCACAGAGACCAGGAAGCCAAAGAGGCCAGGAAGCCACAGAGGCCAGAAGCCACAGAGGCCAGGAAGCCACAGAGGCCAGGAAGCCACAGAGACCACAGCGGCCAGGAGGCCCAGAGACCAGGAAGGTACAGAGGCCAGGAAGTACAGAGACCAAGAAACACAGAGGCCAGGAAGCACAGAGGCCAGGAAGCATAGAGGCAAGGAAGCACCGAGGCAAGAGGCACGAGGCCAGGAGGCAACCGAGGCACGCGGCCAGGAAGCACAAGACACAGAGGCAGGACACAGAGGCCCGAAGGCAGGAGGCACCGAGGCCAGGAGGCGCAGAGGCTCGAGGCCAGGAAGGACAGAGGCCCGAGGCCAAGAGGCAAAAAGGCCCGAGGCCAAGAGGCACAAAGGCCCGAGGCCAGAAGGCACAGAGGCCCGAGGCCAGAAGGCACAGAGGCCCGAGGCCAGAAGGCACAGAGGCCCAAGGCCAGAAGGAACAGCGGTCCAAGGCCAGGAGGCACAGCGGCCCAAGGCCAGGAGGCACCGAGGACCAAGGCCAGGAGGCACAGAAGACCAAGGCCAGGAGCACGAGGCCCGGAAGCACGAGGCGAGGAAGCACGAGGCCAAGAGACAGAGGCCCGAGGCCAGGAGGCCCGGGGGCCAGGAGGCACAGGGACCAGGAGGTCAGGAGGCCCAGAGACCCAAAACCAGGAGGCGCAAAGGCCAGGAGGCTCAGAGGCCAGGAGGGCCAGAGGCCAGGAGGGCCAGAGGTCACAGAGGCCACAGAGGCCAGGAGGCCCAGAGGTCCAGATTCCACAGAAGCCAAGAGGCCCAGAGGACGCAGAAGCCAGAAGGCTCAGAGGCCACAGAGGCCAGAAGGACACACACCGGCCATAGAGGCCAGGAGGACACACAGGCCACATGGGCCAGGATACACAGAGGCCACAGGGGCCCGGAGGCCACAGAGGCCCGGAGGCCACAGAGACCACAGGGGCCCAGAGGCCACAGAGGCCAGGAGACCACAGAGGCCACAGGGGCCAGGAGACCACAGAGGCCACAGGGGCCAGGAGCCCACAGAGGCCACAGGGGCCAGGAGCCCACAGAGGCCATAGGGGCCAGGAGCCCACAGAGGCCACAGGGGCCAGGAGTCCACAAGGCCACAGGGGCCAGGAGTCCACAGAGGCCATAGGGGCCAGGAGTCCACAGAGGCCACAGGGCCCAGGAGTCCACAGAGGCCACAGGGGCCAGGAGTCCACAGAGGCCACAGGGGTCAGGAGTCCACAGAGGCCACAGGGGCCAGGAGTCCACAGAGGCCACAGGGGCCAGGAGTCCACAGAGGCCACGAGTCCACAGAGGTCACAGGGGCCCGGAGTCCACAGAGGCCACAGGGGCCCGGAGTCCACAGAGGCCACAGGGGCCCGGAGTCCACAGAGGCCGGGCCACAGAGGCCAGAAAGGCCCCGAGGCCACCGAGGCCAGGAGACCACAGGGGCCACAGGGGCCAGTAGGCCCTGCCGCCGTCCATGCGGCAGAATCCAGCTCCAAAGGCCCGCTCCCGGGCCTGAAGCAACGCACCGACCCCGGACGGGCGGCAGGGGGAAGGGCAGGCAGAGACTCTTTGATGATCCTCCGTGCACTGCCGGGTCACCGCCGAGGAGACAGAGCGCGGACGCGGCCCCGGACACATCGCACACGCCGTGCAGCCGGAAGGCGCAGCCCGCGACACAGGGAGAGGCACCGGCCTCCGTGCACTGCCGGCGACAGACAGCAACTTACCGACCATGCCGCGTCTGACTCAGGAAGGAGGGGTCCACGGGCTTCACCAGGAACCTTCCCGGTCCACTCCCCCGGAAGCGCTCCTGTGCACTTCCGGGACACGGCAGCAGAGAGCGCGCACTGACGCGGCAGGGCCCCCCCTGCCGCGCACGAGCAGAGCAACCCAGAAGAAGTAGGCACGCGCATGTGCAGGCGTCATTTCCCTGGAGGCAAAGCCGGACCAAAGGAAAGAGGACGAGGTGCACCGGAGAACGGAGTCCACGAGGGGAGCTCCACCGACCGTGCTTCTGGACCCTGAGCTCCGCCGTTCCCTCGGAGACCGCACGGACTCAACCGGACCCAGGTACTGTAGGTTCCTCTCCATGCAGGACAGGAAACCAACTGATGAGGGAGGGGGACCGCCCCTTTTTTATCTGTAGGTTTCCTGTCCTGAAGGGGGCGGATCCCTCTCTCGTGGGTGCTGTCGTGACGAAAGGAAAAATTACCTTATTTCCTCCTGGCATTGCTACATAGAGCGATTACAGTCACCACTCACAGTACCACTTTCTATACTGTGAATGGTGGCTGAAAGCACACCCTAGCACGTTGACTGCACTGCAGAGCCAGCTGTCAATCAAAATGGCAGCAAAGGCTTACAGCCAGTGCTTGCAGTATAGCAAGTGAAGTTGTGAGCGGTGACTGTAGCCGCTATGTGCACACGAGCATGACTTGAAGTTGGCGGCTCCTGGGAGGAACTAAGTTTATTTTCTCCTGGTAGCTGGACATTCAATAAGAAGGTCAGACAGAATTGTATCACTATTAGCCTGCAGATTAACTCTACATTTGCAGGTAAATAGTAACTTCTAAGGTTGCAGGATCACTTCAATATTAATACATTGGTTTTAACCCTTTACAACACTCAGAATCTCTCATGAGGCCCCTTTGGGAATATGAGTTGCCCACCTCTGCCATAAATCCACCCTCCTGTAATATCTGTGCTATAGGACTTGCATACCCATGCCTTAGGGTTACTTTGCACACTACGACATCGCAAGCCGATGCTGCGATGCTGAGCGCGATAGTCCCCGCCCCCGTCGCAGCTGCGTTATCATGGTGATAGCTGCCGTAGCGAACATTATCGCTACGGCAGCTTCCCAGGTACTCACCTGCCCTGCGACGTCGCTCTGGCCGGCGACCCGCCTCCTTATTAGGGGGGCGGGTCATGCGGCGTCATAGCAACGTCACACGGCAGGCGGCCAATAGAAGTGGAGGGGCGGAGATGAGCGGGACGTAAACATCCCGCCCACCTCCTTCCTTCCGCATAGCCAGCGTGAGCCGCAGGACGCAGGTAGGAGATGTTCCTCGCTCCTGAGGCTTCACACACAGCGATGTGTGCTGCCGCAGGAACGAGGAACAACATCGTAACATCGGTATTTCCCAATTCATGGAAATACGATACGATATCGACTGCGACGCCGGATGTGCGTCACCTTCGATTTGACCCCACCGACATCGCAGCTGCGATGTCGTAGTGTGCAAAGTGCCCCTTAGTGCTCAAAGATCCAAAAGCCAGCATGGAGGTCTGGGGAATTGTGGTGTAGGCGGCAGCTGAGTGACGAAGAGAGATGAGCATTGTGAATATTTTAATCCCTTACCACCCCTCAAAGGAAGGTGGCAAAATGGCAGCCAGCTTGCTCCCATTTTGCTAAATTAATGTAATTCAGATTTAGTAGAATCCAAAATTTGGGGGAAATTACTAAAAAATTTAAATTTTTCATCTCTAATAGTTTTATTAATTTTGCACAAGATTATACATACTATTAAAACCCTTTTCCAAAGTATTTGGTATGCCATAATTCACCATCCATACAATATGTACCTCCTCTAAATTACCACTAGATGGTGCAATAGGTTTTGTAATCTACAAACGTCATCCATACATGATCTGTGTCTGTGTTACAATTTTTAGAAAAGAATTGCGTGTGCAATTCAGTCTGCCTCTTCGGACTTTGAACTTTTCTCCAGGACTCAAAAAAATGCAATGTTCACAAGCGGAAGACTTTTGTTGGAGAACATTCTTGTGTTGGACAATTTGTTGTTTCACACCTGTAACATTATAGAACTATAAATAATCCAGAGAAACTAGACTGCATTGGAATAGTAATGCATTACTTATTACCTACAGGTGATGATAAAAAACAATCTGGAGTTGTAAGATGCTGTCATCACTTGATTTTAGGTGACTGCAGAGAACTTCAACGTAAAAAAAAAATAGAAAAAAGAAGTATCAGGAAGAAAGCTTAGTCACTTAGACCATTTATCAGAGTGATATGCGGTGACCTTCCCGACTTCAACGCTTATCACTGTGATGAGTGGTGACGCAGTCCTTGGGTCAGCAGAGTTTAGTGTGCACTGGGACCGGCTGCTGCTCAAAGCCAATATAGCCTCGCTCTGAATCTACATAGACATCGATGCAGGTAATTGAGGAACCACGTGGGATCCCCTGGATTACGACAGATCTGAGAACTTCACTTTTTAAGGCGATGTGCGCACTAGAAAGTGACTTTTTCTTAAGAAAAAAACGACCCTCTGAAAGAATCCCGCATCCGCGGTAAAAAACGCGGTAAAACCGCACCCGCGTTTTTGCCGCCGATTTACCAGGGATTTTCCGCAAGTTGGTCCCCGCGGATTTTTACCATTATTTATGGCAAAAACCGCAGGTACCTGCGGAAAAGAAGTGACATGCTCATTAATCCCGCAGAGGAAAATCCGTGGGTAAATCCGCAGATATAAAAAAAACGCAGTGCGCGCACATCATTTTTTAAAATCCATAAGTTTTGCTGGGGAATTGACTGCAGCAATGTTAGACACATTTTCTGCAGCAAATCCGCAGCAAATCTGTGGCAAAATACGTAGTAAATCCACAGCATGTGCACAGGGCCTAATAAATGATGAATGAGGCAGTCTCTTGTTTTTATTCCTTTACCGATCTCTTTTTATTCTGCAAAATGGCTCAAAAATCAAACTAGAGTCAAAACTTAACAAATCCTAAACATGAACAGACTCAAAGCACAAACAATAACAATAAAAATCCTTTATTCACAGATGCAGGGAAAATAACAACCAATAAAAAGGAGTATAGATACAGAGGAGGGTAAATATAACGAATAAAGCCAAATTTGGCTGCAATCTTGTAACAATTATTACTTTTCAAAATGCACTTGGACCAAAATGGTTCCATAAAAAAATCCTCTGGTGCTGGGTAGATGAAAAAGAGAAATGCGAATTTAGAAGATCAAAAATACAAATATATCATGTATTCAGCAGTGAGAAAAATAATTTTTTTAGTAAAAATAATATTAAAGTGCATTAAGTGCAGTGCAAAAAACGTACAAGATGAATACCAATCTACATACAAGATAATGTTAGAACCAAAATTGATGCAAGAATATGCAGATTAATAAATGTGCAACAATGCTGAAAAACAGGATTTTTATTTTATTTTCTTTTTAAAAAATAGAAAATCTTCTGATTAGTCCACAAATATGGACAAATAACAAAAAACAATTCAAGGAATGGAGAAATGAGGGAGATGGGAAAAAATGCTGGAAAAATATATAAGAAAAATAATGGTAAATACCAATATAAATAATATTGATTATAATCAACCAGCAATGTGTCTCACTCCCTCAGAATCTCCAGTCAGCACATAAGGAAAACTAGATGACAAGAGCATAATACCGATCATGCAAAGAAACAGTTCAGTACAGAGAATCAAGCATAGTTCCCAGACAGCACGGATCACTGCTCACCCCCTTAACGCACGTTTCGTCTGGAACACTTTCTCCTCTCCTTGTTTTTATTGGTTCTTATTATCCCTGCATCGTTGAATAAAGTATTTTTATTGTTATTGTTTGTGTTTTGAGTCTATTCATGTTTAGGATTTCTCTCTGTTTTTATGTATTTTAGGTTTCCATTATGGACTACATCAGATTCAGTGAACTACTGTGGAGCTGCATTTTTATTTTTGTTTTGTTTTGTTTTTTTAAAATATTGGTCAACCAGGGACCATGTCGAGAAGGTATTTTTTTTGGATGAAATATTTTTTATGTGACTTTTTTACTTACAAGGTTAGTAAAGGGGGGTCTGCGGGCTGGTATTTTTAACCATGGCCCTCCCAGTCTGAGAAAATCAGCCCGCAGCTATCTGCTTTACCTTTCCTATCATAAATGGGGGGAACCCATGTCATTCTTTTCATTTAATTATTTATTAATTTGGCTAAATAGCTGTACAAGCTAAGGAACTATGTATCTATCTACGCCCATCTTTAACACATAAAAAACATTCATATCAGTGTAATTCATTTTTTTCCGGTATGTGTCACACGGATGTTACACGGATAGCATACGGATGAACCACATACACACAGATGGCCAAATTGGACCGCATGCATTTTTTAAACAGATGAGTGTATTGGGTCTAAAGCCTGCTTTACATGCTGCAATGTATCTTACAATGTGTCTGCGGGGTCACGTCGTAAGTGACGCACATCCGGCATTGTAAGGTACATTGCAGGGTGTGACAGGTACGTGCGATTGCGATTGAACGAAAATCCGTTCATCGCATACACATCGTACCTTTCTCTAAAATTGAACGGTTGTTCAATGTTCACGAGGTAGCACACATCGCAGTGTGTGACACCCCGGGAACGATGAACAGATCATACCTGCGTCCTGCAGCTCCCGGCTGACAATGCGGAAGGAAGGAGGTGGGCGAGATGTTCACATCCCGCTCATCTCCGCCCCTCCGCTTCTATTGGCCGGCTGCCGCGTTACGTCGGTGTGACGCCGAACGTCCCTCCCACTCCAGGAAGTGGACGTTTGCCGCCCACATCGAGGTCATATGGAATGTAAGTATGTGTGACGGGGGTTAATCGTTTGTGCGGCATGTTCAACAAATTGAACGTGCCGCACATACGATGGGGGCGTTGCAAATCACATACGAAATCGTATGCGAAATTGCAACATGTATAGCAGGCTTTAGACTGACAATTGGAATCAATAGTCTTGAGATGGTCACTGATACCTATGGGGCTGTGCTATGGACATGGCCTACGTCCTGTGCATATATATATATATAATTTTATAGTGGCTGGTATATTGTAGTGGTTAAGTGCACTGCCTCCAACATGGGAGACTGGGTTTCAAATCCCGGCCCTGCCATGTGGAAAAATAAATATAAAATTAATTACCATATACATTGGGAAAAAAGCCTCCTAACACTATAAAACCTACCTTCCGGTGACTGTTATAGCATAGTGGTTAAATTGCACATCCACCAGTATACCAGTAGGGGTCCTTAGTAAAGATCCCTAACACTATAATGCGTACCTCAATAAACATGAGAGTGTCACGAACAAAGAGAGTCATGTCGGCTCAGACGTCGCCAGAAGAACCAGGACAACATTATGATAAATTGGCTACTGGAACAAACCATACATGGACATGGTAAGAGAACCTGGATTTGATAAAATACTACTACAACAGCAGACCAAATGAGAGAGGATACATAAAGCGTATGAGGAAACTATTGATGGATACAAGACCTGAATGTCCATTGACTGAGAAACAACTAGTCACCCAAAGCTTCAATATCATAAAGAGAAAGATATTATCACAACTTGAGATAGACCAACTGCACTGCATATCCACACCACAGGAAGACCTGGAAGAACAACATGTGCAACCCCCTAAAAATCCTGATCCAATCCTACAACCCACTGAAAATCCTGATCTAGAGGGTACGACAGCTGATCTGAAACAGAAAATCATAGAGAAACTAAATACCATGAACTCCAGAGACTGATTGCCAAGGCTCAGAAGAGAAATACCACCAAAAAGTATGCTAGAAGATGCCAATAGAGCCCTTTAATCAATACCTACCACTACCATAACACAAACTAATAAACTGATCTATGCCACTGGCTCAGTAATCCTGGAAATACTTCGCTATACCAACAAGAACAACAGAAGCACGTGCCCACCGTGGAAAAGAAGACTGGAGGCAAAAATCAAGGTGACACGAAGAGAAGTCAGCCAACTAACAGAAGCACAGAAGAGTGTAAAGATCAAGAATAAGACCAAGCTGAACAAGTACAAAGGCCTGACTCCATCTGAAGCCCTAGAGACTGCAAAACAAAGACTTACAGCACTGGCTGCAAGACTAGGGAGATACACTAGAGAAGCTGAGGCCAAGAGGATAAATGCCCTGTTCTCCAAAGAAACATCCAAGGTGTATTCCCAGCTGTAGAGTAAGAGCACAGTAGCAGCAATTCCACTGATAGAGACTGAACAATACTGGAGGGACATATAGGAGAAGGAAAAAACACACAACACCCGTGCAAAGTGGCTGCAAGATCTGAGAATGAAACACAATAACCACCCAGAACAAGAACCAGTCACCATCACAGAAGTAGACATCCAAGAGTGCGTCAAGAAAATGAAGAGCTGGACAGCACCTGGCCCAGACATGATCCACACCTACTGGCTAAAGAAATTAACAGCAGTACATGAACAGCTGGCAAAACAGATGAACCAACTGCTAGAAGCAGGCCACCACCCAGCTTGGCTAACACAAGGACGAACAGTGCTGATCATGAAGGACCCTCGTAAAGGAACAATTCCATCCAACTACAGCCCAATAACCTGCCTTACAATGACATGGAAACTCCTGTCAGGCATCATAGCCACCACGCTACAGAACCATATGAATCGGTACATGAATCCAGCTCAGAAAGGCATTGGGAACAACACCAGAGGTTCTAAGCACCAGCTGCTAGTGGATAGAGCAGTCGCTCAAGACTCAAGATCCAGACAGACCAATCTCAGCACAGCCTGGATTGACTATAGGAAAGCCTATGACTCAATGCCACACACATGGATCTGTGAATGCTTGGCTCTCTACAATGTCAACAGGAAACTTAGAACCTTCCTCAGCAACTCAATGGGGCTATGGAGGACAACACTGGAAGTCAACTCAAGGCAACTAGCACAAATGTCCATCAAATGTGGCATATACCAAGGAGATGCACTATCCCCATTGCTGTTCTGCATAGGCTTGAACCCCCTCAGTCAGATAATAACAGAGTCTGGCTATGGATATAAGTTCAAGAGTGGAAGCATCATCAGCCACCTACTCTACATGGATGACATCAAGCTGTATGCGAAAAATGAACGAGACATCAGTTCACTGATCCACCTGACCAGGATATACAGCGAAGACATTGGGATGTCCTTCAGACTGGAGAAGTCTGGCCGGCTGGTCATAAAGAGAGGCAAGGTAGTAAAGCCTGATGGAGTAGAACTACCGACAGGGCATATAGCAGATGTACAAACCTGCTACAAGTACCGTGGCTTCCCACAGGGATACGATAACTATGAAACCATCAAAGGGTAAGACAGGTCCTAAGAGCCAGCTCAATGGGAAGAATAAGATCCGCGTCATCAATACATACGCTCTGCCAGTTATCAGATACCCTGTGTTACGAACCGGCGCCGCCATAGCCGCAAACAGCCTGCTGCGGTTCTTGTTGCGCCCAGGCGCCAGCTGCCGTTCTTGGCCGTGCCTCGGGTCGTCCAGTTGGCTGTTCCTTCCACCACGTCTAAGGCTATGTGCACACACTGCGTCTTTTTGACGCTGCGTTTTTGTGCGTTTTTGGCCGCTAAAAACGCACAAAAACGCACCTGCGTCGAAAAAACGCAGCAAAAAACGCACGCGTTTTGCCGCGATTTGGTGCGTTTTTTGCTGCGTTTTGCTGCGTTTTTGCTCACTGCGTCTTTATGCGTTTTTTATCAGTGAACAAAAAAAAAGGTCTGATGTCATTTCCTTCTTCAATGTGTTCTTCATTCTCCACTAGTGTATGCAGAAGAGCAGACAGCTGCAGAACTACAAGGCTCAACATATTCCATCCAATAGTGTATGCAGGAGAGCAGACAGCAGCTGCAGAACTACAAGGCTCAGCATGCTCCATTCAGGACTATATGCTTGAGGGAGAGTCAGGGGGAGCAGACCTACAAGGCTCAGCATCCTCCTTCCAGGACTGTATGCAGGATTTCTTTGCCCCCCCCAAACAAAAAAAATGACGTGGGCTTCGCCATATTTTTGTATACTAGCCGGGTACAGCAGGCAGGTACGGGCTGCCCCCAACCCCCAGCTGCCTATTTGTACCCGGCTGGGAACCAAAAATATAGGGAAGCCCTTTTTTTTAAATTATTTCATGAATTTCATGAAATAATTTAAAAAAAAAATGACGTGAGCTTCGCCCAATTTTTGAGTCCAGCCGGGTACAACTAGGCAGCTGGGGATTGGAATCCACAGTGCAGGGTGCCCATGCTTTCTGGGCACCCCCGCTGTGAATTGCAGTCCCGCAGCCACCCCAGAAAATGGCGCTTTCATAGAAGCGCCATCTTCTGGCGCTGTATCCAACTCTTCCAGCTGCCCTGAAGCCGGGTGGCAAGCTAGGTAATAATGGAGTTAGGGCTAGCTGTATATTATCAGCTAGCCCTAAGCCCGAAATTCATGGTGTCACGCCAATATTAGACATGGCCACCATGAATTTCTAGTAAAGATAAAAAAAAAACACAACACAGAAAAATATTTTTATTAGAAATAAAACACAACACAATTAGTGACTCCATCTTTATTGAAATAAAGAACCCCCCCTCCGCAGTAATCCTGGGTCAGGGTCCCGCGCCGTCCAATCAGGATCCAATATCATCTGATCGGTTTGCTGGAAGGCAAAGCGATCAGATGATGTGTCAGGATCAAGTGCCTGAATCACATGACACAGCAGCTGATTGTATAAAAGCCGATTATACAATCAGCTGATGCATCGGTGCAAAAAAAAATAAAAAAAATAATACTCACTTATGTGCTGATTACCGGCAGCTCCTGCAGCGATGGGGCGGGAGTCTGATCCCGTCCGATCGCTGCAGCAGCTGCCGGTAATCAGGGATGAAGTCTCCTGACGCATCCGCTGATACCGGCCGGGCGCCCGCGTCACCGCGATACTTACGATCACCTGATGCGTCAGGTGACTGCATCAGGTGATCCATCGCCAGGTCCTGCATCCATCGGAGGGTTCCCGGCCGTCTGCACACAGCCGGAGCGGGGGTGGCGATACCGTGAGAGGAGATGGGAGCGGGCATGGCACCGGGAGTCTGCAGACAGGTGAGTATAACTTTTTTTTTTTTTTCTACTGTTAACTTTTGTTTTCGCAGCCGCTTACACCTCCTGCCTGTACATGGCGCCTCACGGCAGCATACATGCACAGGACCGGAGGTGGAAGCGGCGGTGACGGTACCGGGAGGATTCACGCTTCTGTATTTACTGACAGAAGGAATCCTCTTCCTGTACATGTCACTTTACTACCCACCTCCTGCGTTTATAGCTGCGTTTTTGGTCTTAGAAACGCACCAAAACGCACCAAAACGCAGCTATTTGCGTTTCTCATTGCGTCTTTCAACATCCCATTGAACTCAATGGATGAAAAGCGCAGTGAAAAACGCGGGAATAATTGACATGCTGCGTTTTTGTGGCACCACAAAAACGCAGCTGAAAAAAACAGATGTGTGTGGACAGCAAAAATGAAAACTCATAGACTTTGCTGGGGAACAAAGTCATGCAGTTTTGAGGCCAAAAACGCACCCGAAAAACGCGCAAAAACGCCGCGAAAAACGCACTGTGTGCACATAGCTTAAGTGTGGAGAGGCGGCTAGTGCACATGCGTGCGCCGATTTACCACAGCCAGAGTTGAAGCCCGGTGTTTTGCCTAGTGAGCATGCTCAGCCTGATTGTGTTATGTCTGAGACTAAGTCCTCAGTTCAGGCTACTGAGCATGCTCCCACAATTAACCCTAACAGCCTCTTTGCACAGGTACTTGGACTTCGTGCTGTGTCTAAGTTCTGGGATGTGCCTACTGAGCATGCTCAAACTGATAGTTTGCTTTCTAAGCCTGTGGCTCAGGCTGCTGAGCATGCTCAGGCACTTAGTGCATCAGAGGCTAGGTCCGGTAAGGACCTCACTGAGCATGTCCGTGAGGTGGCAGGCCCTGATAGGGCAGAGGGTGTCAGGTGTCCTGATGACGTGGCAACTCCGGACTGGCTCGCAGAGGCCCGCCCCTATGATCTGGCACCTCAGTATTGGTCGTCAGACGATGACTGGTGAAGTGTTTGGGGCGTGGCTGCCATGAGGTCATCAATGACGTGGCGGTTCCGGATAGGTCGCATGTGACGTCACTGATGACATGGCACTCTGCTATTGGACCTTGGTGGTTCCACCCTGGGTTTGGGGCCAACCCAGGTTATAAAAGGGGCTGGAGACAACATGGAGGTGCGCAGTCTTCACTTTTGCTCAGTCAGAGCACACCTCCATGTTAGAGCCTCATTGCGGCATAAGCCTATGTTGGGAAGCGGTAGGTAGGGTTAGGCGAACGGTGCCTGTCACGCCAAGATTTGTGGCTCGGCACATCAGGGTCAGGCGCCGTGCTTCCCTCCTGCCGTTCCAGTCTTGCTATAGCAGCCCAGTGGCGTTAACTGGGCTGCGGCTGCTGTGCTTCCTGTCCGATTGTGCCCCCTACGCACACGGACAACGCACCTGCTGCGCCACCTGTCCGATTGTGTCCCCTACGCACACGGACAACGCACCTGCTGCGCCACCTGTCCGGTTGTGCCCCCTACGCGCACGGACAGCGTACCCCAGGACCCCTGTGGAGTTAACAGGGTGTTCCTTATCCTCCTCGGCTTCCCGGTCAATGCTACTGGTGTACCCATCTGGCCTGACGTGTCCTACACACACGTGGCCAGGTGAGAGGTGGCCAGAAACGCTAATCGGAGGACCGCTCGGCCTGACGTGTCCTACACACGTGGCCGACAGGGCGCTTTCGTGGCGGTCTTCTGGTCAACGCTACCTGGTTACCACCCGGCCTGACGTGTTTCCTGCACACGTGGTTGGTGTAGCGCTAGGTGCACCAAAACGCTAATCGGGTTGTAGTCCGGTCTGACGTGTCCCAACACATGTGACCGGTTCCCAGAGTTCCTGGGTTATCTCAGAGCCATCCAGCTCTATAGTCTCCGCCTAACCCTCAGGTGCCAGCAGCTCCTTTGTCATCTGGAGCACGGTGGGCCCCGACTGGCAATTAGGATATATACCCCCTGGTCCTAATCTGCCGGTTCCCCCGTAACACCCTGCTGGCATAGTGTGCTGGCCTAAGGAAGAAATGGAAGCTGCAGATGTGAAGACCCGGAAGCTCCTTACAATGCATGGTGGTCTCTACCCCAAGTGAAACACCCAAAGATTGTATACCAACAGAAAGGAGGGTGGTCGAGGCTTGATAGGTGTCTAAGCCACCATCATGGATGAAACAAGAAGTATACAGGAATACATCAGAAAAATGGCACGAGAAGATGAGATGCTGAGGGAGAGTCTTAGACAGCAACAACAACAGTCCAGGAAGGAAGAACAAGGACATGAAGTGCCATGGCAAGAAAAGCCACTGCATGGGATGTACCATAGACAGATAATTGAGGTGGCTAAAGAAGAAATCCTACCAATGGCTGACGAAAGCTGGACTCCTGGACAGCACAGAGGCACTAATCATAACAGCACAAGAGCAGGCGCTAAGTACCAGATCCATAGAAGGAGGGATCTACCACACAAGACAAAACCCAAGATGAAGAATTATGTAAAGAAACCATGGAAACAATCCAACATATAGTGGCAGGATGCAAAATGCAAGCAGGAACAGATCCCCCTACATCCAGGTGGGGACCTCAGAAAAAGTGGTGGAGAATGAAAGGGCTAAAATCCTGTGGGACGTCAAGATCCAGACGGATAAGCAAGTGGTAGCTAACCAACCAGATATTGTGATAGTAGACAAGGATCAGAAGACAGCAATGATAATAGATGTAAATAGTAGTGATGAGCGAGTACTAAAAAGCTCGGGTGCTCGAAGCTCGGGTCGAGCCTCCCAAGATACTCGTGTACTCGGCCCGAGCAACGAGCCCAATGTTATCCTATGGGAGACTCGAGTATTTTTGTGAAATGACCCCCCGGCAGCATGGAGAAACCCTAAAAATGTCACAAAAGTCTCAGAAGAGTGCTCAAATGACATGGCAACAGCATGGGGAAGACCCCTTGAAGCATTTATCACTGAAAAGTCACAGCTGTGAACAATTTTGTCCGCGTTTTACGCCATTTTTACGGACTCACCAGAAAACCTTCCAAAATGACCCCAAAATGATTTTTCATGGCGGAAATGTTAAGGGCACATACCCAATAGTGAGATAGAGCTGGTGTATGTTACTTTTTGAGATTAATACATGAAAGATTTTACGTGAAAACATTGTGTGGCACTCCGATGTCCCTGAGAAGAGACGTACATGAAGGCCTCTTGAGTCTAATGTGCCCATTTTGAGGAAGTGAGTCTTTGTAGTATTTTCCTTTGCCAGGGCAGTCCAAAATTGTGAGGTTCACCAATGCCCCTGCATACAGACGTGCATGATGGCCTGTAAACCTGAAGTGCCCATTGTAAGGAAGTGGGTCTATTGTAGTATAGCCCTTAGGCAGGGCAGCCAAAAATTGGGAGGCTCCACGTTGTCCCTGGATAGAGACGTGCATGATGGCCTGTAAACCTGAAGTGCCCATTGTAAGGAAGTGGGTCTATTGTAGTATAGCCCTTAGGCAGGGCAGCCAAAAATTGGGAGGCTCCACGTTGTCCCTGGATAGAGACGTGCATGAGGGCCTGTAAACCTGAAGTGCTCATTGGAAGGAAGTGGGTGTATTATAGTATAGCCCTTAGGCAGGGCAGCCAAAAATTGGGAGGCTCCACGTTGTCCCTGGATAGAGACGTGCATGATGGCCTGTAAACCTGAAGTGCCCATTGGAAGGAAGTGGGTCTATTGTAGTATAGCCCTTAGGCAGGGCAGCCAAAAATTGGGAGGCTCCACGTTGTCCCTGGGTAGAGACGTGCATGAGGGCCTCAAAACATTAAGTGTCCATTGTCAGGAAGTGGGTGTATTATAGTATAGCCCTTAGGCAGGGCAGCCAAAAATTGGGAGGCTCCACGTTGTCCCTGGGTAGAGACGTGCATGAGGGCCTCAAAACATTAAGTGTCCATTGTCAGGAAGTGGGTCTATTGTAGTATAGCCCTTAGGCAGGGCAGCCAAAAATTGGGAGGCTCCACGTTGTCCCTGGGTAGAGACGTGCATGAGGGCCTCAAAACATTGTTCCCATTGCAAAGGAGCGGGTCTCCTGTCGTTGTAATGTCCATTCTGCAAAGAATGGGCGAAAAAATTTACCACTGGGGGTATACCTGAAACAAAGGCCTAAGTATTGCAATTTGTAACGGTCATCATCATGGTGGCGCATGAGGAGAAGGAGGAGCAGTCCAGCGATTATCCAAAGTCCAGAAGTGTGTACCCATGGGTGAGTGGAGGTACATGGCAAACTTTAAATTCCGCTCTCATTTGCTGGTGGTGTGGTGAAGTCTGGCCCAATCCAACCCTTGTTCATCTTGATCAGAGTCAGCCTGTCAGCATTTTCAGTTGACAGGCGGGTGCGTTTATCTGTAATGATTCCACCTGCGGCACTAAAAACACGCTCTGACAAAACGCTAGCAGCAGGGCAGGCCAGGACTTCCAAGGCGTAGAGAGCCAATTCATGCCACGTGTCCAGCTTGGATACCCAATAATTGTAAGGCACAGAGGAATGTCGGAGTACAGTTGTTCGATCTGCAAGGTACTCCTTCAGCATCTGGGCAAACTTAGGATTTCTTGTGGCACTACCCCGCACCTCAGGGGCTGTGGTACGTGAGGGGCTGAGAAAACTGTCCCACATCTTAAAGACTGTTCCCCTACCTCTGGCGGATTGGACTTGTGCCTCTCTCGGCTGTACGCCTCGGTTGTCCACTGATTCATGACCTATGCCGCTAGCGTTTTGTGAGGGGAATGCTTTGCCTACTTCCGTGACTATGGCCTTCCGGAACTGCTGCATTTTGGTTGACCTCTCCTCCACGGGAATAAGAGACAAAAAGTTCTCCTTGTAGCGTGGGTCTAACAGTGTTACCAACCAGTAATGATTGTCGGCCAAGATGTTCTTAACGCGAGGGTCACGAGACAGGCAGCTTACCATAAAGTCAGCCATGTGCGCCAGACTCTTAACAGCCAGGACTTCAGTAGCCTGACCAACAAGATGACTGAACATGCTGTCCTCCTCCTCCTCCTCCTCCTCCTCATCTACCCTGTCCTCTGGCCAGCCACGCTGAACCGAGGATATGACTGGTGTGCATGTCATATCCTCAATTTGGCCGGAGAGTTGCTCCATGTCTTCATCCTCCTCCTCGTCATAGTCCTCCACTGCACGTTGTGATGAGACGAGGCTGGGCTGTGTGTTATCATCACCCACACCGACTACTGTTTCTTGCTGCAACTCATTGCGCTCCGCCTGCAATGCATCATGTTTGTTTTTCAGCAGAGACCGTTTTAGAAGGCAGAGTAGCGGTATGGTGACGCTAATAATGGCGTCATCACCACTCACCATCTTGGTGGAGTCCTCAAAGTTTTGGAGGATGGTACATAGGTCTGACATCCATCTCCACTCCTCAGGTGTTATGTGTGGAGTTTGACCCATTTCCCGATGGCTTAGGTGATGCAGGTACTCAACAACTGCCCTCTTCTGCTCACATATCCTGACCAACATGTGCAGAGTTGAATTCCAACGCGTGGGGACATCACACACCAGTCTGTGAGCCGGAAGATGCAAACTGCGCTGAAAGCCGGCAAGGCCGGCTGAAGCAGTAGGTGACTTTCGAAAATGTGCAGACAGGCGGCGAACTTTTACCAGCAGATCAGACAGCTCTGGGTATGACTTTAGAAACCGCTGAACCACGAGGTTGAGAACATGGGCCACGCATGGAACATGTGTCAGCTGGCCTCGCCTCAAAGCCGCCACCAGGTTCCGGCCATTGTCACACACGACCTTTCCTGGCTTTAGGTTCAGAGGTGTGAGCCAGTGATCTGCCTGCTGTTTCAGAGCTGTCCACAGCTCTTCTGCATTGTGGGGTTTGTCACCTATGCAGATTAGCTTCAGCACAGCCTGTTGCCGCTTCGCCGAGGCAGTGCTGCAGTGCTTCCAGCTTGTGACTGGTGTGGAGGGTACAGTGGATGAGGATGCGCAGGAGGAGGAGGAGGCTGAAGAGCATGACATTCCGGAGCTGTAGAGTGTGGGTGAAACCCTGACTGAGGTAGGGCCTGCAAACCTTGGTGTGGGAAGGACGTGTTCCGTCCCTCGCTCAGACTGGGTCCCAGCTTCCACAATATTAACCCAGTGTGCCGTCAACGAGATGTAGCGGCCTTGCCCACAAGCACTTGTCCACGTGTCTGTGGTTAGGTGGACCTTGGGTGAAACAGCGTTGTTCAGGGCACGTGTGATGTTTTGTGACACGTGGTTATGCAACGCGGGGACGGCACACCGGGAGAAATAGTGGCGGCTGGGGACCGAGTAACGTGGGACAGCTGCCGCCATCAGGTCACGGAATGCTTCTGTCTCCACCAGCCTAAAAGGCAACATTTCCAGCGCAAGCAGTCGCGAAATGTTAGCATTTAGAACTGTGGCATGTGGGGTGTTGGCAGTGTATTTGCGCCTGCGTTCAAAGGTTTGCTGAATGGATAACTGAACGCTGCGCTGGGACAAGGACGTGCTTGATGATGGTGTTCTTTCTGCGTAGGCAACTGCAGGTGCAGGAGTGGAGGAGGCTTGTTCGCAGGCAGCATGGACAGGGGATTGGCTCGCATGCACAACCAGCGAAGACGTAGCAGTGACATCAGCAAGCACTGCTCCTCGACTCTGTTGTACTTCCCACAAAGTCGGGTGCTTGGCTGACATGTGCCTGATCATGCTGGTGGTGGTCAGGCTGCTAGTTTTGGTACCCCTGCTGATGCTGGCACGGCAGGTGTTGCAAATGGCCTTTTTTGAATCATCTGGATCCAACTTAAAAAACTGCCAGACTCGGGAAGACCTAACATTTGTACAGGCACCTTGTGTCGTCGTGTTGTTCCGGGGAACGGTTGCCTGACTTCTGCCTGGGGCCACCACCCTGCTTCTTACTGCCTGTTGTGATGCTACGCCTCCCTCCCCCTGTGCACTGCTGTCCTCGCTCTGCATATCCTCCTGCCAGGTTGGGTCAGTTACTGGATCATCCACCACGTCGTCTTCCTCTTCCGCACCCTGCTCCTCCTCCTGACTTCCTGACAATTGTGTCTCATCATCGTCCACCACTTGTTGAGACACGTTGCCAACTTCGTGAGAACGTGGCTGCTCAAATATTTGGCCATCTGTACAGACGATCTCCTCATGACCCACTTCAATATGAGCTGGCGAGAGGCCAGAATGTGTGAATGGAAACGTGAACAGCTCTTCCGAGTGTCCAAGTGTGGGATCATTAATGTCCGAGGAGGACGTGTACTCAGCCTGGTGGTAGGAAGGAGGATCAGGTTCAGAAATGTGCGGTGCAGTATCACGGCTACTGACACTTGACCGTGTGGAAGACAGAGTGTTTGTGGTGGTGCCAATCTGACTGGAAGCATTATCTGCTATCCAACTAACAACCTGTTGACACTGGTCTTGGTTCAAGAGCGGTGTACTGCTGCGGTCCCCAAGAATTTGGGACAGGACGTGCGAGCGACTAGATGTGGCCCTTTGTTGTGGCGAAATTAGAGCTTGCCCACGACCTCGGCCTCTGCCTGCACCACCATCACGTCCACTTCCTTGTTCCTTGCCAATGCCCTTGCGCATTTTGCAATGCTGTGCACTGCTGACGTGTATATTCACTACTTGTGCGTTATATCAAAGTTTGTGGAAATTGCACACAAGTGCACCTGTACGCTGCCACCAACAGGCACACACGTGCGGTTTTAAAAACCAAGCACGGACGCAATAAGAACCTAACAGGTTTTTTTGGGGAGCGACAATTACAGACAAGTCAGACACTATCTGGACTGTTTTACACTGTGTACACCAGCCCCAGATATGATGAAGGCTGGTATACGGTCACCACTAGGAATGGCTATATATACCCTGCCTGCCTGCCTGCCTGTATACTGGTACAATAGTCCTGACAAGGACTCTTCTGGTCACTAGCCTGTATTCAGACCTGGCTATACCCTGCCTGTATATAGCAACAATAGTCCTGAGAAGGACTCTGCTACTGTACTCCGACCTGGCTATACCCTGCCTGCCTGTATACAACTAGAATAGTCCTGAGAAGGACTTTTGGTCACACTGTTTGCAGCCCTGCAACTGAAAAAGCTATAAAGGGCCGCAAAGCTTTCCCTGAATCAGTGACACTCTCCCTGCACTGACTGTCTGGATAGCTGTGAGCAGAGCACAGCGCGCCGGCCGGTAGAAAGGCTCGGTCACGCTGTGCAGGCCGGCCAATCACTGCAATTCCACAACTAACAGGGCTGTGGCATTGCAGTGGTCTGCCAGCCAATCCCTGCATGAGGGCTGGCTCTCAAAAGAGCGCCAACATGCAGAAATGAAGACCACGAGTACAGCACGAGTATCGCGAGATTACTCGGTCCCCGCCGAGCAGCCCGAGTACAGCGATACTCGTGCGAGTACCGAGTAGTTACAAGCATGCTCGCTCATCACTAGTAAATAGGTATAGATAACCGGAAACCATATACTAGAAAAAACACTGCACACTTTTTTTTAGAAAAATGCGTAAGACAAAAAAGTTTTGCTTTGCAAAATTAGGTGAGTTTTATTTTGCATGGCGACAGAAAAAAATAATTTTGTGGTGTGATGTTACGGCCACTTGTGGCCTTTCTCAAACACAGTCGCTCCACAAAAGAGTCTATTTTATTATGGACAGAGAAGTAAAGAAAGGAATGGAGTCCCACCAAGTAAATAGTAAATAGAAATGCTGTTAATGGAGTCTGCTGATATTTCTATAACAATCGGCAATGTTCTCAATATTGGAGTGGTGATTCACGCTGGAAAATATCTGCAAGGGCTGTTTTTGGTACCGCGGTGGCTCTGTATGCTGCCTTCCCAGGTTGTGGCATTATGAAGAAGGAAAATTTAAGCACATCAGCCATCAAAACACTTTGTTGCTAAAGGGTCTTCCAAATGGCCATTGACCATACATCTAACATTTTGGTTAAAGTGGTTTTGCACATATAATACTTCTTCACAATCAGTAATCTAAATGGGTAATTTATTCCATGCCACTAGTTACATCCATACAATCCTCCCCCTGGGTCATGTGATCGCTGGTTTCATAAACCATACAATACATGTGACACGCCCAGCCCCAGTGCCTTAGGCGATACTCGCAACCTGGCCAGACTAGTCCGGGGAGGTCAGTGGTGGCGGGGCCCGACTCTGTGACCCTGGCGGTGTCTTTCTTCAATAAAGGGGATGATGATGGGAGTTATATTTACAATAAAATAAAGTTTGTGACGCCACCTGTGGTTTTGCGGCTATGTGGGCCGCTGCTGCGCTGCGTGTTCCCCAGGGCAGATGTTGATGATGCAGCTGAGGTGATATTGCTCCCCACAGGTGGAGCAGGACCCTGGGGCAACCGTTGAATTATCAAAAGTCTACGATGATAGGGGGAGACGCGGGAGGAATGGAGACGACAACAGGGGCTTTGCAACAATAGTCTTTTACTCACTGCACCAGTTCGAAGTTGACAGTCAGCTTAGTCCTCCCATGTTATGCTGGGATTCCTGGTGATGGGCCTCCGCTGATCCCGGGCAAGTCAGAAGTCAGTACCGGTGCACCCCTTAGATGTGCCTTTCCTGGTCATCTCTATTGCGCTGACTCTTGCCCTCTTGCCCTCTTGTCCCGCAACTCCGCACACAGTGCCCTGAGCCAGGGGCTGCGGACATTCAAAGGGTTTTCTGCATGTTTGGCTCCCTGATCCTCTGTAGCCCCTTCCAGCGGATTCACAGTAAGGGGGCTACAGAGGATCAGGGAGCCATGCAGGTAGAAAATCCTTTGAAGGTCCGCAGCCCCTGGCTCAGGGCACTGTGTACGGAGGCGCGGGATAGGAAGGCGAGAGTCAGCGCAATAGAGACGACCAGGAAAGGCACACCTGAGGGGCCGTTGTGGCCCAACGGTGCATACAGCCACCCTGGCCTCTGGTGTTACTAGAAAGTCCTGAAGTATTTTCCTAGTCTAGGGACTGGGACCCCGTTTGCCACCAGATCCTTCCACCCGGTGTACTGTGGAGTAAGCCCATGGGTGCTTCCCGCACTCCCGTGTCTCTAGGATCCCTTCTTCTGTGTCACCCAGGGTAAGCAGGGCCCCTACCCGGGTCCCTACCTCCAGTCTCCTCCTCACCACTAACTAACTGACTCAATCTGTCAACTGTCAACTTAATTCCGCCCACTCACCTCAGACACCTCACCCACCAAGCTCCACCCCCAGGCTGGCTTCGGGGACAGTGCTAGCCACTATACAAGTCCAGCTGTACTAGGCCCTAACCACGGCTTAGTGGAGTGTTGTGATGAGTCTGTGTGATTGTAACACAAACGTTACATCATTACTCTTGTATGGGACTTTGTATTGTGCTGATATTAAACTAATGGAATCATTATTGTACAGTTACTGAGTAATTTCACTTTATACATCCTATGGGGCAGCTGTTGTATATGGTTTTAATTGTTTTTAATTGTTAAGCACATGTTGTGGAGACACGGGGCTCAGTGGGTGCTCTCGTCCACTAAAACCCGCCGCCTTTAGAAAGACAGCGTGGCTCAGGGCTCATCCCAACTGAACGCCGGCCTCCTTAACCGTGGGCGTAACACTACTCAGACAACACAGGGTGAGGGAACCACAATAATTAGACTTTATTGGATCCCCAAACAATTAACGGCACATAACACATAACCAGCAAAACACACAAATGTAACAGGCAACAGAGTCTCACCCTTCCGCTGGCTCACCAGGGATTTAGAATGTCCATGCCTCAGAGGTTCCAGGGCCGCTTACTCCAGTCCAGCAGCATCCTGCTTTTGGCGGGCACCCACCGAGAAAGGAATAACGCCAGATTTAGGAAGCTGTGTGAGGTCTGCAAAGTCTGTAACAGGTGACTGAACTGTCCCAACCTGAGTGTCCTCCTTAGGTAGTCCTGGTATGATGTTACAATCCTAGCAGCCGGAGTCGAAATCCCTAGGCTGTGGATATGGTCTCCAACCGGATCCGGAGTCCCTAGATTGAAGCCATAAGATATCCTGATCCTCTAGTCAGCTCCAAAGAGCTTAGACTGGATCCATCAACCTTCATTCACCCTGGTGGCTTAAAGAAGTCCCTTTTATAGCCATAACCTTCCCTTAGGATACACTGCGTCCTCATCAATTGGTTGGACAAGATTGCTTCTGCCATTGGATGAATTTCAAGCTGCATGGATAATGTTCATTTAAATGATGTGCATAGAAAGACTCAGTATATCTACATGGAGTCGGCAAGTCACCGACTAGACAATGGCTACTAAGGTAATTACATTATCAATACACAACTACAATACAATGGTTACTGGAAAAGTCTGGAGAGCAATAGCTAAGCAAACATGACTTAGCACACATAAGAACAATAGTCTGGCTGAATGTTAAGAAACTTTAACCCATGAGAGTCCATGTCGTCACACATGTCTTTTGAATGTTTTTTGGATACAATAAAGCTTTGTTATTTAGTATATATAGGTGTGCACAATTCCTGCTTGCTGACTTTCATAGTTAGTTTCATAGTTTTTAAGGTTGAAGGGAGACTCTAAGTCCATCTAGTTCAACCCGTAGCCTAACATGTTGATCCAGAGGAAGGCAAAAAAAAACCCAATGTATCAAATAAGCTCCAATGGGGAAAAAAATTCGGTGTCTTTCTTCCCGTTATAATTATTCTCTGCATTGTGGCACCCATTTAGGTATTTACTATATACAGTTAAATCCAGAAATATTTGGACAGTGACACAATTTTCGCGAGTTGGGCTCTGCATGCCACCACATTGGATTTGAAATGAAACCTCTACAACAGAATTCAAGTGCAGATTGTAACGTTTAATTTGAAGGTTTGAACAAAAATATCTGATAGAAATTGTAGGAATTGTACACATTTCTTTACAAACACTCCACATTTTAGGAGGTCAAAAGTAATTGGACAAATAAACCAAAGCCCAAAAAAAAATTTTTATTTTCAATATTTTGTTGCGAATCCTTTGGAGGCAATCACTGCCTTAAGTCTGGAACCCATGGACATCACCAAACGCTGGGTTTCCTCCTTCTTAATGCTTTGCCAGGCCTTTACAGCCGCAGCCTTCAGGTCTTGCTTGTTTGTGGGTCTTTCCGTCTTAAGTCTGGATTTGAGCAAGTGAAATGCATGCTCAATTGGGTTAAGATCTGGTGATTGACTTGGCCATTGCAGAATGTTCCACTTTTTTGCACTCATGAACTCCTGGGTAGCTTTGGCTGTATGCTTGGGGTCATTGTCCATCTGTACTATGAAGCGCCGTCCGATCAACTTTGCGGCATTTGGCTGAATCTGGGCTGAAAGTATATCCCGGTACACTTCAGAATTCATCCGGCTACTCTTGTCTGCTGTTATGTCATCAATAAACACAAGTGACCCAGTGCCATTGAAAGCCATGCATGCCCATGCCATCACGTTGCCTCCACCATGTTTTACAGAGGATGTGGTGTGCCTTGGATCATGTGCCGTTCCCTTTCTTCTCCAAACTTTTTTCTTCCCATCATTCTGGTACAGGTTGATCTTGGTCTCATCTGTCCATAGAATACTTTTCCAGAACTGAGCTGGCTTCATGAGGTGTTTTTCAGCAAATTTAACTCTGGCCTGTCTATTTTTGGAATTGATGAATGGTTTGCATCTAGATGTGAACCCTTTGTATTTACTTTCATGGAGTCTTCTCTTTACTGTTGACTTAGAGACAGATACACCTACTTCACTGAGAGTGTTCTGGACTTCAGTTGATGTTGTGAACGGGTTCTTCTTCACCAAAGAAAGTATGCGGCGATCATCCACCACTGTTGTCATCCGTGGACGCCCAGGCCTTTTTGAGTTCCCAAGCTCACCAGTCAATTCCTTTTTTCTCAGAATGTACCCGACTGTTGATTTTGCTACTCCGAGCATGTTTGCTATCTCTCTGATGGATTTTTTCTTTTTTTTCAGCCTCAGGATGTTCTGCTTCACCTCAATTGAGAGTTCCTTAGACCGCATGTTGTCTGGTCACAGCAACAGCTTCCAAATGCAAAACCACACACCTGTAATCAACCCCAGACCTTTTAACTACTTCATTGATTACAGGTTAACGAGGGAGACGCCTTCAGAGTTAATTGCAGCCCTTAGAGTCCCTTGTCCAATTACTTTTGGTCCCTTGAAAAAGAGGAGGCTATGCATTACAGAGCTATGATTCCTAAACCCTTTCTCCGATTTGGATGGGAAAACTCTCATATTGCAGCTGGGAGTGTGCACTTTCAGCCCATATTATATATATAATTGTATTTCTGAACATGTTTTTGTAAACATCTAAAATAACAAAACTTGTGTCACTGTCCAAATATTTCTGGACCTAACTGTATCATTATTCTTTTAGTATTGCATGCGCCCTGTTTATCTCTAGTCACTTGCAACTTGTGACTCTGGCGCCGAAGCCTTCACTATTGAATGCTTCGTGGGCGTACCATTGGTCCTCGCACTGGCCAGTGTACTCAGGACTTACTTTGTGGGCGGGGTTAGCACTCTGCACTCCCGTCTACAGAAGACAAGCCGCAGCTTTTCGGCTTCCAGTGCTGTGTTGTAGCCCTCCGATGCTGTGTGCCCCTGTGCTGTGTGCCCCCTCTTCGAGTGCTGTGTGTGCCCTCCGATGCTGTGTGCCACCAATAGTGATGTATTCCCCCTCCCCCAGTGCTACGTGTGCCCCCGTTCTGTGTACCACCCATAGTGCTGTGTGCTCCCTCCCCCAGTGCTGAGTGCCCTTGTGCTGTGTGCCCCCCCCATTCTATGTGCCACCCCCAGTGCTGTGTGCCCTCTCCAGAGCAGTGTGCTATCCCCCCAGTGCTGTGTACCACCCTCAGTGCTGTACCAGTGATGTTCGTGCTCCCCTGTGCTATCCGTGCCCTCCTAGTGATGTCTGTGCTCCCCAATTTCTCCCCTAATGATGTCTGTGCTCTGCAAGTGTAATCCGTTTTCCCCAGTGTCCTCCTAGTGCTCTCCTTGCCCTCTAATACTGTCCATCGCCTCTAGTGCTGTCCGAGCCCCCCGAGTGCTCTCCGTGCCCCCCGAGTGCTTTCTGTGCCCCCCCGAGTGCTCTCCGTGCCCCCCCGAGTGCTGCCCGTGCACTGGAAGTGCTGTCAGTGCCCCCCAATGATGTCCTTGCCCCCCTAGTGAAGCCTACTCCCCAGTGTTTGTGCCCCAACAGTGCTGTCTGTGCCCCCCCAAGTGCTGTCTGTGCCCCTCAGCCATATATATGCCTCCCAGTGATGTCTGTGCCCCAGTGACTCTTGTGATGTCTGTCCCCCAGCCCCTCCTGCGATGTGTATGCCCTCAGCCCCTCCTGTGATGTGTATGCCCTCAGCCCCTCCTGTGATGTGTATGCCCCCAGCCCCTCCTGTGATGTGTATTCCCCCACCGACTCCTGTGATATATATATCACAGGAGAGAATGGGGCCATACACATCACTGGAGGGCCTGGGGCATTTACATCACTGGAGGAGCTGGAGGCCAGGGTCATAGGAGGGGCTGGGGCATATACATGTCCCCAGCCCCACATGTGATGAATGTGCCCCCAATGTCTCTTGTGATGTATATACAGTAGTCCCAATGTCTCCTATGTGATATACTGTATATGATTTACCAATCTTATTATCACAAAGAGTCGACTGCACTCCAGACAGACACAAATCTGGAAAAGTAGTTGTGAAAAGCAACATTACGTGCTCAATGTCACCAAAAATTAACTGTCGCACCAAAGAGAAGCAGCTCTGGCCACCACAGTAAGGGTGATTTAATTAATTGCTTGATCAAATATAGCCGGGTAATTTTCACATAAATTATATAATAATTTGATAAATTATATGATAATTTTGTGCGGCCCCCGAAGGTTGGTAGAAATTTACAAATGACCCCACCGGCAGTAAAAAGGTTTCCCACCCCTGCTCTAAAAGAAAGAGGGTCTCTTCCAATCACAGCGTGATTCTTCATTTGAGAGCGATGAGTCCCTGGATTTTTTTCTGTGAGAGCATTGAGCCTATGAGGGAGACTGCAGAGCTCTCTGCCACAAGATGTTGCAGTATTTGATTCATGACAAAACACCAAAGGTTATCTACACTAGATTCTGTTAATGTGTAGTGATGGGCGGACCCGGACTGTAAAAGTCCGGATCCGCGTGATTTTAAAGGTGCGCGATAGCCAGACCCGGGAATCCAGATATTGATCCGGCACTCAGGAAATTAAAAAAAATAAAGGAGAAATAAAGAAAATAGGAATGAATCGAGCACTTCATACTTACTGAGGCTCCGCCGCAGCTGTATGCTACTCCCGCGGCCTCTCCTTCATTTCCTGGGCTGCTCATCATTGCTCATTCATATGTATTGCTTCCCCACCCACCAGCCGTCCTGGCGTCTGTGATTGGTTGCAGTCAGACATGCCCCCAGCCTGTGTGTCAGCGTCTGACTGCAACCAATCACAGGCGCCAGGATGGCCAGTGGGCGGGGAAAGTAGTGCAACTGTCTGCGGGTCAGTATTGTGGTATAAAAATAAAAAAAATTGTGTAGGATCCCCCCATATTATGATACCCCGCACAAGTAAAGCATACAGTCAGGGCCAGAAATATTTGGACAGTGACACAAGTTTTGTTATTTTAGCTGTTTACAAAAACATGTTGAGAAATACAATTATATATATATAATATGGGCTGAAAGTGCACACTCCCAGCTGCAATATGAGAGTTTTCACATCCAAATCGGAGAAAGGGTTTAGGAATCATAGCTCTGTAATGCATAGCCTCCTCTTTTTCAAGGGACCAAAAGTAATTGGACAAGGGACTCTAAGGGCTGCAATTAACTCTGAAGGCGTCTCCCTCGTTAACCTGTAATCACTGAAGTAGTTAAAAGGTCTGGGGTTGATTACAGGTGTGTGATTTTGCATTTGGAAGCTGTTGCTGTGACCAGACAACATGCGGTCTAAGGAACTCTCAATTGAGGTGAAGCAGAACATCCTGAGGCTGAAAAAAAAGAAAAAATCCATCAGAGAGATAGCAGACATGCTTGGAGTAGCAAAATCAACAGTCGGGTACATTCTGAGTAAAAAGGAATTGACTGGTGAGCTTGGGAACTCAAAAAGGCCTGGGCGTCATGACATAACAGCAGACAAGAGTAGCCGGATGAATTCTGAAGTGTACCGGGATATACTTTCAGCCCAGATTCAGCCAAATGCCGCAAAGTTGATCGGACGGCGCTTCATAGTACAGATGGACAATGACCCCAAGCATACAGCCAAAGCTACCCAGGAGTTCATGAGTGCTAAAAAGTGGAACATTCTGCAATGGCCAAGTCAATCACCAGATCTTAACCCAATTGAGCATGCATTTCACTTGCTCAAATCCAGACTTAAGACGGAAAGACCCACAAACAAGCAAGACCTGAAGGCTGCGGCTGTAAAGGCCTGGCAAAGCATTAAGAAGGAGGAAACCCAGCGTTTGGTGATGTCCATGGGTTCCAGACTTAAGGCAGTGATTGCCTCCAAAGGATTCGCAACAAAATATTGAAAATAATATTTTGTTTGGGTTTGGTTTATTTGTCCAATTACTTTTGACCTCCTAAAATGTGGAGTATTTGTAAAGAAATGTGTACAATTCCTACAATTTCTATCAGATATTTTTGTTCAAACCTTCAAATTAAACGTTACAATCTGCACTTGAATTCTGTTGTAGAGGTTTCATTTCAAATCCAATGTGGTGGCATGCAGAGCCCAACTCGCGAAAATTGTGTCACTGTCCAAATATTTCTGGACCTAACTGTACAGCTACAGGCTGCAGCCCCCAGCCATGCGCTCATCTTGGCTGTGTATCAAAATCAGAGGAACTGCATGTGGCTTCTTTTTTTTTTTTTTTTTAAAGGGTTTTAATAAATAATTTAAAAAAACCTGGTATCCCACAATTTTAATACCCAGCCATGATAAAGCCCAACAGCTGTGTGCTGGTATTCTCAGGCTAGAGTCCCATGGTTATTGGGGACCCCCCCAGGCTAAGAATAGCAGCCTACAGCCGCCCCAGAATTGTCATTTTACCCGGCTCTTCTCAATTGCTCTGGTGCGGTGGCAATCAGGGTAATAGGAGCTAGCAGCAGGTGGTAATGTTCTATGGCTGCGTGGTGTCACTTCAGATGTAGTAAAGCTGAAATCGTTGTGGGACCTTGTGTGGATTAATTTGGACCTGGGTATCTTAGAGGTAAATAAAGGGGTGAAAGGAGGGATTTTTTTGTATTTCATTTCTAATAAAGGATTTTTTTCAGTGTTTTTGTTTATTTTATTTTACTTACAGATTAATAATGGGGGGTTCTCATAGACACCTACCATTACTAATCTAGAGCTTAGTGGCAGCTGTGAGCTATTATTAACCCCTTATTCCCCAATTGCCACTGCACCAGGGCAATAGGGATGAACCAGGTAAAGTGCTGGGATTACCGCATCTAATGGATGGTACAATCCTGGGCGGTTGCAGGCTGCTATGTTTAGGCCGGGGGGGCCCAATAATCATGGGCCTCCCTAGCCTGATAATGCCAGCTCCCAGCTGCTGGCTTTATCACAGCTGGCTATCAAAATTGGGGAAACCATGCTGTTTTTAATTATCTATTTAAATACATTTTTAAAAAGTCACATGTGGTTCCTCTTATTTTGAAACACAGCCAAGGTAAGCGCAGGACTGGGGGCTGCTGCCTGTAGCTGTATGCTTTATCTGTATTGGTTATCATAATACGAGGGGACCCTACACCACTTTTTTAAATTAATTTTTACATCAATCTATACGCATACACATCGCCTCTGATTAGTTGCAGTCAGACACGCTGTCACACAGGCTGGGGGCGCTGTCTGGCTGCAACAAATTAGACGGCTGGACTGTCAGGGGGCGGGGGAAGCAGTGAATTTGTATGAAGGATATATGAGTAGCCCAGAAGTAGAGTGAGCGGCCTGGACGCAGAGTTACAGCTGCTCGGAGACCGGTAAGTATAAAGCACTTGCTTTATTCTTATTTTCTTTGATTTTTTTTTTAATTATCTCGGTGGCCAGACCCGGATCGTTACCAAGAGTTCTCTGAGAACTCTGGGCCCGGGGTCGGTGCTCAGGTTCTTTTGAACCCACGCAGATCCAGACTTTTACAGTCCAGGTCTGCCCATCATTAATTGTGACCCCCCCTAAGTACTTTATAAGACACCTCTGAACATCTAAAGCAGGGGTCTCAAACTCGGCTGAGTATAAGGGCCACACATGGAAAAAATGTTTATTTGGGGTGTCACATTCTTTGCAGAACAAAGTGACATTTGGATAGCGCTTTTTTGTTTTTTTTTAACATTTTTCGCTTGTTTATTATAATAAATGTGCACTCTTAATTTCAGAGTATATATATATATATATATATATATATATATATATATATATATATACACATACACACACACACAAACATTTTTAATGGTAAAGAACAAATGTCATGCTGTGAGTAATTTGTTTTTACATTTTATCTCCTTGTAAGTAATATTGTTTTTAAAGTAATTATGGACACCTTGTAGTAATATTCCCATCCTCGTACTCATCTTGTAGTAATGTGCCCATCCTTGTCCCTATCCTGTGGTATTGTGCCCATACCTGTCCTCATCCTGTGGGAACATCCCCATCCTGTAGTAATGAGACCATCCTTGTCTCCATCCTGTACTAATCTTCCAATCCTTGTCCCCATCCTGTAGTAATGTGTCCATCCTGGTCTCCATTCTGTAGTAATATGCCCATCCTTGTCCCCCATCTTGTAGTAATATGCTTATCATTGTCCCCATCCTGTAGTAATGTACCCATGCTGGTCCTCTTCTTATAGTAATGTCTCCTTACCTAGTGCCCTTCTTTTTGCAATGTCCCCTCTCCTAGTGCCCTTCTTTTCGCAATGTCCCATTCTGCAGTAATATCTCCTATTAAGCCATTGTTCACACACAATCACACAAAAACATTTTTCTCATGTGTCCTTTGTTCCCTCAGTGTCCTCTTTTCTGGTTCTTGTGACTAGCAGACCCTTTGATGATCACGGCCAATGCAGGGGCCGCCGATGTAACCACTTTACCTCAGTTAAATCATTTGTATCACCGTGCAGAGACGAGCTCTCTGCAGTTATACCTATGACAGCCGCCAACCAATCAGAGGACAGCAGCTGACGTCATACACCGTCGGCTGCTGGCCTCTAATTGGCCGGTGGCTGCCTTTAGTATAACTGCAGAGAGCTCTTCTCTGCGGCACCGCAAATCATTTTGCTGAAGTAAAGCGCTAACGAAGGCAGCAGCCCCTGCATCGGCAGTGATCGTCATGTGGTCTACAGGCTGTAAGAAGTCTGAGGTGCTGCATGCGGCCTGTGTTTGAGTTCTGATTTAGGCTACATTCACACGACCGTTCAGTTTTTGCTGTCTGCAAAACACAGTCCTGTTTTTCCACGGATGCATCCATGTGACATCCGTGTGAACCGCATCCATCCCATTCAGTATACGGTCCGTGTGTCATCCATGTGACTTCCGTTTTTTGCGGTCAGCAAAAAAACAAAAAAAATGGAAGGAGAGTTACATACAGTCCAGGGTATCTGTCCAGATGCTGGTCCCCATATAGGGTCTATGGGGAACAGAATCTGGCACAAAGGGGTAGGAGCAAGCGTTACATACTCACCGATCACCGGCACAGGTGTCACACTGCTCCTGCAGCAGCTTTGTTCTTCTCGAGCCGGACGCTCATTGGGTTCACTTCATATTCACTGCTTCTCTGTTCACGGTATCTGTGATTGGTTGAAGTCAGACACGCCCCCACGCTGAGTGACAGCTGTCTGACTACAAACAATCACAGCCGCTGGTGGGCGGGTCTAAATCGTACAGTACAATAATTAAAAAAAACAAACCCGTGCGGTCCCCCTCATTTTGATACCAGCCAAGATAAAGCCTCACAGCTGCTGGCTGGTATTCTCAGGCTGGGGAGACCCACATGATTGGCAGCCCCCCACAGCCTAAAAATATCAGCCAGCCGGAATTGCCACATCCATTAGATGCAACAGTCCCGGGACTTTACCCGGCTCATCACGAATGCCCTGGTGCAGTGGCAAACAAGGTAATATATGGGGTTGATACCAGCTGTGTAATGTCACCTGGCATCAAGCCCTGGGGTTAGTGGAGTCACGGCGTCTATCAGATACCCAACATCACTAACCCAGTCAGTAATAAAAAAAAAAAAAAAAGAATTTTTATTTGAAAAACCACTCCCCAACACATTCCCTCTTTCACCAAAACAAATCCGGTTCTGGGGTAATCCAATAAGGGGATCCCACGACAATCCTGTCCTAGTCAATGAAGAACAGAATGTTCTACATTGGCTGGGAGAGCAGTGCAGTGAGCTGAGCTAACATCATTAGGTCAGCACAGGTCACCGCACGGGATGAGTGCTGACTTTAAGATGTAAGCTATTTACATTACCTGTGGTGATGAACGATGCTGCACTCGAGTCGTGACGTCAGCGCTCGTCACTGATTTCTATTGTCCGCCGTGTTCACAAGCAAAGTATCGCGGGAGCCCGTGACATCACCGCTAGTCAGTCTTGGGCCGTCCGCAAGACTTGATGTGAAAATGTGGCGGGCATGGAAGTCAGTGACGAGCGCTGACGTAAGGAGTGCAGGACTTCATGAGCACAGGTAATGAACTGTGCTAACCTTGTAATGTCAGCACTCGTCATTCTTGCAGCTGCTGACACTGCTGTGCAAGCAGATCCTGACACAGTGCAGTGCAGGCAGATGCTGACACACTGCAGGGCTGGCGTGGGAGTGGGACACAGACTGCAGGGGCACCCAACGGAAGTCACACGGAAGTGCTTCCATGCGGCTTCCGGGGATTCTGCGGACCCATTGACTTGTATTGAGTCACGGTCCATTATTACGGAACAGAATAGGACATGTTCCATAAAAGAACGGACATACGGCATCCGATGTGTTTTTTTTTTTTTTTGTAGGAACTGATGCACACGAAAGTGCTTCCGTGTGCCAGCCAATCCTACACAGAAGACATTGAAAGATGGTCCTGTCAGTAGGTCCGTAAAAAAACAGGAACTGAACAGGACAGACTGAACAGTCTTCTAAATGACCTCTTAAGGCCCCGTCACACACAGAAATAAATCTTTGGCAGATCTGTGGTTGCAGTTAAATCATGGATATATTGTTCCATTTGTACACAGCCACAAATCTGGCACCGAGTGTCCACAATTTCACTGCAACCACAGATCTGCCGCAGATTTATCTCTGTGTATGACAGGGCCTTTAGAGTAGTTTATCTTCCTTCTGATTTTTAGGATTGTTTCAAAAGGATGGATGGAAGAAACGCCTCTTGAGTTCTCTGAAACTTGAATGCTATGCTAGGGAGATATGCTGAATCAGGACTCAAGATAATTCTATTCTCTAGAATCTGAGTGAAAGGATCTACTGATAGGGTCTGAATATCACTCACCCTCCTGGCTGATGTTAAAGCTATGATGAGAACTTAAGTGAGAGCAGCATAACTGATATACTGTGGCATCAATGGGTTTGAAAGAAGGCTCAGTCAAATCCCACGGAGGCAACCCTGGTCTAGGAAAAGGTTATGATCTAGAGTAGACTTTAATAAACTGAGACACACAACGGTTACCAAACTAGGTCAAGAGGGCCCCTAACTCTGAAACCTGGACTTTAAAGATACCGTCACACTAGGCGACGCTCCAGCGATCCCACCAGCAACCTGACCTGGCAGGGATCGCTGGAGCGTCGCTACACGGGTTGCTGGTGAGCTGTCAGACAGACAGATCTCACCAGCGACCAGCCCCCAGCCAGCAGCGACAAGTGGAAGCGATGCTGGGCTTGGTAACTAAGGTAAATATCGGGTAATCAACCCGATATTTACCTTGGTTACCAGCGCACACCGCTAAGCGCTGGCTCTCTGCACTCCTAGCCAGAGTACACATCGGGTTAATTACCCGATGGATACTCTAGCTACGTGTGCAGGGAGCCGGCACTGACAGCGTGAGAGCGGCGGATGCTGGTAATGAAGGTAAATATCGGGTAACCAAGGAGAGGGCTTCTTGATTACCCGATATTCACCTTGGCTACCAGCGTCCGCAGAAGCCGGCTCCCTGTACATTCAGTTGTTGCTCTCTCGCTGTCACACACAGCGATCTGTGCTTCACAGCGGGAGAGCAACAACTAAAAAATGGTCCAGGACATTCAGCAACAACTGGCGACCTCACAGCAGGGGCCAGGTTGTTGCTGGATGTCACACACAGCAACATCGCTAGCAAGATCGCGGTTACGTCACAAAAACCGTGACTTCGCACCGATGTTGCTTAGTGAGACGTGGCCTTTAGGCTGTGCGCACACGTTGCCTCTTTTTTTTGTGACCACAAAGATGCAGCGTTTTTGGTTGCTAAAAAACGCATAAAAATGCATCCAAAAAAAGCATACGACATGTTGCATCTTTGCGGTCACCACAAAAACGCACCTAAAACAAAACTGCACTGTGCGGACAGCAAAAATGAAAACTCAAGACTTTGCTGGGGAAGGAAAGTCATGCAGTTTTTAGACCAAAAACACACCCGAAAAACACAGCAAGCGCACATAGCCTAAAGGGTGCTTTACACGCTGCGACATTGCTAGCGATGTCGCGAGTGTTAGCACTCGCCCCCGTCGTTGGTGCGATATGTGATCGCTAACGTAGCGACCATTATCGCTACGGCAGCGTCACATGTACATACCTGTTCTGCGACGTCGCTGTGCCCGCCGAACAATCCCTCCTTGAAAAGGGAGGGACGTTTGGCGTCACAGCGACGTCACAAAACAGCCGTCCAATAGCAGAGGAGGGGCGGAGGTGAGCGGCCAGAACATGCCGCCCAACTCCTTCCTTCCTCATTGCCGGTGGACGGAAGTAAGGGGATGATCGCTGCTCCTGCGGTGTCACACATAGCGATGTGTGATGCCGCAGGAACGAGGAACAACCTCGCTATGTACGAGATGATTTTTGGTAAATGAACGACCTCTCATATACCAACGATTTTTGTCTCTTTTGCGATCGTTTAAGGTCAATCCTGCCTGTGACACGCTGCAATGTCGCGAACGGCGCCGGATATGCGTCACAAACACAGTGACCCCGACGATATATCGTTAGCGATGTCACAGCGTGTAAATGGCCCTTTAGGGTGTTGATAGAGAGATCCAAGTCCAACCCTCTCTGTAAGAACTCCAAAATAGACCTGACTGGAATCCCCTCATCCAGCTTAGCACCTGAGGTTCTTAAGAATTTTTTCCTTGTCCTGCCATAATTATTTGTGGTGACCAGCTTCCTACTCTGAGCAAAGCAGCAATCAGGTTAGGAGAAAATCTCTTCTCTAACAATTACCTCTCAAATTCCACACCGTTAAGTGTAGGCTGGCTACTTGAGGATGTTGGATTGGCCCCTGGGGGAGCAGATAGGTTTGGGATCTCTGGAAGCACCCATGAGTCAGTGATGGGACATTTTCCCTCTGGTTCATCAGAGGGTTCCCCCTCCAAGGACAAGAAACCAACTAATGAATGGGAGAGGTACTGCTCTTTTAGGCCCGTTTCACACGTCAGTGAAAAACAGTGACATTTTTCACTGGCGTGTAAAACACGCACATGTCCCTGTGTGTGCCGTGATTCACGGCACACGTGGGTTGTCTAAGTGCAATCCGGGCTCCGTTCTCCGTGGCCCGTGATTGCACTTAGAAATCAACTCACCTGCGCCCGCTCTCCGTGGTGCTGAATCCTCCCGCGATGCAGCATCCGGCCGGCGCTGACCCCTGCAGCAGCTGCTTCCGGGTCGGCTGTGTCGTGCATCATTAAGATGCGCGACAGTAATCAGCCGGCTTAGAAGCAGCAGGCTGCACGGGCTACAGAGAGCGTGGCTGAAGCCGGGTGAGTTAAAATGTTTATTATTTTAAATGCATGTTTTTTTTCTGGCACGTGTTTCACAGACCACACCACTGCGTGGTCCGTGGGACATCAGTGATGCCAGAAACAAAAATGGACGTCTCCGTGCAGCAATCACGCACACGCGGGTACGCTGCACGGAGACACGTGCAGTGAAAAATCACTGACGTGTGAGCAGACCCATTCATTATAATGGGTCTGCGTATGTCAGTGATTCTGGTACGTTTAAAAAAAAAAGCACAAACGTACCAGAATCACTGACGTGTGAAAGGGGCCTTATGCAGTAGGTTTCCTGTCCTGTCCTGATAAACAGCAATCAGTTTTCCAGACTGCAATGTTAAAACAGACCCTGCAGGAGTGAATTTTTTTCAAAACAGAGAAGTGGTCTTTTTTGCCTACAGATTGCTGCTGGATCCGTTCTAACAGATGATTAGGGGACATGTGAACTTAGCCTAACTTTGTCACTTACGGCCACAACTGTCCTTGCATTCATCTCATAGGGTCCCATCACAAGTAGCGACACACCAACGATCCCACAGCGATCCGACCTGGCAGGGATAGTTGGTGCATCGCTACATGGTCACTGGTGACCTGGCCATCAGGCAGATCTCACCAGCGACTCGTGTACCGATGCTGCGCTTGGTAACCAGGGTAAATATCAGGTAACCAAGCAGAGCACTTTGCTTCGTTACCCGATATTTACCCTGGTTCCAGCGTATACCGCTTACAGAGTCTGTGCTCGTTGGTCTCCCGCAGTCACACACCGATACATGCTGCCCTGCGGGAGCCAGACGACCAAAAAATGAACCAGAACAGTGTAACGATCAGCAATTTCACAGCAGGGGCCAGGTCGCTGCTTAGTGTCACACACAGCGAGATCGCTGATGAGATCACTGGTACGTCACAACACCTGTGACTCAGCAGCGATCTTGCTATGTGAGAAGTACCTCATAGGTTTGTGTGTAATTCATTACCTGCAAACATGGCTGATTGAACCAGAGTTCTCCAGAAACATTGATTCCGTACCTGTGGTGTTTGTTGGCTGTGTAATTAGTACGTTGTAAGATCCTATACTTAGAATAGGTAATCAATCTCAGACTGGCATTTAACTTAAGCACCGCCAAGACTCAGCTGATTGAAGGTATCCCCTTTCCATTGGCAAACATCCAAACTTGTGGTATTGTAGTTGCTTCTGAAGCACTTAAAAGGGAACCTGTCAAAACTTTTTTAGCCTATAAGCTGCTGTCACCACCACCGGGCTCTTATATACAGCATGTTAGACTGCTGTATATAAGAGCCCAGGCCGGAGGTATAACATAAAAAACACTTTAGAATAATTGTGTAACGGTCTCGCGGTGGGCCCTATGGGCGTCTCAGTTGTCTGGTCCCGGCGGCGCCTTTTTGGCTATTTTTGTTCTCCTCTAGCCGCGGCAGTGCAGGATGGGTCCGACGTCATCCACACTCGCCAACTTTCAGGTCCTGAGCAGGGGCAGATCAAAGTATTGTAGTGCACCTGTGCAGGACCGGTGTGTATGACGTAGCCTCATCATGCACACAGGCTTCAGAAAGAGGACGAAGATGGCCAAAAGGGGAGGTGCCTGCACCGGACAACGGAGATGCCCATAAGGCCCACCGCGCGACTGTCAAGTATTGTAAAGTGTTTTTTGTGTTATTGCCCCGGCCTGGGCTCTTATATACAGCATGTTAGAATGCTGTATATAAGAGCCCGGTGGTGGTGGCAGCAGCTTATAGGCAAAAAAAAAAAAAGTGGTGACAGGTTCTCTTTAAATGAGAACGCTACAACACAAGGAATAGGCACAAGTTCAAACTTGTGATACAGTCCTGATTAGCCAATTTGGGAGCTAGAAATCAACCACTCAAATTAAGGCCAACTGTGCAATCCTAGATAAAATGTAATGTTAAAGCAATGTTCACACACACTGCAATTTTACTGCGTTAAGGTCACAAAGATGCGCCTAAATGCATGCATTTCCTTCTCCCAGCAAAGTCTGAGATTTCTATTTTGCTGTCCACACTAGGCATTTTTTGGCTGCGTTTTTGTCAATCTATGGTGTGGTGATATAGGATGCAGTGTACTGAAAATTTGCAGCATCCAAGTCTGAGAATAAGTGATAAATCCCTAAAATCAGTGCCTCGTCCCCTACATGATGAGGGATATTCATTTAAGAATCTATTACACCCTCTAGATAGGTCTCCAAAATGATAGTTGGGAGAGAAAGAGGTCGCAGGTGTTTGCATTTATAAATGGTGTCCTTTGTATGCAGTCTTACCCAACACCAAATCAGTGATGCAATGATGATATATTAAGGCATCGTCAGTTTTCAATGTCAACCTCAACAAGTGTATTATGAAGTTTAAATAATTTTTACTATGACTCTTCCCACACCTTGCTGGAAACTAGAGGTATTTGGGTGAAATCTGAAGTGCTGTAGTCCACACAGCAAAAATTATCCACCCACGAAATGATTGTGGTGTGGCCATTGGGTATGCTAAAGGCATGTCTAGTGTCACTAAACCCATTCACAATCAGCTGCACCAGAGACCCACACTATTTTGTGCAGGAGACGGTTGGTCTTCTAAACTTGCTAGGTGCTGAATGTAAATGCTAGCTAGATCTTTAATAATCTTGAGCCAATGCATCATCTTCCCCTTAGTTTTACAGTAAACAAAAATGTACCCACCAGTCTCTGGTTATGTAATGGCAGTGGTAACCAAACTCCTTTATGATTTATTAAGAGGTTGTCCACTACTTTTACATTGATGACTATCCCTAGGCTAGGTCATCAATGTCTAATTGTACAGACTCCAACACCTTGCATATTCACGTACTCCGTGCCGGCAGCAGGAAGTGCTCAGTTCTGGAGCTGCCCAGTCAACGGACAGCGGCCTAATACTGCACACCTGCCTCCCATCCAAATAAAAGAGGAGGCGGATGTGCAGTACCCAGCCGTTATCAGAAGATATGCTCGGTTCTGGAGCTGACCTTTCTATTTGCCTGCTGCTGGCAGAAGGTCAGACCTTGCCCGATCAGATATTGATGGCCTATCCTTAGGATATGTTATCAATGTAAAAGCAGTGGACAATTTGTTTAAAAGTTAATTCATGATTACAGCTGCCAGATCTCCACTTTCCCAAGGACCAGAGCAGATAGGGGTTCACTGCCAATATTCTACAATGCCACCTCCATCTTTCAGGGTACAAGTGCCCATTACACCATTTTTGCCCAATACATATTAGGGATACCAGTATTTACCAGCACAAATACCCAACTAATACAGTTCACACAACATTTCGCATTAACTTTGTTTAATGGTCTCAAATTTTGGTGACAGATTTTGGTCAAGTTGTTTCCACTTAAAAATTATTGTTTTAAAAAACACTAATAACTTAAAAACTGCCACAAACAAAATGGTCCACAGACATTCCTTTCCTTCTGAAGCTTTTACGATGCATTGTAATCATTAACCAGTCTTTTACTATTAAACTGAAATGGCCAATTAAAACAAACAGTTCTGAGACCGATCTTCCACCGCTGGTTAAGACTGAGGTGGTACTGGATTTTTGGAATATTCATTTGGATTTCTGGGCCTTTTGAGCGGACTTTGTGACTTTGCCAGCACCAGGTGCCTTCTTTTCAACGGCCTTGATGACACCGACAGCAACGGTCTGTCTCATGTCACGCACAGCAAAGCGCCCTACAAGGCAAAATGAGCAAGTTAGGAAACGCTCATTTTATACAGAGGCGACATCAAGAGCCACGCACTAAGTGATGTACTCACCAAGAGGAGGATAGTCAGAGAAGCTCTCCACACACATGGGCTTGCCGGGGACCATTTCAACAATGGCAGCATCACCAGACTTCAGAGACTTGGGGTTTTCTTCCAGTTTCTTACCAGAACGACGATCAATCTTCTCCTTCAGCTCAGCAAACTTGCAAGCAATGTGAGCAGTGTGGCAATCCAACACAGGTGCATACCCAGCACTGATCTGGCCAGGGTGGTTCAGGATAATAACCTAAAGAGCAAAACGGTATCACTGGTAGAGGTCTGCATACAGGATTACACTGGTGCACTAGTAGTGGTCCAAGTACAGAGGTACACACTGCTGCAATACAGGTGAACAAATCAAGTACCTGTGCGGTGAATCCACCAGCCTCAAGAGGAGGGTCGTTCTTGCTGTCACCAGCAACGTTACCACGACGGATGTCTTTCACGGAAACGTTCTTTACGTTGAAACCAACGTTGTCACCGGGCATAGCCTCGGTCAGAGCTTCGTGATGCATTTCCACTGACTTAACTTCAGTTGTTACATTGACTGGGGCAAAAGTGACCACCATGCCTGGTTTCAGGACACCAGTTTCCACACGACCAACAGGTACTGTGCCAATACCTTAAAAAAAAAAAAAAATTTATTAATAAATAATAATCTAAGCATCTGATCAACATTTAACAAACTCCTGTCAAGATTGCTGTGGTATCTAGTTGACCACATACCACCAATCTTGTAGACATCCTGAAGGGGCAGACGAAGAGGCTTGTCAGTGGGGCGGCTTGGTGGCAGAATGCAGTCAAGAGCTTCAAGCAGGGTAGTTCCGCTGCCTTTTCCTTCTTTGCGGGTGATGCTCCATCCCTTGAACCAGGGCATCTATTGGGCGAGAATTTAAAGTTATAGACCCGTATACCACATCACTCACAAGTAGGGTGGGAGCCCCACAGCCACTTACGTTAGCACTTGGCTCAAGCATGTTATCACCGTTCCATCCAGAAATGGGCACAAAGGCAACGGTATCTGGGTTGTATCCAATCTTCTTAATGTAAGTGCTGACTTCTTTTACAATTTCTTCGTATCTCTTCTGGCTGTATGGGGGTTCAGTGGAATCCATCTTGTTGACACCAACAATGAGCTGTTTCACACCCAGGGTGTAGGCCAGGAGAGCATGCTCACGGGTTTGTCCGTTCTTTGAGATACCAGCCTCAAACTCACCCACGCCGGCAGCAACGATCAGGACAGCGCAGTCAGCCTATAATGAGGACACAATGGGCTTGTTAGCAGTCACATACAGGTCTTCCCACAGCATGGACACACTAATCTTGCCTGAAGGAAGACTTAACAGACAGTGCTACTAAGTCATACACAAGTGACTGGGGTAAATATTACAGATTACATATATAGCATCTCACCTGAGAAGTACCAGTGATCATGTTCTTGATGAAGTCTCTGTGTCCAGGGGCATCAATAATGGTCACATAGTACTTGCTGGTCTCAAATTTCCACAGGGAGATATCAATGGTGATACCACGCTCACGTTCAGCCTTCAGTTTGTCCAGGACCCAAGCGTACTTGAAGGAGCCCTTGCCCATCTGTGAGAAGAGAGAAGGTCAGTGATCCTTGTACAGTAATAACATGGGCTTGCTTACTAGTCCTGGCACCGCCGCAGACTGGGCATTCAAGGTGCTACATTCCCAACACTTATCACCAGGGTCTGGGCATTTGTAGCATTACACCAGGGTATAACAAGCAGCATGCTCCATCATGACCAGGTGCACTCACCTCAGCGGCTTCCTTCTCGAACTTCTCAATGGTACGCTTGTCAATACCACCGCATTTGTAGATGAGATGTCCGGTTGTTGTGGACTTGCCAGAATCTACGTGTCCAATGACGACAATGTTGATGTGTGTCTTTTCCTTTCCCATTTTGAGTGTTTAGATGTTTGGCGATGGACACCTAGAAATGAGATGGTCAGAAGTTTAAAGAACATTGAAATGAGAGGCAGCAGCACAGTGACCACAGATATCGGGCAGGGACCCTCAAGGATGCAGTGACCATAAATATCAGGCAGGGATCCCTAAAGCAGCAGCAGTGACCATACATATCAGGCAAGGACCCCCGAGGCAGCAGCAGTGACCATAAATATCATGCAGGGACCCCCAAGGAAGGAGCACAGTGACCATACATATCAGGCAGGGACCCCCGAGGCAGTAGCAGTGACAACAGATATTAGGCAGGGACCCCCGAGGTAGCAGCCGTGACCATAGATATCATGCAGGCACCCCCGAGGCAGCAGCACAGTGACCATACATATCATGCAGGGACCCCCGAGGCAGCAGCTGTGACCCCCAAGGAAGGAGCACAGTGACCACAACTAACAGCCAGTGACCATAAAGATCAGGACGGGACCTTCCGAGGTAGGAGCATAGTGCCTATAGATTTTAGGCAGCAGCACAGTGACCACAGATATCAGGCAGGGACTCCCGAGGCAGGAGCAGTGACCAGGCAGGGACCCCCGAGGCAGGAGCAGTGACCAGGCAGGGACCCCCGAGGCAGGAGCAGTGACCAGGCAGGGACCCCCGAGGCAGGAGGGCCTGTAACCCCCACTACCGCCCGGCCATTTCCCTCAGTCCGGCCATACAGCGCCACACCCGCGGGCGCACACTGTCCCAGGAGGCAGAGCAGCGCCCCGGCACCACAGGCCAGGAGTGAGGCCACATGCGGCTCCTTTGTCTTGTGAGCCGTGACTCATCGTCCTCCATCTTGTGGAAGAGGAAACCCCGCTCAGCGGCGGCCGCCATCTTTATATTGTGGAGCGCTCCGGCGCTTGTGCTGATCAGACCGGTAGTGCAGCGTGGTCATCACTCCCATCATCCGCCGGCAGACACCGCCCTCCACCCCGATATCGCCGCTAACTTTCTCACTACGACCCGTCATATAATCACCCCCGGTGGGATTCTGCCGGCCCCGCCATCACACCACCCACAGGCGCCATGCCGGCACACCGCCATTAGTCTCCAGCTCCCCGGTGGTAGCGTACAATAAATACCAGCCCGCAGACATAGAGCGGCCCCTTCTAAGTGAGACCAGCAGCTCCGCGCCCTCGGATGGCTCCCAGGTGAGGGGATCCCCGGCGGATTGGACCTAGGCCGCGGAGCAGCACGCAGGCCACAGCCGGCTCCTCATCCCCACACCACTGTGGGAATCCCAGCAGAGCCCATAACAATCCAATCAGGTAGTAACATAAATACAGTCAGCAGGCCTCTAATCCCACAGTGCGGCCTAGTCCCGGTCCCGCCCCGTCACAGCTCCTTACCTTGTAAATTCGCCGCAGACCCGGTGAGGAAGAGAGCGAAGTTCTCGGGCGTCACTCTTATATAGCCAGCAGGGCGGGCCGTGCTCATGACGTCATCCTGCCCAGAATTCCCGGCACTGTGAGGCGGAGTGTTGGAGCGGCCCGTGATGGGGGAGGGGAGGAAGCGGGTATGAGTGGCGCATGGGGAATGTTCACGTATCACTACCGATTCCCGGGCGCCGCCAGTCATTGAAGGCCATGTAGCACGTGTAAGGGCCGGAGTGGCCCCCGCTGCTGTTCCCGGGGTCGTGCTCCATGGCCCCACCAGCCCAGCCGCCATTGCACGTGTAGGGAAGCTGGGCTGGGATGGCGGCTGTCACACAGCGTGGGGCGGTCATCGTACACATGTAGTCAGTGCGGGCGCCGGGCCCAGACTACTGCCGGATCAATGTGAGGGCTCGTATTACCGGCCGAGCACGCACGGTGTGAGGAGAGCCCGGGCGGCGGCCTGCAGGGCCCACACTGGGGGATGGTGTAGGGCAGTGTCCCCCAACGCCTGCCTCCACCAACAGCGGATGTGCTGTGTGATAGTATGTACCAGTGATGAGTCCACCACCTGTGCAATGTGGGGGAAATCCCGAATACACCATGTTCGTGGGCTGTGGGGCCTGGAGTTGGGAGGGTGGGACGCTGGCTAGTGAGCTGGAGGGGGAGGGGGGGTGACGCTGGCTAGTGGGCCGGAGTGGGAGGGTGGGACACTGGCTAGAGGGCTGGCGCGTGGGGGGGGACGCTGGTTAGTGAGTTGGCGGGATGCTGGTTAGTGGGGGCTGGAGTTGGGGGAACGATGGCTAGTGGGGGTTGGAGTTGGGGGGAGGGCGCAGGCTATGGGGGGGATGCTGGCTAGTGGGCTGGAGGGGGGGGGGGGCGCTGGCTAGTGGGCAGGAGTTGGGGGGGGGGGGGGGGGACGCTGGTTAGTGGGCTGGAGGGGGGGGGGACGCTGGTTAGTGGGCTGGAGTTGGGGGGGGGGGGGACGCTGGTTAGTGGGGATTGGAGTTGGGGGACACAGGTGTATGAGATGGTGCCCGGGGCGGTCAGGAGTCGCTGTCGGGTGGTGTCTCTAGGATTCTCCATAGATTTTACCTCAGCTGAGACCCTCCGGTGCCCTCCCTTCAGCCCAGTCACACAGCGCCTTTGTAGGACTGTTATAAATATACAGTGTATGACTGCTACAACGGTATATAGCTATATTAAATGGTAGGCAAAACCATCGCTTCACCCCCAGAATGTGTGTTTTCCAATTATAGGCCATCCTATATCCTTGAAAGGGAGCCAGCATGATCTGAGAGTGGCATGCATCATATAAAAGTGAAAATTCGCGGATTTATTCCCACTGTACTATAATACAAAGAGATATTTAGCAAATAATTGATCAATTCTTTGAGCCACCCCTGCCAACGTCACGGCAAATCTCAATAGGGGGGGTCCTACTTTATATTATGTATTTCATGTGCCATGCGACCTCCTAGATAAAAAAAAAAGTAATTAAAAGCAGAACCATATTGAAGCAAACATACCTGTAACCTATATATAACCGCTTCCATGATGCGCAAAGAGGCAACTGCGGATAAAAGATCAGCCAGATCAGGGTATAGCAAACGCCACGCACCAGCACTATATCAGAACTGACCTTCACAGTGCCAGACCAGCAGCCATAAATAATGGTGGACCAGATCCAAGTATGGTGCTTAATTAGCATTGCCTGTGGAAAAGGGTGAGCCAGCTGAATGTGAATAGCCACCAACAGGAGGAATATATTGCAAACCAAAGTCAGGCGTGCATGGTGGTGGTCAGCCACCAGACCAATGTAGCATAACTACAACTAAACAGAAAGGGGAGCCAGCACGATCTGAGAGTGTCATGTATCATATAAAAGTGCAAATTCACGGATTTATTCCAACTGTACTATAATACAAAATGAGATTTTTTGCAAATAATTGATCAATTGGATTGCAATATATTCCTTCTGTTGGTGGCTGTTCACATTCAGCTGCCTCACCTTTTTCCACAGGCAATGTTAATTAAGCACCATACTTGGGTTTGGTCTGCCTTTATTTATGGTTGCTGGTCTGGCACTGTGAAGGTCAGTTCTGATATTGTCCTGGTACGTGTGGTGTCTGCTGCACACGCTGGGACCTGGACTGACCTTTTATTCGCAGTTGCCTCTTTTTGCGACATGGAAGCAATTGTATATAGGTTACAGGTATGTGTGCTTCAGTATAGTTCTGCTTTTAATCTAGGAGGCCGCATGGCACATGAAATACATAATATAGAGTAGGACCCCTCTACTGAGATTTGCCGTGACATTGGCAGGTGTGTCTCAAAGAATTGATCAAGTATTTGCTAAAAATCTCATTTTGTATTATAGTACAGTGGGAATAAATCCGTGAATTTGCTCTTTTCACATGATGCATGCCACTCTCAGATCTTGCTGGCTCCCCTCTCAACCTATATCCTTACCTGCGTCTCTATATCCTGCTCTTTCTGTATAGATCGGTCACTTGCCCATCCTGGCTCATGCAGTGACTGGGCTTCTGTACAAGATACAGCTTGTTGCACAGTCACACTTAACTCTGAACTCTGACTCCAATACCTATCCTGACAGCTGAACAACTCTTTGCATATAATATCTGGTGCTATTAGACCTACACCTGCTCACTGGTTACCTGTGCTGAGTCATATCGCACCCGCAAATCTAAGAAGACAAAAGCTCCTACATAAAGGAGTTGTCCGACATAAACTCAAAAATTTTTGTTAAGCTAATCTGTGCTGTATTGTCATATAAAACACCCCTACATTGTTATTTTTTGTTTTCTAACTTTTGTTCCTCTTGAATTCACCCTTTATTCTCTGCAGCTCCTTGTTTACATTCAGCTCCAGCAAACCGACCACTTCCTGTGCAAAATCTCCCAGTCAGAGGCCTCAGTGTCCAGCCCCTCCCCAGTGTCCAGCCTTGCCCCCTGCCCGCCCCCTGCACACACAGTCCCTGTCAGTATATTCTGTCCCAGCACCTGACCTGTTATCACTACAGCATTGCAAATAACAGCCCCACATATGGCTCTGCACCGCACACATATGGCTCTGCACCGCACACATATGGCTCTGCACCGCACACGCACACATATGGCTCTGCACCGCCCACGCACACATATGGCTCCTCTGCACCGCCCACGCACACATATGGCTCTGCACCGCCCACGCACACATATGGCTCCTCTGCACCGCACACGCACACATCTGGCTCTGCACCGCACACACACACATATGGCTCTGCACCGCCCACGCACACATATGGCTCTGCACCGCCCACGCACACATATGGCTCCTCTGCACCGCACACGCACACATCTGGCTCTGCACCGCACACGCACACATATGGCTCTGCACCGCACACGCACACATATGGCTCCTCTGCACCGCACACATCTGGCTCTGCACCGCACACGCACACATATGGCTCTGCACCGCACACGCACAGACAGGGCTCTGCACCGACCCCCCCCCCATCCCCATAGGGAACACATGTAGGGAGTACATACTCACCCGTCCTCAGTCCCCGCAGCTCCTGCACGTTCGCGCGCTGTCTGTGCTCTGGCCATATCAGCACAGTAGTGACGTCACCGCTGTGCTGAAGAGAGCACAGGCAGCCGGGCAGTGATGAGAAGCTGCGCTCCTTCTCATCAGCACTTTCAAATGTACTGGCATCTATGATCTGCGATGCCGGTATATTTGAATGTGCGATCCTGAGCAGGGGGCCCGGTGCTGGTGCTGACACGACGGCAGCCGCCGCCAGGCCCCTCCCGCAGGTCACGGACCCCACAGAAATGCAGGGGGAGGTTGCGGGGAGAGTAAGAGGTGCGGGGGAATGTGTGGGAGGGTGCAGGGAAGGGGGCGGGGACTCACACACTGTAGCCGCCCAGCAGGGAGTCATGGTCACATGACCACTCTGAGCCAGGGGAGAGGGGCTGACAGCAGGGCAGGTAAGTGTTCACTATCTACTTACCTGCCCCAATGTAGCCCAATAGGGGAATAAAAAAAAAAGTCAAAAGAAGCCGGATAACCCCTTTAAAGAATACACTAAAGTAGTGAATAATGAAAAACTTCCAATACACCAAAATATCAGAGATGTTACAATACAACGATTGAAATCAAGACACCCGCCCATCCGAACTGCAATCACCTTGTATGAACAAGACTTCAATTTAGAGGAAAAATGGCGAGAACTCTGGGTCATTGTAGTAGACTGTGATCTCAAAATGTTCCCTAATTTACAAAACCCTCCACCAGGCTTCAATCTACCAAGGAAAACATGGGTTACTCTAAATCGTATCAGAACAAACTTTGGCGTCTGTGCAGATTTTATGTATAAGTGGGGAAAATATGACTCTCCAACCTGTGACTGTGGAGCAGATCAACAAACTATCCAGCACATTGTTGAGGAGATCCTACCATGGTGACAAGAATGATTTCTATACTGTAAATGATAACGCTATTGCATATATAGAAAATCTTGATATTCAACTTTGATTTTTATCCTTTTGATATTTTTCAATCACTGTCTATTGTCTGATGTTTATTTTTATATGATGATAAGGTATACATTCATATGATTAAATAAAACCCATCCTGACTATGTCTCCTGACAGGTAATATCAGCCTTGTGTGCCTACTGTCACGCTGGGTATTGCAAGCCAAGTATGGCTGTGTAAGGCCTCGTGCAGATGTTCATGAGTCACGTACGCGTTTTATCCTTGGTCGTGGATAGAACTCATACCTCCCTGGGGCATTTTTGATTACCAAGGGATATACAGAAAATCACGGAGACATTTGTTTTTATTGATGAGTATGCACTTCCATGCGCGGGTGCTTTATACTTGTAAAGAGCAGTTTGGTGCGCTACTTGAACACCCGATTGTAATGGAAGTCAGTGGGGGCGAAATCTCTCAGAAAAATGCTTGGGCTCCACATTGATTTCCATGAGTCGAGCCTACCTGACTGCTCATTACAAGTACTGAGCATGGTAGTGCTCGCTCATCACTATATCAGACCTTTCCTATCAGTGTTTTTTGGTATGCAAAAAACCCCCCCTTGAGAATCTGATCTAAAACACTGATGAAAATCATTCAAGTTTTTTTTAAGGTACAAGGAAAATCACTGACAACTAAATGGGCCATGAAATAGCTGATTGTGAACCTAGGTGATGTTCAGATAAGCTCTCCACTTCAGATCAGTCATGTCTTCAATTTGCAGACCTGAATGGCTCCATGTGCTCGTCCACATAGCAGATGGGTGTAGCAGCAGTCTGCAGACGGCACAAGTCTGCAGACAAGATTAGCACATGCAGTCGATTTTCCATGTAGACCTTAGATCCATGTTCCTACATAGGGCCTAATTCATCAAACCTTTTGCGCCACAAAGTCAAAAACATTTGGCGCAACTCGGAGTGGCAACTGTTGATGTTTTCACGGCAGTTACTTCCAACTCTGTCAAAATGGGTGGGCCACTACAGCTTGTCTGATTCATAACAAGCTGTGGTGTGTCGTATGCCAGAAATCTCCAGTACTTGACTGGAGTAAGATTTCTGGCCTCGCGGACTCAGTTCGTCACATGCACCAGATTCATGAGGAGGCAGGTAGATACGTTTTTGTTTTTTTAGTTTACGTGCGAGAAGCATAAAATGTATAATAAAATACTTTTTCAGACAGTTACCAGCCCCTTATATATAATAACCTGCTAGCACAATTTATGTGGTCACTAACGCTGGGTGAGTGTGCTCAATACTTGATCGAGCATTGGGGTGCTCTGCCAATTATTGCAGGTGTTTGGATGTGTCATTCATGAAATAATGACCGCTAAGCATGGGCTTGCTCCACTGAATGATAGGAGCTGGCACCCCAGAGAGAGACAGTCGCAGTCTGAATGGCTTTGACTGGGGGTTAAAACAACTTTTTCAGATGTAGTGTCAAAATAAAATCCCTCCCTCTGGAAATGCTCTGTATGTGGATGGCTGTATCAGGGTGGAGAAACAAACTGCCCAATTATTGGCTTCGATTCTCATTACTCCGAGCCCTTTCAGAGCATCTGACCTGCTTGGCTCAAGTAAGGAGCACCCAGGATTTTGGTGCTCACCCATCAGTAGTGGTCACAAAATGTCAACATCTGTTGCATTAATTAAAACTGGTAATTTGTGCCAGTAAAGAGCACATCAAGCTTTAGTGTTCACATGTAGAAATTAACAGAAATCCCAGGTGAGGAAACCCAGCTGAAGGCCAGGTTCTAATCCGAAAACAGTCCATGTTATCACGGATAGTAAAGTAAATCCCAGCACTCAAAATGAAGACAAAGGGGGAATTATGCAAAAGGGAATTTATTGACTAATAGGCTATGTGCGCACAGTGCGTTTTTCGCGGCGTTTTTGCGCGTTTTTTGGGGTGCGTTTTTGGCCTCAAGGACATTGGAACCTTAAATGGACGAATCCAGGCAGGCGAATTGCAGATTAAAAACAACTTATCAGTAGATGAGTCAAGAGCCCTACATAACCTCAAGAAGAATCAGACCATTATAATCAAACCAGCCGATAAGGGCGGAGCAATTGTTATTCTAGACCGACAATATTACATTTCTGAGATCATGAGTCAACTATCAGACAGGTCCACCTATGAACCCGTTCCCCACGATCCAACCCCAGGGATTGCTTCCCTTATTAGAACCACAACCCAGGATTACTTTGAACGCGGTGTCATAGACCACAAATTGAAGGACTTCCTCAACAACCCCCACCCCATCACCCCAGTGTTCTACACTTTGCCCAAAATGCATAAAAATCTCACCCGTCCCCCCGGCAGACCCATAGTGGCCTCTACTGATTCTATTCTCTCACCCTTAGCCAAGACTATAGAGAAAATTCTTTCACCATTTGTCCCTTTAACTCCCTCGTATCTCAAGGACACATCTCACTTCTTAGAGTTATTGATGGATTTGCACCAGGTTCCCTGTACATCACTTCTCGTGACATTGGACGTTGATTCACTATACACCAGTATTAATCACACTGATGGCCTACAGGCGATACATTGGTTTCTTGATCAATTCACCACTTTTCCGGCTGAAAACAGAAGTTTCTGTATCGATCTACTTAAGATCATTCTTGAGAAGAACTACTTCCTATTCCAAGATCAGTTTTATGTCCAGCGTAGGGGGACCGCGATGGGTTCTAACGTCGCGCCCCCCTACGCAAACATTTTCATGGCATCCTTTGAGGAGAAATACGTGCATTCACACCCCTTAATTTTACGCCATGCCCGCTTATGGCGTCGCTATATAGACGACATTTTTCTGATTTGGGATGGCGATCTTAACTCCCTGATGACATTCTATCAAGAGGTCAACACATCCCTACCAGGTCTTACATTTACCATTCATCACGACATCAATAGGATCAATTTCCTAGATTGTATGGTTACCAAAAATAATGATGGCATTATCTCTACTGACATTTACGTAAAACCCACAGACAAAAATAGCCTCCTCCACTTCAAGAGCAATCACCCCAGACATACCAAACACTCCCTACCAATCAGTCAACATACCAGAGTTGACCGTATTGTTAGTAACAAGGACATCCGTGCAATAAGACACACGGAAATGAGTGCTAAATTCAGAAAGCGGGGTTATCCTGACAAAATAGCCACAAGAACAACATCCGATCCCTCGAATCACTCCACACAATCTGATCGTATTCCTCTGATTAACACCTTTCACCCCTTTTCCCCATTGGTCAAGAAAATAGTGTTAAAACACTGGCCAATATTGGGTCTGGCTTACCCACAAGTAAAGGAATTCCAGGCACCCCCACTTTTTTGCTACAAAAAGTCACCTAATATAAGAGATAAACTCGTTCGAGCTGATATAGGCTCTTCCATCCACTCTCCTAAACAAACATTTCTGGGTAATCCACAATTCGGTACTTTCCCGTGCCTCAGATGTGCACAATGTTCCAATGTCACTAGAGGGTGTTCATTCACACACCCTAGAACGGGCAAATCCTTCCCCATCAGAGATTTTTTCACATGCGACAGCACCTTCGTCGTATACTACATAAAATGTCCTTGCGGTCTCGGATATGTGGGGGAGACTACCCAACATATCCGGGACCGCATTAATAAACACAAATCTGACATCAGATGCAGTAGGACGCTATTACCCATCCCTTTCCATTTCATATCAGCCGGTCATAGGATTTCTCAATTAAAGTTCCAGGTCATTGACCATGTGGGCATTAGCCGCAGGGGAGGTGACAGGGTCAAATTACTCCGTGAAAAAGAAGCTCGTTGGATTCACACCCTGGGCACCCTCGAACCCCATGGGTTAAACCGCAAATACGAACTTGGTTTCTGAGATTCACATCTAAATATGTTCTATGGTCATTAGATGTTCATTATTGTTAATAATATATTTTTTCCCTACATATACGTGTGCAAATCAGTCCCTGTATGTTCACTGCGGCTCATCATCCGGTAATCATAAGGATGCCTTTCTACCATTGTTTAATTATATATTGTAGGCAAGGTAACGCCGTCAACACTGGGCCAGTCCTCATACTTCAGTAACACATTGTAGAGACTATTCTATCCTCATACACATTAATCCTCTAGACAGGTGTTTTATGGACCCCCTATTGTCTCTCATCTGAACAACATAGCAAAGTTACCTTCCAAATACTTTTATTATCCATACATCAATATACCTACATTATGAGAATATACTCCCAATGTATACGGCGTTATCTTGTTATCCCAACATGCATACCTATATGTTATACATATGTATCATTTTTTCTGTGTTTCTAACGATTTTCCCTTATTCCTCTCCTTCACAGAATTAGTACCACCCTTGTGGTAGAACACGCACGTCACCCCTTTAGCCTCTACAGACTATCACCAGCTCAAGCACCGGAGCAGCACTCTCATCCTGATTACTGGCCATCCGCGATTATGTGACCTCACAACACATGCGGTTCACCTCCACTTCTGCGTGCCAAACAGCGGTAGTGACGCACGTCATTATTCCCTCACTTCTCACCACTATAGGATCCCCTCCCGCGCATGCGCGGTACAACACAGCCCTTCCGTCAACTTCCTCCATCCATCCCGAAACCGGAAGTGACGTCGCGGCACTTTCTCCGATAAAAAACCCCACTCCTCAGTACGGGCTGCACGCCACAGGACGCACGGTACAGCTCCCCAGCACCTCTGACATATGGTAAGTGACTCGCCTGGATACTAGCAGATCTCTCCTCTGACACCCCTCGCTTGATCTTAATCCTTACCCCTTTCAATTTCAGCCGCTAGTTCGCCCGGACTCCCACATTTCTCCTGGACCTTTTCCTTAACCATTGGAGTCATAGGTACTGACTTGGCTTTTCCTCCTCCCCATCTATATACCATCTGTGATACACCATACATTCCTTATAGCCAGTCTCTCCTTTATACAGGCAACTAACTGGAACAGATTCCATCATCTCCTTCCTTTGACCACATTCTGCTCTCTAAATCCCTGATTACTTTGCTACTTGAGGTATAATATAATTTTAACCCCTTCCTATTCTTCTAGATTCTATCATACCTTCCCTTTGACACTTATTCCTTCTTTTTTTCATATCCACATATGGCACAGCAATAACCTACCTTGAACAAAGGGTTTCTTGAGTACCCGAGCATTCCTACGGCACATATGGATCGCACGGACATATGATCAGGTTCTGTGCCTTTGATGGAACGTGGTGTCCCCACGTCTAATTTCCAGTCACCATATTGCAGGGACCACAAGAACACCGTACCCTTCACGCCCTCCTTACAAGAGGTATTTTCCACATGTTCTAGGACCTATATCCACATATCAATAGTGTCTATACCATTTATTATATAACTCTATGTGACTCCTTTATTTCCAGAGTGACCTATTACCAACATTATAATCTCAGTTGATGCTCCCGTCTATACCACACTAAATTCTAATATAAGGTATGGCATTTCCTATTGGCTCGCTTCCCCTCTTTTCCCTTTTTCCCTTTCCTCCATTTATTCTTATTTCTTACCCCTCCATACTGCTAATATACCTGACTCCTTTCTTTCTCTCTCCTTCTTTTTTTTCTCTCTCTCTTTCCCTTACCTCTTCATACGTCTGCTACTCTCCAGGTGATGATTTTCCACATATGACCTGTACGCTTACTGGGCTACTATTACCGCACTTCATACCGCAACTGACGCAGGGCACACATAGGAACGTGATCCAATCTATTAGAGTCCCGTCACCCATGCGACCTATATGTAATTTCATCTACTTATCTCTAAATAGATTTTCTATCTTTAACATGATCTCACCATTGTGATTGATACCCATAACACTGTATCATGGTCTCCCCATTGATTTTCTGTATCTCCATATGTAACTATTCATGTCTGCAATGTGGTATTTACATATACTTTTTTCCTGTTGTTATTGATGTATCTTTTGTTCTTATTTTTGTATCTCCACCTTTGTAAATATGCAGCTTGTCCGACCTGAGGAAGGCCAAGTGGCCGAAACGTCGTGGCGGACTTTTGTATAGCACTGTTTCACCTTTTCACCTTTTTCACGAGCAAAAATAAAGAAAAAAGATTTTTCTTCAATTTTCTATGTCTCCATGATCTTTATGGGAAATAGTAGTGTGCCGGAGTTACCCCACTTTATTTTTTTTTATTCAAAACTGCAGGACTTTGCTTCCCCAGCAAAGTCTATGAGTTTTCATTTTTGCTGTCCGCACACATCTGTTTTTTTTACCTGCGTTTTTGAGTTAAAAAAAAAAAATGGACATGTCAGTTCTTTCCTGCGTTTTTCTGCGTTTTCCCCCCATGCAATGCATTGGAAAAACGCAGCAAAACGCAGAGATAAAAAACGCAGCAAAACGCAGCCAAAAACGCACCAAATCGCGGCAAAAACGCATGCGTTTTTTTGATGCGTTTTTTCGACGCAAGTGCGTTTTTGTGCGTTTTTAGCGGCCAAAAACGCACAAAAACGCAGCGTCAAAAAGACGCAGTGTGCGAACCTAGCCATACACTGCAAAAGGAACCTAACCAGAACAACAGCACCAACGTTTCGGCATAGAGCCTTTCTCAAGGTTGTTGCATCACTGGTCAGAGTAAAGGAAACACGGGTCTCGAAGGACAACCGGAGGTTTGCAAATAAAGGTAAGGTTCCACACGTTTTTGCAGAGTATGCTCGTAGGAGAAGGGGTGACAGGATCACTATGTGAGGTGAGAGGACGCCTGCAGTGGAGATCCGGAACTGGCATCAGTGGCAAGGAGAGAGGCGGCCTCGGACTTTTTAACATACAAACACTATGAAAAAAGGAAAAAAAAAATGAAAAATATAATGTTGAAAATCATAACGAAATTAGTTATATTTAATATAATTATAGCGTTTTTTTTAAACTATTTATGGCAAAAATAACAATAAAATAATAATTGTCATTAATTTAATTGTCGGACTGCGTGTGTGTAAAGGGACATATTATTCCATTATTTTGATGTCAGAAATGCATGTTTTCTGCACCAAAAAAGCATATTAAACGCTGGAATTTTTTTTTGCTTGCTTTTGGCAACTCCTCATTGACTTCAATGTTATCAAAACGCAGCCCAGATGGCAAAAACAATTGACATGCTGCTTCTTTGAACGCTGAGTTTTTGCCCAAAATTATGCAAATTAAACGCAGCGTTTAGAACTGCATAGTGCGCACAAGAAATCCCCTATTCCCATAGACTTTGCTTGAATATCAAAACGCATGCCTTTTGGCATGAAAACGCTGCAGTTCAAAACGCAGCTAAAAAGCAGGTAAAAACGCAAAGTGCGGACACAGCCTTAGGCCTAAAGGCCACTTCACACAAAATGAGATCATGAATGAGATCGTTACTACGTCACAGTTTCTGTGACGCAAGAACGACTTTAATAGCGATCTCGTCACGTTTGACACGTACCAACGATTCACCCCCTGCTGCGAAATCGCTGATCGATGCTGAACAGCTTGGGCCATTTTTGTCTCGTTGGAGTCCTGCTGGGCTGGATGGATCTGTATGTTTGACACCTAACTAACGATTTCGTTGACGACCTAGATGAGATGCACGCAGGCGTGTAGTTGCGTCCCCGTTTCCACGCCCCTTCTGCACCGATTGGTTGGCGCTGAGAACAATAGCGTGTAGTTACGTCACCGTTTCCGCGCCCCTCTCTGCACCGATTGGTTGGCGCTGAGAACCCTACTACTTTCTGATTGGGTATCGCTTCGTGCTTTGTTCCCTTTTGAGTCTTGGACCTGTGACTACACCCAGATTCATTCGTGCTTTGTTCCCGATTGCTTGCTTGGTTTTCGGATCAAAGCAGCATCTGCACTTGGATTAATCCCTCCTTCGTTCACGAGCGTGTTGCTGTGAGGATCGAATCTGCGATTAATAATAGATAGCATAAGAGATCATAGACGGCTGTATTCTCTGGACACGGTAAGTCATTTTTGAAAAGTCTTATTTGCTTCATGTTTTTGTTATAGTATTGATAGTATTTGTATTTATAGATAGTAATTATTATTGCAGATAATGAAAGTGGTTGGCTGTTATCTGTATACATATTGCCTTTTGTGCGTACATCCATAGTGCCGTTCTTTTATGTGTCCTTATACTAGTATTGCTGGCTATTTTGTCTCTCTGCTACAGCCACAATGTTGTGTCTCTGACACAGCCACAAATAGAACAGGTGCACTTCTATGGGGGCGGCCATTTTAGTGTCTCTGCCACACGCCCAAAATAAATTGTGATTGTTTTATTGTAACTTCTCTCATCTTTACATATGTTTTTTGCAGTGTGGACATCATGAACGACACGCAGCGTGCTGTGCTGGGTGCTGCATTGATGTTTGAGGCCGGTCGGCTACGTGAAGGGGAACAGAGGCGTTCCAAACGAAAGCGTTGCATGTGGACCAGAGAGTGGCTGCAGAAGAGGTACAAATACTCCCACATGCAACTTGTAATAGAGCTGCAGGAGAACAATCCTCAGGATTTCCACAACTTTCTGCGGATGTCAGAGGAATCATTCAAACTTTTACTCGAAAGAGTTACGCCTCTTATTCAGCGCAAGAATACAGCGATGCGTGCTGCCGTCCCGGCAGATGATAGATTGGCAGTCACGCTGCGATTCATGGCCACCGGACGCTCCCTGCAAGACTTGCATTTTTCTTCTGCAATTTCAAGGTCCCTGCTCAGCGTTCTAATTTCGGAGACATGTATAGAAATGTTCCACAGTCTACGTAACTACATTGAGTTCCCCAAAACTGTGGAGGAATGGCAAAAGTTGCCTCCGATTTTGAGCACCTTTGGCAGTTCCCGAACTGTGGTGGGGCTTTGGATGAGAAACATGTGCGGATCACTCAACCACTGAACAGCGGATCCTATTTTTATAACTATAAGGGCTATTTCAGCATCATCCTAATGGCCCTTGTGAATGCCAATTACGAATTTATTGCTGTTGATGTTGGCATGAATGGCAGGGTTTCTGACGGTGGGGTTTTAGAGCACACAGGCTTTGGTGAACGTTTGCAAAATGGTGAACTGCACTTGCCCCCCAACACTGACACTACCGCAAACCTTAATTTTGTATTTGTGGGCTATGAAGCATTCCCACTTCATCCCAATCTCATGAAACCATTCCCCCAGAAAAGTCTAACGGCGGAAAGACAAATGTTAAATTACAGATTATCAAGGGCACGCAGGGTTGTGGAAAACGCCTTTGGGATCATGGCAAATCGCTTCCGAGTTTTCCACACACCGATTAACCTGAGTCTACCATCGATAGACGCAGTTGTTTTGGCCTGTTGCGCCCTTCACAACTTTCTACGCCGGCGAGATGCAATTGCGTACTGTCCAACAGGCTTTGTAGACTCTGTTGACTTAAACGGGGAAGTGGTGCTTGGCGAATGGCATTCTGACGCTACCGCAATCGCAGGACTTCAACCATTGGCGCCCGGCAGAAATACTGATGATGCGAAGCCTGTCGAGAAAAGTACTGCCAATATTTTAATGGTCCTGGTGCAATTACATGGCAGCATTAGATAGACTATTGTATTGATCACATTTATGCAGCGCTAGAATTTCTTGTATTGATTTGTTTAATAAACTTTCCTTCTTAATTTTAAAATATTGGTTACATGTAGTGTTATATTCATCACATTTATACTAAAATGTCATTTTTTTTTATTGATTACTTTAATAAACAGTTATTTTTACTTTTCACAAGATTTGTTTGTCATTCATTCACTTGTAAGGGCTACTTTACATCAGTTCAATTTTTGACATTTTTTTTGGTTTTTTTAGGACATTCGAAGGGTTGAAAGTTCATCATCAATTTTGCATTTTTATAAGAAAATGTAAAATGGAATCCAACACTTTTGAAGTGAGTTGGAGAGGCCTACAGGCCACTTTACAGCAATGTTGCTGGCGATCGCACCTGCCCATTAAAGGGGTTATCCGGCTTATTTTGACTTTTTTTTATTATTTCTCTATGGGACTACATTAGGGCAGGTAAGTAGATGGAGACCACTTACCTGCCCTGCTGTCAGCCCCTCTCCACCGGCTCTCAGCGGCCATGTGACCGCTCCTGCCGCAATTTATCTGCTTACGGTCATTTCATGTATACATAGACAGGACCATGTTGACATGCAAATCTGGGAACAGCATGTTGCCGCACTGCTGGGCGTGTACAGTGCATGAGTCCCCGCCCCCTTCCCTGCACCCTCCCACACATTCCCCCGCACTCTCCCCCGGCAGTGCTGAGGGACCCGTGAGCCGAGGGGAGGGGCCTTGCTGCGGCTGCCCACGGTGTCACCGCCAGCATCGGGCCCCCTGCTCCGGATCGCACATTGAGAGTGAGCGCAGCGCTTCTTCTCATCACTGTACCGCTGTCAGTTCAGGACAGCGGTGGGTGACGTCACTACTGTGCTATGTCCAGACCACACAGCGGACGAACATGATGAATAAGTGGCGTCAAGGGTCGTTTTCGCAACAACTGTGTGCCAAAACATGCGCTTAACCACTTGATTTCCACCACATATAACATATCAGTGTGCTAAGAAGAAATTGCACAATAAATTTTATGGTGAATTTTTTTCATGATACCCTAGTAAAAATGCTCAATGGTATGACTAAAGTTAGATTTTTGTGTTAAAAAGTAAAATGTTCACTTTTAACTTCAACATTGCTTTACTTCGTGTGAAACCCTGAAAAGTTTAATTTACTTCTTCAATTTTGCGTTCAGCTGTGTGAGGGATGCATCATTTAGGGCTCTTCTACACTTATGATTTCCATGTGCAAGTGCGATTCAAAAAAAAAAAAAAAACCCAGATCGCACTCTCAATGTAAATCAATGAAGCTGTATACTTGTTTTTTAACGGGGCCGTATGTGCGTCGCCGAAACAGTCATCGAACGACATATCATTAGCGAATTTCTACAATTGTATGTGCGCACGCAGTTGGTGCTAAAACGACCCTTGCCGCACTGTATGCGTCATGGCGCGATTTCATTCCTGCAGCTACGATCATTATGATTTGTTGTTGAAAGTGAGTTTCACTTTCACCTTCAATCATAGCAATTGTAATATTTCACCAATCAACCTTGGAGAAGTATTACAATCCAGCCATGGCCGAAGATGCAATATCATCGGCCATTGGCTGGAGCAGGGTCACCGCCCACCCCCAATCTGATTGGAGGTGGAGAGGCGTCACCATGGGTGACGCACCTGCGTAGGCTACGCAGCCGCAACTGCGACCGATCAGAAAAATGGCGGCATGCAGAAGAGCAACTGCTTGGGGAGAGGCGGAGGTCCGCTACTTAATAAGGGAAGTGGATGCTCGCGACTACGATTGTCGTGGGTCACAAGAGCATCCACTTCTCCATGAAAAGGATGTCTTACGGAGGATCCAACGTGGTCTTAGGAGGAGGTTCCGTTTGGAGAGGACCTGTGCCCAGATCCGCAAAAAGCTTGCGGATCTGCGGTATCGCTCCAGCGCCCGGATCTCTGCCATACAGGCAGAGAGGCAGCATAACCAAGGTGGGTGCAGATGATTGTGCCTAGGCAACTTATAATGGTCTTCATAAATATAAATAAATATACAGAGAGAGAGAGAAACATCTATATACATTGAGATAGATAGATATTTTTATGCATATATCTCTATATATATATATATAAATATATATCTCTATAGATAGATATTTTTATATATCTATATGTAAAAATATCTATCTATAGAGATATATAGATATATATAAAAATATCTATCTCTATAGATATATAGATATATACATATATATATATATACGTATATATATATATATACGTATATATATACATATATATAGATACGTGTGTGTATATATATATATATATATATATATACGTGTGTGTATATATACATATATATATAATATATGTGTGTATATATATATATATATAATATATATATATATATATAATGTATATATATACGGTGGTGTAACTAGAGTTTGATGGGCCCCGGTGCAAAGTTCAGATCTGAGCCCCCCTCCACATACACCGACACTTGTGGTACGGGATAATGACACTGACACTCGGGGCACAGGATAGTGTCGCTGACACTTGACTCTTACCCTCAGCACCCAGATTTCCCATGATCTGAAATCCCTCTATCAGCACCCAGCTTTCCTATGTTCTGATATACATCTTGTCCTCGGCACCCAGCTTCCCCATGCTTGGCTAAACATCATTCCCTCAGCACCCAGCTTTCCCATATCAGAGCATGGGAAAGCTGAGTGCTGTGGGTAGGAGCCTTTTTCCCTCAGCATAAAACATTTTCATCTCCTGCTTGTATCTTTGTTCCCCCTCGTATATAGTTCTCCAAATACAATAATGGCCCCCACATAGCCTTCCATATAGTAGAAAGGGTCCCACATAACCCTTCATATATTAGAATGCACCCCATAGTCCTCCATGTACTATAATGCATTTCCTAGAGTTCTCCATGTATTATAATTCACCCCATAGTTCTCCATATATTATACTGCACCACATAGTCCCCAATGTGTTATAATGCACCCCCATAGTCCATGTATAAGGTAGGCTACGTAGTCCGCCATATATTATAATGTAGCCCCCACAGTCCTATATGTATCATAACGCAACCCCATAAAATTTATATTTTATTATGAACCCCCAGAGGAGCAAGGGGCCACAGAGGGTCAAGAGCCCCCAGAGGAGCATGGGCCCCTGGAGGATCCAGAGCCCCCGGTGGAGCTACAGCCCCAGAGGAGGAGGAGCACCCGGAGGAGCAACAGCATGAGGCATCGGCTCCCGGTAATTGTTTCATATAAAATAAACTCCATATAAATTGCAAAACATAAAGCTGTTGAGTACTATAAAGTGTTTTTTGTTTTCATAGATGGTATTCCAACGGGCTCCATCAGTCCCTCTATATCGGACGAGGGGGAAAGCCGTAAGTCTTAAACATCAATCTCCTACCTCGTAATAATAAGCAGAAATAAAAATTATGATTTTAAACTTTTACCATTCCCTCAATAGGCATCCTGACTATGGCAGACCTCGTCTCCTCTCAAGCTACCATCATGGCATCACAGAGAAGAATCATCTCAGCCCAGAGGAGACTGATGGCCAAAGTGGAGCATCATGCAGCGATGCTGGCCTATTATGTGGCTGGCCAAGCGGAGGGCAGCAGCCAATAATCCATCTGTAAAGTGAAACTGGAGGAACATAAGGTCATATGGTAAATTTTTGGCACCCCTATTAATGTTAACCTTTTATTTCTTTCTAAAAATTTGGGTTTCTGCCACAGATAATTCAGCTTCATATATGTAGTAACTGATGGACTGAGTAAGATTTCTGGATTGAAATGAGGTTTATTGTACAAACAGAAAATGTGCAATCCGCATTGAAAGAAAATTTGACCGATGCAAAAGTATGGGCACCTCAACATAAAAGTGACCTTAATATATTGTAGATATTTTTGCATAAATAACAGCCTCTTCTTGCTTTCTGTAGCTTTTAATAGGATACACCTGCCTATGAATTTCAAAGTTCAATGAGGTTACCCAACCAATTTAGTGCTTTAGTAAAAAGTAGTTAGGAGGGTTCAAATCAAGAAATTAAGGTTGCCCATATTATTGCACCGGTCAAATTTTTTGGAAATGCAGGTTGCACATTTTATGTTACTACAATAAACCTCATTTCAATCCAGAAATATTACTGAGTCCATCAGTTATTACATATATGAAACTGAAATACCTGTTGCAAAAACCCAATTTTTTATAAATGAAAATGTTAACATTAATAGGGGTGGCCAAATTTTTTAATATGACTGTATATGTTTTTGTAATCCCTCATTGTATGCCATACTCATTTTCCAATGTCCCAAGTTTAGAATCGGTTATGTTATGCTTGTCTTTGTATGGCTGTCTTCAATGGCTTCTTTCGGGCCTTGAACCCTCTCAAGTACATGTTGTTTTATAAAGACTTTGAAATTGATATCTGCTGTTTGGTACGTGTCATTTCAAAAAGCAAATTAACATCTATCAACACTCACAAACATATTACATGTATGCATCTGTATAGATGCACCAACCCCATTATTCCGCCTTTGGCAGAGCAAGATGTTGAGTCAGGTGACAACTGTGGTGCAGTGGGCAATATATAAAAGGCTGGGCCGGTAGCGAGAAGGTGGAGTCGATGCCAAGATTACCAAGGAAGAAGACGTGTGTGCAGTAGGTCAGGCTCATGTTGCCTGCAGTGGAATGATCTGGAAGTGTGCTGAGCCCCAGACGAACACAAAGACTGCATACGATTACCAGTGGAACCTGAAATCTGAATACCATCGTCGGAGAAACCCCAAGACCAAATACCATTGCCTGAGGAATCCGATGATTGAATACCATCGCCAGACGAACTTGAAGACGGAACACTGAACATTAGTGAACTGCGAGCTTTAACTGATAGTGAAGGTATAAGGGTACCGTCACACTTTAGCGAAGCAGCAGCGATCCCACCAGCGATCTGACCTGGTGAGGATCGCTGGTGCGTCACTACATGGTCGCTGGTGAGCTGTCAATCAGGCAGATCTCAACAGCGACCAGTCCCCAGCCAGCAGCGACTTGGAAGCGATGCTGCGCTTGAAGGGAGCCAGCGTCTGGAAGCTGCGGACACTGGTAACCACGGTAAACATCGGGTAACCAAGCGCTTGTTATCCAATATTTACCTTGGTCACCAGCGCACACCGCTTAGCGCTGGCTCCCTGCCCTCCTAGCCAGAGTACACATCGGGTTAATTACCACTCACAAACATATTACATGTATGCATCCGTATAGATGCACCAACCCCATTATCCCGCCTCTGGCCAGGTAGTAACGAGTGGTGGCCGGACCTGGGCTCGTGCGGCCGTCCGTCCAGTATACCGTAGAAAGGGATTATTTACTGGGGAGTGAGTTGTTGGTGAGGCCAACCGGGTGCTGCGGTGACTGATGGTGGGACGGTTAGGGGAGGTGTAGTCCCTGGGCCCTGGTGTATGGGCTAAATGGCTGTGGAAGGTGACATGCAGGGTTGTACCGGTGTACTCACCCGCGCCCGGATCTACGTCGCCTGTGAGCCTGCTTGCCGTCTGCCACCTAGTCCAGTAGTCCATGGGCCCCAACCCCTGACTCCGCTATGCTTCAGACTACTCCACTTCAACTGTCAGTACTTGACTACAGTGGTCCCGCCCCTGACATCTCAGGACCCCTAGGTGGGCGCTCCCATCTGCCTGGTCCCGCCCACTGCTATGTCCTTATTGTCACGAGGGGGTGACTAGGCTTTACTGGTTGTTTGGTGTACATGGGTGTGGGTTGTGTGGTAGTATGCCAATGAGGGTGGAGTATGGTACAACCTCTGTAACTACCGTGTTTTGCCAGGGCGTCACAACCATATGCTGAATTAAGTAAAGCAGGCTGCAAGATTGAACCAACATAAATTTATTATTACAATCAAAATGAAACAATCAATTAAAATTACACACAAATAACAAACTTTAGTTGCCTTCTTCATATCGGGTGGCATATCCTGGCCGGGTGGGAGACGACAGTTGGGATAAAAATGATTGATTTGAATACATGGGATACTGTGGGGGGGAGATACTGTGGAGGGAGGTCAAGGTGCAAGCTTGGTGGAGGCATCCTCTTCGGTGTACTTCGGAGGGGCTGTGGATAAATCCATGAAGTGGAATGATCGGGCTGGTTCATCCTACATATAGTATCAGTCTCATCAAGTTCTCCTCGTCCTGCCTTTCTTAGGACTTCGAACATTAGTCTCTCTGCTTGGTCCCTCTGTATGGAATCCAGTTTGCTGAGTCTGTCTGCCGCAAAGGTATCAACTGGTGTGCTTTTTGGCTGGGATAGAAGTTTGTTCGCTAAAGAGTAAAAGTCGGCGGATGTCACTGGGGCGCCTTCCTTTTGCGGAAATTTGTTTGCCGCATTTCACCAGAGGGCGCAGGTGCTTCATTATCTTCCACAATCGCCTCAGTGGGGTTCTCGTCCAATTGGGTCCTCACCATATCTGTCTGAGGGTTCTGCGGGAACAGAAAAATAAATGTTAAGTAAAAGCCATACATTTTAAATAGGTATTATGTTTAATTTAAGTGTGACAAAATTGTATTGGAGTGTACTTATCTGAACTGGAAGGGATAACTTTTCAAAACTGCATAATAAATCATGGTAACAAGAAGTTACTATTTTGTAATCATCTATGGCATGTACATACAAAGTTTTAATGCTATGTACCGTGAAGCAAATAAGGTACTTACATCTACAACAGCGGAGATGTCATCGATCGGGATGTCATCGATCGGGATGTCATCGATCGGGATGTCATCGATCGGGATGTCATCGATCGGGATGTCATCGATCGGGATGTCAGTTTGCGGATCCTGGTTTGGCATGTATGAGTTTTCCATCCTTCTGGGTAGCTCCTGGTCCCTCGTGAATTCTAGGAGATTATAGTACCACAAAGGTGAAACATAGACCTGGTTGGTGCCGGCCCCAGACTTTTTGTATTTCTCCACCTTGTTAACTTCTTTCTTGTAAACAGTCCGCAATCCCTGTATTTTCTTTTTAACAAGTTTGGCATCCACCGCCTCGCCTCCACTGTGTTTTTTAAATAGTTCCACCAATTGGGCATAGCCCTCTTGTTTTTTTATTCTGTCCGAATAATCTGCTGATTTGATTTTCCACAGGCAGGGCAGTGATTGATACAACTCCAAAAGCTCGCGCACGAACTCTTGGTTGTTGTAATAAGACATCTGAAATAAAGAATGCAAAAATTATATGTAAACATAAGAGAAGTTACAATAAACCAATCACAATTTTTGGTTATGGTGTGGCAGAGACTAAAATGGCCGCCCCCTGTTCTATGTGTGGCAGAGACACAAAATGGCGGCTGTAGCTGAGAGACAAAAGAGCCAGCGATGCTAGGTTAAGGACACATTACAAACGGCACTATGGATGTACGCACATGAGACCCCCTGTAAAAGGCATTATGTACACAGATAAAAGCCAGCCACTTTAACCCCTTAACGACCCATGACGTACTAGATACGTCATGGATCGTGTCCTGGTAAGCCCCGCCCCCTGCCGCCGGCGGGCGGCGGCAAGACGCGCACATATCAGCTGTTATCAACAGCTGATATGTGTGCCTGCTAGCCGCGGGTGGAATCGCTTCCACCCGCGGCCATTAACCCCTTACATTTCGCTGCCAAAGTCTTGGCAGCGATATGTATATGGGCGCCGCCATGACAGTGACTTACCCCGCCCCCGCCGGAAGTCACGTGACATGATCACGTGACTTTCGGCGGTTGCCATGGTAGCACAGGGTCATGTGATGACGCCTGTGGCTAACATGAGTCACTTCCTCTCAATGCCGGAATACAGCCGGCATTGAAAGTGAAGCAGCAAATCTGCAGTTCTCAGCTCTGTAGCTGAGATCTGCAGATTGTGCAAAGCGATCGGATTGCTGATCGCAATAGCCCCCTAGGGGGACTAGTAAAATAAAAAAAAAAAAGTAAAAAAAAAGTTTTAAAAAATTAAAAAAACCTAAAAGTTCAAATCACCCCCCTTTCACCCCATTGAAAATTAAAGGGTTAAAAAAATAAAAAATACACACATATTTGGTATCGCCGCGTTCAGAAATGCCCGATCAAAATATAAAATCAATGAATCTGATCAGTAAACGGCGTAGCGGCAAAAAAATTCCAAACGCCAAAATTACGTTTTTTGGTTGCCGCAAATTTTGCGCAAAATGCAATAATAGGCGATCAAAACGTAGCATCTGCGCAAAAATGGTACCGTTAAGAACGTCAGGTCAAGACGCAAAAAATAAGCCATCACAGCCTCAGATCCTGAAAAATGAGAACGCTACGGGTTTTGGAAAATGGCGCAAAACGTGCGCCACGTTTTTCAGACAAGCTTGTGAATTTTTTTTAACCCCTTAGAGACAAGTAAACCTATACATGTTTGGTGTCTATAAACTCGCACCGACCTGAGGCATCATACCCACACATCAGTTGTACCATATAGTGAACACGGTGAATAAAATATCCCAAAAACTATTGTACAATCCCACTTTTTTTGCAATTTTTCCGCACTTGGAATTTTTTTGCCGTTTTCCAGTACACTATATGGTAAAACTTATGGTTTCATTTAAAAGTACAACTCGTCCCGCAAAAAACAAGCCCTCATATGGCAAGATTGATGGAAAAATAAAAAAGTTACGCCTCTCGGAAGAAGGGGAGCAAAAAACAAAAACGGAAAGTGCCTGGGGGCTGAAGGGGTTAATTAACTCACATAATAAATACTAATATGTTATAATAGCAAGAACATTAAATAAAATTGAGACCCCCCCCAAATAAGGACCTACCGTTTCAAAGAGGTGTATAGCCGTCTATCAGTGAAGAATCCTGGTGGAATCGCAAATTCGATCTCACCGTAAACACTCGGGAACGCAGGAGGGATGAATCCGGGTGCAGATGCGGCTTCGATCCGAAAAAAACCAACCAAGCGACCGGGTAGAAAGGACGAATGAATCAGGGTGGCGTCGCAGGTTCTATTCTCAAAGCAAGGCTCAAAAGAAGTGACAAAGGGTTATGCGATACAAAATTTAACTGCTAGAGACGCCCCCTGCCTGCCCAATCAGAACGCAGTATTGGCCGCCAATCAGAGTGGAGGGGTGTGGAAAAGGCGACGCCCGCCCGGCCGCCCAATCAGAACACAGTATTGGCCACCAATCATAGTGGAGGGGGTATGGAAAAGGCGACGCAAATGCACGCCTACGTGGCTCACTGCGTTTCACTACGCCATTAATTGAGATCGGAATCGTTAACACAGTTGCTGTGTGACAGGGTCCCTACAATTTGCAAGATCGTTATACAGGACACATGCTCGTTCCTAAAGTCGTTATGTGTGACACCTCACATACGATTTCAACAATGACTCAGCAACAATTCAGGAAGTGTGACGTAGTAGCGATCTCGTTCACGATCTCGTTATGTGTGACTGGACCTTTAGTTAAAAACTGACACCTGTTCTGTGTTTTGGAGACACTCCTGATTTTAGTACAGAAATTCTAATCAAATATACTGACATGTGAATGAGGCCTACGCTGATTCCTTTGTATTTAGTAATTGACTTTTGTTAAAAAAACAAAACAAAACAAAAGCTTGTTATCTGTGATTAGGGCATTGATAGAAATTCCAATGTAAATTCTAGGCAGACAAGGTGTAACATTATAGGGCAATGAAGTCAGTACAAGCCTCCAGGCTGCTTGCCAATTAGAGACTTCTCAATATGCAGAAATTCCAGTGACAGTTATTACTTTTACCCTTTTCCCAATCTGGCGATTTTTCAGGTTTTTTGCACCTGTTGTTTTTTTCCTCTTCCAAATTCCCTTTTTTTTTTTTTTCTTCTGTTGACATAGCCATGTAAGGGATTAATTTGTGGGGCAGGTTGTAGTTTTGAATTACACTAGTCATTTTACTATGAAATATACTGCAAAATGGAGAAAAATTCCAAATATGATAAAACCCAGTGTGTTTTGGATTTTCCTTTTATGACACTCATTGTGCTGTAAAAACAAACATTTTCATTTCTACGCTGATAGACCGTATGAGGGCTTGCTTTTTACGTGGCAAGAAGACATTTTTATTGGTACAGTTTTGGGGTATATATAATGTATTGATCACATCTTAAAAAAAAAATATATATATATATATATATATATATATATATATATATATATATATATATATATATATATGAGAAAAAATTCCAGCCGCACACTGTGAAAAGCCAAAATAAATTCTACCTTATAACATAAATGGAGGTATTTAGAATATTATAATGGCCATTGTAATACCAGTCCAGCGCCCCTTCACGGCACCCTCCTTTGCTGGGTCCTACACTACACTGCATCTTCTCTGGGTTTTAAAAACCTACAGGATCAGCTGGTGAACAAAAAGGAGGCTAATGAAGCAGCCAGGAGCTGGGGTGCATATCCAGCAAACAGAGCACCACTCCCTGTTATATACATTATACAATAGAAAAAAACAGAATGAAATAGGGGTACGATAGATATATATATATATATATATATATATATATATATATATATATATATATATATATTATATATATTTTTTTTTTTTTTTTACAAAGTTGCAGTGACCAGAAACAAAGAAGCAAAAAAAAAATGCAATTCTGGCGTTTCTATTTTTCCCTCTACAGTGCTTACCAATCGGGATAGTTTTATATTTTGATTTGATCTGGATGCAGCAATTCCACATTTCTTTTTCTTTTGTTTTGTTTTTTTTTATTTTATGTTACAGGTGTAAAAAGGGATATGTCACTCTTTTGTTCATATTTTAAAAACTTCTTTATTTCTTAATAGAATTAAGCTATGTTCACACGTGTTTTGCATCATTTTTTCATGAGTTTTATGTGAATTAAAAGCTGCTTTTTACAGTACCAGCAAAACTTATAAGATTTCAGAAATCTCATGCACACGGACATAAACTGTTTTTTTTTTTTTCTTTTCCTCACTGAAATGGAAACTGCTATGTTTTTGAAAGAAACGTGCTAATGCTGGAAAGACAAAAGGCGGAAACAGGGTCTTACCCAGGTGGGACCGGATAAGAAAATGACAAGAGATGGCTCACCTGGAGTAGTTGTGATTTGTTACAACCATTGTAGAAGACATATAGTATATACAATGGCTGCTGCAGTCCCCGTCTAAAATAACCAAGCATGGAGAGGAAAGAAAGGGGTTAAATCCACACAGCCTTACAAATAAAGGCTGAAGATAAAGAAAGTAATTTTATTTCTCTGCACATTTCGGAGCCACAGCTCCTTCATCAGGAAGAATCAGATGTACCTGTATATTTGTATCTGTCAACATAGATGTGCCTGTGCAGGGCACTGCGGCCGATACCGCTGCCCCTGACTGCTGAGCCCCTCGCTATATTCTCCCATGGTGACCTCTCCCTCCTCCCCACTGTGCAATGCCCCCGCTGCCCCCCTTCCCTGCTGGGACCTCCTCCAGGGCATATAAGTAGCTTCCGGAGTCCCTCCTTTCTCTTACCACAATCTGCCCTCAGGGTGAGTATCACCCTCCCTCCCTCCCTTAAGAAGGTTTTGTTACAAATTCGGAAGTCACACAGGGATTTGGAGAGCCAACCTGCCACGGACAGCCGTAGGCATCGGGCCTCCTCCCTCAGGCTTAAGGCGTGTGCCTGTGTTTAAGGCTAGGGCCCCACTTTGAGTTTCCACCTGCGTTTTAGGTGCTTTTTAGATCCGTTTTGAGAAGCACCTTTTTCATGCCAAAAGGCATGCGTTTTGATTTACCAGCAAAGTCTATGGAAAAAGTGGATTTCCTGACCCCACTTTGCGTTTCTAAACACTGCGTTTAATTTGTATATTTTGTGGCAAAAACCATGCGTTCAAAGAAGCAACATGTCAATTGTTTTTGCCATTTTGGGTACGTTTAGCTAACATTGAAGTCAATGAGAAAAGGCAAAAACCAAGATTCCTACAAATTCCAGCGTTTTACCTGCTTTTTCAGTGCTGAAAACATGCGTTTTGGACTACAAAAACGCATGCTTTTTGGACATCAAAATAATGCTTTCATATGTCCCTTTACACACACACATAGTCCGACAATTAAAAATAAGAAATGTATTAAATTAGTGCTATTTTTCCATTAAATATCATATTACCTCTATAATTTCATTAAAATAATTTATTTCCATTATTTTTCACAAAAATATAGATTTGTTTCTTTTTTTCCAATTTTTTTCATTGAGTTTGACTATTTAAACTTTATTTATCAGTGTATAGATGTTCAAAATGCATCTATCAAAACGCAGGTGGAAAAGCACGTAAAAAGCGCTGAAAACGCATCTAAAACGCGGTAAATACGCATGCGTTTTCAGTGCTAAATTTCTGAAAAAGGCAACTTTGGTCAAATCAATTAAGCCCAAAACGTGCGTTCTGAACTGCAAGTAGGAGAATGCAAAGTGGGGCCCTAACCTAAAAGTTTTGTTTCAAGTTCAAAAGTCAGACGGTGGAAGAGGGATTTGGAGAGCCAACCTGTCACGGACGGCCGTAGGCATCGGGCCTCCTCCCTCAGGTTTAAGGCGGATTTGTGCCTGTGGTTAAAGCTGTGGCCAAAATATCAAGCAACCCCCTTTTTTATAGCAACATTGAATGGTGTTATGTGGATACCTTCAATAAAGTATAAAAGAAAGATAATCCATGTGTGGTCTCCTTCATTGTGCGGTGGGAAGGGGGAATCGGTGGGTGGGTCTCGGCAGTCTAGTTCTTTCAGTGGTTTTGCAGCTTTTGTTGTACTATTGAACGCAATGAGAGTGTAAACTTTTTTTTTTGCTGTGGTTTGTGATGCATTTTGTGGTGAATGAAACCAACTTTATTTAAACATGTACTGTAGAGAAATAAAACGCCAATAATGCAGCTTAAGGCTACATGCCCACGCTGCAGTTTTTGTTGCTTTTTTGGTGCAGTTTTGTCAGAAAATTCTGACTTTTGACTTCCCAGCAAAGTCTGAGAATTCAGATTTGCTGTGCACATGTTGCATTTTTTTGTCTACAGTTTATTTGTCCCAAACGTCTGACAAAAATTATGCAGCATGTTAATTCTTCTTGCTTTTTGTCGCAGTTTTGTCACACTTTCTATACTGACAAACACATGAAGTCAGAATTGACAAAAACGCAACAAAAAGGTCATGTGCGCACATTGCAGGGTTTTTTTTGCTTTTCTGCAGCGTTTTAAGCTGCAGCGTCACATTTTCAAAATGCATGCATTCGACTTCCCCAGCAAAGTCTATGTTAATCATGCAAAATCCGTGCGCACGATGCTTTTTTAAACGCAGCGTTTTGAGTGTCAAAAATTTGACAACATCTCTGCGTTTGAAAAAGCCGGCCGTTCATTATTCAATCTCGTATTCCCTGCTTTACCTGCCCACCGGCACCTATGATTGGTTGCAGTCAGGCACGCCCCCACGCTGAGTGACAGCTGTCTCACTGCAACCAATCACAGCAGCCGGTGGGCGTGTCTATGCTGTGCAGTAAAATAAATAAATAAATAATTTAAAAAAAACGGCGTGCGGTCCCCCCCAATTTTAATACCAGCCAGATAAAGCCATACGACTGAAGACTGGTATTCTCAGGATGGGGAGCTCAACGTTATGGGGAGCCCCCCAACCTAACAATATCAGCCAGCAGCCGCCCAGAATGGCCGCTTCTATTAGATGCGACTGTTCTGGGACTGCACCCGGCTCTTCCCGATTTGCCCTGGTGCGTTGTCAATCGGGGTAATAAGGAGTTAATGGCAGCCCATAGCTGCCACTAAATCCTAGATTAATCATTGCAGGCGTCTATGAGACACCCCCAATGATTAACCTGTAAATTAAAGTTAATAAACACACACAGTGAAAAAATCCTTTATTTGAAATAATAAACAATAACAAAGACCCTCGTTCACCACTTTATTAAGTACGCAAAAAACCCATCCTTGTCCGACGTAATCCATGGAGGTCCCGCGTCGCTTCCAGCTCTGCTACATGAAGGTGACAGGAGCTGCAGAAGAACCCTGCCGTTCCTGACAGCTCCACGCAGCAACTGAGGTGAGCCGCGCGATCAGCTGATGTCAGTCAGGTAACTCGTGGCCACCACTGGATCCTCCAACAGTGACAGCAAGTCGCCCGAGTGACAGCGATGAAGTCACAGGTGAGTTGCGGTCACGGGGGGAGGATCCAGCTGGCCGCGGGTAACCTGAGTGACAGAAGCGCTAATCACGCTGCTCAATTCAGTCACTCAGGGGATTAGCAGTCACCGGTCAGTCCTTCACGGGTGACCGCTAATCAGGACGCGACACAGACAGAGCTGGGGCATGACAATGAAGTCGGGTGAAGTTCACCCGAGTTCATTCTGATCGAGCGGCTCTGTCTGTGTCTGCTGTCATCTGCCATTCAGCTCTGCTACATGGCTGTCTGTGGCTGCTGTCAGCGGCCATGTAGCAGAGCTGAATGGCAGATGACAGCTGCTGAGAAAAAAAAAGGATCACACACACCGATTTTACTCGCATAGATGTGTTTCCAGCCTTAGGCCCGTTTCACACGTCAGTGAAAAACACTGACGTTTTTCACTGGCGTGTAAAACACGCACATGTCCCTGCGTGTGCCGTGAATCACGGCACACGTGGGTTGTCTAAGTGCAATCCGGGCTCCGTTCTCCGTGGCCCGTGATTGCACTTAATAATCAACTCACCTGCGCCCGCTCCCGCACTCCATGGTGCTGATCGCTCACGCGGTGCAGCATCCGGCCGGCGCTGACCCCCGCAGCAGCTGCTTCCGGGTCGGCTGTGTCGCGCATCATGAATATGCGCGACAATAATGAGCTGGCTCAGAAGCAGCAAGGAGAACGGGCTGCAGAGGACATCGCTGGACGCCGGGTGAGTTAAAATGTATTTTATTTTAAAAGCACGTTTTTTTCTGGCACGTGTTTCACGGACCACACCACTGCGTGGTCCGTGGGACATCAGTGATGCCAGAAAAAAATGGACATGTCTCCGTGCGGCAATCACGCACACGCGGGTACGCCGCACGGAGACACGTGCAATGAAAAATCACTGATGTGTGAGCAGACCCATTCATTATAATGGGTCTGCGTATGTCAGTGATTCTGGTATGTTTAAAAAAAAGCACAAACGTACCAGAATCACTGACGTGTGAAAGAGGCCTTACTCTGAGTTTATAACTCTGGAACGCTTGAACAGATCTCAGTGGTTCTGAGATTTGTTTTTTCGCGACATATTGTACTTAATGTTAGCAGTAAACTTAGAACAAAATGTTTTCCTTTTAATTGTGAAAAAAACTGAATTTTGGCTAAAAATGAGAAAAGTTTGCAGTTTTTAAACTTTCAATTAATATGCCCCTAAACCAGAGTTATATCACAGGAAATTGATCATAAATATAATTTACCACATCTCTACTTTATATTAGCATAATCTTTGAAACATTTTTTTTGTTAGGAAGTTAGAATTGTTCAAAGTTCATCAGCAATTTCTCATTTTTACAGCAAAATTTACATAACCGTTTATTTTAGGGACCACATCACATTTGAAGTGACTTTGAGAGGCCTATTTGACAAAAAAATATCCAAAAGTGACACTATTATAAAAACTGCACATCTCAAAGTGCTCAAAACCACATCCAAGAAGTTTATTAACCCTTCAGATGCTTTACAGGAACTAAAGCAATGTATAAAGAAAATGTGAAAATTTAATTTTATGGGTTTTTTTTCCTTTAAAAAATGGTACTTTATTTAGAAATTTTACATTTTCACCAAAGTAAGAGGAGAAAATGGACTCCATAATTTTTTGTGCAATTTCTCCTAAGTACGCTGGTAATCCATATGTGGTTGGAAAACTACTATAATGGCTCACAGCAGGGCTCCGGAGGGAAGGAACGCCATTTGACTTTTCAAACACAAAATTGGCTGGAATCATTAGCGCATGCCATGTCGCATTTGGAGAGCCCCTGATGTGCTTAAGCAGTGGAGCTCCCCACAAATGACCCCATTTTAGAGAATAGACCACTCAAGGAAGATGTCTAGACATGTGCTGAGCACCTTGAACCCACGGGTGCTTCACAGTTTTGCCGTGAAAATAAAAAAATAACATTTCCCCACAAAAATATTTTTGAGCTCAAAATTGTTTTATTTTCACAAGGGTAACATGAGAAAATGGAACCCATGATGTGTTGTGCAATTTCTCCTCAGTACGCTGATACCCCATATGTGGTGGAAACCTGCTATTGGGCTCACAGCAGGACTGGAAGGGAAGGAGCGCCTTTTGAATATTCAAACACAAAATTGGCTGGGATCTTTAGCACATGTCATGTCGCATTTGAAGAGCCCCTGATGTGACTAAACAGTGGAGCCCCCCTACAATTGACCCCATTTTGGGGAAAAAAAAACACTCAAGGTACTTTTCAAGACATGTGGTGAGCACCTTAAACCCACGGGTGCTTCACAGTTTTGTTGTGAAAATAAAAATAAATTACACTTTCTCCACAAAAATGTTCTTTGAGCTCGAAATGTTTTATTTTCACAAGGGTAACAGAAGAAAATAGATCCCATAATTTGTGGTGCAATTTCCCCTGAATACACTGATCTCTCATATGTGGTGGAAAACTACTGTTTGGACACACTGCAGAATTCCAAAAGGATGGAGGGACATTTTGGAGCGCAGACTGATTCAATAATCTGTGAATGTCATGTCTAGTTAGAAGAGCTCCTAAGGGTAAGTTCACACAGTGCGTTTTGCGCGGCGTTTTTCGAGTGCGTTTTTGCTCTCAAAACTGCATGACTTTGCTTCCCCAGCAAAGTCAATAAGTTTTCATTTTTGCTGTCCGCACACAACTTTTTTTTTAAGCTGCGCTTTTGAGCTTAAAAAAAATGGACATGTCAATTCTTTCCTGCGTTTTCCCCCCATGCAATGCATTGGAAAAATGCAGAAAAAAACGCAGAGATCAAAAACGCAGCCAAAAACGCACCAAATCACGGTAAAAACGCATGCGTTTTTTGCCGCTTTTTTTGACGCGGGTGCGTTTGTGCGTTTTTAGCGGCCATAAATGCACAAAAACGCAGCGTCAAAAAAACACAGCGTGTGCACATAGCCTTATAATGTGCCTAAACTGCCTGAAACCTTGAAATCGCTGCAATTGGCTGTTCAGAATTAAACAGCCAATCACAGCGATTGTCATTGCGGGGGAGGGGTGACAAAACCCTCGTGGCATGCAGTGTAGGTGCTGGGCTGACAGAATCAGCAGGTACTTTCATGTGATTGCCATCACCTCAGCCGCAACGATGCATGAACTCATGGCGTACTAGGTATGTCATCCGTCATTAAGGGACAACTAATCATGATGTACCCAGTATGTAAAATGTCATGTAGAGGTTAAATCTATTCTGTATAGCATTACTGCAGTTTAAATTTCATATACTCTATGTTTGCATATTATTAGCTCTTATAGAGTGCTGCTATTTTCTTTTGCTTGTATTTTGTTTGTGGACGTTTAACATTTGGATTTTTGGGGGACAGATTTTGCTGGTTTTCTTTTTTGTGGGCAGTCATGGCACCTTTACAGGGCCCTTGGGCTACCAGTAACGTGGAACCCCCTATATTTCTGCTAACAGAGGGCGGACCAGAGTGGGGACTTGTATTTTTGTGGGTTGAGCTGAATGCTATTTGGTGGCTACTTGGGTACAGAACATTTTGGATCAGTTCACATTTATCTTGTGCTCTGTGCTGAGCACTTGCATCAGGCTTTCCGTTTACATCTCTGAAATGTGTGATTCAAGTGAAACCCCTGACGGATACATTCACTAGTGAGGCAGCAGAATTACTAGAGACTCTGTTTGATGTCTGATCAGCAGTGTCCATCTTTTCTAAGGTGCACAAAACTGTTGTTGACCGCGCTTTTGTGCATGCCTAAAAAGATGCATAAAAAGATGGACACTGCTGCACCACAGGCCAGACAGAAGTTCAGTGACTCTGCCTCATTAAAGTGAAGTTTCTTTGGGAATTTTGTCTGAATCACGTTTTTCAGGGATGTGCACGTAATTCCCGCTGTAAGCGCTCAGCATAGAGCGCAGGATAAATATGAGCCATGCCATACTGCGATCTTTGGGAGGCAGAATGAATAAATCAAATGAACAGTAGTTAAGAATTGGCTTTATTACTATTTTTTTATGCCATTCACCCTGCGGTATAAGTGTTTGGGCGGCTTTATTTCTTAGGTCAGTATGATTACAGCAGTACCATGTTTTTGTAGGTTTGGCTGGTATCACGCTAAAAAACCTCTTTTCATACAAAACTAGCTGTAGTACCCGGGTGTTGCCCGGGATAGTAACTGTCTCTCTCCCAGTCTCTCTCTGTGTGTGTGTGTGTGTGTGTCTGTCTGTCTGTCTCTTTCCTTGTCTGTCTGTATCTATGTCTGTTTCCATCTCTGTCTGTATTTGTATCAGTCTGTCTCCATCTCTGTCTCTGTCTCTCTCTATCTCTGTCTCTATGTGTGTGTCTGTCTGTCTCTCTCTTTCTCCGCCTGTCTCTTTCCCCTTCTGTCTTTGGCTGTCTCTTTTTCCCGGTCTGTCTCCCCACCGACATCATATTACCTCACACATAAGCTTCTTACACTAACAGTTTATTTTGTTCCTATAGCAACCACTGACAGTTGGTATTAATAACCTATAGCTCCCACCTCCATTCAGTTTAATGGAAGCAGGATTTTTGGAGAGTAACTGTAAAGTGCGGGGTTAAATTTTCCCGCCCAAACATAGTCTATGAAGTTCCCTGAGTCCCATGGAGTGTCTGTGCAAAATTTTGTGATTGTAAATGCGACGGTGCAGATTCCTTTAGCGGGGACACACCCACACACACACACACACACAAACACACACACACACACACAGCTTTATATATTAGATAAAGGTTTTTTCCTATCACCAAATTTTAAAGGCTATAGTTTTTTTTTTTTTTATTATTTTTCTTCTGACAGTTGTGAGTGCTTGTTTTTTTTGAGGGATGAGTTGGAGTTTTATAGGTGCCATTTCGGGCCACATTAATATTTGATCGCTTTCTGTTCCACTTTTTGTGAGACAGAATCAAGAAGAAACAGCAATTGTAGGGGTGGTCATGTCATGATGCTCCTTAAATTAGGAGGTTGGCTGTAGCTGTGCTGTGTAGCTGTGCTACAGGCAACATCCTAATTTAAGGAGCATCATCATGATCCAAAGTTCTATGCCCTCAGACACACCAAGAGGAACTTATCCTTGCAATGTAAAGAGCTGCAAAACCTGTACTCATGTAGAGACCAAAGACCGGATACAGATCCCTAACACACAGAAGGACTATAAAATTCCTGGGACATTCACATGTTCCTCTTGCAACGTGATGTACTTAATCCTGTGCACTATATGTCCTATTGGGGGCCTCTATGTTGGAGAAACAGGACAGAGACTGAGAGCAAGGATGAGATCTCACCGCCACACAATTGCAGACAAAAAAATCCATTTACCTTTGGCCAAACATTTCAGTGCTTCAGGACACAACATAAACCATATGAAAGTTGTCATATTAAAAGGCAACTTCAGATCACAGAGCCATTGCAGGGTCTGGGAATACAAATTCATTAAAATGTTTAACTCTGTTGACACAGGACTCATCTTGTCAGGAGGATTTATGGCCCATTACAAAATCTGAGGAGTTTGCTCCAGAGACTTGCTAGACTACTCTGATCCTTCATGGATATTGGGACAATAAAACTCTCATACCACTAATCAAAGCTAATTAAGGATTCACTTTCTAAGCTCAGTGTTTGTTTAGTTAAATGTCTTATTATACCATCCCTCTGCTCTGTTTGTGCATATGTTTGTGTTTCTTCAGATATTTTGTCATACCATGCCTGATGAAGGGACCTGAGATGTCTCGAAAGTGTCAGAGTTCCGGGATTTCCAGTTTTCTTTTGAAAGAGCTTGCCCTTTGTTAACATGGAGTTTTCTGTTCTGTTGCCCTACTTCCTGTCCATCTGTTTAAAAGCCGCCCCCAAGCTTAGTCCAGTGCCTGAGTATACTGCTTCCTGTGTGCTCCTGCCCTGCTGCTCTTGGTTCCTGATTGTTATTTGGATCCTCTTGAAAACCAACCGACGAGACTCCGTCTGCCGTCTTTGGTCGGCACTTCTGCCCGGTTCCTTCCGTTTCATAACCGCTCTGGACTCACATCACGTACGGACATTTTTGGACTATACCTATTGCCTTTTTGTGTCCCGGCTGCTGCGCATTTAGGCCTTCTGGGGTGATTGCCAGACAGTCCCTGTATAGGGGTTCGCTCTTGGTGGTCTCCCTGGGGGAGTCCGGTGCGTGGTCCCGGGAATTCCCTTTCGCTCCGACCCTGGAAGGTATTTCCTGTGTTTATGTTCTACTGTGTTTTTGTTCCGTTTATGTACATATTGTTGGTTGCATATTATAAACGTCTTGCACCAAGAACTCGTCTCTGGTTGTCATTGCCCTAACGCAATCGAAATCCTCAGTACATACAATAGTATTACAGAAAGCTTGCTTTGTAACATCACTTTATTTTATTTTAGTTAGTCATTAAAAGGTATCACAAGATTATAATTTTGTTCCTCTCACTGAGAACATTCAATAATTTTTCAACTGGCTAACACGGTACCAAAACCTTTTCACTTGTAACCAGACATTCATATGTAACAAAGCCTAGGTCTGTATAGGGACTAGGGAAACGGTAAAGGGGTATCTTTTTTATATTTATATGTGGATTTGGCTACATCAGTAAGTGTATAACTATCTGTTCTTAATGATATAGTGTTTGTACAATGTATGTCATTTTTTGTAATAAAGATAAATTGTTTTATAATTAGAAGCTTTGTCATCTGTGAGAAATTGCATGTTGCTTCTGTTAATCAATAAGCTGTGTGATTTCCTCACAGATGTCCCACGGACCACACTATGGTGTGATCCATGAAACACGTACCAGAAAAACATTTTCAACTCCCCTTCTCCAGCGACGCTCTGTGCAGCCTCTGCTATCTGCAGCGCCTGGCTGGCTCATTACTGGTATGCATATTCATCAATACAGCCAGAGCCGACCCGGAAGTAGCTGCAAAGGTGAGAGACGGCGGGGGCCGGATGCTGCAAAGCTGGAGACTTCAGCACCACGGACAGCATTGAAGTGGCCGCAGGTCTGACCACGGCTGAGTTCCCATAATCTGCGCCAACAAAATCCCCACGCTCAGATTTTATGCAAGGGTACATTTCTTTACAGGTAAACATTTCAATAACACACGCAGCTGGCTGAGCAGCACCCATAACCAGGGTTTGCTATCCGGGTCTTTAACTTCAGACACATGGCGCAGAACACAAACAAAACAGCAATGATAAACAAGAATTCTGTCCCTGACTTGCCCTATGGGTTATATTACCAGTCCAAAACACAAGGGCGAGGGCTCCCACGTATCAGGCCTGGACTCCGGGTAAACGACGGCGACTCCAAGGAGCAGAGATGGGGAAATCTTCAGCCCTCTCACCAGAGAACTAGCTTACAGTCTCTTGAAATGGAGGAAGGAGAGGGTCCGGAGGTCCCTTGAGTCCAGGATCACATCTGCAGCAGTTCTGGCAATCCCTCACACGTCAGCGATGAGGGCAGTCCGAGGCAGGTCTGTTCAGGTCCAGCTCCAGTAGCTCAGTGTATTTTTTCCCGCACTTTTTTCCTTGTACAACCAGTGCCTGTGGGAGGGGATCAGATTTTACAGCGTCCGCCCCTCGAGCAATTTCAGCACTTGTCCACAAGGTGGCAGCACCATCCTGTGTAATGTCAGTCTCCATGTCTTTTTCAGTCACAACACAGTCAGAGCTGCTCGCCTCGTTACAGCAGGAACGGGGGCAGGTGAGTTTATCTCCATGTGCAATCACGGAGTACGTATCACGGATTGCACATGGAGAACATACGTGTGCCGTGAATCTCGGCACACGGAGGGAAATAGGCGTTTTTAACACGTCAGTGAAACACGTCTATGTTTTTTTCTGTTGTGAAACAGGCCTTAGCTAAATTAGGTTACTTGCAGGTTTGTTTCAATGTGTGTTTCTTTTACATGCATTTTTATCTCTGCATGTGGATTACATGTGTTTTTAGTGTGTGTTTTTTTTCCATAAATGATTTTTTTAAATTGTAAAACAGGTTAATACAAGATAATAGTAACAACTCAAAATTACAATATTCAAACAAATTAGAGGAATCAGTAGAATGGTATAACCAGTCACGAAAATCTGGCAGTGAGGCCTAAGACAGAAATATTGAAACCAAAAATAATCTTGAGTCTGAAACTAAACAAGAATAAAGGAAAAAAAACACAAAAATGCATGGCCTTACCAAAAGGCAAGCTGAGAAAAAAGGTAGAGATAAAGAAGTAAGAGAACAAAGAACATGAGAAAAGTGAAGATCAAAAGGGAAAGATGGATATGAGAGGAATTGAGCCAGATGTTAGTAGAGGGAAAGGAAGGAAAACTGGAAGAGGGGGAAGGGGGAGGAGGGAGCAATAAACGGGCATAGGGAATCCAGGCGTTCCAAAGTTCAGCCTTAGTGGGAGAGGTTGTCTTACAGAGCCAAAACGCGAATTTAGGGCTATCTTTAAAGGAGGTATACGAGAACCAGGTTCTAGCATATTGACCACAGCTATTTTTGTCTTGTGCAATAAGAGATTCTATTCGTTCCAGACGGTCAAGCTCCAGTATCCACTCCCTGATGGAAAAAACTATTGAGGACTTCCAATGTCTGGGAATTACCATTTGTACTGCAATGAGAAACTATCATAAGATACCCTTCTTTGCAGAGGAAATGGGTCCAGGAAGTAAAGAAAGGAGTGCAGTGCAACCTGAGGTGAAGGGTGGACACGTACACCTGTAACCTGAAAATAGATTTTGAATATTGCTGACCAAAATGGTTGAAGATAATGACAGGACCACAGATAATACTACTACTAATAATATTTATTCATTTATATAGCACCATTAATTCCACAACACTCTACATACATTGGCAACTGCCACCAGATGTGAGACATAGTGTCAATACCCACTCCACACCGCCAGCAAAGATCGGAGACCGCCGGAAAATTTTATGTAATAGGTCTGAACATCTGTACCAGTGAGCCAGAGTTTTGAAGTTTTTCTCATGGGCAGGACAGGACACCGACATCTTATGAGACAGGGTGTAGATTTTTAAGCCATGAGACTCTGTGAAAGTAATATTTAATTCCTTTTGCCAAGCCTCCAAGTAGGACGGCATGCCCTCTGCAGAGACCTCAGACAGTAGATTATATAGTAAAGAAATGGTACAGTGCTGGCCAAAAGTATTGGCACCCCTGCAATTCTGTCAGATAAACTCAGTTTATTCTTCAAAATGATTGCAATCACAAATTCTTTGGTATTATTATCTTCATTTAATTTGTCTTTAATGAAAAACAATTAAAAAAAATTGTCATAAAGCCAAATTGGATATAATTCCACACCAAACATAAAAAAGGGGGTGGACAAAAGTATTGGCACTGTTTGAAAAATCATGTGATGCTTCTCTAATTTGTGTAATTAACAGCCCCTGTAACTTACCCGTGGCACCTAACAGGTGTTGGCAATAACTAAATCAATCATCAGGGGAGTCCAGGTGAAGATTATAGGGTACGACCCATATACATCTTATGTGGCCATATTGTCATGCCCAAAAATACTCGCGCATAAGCGTGCGTCAGGACCAAACTTTTTCAAAAGTGCCTAAATAATAAAAATAACTAAATCACACTTGCAGCCAGTTGACATGGATTAAAGTTGACTCAACCTCTGTCCTGTGTCCTTGTGTGTACCACATTGAGCATGGAGAAAAGAAAGAAGACCAAAGAACTGTCTGAGGACTTGAGAATCCAAATTGTGAGGAAGCATGAGCATTCTCAAGGCTACAAGTCCATCTCCAAAGACATGAAAGTTCCTGTGTCTACGGTGCGCAGTGTCATCAAGCAGTTTAAAGCCCATCGCACTGTGGCTAACCTCCCTAGATGTGGAAGGAAAAGAAAAATTGACGAGAGATTTTAACGCAAGATTGTGCGGATGGTGGATAAAGAACCTTGACTAACATCCAAACAAGTTCAAGCTGCCCTGCAGTCCGAGGGTACAATATTCTCAGCCCGTACTATCCGTCAGCGTCTGAATGAAAAGGGACTGTATGGTAGGATACCCAGGAAGACCCCACTTCTTACCCCGAGATATAAAAAAGCCAGGCTGGAGTTTGCCAAAACTTACCTGAGAAAGCCAAAAATGTTTTGGAAGAATGTTCTCTGGTCAGATGAGACAAAAGTAGAGCTTTTTGGGAAAAGCCATCAACATAGAGTTTACAGGTAAAAAAAAAGAGGCATTCAAAGAAAAGAACACGGTCCCTACAGTCAAACATGACGGAGGTTCCCTGATGTTTTGAGGTTGCTTCGCTGCCTCTGGCACTGGACTGCTTGACCGTGTGCATGGCGTTATGACATCTGAAGACTACCAACAAATTTTGCAGCATAATGTAAGGGCTCAGTGTTAGAAAGCTGGGTCTTCCTCAGAGGTCATGGGTGTTCCAGCAGGACAATGACCCAAAACACATTTCAAAAAGCACTAGAAAATGGTTTGAGAGAAAGCACTGGAGACTACTAAAGTGGCCAGCAATGAGTCCAGACCTGAATCCCATAGAACACCTGTGGAGAGATCTCAAAATGGCAGTTTGGAGAAGGCACCCTTCAAATTTCAGGGACCTGGAGCAGTTTGCCAAAGAAGAATGGTCTAAAATTCCAGGAGAGCATTGTAAGAAACTCATTGATGGTTACCGGAAGCGGTTGTTCGCAGTTATTTTGGCTAATGGTTGTGCAACCAAGTATTAGGCTAAGGGTGCCAATACTTTCGTCTGGCCCATTTTTGGAGTTGTGTGAAATGATCAATGATTTGATTTTTGTTTCATTCTCTTTTGTGTTTTTTCATTGCAAGCAAAATAAATGAAGATAATAATACCAAAGCATTTGTGATTGCAATCATTTTCAAGAAGAAACTGAGTATTATCTGACAGAATTGCAGGGGTGCCAATACTTTTGGCCAGCACTGTATATGAAGGAGCTGCCATTGGAGAGAGGAGAGACTCAAAGGGGGTAAGGGGTGTCTGAGTCAGGCCTCTGGGAAAAATCTTGTGAAGAAACGCGGTTAGTTCAATGATGATCAAGCCAAAACAAAGGTGAATCAAGGCAGGTCTCCTGTATAGCTGCCAGTGACGGGACCCTACAGAACCTATGAATTACCTGCCCTAGCCTGACCTGGTTTGCGGAACTTCAGCATAAAAAGGACATTCTCCCTAGTGCAGGACGAAAGGCAGAGTTGTCAAAGAGGGGGCTTATTCGGCTTGGCATGTGGGATAGATTGAACTTTTCTATATGACAGTCCCAGAACAACAACAAGGCCTGGGTCAATGGAGCGAATTCCAAGATAGGAGGTCTGAATATTTTTGGGGTCCATGGTAACTGATGGAGGGGAATCCGAGGTAGGAGATTTTCAACCAGTACCCATTGTTTGTTTCGTTAAATCTCCAGTCCAGAATTCTAGATAGAACACTCTGATAGTACTTTTCAAAGTTGGGAAGCCCAGCTCACCCCTAAGGTTTAGATCTGAAAAGGGTTTCTAATTTGGCCCGCAGTCTACCAGTTCCCCAAACAAACTTAGAACTACTTGTAAGCGTTTCAAGTAGTATTTAGGGACAATAGACGGGATTGTTTGGAAGAGATAGAGAAATTGCGGGAGAATATCCATCTTGATGGCATTTATGCGACCAAACCATAAGAGCTGGGACCAGTCATATGTCTTAAGTCTACAAGTGTTTTTTGGAGCATGGATTTCCCATTTAAAAGGGAAGGTAGATTGGAGCCTGGAAACTTCATCAGGGAGGGTAATGTTAAGGTCCTCGGACTTTGAGTAGTTACATTATTAGATTGTTCCCAGAAATCTTGAAATTCTTTAATTAGTGTTGGGAAAGATATGTAAGGATTTGACAAATAAATAAGCAAATCATCAGCATAGAGAGCTACTTTGAAGTGGTTTTGTTTTATTTTGAAGCCATCAATATCAGGAGTCTCTCAGCCCTATCACTAAATGTTCCATTCTGATTACATATAGTAGAGGGGAGAACGAGCACCCATACCTTGTTCCGTTAGCGATTTTGAAGGGGATAGAAACGGTTTTGTTGACCTGAATCATCACTGAGGCTTCAGATGGTTCTGCGAGGCATCGGAGGGTGTCTGGGACCGTAGGCCAGACTTCCCCTCCATGACGGCAGCAAGGGAGACTGGTGAATGCTAATAAGTAAGGGCAGAGCAGCTTAACCAGAGGAGCTCTCACTGCCTACGTCTGGTCAGAGCCATGTCCAGACCATGCCACCATTTTCAGTGTATTTTAGTGTGCACCAGAAACATGCATTTCCAGGTCGTCCCGAATGACAGCGCCACAGGAGGTTGCTCTCTATCCTCTGTAGGGACAGGAACACACGCAAAAGGTTAAAAGCCCCTCCCACCACATCCACAACAGTGTTTTTCCTGTCCCTACACAGGATAGCATGCAAGAGCAGAAGATCTTAACTGCGGGCCCAGGGGAGCGGTGGTGGTTTTTGTGCTGCCTCCTCCCTGGTGAAGCGGGTCCGCGGCTGATGTTAGAGGACCGGTCCCTCAGCCAGGCTGGTCAAAGCCGGAGCTCCCAGAATGTGCCGCTTCCTCCAACACAGGGACTCTCGACGCCTCGCTCCAGCATGCCTGCAGATGTCGGCGTGGGCTCTGCTAGTGTAGTCCTTACTTCCGGGTATGCGCAGGAGCACTTCCGGGGTCACGTGAGGACACTTCCGGTTCAGCTGCTGAAGTCGGCAGTGGTGCCGCGTCAGGACCACATGGAGCAAGTAGACCGGGGCGACGTGGAACGGTATAGTATAAAAAGGGGGGGGTAAAGTGTACCTATTGATCCTTGCTTCTGTGAACATGGAGTCTTCACAGAAATCTGATGCCCCCCCAGAGTTGCCTGCAGCCCCAGTAATTAGATTTCTATTCCTTCCCAGCGGGGTCTGTTTAGTATGTTATTAACGGGTGCCTATATATGTTTCCCTCAGGACAGGGACTCCTCTCCAGCCCCTGCTGCAGAAAAAAAAGGATATGGCTAAAAAAGCCATTGCCAAATCTAAAAAGTGTCCCAATTGCAAGTTGTCGGACTCTTACGTAAAACGTCTGTGTGCCACATGCATCTCATACCTGCTTAATGAAGAACAGGAGACCCTCCTGTCTAACATGCGTAATGTCATTAGAGAAAAAGTCCAGGCATCCGTGACATCCCTGTCTACTACATCTCAGGCCCAGGAGAAGCGGAAAAGACCCAGGAGAGAGATTAGAACCATCTTCGGATGAGGAGACTTCTACCTCTCGGTCGTCCTGTAGCTCAGAGTTGGAGGGACAGCCCAGGTCATCACCTACCTAGCACGGAAAGAAATCTTACCGATTTGACTCCAGGGATACCGATGCTCTCCTGCGTTTAGTCCGCCGTACCATGCAGATTGAGGAGGAGGAGGGCCCAGCTTCTGTCCAGGATCAGATGTTTGAAGGTCTATGGTCCAAGCGTTCTCAGGTGTTTCCCATGAATGATCATTTAAAGGACATGATCATGGAGGAGTGGGAGAAGGTGGAAAAAGGAGCCTTTATCCCTCTTGAATTTAAGAACCGTCTGCCCTTCAATGCAGAAGATGTGAAATTTTGGGACACTGTTCCAGTGATTGATGTTCCAATAGTGAAGGTTCTTAAGAAGATATCTATTCTGTTCGAGGACTAGACTGGTCTAAAGGATGCAATGGACCGAAAGGCAGATGGTCTTTTGAAGAAGGCCTGGGAAGCTTAGGCGGTTTCCATGAAAACCAACATTGCGGCTACATCAGTGGCTAGGTCCATGACCCTGTGGCTGAATGACTTGGAAGACCATGTCAAGGCCTCGGGATACCATCCTGGAATCCCTACCACTTTTGAAGTTGGCCACTGCTTTTCTTGCTGATGCCTCAGCAGAAACTGTAATATTTTCAGCTAAGAATAACGCTTTATGTAACACTGCCAGGCGTGCCCTATGGTTGAGGTCTTGATCAGGGAATTTAGCTTTCAAAAACAAGTTGTGCTCTATCCCTTTCTCAGGGCTCAGAGTCTTTGTTCCGGTTCTCGATGAGATTTTGGACAAAGCCTCTGATAAAAAGAAGGGTTTTCCGGAGGAAGACCAGAAATCCCAGCCCTTTTGGAGATCCCTTCCTCAGCGTAGACAGCACTTTCTGGGGAAAAGGGGCTCCAAGAGTGGGGTTATAGGAGCAGAGACAAGAAAACCCAGTCCTCCTCTAAATTCGTTCTAAACGTACATGATGGTAAACAAGTGGGGGGGGGGGCTTTCCCAGTTTTTGGAGGGTTGGCAGTCGGTCACCAAAAACCAGTGGCTCCTTTCCACAATCTCAGGGTACCGTATAGAATTTTCCTGCCTCCCTCCTCTGCGGTTTTGTGTCACTCAGGGCTCTCCTGCCTTCCTCAGTCGTCTTTTGGCAGATGTGGCCATGCTCTTAGACATAGGAGCAGTCGTTCCAGTCCCTTTAGATCAACAGTTCGGGGTCATTACTCTTCCCTGTTATCTGTACGAAAGCCCTCAGGGAAGTTCCGCACAATTATCAATTTCAAGCCCCTAAATCAGTGGGTACTTTACAGGACGTTTCGAATGGAATCCATTCGCTCATCCATTCCCCTTATCGCACAGGGAGCGGTGATGTGTACACTAGACTTGCGGGATGCGTATTACCATCTTCCTGTTCAGTCAACAGTTTCTCAGATTTTGTCTTCAAAAGGGCTGAGTCTCTCCACTACCAGTTCCAATGCCTTCCATTTGGCCTCTCTTCAGCACCCCGAATATTTACAAAAGCAGTGACTGACATGGTGGCTTATCTTCGCCTGCAGGATGTAGTGGTTGTTCCATATCTCGACGACTTCCTCCTGATCGCAAGATTGGTTCTGGAGATGGAGCATCATCTTCAAGTCACCAGGGGTGTCCTTCGCAGATTGGGCTGGTTCCTGAACAATAAAAAATCCTGCCTGCAGCCCGAAACATCCAAACTGTTCCTGAGAGTCTTGTTAGATTTCGTCAGGCAGACGTCCTTTTTGCCTAGGGACAAAGTGGTGGCCATCTCCCAGGAAATAAGTGTGGTTTCAGAAAAGGAAAAGGTCTCAATCCACCAGGCGATGAGAACACTGGGGCTGATGACTTATTGTATAGGAAGCGTACGCTGGAGTCAGTTTCACTCAAGACCCCTGCAGAAGAACGTACTTGCCATCTCAGCGAGACACAAAGCTTCACTCAGTCACAGATTCAGGCTCTCAGGGAAGGCCAGAAATTCATTACAGTGGTGGAAGACAATATTGATCCTGACCAAAGGGTATTGGATCCAGGTATCCCTATCACGATGGAGTCGCTTTGGCTGGAGTGCTAAGGTGGATCGTTCCTATCTCTAAGGGACTTGGCCCCAGTGATCCAGTCAAAATCGTCCAACTTCCGGGAGCTAAGGGCAGTCCTAGAAGTCCTTCATCTCAGCAGACCGGCTATGCGGGGTCAACAGTCAACATATAAACATTTACTCTGACAACGTCACGGCTTTCTCTTTTCTCCGTCACCAGGGCGGTTCCTGACATCTGAGTTTACAGAGACTGGCAGAAGACATCTTTCTTCTTCTGGAAAGCACGGTATCTTCTGTTTCTGCGCTTCATCTCCGGGGATTGGACAACATGGAGGCCGATTATCTCAGTCGTCGTCAAATGAGAGCATCAGAGCGGAGCCTGAATACAACAGTGTTTCACAGACTAGCTTGCAGATGGGGTCAGCCTTGCCTAGACTTGTTTGCAAGCAGAGAAAATGCCAAGGTATGGCGGTTCTTCTCCCTCAGTCCGGTGGAAAATCCAGTGGCAGTGGACACCCTGTCTCTGTTCTGGGGCATCTGCCTGCTCTATGCCTTTCCTCCAGTCCCATTGGTTCCAAGGATGTTGCGGAAGAGTCGAGAAGATCAAGCAAGGGCCATAGTGATCGTTCCTTTCTGACCAAAATACAACTGGTTTACCCTGCTTTGCCAACTGTCCGAAGAGGATACGATTATTCTTCCACTCCGGGAGGATCTACTCTCTCTGAGTCCTCTTTTACATCACAACCTACAACAACTACAGCTCTCCGCCTGGATCCTGAGCGGGAGATCTTAGCCTCAAAGGGTATCTCGGATCAGGTGATTACCACTATGCTGGCAATCAGAAAACCAGTCACTATTATTATTATTTTTTATTATTATTATTATTATTATTATTATTATTATTATTATTATTATTCCATAAAATCTGGAAAGTTTTTTTTTGTACTTTCATGGCTACCGGCCATAAGGAGGAGACAGAACCCAATATCCCCAGCATATTGGATTTTCTCCAAGCAGGCTTTAATAAAGGTTTAAAACCAAGTACGCCGAAAGTTCAGGTGGCAGCTCTCAGCGTGTTCCTCGATACTCGGTTGGCCGCCCATCCTTGGATACTGGGGTTCATGAAAGCAGTTCAGCTACTACGACCCACTTTGAGAAGTACGTCTCCACCTTGGGATCTGAATCTGGTCCTGAATTTTCTATGTGGCCATCCTTACTCAGTGAATTTGGATCTGGATATCAAACATCTTTTCCTAAAAACAATCTTTTTAGTGGCCATTACTTCCGCTAAACGAATAGGGGAACTTCAGGCTCTCTCTTTCGAAGACGCATACCTTCAAGTGAGAGACGATTACGTGGTCTTAAAGCTGAATCTTTTCTTTTCTACTAAAGTCGTGTCTACTTCTACACTCAATCAGGAAATTGTGCTACCATTTTTCTGTTCGTCTCTCAGAAATGCAAAGGAGCAGGATCTACATTCCTTGGATGTTCGTGCGGTGCTATTGGCCTATTTGGAGGCAACCCAGAGCTGGAGAGAGGACTCTAACTTGTTCATTCAATTTGCGGGGAAAAACAAAAGGCAGGAAGTCATCTAAATCCTCCTTGGCCAAATGGTTTAGATCCGTGATTCAGTTGGCCTATTCTTCAGCTAACATTCCTCTCCCAGGGGTTGTCAGAGTCCATTCCACTAGGGCACTTTCCACTTCCTGGGCAGCTAGAGCAGGGGCTTCCCTTGATCAGATTTGTGCTGCAGCTACTTGATCAGGCCCTTCTACATTTTGTAAAGATTACAAATTAGATGTTCTCTCTAATCAAAAGATGGCTTTCGGTAGGAAAGTTCTTCAGGCAGTTGTCCCACCCTAAGACGGTTTATTGGGTATACTCCTGTGGTGCTGTCATGAGGGATGACCTGGAAAGTAGGAATTGGACCTACCGGTAATGATATTTCCAGGAGTCCATCATGACACCACCCTTTTATATCCCTCTCTTTTCGCATATGTGAAGTTAACATGTGTTTACTAGGCATAATAAAATAGCATTGTACCCATACTGGTGTGGTAATTGTTAAAGCACTGGTGTGGATGGGGTGGGAGGGGCTTTTAACCTTTTGCTTGTGTTCCTGTCCCTACATAGGATAGGGAGCAACCTCCTGTAGTGCAGTCATGATGGACACCTGGAAATATCATTACCAGTAGGTCTAATTCCTACTTTTTTTTTTACCTGTGGATTTCCCGCTTCCAATGCAAGTCTATAGAGAAATACTGAACAGGCACCTCAGTAAACGTATCTGCAAGGGAAATTGACATGTTTCAGATTTCAAATACGCACCGCAGGTTAGTTTACTCTGCGTTAAAAAAGAAAAAATACAGCGGGAATGAGATTTCTCTAAAGCTGATCCACTTTGCGGGAACTGTAAGAGCCTGTGTTTTTTGTGTAGCAAAACTCCAAAGTGTGAAAAACCAATTGCAGTAACTTAACCATACATGGACAGATAAATTGCCCATGAAGAGTGATAGCTGGCGATATAAAACAGCGACTGATTCCCATTTACCTGCATTTACATGTGTAATGAATTGTGGGGGGTTTCTTACAAATGATCATTTGAGAATTAGGGAAACTAATGTTGTTTATGTGGGAGATGGGATGATAACAATGTTTTGTTGGTTTTTTTTAGCATAAAACATGCGCTCAACCATAAATGAGAAAATTGTTTGCTGATCACTGGACAACGATTGTGAATTATCAGTTCGGACAATATTGTTTTGAGTAAAAGTAATTACAGTGAAATATCCCATGCAGGCTTAGAGAGAACCTACACGCTCCATTCAGGGACCTCTGTGCTGCAGGGCAACAGTTCTAACCGTTGAGCCATTGACACAATGGTCACAATGCTGATGGGGGCAGGGGCCTCATGGGACACATTGCCATTACCATGTGTATGGCCTCCAGATACAAAAAATAAAATGGGTATTGTGTTATCCACAGAGGCAACTGTATACTTGCAGTAGACATCACCTGAAGATGCTCATCAGTTTGATACTGATGGCTTAGTAAAAAAAGCTAAAATACTCCATTTGCAAGAACAGTAACTAGCGTTCCTTTCTGTACATTTATTGGCCTGGAATTCTAGGTATAGGATGCATACATTGCTAGGTTCCAACAATACACACATACAATCTATGAGCTGGTATCAATTATTGCATGTGCCTGAAGCTCTCAGCACTGTCAGTCCCTTTCACCAAATATAAGACATTTCTGTTTTGAAATATGATTTTTTTTTTTTTGCTTTTATTGTTGTAAAGTGACCTATCGTCTCATTGCTAGACAGGGATGCTCCCTATGCAGCCATACAAGGTAGGCTATATTCAGATGAGTATTACCATTGCTGACAGGATTGTGTACGTGTGCAGCTGTATACACTTGTTTGAATCGCAGATGGCTGCAGGAACTGGCTGCCATTGATACCAGCGCTGTCTCATCCTCAAAACAGACAAGACCAGTGCATACTGTGATTTTCTGTGTGGACATTTCCAAGCATCACTCACTGGACTGTTTGAATACAGTGTCATATTTCTCTAAATAATTAAGTCATTTGCAAATGTTATTACCTTCTCCAGAAACTTAAAGGGATTTTTCCACAAAGTTAATTGTAATCAATACATCTTTGTATAACAATAGGTTCCACCATTGGATGTGTTTAATAAAAATGTTAATGTGCTGAGATAATCTTATATATGTGTCCCTGCTGTGTACTGTGTAATGGCTGTGTCTGACCGTACAGGGACATGGTCTGATCATACCACAGCTCTTGGGCAGGGGAGAATGCGAATGCAATACAAAGTATACAGACATTACAATACTTTTTTGAGGTAAATAATTTTTTTTTAAAACCAAAAGGGAAATAAATGTTTTACCTTACATAAAGAATCAGCTGTGATCCCTGTATACTCTCTTGTAAGACTCCCCCCCCCCCCTCCCAGCCCTGGAGATGTGGTATGATCAGACCATGTCCCTGTATGGTCAGACACGACCATTACACAGTACACAACAGGGGCACAGTTATAATATTATCTCAGCACAGAAACCTTTTTTTAAACACATCCAATTGTGGAACTTTTTATTCCAAGATCTATTGATTAGAATTGACTTTAAAATTAACTTTGCTTGTGGGAAAACCCCCTGTAACCCTGTAATGAAATATGACGCACCCTTACATCATGGTTGGGAAGGGGTTTCAGACCTGTTATGTATGGATACGTCATAGCAATCATGCAAGGCACAGGAGCTGTGCCCACATGATCGCTGCCGGAACATGCCGGCTTATGTGACAGCCGAGACCCAGCTCTCGCAGTCCAAAATGATCCCCGCACCACCCCTAGCTGTTTAACCACCTAAATACCGCAATCGCAGCGTTTAGGGGCTTGAAGATGGAGTGCGCTGCCTCTACCAAGTGGTCAGGGCTCCCGAACCTTGATAACAGGGGCTCACTCGTGGCCACGGCACCATTAAAAATAAAAAAGCTATAGCTCTCACAATGCAGCAATGCAAATAATTTTTTTTTTCTATAAAATTGTTTTTATGCTGTAAAAGCAGCAAAACATTAAATGTATAAATGTGGAATTGCTGTAATTGTACTGGCCCGAAGAATAAAGCTGTGTTATCACGTTTACAACACTGTAAATGGTGTTAAAAAAAACCCAAAAAACCTGAATTGCTCTTTCTTCTTGATTCTACCTCACAAACATCGGAGTAGAAAGTGATCAAAAATATTATGTGGCCCAAAATGGTACCAATGAAAACTCCAATTCATCCCGCAAAAAACAAGCATGACTGTTGGCCGAAAAATATAAAAAAATTTAGCCTTCAAAATTCGATGATGCCAAAAACTTTTATTTTGTGAAAGTGTTTTTAGTGTGATTGTAGCCAAACCTAAAAAAATCTACATAAACCTGTTATTGCTTTAATTGTACTGACTTGAGAAATAAAGCAGCCCTCTCACTTATATAGCACGGTGAATGGCGTAAAAAATAAATAAAGCCAGTTCTTCAACCACTGTTGATTTGTTCATGCTACCTCCCAAACATCACAGTAAGGCCCTGTGTGCACTGGAAAACGGAATTTTCTTAAGAAAATTCCGCAGGGTCTGAAAGATTACCGCACCCGCGGTAAAAAACTTGCAAACTGCACCTGAAAACCGCATGCGGTTTGCCACGGTTTTACCGCGGTATTGTTCGCGGTATTGCCGTGGTTTTGCCGCGTGCTGGTTGGTACATGTGTTTTAATGCATTCAATGCAATAAAGCACATTGGGAAAAAAAAAAAAAGTTATTTCCTTCTGAGATAGATAGTAGATAAATAGATAAATAGACAAATAAAAGAATAGATAGATCGATCGATAGAGTCCCTGTGAGCACACGCTGCATTTCTCCCAAGCGGTAATGTGTTGTTCACATTACCGGCCGTGGGAAATGACCTGTGGTTACCTCTGCTGTCTCGTTGCAAGGTTGCATTCAGTAGTGTGTCAGTCGCGGCTGGATGCAAGCATCGCAGGATGTGGATTAGGCCAGATCTGTGTGTTTGGGAGGGGTTAATAAAGGGGTGAAACAGGGGCTTTTTTGTGTTTTATTTAAAATAAAGGATTTTTCGGTGTGTGTGTTTTTTTTCACTTTACTTACGGGTTGATCATGTCAGCTGTCACATAGACGCTGCCATGATTAAAGCCTGGACTTAGTGGCGGCAATCTGCTGCCATTAACTCCTTATATTACCCTGATTGCCACCGCATCACGGCAACAGGAAGAGCCGGGACACTCCGGTACTGCCGCATAATGGATGTGACAGTCCCAGGGCAGCTGCAGGCTGATTTTCTGGGCTGCGGGCGGGGACATTAACCCTGTCCCTCGCCCTCCCCAGCCTGAGAATACCGGGCCGCCGCTGTGTGTTTACCTCGGCTGGAAGGTAAAAATACGGCGGAGCCCACGTGTTTTTTTTTTCTATATGTCCGTTTGATTTGTATGTGTATTCTACATGTCTGTGTGTGAGTGCGATGTGTGTGTATTCTATGTCTTTGTCTGTGATGTGTGTGAGTGTGATATGTGTGTGTTTACCCTCAGCTCAGCTTTCTCTTCCTGTCATAATGACATCACTTCCTTGCAAACCGCATGCAGCGATGAACATTATGTCCTGAAACCACAAAACACCGGAGGGAATAACGCAGGAAAACGCAATGAACCGCACAGAATTTTCTGCCTGCGTTATTCCCTACGGGATTTCACGATTACATTGCAGTCAATGGAGTGAAATGCCGCAGCGACCTGCGTAAAAGAAGTGACATGCAATTGTTTTTGCTGCGGGAATCCCGCAGCAAAACATGCAGCTGTCAAAATCCGCATAGTGCGCACAGCATTTTTTTCCCCATAGGTTTTGCTGGTGAATCACTGCAGAGATGTTATGAACATAACATGCAGCAAAACCGTAGCAAATCCACGGCAAAAACTGGCAAGTGCGCACAGGGCCTAAGGCTTGGCTCACTTTTATTCTGCGCGCTACACTGTGAGCTTACACAGGTGTCTACATGTAAATCTCTGAAAAACATGATTCAGACAAAATTGCCAGTGGAAAATTCACTGTAATAAGGCAGTTTAAACTCCTTTGTGGTCTGAAAATGGCCATCTGTTTACACGTTCACAAAAGTGCACTCAACAGACGTTTTGTGCACCTTTCAAAGAGGAACACTGCTGAACAGATGCCAGTCTGTCAGTCCAGATGGAGTCTGGAGTAAGGCTATGTGCGCCGTGTGCGTATTACATGCAGTTACGCTGCGATCTGCAGCGCAGCGTAACTGCATGCGTCCTGCGTCCCCTGCACAGTCTATGGAGATTGTGCAGGAGCCGTGCGCGCGTGGCATATTAGAACGCAGCGATTCGGCTGCTGCCCGAATCGCTGCGTTCTAAGAAGTGACATGTCACTTCTTCCGTGCGGTTTGCATGCTGCCTATAGGGAGAGGCAGCATGCAGAGCGCACGTTCTCTGCCGGCACCATGCGCTTCAGAACGGAGCTTTTCAGCTGCGCTCTGAAGCGCACCTTTTAGGTGCGGTGCAGAGCGCACACTTGCGCACATAGCCTAACGCTTCTGCCTCATTATATTGAATGGATCCATTGGAGTTTTCACCTGAATCACGTATTTCGGAGATGTCCATGGAAACTTTGATGTAAGGGCCCCAAATTACCGCCAATAGCCTTCAACTCACTCCACAAAAAAACAAGTCTCCACTAAGTTCTGCCATCTGTTAACAGAAATATAGGGGGCTTCCTCATTACTGGCAGCACTAAGGCTCTGGAAAAGCGCTATTGCTCCCACTCAAAAAAAGAAATCCAGCAAAATCTGCACGTCCAAATCCAAATGTCCCCCCTCCCTTCTGAGCACCACAATGTGCCTAAGGCTATGTGCGCACTAGAAAAGTGATTTTTCTCAAGAAAATTTCTTGAGAAACTTCTGGGAGTTGAAGATTACCGCGCCTGCGTTGAAAAAAACGCACCAAATCCGCGTTTTTGCCGCGGATTTGCCGCGGTTTTTCCGCAGGTTGGTCCCTGCGGTTTTTTTATGCTGTAACTACTGCAATAAATAATATAGATAATAGATAATCAATAGACAAATAATGGATAGAGGGAAAGATGGATATATGAATAGATAGATAATAAATAGATAGATAGATAGATGAGAAAGACCTATATAATGTCCCACCCCCCTGCATATTCTAACCTGGCACCCTTTAGTGACTTTCATGTGGCACTAAAGGGTGCCTAGCCTTGTATTTAGCCATAAAATAAATAATTAAAAAAAAAAAAACACGTGAGGTCCCCCCATCTTTTGTAGCCAGCTAGGGTAAAGCAGACGGCTACAGCCTGCAGACCACCGCTGGTAGCTTCACCTTGGCTGGTAATCCAAAATAGAGGGCACCCCACGCTGTTATTTTACATTAAATAAATAATTGAAAACAAAAAACATGGGGTGCCCCTCAAATTGGATCACCAGTCAAGGTAAAGCGGACAGCTGTGGTCTGATATTCTCAGACTAGGGAGGTCCACTGTTATTGGACACTCCCCAGTCTAAAAATAGCAGGCCGCAGCCTCCCCAGAAGTGGCGCATCCATTAGACGTGCCAATCCTGGCGCTTCGCCCCAACTCATCCCGTTGCCCTGGTGCGTTGGCAAATGAGGTAATATATGGGGTTGATGCCAGATGTGTAATGTCACCTGGCATCAAGCCCTGGGGTTCGTGATGTCACGCATCTATCAGACACCCGACATCACCAACCCAGTCAGTAAGAAATAAAAAATAGACAACAAAAAAAGTTTTATTTGAAAAAACACTCCCCACATTGCTCTTTTCAATAAATTGGTGAAAGAGGCTATCAATTACACGTCCGGCGTAATCCAATAAGGGGGGGGCGTCCCACGGCGATCCTTACCATAGTCACTGTCCCAGTCCATGAAGAACAGAATGTTACCCATTGGCTGGGAGAGTAATGCAGTGACCTGAGCTAACATCAATAGCCCAGGTCACTGCAGGGGATGACAAGTGCTGCTGTCAGGAGGTTAGATGAGATCATTACCTGCTGTGATGATCTCCTGTAGTCCTGCCATCAGCGCTGTCACTGCCTTCTATGCCCGCTGTGTTGTCAGCAGTATCGCGAGACCCCGTGACGTCACCGCTAGTGACAGTCTCGGGCCGCTCGCGAGACGGGCATAGACAGCAGTGACGTCAGGAGGCAGGAGATCGTCACAGCAGGTAATTATCTCATCTCACCTCCTGACAGCAGCACTCGGCATCCCCGCGGCTGCACGCACTGCTGTGTGTCAGTGTCTGCCAGCGCTGCAACGTGACAAGCTGATGACACTGCGGGCAGACACTGACACACTGCAGGGCAGTCAGCGGCGGGGCCGGAGCAGGACACAGACTGCACGGGCACCCGCCGGACGTGACACGGAAGCGCTTCTGTGCGGCGTCCAGGCAGTGTGACGTCTGTGTTTTACTCTGCTCTGCCTCCTCTTCCTGGCATAATGACATCCCTCCCTGCAAAACCGCAGGGAGCGATGAGCATTACCGCAGGTAAATCGCGGCTATACCGGGGGTATATCGCACATCATTTGCTACCTGCGGTATACCCCCGGAATTTCGCGATTACATTACAGTGAATGGAGTGAAATTCCGGGGGTATTCCGCAGGTACCTGCGGAAAATAATGGACATGCTCATTTTCTCAAGAAAGTTTGAGAAAATTTTCTCAAGAAACTTTCTTGAGAAAAATCCGCAGTGTGTGCACTGCTATTTTTTGTTCCCATAGGTTTTGCTGGGAAATGTCTTCAGAAAGATTTTAAACCTTTCTTAAGAAATTTCCGCAGCAAATCCGCGGGTAAATCCGCGGGTAAAACGGCCTAGTGTGCACATAGCCTAAACCACGGTTAACGTCCACATGATTGTGTCATGCTATGTATGGGGGAATACCAGGCAAATGATGAAAAGGGGGTTAGGAAAGAGTGGAACCCTGTCTCTAGGGCAGGGGATGATTGTGACCCCTGATAAAACCTTCTGCTGGCTCCCCTGGTGTCCTTACATACGTTCTGCACCCATGCACTGAGCAGCATACCTAGTCCCTGGCTGACACTGAAATGGACTCTAGGAACATGGCCTGACAGGATGAGCACTAGTTGACCCCACTAAGTGCTAAAGCATACACAGAGAAAACAAACAAGAATACAAAGGAACAACTGATCTCCAGGATGACTTTGGGATAAGTACAGCAACATGAAGCAATGTGTCTCCACAAGTGATCCCAAGCAGACTGCTTGCAATCTGGACAGCATAGGAGCAAACACCAGCAAACCAAGGAGAAATGCAGGTATATATGGACACAGGAATTAAGGATAAGGATTAGCAAATTAATGGCCAAGGTGTCAGCAGGGTCCTAAAGGGGAAAGAGTTAATTATGACAGTGAAGATACATGTAATTCAATTCATACCAGAGAAGAAAGAGAATGAAATATCAAGGAGCAATTTGTTGAGCCAAATGTAGCCACCTTCTGCAGCTGGACTCCACAGGGTAGTCTGTCAACCATGACACACTCGTGACGGTACCCCCCCTTCCTTTTTATGAGCGGTCTCCAGACACTCAGGGCCAGGCTTATCCAGATAAGAAGCATGAAATGAATGAACCAACCTTGTGGCATTCACCTCAGATACTGGAACCCACATCCTCCTCCGCTGGTACATAACTCCTCCAGTGCACCAGGTATTGAAGGGAGCGACGTAGAAAGTGAGAATCAATAATCTCTGCAATTTGAAATTCTAGGTTAGCATCAACCATGACTAGGGCCTGCGGCAATGGAAACGACTCCAAAGGTACCACATGCTTCTTGAGCAGTGATCTGTGGAACACATCGTGGATCTTAAGAGCTTGAGGTAACTCCAGACGAAACTGGATTCATGACCGTGATTATCTTAGGGAACAATAAACCCAGGACCGAATTTCCAGGAAATAACTTTCAAAGTACAAGTGCATCTCAAAAAATTAGAATATCATCAAAAAGTTAAATTTATTTCAGTAATTCAATACAAAAAGGGAAACATCATTACAAACAGAGTGACCTATTTCAAGTGTTTATTTCTGTTACTGTTGATGATTATGGCTTACAGCCAATGACAACCCAAAAGTCATTATCTCAGAAAATTAGAATATTATATATGACCAACTGAAAAAAGGATTTTAAACTCAGAAATGTTGGCCTACTGAAAAGCATGTACAGAAAATGTACTCAATACCTGGTTGGGGCTCCTTTTGCATGAATTACTGCATCAATGCGGCACTGATTAGGTGTTAGGGAAGCCCAGGTTGCATTGATAACAGCCTTCAGCTCATCTGCATTGTTGGGTCTGGTGTGTCTCATCTTCCTCTTGACAATACCCCATAGATTATCTATGGGGTTTAGGTCAGGTGAGTTTGCTAGCTAATCAAGCACAGTGATACTGTGGTTATTAAACCAGGTATTGGTACTCTTGTCAGTGTGGACAGGTGCCAAGTCCTGCTGGAAAATGAAGTTTCCATCTCCGACAAGCTTGTTGGCAGAGGGAAGCATGAAGTGCTCTAAAATTTTCTGGTAGATGGCTGCGCTGACTATGGCCTTTATAAAAATTAGTGGACCTACACCAGCAGATGACATGGCTCCCCAAACCATCACTGATTGTGGAAACTTTATCCTAGACCTCAAGCAGCTTGGATTGGGAACCTCTCCACTCTTCCTCCAGATTCTGGGACCTTGATTTTTAAATAAAATGCAAAATTTACTTTAATCTGAAAACAAGACCTTGGACCACTGAGCAACAGTCCAGTTCCTTTTCTCCTTGGCCCAGGTAAGACTCTTCTGGCATTGGCTGAAGGCCACTTTTCATGCAGCGAAATTGCTAGCGATCGCACCTGCCCCCGTCTTGCATGCGTCACGGCCAAATCACTGCCCGTGGTGAACAATATCGCTGGTACGCGTCACACCAACATACCTTCCTAACGACGTCGCTGTGGCCGGCGAACAATCTCTTGTTTAAGGGGGAGGTTCGTGCGGCGTCACAGCGACATTACACAGCGGGCCACAAATAGAAGTGGAGGGGCGGAGAGCAGCCGCATTAACGTCACTCCCACCTCGTTGCCGGAAGAGGATGCAGGAACGATGTTCGTTGTTCCCGGGGTGTCACACGTAGCGATGTGTGCTGCCTCAGGAACGACGAACAACATGCGTCCAAAACGAGCAATGATATATTGAAAATGAATGACGTGTCAACAATCAACGATTTGTGCCGCTTTTCGGATCGTTAGCGGTCGCTCGTAGGTGTCACACGCAACGATGCGCTAACGATGACGGAGGTGCGTCACGAATTCCGTGACCCCAGCGACATATCGTTAGCGATGTCGTTGCATGTAACAGGGACTTTATGGTCCCGTGTGGCTTGACACAAGGAATACAACAGTTGTAGCCCATTTTCTAGAGACGTCTGTTTGTGGTGAATCTTGAAGCACTGACTCCAGCAGCAGTTGACTCTTTGTGTATTTCCCCCATATTTTTGAATGGCCTTTCCTCCAGAATCCTATCAAGGCCTCGGTTATCCCAGTTGCTTGTGTACCTTTTTCTACCACACTTTTTCCTTCCACTCCACTCTCCATTGATATGCTTGGATACAGCACTCTGTGAACAGCTAGCTTCTTTAGCAATGACCTTTTGTGGCTTACCCTCCTTGTGGAGTGTGTCAACGACTGCCTTCTGGACATCTGTCAAGACAGCAGTCTTCTCCATTATTGTATTGCCTACTGAACAAGACTAAGGGACTATATTAAACGTTTAGGATGCCTTTGCAGGTGTTTTGTGGTAATTATTCTAATTTTCTGAGATAATGACTCTTGGGTTTTCATTGGTTGTAAGTTATAATCATCAACATTAACAGAAGTATACACTTGACACCAATGCCACAAAACTAGTAAGAGGCTTTGCTTATATGACAAAATGAACACCAATAATTTAAAGCAAGCAATAATGATTAAAAGGGTAACCTTTATTAACAAAATGAATTAAAAACACATCAATCAAAAATGGAACCGCCCAGGTGACGGATGAAATATAAACACATGGGGGTACAACACCTATGGTGACTAGTGGCACCACTATATACCACATAGAACCGTAAAAAAGATATCATATATAAATATATATATATGCATGTTTGTCAGTGAATAACATAGCCAAAAAGAGATACAAGTGTATCACAACATGAAAGATTCAAAAGATGATAGGAAGTAAAGAGGCTATGTAGTAAGAACTTATAAATCATGCATCATAACATCATGTTACCAGGTGGAACAAGTGGTATCAGTGTAGCAACCCCCACCAACACTGACGCGCGTTTCGCAGCTCGTGTGCTTCGTCCAGGAGTGGGTCCAGGTAGGGCAGTAATGAAATCCATGGATAAATGTGCCCATAGTCTATTAGGGATAGCCAATGGCAGGAGAGCAAATACTACAAGCAGACACATAGTCAACTACGTCCTAATGCAACCTCAGCCACCAAAACCGACGAGAAAGGAGGTCCCAAGTTGCTTTACTACCTGGATGACCCATGAATACAGTATTGTGATGTTCCCCAATTATTTTATGGCACAAATTAGATGCCATGAACAACCTCCCTAAAGGGCACGAGGCAGGGACCTCCCCCTCCAGGTTAGGATACAAGGCCAAGATGACCACATCCATCTGCAAAATGGGTACCAGGTTCACATGGTCACTACTACCAGTGAAGCTCCAAGATAAGTGACAGTAAAATTAAACCTGGTAAAAAAACAAAGTCCATCTACCCTGCTTGGGATTGAGACATTTGTCAGACTCGAGATATTACATGTTTTTATGATCTGTGATTATAGTAATTGGATGAACTGCCCCCTCCAGCCAATGGTGCCATTCCTTGAAAGCTTGCTTAATAGCCAAGATCTCTTTATTGCCAACATCATAGTTTCTTTTGGACAAAAACAATTTCTTGGAAAAAAAAGCACATGGATGCCAATTACTAGGAGACGGACCCTGTGACAACACAGCTCCAACCCCCACCTCAGATGCATCAACCTCCAAGATAATAGGCTGCAAAATATCAGGCGGACTGAGTGCAGAGGGAAAACATCATTTTTTAAAGAGGAAAAAAGCCTGCTGCGTGGAGTCCAACCATTTAGAGAAATCATACTTTTTTTTTTTGTTCTTTCAGTGAGAGGCTTTACAATTACCGAATAGTTCTGAATAAATTTCCAGTAAAAACTGTTAAACCCTAGGAAGTGCTGTAAGGTTTTCAGTTTTTCTGGACGATTCCAATTAAGTACAGCACACCTTCTCTGGATCCATCTGAAAACCCTTAAGCAGACAACAGGTACACCAAAAATTGCTGATAATACCTTCTGCTGGCTCCTCTGACATCCCTAGATAGGTTCCGCAGCTATGCGGCGAGCAGGATACCTAGACCCTGGCTGACCCTGAAATTAACCCTGGGAACGTGACTGGACGGGATGCATATTAGTCAACCACATTAAGTGCTAAAGAATACAAGGGGAAGACAAACGGAAATACAAATGGACAACTTATCTCCAGCATGGTTTTGGGAGAAGTATGCAACTCCACATGCGATTCCAAGCCAATTGTTTGTAATCTGGACAGCATAGGAGTAACTATCACCAGCAACAAACTAAGGGGAAATGGAGATATATATAGACACAGGGAGGGAGTGGGGCTAATGTTTAGCAGCTGAATTGCTAAGGTGTCCACAGGGTCCTAAAGGGGAAAGCATTAACCCTGACAGAGACGATACATGGAACTCAATTCACACCAGAGAAGAAAGAATGCAAAATAAAGGAGCATTTTGTGCATCAAAACACAGCAACCTTCTGCAGCCAAACACCACAGGGTTGTCTGTCAATCGTGACACATCCGTAACAGTTTGGAATTATTGTAGTGGGGAAGTCCCACTAAATGTACGGGCTGTGGGTCTCCAGAAGCACAAGCTGGCTACTACAATTTGCTGAGCACTATGGACAGGTACGGCCAGGACAGGCTGGACCCAAGTGCCAAGAGGCAGAACAAGCTGGGACCAAGGACAGGACAGGCTGGACTCAAATGTCAACAGGCAGAACGGGCTGGAAGCCAGGTATGGCAAGGAGAGGCTGACCTAGGTGCCAACAGGCAGAAGGGGCCAGGAGGCAGGTACAGACAAGAGTGGACCATATGGGATAGGCAGGACCAGATGAGACAGGCGACCTGACAACGGACTGGACAGAATCATCTGACTAACTGGATTTAGGTTACTCCCCTAGTGGGAGATTTTCTTAAATACCCAGTGCCTCTCAGTGATAGGCTGAGAGGTACTTCCTGGGAGTGGTGCACTGGCCCTTTAAGAGAGGAGCAGTGGCGCGCAAACTCCCTAAGAGTGCTCCTGGAGGTCCTGTGACGCATGCACAGACTCCAGGAGGCGGGCAGCAGCGGGTCTTACATGGAGGATGCCAGGCAGCAAGGGAGCCGGCCACGGCAGTGAGTTAATGCACGTCCCTGCAAGAGGGGAGAGGCAGGGATGCAGCGTTACATACAGTCACATGTGGGGTATTGCCACGATCAAGAAAGATTTTGTTACACATTGTCAGACCTATTTCCCTTATGAAAATTGGAGATCTAGGGCTAGAATAACATTTTAGTGGTAGAAAATAATTATTTTTTCTTTGCCGCCCAATAGTATAAAATTTTGTGACACGCCTGTGGTGTCAAATGCTCGCTGCACCCCTACATGAATTCTTTGAGAGGTGCTGTTTGTAAAATGGGGTCTCTTATGGGGGCTCTGCTTTCCTGGTATGTCAGGGCTTCAGCCAGTGTAACATGGTACCCCCAAACCATTCCAATGAAATCTGCACTCCAATAGAGGTGTAGTTTCCAGAATGAATTCACTTGTCGGGAGTTTCTACTGTTTTGGCATTTCAGGGGATCTTCAAATGGAACATGGTGTCCGCAATTTGTCCCAGCCAAAATTCTGCTCCTTCCCTTCCGAGCCCAGCCGTGTGCCCAAACACTGGTTTTCCACCACATATGGGGCATTGGCGTACTCAGGAGAAATTCCACAACAAATGGTATGATCCACTTTCTCATCTTTTGAAAATGAAAAAATTGGGATTAAAGCAACATTCTTGGGGTAAATATATGTTTTCTCATTTTCATGACTCAACATTCTGTGAAGCATCTGTGGGTTCACGGTGCTTCCCACACCTGTAGATAAATTCCATGGCTGGGTCTAGTTTAAAAAATGGGATCACTTGTGTGGGGTTTGCACTATTTAGGCACATCAGGAGCTCTGCAAATGCATCTTTTAATGATTCCAGCCAATTTTGTGCTTCAAAATTCAAATGGCTCACCTTTCCTTCTGAGCCCTACTGTGCACCCAAACTGCAGTTTTACCCCACATATGGTGTATTCCTGTACTCAGGAGAAATTGCATAACAAATTGTATCATCTTTTCTTCTCCCATTTATCTTGTGAAAATGACAAAATGGGTATTTAAGCAACAATTTTGTGGAAAAAATGTGACTTTTTAATTTTCACGGCTCAACGTTATAAAATTCTGTGAAGCACTTGTGGATTCATGGTGCTCACCACACATCTTTACAGTGTGCCCACCCATATCCTGTCCACTGCCATTAACTTGAGAACAGCGGCATAGAAATGGTGTCTAGGTATAGTTAAAGTAGCCATGCGCTACGCAATTAAACCACCTTTAGCGCCACCTGGTGGAAAACAACGGAGTTAGCATTTTTATCATGAAAACGGAACGAGATAGAGAAAAAAATGAATTACAAAGTTGTAGGGCATCATCAATTCAATACGAATCAACATCTTGCATACAGAAATGCTATGATTAGAACGTGTAAAACTCACAAGGCTGCGGACGTGAAGCGATACCTCATGGAGACCTTCCTACAAGTCATTGGGTATGGTGGCTGCATGGAGTGGCCTCCACGCTCACCTGACCTGACCCCATTGGACTTCTTTCTGTGAGGTCACATCAAACAGCAGGTGTATGCGACCCCTCCACCAACATTGCAGGACCTACGACGACATATCACAGATGCTTGTGCAAACATGTCACCTACCATATTGCACAACGTGCAGCAAGATACAGTATGCTGTCCATAGTACAGATGTGCATTGCAGCTGACAGTGGCCACTTTGAGCATCAAAGTTAAATGAGCGCCATATGCGTGACCAGCATTCAATGGTTTGGGGGGTCATGGGTTTCATATCATAGCATTTCTGTATGCAAGGTGTTGATTCGTATTGAATTGATGCCCTACAATTTTTTAATTCACCCTTTTTCTCTATTTCGTTCCGTTTTTCGAGATAAAAATGCTAACTCCGTTGTTTTCCACCAGGTGGCGCTATAGGTGCGTAGCGCATGACTACTTTACTACACGTAGACACCACTTCTATGTCTATAGCTGCTGCCGTTCTCAAGTTAATGGCGGTGGACAGGATATGGGTGGACACACTATAAATTCCTTGAGTAGTCTAGTAGTCTAGTTTCCAAACTGGGGGGTTTTCCCACTGTTCAGGAATATCAGGGGCTGATTACAGCCAATTTTGATGTCAAAATGGCGCTCCTTTCTCCCGAGCCCTGCCGTGCGCCCAAAAAGTGGTTTTCCCACCACATATCAGGTATCAGCATACTCAGGAGAAATTGCACAACACATTTGGGGTTTTTTTGGGGTGGGGGGGGTTTGTTACACTTTGTGAAAATGAAAAACTTGTGGTTGAAGCAACATTTACGTGGTAAAAATTATTTTTTTTAATTTTCCCACCTCAATGTTATACCATTCTGTGAAACACCTGGGGGTTCAAAATGCTCACCAACTATCTTGACAAATTCCTTCAGGTGTCTAGTTTCCAAAATGGGGTCACTTGTGTTGGGTTTCTACTGTTTCGGCACACCAGTGGCTTTCCAAACGCAAAATATAGTCCACTAACGATTCCAGATAATTTTGCATTAAAAAAATCAAATGACACTCCATCCCTTTCAAGCCCTGCCGTACGCCCAAATAATGGTTTTCCTCCACATAGGAGGTATCGTTGTACAGGAGAAATTGCACAACAAATTGTACAGTGCAATTTCTTTTGTAACCCAAAAAAAGTGATCCCCATTGTGATACATACACGTGAGACACACACTTTTTGCTCCATGCTACGCTTTGCCACTCGTTCAAACTCCGCCCCTCCCCAAGGAGCGATTTTGCAGATGAGAGCACTAAGGTCCACCATTTTGATGATTGTTAGATTACCACCGATATAACCTTTATAACTTAACCAGTGGAAGGTGTAAGTACAAGGTGGCCATAAAATAACCTAAGGTGTTTGGAGGCATGTGCAGACTGACCCAGTGGACAGAATTGGCTGAAAATTGGTATGTATGCTATTCAAGGCATGGGGAAGCGGAAGGCATCTTGAAACGTTTTTTATACCAAAACTCCCCACTAGGTGAAAAAGTGGCGCTGTACAGTGAGCACGCCTTGCAACTGCTGGATCGTGCACTGTTAGTTCGGTTGTTTTATGAGAATGCCAGGAATGCTACAGCTGCACTGAGAGACATTTGTCGTTTGAAAGACCTTCACACATGTAGCTGTCCAATGGTTGTCAATTCGCTGAGACAGATGATGACACGTTTTGAGGCAACAGGGTTACTGAGTGTTCAGCCAGGGCGTGGGCGACGACCGGTAAGCAGAGAGGTTGTGGAGGACATTGCCACTGCTGTCGTGAAACAAGGCACGAACAACACTGCCAGGAGCAGCAGTGCATGCAGTGTTTCCAGCCAATTGGGGCTCCTGTACATCACAGTGTGGAAAGTTCTCCGAAAGGTCCTGCAGGCATACCCATACAAAACTAGCCATCATCAACAACTTCTTCCTCATAATAATGACACCCGCATGACATTTGCATTCATGTTTCTGGCAAGAGTGGAAGTGGATGGCAATTGACCATGGAATGTTCTGTGGTGCGATGAAGCGCATATTTACCTGAATAGAACGGTGAACACACTAAACTGTTGCATATGGGCTATCGAAAATCCACATGCGGTTTGGGGGTTCCTCTGCATTCGCCAAAGGTAACCGTTTGGTGTGGCTTGATGTAATCTATCATCCTCGGACTGTTCTTTTACGAAAAAATGAGGCCAACTGGGGTTGCTACCAGTTCCGTGACAGCATCGAGATACCAGACAATGCTGAAAAACAGTGGTCATTCTGCAACTCCAACAGCGACAGTGTCTTTAGACGACCACCTTCATGCATGATGGAGAACCTCCTCACATCGCAAATAGTGTGCAGAACGTTCTGCATGCACATCTTCCCGATGACAGGATGTTCAGCTGCTTCTTCAATAACGCATGGCCACCACATTCGCCCAATCTCAATCCTTGTGATTTCTGGTTGTGGGGACACTTGAAAGAGCGTGTTTATCAGGGAAATATCGACACCCTGGCTGACCTGAAAGACATGTTACGCGCAAGCGTTGAGCATGTTCTACAAAGGATGAACATGATCACCATGCAAGATGGCGGCAATATTGAACAGTTATGCTAGTCTGTGGAACAATTGTGACATCTCCAATTATCGGCACATGGTTTTTGGACCACTCGCTCACTGTACAGCACCACTTTTTCACCTGGTGGGGAGTTTTAGTATAAAAAAATGTTTAAAGATGCCTTCCATTTCCCCATGTCTTGATTAGCATACATACAAATTTTCAGCCAATTCTGTTCACTGTGTCAGTCTGCACATGGCTCCAAACACTTTAGGTTATTTTATGGCCAACTTGTACTTCTGATGCTATGTGCGCACGTAGCATTTTTTTTCTAGTGTTTCCACAGCATTTTAAGCTGCAGTGTCACATTGTCAAAATGTATGTGTTCTGCTTTCCAAGCAAAGTCTATGAGAATCATGCCAAATCCGTGCACACGATGCTTTTTTGAACGCAGAATTTTGAGAGTCAAAAATTTGACAAAATCTCTGCGTTTAAAAAAGCAGCATGTCTCTTATTTCGTGCGCTTTGGATGCTGCTCCCACTCTGTCTATGGGAGAGGCAGCATCCAGAGCGCTTGAAATCGGCATCTATTCTGCAGACACACTGCATCTGTGGCGCCCTGGACAAGCCAGGACGTCACAGGTACTACACCAACACACCCCACACCCCGGCTAGGCACACCTAGGTCAAACACAAATACTTGTTGCCTTCCTCCAGGGGCTGATGTCCACACCAGGGGGTGGGCCAGGCGGTTGGTCCCGCCCACCGAGGAGTTCACAGTCCTGGAGGCGGGAAAAGTAGGCAGATCAGTTTTGGAGTTAGAGAAGTGAAGTGGTAGAGGAGCAGCCTGACTGTGTCCGGGTGTGTGGCCCGGGCACATACAGCAAGGTTGGCAGACGGTGGTGACCGTCTGCAGGAGAGGCTGATTGGAGTGAACCGTAAGGACCGGGGATGGGCGGTGGCCCACCGGTACCGGATCGGGGAGTGAAGAGAAGCAAGCACCATTCGGCAGGGCCTACGGACCCCGACCAGGCTAGGAGTCGCCGTAAAACCGGTCAAATCCGTTAGCGAAGGGAACCTCCGGGGTTTCCCAGCAGTCAAGACCCAATTGAAGGCAACATCTCAAACTGTGAAGGGAAATACAGTCACCGCCAAGGCTACAGTTCCCAGGGCCAGAGCCTGCGGGCAAAAGGGGCTCCCTCAGCATCCATCCAAGCTGGGGTGCGGGTTACCGGTGGGAAGCCACTGGAACCGTAAACACAACACAGGTGCAGGGAAAGGCAGTCACCATCAACCTACCGGGAGGAGAACAACCGCAGCCGTCTGTGGGACCCATCCATCCAGCCGTTTGTTTGACCAGAGACTCCGTGTATATTACTGGCTGAGTGAGTACCACCGTGCCGTGCGGCACAGCGCTGCCCCTGCGACCCTGCACCTCACCAGGCCCCGTAACCCGCCTGTCATCCCCAAAACCCTCACCGGGGCCCCGGGACAACCAAACCCCCTACCCACGGAGGGGAGAACCAACATCCAAGCTGCTCCCTGTCATCGCTCCCGGGATCCCCGTCCAGAGCAGCGGTGGTGTTACAACTTCACCACAACCGTGGGTGGCGTCACGGACAATATCCTCAAACCACACACCAACCCCACTTTCACTCACGGGCGAGGAACGCCGCTCGAGTCCCCGGGATCCAGCCCACCGCTCGAGCGCCACCACCGAGCAGCAGCAGCCAGACCCGAGCAGTGGGTGAGCGCAGCGTCCCCTCCTCCGCCCGCGACAACTTGGCGTCACGAACAGGATCTTACCGCTCTGCCGTCTGGTAGAGGTGCGCCTTGTGACCGCCGGAGGTGTCCGGCCCGAAAATCTTGAGAAGCCGCCATTTTGGGCGCGAAAAGTCCCCGCTCGAGCTTCTTCCCGAGTAGTGGAGGCGCGAAAGCTGAAACCCCGCCCCTGTAAAGGAGGAGCCGGAAAAAGACTAAGGGGGACGGATGGCGTCTGGCCGTATGTAGCTCACGGCTATAAAAGCAGGGACGCCAGGACTCTGCAGCGATACTGGGTTCCTGGAAAGCACCATGGCCGAGATGCACAGCCCCACCAGCAACCCCGTAGTCCCCGCACCAGGCACCGCGGCGTGGGTGAGGGACCGGACCGCCCCGCTGAGTGACCGTCTGCAGGCCCGCATCCAGCTCCTCCTGGAGGAGTGGGAGACCGACATGGCGGACGTGCTGGCTGCTATGCGGAAACGCGAGGTGGAGGAGGATGTGGAGGAGCGGGTAAGAGACCCACGCCCCTGTATTCCTGAGGGATTGGCCACTGCGGCTGGGGGGCCCGGTCTGCGCCCGTTCACCCTGACTCTTCCCCTGCTACCCGTGTTAGCCGCCGCCGCCCCGCCACTAGGCCCGCTACCCGTCCAACCGGTAGCGATACCCTGTAAACCCGCCCTGGCGGACCGACCGGCTGCAGATGCTCAGGGCCACTCTGAACCGCTCCTGTGGGAACCGCCGAGACCATGGTCCCTTAACGATGGTATATCAGAGGCCCCGGCAAGGATAACACCAGGCACTGTGCTCAAGTCCGGGACCATGGCGTGGATGAAGGCTAGAGTAATTGAATTCAGCCAACGCCAGCAGAATCAGATATACCTCATGATGGAGCAGTGGACCAATGAGGTAGAAATGTTGGTTGCGACGGCCCCGATGTATGGGATGGGAGCAGATGTGACGGAGCCGACGGGTGACCCACGTCCCCATGTCCTACCAGGACCGGCCACTGGGGTTGGGGGGCCCGGCCCAGTCTCGGCCCTCGCATCGTCCCTGCCATTACTCATGAGGCGCCTCGGTATCGACCAACCTGACCTGCTACCCCGTGCTACCACAGTAGAATCTGACGTGCTGAGTGTCGGAAACCCGGAGACTGCGGCAGCTGGCGGCAACCCGCCTGGCGCAGGGACACTTGACAATGACTCCGGCCCCGGCGCCGAGCCCACCGCTGCGCTTGAGGAGGCGAGTGAGCGTCTCCGCTACGAGGGAGGGCCAGTGGTTTTCTATAGCCCGCACACCGGTGGAAATGGATACCGGGCACCCCTCTCCCAACAGGCCTGTCACTGCATGGTCGAAATGTTAGTAGCAGAGGATGAGACCACCTCAGCGGAAGGGTCAAAGTGATGGTAGCGGGGCCCCGCTGCAAGTTGTCCCCATTGGGACCACCAGTTTAAAAGTTTGAATGATAAGATGAATAGACAGAAGATGTTACCTGATTGGAAGCGTGATTAAACCGGCCGTTGCCGGCAACTGTTGTCCCCGTAGGGACTGTCTGCAACCGTTGCGTAAGGAACTGCTGCAACCACAAACTTAGTGGGATGTAAATAAAAATGTGTTGGCTTGAAACCGTTACCGCCTCCGGAGAGGCTGATTTGGGAGGATGGGCTTGGAGGAAAGGGATGGCCCAGGCCCGTCACTACCGTAACCGGTGGCAATCCTCCGGGGCTTCAGGGGTCCCCATGGACGCGGGTCCCCTGAAAGAGACAGATCTCGCTCGGGCAACTTGGTGCTGGACTAGGGTGAAGGGGTGCTGCCCGCTTCTTAGGGGCAGCATCAGGGCCAGGTTGTTTGGGTGGGAGAAGAGCGGAAGCTGTACCGTTGAAAAATGTTTGTGATGTTTTTACATGTTTTTACCGTTTTCTACTTTTTTGCAGTTGACAAAAATAAAACCGGTGATAGACGGGCAGCCCGCAGACGGTCTGAATTTTACTAAGGGGGAATGTAGCACCCTGGACAAGCCAGGACGTCACAGGTACTACACCAACACACCCCCACACCCCGGCTAGGCACACCTAGGTCAAACACAAATCCTTGTTGCATTCCTCCAGGGGCTGATGTCCACACCAGGGGGTGGGCCAGGCGGTTGGTCCCGCCCACCGAGGAGTTCACAGTCCTGGAGGCGAGAAAAGTAGGCAGATCAGTTTTGGAGTTAGAGAAGTGAAGTGGTAGAGGAGCAGCCTGACTGTGTCCGGGTTTGTGGCCCGGGCACATACAGCAAGGTTGGCAGACGGTGGTGACCGTCTGCAGGAGAGGCTGATTGGAGTGAACCATAAGGACCGGGGACGGGCGGTGGCCCGCCGGTACCGGATCGGGGAGTGAAGAGAAGCCAGCACCATTCGGCAGGGCCTACGGACCCCGACCAGGCTAGGAGTCGCCGTAAAACCGGTCAAATCCGTTAGCGAAGGGAACCTCCGGGGTTTCCCAGCAGTCAAGACCTGATTGAAGGAAACAGCTCAAACCGTGAAGGGAAATACAGTCACTGCCAAGGCTACAGTTCCCAGGGATAGAGCCTGCGGGCAAAAGGGGCTCCCCCAGCATCCATCCAAGCTGGGGAGCGGGTTACCAGTGGGAAGCCACTGGAACCGTAAACACAACACAGGTGCAGGGAAAGGCAGTCACCATCAACCTACCGGGAGGAGAACAACCGCAGCCGTCTGTGGGACCCGTCCATCCAGCCGTTAGTTTGACTAGAGATATAAATTACTGGCTGAATGAGTACCACCGTGCCGTGCGGCACAGCGCTGCCCCCGCGACCCTGCACCTCACCAGGCCCCGTAACCCGCCTGTCATCCCCAAAACTCTCACTGGGGCCCCGGGACAACCAAACCCCTTACCCACGGAGGGGAGAACCAACATCCAAGCTGCTCCCTGTTATCGCTCCCGGGATCCCCGTCCAGAGCAGCGGTGGTGTCACAACTTCACCACAACCGTGGGTGGCGTCACGGACAATATCCCCAAACCACACACTAACTCCCCCTTTCACTCACGGGCGAGGAACGCCGCTCGAGTCCCCGGGATCCGGCCCACCGCTCGAGCCACCACCGAGCAGCAGCAGCAGCCGGACCCGAGCAGTGGGTGAGCGCAGCGTCCCCTCCTCCGCCCGAGACACATCCATTACGCAGTGTTTCTGCAGCGATTTGAAGCGCACATGCACTGCCCAAATCGCTGCGGAATTTGCAGCATGGACACTACGCTACGTGCGTACATAGCCTGACAGGAATAACTCTGTAGGGTATCTATTAAAAGGCCTCATAAGCTACCATCATTTGCAGTATACAAATGTGGCTGCATGCCCAGGTTAGGCCTAGGCTCAATCATGATCATGTGCAATATAAATGTTAAATATATAGGCCACAAATACGCCCTTTGTGAGCATAGCAACGGCAAGCATTTCCAGGGCTTTCCTATCTAGAAAGCACTGGCTGACTGAGATTACAGATTGCAGCAGTGTGCACCTCTCATGTCATGTGAGAAGATCAGTATGACTGAAGTTCACCTTTCACTGAACTGGAACATGCTCACTTCCACTATTTCTTCCCAGTTTATCTATGTATAGGTAATATATATAAAGACTTAAATATTGGTGTTGAACAGGTGTTTCCATAAGAGCACGTCAAAGCACTTCTAGCTTCTCATGTTTATTTGGGAGGGGAAGAGTGACCGACACATTATCGGGCCAGCAGGTTTTTCTAGTAGAGCAGCTTCCGTCTGAGCTTGCCTATTTAGATGAATATTACATATTAGCTTTCTGACTACAAAGTGACACTTTTTTCAGACTCTGAAAGGAGAGATGTGGAAAGTAGCCTTATGGCCTGGTCTGAATAAACGTCAAGCGGTAAAAAGCAGGACAAATGAGAACCTGCCACATACTAATACATGCAGAAATGATACACACCTATATGGCATTACTATCTTCAAAAGGTGAATTCATGAAACAAAACCAAGCCTGAGATTTCATTGTACAAATACAGAAGAGATGAATACAGGTGAATCATCCTGGATTGTCTGCTTCTCCTCAAGCATATTTATAATTCGCAAATGAGCATTTATCTGATTAAGTCATTAATTGGAAGTAAACTTAAGATGAATATCCCAAATCCTATGTTCTACAATTAGATGATATTTTCATGTAATTTACCTATAGCCCAGTTATGCAACAGCAATAAAAGTGAATAGGGAGTTGCCCAGTATAAAAGTAATTTCATTTCAAATGCACTGTATTCATCTAGAAGCATTTTTACTATATTTTAATACATACAGCATGGCCTTAACATAAATGACATTTTCAGTCATTCTGATCATAGACCATGTACATTCAGATACGTGTAGTGCACCATGCTGCCTTACAGCCCTGTATTGTTTGTATATTTGTGGGGTGCACTTACATACTAACGGGAAACCCACTTGATCTAATAGTACGGATGTGTACCAATTGGCTGTCAGCATGGTGTCCTACATGTATCAGTGTGACGGACACCTTGCACAAGCCTTGCCTGTGTGCATTTATAATAAACATCCACCCACTGATATATGGTAGGTGTGTGAGTGGTTGTTGATCAGTACTTTGCATCAGTGCCACACCTGCCTTTTATCATAGGGGTCTTTCTGGAATCTGCAGTACATTAGTACTGTGACTAGGTATAGGCAAGTATATTTTTATGTGATATTTGAATTTCATGTAGAATTGGGGATAATTTGCTGATCGCTGGGGGTCCATCTGCTGAGACTGTTCTTAGAGTTCCGGGGCTGCAGAACCCTAAGAACAGGGCTCTGGTGCCTTGTCATTAATGGAGGAGCTCATGCTCGACCTCCACTCTATTGATTGTCTATGGGACTGCTAGAGAAAATCGAGCAGTGTATTTGCTTTCCCGTTGACAATGAATGTCATAAACGCCAAGCAGGCGCATTTCTGCACCATTCAAGATGACGTAGCAGAATCTCATTTTTATGCTCATTAGGGGCCCTAGCAGTCAGACTCGTATTGATTAGCAATTTTTTCTCCATCATAAGGATAGAGGCTAACTTTATCTTTATGAATAACCGTCTAAGGCTTCCTTCCCACGGTGAGTATTTCATACGTTTTTGATGCTGCAGATTTTCTGCAGTATTTCAGCACCTATTCGGATACTTGCATTTTTATTGTGATTTTGTTGCTGATTTCAAACACATCCCACAGGTCAGTTTACATTGAGAAAAAAAAAGTGGGCAGGAGATTTCTATGGATCCCATCCACTTTGCTGGAACTGTAAGATGTTGCGTTTTTTTGCGCAGCGAAAATACACAAAAACACATGGCGGGTACACAGCCTAAAACATGAAAAACATGAAAAAAGAAAGATGAATATGTGATAATGAAAAAATAAAGGCCACACAAAAAATGTATAAATGTAACCGTAAATTCATTAGGCAATGGTCACACAATGGTCACACTACCAACACTAAACATTTAGTGAAATTGTTTGTAAGTAAAGTTGGCCATACACATTAGTCAAAGTTGATCATAGGCAATTTCGACTAAAACAATTATTGTTCTGATGAGATTTAACAATGAATGATTGTTTTAACTAACCAATGACAGACCGTCATTGTCATAGTAAGAGTCTCTAGTCCACAAAAGGTCTTTCTGTCAAAGAATATTGCCAAAACATTTCCAGAAAGATTGTTTGTCCTTTGCCCTGTGTCATTGACATGTATGCCCAGTTTACAACCAATATGGAAAAAATGTGTACAGGCCTCCATTCACGTTACAAAGGTGTCAGACAACTAGCAGTTTGGCTCAAAGCTACCTGTCCTGACTCCCACATAAAAATAAACACTCAGCTGAGCACTCCTGTGTTTTCTATCAGATAACCACTGGTTAACCATTTGGTTGACTTTAAGGCCCAGTCACACACAACGACTTACCAGCGATCCCGAAAACAATGTGACCTGATAGTGATCGCAGGTAAGTCGCTGGGAGGTCACTGGTGAGATGTCACACAGTCAGACCTTACCAGCGATGCAGGAACAATACAGGTCGCAGTAGCGACCTGTATAACGATCTCAACAGTCACTGTGACCCGGTCACACAGTGTCAAACACAGCGATGTGTACTGCCCAGCAGGACATCGCCTTTGAAGAAAATGGCCTGGACCATTCTGCAAGGACTAGAGATCTCACAGCAGGGGCCTGATCGCTGGTAGGTGTCACACATAACAAGATCACTAACAGGATCGCTACTGCGTCACGGAAACCGTGACTCAGCTGCGATCTCGCTAGCGATCTCGTTATGTGTGACGGTACCTTTAAGGGGTACTTCACACACAGCAAGATCGCTACTGAGATCGCTGCTGAGTCACATTTTTGTGACGCAGCAGTGACCTCATTAGCGATCTCGCTGTGTGTGACACTGAGCAGCGATCTGGCCCCTGCTGTGAGATCGCTGCTCGTTACACACAGCCCTGGTTCGTTTTTTTATTGTTGCTCTCCCGCTGATAAGCACACATCGCTGTGTGTGACAGCGAGAGAGTAACAATCCTGAATGTGCAGGGAGCAGGAGCCGGCATCTGACAGCCTGCGGTAAGCTGTAACCAAGGTAAATATCGGGTAACCAAGGTGGTTACCCGATATTTACCTTCGTTACCAGCCTCCGCAGCTCTCACGCTGCCAGTGCCGGCTCCTGCTCCCTGCACACGCTAAGCTAAGCGGTGTGCGCTGGTAACTAAGGTAAACATCGGGTAACCATACCCGATGTTTACCTTAGTTACCAGTGTCCGCAGCTTCCAGACGCCGGCTCCGTGCAAGCGCAGCGTCGCTTGCACGTCGCTGCTGGCTGGGGGCTGGTCACTGGTCGCTGGTGAGATCTGCCTGTTTGACAGCCCACCAGCGACCATGTAGCGATGCAGCAGCGATCCTGACCAGGTCAGATCACTGGTGGGATCGCTGCTGCGTCGCTAAAGTGTGACGGTACCCTAAGTCTTGTATGTGTGGGAGGCCTTAAAAGTGGTTATCTGGTCTTTGATAAATGTCTGCAGTCCCTATGTTTTACTGCAGACCTCTGAATCTGAGGCTGAGCACATCCAGAAGGCACTTGACCCCATGTGTGCAAATCACATACTTTTGGCCATGTGACGGCCACTTCTGCATATATATAGCCACTGGTTACACTTAGCTAGCCATTTTTCAGCCCATTGTTCTGTCCCCTGCACCTTGTAGTTTTTTGTTTTTACATTCTTATTAAAATGTTTTTTATTTTACCTTATCTAATATATAAAGGTGTGTGTGTGTGTGTGTGTGTGTGTGGCCACTAAAGGAACTTGCATCGTCGCATTTACAACTACAAAATTTTGCACAGACGCCTCATGTGACTCAGGGAACGTCATAGACTATGTTTTGATGGGAAAATTTAGCCCCCACGCTTTACAGTTACTCTCCAAAAAAACATGCCTCCATTAAAGTCAAAGGAGTTAAGAGTTACAGGTTATTAATAGCAGCTATATGAAGAAGAAAACGGCACTTCCTTCGTATATATTTTCAAAAGATGTTGGGGTGCACTTCAGGTTCCAAAGCCATACAACAAGAAGTAACAAGGCACTCCCAAAGTGTGATGAAAAAGTGTATTTATTGTGCTTGAAGAACGTTTTCGGTCCAAATTGGACCTTCCTCAGTAGCACTAAGCATAAAAATAAAATACAAAAAATAAATAACATAGATACAAACGGTGTATATAACACTGAGGGCAAACAAAATAGTTGCATGTACAGTGTACATTGCAATATTCAAATTCATATTCTTTGATAGAAAAAATCTCATACATATATACATTTCATATATGTGACAATTTATACATTATTCTGTGATAAATAAATTTCATATTGACTCAGACTTTTTTTGAAGATAAAACATGAAATGAAGAGAAAAGGAGTAAAAATGGAGAAAGAGAAGAGGAGCCAAAGGGAAAAGAAGTTGGTTTGTATAGGGTTAATGGAAAGAGGATGTGTGATAAATGTCTATAAAGGCTACTTTACACACTGCGATATCGGTCCCGATATCGCTAGTGTGCGTACCCGCCCCCATCTGTTGCGCGACACGGGCATATCGCTGCCCGTGGCGCACAACATCGCCCAGAGCCGTCACACATACTTACCTGTCCGGCGACGTCGCTGTGACCGGCGAACCGCCTCCTTTCTAAGGGGGCGGTCCGTGCGGCGTCACAGCGACGTCACTGAACCGCCGCCCAATCGCAGCGGAGGGGCGGAGATGAGCGGGACGTAACATCCCGCCCACCTCCTTCCTTCCGCATAGCGGCCGGGAGGCTGGTAGGGAGACGTTCCTCGCTCCTGCGGCGTCACACGCAGCGATGTGTGATGCCGCAGGAACGAGGAACAACCTCGTTACTGCTGAAGTAACGATAATTGGGAATGGACCCCCGTGTCGCCGATTAGCGATTTTTCACTGTTTTGCAACGATGCAAAATCGCTAATCGATGTCACACGCAACGGCATCGCTAATGCGGCCGGATGTGCGTCACGAATTCCGTGGCCCCAACGACTCCGCATTAGCGATGTCGTAGCGTGTAAAGCCCGCTTAACAGTGAATGAGTGTGGTGGCAGGGAGAGACTGATTGATAGCATATGTATATAGTCATCAGGGGTGTAGGATGTGATAATATGATTACAGAGTAGGGTGAGATGGTATGAACATAAGCGCTATGTGTGGGAAAAGGTCATATAGGAATTGTAAGCATAGTGTAAATGAAAGTGAAAGACTGGATATGAGTAGTCTGAGAGAGAGGGAAAGGATTTATTGAATAGTCTGTGAAGAGGTAAATAGCCGTCAGACAGAAAGCTTCATACATATATTAATTTCACAGATGTGGCAATTTGTACATTATTCTGTGACAAACAGATTTCATATGGCTCAGAGATTTACTAGAAAAATATGACATAAAAATGAAAAAACAAGGAGTGAGAGAAAAGAAAAGAAAAAGAGAAAAAGAAGAATCAAGAGAAAATAATAGCAGCTATGACTGGTTGCTATAAGAACGAAGAACATTCATAGTATAAGAAGCTTATGTGTGAGGTAATATTATGTCAGTGGGGAGATGGACAGAGACAGACAAGGAAAGAGACAGAGAGAGACCAACAGACAGGGAAAGAGACAGACGGACGGGGAAAGAGACAGAGATGGGGAAAGAGACAGAGAGACAGACACAGAGACAGACAGAGAAAGAGACAGACACAGAGACAGACAGGGAAAGAGACAGACAGACAGACACACAGAGACAAACAGACACAAGGAGACAGAAAGATAGACACAGACAGAGACTGGAAGAGAGACAGTTACTATTCTGGGCAACGCCGGGTACTACAGCTAGTATTCAATAAAATTTAATTTTAGGCCTTATACTGTATTCTTGTTTTTTTTGGTTGTAATTAGGTATACAAGTTTATAGCCACTAGTATCTAGTAGGTAAATAGACACAGGTGAAGTTCTAAACATCACATACCAGATGAAAACTTTACAATCTGCCTTATGTAACAACATCACCAAATCAAGCATTTATTTGTAAAATAAAATAGTTCTCTATAGTGTTAGTGGAGTCAAAGGGCACTAACATTACGTCAGAGGAATACATAATATACAAATGAGTAATGAATATGGTATGACTGCACCTAGTGCTGCAGCTGAGCTTTATTTGTTTAAAGGGAACCTGTCACCAGTTTTTTGACTATTAAATAGAGATGATCGAATACCCTATTATTCGCTTCAACGGATATCTGACGAATACCTTGCCGCTATTCGACTATTCATGAATATTCGACCCCCAATGTAAGTCTATGGGAAACCAGAATAATTTTACGTCGGACCTGTCAGTGACCTGTGGTGATTGAGGAAAAGGCTGAAATGGATGGAAAAAGGCTGAAACAGTATGGGCACAGCCTGTAGAAGGTGTCTGACTGCATTTCTAGTGTCTTGGAATAACGTGGTCAGAGCAGCACGCGGCATTTACGTAGTCGCCAGAACAGCTCTCAAACCAAAGTAAAAGAGGGGAAATTGCTAAGAAATAGTTTCTAGTGCCTAATCACTGTAATAAAACGTCAAATCAAGCCCCGACCTCCCAAAAAAAAACACGTTAGCATATGTTCACACGTTTAGTTTTTTCCATTTTTCCTTTTTCGTTTAGAAAGGACTGTAACTTATACATTATATTGGTGTCTGTCTCGCACCTCCTTTTTTGGGACATATTTGACAGCACTTTAAAAGGTCAGCTACAATGTGCCCGTTGGGATGTTGACCTTGCCCTCCTCCACCAGCACCACCGGCTCCAATGGCCATCTACTCAAATGTAGGAAGGGCCTCTGGCTGTCCTCAAATCTCAGACTTCTTAGGGCTCTCAGGTGGGCCCTGTAACATATATTGAGGAGGGATGGCAATCATTTGTAGTTTTCTGCGTCCCCTATATCATTAGTGTGAAAGTTGGAATACGTACTCCATAACACTTTACAGTGCTATTGCCAATATGGCCATTTGGGTGTTGGCCTTGCCCTCCTTCTCCTCCTCCTCCTCCTCCACCAACACCACCGGCTCCAGTAGACCTCTATTCAAATTCTATTCAAATGATTCAGAAATGTATGCTTTATGGACAAACGACTGCCACGCTGGGACATCGAAGCTGATGTCGTTGATGATGATTGCATCTGACCAAAGGCAGGTTGGGAGCAGGAGGCATCATCGCCTGCTGCCTAGACCGCAGTTTGTGAAGCATGCAGCACCGTGGAAGTAGCAGTTGTTTCACTCTGGAACTCAAGCTTTATTCCACTAGCTTACACCGAGGATTTAAAAAAATTCAGTTTCCCCAGGGGGGAATGGTTCAAAGACCATGTAGCACAGCATCAGAAGTTACTCCCAACAGCTCCCAACAGCTTATTTAAAAAAAAATAAAAAAAATGGTAGGATAAGCAACAGGGCATAACATGCCAAGAAGTTTAATAAATTCAGTTTCCCCAGGGGATAATGGTTCAGACACCATGGAGCACTGCATCAGTAAGTACTCTCAACAGCTTTTTTTTTTTTTTTTTAAAAAAAAAATTGGTAGCAGCAGGGCATAATATGCCAAGAAGTTTAATAAATTCATTTTCTAACACCGTCAAAAGGTCGCGAAAATCCTCTGTTCCCACAAGCCGATACGGCAACATCTCAAGGGCTATCAATTGTGCAATGTGTGCAGTTATGGTTTCTGCCCTTGGGTGCGTAACGGGGTATTTTCGCTTCTTTTCGAAGGTCTGTGGTAAGGACCACTGAACTGAACACTGGGACATTGAAGCTGATGTCTTTGATGATTGAGTTTGGCCAACATCAGGTTGGGAGAAGGAGGCATCAGTGCCACCTTCTTGCACACCGGTTTGGGAAGCAGGCAGCCCAGGGGAAGTGGCAGTTTGGAGTCTGGAAATCGTGTTTTTCACCTAGAGCTGTCAACCACCTAGTGGTGTGCTTGGCTAACATATGGTTTCTCATGCTGGAGGTGCCCAAGCTGGAAATATTTTTGCCTGTGCTAAGCTTGGTCTGACAGATTTGACAAGTGGCAACCATTTGGTCCGAAGGATTCTTGGAAAAAAACTCCCACACAATCGCACCACAGACCCTTGGACTCTGAGGTGGTGCACGGAACCTTGGACTCTGAGATGGCTGAGATGGTGCACGGACCCTTGGACTCTGAGATGCCACAGGTGGTGGGGTTATGTGCACAGTTGATTGACCTCTGACAGTGGTCGAAACCCTATGTCTTGACAACACTTTTATTGTAGTATTGGTTTTTGGCACTCAGACTGTGTTTTAGTAAGAGCAAGCCACTATGTAAGTTCTGTAAGATATGAAGCCCCCAAAATTACACTAGGGGGCTAATAGGAAGGTAATGGCCTAGAGGCACAAGTAGTGCCACTGACACCAAGTATTAATAAAAATTGGGTAACACTAATGCGGGCGTCACACGAGACGATCTATCGTGCGATGTGTTGTTGGGGTCGCGGTTTTCGTGACGCACATCCGGCATCGTTCACGACGTCGTCTCACGTGACACCTACGTGCGACTCCAAATCGGTTATAAATCGTGGATCGTGTACTCGACGCTCATTTTTAAAAAATTGTTTAATCTTATTTGCGCAGGTTGTTCATCGTTCCCGGGGCAGCACACGTTGCTCCGTGTGACACCCCGGGAACGATGAACACAGCTTACCTGCGTCCCGCGGTACCCGCCAGCTATGAGGAAGGAAGGAGGTGGGTGGGATGTTTACGTCCCGCTCATCTCTGCCCCTCCACTTCTATTGGCCGGCAGCTGTGTGACGTCGCTGTGACGCCGAACGTCCATCCCCCTTCAGGAAGAGGATGTTCGCCGCCCACAGCGACGTCGTTCTGGAGGTAAGTATGTGTGACGGCGGTTTAATGACTTTGTGCGACACGGCAGCGATTTGCCCGTGATGCACAAACGACGGGGGCGGGTACGATCGCTCGTGCAATCGCACGATAGATCGTACCGTGTGAAGCCCGCATAAGACTGTGTGTTAGTTGCAGCAAGCCACTATGTAGGTTCTGTAAGATATGAAGCCCCCCAAAGTATGCTAGGTTGTTGCTAGGAAGGTACTGGCCTTGAGGCACATGTAGTGACTCTGCCACCAAGTATTAATAAAAATTGGGTAACACTGAGACTGTGTTTTAATAAGAGCAAGCCACTATGTAGGCTCTGTAAGATATGATGCCCCCCAAAGTACGCTAGGTTGTTGCTAGGAAGGTACTGGCCTTGAGGCACAAGTAGTGACCCTGACACCTAGTATTAATAAAAATTGGGTAACACTGAGACTGTGAATTGAGATGGTGGCTGACAGGCACTACACTACACCTGAACCCGTTGTTTTTACATTTTTGGGAATTTTTTTTTTTTTGCAAGTTGTAATACCTATTGCTAGTATAATAGACACAAGGGATGTAGCAGTGCTGAGATTGTTGATTATTAGTAGCAGATGTCAGGACAGCTTTAAATCTCTCCCTGCCTTTGAATAAGCTGTCCCTATATCACACACTGCAGTAACAGACCGTATGCAGCACTAATAAGAGGATTTTTTTTTGCAGCTTTAAAACAGGAACGGCTGTCACCTGACTAATCAATACAGTAACACTGTCCCTATACCTTGCTTTATGATTTACACAGCTGCTAGCACATAGTGGACACTGTCTTCAGCCCTTATAAGGACTATTCTGGATTCTGCAGCAGGAACACTATCTCATAGAATGCACTGCACTGTCCATATACCTGTTTCTATGATTTACACAGTCGCTAGCAGCTAATGCTAAATATCTTCAGCCCTTAGAAGGGCTAGTATTAGTTGGCTGGAAAAACGCTGTCCTGCACACAGTACAGTCTAGCTACCCCGGCAGCTCAGGAATGAATGCGTGCACACAAAATGGTGGCTGCCTTATATAGGCCCTATGACGCTGTGCGGCAAAGCCAATCACAGCCTTGCTCACCGTCCTCCTGTCATGATTGACATGCCGCCGTCATCATCCACGCTGCTGGCCAAGTCTCGCTCTGCCCCTATCGCGGGCCGAGCAGAAAACAATTTCCCTCGCGCATGCCGATGATGTATCTGTACCTGCACAAGACTTGGCCAGCGGCGTGCATGATGATGGCGGCGTGTCAGTCATGACAGGAGGACGGCGAGCAAGGCCAAAAGGAGGGACAGGAGCTGAAATAGAGCCCGCCCATCTGGCCAACACAGCTCATTAGCATACAAAACGGTGAGATTTTATAAAGTTCTTTTTGCGGTCTGCAAGTGGGGACAGCAACAATGTGCACCTTCATAGAATGCAGCCCAGAAGCTGCAGAAGGGGGCACTTTTGGTTTAATAGTCAAAAAACTGGTGACAGGTTTCCTTTAAGGACTATAAACTTTGATGCCTTGCCCATTTAGAGACCACATTTTAAAGGGAGCCAGTCACCTTGCAAAACGCTATTTACCTGCAGATATAGGGTTAATCTGTACTGTAGCGTTCCAATGCTGCGTGGCCTTCTTATTGGAAGTGTGGCTCCTGGGAGAAAAGTAACTTATTTTCTCCTGGTAACCACCAGCTTTCAGTCATCAGGATGGTCACGCAGCGCCCACAGTCAACGCTCACAGCACCACTCACTATACTGTGGACAGCAGCAGTAAACGCCCCTGCATTTTCAGAACCAGCTCTGCAGTACATCTGTGTAAAGTGAGCTGTCAAAGTGCCAGGGCATATTTAAAGCCACCAGTTGTATAGTGAGCTGTGCTGTGATCGGCACCGCGTAGCCCCACCATGACTCGAAGTTGGCAGCTCCCTATGGGAAATAAGTTAATTTTCTTTTAGTAGCCACACTTTCATAAAGGTGGCCAGGCTGCAATGTCCTGCTATTTACCTGAAGATAAAAACTATATCTGTAAGTGAACAGCGTTTTCCAAGGTGAAAGGTTCCCATTAAAGGGTATGGATTACCCCCAAGAGTGAACAACCTGTTTACCTGTTCCTTTTTGTTGCATGATATATATTTAAGCACACTGGGCATGTTTCTGTGCATAGAAATATGTTCTTTGCTGGAATCAACCTTTAGCATTTCAGTTACCTAAAAATAGAATTATCAGCAGCTATGGTATATGTCACTGTACAGCTACTCTATGGTCATTACAGTACCATGAAACTTATTTTACATTGCTGTCTATGTTACCCCCATAATCATGATGTTGAGGGCAAGGTATACTGCTATATGCGTTCAATTGTAAGGGTGTTCTAAAGCGGGCTTTACACGCTACGATATATCTAACGAGATGTCGGCGGGGTCACGTCGTAAGTGACGCACATCCGGCATCGTTAGGGATATCGTAGCGAGTGACAGCTTTGAACGAGCAGAAATACTCACCTTCTCGTTCATCGTTGACACGTCGCTCATTTTCTAAAAATCGAACGTCCGGTTGTTCAATGTTCCCGAGGCAGCACACATCTCTGTGTGACACCCCGGGAACGATGAACACCGCTTACCTGCGGCCGCCACCAATGCAGAAGGAAGGAGGTGGGCGGGATGTTTACGTCCCGCTCATCTCCGCCCCTCCACTTCTATTGGCCGGCCGCTGTGTGACGTCGCTGTGACGCCAAACGTCCCTCCCCCTTCAGGAAGTGAATGTTTGCCGCCCACAGCGAGGTCGTTTGGAAGGTAAGTGCGTGTGACAAGGGGTTACAGCATTGTGCGACACGGGCAAGAAATTGCCCATGCCGCACAAACGATGGGGGCGGGTGCGATCGCAAATGCGATCGCACGACATATTGAAACGTGTAAAGCAGGCTTAATAGATATGTTATGTGTTGCTAGTTTTAGTCAATGGTTGACTTTAGCAATTATTTGACAATCTTATTGATTCTATTATATAAGCATTATCTCCCTGTCTTATCTGCTGTACAAAGTATGTGACTTAAAGGATTTTCATATACAGTATAAAGTAAAGCCAGTGCTATACTGGTGCTAGGATGCTGAATGTAAGCATACCTTATGTTCTGAGATTGGATATTTTTTTTCAGAAATATGTGCAAGTAAAGTCACAGAAATACACTGCTATTTGATTGACAGGTGCAACAGGGATGGCAATAGGTGGGTCAGGTTTTGCTATCTATTCCCACCCCTGTCTGCTGCCTGGCCTTGATAGATGCTAGACTTGTAGGTAAGTAAACACAGAAATACTCTGCTATATTTGGACCCTCTCCATGTCTGTGGTTTTGTTTTTGGTTACATATGTGTAATACTATTATGACATACTTGTACCTTTTTGTAACACTATGTGTATTATTTGTCTGACACACTTGTCATGTTTCGAGGCATTATACTAATTAAATGCCTTATCTGTTCTTATAGAAATTACCTATTTATATACATGGTGATTCATTCCTATTGATATACATACTGACTGGTCCAGTGTTTATTTATTTATATATTTTTTCTTAGAGGGTTCTGCTAGGTGTTCCCAATACTTACCATCTGCCCATTTGGGGGGTTTGCCATTATGAGACAATTTTATGTGTTTTATTATATGTCAATAAAGTTTATATTATTATGCGGTTGCATAAGTGTTTCTTTTGTGTTACCAATACTTTGTAAGACTATCATTCACTGCAATAACTGCTGCAAGTCTTTTGGAGTATGTCTCTGCCAAATCTTGAGACTGAAATTTTCAATTTTTTTCAAATATTGTCAATGGGATTTAGGTCTGGACTGTGACTGGGTCATTAAAGCACAAACATATTCCATTGGAACTCTGGCAGTATGCTTAAGGTCGTTGTCCTGCTGGAATGGGAACCTATGCCCCAGTTTCAATTTGTTTTGCAGCCTTTAACAGGTTTTGTTTCAGGATATGCCCTGTATTTAGCACCATCCATCTTCATATCAATGCTGACCCAGCGTCCCTGTCTCTGCTGAAGAAAAGTATCACCACAGCATGATGCTGCCACTACCATGTTTGAAGGTAGGGGATGGTGTTTTCATGGTGATGTGCAGGGTTAGTTTTCTGCCGCGCATAGCATTTTGCATTTAGACCAACAATTTCTACTTTGGTCTCATCTGATCGGAGCACTTTCTTCCATGTGCTATTTTGCAAACTGCAAACAGAACTTTTTACGCCTTGCTTGAAAAAATGGCTTTCTCCTTCCGAGTTTTCCATAAAGGCCAGATTTGTGGAATTTACAGCTAAGAGCTCGCTCACACGACCGTAGATTCTCTCATGCAAGAGAATCGAGTCAATAATGCTAATGTCACATATATCAAACTCTGCCAGTTTGATCCAGGTGTCACCTTAGTGTGATCCAATTGTCTCACATGAGAGAATTGGAGCATAAGTGTGAACAACTTAATTTCTCTATCTTTTCCATTGCTTGTGTCCACTGTAATCAAACGATAATTCACACACACCCACCCATAGACTGGTATGGGTGCATATAATCCGAATATTGGAGCCACTCGCAGCATGCTGCAAAAGTTTTCTCATGCTGAATCTGCACTGCCCAATAGTATAACACTGGTTCAAGTGCTATCCAATAAAATACAGTCAGGGCCAGAAATATTTGGACAGTGACACAAGTTTTGTTATTTTAGCTGTTTACAAAAACATGTTCAGAAATACAATTATATATATAATATGGGCTGAAAGTGCACACTCCCAGCTGCAATATGAGAGTTTTCACATCCAAATCGGAGAAAGGGTTTAGGAATCATAGCTCTGTAATGCATAGCCTCCTCTTTTTCAAGGGCCAAAAGTAATTGGACAGGGGACTCTAAGGGCTGCAATTAACTCTGAAGGCGTCTCCCTCATTAACCTGTAATCAATGAAGTAGTTAAAAGGTCTGGGGTTGATTACAGGTGTGTGGTTTTGCATTTGGAAGCTGTTGCTGTGACCAGACAACATGCGGTCTAAGGAACTCTCAATTGAGGTGAAGCAGAACATCCTGAGGCTGAAAAAAAAGAAAAAATCCATCAGAGAGATAGCAGACATGCTTGGAGTAGCAAAATCAACAGTCGGGTACATTATGAGAAAAAGGAATTGACTGGTGAGCTTGGGAACTCAAAAAGGCCTGGGCGTCCACGGATGACAACAGTGGTGGATGATCGCCGCATACTTTCTTTGGTGAAGAAGAACCCGTTCACAACATCAACTGAAGTCCAGAACACTCTCAGTGAAGTAGGTGTATCTGTCTCTAAGTCAACAGTAAAGAGAAGACTCCATGAAAGTAAATACAAAGGGTTCACATCTAGATGCAAACCATTCATCAATTCCAAAAATAGACAGGCCAGAGTTAAATTTGCTGAAAAACACCTCATGAAGCCAGCTCAGTTCTGGAAAAGTATTCTATGGACAGATGAGACAAAGATCAACCTGTACCAGAATGATGGGAAGAAAAAAGTTTGGAGAAGAAAGGGAACGGCACATGATCCAAGGCACACCACATCCTCTGTAAAATATGGTGGAGGCAACGTGATGGCATGGGCATGCATGGCTTTCAATGGCACTGGGTCACTTGTGTTTATTGATGACATAACAGCAGACAAGAGTAGCCGGATGAATTCTGAAGTGTACCGGGATATACTTTCAGCCCAGATTCAGCCAAATGCCGCAAAGTTGATCGGACGGTGCTTCATAGTACAGATGGACAATGACCCCAAGCATACAGCCAAAGCTACCCAGGAGTTCATGAGTGCAAAAAAGTGGAACATTCTGCAATGGCCAAGTCAATCACCAGATCTTAACCCAATTGAGCATGCATTTCACTTGCTCAAATCCAGACTTAAGACGGAAAGACCCACAAACAAGCAAGACCTGAAGGCTGCGGCTGTAAAGGCCTGGCAAAGCATTAAGAAGGAGGAAACCCAGCGTTTGGTGATGTCCATGGGTTCCAGACTTAAGGCAGTGATTGCCTCCAAAGGATTCGCAACAAAATATTGAAAATAAAAATATTTTGTTTGGGTTTGGTTTATTTGTCCAATTACTTTTGACCTCCTAAAATGTGGAGTGTTTGTAAAGAAATGTGTACAATTCCTACAATTTCTATCAGATATTTTTGTTCAAACCTTCAAATTAAACGTTACAATCTGCACTTGAATTCTGTTGTAGAGGTTTCATTTCAAATCCAATGTGGTGGCATGCAGAGCCCAACTTGCGAAAATTGTGTCACTGTCCAAATATTTCTGGACCTAACTGTATGTTATATGCTCATGTGAGTGAGCTCTAATAGTTGTCTTGAGGACAAGTTCTGACCTGTGGATTTCTGCAGGTCCTGCAAAGTGACCATGGGCCTCTTGGCTGCTTCTCTAGTTAGTACTCTCCTTGGGATATCAGTTTAGGTGGATGGGCATGTATTGATACTTTTGTTGCTGTGCTATACTCCTTCCATTTTTGGATGATGGATTGAACAGTGCTCAGTGAGATGTTCAGAATGTGGCCTTTTTTTTTTTTTAATAACCTCAAACTCCTCTCCACAACTTTATCCCTCACTTGTTTGGTGTGTTCCTGCGTTTTCATGAAGATGTTTGTGATGTTTGATCCCTAAAGTTCTCTAACTTCTGAAGCCTTCACAGAACATCTGGAGTTATACTGATCACAAATTACACACAGGTGGACTCAATTTACTAATTAGGTGACTTCTGGAGGCAACTGGTCACTTATGATTTTATTTTGGGGTATCAGACTGCAGGGGGCTGATACAAATGTACGTCACAATTTTCAAAATTATATTTTTAAATATTTGGAAAACCCTGTATCATTTTCTTTATACTTCAAAAATACTTGATATGCCAACACTATGTATCACATAAAATCCCCAAAAAATAAATTTACGTTTGTGGGTGTAAGATGACAAAAATGTAGAAATGTTCACTCTGGCATGAATACTTTTTCAAGGCATTGTAAGGAAGCATAAAAAGTAACTTACATTATATGAAGTGTTTTGTGTATACCAATAGGAAGTCAGTTATTCATGTATGATTTACGTTTGTGGGAAGAGACAAGATTATATTACATTATGGCATTCCTGCTTTATATTAATATTACTGCGTTACTGCATCAGATAGAACATGGAATAACTTTTTCTATTAGATTCATACAGAATCTAACAGAAAAAAAACAACTTTAATATGCATTGATGAGAAATGAGAGGAATGCAAAGATAAAATCAATCCATGAAGAGAAACATCCGACATCCAGATTTTCTGGAACGCAATTTATTCCAAAATGTTATGTCACAACAAAAGGCAAAGATTAAAAACCATGCAATACAGATCTGTTAAACATGTTTCGGACTGGCGTCCTTAGTCATTGTATACAATGACTAAGGCGGGCTTTGCACACTACGACATCGCAGGCCGATGCTGCGATGCCGAGTGCGATAGTGCCCGCCCCCGTCGCAGCAGCGATATGTGGTGATAGCTGGCGTAGCGAAAGTTATCGCTACGCCAGCTTCACACACACACTCACCTGCCGTGCGACGTCCCTGTGGCCGGCGACCCGCCTCCTTGTTAAGGGGGCGGGTCGTGCGGCGTCACTGCGACGTCACACGGCAGGCGGCCAATCAGAGCGGAGGGGCGGAGATGAGCAGGATGTAAACATCCTGCCCACCTCCTTCCTTCCGCATATCCTACGGAAGCCGCAGTGAGGCCGGTAGGAGACGTTCCTCGCTCCTGCGACTTCACACACAGCGATGTGTGCTGCCGCAGGAGCGAGGAACAACATCGGACCATTGCGTCAGCGTAATTATGAATTACGCCGACGCTATACCGATGATACGATTACGACGCTTTTGCGCTCGTTAATCGTATCATCCAGCCTTTACACACTGCGATGTCGCATGCGATGCCGGAAGTGCGTCATTTTCAATTTGACCCCACCGACATCGCACCTGCGATGTCGCAGTGTGCAAAGTGCCCCTAAGGATGCCAGTCCAAAACGTGTGTGACAGATCTGTATTGCATGGTTTTGATGAAACCTGGATGCCTGAGATTTCTTTTCAGGGATTGATTCTACCACGGAATGGAACCTACTGATTCCAAGCATTGCTCCATGGACAGGTGAGATGACTAATTGCCTTCTTAGGCCTATGTCACACGGCATGAAAATCGGAGCAAGTGGAATGCGATAAAACATGGCATTCCACTCGGACCAATATTAGCCTATGTGCCAGCACCCATGAGCGATTATTTTCTCAGCACTAATCGGACTGAGAAAACAGTCGCAGCCTGCTGTGGGTGCAATGCGATCCTTGTTTCTCTCGCACCCATTCAAGTCTACAGGGTGAGAGAAAAATCACACTGCACTCGCATTACAACGGTGTAATGTGAGTGCAGAGAGAGAATGGAAATAGCCGGTAACGGAGGAGAGTGGGAGATAAATCTCTCCCTCTCCTCCGCAGCGCCGACCCTCCCCTCCTGTCGCTCGATTGGACCTCAGTCGCCGTGGCACCCACATGACACTCGGCTCCCGCTGTGCTGCCAGCGAGAGCCGAGTGTCATGTGAGGATCGCAGTAGTCCCCTGTGTGGCCCCGGCCTTACTGTATGTAAAGGTAAGGCATAGGCCCAGATACTTATGCATGGAGGATTATGGATCCATACAACTTTAACACTGATTGAGATTATATATTTATATATATATTGTGAGGTAGCGACGTTGCTTGGGCAAAAACGTGAGGCAGCAGCGTGTTCACACCAACAGTCTATTTATTGTTGCAGCATAAATAGATCCAATTTCCAACAATCAAAGTCTCTTCCGGATCACAGCCGGTGCATATAGACAAATCCTTGGTATAAAAAGTCTTGTTACCTTAGGACCCCGTTAACCGCAGGGGTCTTGTTAAGGTTCTCCTAGGCTCACACTCTTGGCCTGTGTTCACTCCACACAGAACCAGCTCAGCTCACACAGCATGTGGAAGCTTCATCAACCCTGGCTCTCAACTGAGACACACCCTGATGTGTTCTGCCAGATTTAAACTAAAATGCTAGACATGAGGATTGCTACAAAACCTGGACTGGGAGGAGGGATCTGTCTCCCTGTTACCCTTTGTGCTATAGTCCCCGTAATAGCTATAGCAAACTCAGAGGGTTTCCAGACACATTCTGGGGGACACATAGCGGTCTTCAAATATTACCCCTGTCACTGCCTCACATATCCCCCCCTCAGTTCAAACGGGCGAGGTTGAACTTTTGCCCACATCCAGGAACCTCTGGACAAGGCATCCGCATTGCCCTGCAACCTACCAGCTCGGTGTTCCACAGAAAAGTGAAAGTTCTGCAAGGAGAGAAACCACCTGGTGACTCTAGCATTTCTCTCCTTAGCATTCCTCATCCAGACCAAAGGGGAGTGGTCTGTCACCAGGCGAAAGTGTCGCCCCAGCAGGTAGTAGCGTAGGGATTCCAGAGCCCATTTTATGGCCAGGCACTCCTTCTCCACTATGCTATAGTTCTTCTCTGCCGGGGTGAGTTTTCTACTCAAATAGGTGACCGGATGCTCTTCTCCATCTACCTCCTGGGACAGAACTGCACCCAGACCCACCTCAGAGGCATCTGCCTGTACTGTAAACTCCTTTTGAAAGTCAGAGTTGGCAAGGACAGGCTGACCACATAGGACTACCTTTAGCGCCTGAAAGGCTTCCTCTGCTTGTGTATTCCAGTGGACCATGACCGACTTCTTCCCTTTTAAAGAGATCAGTCAAAGGCGCCGACCTTCCAGCAAAATTGGGTATGAATCGTCGGTAATACCCCATTATACCCAGAAAGGCTCTTACTTGTTTTGTGGTAAGGGGACGAGGCCAGTTTTGAATGGCTTCGATTTTGTTTACTTGTGGCTTGATAACCCCTTGGCCTATCACATACCCCAAGTAACGGGCTTCTTTGAGACCCATAGCACATTTGTTTGGATTCGCTGTCAGACCAGCAGCTCTGAGCGAATCCACTACCGCTTGTACCTGAGATAGGTGGGTGCTCCAGTCACTGCTATAGATGATGATGTCATCCAAATATGCGGAGGCATACAGTTGATGGGGTTCTAACACTATGTCCATTAACCTCTGAAACGTGGCCGGAGCCCCATGTAAACCAAATGGCAAGACGACAGTGATAGAGCCCCCCTGGCGTGACAAAAGCGGTCTTTTCTTTTGCCGCCTCTGTCTGCGGCACCTGCCAGTAACCTTTAGTGAGATCGAGAGTCGTGAAGTACTGGTCCCGTCCAAGTCTCTCTATCAGCTCATGGACCCTGGGCATGGGACACAGATCAAATTTCGAAACCTCATTTAACTTTCGGAAGTCATTACAGAATCTTAAAGAAACGTCTGGTTTCGGGATCAGCACAATGGGACTGGCCCATTCGCTCGTGGACTTTTCAATAACCCCCAGTTGGAGCATCTTTTTTACCTCCTCTGCAATGGCTTGCCTACGAGCCTCTGGTACCCGGTATGGCCTCAGGCGTACCCTTACTTGAGGCTCGGTGACAATATCATGGTGGATTACGGTTGTTCGGCCGGGTAGGCTTGAGAACACATCCGTATTCAGCTGCACTAACCTCCGAGACTCCCGTCTCTGCTGTTTTGAGAGAGAATTCCCTATCCTCACTCCCGATTCATCATCAGGGGACTCCTCCTTGGTTGTTGTCAAGGCACCTGAAGAGGTTAGGTCCAACATTACGTCAGTCACCATACATTCTCTGTCTTTCCACGCCTTTAGCAGGTTTACATGGTATATTTGCTCTGGTTTTCTTCTCCCTGGTTGATACACCTGATAGTTTACTTCCCCTACTTTCTCCCGGATCTCATAGGGACCTTGCCATTTGGCTAAGAACTTACTTTCTGCGGTAGGTATTAGAACTAAGACACGATCCCCCGGTTTAAAAGACCTGACGGAGGCCTTTCTATTATACTGAGTACTTTGGGCCGCCTGAGCATCCAGCAAATGCTCTTTAACAATGGGCATTACTGCCGTGATACGATCCTGCATACCCATAACATATTCAACCGTGCTTTTGTGAGGGGTGGGCTCCTGTTCCCAAGTTTCTTTAACAATATCCATCAGTCCCCGCGGATGCCTGCCATACAGTAACTCAAATGGCGAAAACCCGGTGGAAGATTGCGGGACCTCATGGATAGCGAACATTAAATAGGGCAATAACATGTCCCAATCTTTCCCCTCTTTGGAGACCACCTTTTTCAACATAGCCTTCAGAGTTTTATTGAAACGTTCCACTAGACCATCAGTCTGGGGATGGTAAACTGACGTGCATAGCTGCTTGATCTGAAGGAGTTTGCACAGTTCCTTCGTAATTTTGGACATAAGGGAGTGCCCTGATCGGTCAGGATTTCTTTGGGTAACCCCACGCGACAGAACATAGCAAACAACTCCCGAGCAATAAGCTTCGCCAAGGTGTGACGCAGTGGAACGGCCTCTGGATAACGCGTTGCGTAATCCATCACTACCAGGATGTGCTGGTGACCACGGGCTAATTTTACAATGGGTCCAATCAGATCCATAGCAATTCGCTCAAAAGGCACCTCTATAATGGGTAAAGGTATCAGAGGACTACAGAAACGGTGCGTGGGTGCGGTCAACTGACAAACGGGGCAGGACTCACAAAACCTATTTATTTCTGCGCCGACCCCTGGCCAGTAAAACCGCTGAAACATGTGTTCCCGCGTTCTCTTCACCTAGGTGCCCACTCATCAGGTGGTTATGAGCCAATTCCAAGGCCTGACAGCGGTACGGCTGAGGGACCACCAACTGTTCCACTATTTCCCCCCGGATGTTATCAACCCGATAGAGCAACTCTCGCTTTAGAGACATGTAAGGAGTTTCCAGCTTGGCACCAGGCCGCTGGGGAACCCCATCAATTACCTGTACATTTCCACGTCCTGGAGCCAATGTGGGGTCCCGGAGCTGAGCTGTTCCAAAATTATCTGGAGACACGTTCAACTCTGGGATTGCCTCGGGTGGCTCAACCTCTCCTGCCATTACCTCTAGGGGGAATCTAGCAGGGTTACACTCTTTGCCTATACTGGAGACCCCTACGGCAGATATCCCTGAGTCGGGATCGTCCGGTTCAGGGCCTGGTTCTATCATACACCTCGGAGGGCTGGGTCGCCTCCCACATAATGTCCAGAACAGGGGCAAGTCTCTTCCCAAAATAACATCATATGGAAGACTTTTCATCATCCCCACTTCATGTTGAACCTCTCCACATGAGGTAGCAATAGTGACCCTTTCCATAGGGTATTCACGTAGGTCTCCATGTATACAAAGTACCCCTACGTTATGTCCCGTGGGGTTTTCCCCGGAGACGAAGGAGGCATGTACAAGAGTCACTAAACTTCCTGAGTCCAACAAAGCCTCTGCTGTATAGCCATTAACACGTACTGTGCAGAGATGGGGCTCCTCCCCCATAGTAACAGTGCTTACGGCACAAACAGTATGGGCATACATTGATTCCCGGCGGGCATACCGGCAGTCCATGGGTTCTGATGTGAGTGGGCACTGTGCCATCATATGCCCCAGCTGATGGCACCGCCAGCACATAACAGCAGAGGTGTCCCTGTTTCGGGTGTCCAACTTTGGGGAACTGGGACTCCGGCTGACCTTAGTCTGGGGTTTACTCTCTGCCAGGGCTGAAGACGGGGCAGCACCCGAGGAGGGACGGGAATCTTTCACCAACTGTAAAGGGGCGTATCCCTACGGAGTGCCCGCCGTGAGGCAGAGTCCCGGGCCAACTCCTGGGTAGCTGTGTAGCGTTCCACCAAATTCACTAGTTGGTCTAGGGTACCGGGATCCCCCTGGCCCACCCACCGTTGAATGGGGGCTGGCAAAGTCCGCACAAATCGTTCAATCACCTGTCCGGGGTTCAAGGTCTCCGGCTTGTGCCATTTTTTCACAAAGTCCAGTAAGACATGGGCCTGTGAGCGTGCAGGTTTTCCCTCCACAAAGGACCACTGATTCACTCGCTGGGCCCGGAGATAAGTGTTAACCCCCATTCGTGCAAGGATCTCACCTTTCAGTGTGCCGTAGTCCTTGGCATCCTCCATACTGAGATCCAGGTAGGCTTTTTGGGGTTCACCTACCAAGAATGGGGCCACGACATCAGTCCAATGGTCGATAGACAATTTCTCTCGCTCAGCGGTCCTCTCAAACATGGAGAGAAAGGCTTCTGGGTCATCCTCTGCACTCATCTTCGTAAGTGCCGCCCTTACTCTGTCCTGAGCCGCAGGAGGGACTGGATGACCTGAAGTTACCGCTGGGAGTGCATCTCGCAGAGCCGCAAGCTGCTGAGTCAACAAGCTGTTTGTCTCCTGTTGCTGAACTAACGCCCGCTGTAGCTGGGCATTGGTTTGTTGCTGCTGAGCATTAGCTTGTTGCTGCTGAACATTAGCCTGTTGCTGGTGAGCATTAGCCTGTTGCTGTTGTGCACTGGTTTGTGCAAAAGCCTGCTGTAGTTGAGCACTAGACTGGGCCAGCTGCTTTACAAGATCCTCCATGGTGACTGCTGAGTTAAGCTGTAACTTTGCAGGCTTGATCATAAACATGTGGAAACTGGGTTGTTGCCTCTAGCAACCAGGCTGCAATGCCTGCAAGCTTCGTGGACCCGCCGACCCACCGCAAACAGTCAGTAAAAAAAAATAAATCTTTTTTTTTTCTTGTTTTCCAGGGAAGTACATCTTAGGCCATTGCCCTTAGCAACCAGGCTGCCATGCCCGCATTCTCCACCATAATGTGAGGTAGCGGCGTTGCTTGGGCAAAAACGTGAGGCAGCAGCGTGTTCACACCAACAGTCTATTTATGGTTGCAGCATAAATAGATCCAATTTCCAACAATCAAAGTCTCTTCCGGATCACAGCCGGTGCATATAGACAAATCCTTGGTATAAAAAGTCTTGTTACCTTAGGACCCCGTTAACCGCAGGGGTCTTGTTAAGGTTCTCCTAGGCTCACACTCTTGACCTGTGTTCACTCCACACAGAACCAGCTCAGCTCACACAGCATGTGGTAGCTTCATCAACCCTGGCTCTCAACTGAGACACACCCTGATGTGCTCTGCCAGATTTAAACTAAAATGCTAGACATGGGGATTGCTACAAAACCTGGACTGGGAGGAGGGATCTGTGTCCCTGTTACCCTTTATGCTATAGTCCCCGTAATAGCTATAGAAAACTCAGAGGGTTTCCAGACACATTCTGGGGGACACATAGCGGTCTTCAAATATTACCCCTGTCACTGCCTCACAATATATATATATAAAATATATACTAGCTGTAGTACCCGGGCGTTGCCCGGGATAGTAACTGTCTCTCTGTCTCTCTCCCAGTCTCTGTCTGTGTGTCGCTGTCTGTCTGTCTCACTGTCTGTCTCGCTGTCTGTCTCTTTCCTTGTCTGTCAGTTTCTATCTCTCTGTCTGCATTTGCATCAGTCTATCTGTCCCAATCTCTGTATCTGTCTGTCTCTCTCTGTCTCTTTGTCCGGCTGTCTCTTTGTCCGGCTGTCTCTTTGCCCGGCTGTCTCTTTGCCCGGCTGTCTCTTTCCCGGTCTGTCTCTTTCGCGGGCTGTCTCTTTGCTGGGCTGTCTCTTTTTGGCTGGCTGTCTCTTTTTGGCGGGCTGTCTCTTTCTAGGGCTGTCTCTTTCCCGCTCTGTCTCTTTCCCGCTCTGTCTCTTTCCCCGTCTATCTCTTTCCCGCTCTGTCTCTTTCCCGCTCTGTCTCTTTACCACTCTGTCTCTTTACAACTCTGTCTCTTTCCCGCTCTGTCTCTTTCCCGTCTGTCTCTTTCCCCTCTCTGTCTCTTTCCTTCTCTGTCTCTTTCCCGCTCTGTCTCTTTCCCGTTCTGTCTCTTTCCCTGTCTGTCTCTTACCCGCTCTGTCTCTTACCCGCTCTGTCTCTTACCCGCTTTGTTTCTTACCCGTTTGTCTCTTTGCCCGCTCTGTCTCTTTCCAGGTCTGTCTCTTTCCAGGGCTGTCTGTTTCCAGGGCTGTCTGTTTCCAGGACTATCTCTTTCTCCGTCTGTCTCTTTCTCCGTCTGTCTCTTTCTCCGTCTGTCTCTTTCCCCGTCTGTCTCTTTCCCTTTCTGTCTCTTTCCCCTTCTGTCTCTGTCTGTGTCTCTTTCTGTCTCTCTCTATCCGTCTCACCACCGATATCTTTTTACCTCACACATAAGTTTCGTATACTAACAGTTTATTTTGTACCTATAGCAATCACTGACAGTTGCTATTTATAGCCTGCAGCTCCCCGCTCCATTCAGTTTAATGGCTGCAGGATATTTGTAGAGTAACTGGAAAGCACGGGGTTAAATTTTCCCGCCCAAACATAGTCTATGACGTTCCCTGAGTCACATGGAGTGTCTATGCAAAATTTCGTGATTGTACATGCGACGGTGCGGATTCTTTAGCGGACATACACACACACACATACACACAAACACACACATGTCGTGGGCGGGGAGGGGGGCCGCTGCGCTCACCGCGCTCGGATCCGGCTCTGGGCTGCTGCTTGCTCGCCGCTGCTCGGTGGCTCGAGCGGTGGGCCGGATCCGGGGACTCGAGCGGCGCTCCTCGCCCGTGAGTGAAAGGGGTGGTTTGGGGTTGGAGGGTATGGTCCATGATGCCACCCACGGTTTGTGGTGAGGTTGGACACCACCGCTGCTAGTGACGGAGATCTCGGGAGCGATGGCGGGGAGCAGCTTGGATGTTGTTTTCCCCTCCGTGGGTAGGGGTTGGCTGTCCCGGGGCCCAGTGAGGTGACAGGGGAGGCAGGGTTGTTGAGGTGCAGGGTCGCGGGGGCAGCGCGGTGCCAGACGGCACGGTGGTACTCACTCAGCCAATGATGAATACAGAGTTTCCGGTAAAACAAACGGCTGGATGGACGGGTCCCGCAGCCGGCTGCGGTGGTTACTTCCTGAAGGTTGGTGGTGGCTGCCTTTCCCTGCACCTGTTGTGTAACTTCGGTCCCGATGGCTTCCCACCAGTAACCCGCTCCCCAGCTTGGATGTGTGCAAGAGGAGCCCCTTTTGCCCGCAGGCTCTGGCCCTGGGAATTCTAGCTGTGGCGGTAGCTGTATTTTCAGTCGGGTCTTTGCTGCTAGGAAACCCCGGAGGTTCCAGTCGCTAACGGATTTGACCGGTTTAACGGCGACTCCAAGCCTGGTCGGGCCTTGCCGGTTTGTACTGGCCTCTCTTCGCTCCCTGGTTCGGTACCGGCGGGCCACCGCCCGTCCCCGGTCCCACGGTTCCGCGTCGATCGGCCTCTCCTACGGTCACCACCGTCTGCCAACCTTGCTCTCGGTGCCCGGCTCACGTACCCGGACACGGTCAGTCCGCTCCTCTACTACCACTTCACTCCTTCACTTTTCACTCTCCCTTACTCAATTGATCTGACTTCCTTTTCCGCCTCCAGGACTGTGAACTCCTCGGTGGGTGGGGCCAACCGCCTGGCTCCACCCCACCTGGTGTAGACATCAGCCCCTGGAGGGAGGCAACAAGGATTTGTGTGTGACTGATGTGCCTATCTCGGGGTGTGGGGTGTGTTGTTGCAGTTCCTGTGACGACCTGGCTTGTCCAGGGCACCGCATTCCCCCTTAGTTAAATGCAGACCGTCCGCAGGCTGCCCGTCCATCACCGGTTTTATTTTTGTTAATTGTAGAGAAAAAAGGTATAAACATGTAAACATTCAAACATAAGTATTTTTTTTATCAATCTTCCCTTACGGGAGGCACGGTACTTAAACATTGCTAACGGTAGTCATTTTTATTAACGGTAACGGTTGGCTTCCGCTCTCTCCCTCCCAAACAACCTGGCCCTGATGCTGCCCATAAGAAGTGGGCAGCACCCCTTAACCCCAGTCCTGAACCAAGCTGCCCGAGCGGGTACGGTGTCTCGCACCCAACTGTCACTTCAGGGGACCCCACGTCCATGGGGACCCCTGACCCCCGGAGGATCGCCACCGGTTACGGTAGTGGCGGGCCTGGGCCATCACTTTCCTCCAGGCCCATCCTCCAAATCAGCCTCTCCGGAGGTGGTCACGGAATTAAGCCAAATATTTATCTACATCCCACAAGTTTGTGGTTGCCCTGCAAGTTCTCGGGCGTGTCCTTAAGCAGTTCCTTACGCACGGTTGCAAAAGGTCCCTACGGGGACTAGTTGCCGGCAACGGCCGGTTCAATCACGGTTGAGAATCTGGTTAACTTCGGTTGATTACTTTTCATTTACTCACATAACGGTGCTGGTGGTCCCAATGGGGACAACTTGCAGCGGGGGGGGGACCTCTGCCTTACTCCGACTCTTCTGCTGAGGTGGCCTCACCCTCCGCTACCAATATTTGAAACATGCGGTGGCAGGCCTGTTAGGAAAGGGGCGCCCGGTATCCATTTCCACCGGTGCGCGGGCTATAGAAAACTACCGGTCCACCGTCGTGGCGACGGCTTTCACCCGCTTCCTCGGACTCTGAAACTGGCTCTGTATCAGGTCCGGAATCATCACTCCTAACCCCCTCATGGTCAAGCGCTCCCTCTAGGGCCAGGCGGATTGCTGGGACCTTCTTCTCCTCTGCGCCATGTGAGTCGCCACCAGTCGCGGCAGCATCCGGACCCCCGGCACTCAGCACGTTGGGCCCCACCATTGTAGCACGGAGCAGCAGGTCAGGTAGGTTAACACTGGGGTGCCCCATGGGTAGTGGCAGGGACAGTACGAGGGCCAGGATCGGACCGGGCCTCCCAGACGCAGCGGCCGGTCCCTGTGGGACATGGAGGCGTGGGTCACTCACCATCTCCGTCACGTCGGCTCCCATCTCGTGCATCTGGGCAATCGCAACCAGCGCTTCCACCTCGGTGGTCCACTGCTCCACCAGGAGACGTATCTGGTTCCGATGGCGTTGGTTGGACTCAGTTACTCGGGCCCTCATCCACGCCACGGTCTCGGGCGCGGGCTGCCGGGCCGCGGGCACAGAACCAGGCACGATCACCGCAAGTGCCTCCGGCACATCTTCATCAGCGGGCCACGGCTTCAGCATCTTCCAGGGAAGCGGTTCAGGGCGGCTACGGGTTTCGGCTGCAGGTCGGTCTGCTTGGGCGGACGGGCAGGGTGCCGCTACCGGTTGTGCAGGTAGCGGGCCTAGTGGCGGGGCAGCAGCAGCCAACACGTGTAGCGGGGGAGGTAGCAGGACGAGCGGGCGCAGACCGGGCCCCTCAGCCGCGAAGACCGATCCGGTAGGAATACAGGGGCGTGGGTCGCTTACCCGCTTTTCCAGAACTTCCTCCAACTCGCGTCTCCGTATGGCCGCCACCACGTCCGCCATGTCGGCCTCCCCCCACTCCTCCAAGAGGAGTTGCATTCGGACCTGCAGACGGCTACTCAGCTGGACAGTCCGGACCTCCACCCACGCCGCGGTGTCGGGCGCGGGGGCTACGGTGTTGCTGGACGGACTATGCATGCTGATAGCGGTATGTTCCAGGAACCAAATATGGCCACAGAGTCCTGGTGTCCCTGCTTTTATAGCCGCGGTTTACATGCGACCGGACGCCATCCGTCCCCCTTTGTCCTTTTCCCGACACCTCCTCTGCAGGGGCGGAATTTCGGCTTTCGCTCCTCCACTGCTCGAGGGGATGCTCGAGCGGGACAATCTTCGCGCCCAAGATGGCGGCTTCTGAAATTTTTTGGCTGGACACCTCCGGCGGGACACAAGGCGCACTTCTACCAGCCGGTAGAACGGTAAGATCCTGTTCGTGACGCCAAGTTGTCGCGGGCGAGGAGGGGGGCCGCTGCGCTCACCGCGCTCGGGTCCGGCTCTGGGCTGCTGCTTGCTCGCCGCTGTTCGGTGGCTCGAGCGGTGGGCCGGATCCGGGGACTCGAGTGGCACTCCTCGCCCGTGAGTGAAAGGTGTGGTTTGGGGTTGGAGGGTATGGTCCGTGACGCCACCCACGGTTTGTGGTGAGGTTGGACACCACCACTGCTAGTGACGGGGATCCCGGGAGCGATGGCGGGGAGCAGCTTGGATGTTGTTTTCCCCTCCGTGGTTAGGGGTTGGCTGTCCCGGGGCCCGGTGAAATGACGGGGGAGGCAGGGTTGTTGAGGTGCAGGGTCGCGGGGGCAGCGCGGTGCAAGACGGCACGGTGGTACTCACTCAGCCAATGATGAATACAGAGTCTCCGGTAAAACAAACGGCTGAATGGATGGGTCCCGCAGCCGGCTGCGGTGGTTACTCCCTGAAGGTTGGTGGTGGCTGCCTTTCTCTGCACCTGTTGTGTATCTTCGGTCCCGATGGCTTCCCACCGGTAACCCGCTCCCCAGCTTGAATGTGTGCCAGAGGAGCCCCTTTTGCCCGCAGGCTCTGGCCCTGGGAATTCTAGCTGTGGCGGTAGCTGTATTTCCCTTTCTCGGTTTGGATGGTTGCCTTCAATCGGGTCTTTGCTGCTAGGAAACCCCGGAGGTTCCAGTCGCTAACGGATTTGACCGGTTTAACGGCGACTCCAAGCCTGGTCGGGGTCTGTAGGCCCTGCCGGTTTGTGCTGGCTTCTCTTCGCTCCCCGGTTCGGTACCGGCGGGCCACCACCCGTCCCCGGTCCTACGGTTCCGCGTCGATCGGCCTCTCCTGCAGACGGCCACCACCAGACGCCAACCGCCTTGCTCCACCCCACCTGGTGTGGACACAAGCCCCTGGAGGGAGGCAACAAGGATTTGTGTGTAACTGATGTGCCTATCTCGGGGTGTGGGGTGTGTTGTTGCAGTTCCTGTGACGACCTGGCTTGTCCAGGGCGCCATACACACACATACACATATACATACACTGAGCTTTATATATTATATTAGTTTACAACAGATTAGCAGACCATTTGTTATTATTTCATGTACTGCTAAAACCAGCACAGGGGAAAACAAACATCAGGTTGCAAATACACTTAGGTTTGGTTGGGAATATCTCATGTTATGGTGTAATATCCTCAGTTGTTTCTTTTAAGACTTCCTCCCACGCTGGCAGAGTCTCCTGGTTGGTGTACATTTCCCTTCATGTGCTAGAAATAGAGAAGATTGTGTTGTGTGTCTTAGATATCTGCATACAAGTGTCTTGCAACTGAAATACCTGAAAGACTTTGATCTCTAAAATGCTGGCTCATGATAGAAAATGCATGTCTGTGTCTTCAGCTAAAGGCAATGAAATCTTCCCTCTGCAGAGAGCTTTTATTCCGCACCCAAGTTTTAAACACTCAGATCTAATTGTAAATTAGATGATCCAAAACAAGTTCAGTACTTTTTTTTTTAATATACTGTATAATGTTTTTTCTCTTATGACTTTTAAAGCATATATAAAAATATACTAGTTGTGTTGAATTATTGGAATTACAGTATATATATGAATTATCTTCTATACTGAAGCAAAGACTCTAGACATCTACTGTGCGTGCATGTTTATTTGTATAAGAACGCCCATTTACACTGGGCCATAACACTGGTCTACATTATAACATTATACTCAAATGAAAGGTGTTGATTTCAGACATGAAGTAAAAAAATATGCAATACTTCATTTTTTCACAAATGAAAAATGTTTGATTTAAAGGTTTTAGAGTGAAATATCGGGGTTAATAAAAAATTCTGAACAAGTGATAGCATGTAAAATATTTGTTTAATGCAAAAAATGAGTCTATTGTGTAACCAAGAGTGCAAAGTGTGTTTTATTTGCTAGGGAGAGATTTTCTCTTTTTGGATTCTCTGGAATAGTTATGATCAGGGTGGTCATGATGTAGATAGGTACATTGTAATGCTCGCAAGTGCAAGCAGGGAGTGAACTCACTGGGCCACAGCACACAGAAAACCTAGAAGGACTTGACTATGGTTTCTCATCAGGTTTTCACTAGGGCCTGAAAAGGTGAGGGTGTGCTACAGGTAGTAACCAGGTGCCACTCAGGAAGATTGGTACTGCAATAGCTGGCCCTAGAGGTATGGATCCAGATAGTCACATTACTGATATGGTAGGTTCAGTTGGGATGGCTGATGTGGCAGGCTCGGCTGATAAGGAACGATGCAGCAGCATCCAGGACAACAGTCTTGGCCAACAGTGTATGATGCAGCAGCGGCCGGTATAGCAGACTTAGCCGAAAGGGTACGATGCAGCAGCAGCTAGTATAGCATACCTGGCCGACAGGGTACGATGCAGCAGCGGCCAGTGTAGCAGACTTGGCCGACAGGGTATGATGCAGCAACAGCGGATACGTCAAGTACTGGAACACAGAATAGTATTAGCAATGTGGAACACAGCACTAAGCAGCAGCACTTAGGAATGTGAAAACTAGCAACGTATAGAGCACGTTGTCCAGGCACCTCCCTTAAGGGGAGGATGCCTTAAAAATCTGATGCCTATCCGCCATAGGCTGAAAGGCACTTCCAGGATAGGGCGTACTGGTACTTCAAGGCAAGGTGCGCACACGAACGCGCCCTAAGAGCACTCCCACAGGCCTTAGGAGGCAAGTGTAAGGACGGGGACTAGAGCAGCCACCAATGAGAGGCCGGGAAGATGAGAGTGTTGGCGTCCCTGTCATGGGAAGGGGGGTAGTAGGACAGAGCGGGGACACCAGTAAGGGCGTTACATACAGGAACTTCTTCGTAGAGAGCAACCGAACTTAAAGTTGAGGGGAAATTTGGGTACTTGATTGAAGATTTTGTCTTTAGGTCCAGTCACACTAAGCAACTTACCAGCGATCCCAACAACGATAGGGTTAGTTTTCTGCCGCGCATAGCATTTTGCATTTAGACCAACAATTTCTACTTTGGTCTCATCTGATCGGAACACTTTCTTCCATGTGCTTTTTTGCAAACTGCAAACAGAACTTTTTACGCCTTGCTTTAAAAAATGGCTTTCTCCTTCCGAGTTTTCCATAAAGGCCAGATTTGTGGAATTTACAGCTAAGAGCTCGCTCACACGACCGTAGATTCTCTCATGCAAGAGAATCGAGTCAATAATGCTAATGTCACATGTATCAAACTCTGCCAGTTTGATCCAGGTGTCACCTTAGTGTGATCCAATTGTCTCACATGAGAGAATTGGAGCATAAGTGTGAACAACTTAATTTCTTTATCTTTTCCATTGCTTGTGTCCACTGTAATCAAACGATAATTCACACACACCCACCCATAGACTGGTATGGGTGCATATAATCCGAATATTGGAGCCACTCGCAGCATGCTGCAAAAGTTTTCTCATGCTGAATCTGCACTGCCCAATAGTATAACACTGGTTCAAGTGCTATCCAATAAAATACAGTCAGGGCCAGAAATATTTGGACAGTGACACAAGTTTTGTTATTTTAGCTGTTTACAAAAACATGTTCAGAAATACAATTATATATATAATATGGGCTGAAAGTGCACACTCCCAGCTGCAATATGAGAGTTTTCACATCCAAATCGGAGAAAGGGTTTAGGAATCATAGCTCTGTAATGCATAGCCTCCTCTTTTTCAAGGGACCAAAAGTAATTGGACAGGGGACTCTAAGGCCTGCAATTAACTCTGAAGGCGTCTCCCTCGTTAACCTGTAATCAATGAAGTAGTTAAAAGGTCTGGGGTTGATTACAGGTGTGTGGTTTTGCATTTGGAAGCTGTTGCTGTGACCAGACAACATGCGGTCTAAGGAACTCTCAATTGAGGTGAAGCAGAACATCCTGAGGCTGAAAAAAAAGAAAAAATCCATCAGAGAGATAGCAGACATGCTTGGAGTAGCAAAATCAACAGTCGGGTACATTCTGAGAAAAAAGGAATTGACTGGTGAGCTTGGGAACTCAAAAAGGCCTGGGCGTCCACGGATGACAACAGTGGTGGATGATCGCCGCATACTTTCTTTGGTGAAGAAGAACCCGTTCACAACATCAACTGAAGTCCAGAACACTCTCAGTGAAGTAGGTGTATCTGTCTCTAAGTCAACAGTAAAGAGAAGACTCCATGAAAGTAAATACAAAGGGTTCACATCTAGATGCAAACCATTCATCAATTCCAAAAATAGACAGGCCAGAGTTAAATTTGCTGAAAAACACCTCATGAAGCCAGCTCAGTTCTGGAAAAGTATTCTATGGACAGATGAGACAAAGATCAACCTGTACCAGAATGATGGGAAGAAAAAAGTTTGGAGAAGAAAGGGAACGGCACATGATCCAAGACACACCACATCCTCTGTAAAACATGGTGGAGGCAACGTGATGGCATGGGCATGCATGGCTTTCAATGGCACTGGATCACTTGTGTTTATTGATGACATAACAGCAGACAAGAGTAGCCGGATGAATTCTGAAGTGTACCGGGATATACTTTCAGCCCAGATTCAGCCAAATGCTGCAAAGTTGATCGGACGGCGCTTCATAGTACAGATGGACAATGACCCCAAGCATACAGCCAAAGCTACCCAGGAGTTCATGAGTGCAAAAAAGTGGAACATTCTGCAATGGTCAAGTCAATCACCAGATCTTAACCCAATTGAGCATGCATTTCACTTGCTCAAATCCAGACTTAAGACGGAAAGACCCACAAACAAGCAAGACCTGAAGGCTGCGGCTGTAAAGGCCTGGCAAAGCATTAAGAAGGAGGAAACCCAGCGTTTGGTGATGTCCATGGGTTCCAGACTTAAGGCAGTGATTGCCTCCAAAGGATTCGCAACAAAATATTGAAAATAAAAATATTTTGTTTGGGTTTGGTTTATTTGTCCAATTACTTTTGACCTCCTAAAATGTGGAGTGTTTGTAAAGAAATGTGTACAATTCCTACAATTTCTATCAGATATTTTTGTTCAAACCTTCAAATTAAATGTTACAATCTGCACTTGAATTCTGTTGTAGAGGTTTCATTTAAAATCCAATGTGGTGGCATGCAGAGCCCAACTTGCGAAAATTGTGTCACTGTCCAAATATTTCTGGACCTAACTGTATGTTATATGCTCATGTGAGTGAGCTCTAATAGTTGTCTTGAGGACAAGTTCTGACCTGTGGATTTTTGCAGGTCCTGCAAAGTGACCATGGGCCTCTTGGCTGCTTCTCTAGTTAGTACTCTCCTTGGGATGTCAGTTTAGGTGGATGGGCATGTATTGGTACTTTTGTTGCTGTGCTATACTCCTTCCATTTTTGGATGATGGATTGAACAGTGCTCAGTGAGATGTTCAGAACGTGGCCTTTTTTTTTTTAATAACCTCAAACTCCTCTCCACAACTTTATCCCTCACTTGTTTGGTGTGTTCCTGCGTTTTCATGAAGATGTTTGTGATGTTTGATCCCTAAAGTTCTCTAACTTCTGAAGCCTTCACAGAACATCTGGAGTTATACTGATCATAAATTACACACAGGTGGACTCAATTTACTAATTAGGTGACTTCTGGAGGCAACTGGTCACTTATGATTTTATTTTGGGGTATCAGACTGCAGGGGGCTGATACAAATGTACGTCACAATTTTCAAAATTATATTTTTAAATATTTGGAAAACCCTGCATCATTTTCTTTATACTTCAAAAATACTTGATATGCCAACACTATGTATCACATAAAATCCCCAAAAAATAAATTTACGTTTGTGGGTGTAAGATGACAAAAATGTAGAAATGTTCACTCTGGCATGAATACTTTTTCCAGGCATTGTAAGGAAGCATAAAAAGTAACTTACATTGTATGAAGTGTTTTGTGTATACCAATAGGAAGTCAGTTATTCATGTATGATTTACGTTTGTGGGAAGAGACAAGATTATATTGCATTTTGGCATTCCTGCTTTATATTAATATTACTGCGTTACTGCATCAGACAGAACATGGAATAACTTTTTCTATTAGATTCATACAGAATCTAACAGAAAAAAAACAACTTTAATATGCATTGATGAGAAATGAGAGGAATGCAAAGATAAAATCAATCCATGAAGAGAAACATCCGACATCCAGATTTTCTGAAATGCAATTTATTCCAAAATGTTATGTCACAACAAAAGGCAAAGATTAAAAACCATGCAATACAGATCTGTTAAACATGTTTCGGACTGGCGTCCTTAGTCATTGTATACAATGACTAAGGCGGGCTTTGCACACTACGACATCGCAGGCCGATGCTGCGATGCCGAGTGCGATAGTGCCCGCCCCCGTCGCAGCAGCGATATGTGGTGATAGCTGGCGTAGCGAAAGTTATCGCTACGCCAGCTTCACACACACACTCACCTGCCGTGCGACGTCCCTGTGGCCGGCGATTCGCCTCCTTGTTAAGGGGGCGGGTCGTGCGGCGTCACTGCGACGTCACACGGCAGGCGGCCAATCAGAGCGGAGGGGCGGAGATGAGCAGGATGTAAACATCCTGCCCACCTCCTTCCTTCCGCATATCCTACGGAAGCCGCAGTGAGGCCGGTAGGAGACGTTCCTCGCTCCTGCGACTTCACACACAGCGATGTGTGCTGCCGCAGGAGCGAGGAACAACATCGGACCATTGCGTCAGCGTAATTATGAATTACGCCGACGCTATACCGATGATACGATTACGATGCTTTTGCGCTCGTTAATCGTATCATCCAGCCTTTACACACTGCGATGTCGCATGCGATGCCGGAAGTGCGTCATTTTCAATTTGACCCCACCGACATCGCACCTGCGATGTCGCAGTGTGCAAAGTGCCCCTAAGGATGCCAGTCCAAAACGTGTGTGACAGATCTGTATTGCATGGTTTTGATGAAACCTGGATGCCTGAGATTTCTTTTCAGGGATTGATTCTACCACGGAATGGAACCTACTGATTCCAAGCATCCATGGACAGTTGAGATGACTAATTGCCTTCTTAGGCCTATGACACACGGCATGAAAATCGGAGCAAGTGGAATGCGATAAAACATGGCATTCCACTCGGACCAATATTAGCCTATGTGCCAGCACCCATGAGCGATTATTTTCTCAGCACTAATCGGACTGAGAAAACAGTCGCAGCCTGCTGTGGGTGCAATGCGATCCTTGTTTCTCTCGCACCGATTCAAGTCTACAGGGTGAGAGAAAAATCACACTGCACTCGCAGTACACCGGTGTAATGCGAGTGCAGAGAGAGAATGGAAATAGCCGGTAATGGAGGAGATTGGGAGATAAATCCCTCCCTCTCCTCCGCAGCACCGACCCTCCCCTCCTGTCGCTCGATTGGACCTCAGTCGCCGTGGCACTCACATGACACTCGGCTCCCGCTGTGCTGCCAGCGAGAGCCGAGTGTCATGTGAGGATCGCAGTAGTCCCCTGTGTGGCCCCGGCCTTACTGTATGTAAAGGTAAGGCATAGGCCCAGATGCTTATGCATGGAGGATTATGGATCCATACAACTTTAACACTGATTGAGATTATATATTTATATATATATTGTGAGGTAGCGGCGTTGCTTGGGCAAAAACGTGAGGCAGCAGCGTGTTCACACCAACAGTCTATTTATTGTTGCAGCATAAATAGATCCAATTTCCAACAATCAAAGTCTCTTCCGGATCACAGCCGGTGCATATAGCCAAATCCTTGGTATAAAAAGTCTTGTTACCTTAGGACCCCGTTAACCGCAGGGGTCTTGTTAAGGTTCTCCTAGGCTCACACTCTTGGCCTGTGTTCACTCCACACAGAACCAGCTCAGCTCACAGAGCATGTGGTAGCTTCATCAACCCTGGCTCTCAACTGAGACACACCCTGATGTGCTCTGCCAGATTTAAACTAAAATGCTAGACATGAGGATTGCTACAAAACCTGGACTGGGAGGAGGGATCTGTCTCCCTGTTACCCTTTGTGCTATAGTCCCCGTAATAGCTATAGCAAACTCAGAGGGTTTCCAGACACATTCTGGGGGACACATAGCGGTCTTCAAATATTACCCCTGTCACTGCCTCACATATCCCCCCCTCAGTTCAAACGGGCGGGGTTGAACTTTTGCCCACATACAGGAACCTCTGGACAAGGCATCCGCATTGCCCTGCAACCTACCAGCCCGGTGTTCCACAGAAAAGTGAAAGTTCTGCAAGGAGAGAAACCACCTGGTGACTCTAGCATTTCTCTCCTTAGCATTCCTCATCCAGACCAAAGGGGAGTGGTCTGTCACCAGGCGAAAGTGTCGCCCCAGCAGGTAGTAGCGTAGGGATTCCAGAGCCCATTTTATGGCCAGGCACTCCTTCTCCACTATGTTATAGTTCTTCTCTGCCGGGGTGAGTTTTCTACTCAAATAGGTGATCGGATGCTCTTCTCCATCTACCTCCTGGGACAGAACTGCACCCAGACCCACCTCAGAGGCATCTGCCTGTACTATAAACTCCTTTTGAAAGTCAGGGTTGGCAAGGACAGGCTGACCACATAGGACTACCTTTAGCGCCTGAAAGGCTTCCTCTGCTTGTGTATTCCAGTGGACCATGACCGACTTCTTCCCTTTTAAAGAGATCAGTCAAAGGCGCCGACCTTCCAGCAAAATTGGGTATGAATCGTCGGTAATACCTCATTATACCCAGAAAGGCTCTTACTTGTTTTGTGGTAAGGGGACGAGGCCAGTTTTGAATGGCTTCGATTTTGTTTACTTGTGGCTTAATAACCCCTTGGCCTATCACATACCCCAAGTAATGGGCTTCTTTGAGACCCATAGCAGATTTGTTTGGATTCGCTGTCAGACCAGCAGCTCTGAGCGAATCCACTACCGCTTGTACCTGAGATAGGTGGGTGCTCCAGTCACTGCTATAGATGATGATGTCATTCAAATATGCGGAGGCATACAGTTGATGGGGTTCTAACACTATGTCCATTAACCTCTGAAACGTGGCCGGAGCCCCATGTAAACCAAATGGCAAGACGACAGTGATAGAGCCCCCCTGGCGTGACAAAAGCGGTCTTTTCTTTTGCCGCCTCTGTCAGCGGCACCTGCCCGTAACCTTTAGTGAGATCGAGAGTCGTGAAGTACTGGGCCCGTCCCAGTCTCTCTATCAGCTCATCGACCCTGGGCATGGGATACATATCAAATTTCGAAACCTCATTTAACTTTCGGACGTCATTACAGAATCTTAAAGAACCGTCTGGTTTCGGGATCAGCACAATGGGACTGGCCCATTCGCTCGTGGACTTTTCAATAACCCCCAGTTGGAGCATTTTTTTTACCTCCTCCGCAATGGCTTGCCTACGAGCCTCTGATACCCGGTATGGCCTCAGGCGTACCCTTACTTGAGGCTCGGTGACAATATCATGGTGGATTACGGTTATTCGGCTGGGTAGGCTTGAGAACACATTCGTATTCCGCTGCACTAACCTCCGAGACTCCCGTCTCTGCTGTTTTGAGAGAGAATTCCCTATCCTCACTCCTGATTCATCATCAGGGGACTCCTCCTTGGTTGTTGTCAAGGCACCTGAAGAGGTTAGGTCCAACATTACGTCAGTCACCATACATTCTCTGTCTTTCCACGCCTTTAGCAGGTTTACATGGTATATTTGCTCTGGTTTTCTTCTCCCTGGTTGATACACCTGATAGTTTACTTCCCCTACTTTCTCCCGGATCTCATAGGGACCTTGCCATTTGGCTAAGAACCTACTTTCTGCGGTAGGTATTAGAACTAAGACACGATCCCCCGGTTTAAAAGACCTGATGGAGGCCTTTCTATTATACTGAGTACTTTGGGCCGCCTGAGCATCCAGCAAATGCTCTTTAACAATGGGCATTACTGCCGTGATACGATCCTGCATACCCATAACATATTCAACCGTGCTTTTGTGAGGGGTGGGCTCCTGTTCCCAAGTTTCTTTAACAATATCCATCAGTCCCCGCGGATGCCTGCCATACAGTAACTCAAATGGCGAAAACCCGGTGGAAGATTGCGGGACCTCACGGATAGCGAACATTAAATAGGGCAATAACATGTCCCAATCTTTCCCCTCTTTGGAGACCACCTTTTTCAACATAGCCTTCAGAGTTTTATTGAAACGTTCCACTAGACCATCAGTCTGGGGATGGTAAACTGACGTGCGTAGCTGCTTGATCTGAAGGAGTTTGCACAGTTCCTTCGTAATTTTGGACATAAGGGAGTGCCCTGATCGGTCAGGATTTCTTTGGGTAACCCCACGCGACAGAACATAGCAAACAACTCCCGAGCAATAAGCTTCGCCGAGGTGTGACGCAGTGGAACGGCCTCTGGATAACGCGTCGCGTAATCCATCACTACCAGGATGTGCTGGTGACCACGGGCTGATTTTACAATGGGTCCAAGCAGATCCATAGCAATTCGCTCAAAAGGCACCTCTATAATGGGTAAAGGTATCAGAGGACTTCGGAAACGGTGCGTGGGTGCGGTCAACTGACAAACGGGGCAGGACTCACAGAACCTCTTAATTTCTGCGCCGACACCTGGCCAGTAAAACCGCTGAAACATGCGTTCCCGCGTTCTCTTCACCTAGGTGCCCACTCATCAGGTGGTTATGAGCCAATTCCAAGGCCTGACGGCGGTACGGCTGAGGGACCATCAACTGTTCCACTATTTCCCCCCGGATTTTATCAACCCGATAGAGCAACTCTCGCTTTAGAGGCATGTAAGGAGTTTCCAGCTTGGCACCAGGCCGCTGGGGAACCCCATCAATTACCTGTACATTTCCACATCCTGGAGCCAATTTGGGGTCCCGGAGCTGAGCTGTTCCAAAATTATCTGGAGACACGTTCAACTCTGGGATTGCCTCGGGTGGCTCAACCTCTCCTGCCATTAACTCTAGGGGGAATCTAGCAGGATTACACTCTTTCTCTATACTGGAGACCCCTACGGCAGGTATCCCTGAGTCGGGATCGTCCGGCTCAGGGCCTGGTTCTATTATACACCTCGGAGGGATGGGTCGCCTCCCACATAATGTCCAGAACAGGGGCAAGTCTCTTCCCAAAATAACATCATATGGAAGACTTTTCATCATCCCCACTTCATGTTGAACCTCTCCACATGAGGTAGCAATAGTGACCCTTTCCATGGGGTATTCACGTAGGTCTCCATGTATACAAAGTACTCCTACGTTATGTCCCGTGGGGTTTTCCCCGGAGACCAAGGAGGCATGTACAAGAGTCACTACACTTCCTGAGTCCAACAAAGCCTCTGCTGTATAGCCATTAACACGTACTGTGCAGAGATGGGGCTCCTCCCCCATAGTAACAGTGCTTACGGCACAAACAGTATGGGCATACATTGATTCCCGGCGGGCGTACCGGCAGTCCATGGGTTCTGATGTGAGTGGGCACTGTGCCATCATATGCCCCAGCTGATGGCACTGCCAGCACATAACAGCAGAGGTGTCCCTGTTTCGGGTGTCCAACTTTGGGGAACTGGGACTCCGGCTGACCTTAGTCTGGGGTTTACTCTCTGCCAGGGCTGAAGACGGGGCAGCACCCGAGGAGGGACGGGAATCTTTCACCAACTGTGAAGGGGGCGTATCCCTACGGAGTGCCCGCCGTGAGGCAGAGTCCCGGGCCAACTCCTGGGTAGCTGTGTAGCGTTCCACCAAATTCACTAGTTGGTCTAGGCTACCGGGATCCCCCTAGCCCACCCACCGTTGAATGGGGGCTGGCAAAGTCCGCACAAATCGTTCAATCACCTGTCCGGGGTTCAAGGTCTCCGGCTGGAGCCATTTTTTCACAAGGTCCAGTAAGACATGGGCCTGTGAGCGTGCAGGTTTTCCCTCCACAAAGGACCACTGATTCACTCGCTGGGCCCGGAGATAAGTGTTAACCCCCATTCGTGCAAGGATCTCACCTTTCAGTGTGCCGTAGTCCTTGGCATCCTCCGTACTGAGATCCAGGTAGGCTTTTTGGGGTTCACCTACCAAGAATGGGGCCACGACATCAGTCCAATGGTCGATAGACAATTTCTCTCTCTCAGCGGTCCTCTCAAACACGGAGAGAAAGGCTTCTGGGTCGTCCTCTGCACTCATCTTCGTATGTGCCGCCCTTACTCTGCCCTGAGCCGCAGGAGGGACTGGATGACCTGAAGTTACCGCTGGGAGTGCATCTCGCAGAGCCGCAAGCTGCTGAGTCAACAAGCTGTTTGTCTCCTGTTGCTGAACTAACGCCCGCTGCAGCTGGGCATTGGTTTGTTGCTGCTGAGCATTAGCTTGTTGCTGCTGAACATTAGCCTGTTGCTGGTGAGCATTAGCCTGTTGCTGGTGAGCATTAGCCTGTTGCTGGTGAGCATTAGCCTGTTGCTGTTGTGCACTGGTTTGTGCAAAAGCCTGCTGTAGTTGAGCACTAGACTGGGCCAGCTGCTTTACAAGATCCTCCATGGTGACTGCTGAGTTAAGCTGTAACTTTGCAGGCTTGATCATAAACATGTGGAAACTGGGTTGTTGCCCCTAGCAACCAGGCTGCAATGCCTGCAAGCTTCGTGGACCCGCCGATCCACCGCAAACAGTCAGTAAAAAAAAATCTTTTATTTTTTTTTTTCTTCTTTTCCAGGGAAGTACATCTTAGGCCATTGCCCTTAGCAACCAGGCTGCCATGCCTGCATTCTCCACCATAATGTGAGGTAGTGGCGTTGCTTGGGCAAAAACGTGAGGCAGCAGCGTGTTCACACCAACAGTCTATTTATTGTTGCAGCATAAATAGATCCAATTTCCAACAATCAAAGTCTCTTCCGGATCACAGCCGGTGCATATAGACAAATCCTTGGTATAAAAAGTCTTGTTACCTTAGGACCCCGTTAACCGCAGGGGTCTTGTTAAGGTTCTCCTAGGCTCACACTCTTGGCCTGTGTTCACTCCACACAGAACCAGCTCAGCTCACACAGCATGTGGTAGCTTCATCAACCCTGGCTCTCAACTGAGACACACCCTGATGTGCTCTGCAAGATTTAAACTAAAATGCTAGACATGAGGATTGCTACAAAACCTGGACTGGGAGGAGGGATCTGTGTCCCTGTTACCCTTTGTGCTATAGTCCCCGTAATAGCTATAGCAAACTCAGAGGGTTTCCAGACACATTCTGGGGGACACATAGCGGTCTTCAAATATTACCCCTGTCACTGCCTCACAATATATATATATTATATATATATATATATATATATATATATATATATATGTATATATATATATATATATATATACATATATTTATATAATATATACTAGCTGTAGTACCCGGACGTTGCCCGGGATAGTAACTGTCTCTCTGTCTCTCTCCCAGTCTCTGTCTGTGTGTCGCTGTCTGTCTGTCTCGCTGTCTGTCTCGCTGTCTGTCTCTTTCCTTGTCTGTCAGTTTCTATCTCTCTGTCTGCATTTGCATCAGTCTATCTGTCCCAATCTCTGTATCTGTCTGTCTCTCTCTGTCTCTTTGTCCGGCTGTCTCTTTGTCCGGCTGTCTCTTTGCCCGGCTGTCTCTTTGCCCGGCTGTCTCTTTCCCGGTCTGTCTCTTTCCTAGTCTGTCTCTTTCGCGGGCTATCTCTTTCGCGGGCTGTCTCTTTCGCGGGCTGTCTCTTTCGCGGGCTGTCTCTTTTTGGCGGGCTGTCTCTTTTTGGTGGGCTGTCTCTTTTTGGCGGGCTGTCTCTTTTTGGCGGGCTGTCTCTTTTTGGTGGGCTGTCTCTTTGCCGGGCTGTCTCTTTCTAGGGCTGTCTCTTTCCCGCTCTGTCTCTTTCCCCGTCTATCTCTTTCCCGCTCTGTCTCTTTCCTGCTGTCTCTTTCCCGCTCTGTCTCTTTCCCGCTCTGTCTCTTTCCCGCTCTGTCTCTTTCCCGTCTGTCTCTTTCCCCTCTCTGTCTCTTTCCTGCTCTGTCTCTTTCCCGCTCTGTCTCTTTCCCGTTCTGTCTCTTTCCCTGTCTGTCTCTTTCCCTGTCTGTCTCTTACCCGCTCTGTCTCTTACCCGCTCTGTCTCTTACCCGCTTTGTTTCTTACCCGCTTGTCTCTTTCCCCGCTCTGTCTCTTTCCAGGTCTGTCTCTTTCCAGGGCTGTCTCTTTCCAGGGCTGTCTGTTTCCAGGACTATCTCTTTCCAGGACTATCTCTTGCTCCGTCTGTCTCTTTCTCCGTCTGTCTCTTTCCCCGTCTGTCTCTTTCCCCTTCTGTCTCTTTCCCCTTCTGTCTCTGTCTGTGTCTCTTTCTGTCTCTCTCTATCCGTCTCACCACCGATATCTTTTTACCTCACACATAAGTTTCGTATACTAACAGTTTATTTTGTACCTATAGCAATCACTGACAGTTGCTATTTATAGCCTGCAGCTCCCCGCTCCATTCAGTTTAATGGCTGCAGGATTTTTGTAGAGTAACTGGAAAGCACGGGGTTAAATTTTCCCGCCCAAACATAGTCTATGACGTTCCCTGAGTCACATGGAGTGTCTATGCAAAATTTCGTGATTGTACATGCGACGGTGCGGATTCTTTAGCGGACATACACACACACACACACGCACACTCACACACACATGTCGCGGGCGGGGACGGGGGCCGCTGCGCTCCCCGCGCTTGGGTCCAGCTCTGGGCTGCTGCTTGCTCGCCGCTGCTCGGTGGCTCGAGCGGTGGGCCGGATCCGGGGACTCGAGCGGCGCTCCTCGCCCGTGAGTGAAAGGGGTGGTTTGGGGTTGGAGGGTATGGTCCTTGACGCCACCCACGGTTTGTGGTGAGGTTGGACACTACCGCTGCTAGTGACGGGGATCCCGGGAGCGATGGCGGGGAGCAGCTTGGATGTTGTTTTCCCCTCCGTGGGTAGGGGTTGGCTGTCCTGGGGCCCGGTGAGGTGACGGGGGAGGCAGGGTTGTTGAGGTGCAGGGTCGCAGGGGCAGCGCGGTGCCAGACGGCACGGTGGTGCTCACTCAGCCAATGATGAATACAGAGTCTCCGGTAAAACAAACGGCTGGATGGACGGGTCCCGCAGCCGGCTGCGGTGGTTACTCCCTGAAGGTTGGTGGTGGCTGCCTTTCCCTGCACCTGTTGTGTATCTTCGGTCCCGATGGCTTCCCACCAGTAACCCGCTCCCCAGCTTGGATGTGTGCCAGAGTAGCCCCTTTTGCCCGCAGGCTTTGGCCCTGGGAATTCTAGCTGTGGCGGTAGCTGTATTTCCCTTTCTCGGTTTGGACGGTTGCCTTCAATCGGGTCTTTGCTGCTAGGAAACCCCGGAGGTTCCAGTTGCTAACGGATTTGACCGGTTTAACGGCGACTCCAAGCCTTGTCGGGGTCTGTAGGCCCTGCCGGTTTGTGCTGGCTTCTCTTCGCTCCCCGGTTCGGTACCGGCGGGCCACCGCCCGTCCCCGGTCCTACGGTTCCGCGTCGATCGGCCTCTCCTGCAGACGGCCACCACCAGACGCCAACCGCCTTGCTCCACCCCACCTGGTGTGGACATCAGCCCCTGGAGGGAGGCTACAAGGATTTGTGTGTAACTGATGTGCCTATCTCGGGGTGTGGGGTGTGTTGTTGCAGTTCCTGTGACGACTTGGCTTGTCCAGGGCGCCACACACACACATACACACATACATACACTGAGCTTTATATATTATATTAGTTTACAACAGATTAGCAGACCATTTGTTATTATTTCATGTACTGCTAAAACCAGCACAGGGGAAAACAAACATCAGGTTGCAAATACACTTAGGTTTGGTTGGGAATATCTCATGTTATGGTGTAATATCCTCAGTTGTTTCTTTTAAGACTTCCTCCCACGCTGGTAGAGTCTCCTGGTTGGTGTACATTTCCCTTCATGTGCTAGAAATAGAGAAGATTGTGTTGTGTGTCTTAGATGTCTGCATACAAGTGTCTTGCAACTGAAATACCTGAAAGACTTTGATCTCTAAAATGCTGGCTCATGATAGAAAATGCATGTCTGTGTCTTCAGCTAAAGGCAATGAAATCTTCCCTCTGCAGAGAGCTTTTATTCCGCACCCAAGTTTTAAACACTCAGATCTAATTGTAAATTAGATGATCCAAAACAAGTTCAGTACTTTTTTTTTTTTAATATACTGTATAATGTTTTTTCTCTTATGACTTTTAAAGCATATATAAAAATATACTAGTTGTGTTGAATTATTGGAATTACAGTATATATATGAATTATCTTCTATACTGAAGCAGACTCTAGACATCTACTGTGCGTGCATGTTTATTTGTATAAGAACGCCCATTTACACTGGGCCATAACACTGGTCTACATTATAACATTATACTCAAATGAAAGGTGTTGATTTCAGACATGAAGTAAAAAAATATGCAATACTTCATTTTTTCACAAATGAAAAATGTTTGATTTAAAGGTTTTAGAGTGAAATATCGGGGTTAATAAAAAATCTGAAGAAGTGATAGCATGTAAAATATTTGTTTAATGCAAAAAATGAGTCTATTGTGTAACCAAGAGTGCAAAGTGTGTTTTATTTGCTAGGGAGAGATTTTCTCTTTTTGGATTCTCTGGAATAGTTATGATCAGGGTGGTCATGATGTAGATAGGTACATTGTAATGCTCGCAAGTGCAAGCAGGGAGTGAACTCACTGGGCCACAGCACACAGAAAACCTAGAAGGACTTGACTATGGTTTCTCATCAGGTTTTCACTAGGGCCTGAAAAGGTGAGGGTGTGCTACAGGTAGTAACCAGGTGCCACTCAGGAAGATTGGTACTGCAATAGCTGGCCCTAGAGGTATGGATCCGGATAGTCACATTACTGATATGGTAGGTTCAGTTGGGATGGCTGATGTGGCAGGCTCGGCTGATAAGGAACGATGCAGCAGCATCCAGGACAACAGTCTTGGCCAACAGTGTATGATGCAGCAGCGGCCGGTATAGCAGACTTAGCCGAAAGAGTACGATGCAGCAGCAGCTAGTATAGCATACCTGGCCGACAGGGTACGATGCAGCAGCGGCCAGTGTAGCAGACTTCGCCGACAGGGTATGATGCAGCAACAGCGGATACGTCAAGTACTGGAACACAGAATAGTATTAGCAATGTGGAACACAGCACTAAGCAGCAGCACTTAGGAATGTGAAAACTAGCAACGTATAGAGCACGTTGTCCAGGCACCTCCCTTAAGGGGAGGATGCCTTAAATATCTGATGCCTATCCGCCATAGGCTGAAAGGCACTTCCAGGATAGGGCGTACTGGTACTTCAAGGCAAGGTGCGCACACGAACGCGCCCTAAGAGCACTCCCACAGGCCTTAGGAGGCAAGTGTAAGGACGGGGACTAGAGCAGCCACCAATGAGAGGCCGGGAAGATGAGAGTGTTGGCGTCCCTGTCATGGGAAGGGGGGAAGTAGGACAGAGCGGGGACACCAGTAAGGGCGTTACATACAGGAACTTCTTCGTAGAGAGCAACCGAACTTAGAGTTGAGGGGAAATTTGGGTACTTGATTGAAGATTTTGTCTTTAGGTCCAGTCACACTAAGCAACTTACCAGCGATCCCAACAACGATAGGGATCGCTGGTAAGTTGCTAGGAGGTTGCTGGTGAGATGTCACACTGCGACGCTCCAGCGATCCCACCAGCAACCTGACCTGGCAGGGATCGCTGGAGCGTGGCTACACGAGTTGCTGGTGAGCTCACCATCAACCAGTGACCAGCCCCCAGCGCCGCGTGGAAGATGCTGCGCTTGGTAACTAAGGTAAATATCGGGTAACCAACCCGATATTTACCTTGGTTACCAGCGCACGGAGCTACACGTGCAGAGAACAGGGAGCAGCGCACACTGAGCGCTGGCTCCCTGCTCTCCTAGTTACAGCACACATCGGGTTAATTACCCGATGTGTGCTGCAGCTAAATGTGCACAGAGCAGGGAGCAGCGCACAATGCTTAGCACTGGCTCCCTGCTCTCCTAGCTACAGCACACATCGGGTTAATTAACCCGATGTGTCCTGCAGCTACATGTGCACAGAGCAGGAGCCGGCACTGACAGTGAGAGCGGCGGAGGCTGGTAACAAAGGTAAATATCGGGTAACCAAGGACAGGGCTTCTTGGTTACCCGATGTTTACTGTTGTTACCAGCCTCCGCAGAAGCCGGCTCCTGCTGCCTGCACATTTAGTTGTTGCTGTCTCGCTGTCACACACAGCGATCTGTGCTTCACAGCAGGACAGCAACAACTAAAAAATGGCCCAGGACATTCAGCAACAACCAACGACCTCACAACAGGGGCCAGGTTGTTGCTGGATGTCACACACAGCAACATCGCTAGCAACGTCACAAAAGTTGTTCATTAGCAGCGATGTTGCTAGCGATGTTGCTTAGTGTGACGGGGCCTTTTGTGTTCATGCCTTTAATATTTACCATCAACTTGGTATTGAGACTCTCACCACACCATAGTTTTTAACTAGTTATTAAGTAACCTTCCTATTAGTTATACAGATATCATATATTCAGCATTTGTTTTTGCATATTCGGCATATCCAAATAATATAATAATTATATATAATATTACGTTATTACTGTCATAGCTCTTTAGTAAACAGCATTTTGCAGAAAACACTTGACCACTGAGGAAGGATTCTCCAGTCGTGATGGTTAGTATACCCAACTTAACCTAATAAATAAGACACCGACTGCATGCGACTTGGTTAAACAAATTGGCCACAGCAGCCTTTATTACCTATTATTAACATTCTAACAAAAGGGGGCACCGTCCAACGGGCGACCCCAAACAAATAATAGGTAACACATAAATAATAACTGTACATGTAACCCTATGTAGGCCCGGTCCAGAAACCACTTCCTCCACCAATATCCCTGGCCGCAACACTCCGACCCAGAGATGAGGTATTAATCACCCCGTGGATTAATACCCCCCAAACTTTGCAGAACCCCGTGCCTGCAATTTACCGGAACCCGGAGACACCATACCAAGACAGTGCCTCTCAGTGCAGCCACCAATCCCTTACAACCGCCTCTGGACCAGACCTACCCCCGCCACAGGACAGGACACGTGACACCTTACGTGGCCTGGACCCGCCACACACCCAAGGCTTGCTCCACCATCACGCAAACCCAAGGCCCATAGATCAGAACCAATCTCATTAAGGTGAACCCCACCACACCTCTGAAACTGCCACTTCGGCGACTCCAGATCCGCATGTCGCACTACAATACCGCCGTTTCTTTGCACGAAACGCGCAACCACCCTGTTCACTTGAGCCCGGGCGCGATTAAGCTTCTCAACTGACCGTGCCCCCCTCCACACCAATCTGGCCACAATATCCGACCATACCACTATCAAACCCGGATACCTGGTCCATAAACGCAATAGATCCATCTTGATGTCCCTGATCAAATCACGTGATGCCCGCGCTCCCAAGTCATTTCCCCCACGTGCAAAACCAACACGTTCGGAGGTCTATCCACCCTGCAATAGTATTCAAACTCCGTCACGACCCTGCTCCATTCCATGCCCCGCACACCGATCCACTTGACCAACGCCAGCGATCTGTCCACACCCAACTGCCGACCATTCGGGCGAGCGTCGGCCCGACGGGCCCCCCAGAACGTGAAGGAGTGCCCCAGAATCCATATCAGGCAGATTGCTACAACCAAAGAAATAACTTTAATAAACAAAAACCCCACCAACTCCAATTTGCAGCAAGGAACCCCGACAAAGCCACAACCAACAACTCTATAAAGCCCTCACTGGGACAACAACTGTGGGCGCACATAACCCCGAAAACGATAAGACTCCCACCAACCGATTCGTCTCACCATGTCATCACCCAGGCCCCAACGCGAAGATTCCGCAGTCGCCCCGATCCTGAAGGAATGAGACCCGTAATCTCCCGGGCATTCCCCCGCACAGCGCAAACAACTCCTCAGTATGGCCACAAACTGGTAACGAGACAACCAAGTCCCATCCACGTGCCGTAACAGCGGGCCCAGAAGACCGCCCCGCAGGCCGCAAAACTTCCTCACCATCTGCACCGGGCACAACTCATCCCCTTGCACCGCGTACATCACAACCAACCTGCCTCGACCCATCTGGTCTGTTTTGGACCGCCTAAGCTGACACTCTACTCTCCATCCCACCACTGCCACATCCTCGGACATCAGACCACCCCCCCTGAACCTGGAAGGGCTCACCAACGCCCCAAAAAAGGCTAACACAAAAGCCGTTTCAAAAGCACCCTCTCATAAACTGAGACACAAATTTCCCGCAAACCATCCACCAATCGCCGTAACAAAACCAAAGAAATGGGCCGCCTAGTGTCCCGCTCCTTCGCCCCTTTACGAAAACCCTTCAAGGCCTGCCGCACCTGAAATCCCGCGACACGCCCCACTCACCCCTGACCTTCAACCAAAAGGCCAGAGCCGCCACCCTAAGTATCATTGCTGATGCTGACTTCCCAGCCCTGAAATCCTCGCTCACCAATGCCAGTAGCGCCAACAAGTAATTTGCTCGCCCGTCACCAAACATAACTCCCAGCATCTCCTGCCACTCAACCCACAATTTAGCATAACGGCACCAAGTCACCTCGGTCACCGAATTCCTAATTAAACCCGCAATCAATGCCTCACCAGGCTCCACAAGTCCTCTGGACACACCGCTCCGATCTCGTCCGCCCCCGGCATTAACTCCCGAAACCTGTGGAACTGAAAACGAGATAAAGCGTTCGCCACCCCGTTATCAACCCCCGCCACATGTTTTGCAACCACATGAATGTTCCACAGTAAACACTTGAGCACCAAATGCCGCAGATAAGCCACTACCGGTCCGGACTTTGCTGACAAGCTGTTTATCGCATGCACAACCGCCTGATTATCGCAGTGATAGCACACTTTACGTCCCGAAAATTGCGACCCCCCCACAACTCCACCGCCACCACGATCGGAAATAACTAAAACAAGGCCAGATTCCTTACCAGACCAACCTGCCACCATTCCTCAGGCCACCTCCCAACGTACTAATGTCCCTGAAAAAGGGCGACGAAACCCGCCGACCCAGCCGCATCCCTGTACAGTTCCAGCGCACCATTGGGCACCACCTTCTTCAACCACAAGGCTCGGCCGTTAAAATGTTGCAAGAAAACATCCCAAACCAGAAAATCCTCCTTGATCTCCCGCGTGACCCGCACAAAGTGCGCCGGGGACCGTACGCCTGCCATAGCTGCAGCCAAACTCCTGGCGAACACCCGCCCCATTGGCATAATCCTGCATGCAAAGTTCAACTTCCCGAGCAAAGACTGCACCACCTTCAGCCGCACTTTCCATGCTGCCAGCATTGCTGCTACCGCGCACCACAAGTCCACCATCTTCCCCTCCGGCAGCCTGCATTCCATAGCCAAAGAGTCAATCTCAATCCCCAAGAACCGCATAACCGGAGCCGGCTCCTCCGTTTTATCCTGTGCCAAAGGGATCCCAAAGCTATCGTCCACTCTCTGTAAGGTGAACAACGAGCCAGTGCAAACCATGGATCCCGCCGGACCGACACAAAGAAAATCATCTAGATAGTGGATAATGGAGGACAAACCAGACACGTCCCGCACCACCCACTCAACAAAGGAACTAAACGCCTCAAAATACGAACAAGAAATTGAACAGCCCATAGGCAAACAACGATCAACATAAACTTATCACCCCACCAGCAACCCAGAAGGTGATGGCTCTCCGGATGCACCGGCAGCAAACAAAACGCCGATTCTACATCCACCTTTGCCATCAATGCACCGCGTCCCGCCGCCCGTACCAAGTCCAGCGCTTTGTCAAACGAGACGTAGTACACTGCCGACAATTCTGGCGCGATGCCATCATTCACTGACGACCCCTCCGGAAATGAAAGATGATGGATGAGCCGAAATTTATTCGGCTCCTTCTTTGGCACCACCCCCAACGGGGACACCACCAGATTACTGCACGGCGGGCTCTCAAATGGACCCCCCATCCTGCCCAACTCAACCTCTTTCCCCAACTTCCCACCCACAACCATAGGGTGGTCCCTTGCCGACCGTAAATTACGACAAACCGGAGTCAATGCCTCAACCGCCGACGGAATCTGAAAACCGTATAAAAACCAAACCGCAAAAGTGACGCCGCTGCCCCGTCCGGATGCCTATTTAAAAACGGCGCCATCGCCCCTATTTTCACCGGCGTCCTCCCTTTTACCAAACCCGTCCCCAGCCTTGCCTTTCCCTTTTTTAAAACATTTGGAAAAAACTATGTCCCCCCCCCGCAGCCGGAGCACTCATGCTCGAACCTGCATGCTGCACCAAATTTGCACTGGCCGTCGTTAACTTGCCAGCACAATCCCTTTTTCTGGGTACCCGAGGGCCCGGCTCCCGTTCCCCCGGCGCCGCCACGAAAGGGCTGGCTCGAGGCTGCCATTAAACGCATCCATAAGGAAATGTCCTTATGGTCCCACCGCATGCCGGGCCGCAACGCCTTCCGCTGCCTAAACTGCTCATCATACCGCAGCCATGACAAGCCCCCGTACGTGCGATACGCCTCCCCAATTGCATCCAGATAACCAAACAGAGCCGAGCAGTGCTCCGGCTCCTTTTCCCCTATTACACTTGCCAAAATTGCGAACGCCTGCAGCCAATTGGAAAAGGAACGAGGAATGAGCCTATAACGGCGTTTTTCTTCCTCTTCCCTTTCCTTCTTGGAGTCGCTCGGCTTCACCCTGTCCAGATTAAATTTTTCCAGGGGTAGCAGGGAAAATATCTCCACATACTCCCCCTTCCAAATCTTGTCCCTCACCTCTTTCTTGAGATGAGCCCCTAACGGTCCCTCAAAGCACACGTAAACTTGGCCCTATCATCCAAACGCACACCTCATCCTCCTTTTCCTTCTCCTTTTCTACCGCTGTTTTACCCGCGGGCTCCACTACTCCACCAACCGCACCCGTCCCTACCGGCGCCGCCTCGTTGCTGACCGACGCTGCGCCATCCACCGCCGACCCGTCCAGGCCGCTGCTGCCGCCGGCGCGCGCGCTAAACCCTGCAACAAGCCCAGCAACTGACTAAGCAATGCTGACCCCCCCTGGCGCTGCCGTGCCCGCAGCCACCTCCCCAAAACCAGCACCCCGCGCCGCAAGCAATGCCGAATCCACGGCTAGCTCACCCGACCGTGGCGCAGAAATGGAAATCGGTACCGCGACGTCCTCTGCCATCTGCTCGTCAGATTCGTCCCCCGACCTGAGGGCTCCCTCTTCTTCCTCGCTGTAGTCGTCCTCCACCGTTCCAGCTCCAGAGGACGCAGCCGATGCATCCCCTCCACCACGGCCGCCCTCCTGGGCCGCCGCGTGGGCACTGGCGGTGGGCATCCTTCTCTTCCTATGCGGCGACAGTCCGCGAGATCGTCCTGTCCCCCGGGCCACCGCTGACCGAATCCTCTTCCTGGAGGAGCCTCTCCCCGAGCTCAGGGGGCTCCCCACCGTCGCCTCCAGCCCTCCAGGGGCCCCAACCGTGGCATCCCGCTGGGTCCTCCCCCGTTCGGGGGAGACCGCTGCTGCCGGGTGCAGTACTGATGACCTGAGGGACCTGGCGGGAACCGCAGGGCTCCTGCCGTCCCCCCCGCTCCCCGCAGCCTCACGGGTATCTGGGTGCCGCCTGCACACACCGGTCCCCCCGCTGGCTGCCTGCGCCCGGCCCCCCCGCCGCCCACGGGGGGTACTGCTGGCCTCATTCGACTGCTGGGCCCACTCCCAGTTGGAAGCTGCTGCAGGGCCGTGTCCCACCGCAGGGTGCCCGTCACCAGGAGCAGGCCCCAGGCTGGGCACGCCCCCTCTCGAAGTCTCCGATCTCCGCTGGGCACGCCCCCGGTCCCGGGCTGCCGCTGGCCTGTTAAATTGAGCCCGAGGCCTGGGACCGGAAGTAGGCCCCAGGCCGGGCCCGCCTCCGTCCAGGCCGCCGCTGGCCTCAGATCGTCGCCGGGCTCGCTCCCGGCCGGGAGACGCCGCTGGGCTCCTCACTCCAGCCCGAGGCCCGACATCAGAAGAAGGCCCCGGGCTGGCCACGCCCCCTTTGCGGCCGCCGCGGCCTCGCCGAAGATTCCTCCCTGCGGCCGGGGCAGAAGTTGGAAGCAGCCGCTGCCCGCCCCGCCGCGGAGGGTCCCGAGGGGGGCTCTCACTGGGCCTCCTTGCCCCCCCTGTGCCCGGGGAATACCTGATGGGGGGGCCTGGAACGCCGCCCGCGGCCGAGGGGGGGACAAGGGGCAGGTGCCGACGGGGAAACCTAGGCAGCCCTGAAGTGGGACTGCACTGCCTGGGCCCCGTGCACCTCCATCGCTGCTCGGATCATCCTGTCCAGTTCCTGGAGGTCCGCCATGCCGCTGGTCAGTTGGTCAGGTCGGAATCCTTTGCTGTCCGGAGTCACAAGGAAGGTAAGACCCCTCCCCTATAGCTTATATACTAGCCCCCTCCCCACCCTACAGTGACCCTATTCCACCAATCCCCTATAAGGGCCCATAATGCCCTTTAATTCACTTTATTAACCCCTCACTCCCTCCCTTCCCTCTGGTCATGTCGCCCCTCCCCCCCTATGGGGTCCATGGCTTTCTGACTTGACTGGTAGAAATGGATGTGATTTTAAATTCAGCACACCAAAATTCATAAAGTTCATGTTATCTTGTAGTCAGTAAAATGGATGTAGAGCAGTGTAGTCTTTAACCTCTTCACCCACCAAGCCTTTTTTCCCCTTCTTGACACAGCCATTTTTTTTTTCAATTCTGACCAGTGTCATTTTGATAGATTATAACTTTGGAACGCTTCAACAGATCCAAGTAATTCTTAGATTGTTTTTTCGTGACATATTGTATTTCATGATAGTGGTAAATTGAAAATGATTTTTTTGGGTTTATTTGTGAATTTATTGGAAATTTAGCAACAATTTTGAAAATTTTGCAATTTTCAAACTTTTAGTTTTTATGCCCTTAAATCTAAGAGTTATGTCAAACAAAATAGTTAAGAAATAACATTTCCCACTTGTCTACTTTACATCAGCACAATTTTTGAAACACAACTTTTTTTTGTTAGCAAGTTAGAAGGGTTCAAAGTTTATCAACAATTTCTCATTTTTCCATACAAAATTTACAAAACCATTTTTTTAGGGACCACATCACATTTGAAGTGACTTTGAGGGGCCTATATGACAGAAAATACCCAAAAGTGACACCATTCTAAAAACTGCATCCCCTCACACTGCTCAAAACCACATCTAAGAAGGTTATTAACCCTTTAGGTTCTTTACAGCAACTAAAGCAATGTAGAAGGAAAAAATAATAATTTTACTTTATCCCACAAAAAAGTTACTTTAGCTCCACATTTTGCATTTTCACAAGGGTAACAGGAGCCCTTGAGGTGCCTAAACAGTGGAGCTCCCCCACAAGTGACCCCATTTTGGAATCGACCCCTCAAGGAATGTAACTGGATGTTGAGGTGTGAAAGCTAAAAAAATAATTTTTACCACAAAAATGTTGCTTTAATCTCAAATCTTCAGATTTTTTTTTATATACCTTTACCATTTTTTTCACTTTTTTAATCCACTGCAATGCCTGATTGTATGTCAGTGCTGCACTTCCAGCACTGACACTTTGCGTTGTACGCCATGCATCTGGCATGGTGTGCAAGGCTTTCCATAGCTGAGCATCCCGAGGGTCATTGTGACGCTCTGGCCTATCAGGTCATCACAGGGTATTGTGCAACCTGCCCTTCAGCATGATAGCCAATCCTCCTTGGTTACGGATCTCTGTTCTTTGGTGTTACTGAGATCAAAGCCGGTCAAAACCCTAGGAACACTTCACACCACACCCACCAGACACACCATTGGGGGGTCTGAAGGGAATAGGGCCGCCCACTTGGGGGGTTAGTAAGGGGAAGTGAGAAGTATCAAACGTGAGCAGAAGTGAAGTGACTCTTGAGAGGAGAGGTCACGGGTGGGAGCTGGGCTCCTGAGTCCTAGGTGGCAGATGTTGGTCTGGGCTTGGTAGGAGCTGGAACCCTGGTCGCAGGTGATCGTGTCAAGGGGCACGGATCTGCCGAGGAGGGCAGCCGGCGGCCTTGAGCCATCTCCGGGCAGGGGCCAGGGCACGACGGGGTACGTGGACCCTAGGCCAGGAAGTAGCTTCAATTGTCCTGGTAATTTACCCGACGGGGGTGAAGCCTTCAATATTCATCCCTCACCCGCTCCAAAATCGCGGTACTAACGCACCGATGAGATAGGATTTTTCCACATACAGTCCAGAAAAAAACGAGCGTGAACCCTGAGAGCAAGCTCACTCCGTTAGCCATACGGGTGAGCGGGACCCGACTAGTTCTATACTAAAGGGTCCAAACAGTGAAAAAGGTGCCAAGGAAAAGGCCATGGGCTAACAAGTAATACCAAGGACACGGATCCAAGCGTGTTCTCTCCTGGCTGCAGAGGTACTCAGAATTCTGGTTTACAAGCTATTGGTGTCATTATTCCTGGACTCGGTGAGTACGCAGAACACCCTTTTCCTCCCAAACGGCACCCCTTTACTACCATCACTGGGCCCCGGGGAACAAACTCCCTACCCATGGAGGGGTTAAACATCTTGCTGCCATACCACCGCCACCGGGTTCCCCAACAGCAGCGGTGGTACCCTACATCTTACCACGCACCGTGGGTGGCGTCAAAAACTTTCCTAATCCCTTGTACATACTCCTCCACTCTTTTTAATTCGAGTGTCCGCGCGAACCCTCGGGTCCGGAGACCCCTCCAGCCACCACGGTTCTGGATCCGAGCGGCGCGGCCGCTGCTACGTGGGCGGTACACATCATCATGGTGACGATCCAGGGTTACCATAGCAGCGATCGGGTCCCTTTGATTGCATTACAGGAACCTGATCGCTCTAGAGAGGAGCACAATCCGGTATTATTGTGGCATGTATCCACCTTCACAAAAGATACTCTGACATCCAGTATGTATCCACTAACTACTCTGACATGCTCCACTAACCTAAGAGCAGTCAGTTTTGATCCAAATATTGTGGCATGTATCCACCTCCACAAAAGATACTCTGACATGCTCCAGTCAGTTTGATCCAAATATGGCTCTACAAGATCTGAATATTTTCAAATTTTGCGCTCTGATTTCGACAGAGGAGCATGCTTCAGAATTTGCGCGCCAAAATGGTTTGCTTCTGTCCCAGCAACAGCTTCAACGGCAGCAGCAACAACAACAACAACAACAACAACAACAACAACAAAAACAACAACCACAATGCATGCCAAAAAACTAAATACATGCGCCAAAATGATTACGAAGGATTTCGTTGCAACAAGTGCAAGAAATGGAGAGCAGCAAAGAATGCATTGGTTGGTCGGTGACGAAATACGAGGCGCTTCTCAAGCAAATGAATTGCGCTCTTTCTTTGCTACTTTGGCTACGGATAGGAAGTCGCACACCAAAATTTCGATTAAAGTTACGCTAGCAATTCTGTATTTTTGGACCAAAAATTTATCATTGGCACAAACAAAGTCGATGCATCAAGGAGTCGTTTTACAGGCGGGTACCATTGTCGACTGGAGAAATTACATCCGAGAAGTTTGCCATCGTGCGATGAACGACGCACAGCCAATGGGTGGTCCTGGCGAAATTATTCAAATAGATGAAAGTCTCATGAGAGGCCGTAGAAAATATAACCGTGGAAGGTTGCTACTTGGAAAAAGCGCCCCTCCAGCTCGTTACCCGATATTTACCGTCATTACCAGCCTCCGCAGCTCTCACGCTGCCAGTGCCGGCTCCTGCTCCCTGCACACGCTAAGCTAAGCGGTGTGCGCTGGTAACTAAGGTAAACATCGGGTAACCATACCCGATGTTTACCTTAGTTACCAGTGTCCGCAGCTTCCAGATGCCGGCTCCGTGCAAGCGCTGCGTCGCTTGCACGTCGCTGCTGGCTGGGGGCTGGTCACTGGTCGCTGGTGAGATCTGCCTGTTTGACAGCTCACCAGCGACCATGTAGCGACGCAGCAGCGATCCTGACCAGGTCAGATCGCTGGTGGGATCGCTGCTGCGTCGCTAAAGTGTGACTGTACCCTAAGACCCACTTTTGTAATAATCTGAATCTTGATATGCCACACCTGTGAAGTGGATGGATTATCTCTGCAAAGGTGAACTGCTCACTAACAAAGATTTAGACAAATTTTTGAGCAATATTTTTTAAAAAAAAAAGGCCTTTTGTGTGCATAGAAAAAGTCTTAGATCTTTGAGTTGAGCTCATGAAAAATGAGAGCAAAAACAAGAGTGTTGCATTTATATTTTTGCTCAGTGTATCAATGTCTGCTATGTGATGTATATGTGGTGCCCCTGAGGCTTCAGTTGCCACAGAGGTACTGCACCTCATCCAGAGGTGTGGTATTCCATCCTGGGTATGGAGGAGGTCATCACCGGTTCACACGAAACACAACACTCTCACTCAGCAACACCTCATCAGACATGGCAAGGGCATGTTAAACCCGAAGCCAGACAAGGGGGTGGAGTGTTAGAAGTGGGTACACACGGTAATGGAGTGTGGAGAAAGTCAGAGAGTTGGAAGGAGTAGTGGAGGAGGAAAGACCTGTGGTCTGGAGCTGGCGCAGCTCGACCAAGGCGCAAGACAGAAGGGCTCCTAGAGAGCAAGCACCAAGGCAACATCCGCACATGAATTCGCTGGAAGGTGACCCCAAAGGACCAAGGATAGAGCTTCACGGCACTCAAAAGGGTCCGCGGGCATCAGCTCAGGGCTCTGTGTGTGAGGGCGCAAAGCAGGAGGGAGAAGCAAGCGCAGGAAGACAACCAGGGAAGGTACACATAAGAAAGGTGCACTGGACTCGACCTCCAAACTACCCGGGATCGGCTAGAGCCCATCACAGTGAAGCCCCAGCACTCTAAAGGCAGTCACTGATGTCGTGTTACCTTGAAACCTGCTACAGTGAGTAAAAACCTTGAGAGTGCATCCCTGTGTCGCTCCGTTATTCACCGTGCCACCCGCCCTGCAACCCCCGCCATCGCTTACTACTACCCTCATCCGCCTTGGGGCTCATCTCTACCTGTGGAGAGCTGAACCATCTCAGCTCTGTCACCATCCGCCCCAGAGGCCCCCCATCCTGCAGCGGAGGCACCTAACTTGCCGCATACCACAGGTGGCGTTACGGACCACATCCCAGGAGCAGAACCGGGGCCCGGTAATGAGTCACCCCAGGCCCTGGTGCGGGCGTGTCATATACAGCAGTCTCAATGTATTTATATGTAATGTGTATACAGCAGTCTTGGTGCTTCCTATGTAATGTATATACAGGAGTATTAGTATTTCCTATTAATGTATACAGCAATCTGTGTATCCTTTGTGCATACAGAAGAGTCTCAGTGTATTTTATGTCATGGGTACAGTAGAATCTCAATGTATTCTATGTGATCTAAAGAGCAGAGTCTCAGTGCATCATATGTAATGTATACAGCAGTCTGTGTCCTCTGTGTAAGGTATACAGACGTCTTGGTGTCTCCTATGTGATGTAACTGCAGTCTGTGTATTGTACATGATGTATCCAGAATTCCCACTTCTTGTGTTCTATACACGTTACATAAATGGTGATGAATTTCCCACTTTCAGGAGACATGCATAGAAATAACAACTTACTGCTGTAATCAATTCTTTTCAAAGCTTATCATCGCAAAACGTTGACTGCTCTCAAAACCAATGCAAACCAGGAAAAGCAAGTGAGTCTAGCAACATGATCAATATCGCCTAATATCACATGCGTCACCAAAGAGAAACAGTTCCAGTCATCACCTTAGGGGTTTGTTAACTACATTTTTGGCCAAATAAAGCAGGCAAGTTTTTAAGTAGATAGTTTTGCATGGCTTGTGAATGATTATATATAAATGTGAACACATACAATATAAACGTGTTACTCATATCTTGATGCCTCTTTACTTATTTTATTCTACAGTGTCTTGAAAAAGTATTCATCCCCTTGGCTTTTGTCCTGTCTTGTTATTTCGCAATCTGAAATTTCACAGTTTTTGTTGTTGAGGGTTTGCATCACTTCATGTAAAGAACATGTCTACAATTGTGAGCATTTGGTTTCCATTTTACTGTGCTGCAAGCAAAAAATAGGACAAAATAACTGAAAAATTCAGTGTGCATAACTATTCAACCCCTTAAAGTCAGTACTTCAGAGATCCTCCTTTTGTGGCAATTACAGCTGGAAGTTGCTTTGGATATGAGCTTTAGGCCCTGTGTGCACTTACCGTTTTTTCCCGCGGATTTCCTGCGGTTTTGCTGCATGTTTCGCTGCAGAAAATGTTCATAACATCTCTGCAGTGTTTCAGCAGCAAAACCTATGGAAAAAAAAATGCTGTGCGCACTATGCGGAATTTGACAGCTGCATGTTTTGCTGCAGGATTCCCGCAGCAAAAACAATTGCATGTCACTTCTTTTCCGCACGTCGTTGCGGGATTTCACTCCATTGACTGCAATGTAATCGGGAAATCCCGCAGGGAATAACGCAGGCAGCAAATTCTGTGCGGTTCATTCCATTTTCCTGCGTTATTCCCTGCGGTATTTCGCGGTTTACCTGCGGTAATGTACATCGCTGCCTGCGGTTTGCAGGGAAGTGATGTCATTACAGGAAGAGGAAGCGGAGCAGAGAGTAAACACACACACAGTACAGTCACACAGACAGAATACACACAGATCACACACACACACAGACATATAGAATACACATAGAAATCAAACGGAAATATAGAAAAAAAAACACGTGGGCTACGCCGTATTTTTACCTTCCAGCCGAGGTAAGTGTGGCGCCCTGGACAAGCCAGGACATCACAGGTACTGCAACAACACACCCCACACCCCGGTTAGGCACATCAGTCACACACAAATCCTTGTTGCCTCCCTCCAGGGGCTGATGTCCACACCAGGTGGGGTGGAGCCAGGCGGTTGGCCCCACCCACTGAGGAGTTCACAGTCCTGGAGGCGGGAAAGGAAGGGAGAGTAGTTTTGGAGTAGGAAGAGAGAGGAGTAAAGTAGTAGTGGAGGAGCAGACTGACCGTGTCCTACAGCAAGGTTGGCAGACGGTGGTGACCGTCTGCAGGAGAGGCCGATTGACGCAGAACCGTAAGGACCGGGGACGGGCGGTGGCCCGCCGGTACTGGACCGGGGAGCGAAGAGAAGCCAGCACCATTCGGCAGGGCCTACGGACCCCGACCAGGCTTGGAGTCGCCGTTAAACCAGTCAAATCCGTCAGCGACAGGAACCTCCGGGGTTTCCCAGCAGCAAAGACCCGACTGAAGGCAACCGCTCAACCGTGAAGGGAAATACAGCTACCGCCACAGCTAGAGTTCCCAGGGCCAGAGCCTGCGGGCAAAAAGGGGCTCCTCTGGCAAACACAGCGCTGGGGAGTGGGGTACCGGTGGGAAGCCATCGGGGCAGAAAACACACTACAGGTGCAAGGAAAGGCAGTCACCGCCAACCTACCGGGAGTGACCACCGCAGCCGCCTGTGGGACCCGTCCATACAGCCGTTTGTTTTGCCAGAGACTCCGTATACGTTATTGGCTGAGTGCCGTCTGGCACCGCGCTGCCCCCGCGACCCTGCACCTCACCAAACCCTGCCATCCACTTTGCAGTCACCATCACCGGGCCCCGGGACCACCAAAACCCCCTACCCACGGAGGGGAGAGAAATATCTCAGCTGCTCCCTGTCATCGCTCCCGGGATCCCCGTCCAGAGCAGCGGTGGTGTCCCAACCTCCCCACAACTGTGGGTGGCGTCACGGACCGACTTCCCAAACCCCAAAAACTATTCCCCTTTCACTCACGGGCGAGGAGAGCTGCTCGAGTCCCCGGATCCGGCCCACCGCTCGAGCCACCAAGCAGCAGCAGCGCCGGACCTGAGCGAGGTGAGCGCAGCGTCCCCTCCCCGCCCGCGACAACTTGGCGTCACGAACAGGATCTTACCGTTCTACCACCTGGTGGAAGTGCGCCTTGTGTCCCGCTGGAGGTGTCCGGCCGAAAATTTTCAGAAGCCGCAATTTTGGGCGCGAAGGTTGTCCTGCTCGAGTGTCTCCTCGAGCAGTGGAGGCGCAAAAGCCTAAGCTCCGCCCCTGAAGAGGAGGTGCTGAGAAGAAAAAAAGGGGGACGCGGATGGAGAGATGGCGACGTCCTCGAATTGGAGCGCCGGAGCGCCTGCCACCGGAGCATCTAAGCTCTGGGGGAACCGAGGCGGAGTAGCCTTTGAAGATTGCTGCCCGGGTGAGCTCCCCACCGGGACCGCTGCTTGGCTGGAGCAGGAGCTGGGCCGGTTCTGCTTGAAGGTGAGGGCGCAGAGCTTGCAGCAACTGCTGGATTGGAAGGCGGAGCTGCGTAGAATGTTTGCCGTGGTGTGGGCCCACGAGCAAGGGGCCGCTGTAGCCGTAACGCGTCGCGATCAGGCCACCCAAGCTCCTGAACCAGCCTTGATTGCATGGGAGCCGAGCGCCGGCACCGCAGCAGGAGGCCCAGAGAGAGTGCAGCTGATGGAAAAGGAGATTCCGAGCATGCTGCCCCCGCCACCATTCCCAGCGGATATCAGCGGTTCTGGGCTGCACTGCTTATGGAAGGAGAACCCGATGTACCGTCCGGTCCCTGAGTGGGCCGACCCCCTGCGGTGGTAGCCGCCCCAAAGTCAGCGGTCCCTCCGCTGCAAGTTGTCCCCGTTGGGACCATCAGCACCGTTATGTGAGTTAAATGAATGAGTAAAAGAAAAGTAATCAACCGAAGTTTACCAGATTTGCAACCGTGATTGAACCGGCCGTTGCCGGCAACTAGTCCCCGTAGGGACTTTCTGCACCATTTGCGTAAGAAACTGCTTACGGACAAGCCCGAGAACTTACAGGGCAACCACAAACTTGTGGAGTGTAAATAATGGTTGGCATACATCCGTTACCGCCTCCGGAGAGGCAGATTGGAGGAAGGGCCCGCAGCAGAGTAGGCTGGGGCCCGGTCACCACCTGGACCGGTGGCCATCCTCCGGGGGGAGTCAGGGGTCCCCCATAGACGCGGGGTCCCCTGAAGTGACCGTTGGGTGCGAGACATCGTACCTATACCCGCTCGGGCAAGTTGGTTCTGGACTGGGGCAAGGGGTGCTGCCCACTTATTAGGGGCAGCATCAGGGCCAGGTTGTTTGGGCGGGGGGGGAGCGGAAGCCGTATGTTTAACAAAATGTACCGTTAGCAACGTTAAAGAAAGTGCCTCCCGTAAGGGAAGATTTATAAAATGCTTATGTTGATGTTTTTACGTGTTTTTCTACCTTTTTTTCCAGTTGTGAAAATAAAACCGGTGATGGACGGGCAGCCCGCGGACGGTCTGCATTTAACCATGGGGGAATGTGGTGCCCTGGACAAGCCAGGACGTCACAGGTACTGCAACAACACACCCCACACCCCGGTTAGGCACATCAGTCACACACAAATCCTTGTTGCCTCCCTCCAGGGGCTGATGTCCACACCAGGTGGGGTGGAGCCAGGTGGTTGGCCCCACCCACTGAGGAGTTCACAGTCCTGGAGGCGGGAAAGGAAGGGAGAGTAGTTTTGGAGTAGGAAGAGAGAGGAGTAAAGTAGTAGTGAAGGAGCAGACTGACAGTGTCCGGGTACGTGGCCCGGACACCTACAGCAAGGTTGGCAGATGGTGGTGAACGTCTGCAGGAGAGGCCGATTGACGCAGAACCGTAAGAACCGGGGACGGGCGATGGCCCGCCGGTACCGGACCGGGGAGCGAAGAGAAGCCAGCACCATTCGGCAGGGCCTATGGACGCCGACCAGGCTTGGAGTCACTGTTAAACCGGTCAAATCCGTCAGCGACGGGAACCTCCGGGGTTTCCCAGCAGCAAAGACCCAACTGAAGGCAACCGCTCAACCGTGAAGGGAAATACAGCTACCGCCACAGCTAGAGTTCACAGGGCCAGAGCCTGCGGGCAAAAAGGGGCTCCTCTGGCAAACACACCGCTGGGGAGCGAGCTACCGGTGGGAAGCCATCGGGGCCGAAAACACACTACAGGTGCAGGGAAAGGCAGTCACCGCCAACCTACCGGGAGTGACCACCACAGCCGCCTGTGGGACCCGTCCATCCAGCCGTTTGTTTTGCCAGAGACTCCATATACGTTATTGGCTGAGTGAGTACCACTGTGCCGTCTGGCACCGCACTGCCCCCGCGACCCTGCACCTCACCAAATCCTGCCATCCACTTTGCAGTCACCATCATCGGGCCCCGGGACCACCAAAACCCCCTACCCACGGAGGGGAGAGAAACATCTCGGCTGCTCCCTGTCATCGCTCCCGGGATCCCCGTCCAGAGCAGCAGTGGTGTCCCAACCTCACCACAACCGTGGGTGGCGTCACGGACCGACTTCCCAAACCCCAAAAACTATTCCCCTTTCACTCACGGGCGAGGAGCGCCGTTCGAGTCCCCGAATCCGGCCCACTGCTCGAGCCACCGAGCAGCAGCAGCAGCGCCGGACCCGAGCGAGGTGAGTGCAGTGTCCCCTCCCCGCCTGCGACATAAGCACGGGGAGGGCGAGGGGCAGGGTTAATGTCCCCCTCCTCCCTCCCACCTCCCGCAGCCGAGAATATCAGCCGCAGCTGCCCCGGGACTGTCGCATGTACTATGCGGCAGTACTGGAGTGTCCCCAGCTCTTCCAGATGCCGTGATGCGGTGGCGATCCAGGTAATAAGGAGTTAATGGCAGCGCATCGCCGCCATTAACTCCAGGCTTGATCATGGCAGCGTCGATGTGACAGCTGACATGATCAACCCGTAAGTAAAGTGAAAAAACAAGAAGGAAAAGGGTATACCAAACGCGGGATCACCACAGTATTAAACAATCAATATTGAATTTTATTATAATTTTAGAAAACCAAAACACGAGACAGAAGGTCTCCACACTGAAAATTGCTAGAAGACACACAATGACACAGAATAAAAACATTTAAAAAGCCATAGGCATAACAAACATGTCCGCCAGGAACCAAATAATGATATATAATTATAAATATAAATATAACAAGGACACTCCAATCACTATTGCACAGGGCCCGTATCCGGCATGAGAGGGTAGACACAACAGAATACACTGTTAGGTATATATATTGACAGATAATACGTTGTTATACAGAACACCAGAGATTATACACATGTGCTAAATGATGTGTGATTAAATAACATGTGCTAGATTAACAAAAGAAGCACTTTGCGCAGATGTAAAAATCTCTGGTCATATATTAAACAATATGGGTTCTTATTACAGTCTATAAAGGTACAGTAAAGCACAATACTGTTTGAATAATACTATATGACAAATTATGAGACAGAGACGCTTAGGTCGCAGGTATGTGGAAAATATACCCACTAAATACGTGAAATAATATAGATGAGTCTAGCAATAAAGTACGTCCCTATCAACACACAGTAACTCCATAGCCACAATACCTTTACAGAAGATGTATCCTAAAGAGAAGGCCCATATAGTGCAAAATGGCATCAAATCAATAATACTATCTGTTTAGTCAGTGTACCCCTATTGTATCACCACAGGTAGCCAGAATCTCAGATGCTACAAGCCACCAAAAGGATGTATGGGGTAAATAATTGCAGCAACCAGGTTACAAGCAGTATGAAAACGGACCCACATCCATTATCCCAAAAATAAATGAATAGTAGCCACTTCGCCGTTATACAGCAAGGAGAAGCGCCGCTCCTTGATATATTTTGTGTGTATCCGAGCGGTTTTTTCACTCGCGCATGCGCACTAGAGGATAGGGGAGGACGCTCTCCATATCACGTGACCAGGCAAGATGGCGGCCGCCATCGGAACTTTACCTCCAGCATGAAAATCATGCAGCTGCGGGTAAGCGCTAATTATACCTCTTTAAATAGGACACACTTGGCCTTATCATATTGCCGTCTTTTCCCCTGAGGAAGCCACGAGATACGTGGCGATACGCGTGGGGTGTCCAGGCCAGGAACCCCCCCTTTTTTGGTCGCTCCTCTCATCCATCCCATTAGCATGGCTACTATTCATTTATTTTTTCATATCACTCGTACCCATTTTTTCAGTTGAATGGGTACGAGTGATATGGCTCTCGCATAAAATCGCAGCATGTTGCGACTTTTCTCGCATCAGGAATCTGGATGCAAGAAAAGCTGACCAACTGCTCTCCCTCATTGACTAGCATTGGTCAGAGTGCAATGCGCATTTGTACTTGTCTGTTTTTCACGCTCATGTGAGCGTGCCCTAATAGTGGTCATATGGACATATACTATCTCTGCTTGCGAACTCTGCACTTTGCAGCTAGGAGAACGGGCTGCCAAGGACATCGCTGGACGCCGGGTGAGTTAAATTGTTTTTTTATTTTAAAAGCACGTTTTTTTCTGGCACGTGTTTCACGGACCACACCACTGCGTGGTCCGTGGAACATCAGTGATGCCAGAAAAAAATGGACATGTCTCCGTGCAGCAATCACGCACACGCGGGTACGCCGCACGGAGACACGTACAGTGAAAAATCACTGACGTGTGAGCAGACCCATTCATTATAATGGGTCTGCGTATGTCAGTGATTCTGGTACGTTAAAAAAAAAAAAGCACAAAAATCACTGACGTGTGAAAGGGGCCTTAGGCACACATCTAAAATATTCAGCCTGAGCTTTTTGCACATTTCCATTGTGAGGTATTCCAGACACTTTACCCACACACACATGAAAATAAACAATTACAGCAAATTTGTGTTTGTCTTTAATGTTGCAATATATTTGAAGTAAATCCAATGTAAATACCAGACAGATAACATAGACCGACCGTCTAGCATCAACAGTCACTAACGGTATCTATCAGCAAACTGACCTTTTAATGTGAGACATTTAAAGGCTGTCCTAAAAAAACAAGTGTTAAGGCTTTGTGCACACGGTGCAATTGTTGATGCGCTTTTTGATGTAGTTTGTTGCCCAAATCTGTATATCTACTCTGATGCCACAAAGTCAATGAGAGTTCTGAAGTGCTGTGCGCTTCTTTTTTCCTTGCAGGTTTGGGTGCAGATAAAATTTGCAGCATGTTAATTGTTGGTACATTTTTTTCCTGAATTTTTTAGCCCTTTCAGCCACGAATTTCATTAAAAAAGCATGACACAAAAACGCACAATAAGGCACCAAACAACGCATATGTTTTTTGTTACGTTTTTCTGCCACAAGGTGTTTTTTTTTTTTGTATTATGTAGAAATTTTCTGCACAAAAAACTCAGCGTGCACACATAGCATTGAGGTGAGTTTTTAGCGGCATCTGCAGTGTTAAAGGGAACCTGTCAGGTGCAATATGTAATCAGAACCACAAGCAGTTCTGGGTGCATATTGCTAATCCTGCCTAAGGCTATGTCCGCACGTTGCGTCGGTGTACCTGCAGTTTATTCTGCACGTTTTCCTTCCCTTGGTTTTTGACCAAATGGCTTTTGACAATTTTTTAGCGCTAAAAACGCATGCGTTTTTAGTGCGTTTTTAGCGCTTTTTACCTGCGTTTTCACCTGCGTTTCTGCAGATGCGTTTTTGAGATCAAGACACTGAGAAATAAAGTTGAATTAGTCAAAAATAATGAAAAAAGAGAAAAAAAGTATAAAATTAACTTTTAATAAAATTATATGGGAAATTATCATTTTTAATGTAATAATAGTGGTTATGCACATTTTAACAGAAAAATAGCTAAAGTTTATTAATTTTTTACATTTAAATTTTCGGTTATTGTGTGTGTGTAAAGGAACATTAGAACCCATTAATTTTTGGCCAGAAAAGCATGCGTTTTTGGAGCCAAAAACGCAGTTGAAAAGCAGGTAAAAAGCATGAAAAACGCAGGAATTGTGATTTTGGTTGCTTTTTGCCATTTCTCATTGACTCCAATGTTAAGGAAACGCTGCAGAAATGGCAAAAACAACTGACATGCTGCTTCTTTTTCAGCATGGTTTTTGACCACAAATATGCAAATTAAACGCTGCAGAAAAAAAAGCAAAGTGCAGACAGGATTTCTGCTTTTCCCATAGACTTTGCTGGAAATCAAAAACACATGCGTTTTGGCACAAAAACGCTGCTGCCAAAAACGCTGCAGAAACGCAGTAAAAAACGCAACGTGCGAACATAGCCTAAGGCTATGTGCACACGTTGCGGATTTACCGCGGATTTTACTGCAGATTTTCTGCAGAATATGTGTCTAAAATTTCTGAAAGTCATTTCCCAGCAAAACCTATGGGTTTTAAAAAAAAAAGCTGTGCGCACACTGCGCTTTTTTATACTTGCGGATTTACCCGCGGATTTTCCACTGCAGAATTAATGTGCATGTCACGGAAAATCCGCGGTAAATCCGCGACAAATCCGCACCAAATCGCAGTAAAACTGCATGCAGATTTCGCTGAGGTTTTGGTGCGGTTTTTTACCGCAGGTGTGGGATTCTTTCAGAGGGTCCGGATTTTCCTTAAGAAAAAGTCAATTTCTAGGGCGCACATGGCCTAACTGTCCCTGTATACACTAGCATAGATAAAGAGATCTTTAGAAAAAGTAATTCTAAAAATTGCTTCTTATATGCTAAAGAAGCCCATGACTAGTCGCAAGGGCATGAGTTCCCTTGGCTAGTCGATCCCCCTTAGCATGTTAGCACATCCCTGTGGTTGTGTTAACATGCTAATGAATGCGCAGCTTCGCCGCACATACCTCAGTCTTGATGGCAACCAGCGGAGGATGGATGCGCACTGCGCATGATCCGGAGTCCTCGGGACTTTTGGTTGTGCGCACTATACCTCACTGAAGTCGGGAAGCTTACACATGGCATCAGTTTAGTGCGCATGATCGGAAGTCCCGGGTACTCCGGATCATGCTCAGAGCGCATCCATCCTCTGCCGGCCGCCTTGAAGAGTGATGTATGTGCGGCGTTGCTGCGTATTCATTAGCATGTTAGTACGCCCACAGGGGTGTGCTCACATGCTATATATGGGCTGACTAGCCAAGGGAATCAAGCCCTTGCGACTAGTCGTGGGCCTCATTAGCATGTAAGAAATGATCTTTAGAAATACTTTTTCTAAAGATCTCTTTATCTATGCTAGTGTATACAGGGATGGTTAGGCAGGGATTAGCCATATGCACCCAGAACTGCTTGTGGTTCTGGGTGCATATTGCACCTGACAGGTTCCATTTACGCAACCGCTGATTGGCTACATACTTGCTGGCGGTCATTTAATATTTTGTTTAGACAGGCCAACCACATCTCCCATGCTCACAAAATGATTAGTAATAGATTGTTTTGTCTTCATAGGCTGTAATTGCTATTGATAAATCTATATGTGAACCACACAATGAAGTACTATATCCTGATTGTAAACCACAGACACATGAAATGGTACGTTGAGAGTGGATGCCTCATCAGTATTCTGCACCCGTGTTGGGAGGTCTGCTGCATGCTGCGAGTGCATTTGCTATTTGATCTTTAGGCTGGAGTCACACTCGCGTATGACTCGCACGAGTGCAATGTGAGAAAATCTCGCATTGCACTCAAACCAATGGTAATTAATGAGGCCGCTCCAATCTGCTTTTTTTTTCACTCAGCTCCAATCGGACTGAGGAAAAAATTGCAGCATGCTGCGATTGCACGAGTATCTTACGCGAGACTCACCAATGCAAGTCTATGGGTGCGAGAAAAAAAAAGAATTACACACGGATCACTCAACTCACATCCGTGTGCTGTGCGTGAAAAACGCATCCAAAAGAAAAAAAATTACATTATGCAAAGTGGCCTGCGCACTTATTTACAGTATTCTAGAATGCTGTATATAAGAGCTTACTGGTGGTGGGGACAAATCTGGTAACAGATTTCCTTTAAACGATCTATGCAAAAACTATTCTATTAGCTGCATACAGCAATAACTAACTGAAAACTGTTTGAAAACGATTTCCTAGTGTTGAAACCATGTTAATTTAATTAAAGGGGTGGTTCACCCATTTTTTTTATTTTCTCTATGAGTTCTACTTACCATTATAGGTCTTTTCTCCATTGGTCTCTATTTGCAGTTCTGGCACTGAGCGGCGCTATCCTGCACGCTCAGTGCCGGTCACATGACCCCCTGGAGCTGTGGCCGCTGGTATCCTCTCACGTCCCGTCAATTCCGGGCTCTCAAACTTGACGCTTACGTCAGAGTCAGAGGATGCAAGCACCACTCACAGTGATTGACAGGGCTGTGGGCGGTGACTACCGCACGTCACAGCCTAGCATTGAGGGGAGAATCCGGAGGATGGCACAGTGTGGAGCGGTGGCGTCCGGCAGATGGTGAGGCACGGGGTGCCTGTGGAGTACAGGCGGGGTTCTTCAGCTGAAATCCCCCCTGTCACGTAAGTATCTGATCACACTCTCCACCCGCCCACTCTGCTGTGATGTCAGGAGAGCGGGCAGTGTCGGGCAGTGTGATCATGTGTGCTCCTCTCAGCAGCACTACAGGACGCAGCAAGACACTGACAAGCTGGTTCCATGCAGCACCGCATGTGTCACCGCTCTGCTCTGTCACCTGTCCTGCTGCATGGGACCAACTGTCTCCACTCTGTTACCAGCACCACAAGTCAAAGCATGGAGCAAGTTGGTGACAGAGCACCTCTTCTCTTTTCCCACTCTCTTCTTTCCCCACTCTCTTCTCCCACCCCTCTTTTCTCCGCCTCCCCTCTTTCCCCTCGAATCTACCCCCCTCTTATCCCCCTCTCCTCGCCCCCCTCTTTTCCCTCCCTCTCTCTCTTTTCCCTCCCCCTCTCTCTCTTTTCCCTCCCCCTCTCGCTCTTTTCCCTCCCCCTCTCGCTCTCTCTCTTTTCCCTCTCGCTCTCTCTTTTCCCTCTCGCTCTCTCTCTTTTCCCTCTCGCTCTCTCTTTTCCCTCTCGCTCTCTCTTTTCCCTCTCGCTCTCTCTTTTCCCTCTCGCTCTTTCTCTTTTCCCTCTCTCTTCTCTCCCTCCCCTGTTCCCCCCTCCCCCCTCTTTTCCCTCGTTCTCTCTCTTTTCCCTCGCTCTCTCTTTTCCCTCGCTCTCTCTCTTTTCCCTCGCTCTCTCTCTTTTCCCTCGCTCTCTCCTGGCATGGTCAGTACAGAAATCTCTCGATCTTGGAGGGGTGAGAGGGAGTAATAAACATGGAGTCCCTACTGTGTCTGTGTATTTATTTCTAATAAAGCATTTTTCTCTGTGTGATATCTTTTTTTTTAACCCTTTATTGGAGATTCTTAATGGCCGGGTCAAACTTGGCCTGACATTAGGAATCTCGGGCTTTATACCAGCTGGTAAAACATAGCTGGTATTAACCCCTTATTACCCAGCGAGCCACCTGCCACCAGGGCCACTGGAAGAGTTGGATATAGCGCCAGAAGATGGCGCTTCTATGAAAACGCCATTTTCTGGGGCGGCTGCGGATTGCAATTCGCAGCAGAGGGGCCCAGAAACCTCGGGCTAACCTGTGCTGCAGATTACAATCCCCAGCTGCCTAGTTGTACCTGGCTGGACACAAAAATATGGCGAAGCCCACGTCATTTGTTTTTTAATTATTTCATGAAATAATTAAAAAATACGGGCTTCCCTATATTTTTGGTTCCCAGCCGGGTACAAATAGGCAGCTGGGGGTTGGGGGCAGCCCGTAGCTGCCTGCTGTACCTGGCTAGTATACAAAAATATGGCGAAGCCCACGAAATTTTTTTTAAAACAGTTTTTAGGCAAAAATCTTTATATAAAAGAAAAAAAAAAAGGCTTCCCTGGATTTTCCATTGCCAGTGAAGGTAACACCAAGCAGCGGGGGTTAGCAGCCAGTAGCTGCTTGGGTTACCCTTAGCAATAGAAAATGCAGTGGGAGCCCACACCTTTTTTTTTTTTTTTTACCCCTAACCCTAGGGTTAGGGTTATGTGTTTGTTTGGTTTTTTTTTTTGTTTTTTTTTTTAATGAATTTTTTAAAAAAAAAAAAAATCGACATGGGCTTCGCCCATCGAGCACCAGAGCATTTTACTGCTCACTCATGCCTACTCCTGACCACAGCGCCAGCAAAACAAGTAATCAGATTACTCCAGTGTAGGCCGATTACTTGTTCTGTGTCCCCCTGTCTCTCTGCATCCATCGTAGCGTATGTGAGGTCACCTGAGTTCAGTCCAGCACTGGAGTCAGCTGATCTGAACTCAGCTGAACTCCAGCCCGCACACGCTGCGATGGATGCAGGGGGACACAGAACAAGTAAGGTCTAAGCCACACGGCGAAAAAAATGGTGCAAGTGGAGTGTGATAAAACATTGCATTCGATTCGGACCAATATTAGCCTGTGTATCAGCGCACATGAGTGATTATTTTCTCAGCCCTAATTGGACCGAGAAAACAATCACAGCATGCTGCAATTGTAATGTATGACTCTTTCTCTTTTACCCATTCAAGTATATGGGGTGAGAGAAAAATCGCACTGCACTTGCGGTACATCAGTGTACCGCAAGTGCAGAGCAAGAATCGCAATAGCCGACTACGGAGGAGATGGAGAAAAATCCCCCCCACCCCTCCTGAGTGCTGGACCGCCCCCCGCAGCTGAGGTCTGCTCGCACAGTCGGACCTCAGTCGCAGGGACACACGCATGACACTCGGCTCTGCTGTACTGAGCGTGAGCTGAGTGTAATGCGAGGGGATCGCAGTAATTCCCGTGTGGCCCCAGCCTAATCGGCTGACACTTGAGTCAGCTGATCTGAACTCAGCTGAACTCCTGTACACACAGCCCGCACACGGTCACATGTGATCGGCAGCAGGCAGTGACTGCTGTTAAGGCTACATTCACATGACCGTTCCGTTTTTGCGGGCCGCAAAAAACGGTCCTTTTTTTTTCACGGATGCATCCGTGTGGCATCCGTGTGACAACCGTGTGCCTTCCATTTTTTTTGCGTACCGCAAAAAAACGGAAGCAGCAAGAAAGATAAATAGATGAGTAGATATAGAGATGGATAGATAGATATAGAGACAGAGAGATAGAGGGATGAATGAATGAATGAATGAATGGAGGGATAGACAGATAGATGAGAAAGACATATATAATGTCCCACCCCCTGCATATTCTAAGCTTTTGTGACCTTCATGTGGCACTAAGGTGCTTATAAACCGTAGAAAAACCCTTATTAAAAAATCACTTTTAATTAATTTAGCTTAAAATAGATATCCCAACTTGAAAAACATACAAACACATATATGTACACATATAAACACATGAAAAAAAGTGCTGCAGTGCAGAATGGGAGTGGTCAATACCCTACCACTTTTCCCTGCCTAGCCTGCGGAGGTCGGCACCCTAGATCACGTAATGGCGCCCCCGCTCGGACGTCGGCTCACCCTCCTCTCCCTCCACTAATTTATACGTGCAGCTAGTCTGGGAGTATAGGAGTGCTCAAAACAGGGGGGTTTTTTTCTGCACTGTCAAAAAAATGATACCACACAATGCAAAATATTGATTAAAGGATAAAAACCTATTTTCAATTGTCATATATGTGAGTATGACTCTGCAGGGAAGGGGTGTGGTGTCAAACAACAGGCTCTATCACATAAGAACAGGGTGCCATGGTTTTTAAAAAACAATTTCAAGGATTTATGCACAAATGTTTGGCTTTAAGATGTAAACATTTCACTCAATAGCAGCATAAGGGTGAACATGTATTAAAGTGCTGTGCATATAATAACCAGAAAGCAGGAGGGGGCTTCCCTCAGGCCCAACAGCAACCTGCTTCCACCAGTGTCAGATTGTATTACACTGGTAACAACCAATGGCTCCCCAAATACATTATACAAAAAGGCAACCACGTAATAATAGCCGCATAAAAATTCTTATTACATGGATCAAATACTCCACTAACACCCAATCACTGTAGGTAAACGTAACAATGATATAGTCGAGTACTTAGCTTATTCAGACTTGGACCAATCGCCAGACAGCCATGTACTTTAGGTATAATCACCGAACGCCTATATGTATACAGGCCTGGTACAGGAACCGCTTATTCTGCTGAGCATTATTACGTGGTTGCCTTTTTGTATAATGTATTTGGTTATTATATGCACAGCACTTTAATACATGTTCACCCTTATGCTGCTATTGAGTGAAATGTTTACATCTTAAAGCCAAACATTTGTGCATAAATCCTTGAAATTGTTTTTTAAAAACCATGGCACCCTGTTCTTATGTGATAGAGCCTGTTGTTTGACACCACACCCCTTCCCTGCAGAGTCATACTCACATATATGACAATTGAAAATAGGTTTTTATCCTTTAATCAATATTTTGCATTGTGTGGTATCATTTTTTTGACAGTGCAGAAAAAAACCCCCCTGTTTTGAGCACTCCTATACTCCCAGACTAGCTGCACGTATAAATTAGTGGAGGGAGAGGAGGGTGAGCCGACGTCCGAGCGGGGGCGCCATTACGTGATCTAGGGTGCCGACCTCCGCAGGCTAGGCAGGGAAAAGTGGTAGGGTATTGACCACTCCCATTCTGCACTGCAGCACTTTTTTTCATGTGTTTATATGTGTACATATATGTGTTTGTATGTTTTTCAAGTTGGGATATCTATTTTAAGCTAAATTAATTAAAAGTGATTTTTTAATAAGGGTTTTTCTACGGTTTACAGGTTATTTATCCCTTAAATTATTATTCATGACGGTTTTTTTCACTAAGGTGCTTAGCCTTGTATTTAGCCAAAAAATAAATAAATAAAAAAAAAATGACATGCGGTCCCCCTATCTTTTGTAGCCAGCTAGGGTAAAGCAAACGGCTGCAGCCTGCAAACCACAGCTGGCAACTTCACCTTGGCTGGTAATCCAAAACATAGGGCACCCCACGCTATTATTTTAAATTAAATTAATAATTAAAAACAAAAAACACGGGGTCCCCCCCAAATTAGATCACCAGCCAAGGTAAAGCGGACAGCTGTGGTCTGGTATTCTCAGACTAGGGAAGTCCACCGTTATTGGACACTCCCCAGCCTAAAAATAGCAGGCTGCAGCCTCCCCAGAAGTGGTGCATCCTTTAGATGCGCCAATCCTGGTGCTTCGCCCCAGCTCATCCCGTTGCCCTGGGGCAGTGGCAAACGGGGTAATATATGGGGTTGATGCCAGATGTGTAATATCACCTGGCATCAAGCCCTGGGGTTAGTGATGTCAGGCGTGTATCAGATACCCGACATCACCAACCCAGTCAGTAATAAAAAAAAAATAGACAACAAACACATTTTTATTTGAAAAAACACTCCCCAACACATTCCCTCTTTCACCAATTTATTAAAAAGAAAAACAAATCCAGGTCTGGTGTAATCCAAGTGGGTCCCACGACGATCCATACCATAGTCAATGTCCCAGTCAATGAAGAACAGAATGTTCCCTATTGGCTGGGAGAGCCGTGCAGTGACATGAGCTAACATCAATAGGTCAGCCCAGGTCACTGCAGGGCATGATGAGTGCTGCTGTCAGGAGGTTAGCGAGGTACATTACCTGCAATGATCGCTGAACTCCTGACAGCAGCGCTGTCACTGAGTTCAATGACCGCCGCCTTCACAAACCAAGTAACGCGAGCGGCCCGTGACGTCACCACTAGTCACAGTCTCGGGTCGACAGCGAGAGGTGATGTAACAAGCGGCGGGCATAGAAGGCAGTGACGACCGCTGATGTCAGGAGTGCAGGACTTCATCACCGCAGGTAATGAACTTACTAACCTCCTGACGGTAGCGCTTGTCATCCCCGCGGCTGCTGACACTGCAGTGCGGGCAGCTGCTGACACTGCTGTGCGGGCAGCCATGGGGCTGGGGCTGGAGCGGGACACAGACTGCACGGGCACCCAACGGAAGTCACATGGAAGTGCTTCCGTGTTGCTTCCGGGAATTTTGTGGACCCATTGACTTGTATTGAGTCATGGTTCGTTATTACGGAACAGAATAGGACATGTTCCATAATAACGGAGCGGACATACGGCATCCGATGTGGTTTTTTTTCTAGGATCGGATGCACATGGAAGTGCTACCGTGTGCCATCTGATCCTACACAAAAGACATTGAAAAGATGCTCCTGTCCGTGGATCCGCAAAAAAACAGGAACTGACCGGGACAAACGGAACGGTCATGTGAATGAGCCCACCTGCAGCCATTGCAGCGTGTGCGGGCTGTGAGATCAGGAGTCAGCTGACTCCAGTGCCGGCCGATAAATTCTGTGTCCCGCTGCAGAAGGATCCGGTAAAATAACGTTTGCATGCGCTGCACATTTAATCCACAGGATGCAGTCATATGCGGTTTGCGGTTGTTTGCCTACAGGCAAAAAACACTGATGTGAAAGTAGCCTGCAAAATGCATGCCACACGAATGATACGGACGACGCACAGACTAGGCAAGAGGGAAAAAAAAGCAATCTCATCACCCCTTCATTTTTTTTTCCCCAATTATTTTTTTCACATGTTGCGCCGGCAAATAATCATAATTTCTGTACACACACACACACACACAGGCACACACACCACACACAGACTATGAACTATATGAGAACAAGATGAATATAGCCGCTTTCTTCCCCGGGTTGTGCAGAGCTGCTGCTGTCTCTGTGTGATTGCTCTCAGTGCATCCACAGGGAAGAGGCAGGGAGGAGACTTTGGTCTTTGGGTGGAGAGCAGAGTGGGTGTGTTAGACACAGTGGGTGTGTTAGATAAGTTAGACACAGCCCTAGAGCCACAAAGAATTATGGGAGTTGTAGGAACTGAACCCAGGAAGTCAGAAGAGAGATTAACCCCATCAGAGCTGGAGCCAGCAATGAGGATGTGCTGCTAGAGCACAATAAAAGGGAGTATTGCTGAAAAAAACATAATAGATGTGTGGGGAGGCACATATTAGCAAGATTTATCAGAAAAAAAAAAATCAGTTTTGGTAACTGGACAACTTCTTTAATAGTTATGGGTAAGTCTGCAATACACTAGTGACAAAAAGACAGTCGAATAACACATTTCTCTTGCAGTCTCTTTTAGGTTCAGTATGCTAAAAATAAAACTTGATAATGATGTGCACTGAATCCCATTTACATTACAGAGTTACCATACGTCTAAAGCTGGGTTTACACACTGCAACATCTCAAACGACATCGCTGTAACGTCACCGGTTTTGTGACGCAATAGCGATGTTGTTTGCGATGTTGCAGTGTGTGAAACCTATCAGCGACCTGGCCCCTGCTGTGAAGTTGTAATCGTTACAAATCGTTCAGGACCATTCCTAGGTCCTTTGTTTCCCGCTGTGCAGCATGCATCGCTACAAAGTTTCAGCGTGTGAAAGACTTTGCAGCGACTTTGTTTGCAACTTCCCTTTCAAAAGGCTGCTTATCAACGTCCCCAACAACCAGCTAGGTCGCTCTGCAGGTCCGGATCGCTGTTGAGTTGTTGGCCAGGTTTGCCTGTTTGACAGCTCACCAGCGACTTAGCAGAGACTTAGGGAGGTCGCTGTTACGTCACAAAACCGGTGACGTTACAGCGATGTCCTTTGCGATGTTGCAGTGTGTAAACCCAGCTTAATACTGTAGTAATTAATAAAAATATCCCTTTACAACCTTTGATGTACTGGTACGTACTATTTTGCTGTGCCTTCCCGACCTTGGACACACCGGTAAGTCCTGGAGATCGCATGTGCACAGAAGTCACTTTGAAGTCCTGTCTGGCCTGCGGTCTGGCGGTGTCTGTCTTTTACATGTCTTTTTAGACATGCATAAAAGTGCGGTCATCAACAGTGCTCCTTTGAAAGGATGGACACTTCTGAATAGAGGCCAGAGGGAGTCCATAGTAATTCTGCTTCCTCATTAGTAAATGAATCCATCCTAAATCACGTATTTCGGAGAGTAGATGGAAACTTTAAGGTAAGTGCTCAGCATAGAGGACAGGATAAATGTGAACTGATGCAAATGTTACGTACCCCAAATTGCAACCAATAGCATTCAGCTCAAGCCACAAAAAAAACAAGTCCTCGCTCAGGTCCGTTATCTGTTAACGGAAATATAGGGGGCTTCCATGTTGGGCTATGTGCCCACGTAGCGTATTTTCATGCAGTTACGCTGTGTTCTGCACCGCAGCGTAACTGCATGCGTCCTGCGTCCCCAGCACAATCTATGAAGACTGTGCATAATCCATGCGCACATTGCGTTTTACAACGCAGCGATTTGCATGCTGCCAGCTAAAAAGCAACACGTCACTTCTTTCGTGCGCTTTGGATGCAGGTCCCGCTCTGTCTATGATGGGGGCTGGATCCAGAGCACATGAAATCGGCTTCTCACAGCATTCATTACGCAGTGTTTCTGCAGCGATTTGAAGCGCACGTGTGCTGTTCAAATTGCTGCAGAAATTCTGCAGGGACAGAACACAACGTGGGCACATACCCTTAAGGCGTGTCATATTGGACTTCATAATTGCTGGAATGTTTTGGGGGTGCCATGTCACATTGGCAGTGCCCCTGAGGTGCCATACAGCAGAAACTCCCCACCCCATTTTACAAACTGCAGTCTTCAATTCATCTTGTGGTACAGTGAGCATATTGACACCACAGGTGTATCACAACATTTTCTTCTATTGGGCGGTGAAGTGCAATACGCAGCGAAACTGCATGCAAATACGCAACGTGTGCACATAGCTTTACTCCTAAGCTTTGCATTGTATCTCAAAAGTAGTTCCCGATTACATGAAATGTATTGGCGCACCCTGGAAAAATTACGCAACAAACTGTGAAGTCCATTTTTTTCTTATTATTCCTTATAAAAATTAAAAACTTGGGGATAAAAAATTTTTTGTGAAAGAAATGTAATTATTCTTTCTTCCAATGATATAAAATTCAGTGACACTCCTGGGTGTCAATATGCTCACTGCCCCCCTAGATTAATTAATTGAGGGGTGTAGTTTGTAAAATAAGGTCACTTGTGGACTGCCTGCTTTTCTAGCATGTCAGGGGCTCTGCCAATGTGACATGGCCCTCCAATCATCGCAACTAAATCTCAACTCCATTATGACGCTCCTTCTATTCTTTGCACTGTGCCTCAATAATAGCTTTCGACCACTTATTGGCAATCTCAGGAGAAATTATGTAACAGTTTCTTTGGTCCATTTTCTCCTATTACCTTCATGAAAATTAAGGTTTCAAGTTGCCCACTACACGCCGAGATGAATTCCTACAGAGGTGTAGATTCCAGAATGGGTTCACTTGTGGGGGGGGGGGGTTTCTGTTGTTTTGGAATGTCAGGGGCTCTTTTAATGTGACATATTGTCCGCAATCTACTCCTGCCAAAATGGGGCTCCTTCGCTTCTGAGCCCTGCTGTGCACCAAAACAGTAGTTCTCTACCACATGTAGGGCATCGGCATGCTAAGTAGAAATTGCATATCAAATATCAAAATGTGATGTTATCACTAAAATAAATTGGGGGGGGGTGTTGAAAGAATGAAATAGTGATGATAACCTTTTAACACTTCTAACTTCCTAACAAAAAAAATGATGTTTCAAAAATTGTGCTGATGTAAAGTAGACATGTGTGAAATGTTATTTATTAACTATTTTGTGTGACATAACTCTCTGGTTTAAAGACATAAAAATGCAAAGTATGAAATTGGCGACATTTTCTACATTTTTGCAAAATTTCCAATATATTTCTTTGTAAATGAAAGAATTATAGTACTAAATTACTACTAACATGAAGTACGTCATCAAAAAACAATTTCAGAATCACTGGGATATGTTGAAGCGTTCCAGAGTTAAAGGGACTCTGTCAGCAGGTTTCTGCAATGTAACCTGAAGACAGCAGGCTGCAGTTGTTAAAACAGAGACTTCAGTCCTGTGTTTGTTATCTCACAGTCTTTTTTTGTTTACCTGCAATGATAGCTTAAGCTTGTTATCTTTATCATAAGTGGGTCTCAGTGGCATGTGAGCTGTAGTCGACTCTGCCTCCTCTGTGATTATCAGCTTCTGTCTATTGAAATGTACACTAAAGGCCCCGTCACACTAAGCAACATCGCTAGCAACATCGCTGCTAACGAACAACTTTTGTGACGTTGCTAGCGATGTTGCTGTGTGTGACATCCAGCAACAACCTGGCCCCTGCTGTGAGGTCGTTGGTTGTTGCTGAATGTCCTGGGCCATTTTTTTAGTTGTTGCTGTCCCGCTGTGAAGCACAGATCGCTGTGTGTGACAGCGAGACAGCAACAACTAAATGTGCAGGCAGCAGGAGCCGGCTTCTGCGGAGGCTGGTAACCACAGTAAACATCGGGTAACCAAGAAGCCCTGTCCTTGGTTACCCGATATTTACCTTTGTTACCAGCCTCCGCCGCTCTCACTGTCAGTGCCGGCTCCTGCTCTGTGCACATGTAGCTGCAGGACACATCGGGTTAATTAACCTGATGTGTGCTGTAGCTAGGAGAGCAGGGAGCCAGCGCTAAGCAGTGTGCGCTGCTCCCTGCTCTGTGCACATTTAGCTGCAGTACACATCGGGTAATTAACCCGATGTGTGCTGAACTAGGAGAGCAGGGAGCCAGCGCTCAGTGTGCGCTGCTCCCTGCTTTCTGCACGTGTAGCTCCGTGCGGTGGTAACCAAGGTAAATATCGGGTTGGTTACCCGATATTTACCTTAGTTACCAAGCGCAGCATCTTCCATGCGGCGCTGGGGGCTTGTCACTGGTTGCTGGTGAGCTCACCAGCAACTCGTGTAGCGACGCTCCAGCGATCCCTGCCAGGTCAGGTTGCTGGTGGGATCGCTGGAGCGTCGCAGTGTGACATCTCACCAGCAACCTCCTAGCAACTTACCAGCGATCCCTATCGTTGTTGGGATCGCTGGTAAGTTGCTTAGTGTGACTGGACCTTTAGGGGTACTTCACACACAGCAAGATCGCTACTGAGATCGCTGCTGAGTCACGTTTTTTGTGACCTCATTAGCGATCTCGCTGTGTGTGACACTGAGCAGTGATCTTGCCCCTGCTGTGAGATCGCTGCTCGTTACACACAGCTCTGGTTCGTTTTTTTATTGTTGCTCTCCCGCTGATAAGCACACATCGCTGTGTGTGACAGCGAGAGAGCAACAATCCTGAATGTGCAGGGAGCAGGAACCGGCGTCTGACAGCCTGCGGTAAGCTGTAACTAAGGTAAACATCGGGTAATCAAGGTGGTTACCCGATATTTACCTTCGTTACCAGCCTCCGCAGCTCTCACGCTGCCAGTGCCGGCTCCTGCTCCCTGCACACGCTAAGTTAAAAATAAGAAGGACACACAGGAAAGGGAGTTGCATTATCATCACAATATATATAATAGCAAGAGTGAAGAATCCCTTATATAGTGCAACCATTGGCTACATATCCATACTGGACAAATCGTATAATAATACGTGGAAAAGAGGAGAAAAGACACGATCAACCGTCCATTGGGTGAAAAAGAGTTCTTTATTGACCAGTGCTGAGTGGACACACAGATAAAATATTTAAAACACCAAACAAGAACCAACCGGCAATACAATTGGTCACAGATTATACCAAACGCCAGACCCTGGAATGGCATCAATTGGCAGATGATAATGTATACATCGGCATACGTATAGATATAAGAAACATATAGACATATATATAGATCACACACCACATATATCACAAATGTGGCTTTATACCCCTAATCCATATTGGAAACATATGTAACATCAAAGGGTCCGGCAAGCAAAAATTGCTTGATCATATGTGACGTGGGTGCGGTGCTACAATACTAGCCCATGTTGCAATTGTTACTGCCCTCCAAGGTCTGGTGCAATTCACGTGGTTAGGATTATAATGGTGCACGCCACTATGTACTGGGGGCCAACACAGGTGCAGTATATCTTCACCACTACATGAAGAGATACAAAGGGGATGATTACATACATCCCATAAAGATAGCAGGCTCAAATGGGCCCATCGCAAATAATATAGGTAGTGGTAAATGATATATATACACCCGTATAAGCCCAAACCAGCAAGTAGTTTATTGCCTGTAGCAACATGGAAGGTGGTTAAACCAAAAAGGTGAGTCTACCCAAGGATGGCGGTGGCTAATGCAAAGACATGCCCAAAGCGGCGACAGAATTAACCACGAGTGTGCACAAATAACATGGTTTGAGATTATAGTAATGTACGCCACTATAAACTAGGGGCCAACCCTTGTGTACATGTCCCTATCACCACATCAAGAGGTACAAGGGGGATGATGTCATACATCCCATAAATATAAATACAAACTGGCCCAAATGAGCCCGTCGCATATAATGAAGGTAGTGGTATACGGCACATGTACACCTGTGTGAGCCCAAAAACAGAGGATAATTGACTGGCTATGGCAGGATGAAAAAGTGATTAAGCCAAAGAGTAGGCTTACCAGAATGGCGATATCTACTGCTAATAAGTGCACCGAGCGGCAACAAGGCTTACCACGTGTGTGACAGGATGCAAAGTGACCAAAGCCGGAAGGTCCGCCTTCCCGACGGCCGTTTCGGCAACCGCCTTCGTCAGGGGGGGTGGAGCTATGCTGTCTGGCGGCTCAGATAAAGCGAGCGTGTACCAATCAAAATCCGGCACCACCTTCATGACGCATGCGTTGCCATGGCAGGATGCGACGCCAGCCGAACGCCGCATCAAGGGCCGGTGACGTCAGATCACACCATGTGATCCGACGACACCCGCCCCTTCAGACACAGCAATCCGGAGGACGCCGCGCGTAAGAACGGCACGCATGCGTACAAGTGGTCCGCATGGAGATCGGTTATAAGGCATGAAAAATAATCAAAATGCATATTAATAAGGAATTCTCTCAGAGATCATAATATGCATTAGCATATGACAAATAGGACACACGTATATGATAGATCACAGTTTGGATCTCAACGCTATTAATTACAGCGTGCAAAGACCAGCAAATATACTGATTGAAGGAAAACACTCAGACCAATGGAGGTATCCGAGCTATGGTAACAGAGGCCTACCCATATAACAACAAAAATAAAAAATATAAATGAGAATAAACAAAGGACTATATAGTTATAACCAAAGCCCATAGGGAAATGTGACATATTATATTACACACACATAGAATACATATAGACAAGGTTTCTTCCAATGTATATACTATGCATATAAAAAATACATGGTATGCATGTCCAATTCCACATGGGGGGGAGGGTGTATAGGGGGAGGGGGGGGGGGGGGGGGGAAGAGAGAAGGGGGAGAGGGGGTGGGAAAGGAGGGAGGGAGGGAGAGAAGGGAGGAAATACAAGATTCTTAGAGTCCCAATCTTCTGAAATCCAAAATACATATGTCCAGGTCACAAGATCCAAGATATACGTTCATGACATTAATCATCGAGCCTACAAAAACAGCATAGAAAAAGGTGAAAATTAAAAACAAATAAAAACAAAACAGTGTAGGTTAAAAGGCAAGAGGAGACCACATAAGGCATAATATACATAAAACGAAAAGCCTTGGACTATAGAAATGGAGAAAAACTGATATTCTCATTCAAACCCGACGGATATAGGGTAGAAAGTGTCCAGATCCATCGGGTTTCCATTTGTGCCAACCTTTTGCTGACCGGCCCACCCCTGATCGAAATCTCAATAGAGTCAATGCCTTTGACTCTAAGCAGGGAGGCATCACAATTATGGTATTCACGAAAATGTTTGGGTAATGTCTTCAAGGAAGATAAATCTGTTATTCCAGATGCTGCTATAATACCCAATACATGTTCGCGAACACGTGTCTTAAGTTGGCGGGTGGTCAGTCCAATATAGATCTTAGAACAAGGACACGTAGCATAGTAAATCACAGCTTTTGTGCTGCATGTTATAGACTTCTTTATACGATATTCCTTGCGTCCAGATGAATCTGTAAAAGTAACACTAGTATCGATATTAGGACATGCGACACACCTGCCACATGGTGCACATCCCAGTTTAGGAGTGGTTCTAATCGTTTTTGTAAGGGTTTGTTGAGAATCGCCTTGATAGTGGCTATGAATCAGAGTATCATATAGGTTTTTTGCCCGCCGAAAGGTAACTTTGGGACGGGACGGGAGAATTTTATTCAAAATGGGATCGGCCTGTAAAATAGGCCAAGCATTTTGTAAACATTTTATCATGGGCACTGATTGGGCATGGAAGTTGGTAATAAAACGTACAGTATCAGTGTTCGGTTTATCAGTACATTTATAAAGTGTAGATGCCCGGGTGGAATATTTGGCCCTATGATAAGCACGTTTAATCACCCTATTACCGTAGCCTCTATCTTTGAAGCGTTGCTTCATGTCAGTCGCTTGCTGTTCAAAGGCAGCATCAGTTGAACACACTCTTCTAAGCCGCAAGAATTGGCCGAAGGGAATCGCATTAATCATATGTCTAGGATGGGCGGAGGAGGCATGTAAAAGTGCATTCGTGGAGGTGGGTTTCCTGTACAGGTCAGTCTGGATGTGGTTGGTATTATCCTTCGTAAGAGTGACATCAAGAAACTCAACTTGTGTCTTAGACCATTGGTATGTGATTTTAATGTTATAGTTGTTTTGATTGAGGCGAAACATAAATTGGTGAAGGTCATCAATGGATCCCTGCCAGATCAGGAAGATGTCGTCGATGTACCGTGCCCAAAAGAGGACACGATCCATCGACGACTCCTGATCCGACAGGAAGAGGTCCCTCTCCCACAGCCCCAGGAACAAGTTGGCATAGGAGGGCGCAAACGAGGCGCCCATCGCAGTTCCCTGGAGCTGCAGGAAAAAAGACCCCTTAAAAATGAAAAAATTATGAGTAAGTGAAAACTGTAAACAATCCATAATCAAATTAACCAGTGGTTTAGATAGATTTGACATATTGAGAAAGAATCGAGAGGCAGAGAGACCGTCATGGTGTCTGATGCTGGTATACAATGATTCTATGTCTCCAGTGACAAGGACAGCATCGTCACCAATACAGAGGCCGTCAACTTTCTTTAGAAGATCCCCAGTGTCTTTCAAAAAAGAGGGTAAACACTCAACAAGTGGTTGAAGGTGGTAATCAATCCACTTGTTGATATTCTCTAGGTAGTTGCCACAACCGGAAATGATCGGCCTCCCAGGTGGATTTTGCATGTTTTTGTGTACCTTTGGTAAAAGGTAAAAGGTGGCTATCGTTGGTTCTAAAATTTGTAATGCTGTACCTAATTCTTTGGTAATAACATTGTCATCAATGGCCGCCCCAATAATATCCAATAACTGCTTTTTAAAGGATAATAAAGGATTAAATGTCATTTTTTTGTAGCAGATATGATCATGTAATTGGCGGAAAGCCTCCTTTTCATACAATGGGGTCGGCCAGATGACAATGTTGCCACCTTTGTCAGCTGGCTTGATTATTATATCAGGTATCTGCTGAATCTCTCTAAGTCTGTGACGCTCTTGACTAGTAAGGTTATCATGAGGAACCTGGTGAGATATCTGATTGAATTGTTGGGAGACCACCTGAACAAACAGGTCAACATTGGTGCATGAATTTAAAGGGGGAAACTTTTTTGATTTTGGTCTAATACATGGTGGAATTATACTCCCCTGTCCCCCAGAATGTTCCTCTGACAGCTCTTCCAAGATCCTTAGAGCTGATTGTTCCTCCACAGAGGGGAAAAGGGAGTGCAATGTCTCATCATGGAAATGTCGTTTAAAGATCATTGATCTAGCAAAAATGTGCAGATCTTTTACAGCGTTAAATACGTCAAAGGAAGCTGTAGGGGAAAAAGTTAACCCTTTGTTCAATAAAGACAAATCCATAGGGGTAAATTCATGGGTGCTTAAATTAATTACCTTATTAGTAGATTTCTTAGTGCCATAAGTAGTACGTTTATATGGCCGATAAGAGGGATTATGGTTCCTCCGTATCCCTGATCTTGTAATCATAGGAGGGACAATGTCGGATTGGTCACTAAGAGAAGTGACCGATGAATGAGAAGTAAGTTCACCAGTGCGTCCTGAATTGTCCACTGGTCTCCTCCAAGAATACACCAGATTCTGAACAAAGTCATTTTTGTCACGGGTGAGTTTTGATAATTGAACCTCATGAATCTTTTTTACAATTCCATCTAGTTTCTTCTCAATCTGAGTTTCATACATTGAAGTTTTATCCTCAGGGCATAATGTGCGAAACAATGACTGTTTCTCATCCAGGGATTTATCCAATGCAGTAAGTGAGTCAGAATTTAACCCGATTAATAGTTTCATTAATGTACAGGAACAAATATTACACGCCTCTTCCCATTTGGAAATAAAGGCCTCGTCATCCACAATAAAACTGGGAGTGACCCGAATGCGGAGTCCCCGTGGAATAAGGTTATATGATAAATATTTTTCCAAAAACATACGATTCCACCATAGTCTGGTACGTTTGATTAGCATGCGTTGGATATCAGACCAGAGATTCTCCAAATCATGGTCTCCTCCTGATACAATCGAAACTGTTGGTCCACTGAAGGCCTGGTCAATTTGTTGGAGCCAAGCAGATTCTTTGGCTCTGTAGTCCATGTTACCTGTGTGAAGATCTGTGCCAAACACAGTTGATTGCTGCAAGTTATAAATAAGAAGGACACACAGGAAAGGGAGTTGCATTATCATCACAATATATATAATAGCAAGAGTGAAGAATCCCTTATATAGTGCAACCATTGGCTACATATCCATACTGGACAAATCGTATAATAATACGTGGAAAAGAGGAGAAAAGACACGATCAACCGTCCATTGGGTGAAAAAGAGTTCTTTATTGACCAGTGCTGAGTGGACACACAGATAAAATATTTAAAACACCAAACAAGAACCAACCGGCAATACAATTGGTCACAGATTATACCAAACGCCAGACCCTGGAATGGCATCAATTGGCAGATGATAATGTATACATCGGCATACGTATAGATATAAGAAACATATAGACATATATATAGATCACACACCACATATATCACAAATGTGGCTTTATACCCCTAATCCATATTGGAAACATATGTAACATCAAAGGGTCCGGCAAGCAAAAATTGCTTGATCATATGTGACGTGGGTGCGGTGCTACAATACTAGCCCATGTTGCAATTGTTACTGCCCTCCAAGGTCTGGTGCAATTCACGCTAAGTTAAGTGGTGTGCGCTGGTAACTAAGGTAAACATCGGGTAACCATACCCGATGTTTACCTTAGTTACCAGTGTCCGCAGCTTCCAGACGCCGGCTCTGTGCAAGCGCAGCGTCGCTTGCACGTCGCTGCTGGCTGGGGGCTGGTCACTGGTCGCTGGTGAGATCTGCCTGTTTGACAGCTCACCAGCGACCATGTAGCGATGCAGCAGCGATCCTGACCAGGTCAGATCGCTGGTCGGATCGCTGCTGCATCGCTAAAGTGTGAAGGTACCCTTAAAGCCTGGTGTGGGCAGGGACAGCTGTCAGAGCTCTGCTACATGCAAAATCTACAATCTTTCACTGTCAGAACGGCTGCATACAGAAGTGTAAGTGATACATCATTGGACTCAGGGCCCCTTTGCCTATATCATGCTACTCTCAGATGAGGTAGCAAAAACCTGCTGACAGATTCCCTTTAATATATCATAAAGTGGCACCTATCAGAATTTTAAAATGTGGCCTGGGCAGGAAGGTGAAAACAGGCTGGGTGGTGAAGGGGTTAACAAATTTAAAATAAAATGTCTGATTCCTCCCGTAATTAATGATTACTACAATGTATGCGCTATTAATGGGACTGGATGACATTATTCTCTCTTATTGCAGGTGTCTTGAAGTACTGGTGGCGCAGAAGTATGCATATCAGTGCTATAATTGGCCTGCTGCTTATCAAATAACACCAGTGAAAAAGTAATCATTAGGCTGCCATGACCATTGAGGAAGGATTCTCCAGTCGTGCTGTATGTGTGTTACCCACCAATACCATCTGTAAATAATACACGAACTGCATGTGACTTGGTTTAAAATTGGCCACAGCAGCCTTTATTACCTATTATTTACATACTAACACAAGGGGGCGCCGTCCAACGGGCGACCCCAACAAATAACAATAGGTAACACAGTAACCAATACAGTAAATATACAACCCTGAGTAGGCCCAGTCCAGGAACCACTTCTCACCCCAGTATCCCTGGCCGCAACACACCGACCCAGAGATGAGGTATTAATCACCTACGGATTAACCCCCCAACTTTGCAGAACCCCGTGCCTGCAACATCCCGGAACCTGGAGCCACCATACCAAGATGGTGTCTCTCTGTCCAGTTACCATTGCCTTCAACCGCCTCTGGACCAGACCTACCCCCCGCTGCTGTGACAAAGAAACAACCCAGACCAAATTCCCCTCGGCATTAAACACAAGGGAGGGTGGGCGGGGATCGTTCCATATCCGGAAGTCAAGAGAGAGGGGGTAAGTCAAAGTCCTTTACTTACACCCCTCAACTGTCCCACCTCTTCCTCCAGGGAACTCCTCCTACCCACCAATCCCTTTACTCTGCCTTATAAACAAACCATTCCTGTTTCCATTAACCCCATCACTCCTTCCCTTCCCTCTAGTCATGTCGCCCCTCCACCCTATGGGTTCCATGGCTTTCTTGACCATTGAGGAAGGATTCTCCAGTCGTGCTGTATGTGTGTTACCCACCAATACCATCTGTAAATAATACACGAACTGCATGTGACTTGGTTTAAAATTGGCCACAGCAGCCTTTATTACCTATTATTTACATACTAACACAAGGGGGCGCCGTCCAACGGGCGACCCCAACAAATAACAATAGGTAACACAGTAACCAATACAGTAAATATACAACCCTGAGTAGGCCCAGTCCAGGAACCACTTCTCACCCCAGTATCCCTGGCCGCAACACACCGACCCAGAGATGAGGTATTAATCACCTACGGATTAACCCCCCAACTTTGCAGAACCCCGTGCCTGCAACATCCCGGAACCTGGAGCCACCATACCAAGATGGTGTCTCTCTGTCCAGTTACCATTGCCTTCAACCGCCTCTGGACCAGACCTACCCCCCGCCACAGGACAGGGCACGTGACTCCTTACGTGGCCTGGACCCGCCACACACCAAAAGCTTGTACCACACCTCCACGCAATCCCAGCGTCCACAAAACAGCACCAAGCACGTGAAGATGCACCCCCATCGCATCCCCGAAACCACCAGTTCAGCGCCACCAACTTTTGGCGCCCCCCCCCAATAAGACTCGATTGATACTGCCTATCGCACGAGCCACACGCCATTCCAACCTGGTCACACTATCAAAACTACCCCACGATTAAGCTCAGGTATGTCTTACACAATGCAACAACCAACAATTTTTTTTTTTTTTTTTTTTTTTTAAAACATTCATAAATAACTTCTCGAGATACCAAATCGCTGCCTCCAATTTACTGGACCAGTACCATCGACCCGTCCAGACCCAACTGGCAACATTCAGGCGAGCCTCAGACCGTCGAGGCCCCGAGAACCAACGAATGCCCAAATATCCAAATGAGGCACACCCTCACCACCAAAACCCAGGGGTTATAAACCCACAGATAGCACCAACCTGTTACGCCAACCCATTCCACTCCCAAAAGACTCAAATGCCCCCATTGCCTTAACCCGATAACAACTGAGGCCAAACGTAACACCGAAACAAGAGGACTCCCACCTCCCAATACTTCTCACAACCCCTTTTCTGAGCCCACCGAGGGGCCTCCGTGGCAGCCCAATCCAGAAGGAATACGACCCATAGTATTCCGGGCGCCCACCCCCGCCACCTGCAATCAAGTCTGCAGCACTGCCACAAAATGGTACCTTAACAAACGCGACACAATAATGAGCCTGGGCGCCCTCACAACATAATTCCGCACCCGGGACCGCGTATAACAACACCAACCTTCACCACCCGCCTAATCTAATTCGGTGAGCGACAAAGCCGGCGCTCAACCCACTGCACCACCTCGGACACATCCTCCAACATCCAACCTCCGCTCTTGACCGTAGATGGGCTGACCAACCCCACAATCTCAAAGCCCCCCAAAAGGCTAACACAAACCGTTTTGGACAAGGGAAACAAAAACCCGCTCGTGCTCAGATGAACATAGCCGCCACAAACCACTCACCAAACGCTGCCACATAACAACGGAGACGGACCCTTGTATCCCGCTCCCTCACACCCTTACGACCAAACCCTTCAAGGCCTGCCGCGCCCTAAGATCCTGCGAAAACATCTCTCCACATCTAATCCTTAACAAGACAGCCACAGCCGCCACCCTCTGCTCCACTGCGGACGCCGGCCTAGCAGCCTGAAAACCGTTACTCACCACTGCCAACGCCACCATCAAATACTCCACCGGGCCTTCCTCACACATTGTCCCAAACGTTATCCGCGCCACCCATACTTCTGAATATCAGCCCCAAATAACCTCAGTCACTGGGCACCGAGCCGCTCCCCAACACAGCCACACCAGACTCCACAAGCCCTCCGGACACACCGTGCCCACCTCGTCTGCTACCCGGCCTCAACTCCCGAGACCTGCAGAACTGGAAGGAAACACAGCAGCTGCTATTCCCTTGGCGAACCCCAGTACTGGTTGCGCCACGCATAACATTTTTTTTTTTTTTTAAAACACATCCAATTGAGAAACCAACTGTCGCAAGTACGCCACCCTTGGCCCCAGGATTAGCAAACCAACTATTAATCGAATTCTCCACCAACTGATAGCCAGAATGACAGCACACCTTCCTCTTGGAAAAAACTGCCAACCTCCACCACCCGACCACTACCACCGATTGGAAGCGCTACCCTACAATGCCCAACCAGAAAACAACTGGACCCGCTGCCTCCGAGTACCGCAGCTACGTTCCATCAGGTAGCACCTTACCCAGACACAATCCGCGGCCACTAAATCGCCGTAAGAAAAAACCTCCTACACCATCAGATCATCATTGATCTCCCTCGTGACCACACACAAAGGATCCGATGGCTGCACCCTTGGCGCAGCCATCGCCAGCCGTCCAGCAGACACGCACCCCAGCGGCGTAACTCTGCACCCGTGGTTCGACCGCCCCTGCAAAGACTGCACCGCCTGAAACCGCACCGTCTTAGCTGACCTAACTGCCTCTATCGCAGCCCATAGGACCACACCATTACCCACGAATCCTACCCCTCTGACCATAACATCAAACTTTATCCCCACAAACCGTATCACTGGCGTTGGACCCTCAGTCTTCGCCTGCGCCAACAGGCCCAAAAGAGTATCCACCACCATCTGTAATAAAACAATCAACCTCAACGAATCATCAACCCGCCAACCCGATGTAAAGAGAATCAACCTATAATGAATAAGAGGTGTAAGCTGGGACACACCACGCACAAACCACTCCACCAAGAAATAACCGCCTCCAAAGGAACATAAAATGGGACAACAACCCATTAGCACCCACCGATCAACATAATAATAACTCCCCTCCCCACCGCAGCACCAGAACTGCTAGCTAGCAGGGTGGACCAGTAACAACCTAAATGCCGCCTCCAAATTCGCCTTTGCCATCAATGCTCCCCGGCTCACCGCCTTTACCAAATCCCACCCTCTGTCAAACGACACATAATAAACCGCCGACAATTCTGGAGCCAAGCAGGCATACACCGATGACTCCTCCAGATAAGATACGTTTTGAACAAGCCGAAATATATACATCTATATACGGCTCATTTCCGGCACTACCCCCCAACAGAGAAACCCAATCGTGACAAGGAGGGCCCCGAATGGCCCACCCATCCTGCCCAACACCACTTCCTGACCCCTCTTTCCACTGACAACCACCAGGTGTCCCCTAGCCCAGCGCAACTTCCAATAAGGAGGCAAAGATCCACCAATATAAATAGAATGACGCAGAATTACTATGTTCCTTACCACAACCCAACACTTATGCTTAAGACAACCGTCCGCGCCAAATCTGCACCACCCATCCTTCTATTCCCCCCAAAAAACCCTCATCGTCCGTGTCGCCGGGGTTCCAAGCCCCGAACAGCCAACTACCCCCCAAAAAGGGGGGGGGGGGCTGACTAGGAGCCGCCATCCACTGCAGCCATAAGGATGTGCCCGTATGATCCTACCGCATACTGGCACGCAACACCTTCCCTTGCTGAAATTACTCGGCGTACTGAAGCCAGACTAAACCGCCATATGACCTAACAAGCCACCCCAAATGGATCCATATAACCGAACCATGCCGAACCAATTACCCAATTCCTTCCCCCGATACCCTTGCCAAAAACGCAAATGCCCGCAGCCACGTTGCAAATGTACGAGGGTGAGCCTCCACCGGCGCTCCCCTCCCTCTACTTATCCTTCCTGGAATCACTTGGCTTAACCTAATCCAGGTGAAACTGTTCCCGGGGGAGCAGCGAAACTATTGCTACACGTTCCCCATTCAAATCTTATCCCTCACATCCTCCAGCAAGTGAGCCCCTCCAGCGGGCCTTTGAAGCACCCATACCTCTCACACTTGGCCACTGTCAGCCAGACGCACCACCTCATCCCCCTCTTCGTTCCTCACCACTCACTCTGTGACAGCCCTTGCCGCCTCTGCCCGAAAATGCTCCCCTGCCGCCTCATGCGCCCTCACTCTGCCTGCCGCACCTGCGCCTACTAACCACCGATCCCGTCCATGCCGCCGGCGGTGCATGCGCACTCTCCACAACCGTATCCACCACTTCAGTAAACCCCATACCTGGTCAAAACACCAACCCACTCGGCGCTGCCGTGTCCGCAGCCGCCCCCCCCAGCCCTGCCAAATCCACGGCCGTCTCACCCGACCGCGACCCGGCATATCCTGGAATAAAAATCACGCCATCCGAACGTATGATTCATCCGTCGCTGCTTCCTCCTCCTCCTCGCTGGAGCCGACCGCCTCTGGCTCATGTAATGCAGACGCCGCCGAAGCGCTGCCACCACCACGGCCGTCCTCCTGGTACGCCGCGTGGGCACCATTCTCCAAGCTCCATCTTCTGTCCCGCGGCGACAACCCCGGAAACCGTCCCGTCCTACGGGCTGCCACCGCGGGCCTTATCTTCTGGCCTGACCCCCCCTTGCTACCTGCAAGGACAGGGGGTACCTGTGGCCCGACCCGCTGCCAGCAGACTCCCATCCAGAGCCGCCAGCCTCCTGCCCTCCTGGGCCCAGAAGGCATCCGTCCGCCGGGCCCTCCCCCCCTTGGGGGAGACCGCCGCTGCCGGGAGCTGCACGCCTGCTCTGGGTGACCAGGCGGGGACCGCAGGGCCCCCGCCGTCACCCCCACGTACCGACGCCTCCCGGGCATCCGTCGCACCATGCTCGCCTGCCCTGGTGCCGGACCCCTTGCTGCTGCAGCCCCCCGGCCCCCCCCCTCCACCCGCGGGGGGGGGGTAACGCTGGCCTCCGTCCTCGCCGGGCGCTCTCCTGGCCAGGAGCCGCCGCATCCAGCCCTCCTGGGCCCCATGAAAGCCTCTGTCCGCTGGGCCCTCCCCCTCCTGGGGGAGACCGCCGCAGCCGGGAGCTGCAACCTGATCTGGGTGACCAAGCAGGAACTGCAGGGCCCCTGCCGTCACCCCCACTCACCGACGCTTCCTGGGCACCCGTCGCCCCAGGCCCGCCTGCCCTGGTGCCGGACCCACCACTGGCTGCAGCTCCGCGGCCCCCCCCGCCTTCCGCGAGGGGTAAAGCTGGCCTCTGTCACCGCCGGGCGCTCTCCCCGTCCGAGAGCCGCCGTATCCAGCAATCCAGGCCGCGGCTCGGACCGGAAGTAGGCCGCAGCCAAGCCACGCCCCCCTCCCGACTGCCGCGGCCCGGACGGAGATTCCTCCCGCGGCCGGAGCAGCAGCTGAGTACTGCCCTGCCCACGTCCTACCGCGGAGGGTCCCCGAAGGGGCTCTCGCATCTCCTCCTCGCTCCCCCCGCACACGGCAAGTACCTGAGATATGAGGGAGGGGGGACGCCGCCCGCAGCTGACAGGGGAGCGAGGGGAAAGTGCCAACGGGTTAACCCCCAGCAGCCAAGACGTGGGACCGCGCTGCCAGGGGCCCGTGCACTGCCATGATGAATCCGCTGCTCCCGGGTAGCAGCCATCCTGTCGCACGTCCGGATCGTTCCATATCCGGAAGTCTGGTGATGTGAGGGGCTGGGGAACCTCCATCATGACGTCCTTGTACAGATCTTTGTGTCCTTCTAAATACTCCCACTCCTCCATGGAGAAATAGAAGGTGACGTCCTGACACCTTATAGGAACCTCTCCAGTCAGATCGTTCCATATCCGGAAGTCAAGAGAGAGGGGGTAAGTCAAAGTCCTTTACTTACACCCCTCAACTGTCCCACCTCTTCCTCCAGGGAACTCCTCCTACCCACCAATCCCTTTACTCTGCCTTATAAACAAACCATTCCTGTTTCCATTAACCCCATCACTCCTTCCCTTCCCTCTAGTCATGTCGCCCCTCCACCCTATGGGTTCCATGGCTTTCTGAACGCCTTATGTTTAGACAGAACCAGTTTATATAGAAAGCATGGGGCACATGCCGGAGTCTCCAGAACCTTAGCGACGTCCACCACACAGTTTGCTTTACCTCTTCAAGGACACTCAGAACAATGAAAGATGATTTTAAGAAAAGATTTAAACTGTTCATCCAACAATAAAAGAAGAGTAATAACTTAATATTAAAAAATCCTGTTGTGCTGAGGAGAAGCCGTTACCACATTATTTACCAAGATACGTCCTCTACCACTCTTGATCTGTTACAGGATTACTGTGTTGGTTTTTTACATACAGGAAGCAAAAAACAATGACGTCTAGTCCCAGCTGTCAATGTTATTTGTACTTTGACTCTGGGCAAAGAGCTGCATTAGAGAATGACAACCCAGCCGCACCTCGTCTTTACTGCCATCTACAGATATGTGACATACACTACTATCAGACTTTTTTGAATTGCTGAGTCATAACTTGCCACTTCTATAATAAATGAAAATAATATGACTTCTCCAGATGGTATAAATAACCATTAGATCTTAAAGAAATTGTCTGGCCTTAAGGTACCGTCACACTTAGCGACGCTTCAGCGATCCCACCAGCGATCTGACCTGGCAGGGATTGCTGGAGCATCGCTACATGGTCGCTGGTGAGCTGTCAATCAGGCAGATCTCCACAGCGATCAGAGCTCAGCCACCAGCGACCTGTGTAACGATGCTGTGCTTGGTAACCATAGTACACATCGGGTTACTAAGCAAAGCGCTTTGCTTATAGTTACCCGATGTGTACCCTGGCTACGTGTGGAGGGAGCAGGGAGCCAGCTTCTAGAAGCTGTGGACGCTGGTAACCAAGGTAAATATCGGGTAACCAAGCAAAGTGCTTTGCTTGGTTACCTGATGTGTACCTTGGTTACCAGCGTCCGCAGAAGCCGGCTCCCTGCTCCCTGCACATTCAGATCGTTGCTCTCTCGCTGTCAAACACAGCGATGTGTGCTTCACAGCAGGAGAGCAATGACCAAACAATGGTCCAGGACATTCAGCAACGACCGGCGACCTCACAGCAGGGGTCAGCTCGTTGCTGGATGTCACACCCAGCGACATCGCTAGCAAGATCGCTGTTCCGTGACTCAGCAGCGATGTCGCAAGCGATGTCGCTTAGTGACACATGGCCTTTAGACTACAAGTCTTCAGTCACATAGACTGCACGCTGTAAGGATTCTCCAGTGCCAACGGTGAGAGCAGGCAGGCATTTGATCATAAGTATGAAATTTGCATACATGTGGTCACGTGCAGACTAGACGTGTGCTACCTCTCTCAATGCAAGTGAATTGTGTAAGGCCAGATATGTCTAGTCGGAATGTGACCAAATGTTTGCAAATCGCATACTTGCAGTCACATGACTGCCCACACCTGGCACTGGAGAATCCTAATAGTGCTGTGAGGAGGAGTCACAAGTCTGCAATCATATAGTGACTGTAGACCTGTACACCAGTATCTGGCTGCCTCTTTAAGATACCTAATCTCGTGTAGTTAAGAAAGCTTTCTGAAATGAACTTTTATTGCATCATGAGCACTTACAGTTTATTATGATGTCATTGACAGGAGACATCACTGCAAACAAGTCAGTAGAATCCCAATTACCTGTGACTATCACCTTTCTCTGCTAAAGGCCCAATTGACACATGTGCAACCTGTAAGGCAGGGGTGCAAAAAGTTTCTTAAGGTGGTGTCACACATAGCGATGACGACAACGACGTCGCTGCTAAGTCACCATTTTCTTTGACGTAGCAGCGACGTCCCGTCGCTGTCGCTGTGTGTGACATCCAGCAACGACCTGGCCCCTGCTGTGAGGTCGCCGGTCGTTGCTGAATGTCCTGCTTCATTTTTTGGACGTTGCTCTCCCGCTGTGAAGCACACATCGCTGTGTGTGACAGCGAGAGAGCGACGAACTGAAGCGAGCAGGGAGCCGGCGTCTGGCAGCCTGCGGTAAGTTGTAACCACGGTAAACATCGGGTAACCAAGAAGCCCTTTCCTCGTTACCCGATATTTACCTTAGTTACTAGCGTCCGCCGCTCTAACGCTGCCAGTGCCGGCTCCCTGCACACGTAGCTGGAGTACACATCGGGTAATTAACCCGATGTGTACTCTGGCTAGGAGTGCAGGGAACAGGGAGCCGCCACTGGCAGCGTGAGAGCGGCGGAGGCTAGTAACTAAGGTATATATGGGGTAACCAAGAGAAGTGCTTTCCTTGGTTACTCGATATTTACCTTAGTTACGCATTCACGCATCGCTGCTAGCTGGGGGCTGGTCACTGGTCGCTGGTGAGATCTGCCTGTTTGACAGCTCACCAGCGACCATGTAATGACGCAGCAGCGATCCTGATAAGGTCAGATCGCTGGTCGTGATCGCTGCTGCGTCGCTATGTGTGATACCACCTTAAGTCTGAGGGCCACATTGTCATCTTTTTCCTACTTCAATGGCGGCAATAAACCTTAAGCCACTTTATGTCGTGCTAATATGAGACTCATGCAGCAAACAGCTCACACTTCGGACACATGAAACGTACACACTAATCACACAACAAACACATGCAACGTAGGGTAGGAGGTCTCATCTAGCTTCATTTAATAAAAAGGAATAGAAATAAAACGGGTGAGACTAGTCTATATGTGGCCGCAAGTATTTCACATATGCCGTCATGTAACTACTCACCTGCAAGGGGACTATTGCAAAATCGTAATAGTGTGTGCTTTAGAAACTATTCATCAATCAGTGCTGCCACTAGTAATTTCAGGGCCCCATACTTGCAAAATTTGTAGGCCCCCTTGAGACTCCGGCCTGGCTCCACCTAAGCTTCGCCTCCACCGCTCAAACCTTCCACACTCTCGCCACCATGCTTGGAAAAACGTGCATATATATATAAATACAAAGGAGAAAGAAAGTCGCACTCCAGATGATCACCATATCACTCCGTCTTTATTGCAGGGGAAACATGAAGGTACAAGCGGTGGGGAGGGTGAGACAAGCCATACAACGCCGGACGACGGCGTGCCGTTTCGCTAGAACTTAGCTTCCACGGGTCCAGTGCAAACTGCCATGCAGCACCGCCCCTTTAACACAAATGGTGTGGGTACTGCATTAGCAGAGTGATTTAAAATGCAAATGCAAGTATACAATTAGTAGCTGCAAAAAGCAGGTGAAGACTTCAAGGGTATTAACATATCACAGTCTAAGGCCTCTTTCAGACATCAGTGATTCTGGTACGTTTGTGCTTTTTTTTAAACATACCAGAATCACTGACATACGCAGACCCATTATAATGAATGGGTCTGCTCACACGTCAGTGATTTTTCACTGCACGTGTCTCCATGCAGCGTACCCGCGTATGCGTGATTGCCGCACGGAGACATGTCCATTTTTTTCTGGCATCACTGATGTCCCACGGACCACGCAGTGGTGTGGTCCGTGAAACACGTGCCAGAAAAACACGTGCTTTTAAAATAAAAAACATTTTAACTCACCCGGCGTCCAACGATGTCCTCTGCAGCCCGTGCAGCTTGTTGCTTCTGAGCCGGCTCATTATTGTCGCGCATATTCATGATGCCCGACACAGCCGACCCAGAGCAGCTGCTGCGGGGGTCAGCGCCGGCCGGATGCTGCACCGCGGGAGTGATCAGCACCACGGAGAACGGAGCCCGGATTGCACTTAGACAACCCACGTGTGCCGTGATTCACGGCACACGCAGGGACATGTGCGTGTTTTACACGCCAGTGAAAAACGTCAGTGTTTTTTACTGACGTGTGAAACGGGCCTAATACACATATCTCTAAAAATACAATAATATACAAAAGGCAAACAGAATCACAATCCCTACAAGAACAGAACAAAATTCTTATGTACAGTACAGCGAGCACAAAAACAGTAGAAATTATTTTAAATTTGTGAAAAAAAAAATTTTCAGAGACAATGTATGCAATAATGTTAAAATGCAAAACAGTAGCTATTAATCAACGCCATGATCAGATAGTGCTAGCAAAACAAGGGTGTCACAGTCAGGATGTCATATATGTCAAAAAAAAAAAAAGGTTCTTTAAAGAAAAACTGACAAGTCGTTTCTGTCATTCAAACCTAGCGGTCCCATTGCGTTTAGATCCAGAATCAATCTGGATTCTTTTTGTAACAGCGTGTGGTGCGTGTCGCCGCCTCTGCTGCTAGGATTGACTGTAAACAGACTGGCAAAAGAAAGTAGATTGGAATTACTATTATGGCATTCCTGCATGTGTTTAATAAGTCTTGCTGAGCCTATCCCTGATATTAAGGATTTGCAATGTTCCCTAAAACAGACATAAAGGGGCCGGATAGTTTTTCCAATGTAATAAAAATTGCAGGGGCAGAATAATGCATACACTATATAAGTGGACTTGCACGATATGAAATCATTAACCCTGAGGTACTCACACCCCACTTTTATTACATCCCTCGTTTTATGGGCCGAACAGAAAGGACAATTCCCACATCTAAAATTACCCTTAATTTTTTTCTTGTCTAACCATGTCTTTTCCTTGACTCCGGAATGTCTGACTGAAGGCCTTATCATTCACCCAACAACCCCTACCCACCAAGGTTCTTATCTAAAATAAACACAAACACTGCGTGACATTGGATATAAAGGCCACAGCAGCCCCATTTATTAATAACAAAAACATAAGCCATATAACATTACACATCTTCATTGAAGAACCACCGAAAAAGGAGGGGGGGGGTAACTGAAGGTTGACCAAACTGTTCCTTGCAACATGGGCCCACCTCCTGACCCTCAGCCGCAACACACCGACTCGAGAGCCCTGGCCAGATGTTGCCCACACCATGTCCCGCTGAGACTCAACCCAGCAAGGACCCGTTTCACCAAACAATTGCACCGCTAGAGGTAACCCGCTCCGGCACTGGGTTCCGTCCTCTCCTCTGTGCAAACCCCCACCTTCAAACACCCCCCTCCTTTCCGCCACCGCGAGTGCGCATGACCCCTTGTGCGCGCGAGTCCTCCCACAACACCAATGCCTTCTCGACCCCTTCCATAAGCCCTAAGGCCCAGATATCATTCCCCACCGAATTTAAATGAACCCCGTCCCACCGCAACAAGTTGGCGGACGCCGATTCCAACTCCGAGTGCCGAACCGAGACACCCCCGACCCGAGAAACAAAACGCCCAATCTCACGATTAACTTTGCTACGAGCTCTGTTAACAGCCTCCACCGACCTGGCGCGCCGCCATGCCCGCCGCGCTACAATATCAGACCACACGATTACTAGACCCGGGTGGGACGACAGGAGCCGCAGGCAGTCGCACTTTATGTCCTGAATCAGGTCCCTGGACGCCCGAAGACTCAAGTCATTCCCACCCGCGTGTAGCACTACCACGTCCGGAGGTCTATCCAATTCTGCATGGTGGCGCCAGGTAGGCAAAACTTCACTCCACAACATACCCCTGACGCCGATCCATCGCACTATCGCCTTTTCCCTGGGGACCCCCAACTGATGGCCGTTCGGTCTTACTCCCGCACGAAACGCACCCCAGTACACATACGAGTGACCGAGCACCCATACCAACAAAGGTAATCCTACGAGACAAAAAGTGACAACATAGGGGTGGGGGGGGGGACATGGGGAAGAAAAGGGGGTAATGAGGACCCAGCAAATACCGCGCCAACCCCCCACACAACATTACAACAAGGTTGGCCGCACGTAGGATCTATACCTAGCCGATTCCCAGCGTCCAATCTTACGGACAGCCTGCGCGCCCAGGCCCCAACGAGCCGCCTGAGTCGCAGCCCCAATCCGAAAGGAATGAGACGCGAACTCAGCCTCGTTGAGACCGCAACACTGCAGGCACCTCCGAAAGATGCAGACAAACTGGTAACTGGACAAGGCTGACCCATCTTGATGCAACAAAAAGGAGCCCGAACGGGTTCCCCTCACTTCCAAAAAGGCCGACACTTGTTTAACAGGACACTCCGCTAGGCCAGGTACACCCCACAGTTCCACCACACGACCTCTACCCAGCTGATCCGTCTTTGACCGTCTCAAACAACACCGTACCGCATCCACACCACAAGCCACATCCTCCAACAACAAACCTCCGTGACTCCTGGTGTTCCTACTCACTAGTTCACTAATTCTGAACGCACCAAAGAAGGTCAAAACAAAAGCGGTCCCAAACAAACGGCATTCATACTCCGAAAAACACACACGGGGCAAAACAGACAACAAATTGCCCAGCAATTCAAAAGACACAGGGCGCCTAAGGTCACGGCTCGCCCATGCCCTTCGATAACCTTTCAATGCCTGGCGCACCATGAAATCCTTAGTGACGTCCTTCCAACCTAGTAACCTAAAAAAGAAAGCCAAGCCAGCCAGCCTGCCAGCAACCGCCGACCATGACAGGCCTTCTTCCTTCGCTCTACCCATCATTAATAAAACTAAATAAACCCTGTCATCTTCATGTACATCACCTCCAACCTCAGCCGCCAACTTGAGCCAATGATCCCACGCCGCAGTATAGCTGCGCCACGTACTGGGTGCCACGGATTGTTTGATCAAATCCCAGGCTGGCTGCAAACCAGGTCCCACAACCAGACGGGCCACATGGTCTCCTGCTGCTCCGCGTCCGGCGCCAGCATTCGAAAACGGTCCCACTGGAAGCGAGATAAAGCATCAGCCACGGAATTCTGAACACCCGGCACATGCACAGCACAGACCCACAAATTAAGCTCCAGACACTTCAACACCAAATGCCGCAAGAGATCCACCACCGGAGGGGAATCAGCTGTCAATTTGTTCACACATTGAACGACCCCCAGGTTGTCACACATAAAACGCACCTTTCTGTCTCTCAGATCCTGCCCCCAAACCTCTATGGCCACGACAATGGGAAAAAGTTCCAACAGGGCCAAATTCCTGGTCAAACCGGAAACCCGCCAAGATTCGGGCCACCTGCCAACACACCATCTCCCCCCAAAATATGCCCCGTAGCCATTGGACCCCGCCGCATCCGTATAAAGGACCAACTCATCATTAGACACCACCTCACGAAGCCACAATGACCGTCCATTATACAATTGTAAAAAACGGGACCACACTCGCAAGTCCGCCTTGTGTTCCACCTTTAAACATACAAAATGCAAAGGGTGCGACACACCGGCGGTGGCTTGAGCCAAACGACGAGAAAAAACTCTTCCCATCGGCAAAATCCGACAAGCAAAATTCAACATGCCTAAGAGGGACTGCAATTCCCGCAAACGAATTTTCTTGGCTTCCAGGGCCCTATGTACACAACACCTCAAATCCATCAGCTTGTCCTCCGGCAAGAGGCACTCCATGGCAATGGTATCTAACTCAATACCAAGAAATTTCAAAACCGTAACCGGACCCTCCGTCTTCCCAGGTGCCAAAAGGAACACCAAAACGGCGAGCAACCTGCTCCACTGTCCGAAGCAAAAGGGAGCACTGCGGAGATCCAGCAGGCCCCATACACAAAAAGTCGTCCAAATAGTGCAACACGGAATCCAGGCCCGCTTCCTCCTTAATCACCCATTCCAAAAAACAACTAAACTTTTCAAAATAGGAACATGAAATTGAGCAGCCCATAGGCAAACAACAATCCACATAAAACTTGTCCTCCCACCAACACCCCAACAGGTGAAAACTGTCCGGATGCACCGGTAACAGACGGAAGGCGGCCTCCACATCCGTTTTTGCCAAAAGCGAGCCACGACCCAGCTTCCTCAGCCATTCCACCGCCTTATCAAAACGAACATATGATACCGAAACCAGTTCCGGATCAATACCGGCATTCACCGACCTGCCAGCAGGATATGACAAATGGTGAATCAGCCGAAACTTGTTAGGTTCCTTTTTTGGGACCAACCCCAACGGGGACACCACCAAGTCGGGCAATGGAGGGGCATCAAAAGGCCCCGCCATCCGTCCTAATTCCACCTCCTTCTGTAACTTATCTGCAACAATCTCACCATGTAGGCGAGCCGACTGTAAATTTTTTAAACGAATCTCTCCCGTCTTAACAACTGACGGTGTCTTGAAACCAAAACTAAACCCTTCGCTCAACAATTCCGCCGTCACCCAGTCCGGGTATCTACTTAGAAACGGCGCCATCCGATCTACCCTCACTGGGGTCCTCCCTTTTTGACGAAGACTCTGCGGCCTTCCCTTTTCCCTTCCTAAAGCACTTGAGATAACTGTGGGCGCCGCCACAGCCCGAACATTCGTGCTTAAATCTGCAGGAGGACCCGAAACGGCAGTCCTTCTCATTGAACTGCCAGCAAACACCCTTTTTGGGCCCCGGCGAGGCCCCAAATGATCCCCCGCCGGAGCCCCCTGGAAAGGAATGCGATGCCGACTTCGGCGCAGCCATCAGCCGCATCCAGAGGCTGATTTCCTTGTGGTCCCACCGAAAACTAGGTCTGACCGCTTTCCTCTGGCGAAACTGCTCGTCATATCGCAGCCAAGCGGTCCCCCCATAAGTCCTGTATGCTTCGCATATCGAATCCAGATAGCAAAAAAGTGCCGAGCAGTTGTCCGGGGCTTTCTCCCCCACAACACTGGCCAGGATCACAAACGCCTGTAACCAGTTCTGAAACGTGCGAGGAATAAGGCAATAACGCCGCCGCTCCTCCTCGTCCTTTTTGCTCTCATCCGGTTTAACCCGATCGAGGTTACACTTCTCCAGAGGGAGCAACGAGAATATCTCAACATATTCATCCTTCCATATTTTCTCCCTGACCTCTTGCTTTAAATGAGCCCCCAACGGCCCATCAAAGCAAACATACACCTCCCCTCTCGCCTTGTCATCTAAACGCACTACATCTACCGCAGCAGCGGCTGGGGCAGCGGGAGCCACCACCACTGGCTCACTAACAACATTTCCGCTGGTCGCCGTGGTCGCCGCACTGGTCGCGGTGGCTCCGGCCTCCTGAACCGGCGCGCCAGCCGCTCCCTGCCACACCATGCTAGGGCCCCCCGCGGGTGCAAATAAACCCCTGACCAAACGCAGCAACTCTGATGCCACACTGCAGTCACCCGGCACCAGATTCACGCCCGGCCCCCCACCAGGGCCACTGGGCACAACACTTATACCACCAGCACCGCCATTCAAACCCTGCACGCCACTCATACCACCAGACTCACCACCAACTGCCAAACCAGTCACGCTAGAAATAGAGAAAACCATGGTCTTACCAGGCTGACTCCGAGAGGTCCCCGAAACAGCCGTCACGTGTCCTCCGCGACGCACTCTGGCCGGTCCGTTGTCACCAGTGAAGTCATCCTCTGCGACGTCGTCCTCCACGATGTCGTCCTCCTCACTGGACCCTGGACCAGGGAGCCCGCCGTCCAGCAGGCTCGACCTGTAGCCCGGTCCGCTCCGAGAAACCTCTGCCTGCGATGCGGTGTTGTGCTGCGCTCCGTCAGCCGATCCTCCCCCGATAATCCTGCCGGAGGCCTGCCTGACGACAGCCCCACGTGAAATCCTTGATCCCGCCGTCATCTGCTTGCCATCATCCGTCCCGTCGTCTCTGCGCCGTCCCGATCCGGGCTGTCGACTTGGCCCCCTTGCTGCCACTGGAGCCCTATGCTCCGGCATAGGCTCCGCCCCCTGGTGCACCGGAGAGTCCCTTCCCCCTCTCCGTGCTCCATGCTCCGCTGCAGGGTCCCCTGCCGATGGGTCGCGGTCATGTGACAGGGCCGCTGCCCCACGTGTCCGCGCCGCCATCCCACGGGACCGCGCCGCCGTCCCACGTGACCGCGCCACCGCCCCACGTGACCGCGCCGCCACCCCACGTGACCGCGCCGGGTCAGTGGAGCAGGACGGGCCAAGGGAGCAGGATGGGTCTGCAGGGAGCGCCGGGTCCGGTGAGCGCGCCGCGTCACATGATCGCGCCGGACCACGTGAGCACGCCGGGCCTGGTGACCGCGCCGGGTCAGGTGACCGCGCCGGGTCAGGTGACCGCGCCGGGTCACGCGGCCGCGACGCGCGCCTCCCGGAAGCGCGCCAAGATCCGGAATCAGGAGGGGGGCCGGCCACGTCCGTCACCGCCCCGCTGCCTTGCTGCCTGCGGCCCGACTTCCGGCCCAGGTCCCGCGATGTCCCGACCTCCAGATCCGCCGTCGTGGGTCCTCCGCTGGGGCTCCGTCTCCGCTGCCGGCTTCTCGGGGACATCTCTGGGCTGAAGCGCTCCGGCGGCCGCGATCTTCGCTGCCGCTTCGGAGGCAGGGGGATCCCATCTTCCACGCCGTCTCCGTCGCTGGACCACCGCTGCAGCTGCTCCGTCATCCATCGCTGGCCACGCTGCTCCGCCATCTCCTGCATACGTGCTAAGAAGCTCTCCATCTTCAGGATCCAACGATTCAAGTCACCGTCCAAGTAAGAATGCCCTCCCCCCCTTGACCTGACCTATATACGACCCCCCCAACAGCACCTCCCCCTGACCAATCAAACTGACCCCTAGTCCTAACTGCCCCTTAATTCCACCCCCAGATTTCCCGCTCAAACTACTTTGCACATTAACCCTTTACTGACCCTATGGCCTGGCATCCCTCCTAGTCATGCTGCCCTCCCTTGAGCCCCTTTGGGGCAGCAGTCCAGGCTATTCCTTTGTGGGCACGAATCTATTTTTTACCAAAAGGTCGCCTAAATTATGGCCTCTTCTGTAAGATACCAAGGGACGCTCTTTAACCAGGTCTCTAAGGTCTTTATCGTTTTTCAACAAATGCCAGTGTCTCTTTATGCTGGATCTCACAATGTCAAACATAGAATTGTATTTGAAATTGAAAGTGCATCTATCCCCGGCGGCATTATGCGAAAAGTAAAAACCGGTCTTTTGAGCGCTAGTAATAGATCTATTAGTCTTTAGTTTTCTTGGAATTAATAGAGCTTTATTTGTGACAGAATAATAAAATAAAGCTCTTGTTTTCACAACGCGTTTCAGCAAGATCCACTTGCTATCCTCAGGTGATAACTCCAGCAGGAGGACACAGAGCCGCAAGAAGTTCCAGGAATTCAGGAGTCGGTGAACCAGGAACCTCCAGCGGTCATCTCTCCAGGTCCACCCAGCCTAACATCAGATAACGCCAGCCGAGACAGCCCCTCATTCCCCAGAGGATTTACACATCCATCACCGAGGTTGTGCGAGGGCGCACAACCTGACAAGGTGAGTAGTTCTGCTAAACAAACATAAATCTCCTATTTCACGGGTGCTTCTCATATGCGCTATCATATATTTTACAGCGGCGGCATTATGCAACATTTTTCCTGGTATTTTTTTTAAAAAATTTTTGCGAGGTCTATCATGATCATTCGTCGCCATCGCAGTCCTGTCTAAAGCAGCTTCTATGATCCTAGAGGGATAACCTCGTTCAAGTAAGCGTGCCTTTAAATCAGAGGCTTGCTCTTCAAATTTGTGAGGATCATTATTAATACGTTTTAAACGCAAGAACTGACTATATGGGAGAGAGGTTCTGGTATGGGAAGGATGAGCGCTATTAAAATGCAGCAAATTATTAACGGCTGTAGGTTTTCTGTGGACCTCCCTAAGGATGGTCCCGTCATTCACTGTCAGTTTAACGTCCAGGAAAACAAGTTCCTGGCCGCCAAACTGACTAGTGAATAGCATATTAAAAGTGTCACGGGCGGAGGAGGGGACGCTGCGCTCTCCCACTGCTCGGGTTCGGCTGCCGCTGCTGCCACGGCTGCTGCTGCTCGGTGGCTCGAGCGATGGGCCGGATCATGGGGACTCGAGCGGCGCTCCTCGCCCGTGAGTGAAAAGGGGTTTGGTTTTGGGGATTTATTGTCCGTGACGCCACCCACGGTTGTGGTGATTTTTGGTAACACCACCGCTGCTCTGTATGGGGATCCCGGGAGCGGTGACAGGGAGCAGCAGAGTTGTTAGTTCTCCCCTCCGTGGGTAGGGGTTGGTTGTCCCGGGGCCCAGTGATGGGGTGGAGGATGAGGGATGGCAGGCCAGGTGCGGGGCCTGGTGAGGTGCAGGGTCGCGGGGGGCAGCGCTGTGCCTCACGGCATGGTGGTACTCACTCAGCCTGAGACGGTGACACAGTTCTTGGTAAAACACACGGCTGGAAAGATGGTTCCCACGGACGGCTGCTGTTGCTTTTCCCCGGTAAGTAACGGTGACTGTCTCTTTCCCTGCACCTTATGTAATGTTGGTAGCGATGGGTTCCCACCGGTTACCCGCTCCCCGACTTGGATATGGGCCGGAGGAGCCCCTCTTTGCCCGCATGCGCTGGCCCTGAGAAACTGGTGCCTTGGCGGTGGCGGTGTCTCTCTCATACGGTTGGACGGTTGCCTTCAATCGGGACTTAGTTGTTTGGAGACCCGGGGGTCCCCTTCACTGACGGATTCGGCAAATTCACGGTGACTCCTAGCCTTGCTGGGATCCGAAAGGCCCCTGCCAATGGTGCTGGCTTCTCCTTGTGTACCGGTCCGGTACCGCCGGGCCACCACCCGTCCGCGGTCCTCACGGTAACTCCAATAGGCCACTCCTGCAGACGGTCACCGCCGTCTGCTAACCTTGCTGTCTCAGTCCGGAGCACACACCCGGACCAACTTCAGGCTTTCAAACTGTCACTTTTTCTCTTTCACTACTTTCCATCCTTCTACTTCAAACTCCAAACTCTCACTCCTCTCACTTCCTCCTCCAAACTCTAACTCCAACTAACTCCTCTGCACTCAAGCTCTGCCTGAGCTCAACTCTCCCTCAAAACTGCCTGTGTTTTCCCTCCTCCAGGACTGTGAACTCCTTGGTCTCCACCAACCGCCTGCCTCCCCCCCTGGTGTGGACATCAGCCCCTGGGGAAGGCAACAAGGATTTCTGGTCTAGCTTAGGTGTGCCTAACCGGGGTGTAGGGTGTGGTGATGTCATTACCTGTGACCCCTGGCTTGCCCAGGGCGTCACAAAAGCATTAGTGGTATTCAGATAAGTGACAAACCGCTCTAACTCTGATTCTGTACCATCCCATACCAGAAATACATCATCCACATATCTTGCGTACATCTTTATATGTCTAAGGAATGGATTACCAAGACTATATATTAGTTTATCCTCTAAAGCTGCTAGGTAGAGGTTTGCGAAAATGCAAGCTGCGGGGGTACCCATTGCGGTACCCCCGCACTGCAAATACCATTGTTCTCCAAAGGTAAAAGCATTATGACTCAATACGAAGTCAAATGCTTCTGCCACAAATGCCACCAGGGAAGGATCCTGCCCAAATTTTATCAGGACTTCTTTGACAGTCTGCACACCCAGATCTTGAGGGATCCAGGTGTACAGACTCTCAATGTCCAGCGAAACCAGTTGGAACCCGTCCTGCCATTGAAAATTATTTAGCATTTCCATAAAATCACCCGTATCTCTTATGTAAGAGGGAATCATTTTAGACACAGGCTTCAGCAACCATTCAAGATACTGGGAAAGGGGTTCAGTCAGGGATCCCATCCCCGAGACTATGGGGCGGCCGGGGGGGGAGAATAAGCTCTTATGTATTATAGGTAAATAATACCAGTTTGCTTTTTGTGGAAAAATTGGCAAAAGCTTTTCAGCAGTATTTTTTGTTAAGATATTGTTATTCACCCATTTGAATAGGAAGCTTCTTAATTGCTTCACATAAGTCCAAGTAGGATCACTGGGTAATTTCCTATACACACTGGCATTATTTAGCTGTCTTTCAGACTCCACTTGATAGGATTTTTTTGACAGCAGAACCACCGCACCGCCCTTATCAGCTCTTCTGATTATTAAATCACGATTATTCTGCAACAACCTAAGCGCCTTAGATTCGTTATTAGACAAGTTTTTTACAGATGGTATATATTTAAGGGCTTCCAGGTCTCTGGTCACTAATTCCTGGAATAAATTCACAGTGTTACCTGGAGTCAGTGGAGGGAAAAAAGTAGATTTTAAACCTTTTTTAAAAGTACAGTACAGTCAGGGTCAATGTCGTCCATTAAATCAGTCGGGGTAAGGTCTGGGTTATTTAGGCTAAGGCTAAGTTCACACTTCAGTTGTTTTCAATCCGTCAGGTCCGTCAGCAACGGATCAGTTGTTTTTTAGATGTCAACTGATGCAACTGATGTGTTTTTCACAGGATTCCTTTCACAGGAATCCTGTGAAAAAACTGATCAGTTGCGTCCGTTACATCCGCTGTGCATCCGTTTTTTGACGGATCAGTCATGATCCGTTTGTGTTTGGGACAGCCCAGTGGGTGTGCCAAACATGCTGGGCATGCTCAGTAGAGCATGGCGGAATCCAGCGCTGGATTCCGTCGTAAGACGGATTACGACGGAATCCAGCACCATAGACATACATTGCAAGTGTGGCGGATGGCGACGGATTCCTGCGCGGCGCGTTAATTTTGACGGCCCGAAAAACGTTACATTCTGCGTTGCTCCCCGCTCGGCGGTCAGTCAAAAACGACGGACCGCGACGCAGTGGATGCAACGCAGGGTCATCAGTCGCAATCCGTCACTAATAGAAGTCTATGGGGAAATACAGGATTCCTGCAAAATATTTTGCAGGATTCCGTAATTCCTCAAGGCTACGGATTGTGACTGATGCAAAACAACTGAAGTGTGAACTTAGCCTAAAAGAAGTAAGTGTACATTCTGTTCCAGGGAGGGTGTGCTCCCCTGGCCTCCAAAGAAGCCAAGGGGGCCAACCCTACATTGTTGCTCACCTATAGCTCCTGATTGAACACTCTTTTTCTGAGTGCTGTTAGGCTATGTGTCCACGCTGCGGATTTTGCGCGGATTTTGCCGCGGATTTGCCGCGGATTTACCGCGGATTTTCCGAAAATCTGCAGCAGCGGCACTTCCAAGCCATTTCAATGGCATTTTGGAAATGCTGTGTCCATGCTGCGGATTTTTCCGCGGCGGATTTGCCGCGGATTTTGATCCGGAAAAATCTGCAGCATGTCAATTATTGTTGCGGATTTTGGTGCGGATTTTGGGTATAGAATGGGGGAAAAAAAAAAATCCGCATCAAAATCCGCGGCAAATTCCCGGTAATCCACGGTAAATCCGCGGCAAATCCGCGGCAAAAATAAGGTGCGGATTTGCCGCGAAAGTCGCGGATTTTCATGCAGAAAAATCCGCAGGTACATTCTACCGTGGACACATAGCCTAATACTTTTTTAGGTGTAGTTTCCTGCAACCCTTATATAGGTCTATACAAAAATCTGTAAGGTTGAACTATTCAGGAAGGCAAAAACTCAAGCCTTTTCTGAGTACAGAGTACATGTCAGCTGTAAGGGGGAAAGAAGTCAAGTTAAACACTGTGTTATTCCATGCATTAATTTGCTTACCAACTGGCAACAAATCCAGCGATACATTTAGACTGTGAACATCTATTAAGCCCTCCAAGAGACCTGTTTCCGCTTCCCGGGATTGAGGTTCCCCTCTCCGCCCTCGTCTGCCACCCCTCCTAACTCGCCTCCCAAAGGGGGGCAGACGAGAGCGGAGGCCGAGAAGCAGCCGCAGGTGTTGGTTTTTTATGCCTGACCACGAGCTCCTCCCCCCCACTGGAGTCGGAGTCCGTGGTCCAAGCGTTCTTTTTCTTATTAACATATTTATTTGAATATTTATGAGAAGATCTTTTAAAATTATAGGCTGAAGATCGTGATTTGTTCAAAGAAAAAAATTGCTGGTTGTCATAGTCCATTTTATCTCTAATGTATTTCTCTCTCTTCCTTTCCTTTATTTGCGCCTGCAGTGGTATTCATTTTTTATCCAATTTAGTCAGAAAAGACCCCCAAGCCTCCTCAGTAATGCGGTTTTCCAATTCCTATCTTAGGTCCAGCAGCTCAGTGGTGATCTTCTTATGCTCTTCCTCATTCTTTGCCAATACAATCTGCAGGAATCTCATAGAACTCTCCTGTAATACCTTATCCCATTCTTGTTTAAAAATAACATCGTCCTGATAAAAAGAAATCTGTTTCACAATTCTGAGGCCTCGCGGCACTCGTTCACAGTCCTTATTAGACTTTAAGGATTGTACAGTCCAGAAGAGGTTAATCTCTTTTTCCGCTAGAGATATAATACGTGTTTCAAGACTTTTAGGGTATGTGCGCACGTTGCTTTTTACCTGCTTTTTACCTGCTTTTTTGCTGCTTTTTCTTCTGCGCTGTTTAATGCCAAAATGGATGTGTTCTTCTATTCAAGCAAAGTCTATGGGAATTTGGGTTTCTTGTTCACACTATGTTGTTCAAAATGCTGCCTTTTTGTGGCAGAACTTTGGTCAAAAACTCAGCATTGCAGTGCAAAACCCAAATGGCAAAAACAATTGACATGTTGCTTCTTTGAAAAGCTGAGTTTTTGACCAAAGTTCTGCCTCAAAAAGGCAGCATTTTGAACAACATAGTGTGAACAAGAAACCCAAATTCCCATAGACTTTGCTGGAATAGAAGAACACATCCATTTTGGCATTAAACAGCGCAGAAGAAAAAGCAGCAAAAAAGCAGGTAAAAAGCAGGTAAAAAGCAACGTGCGCACATACCCTTACTGCCCAAAATCTCTAGATTCACTTTGTCGTTTCAGCAACTAAAAAACGTTGAGGCGTCTTCCCTCCCCGCAGTGACGCCGCTCTCAGTAAAATCCATAGCGGCTTCTGCCATGTTTCAACAAAACGCCATGGGTTTACACAAAGCAGCAAATAACGAAGTGTATAATTGTCACTTATGCGGAAATAAATAGGTGTGCACTTACGGTATAGCACAAGTCCTTATGAATGAAAGAGGTAAGAGTCCCGGTGCACCACCTACTCCGCGTGTTACTACGTTCAGCTACTTGAGCCCTACTGAGCCATGGAGGGGATCATGGTGCAGACAGGGATAGATGCACCTTCAATTTCAAATACAATTCTATGTTTGACATTGTGAGATCCAGCATAAAGAGACACTGGCATTTGTTGAAAAACGATAAAGACCTTAGAGACCTGGTTAAAGAGGGTCCCTTGGTATCTTACAGAAGAGGCCATAATTTAGGTGACCTTTTGGTAAAAAATGGATTCGTGCCCACAAAGGAAAAGACATGGTTAGACAAGAAAAAAATTAAGGGTAATTTTAGATGTGGGAATTGTCCTTTCTGTTTGGCCCATAAAACGGGGGATGTAATAAAAGTGGGGTGTGAGTACCTCAGGGTTAATGATTTCATATCGTGCAAGTCCACTTATATAGTGTATGCATTATTCTGCCCCTGCAATTTTTATTACATTGGAAAAACTATCCGGCCCTTTTACGTCCGTTTTAGGGAACATTGCAAATCCTTAATATCAGGGATAGGTTCAGCAAGACTTATTAAACACATGCAGGAATGCCATAATAGTAATTCCAATCTACTTTCTTTTGCCAGTCTGTTTACAGTCAATCCTAGCAGCAGAGGCGGCGACACGCACCGCACGCTGTTACAAAAAGAATCCAGATTGATTCTGGATCTAAACGCAATGGGACCGCTAGGTTTGAATGACAGAAACCACTTGTCAGTTTTTCTTTAAAAAACCTTTTTTTTTTTTTGACATGTCGACTATATAACATCCTGACTGTGACACCCTTGTTTTGCTAGCACTATCTGATCATGGCGTTGATTAATAGCTGCTGTTTTGCATTTTAACATTATTGCATACATTGTCTCTGAAAATTTTTTTTTCCACTAATTTAAAATAATTTCTACTGTTTTTGTGCTCGCTGTACTGTACATCAGAATTTTGTTCTGTTCTTGTAGGGATTGTGATTCTGTCCGCCTTTTGTATATTATTGTATTTTGAGAGATATGTGTATTAGACTGTGATATGTTAATACCCTTGAAGTCTTCACCTGCTTTTTGCGGCTACTAATTGTATACTTGCATTTGCATTTTAAATCACTCTGCTAATGCAGTTACCCGCACCATTTGTGTTAAAAGGGTGGTGCTGCATGGCAGTTTGCACTGGACCCGTGGAAGCTAAGTTCTAGCAAAACGGCACGCCGTCGTCCGGCGTTGTATGGCTTGTCTCACCCTTCCCACCTCTTGTACCTTCATGTTTCCCCTGCAATAAAGACGGAGTGATATGGTGATCATCTGGAGTGCGACTTTCTTTCTCCTTTGGATTTATCTTGGTCTTCACCGCAAGTCTGCACCATGATCCCCTCCATGGCTCAGGAGGGCTCAAGTAGCTGAACGTGTAGTAACACGCGGAGTAGGTAGTGCACCGGGACTCTTACCTCTTTCATATATATATAAATACACAAACACACACATTCATTGGCAAAAGTGTTAATTTTCTGGAACAACTTCAAGAATGCTAATTATTTCCCTCCGAAAATTAATAATACATCCTCTACACCGCCCTGTCCATAATAAACTCTCTACACTGCCCCTCTCCATAATGTCTCGCCCACACTGCCCCATATATAATATCCCCCCAAACACACTGTCTCTCTGTATAACATACCTACACACAATGCCCCGTGTATAATATCCCAACACGCACACTGTTCCTCTGTATAATATCACCCCACACGCACTGCTCCTCTGTATAATATCCCCCCACACACTGCTCCTCTGTATAATATCCCCACAGACACTGCTCCTCTGTATATTATCCCCCTTACACACACTACTCCTTTGTATAATACCCCCCCACACACTGCTCCTCTGTATAACATCCACCACACACTACCCCTCTGTTTAATATCTCCCCCCACACACACACTGCTCCTCTGTATAGTATCCCCACACACACTGGTACTCTGTATAATATCCCGCCCACGCACACTGGTCCTCTGTATAATATCACCCGCACACACACACACACACACACATACACACACACACACACACACACACACACACACACACACTGGTCCTCTATATACACATGTGGTCAAAATTGTTGGTACTCCTCGTTTAATAAAAGAAAAACCCACAATGGTCACAGAAATAACTTGAATCTGACAAAGTAATAATAAAAAAATCTATGAAAATGAAGAAATAAAAATCAGACATTGCTTTTCAACCATGCTGCCACAGAATTTTTAAAAACATAAAACTCATGAAATAGGCCTAGACAAAAATGATGGTACCCCTGAAAATAATGTGACAAAAGGGACATGTTAAATCAAGTTGTGTCCACTAATTAGCATCACAGGTGTCTACAATCTTCTAATCTCGCAGTGGGCCTGTATATAAGACTACAGACATTCACTGTGCTGTTTGGTGGCATGCTGTGTACTACACTCAACATGGACCAGAGGAAGAAAAGGAAAGAGTTGTCTGAGGAGATTAGAAAAAAAATTATAGACAAGCATGTTAAAGTCGCAGGTCATGGGTCTTGCAACATGGTAATGACCCAAAACACACAGCTAAAAACACCCAAGAATGGCAAAGAGGAAAACATTGAACTATTCTGAAGTGGCCTTCTATAAGACCTGACCTAAATCCTATTGAGCATTTTTAAGAGCTGAAACATGCCGTCTGGAAAAGGCAATCTTCAAACACGAGACTGGAGCAGTTTGCTCTTGAGGAGTGGGCCAAAATACCTGTTGAGAGGTGCAGAAGTCTCATTGACAGTTACAGGAATCGTTTGATTGCAGTAATTGCCTCAGATGGTTGTGCAACAAAATATTAAGTTAAGGATACCATCATTTCTGTCCAGGCCTATTTCATGAGGTTTTTTTTTTTTAAATTCTGTGGAAGCATGGTTGAAATGTAATGTCTGACTTTCATTTGTTCATTTTCATATTTTTTTTTATTTATTATTACTTTTGTCAGATTCAAGTTATTTCTGTTACCATTGTGTTTTTTTCGTTCATTAAACAAGGGGTACCAACAATTTTGACCACATGTGTAATATACCCCCACACACTGCCCCTCTGTATAATATCCCCCCACATACACACTGCTTCTCTGTATAATATTCCCACACACAACGCCCCTCTGTATAATATTTCCCACACACACACTACCGCTCTATATAATATTATTATTATTATTTATTATTATAGCGCCATTTATTCCATGGTGCTTTACAAGTGAAAGAGGGTATACATACAACAATCATTAACAGTACAAGACAGACTGGTATAGGAGGAGAGAGGACCCTGCCCGCGAGGGCTCACAGTCTACAGGGAATGGGTGATGGTACAATAGGTGAGGACAGAGCTGGTTGTGCAGTGGTCTACTGGGCTGAGGGCTATTGTAGGTTGTAGGCTTGTTGGAAGAGGTGGGTCTTGAGGTTCCTCTTGAAGCTTTCCACGGTAGTGGAGAGTCTGATGTGCTGAGGTAGAGCGTAATAATAATAATAATAATATCCCCCCCACACACAGTGTCACTCAGTATAATGTCCCCCCATACACTGCCCCTTTGAATAATATCTCTCAACTACACTGCCCCTTTGTACACTATTCTCCACACAAGCTGCCCCTCTTTATTCAGTATATATATATATCCTAACACACACACTGCTCCTCTGTATACTATCTCCCCCACATACACACATTACCCCTTTGTATAATATCCTCCTGGTAGATATGTCCTGTACCTCGTATATATATATATATATGTCCCCATCCTGGTATATATATCCCCCTCCTAGGGGGGGCAAACACATTACTAGTGGGGCATATACATCACTGGGTGACATACACATTACTAGGGGGGCATACATATTATTGGGGGCATACAAACTACTAGGTAGACATACATATTACTGGATGGCATATACATTACTGAGGGCATAGTTGTTAATGGGGGGCACAGACTTTACTGGGGGGTATGCACATTACTAGGGGCATAACCATCACTGGAAAAGGGGGCATACATCTCTGGGGGCACATATAGCTCTGCTGTTGGGGCCCATACAGTTCTGGGGGCACATACAGCTGTGGTGTTGGGCTCATACAGTTCTGGGGGGCCCATACAGCTCTGGTGAGAGGCCCCATAAATCTCTGGTGGGGGAGCCCCATACAGCTTTGGTGGGGGGACCCCATACAGCTCTAGTGAGGGGGCACATACAGCTCTACTGAGGTGTGTTGGGGGCATACTGCTCTGGGGGGCCATACTGCTCTAGTGGTGGGCCCATAGAGCTCTAGTGAGGAGGGTTGGGGACATACTGCTCTAGGGGGCCATACTGCTCTGGGGGGCCCATACATCTCTAGGGCGGTGGGGGGAGGCAGAGGGCCACATACAGCTCTGAGCCCGGGTGACATTGCGTGGTGCTGCGGCTCCTCTCTCTTCATCGGTGGGATAGAGTGCAGCATGTCATGTGATAGGTCCACCTACAGATGAACTTCTGTACACAAGTACCCCAGTGTTTAGCAGTGAACGCTGGGCTGCAGGTGCCAGGTTTAAAGGGCCGGCAGCCAGGAAAGTTCGGTTGTTGCCCTGAGAACTGTGGTCCCCAGAACTCAGCTCGGGGACCGCAGAACTGATCACCGCCCCTGACTATGGCAAGTGGGCCCCCTTGGCTGTCTAGGGCCCCCGGAACTTGCCTGGGTGCTGACGCCAGCCTGAGAACAGCGATGCTCACGCGAGTGGTTTGCATACGTAAAGTCTGTGTTTAATTGTTTTTAAAAAAGTCTGTGTCTGAGCTCGGGTGCTATTTGTATGCTAAACACCCGGTGAAGCTGTGGGGTGCTTGGGTATGCTCAGTACTCGGCCCAGTGAGAGCCATTTGCAGTCTCTGAATGTCTCTCACTGGGGGTAAAACAACATTTTTGGATGCTGTGTGCTTAAACACCCTCCCCCCTCTCCCAGAAATGCTCAGTTTATGGCTGGCTGCATGTGGGCGGAGAGCCAATTGACTTCCATTATACTTGTTAATCGAGCCCGTTAGTTTGGGTCCCCATTGACTTACCGAATCTTCCAGTTTATAAGATGCTAAAAAGTTACAAAGAGCGCAAAATAGGGTTTTACCAGATAGACAGTGAGTAGGAGAAATGAAATTTACTCACCTGGTGAGGTTGTGGAAGGCACAACTCCTAACAGCGTGTAATAATAAAGAAAGGGGTGGTTGTTGCAGCTCTACGGATTAGATCAATCAGTAGCTGGAGGGAAAATGGAATTATAGCCGCGCTACCACCAATGCAGAATAATGTTGATTCATTTTTGTATTTTATTTTAACAGGTCGACGCGTTTCTGGGAAAAAGTCCACTTCCTCAGGACCACATAAATCAACAATAGTCAAATAGTCTATTGTTGATTTATGTGGTCCTGAGGAAGGGGACTTGTTCCCAGAAATGTGTCGATCTATTAAAATAAAATACAAAAATGAATCAACATTATTCTGCATTGGTGGTAACGCGGCTATAATTCCATTTTCCCTCCAGCTACTGATTAGTTTATAAGATGCATCAGATTATAATATGCACCCCAACTTCAGAGCAAAATAGATGAAAAAATGGGGTCCGTCTTATAATCCGGTAGTGTCTTACCGGAGGGGTCTGCAGCTGTGGTGGAGTGGGTTCACTGGAGGCAGATGTGGTAAGTGTCCCAGAAACTGTCGGCTGTGCTGGGTCAGCTGTGCTGGGGCTGCAGCGGTGGCTGGGGCATCTGTGCTGTAGTCACTGTGCTGGGGCTCGGACTGCGGCAGCAGCAGCTGGGCCAGCTGTGCTGGAGCTTGGGCTGTGGCGGGCATTAAGGGCTTCAAAGAAATGGCGCCCGAACTCAGCGCATATAGAGCTCTCGTTTCAATGGCAAGCCTAGATCTCATCTGCGCAAGCGCCACCTCCAGGCGCCATTTTCCTTAGGTCCGCTGCTGGGAGATCAATGGGCTGGAGGTGGCGCATGTGCAGATGAGATCTTGAGCCAAGAGCTCCATCTGCGCATGCACCAACTCCGGGCGGCATTATTTGAAGTTCTCACCGCTGCAGACCCAGCACCAGCTGCCGCAGATCCTGCACAGCCGTCACAGACCCCGCACAGTCACCCTAACACCAGCCACCGCAGACCCTGCACAGCCACCCCAGCGCCAGCCGTCGCAGACCCCGAACAGCCTCCCCAGCACCAGCCGCAGACCCTGCACAGCCGCCACAGCATTCCCTCGACCTCCACCAGACCCCAGTAAGCTATATTCAGATTATAAGACACACCCCTCCCTTTCCTCCCAAATTATTGGGAAGAAAAGTGTGTCTTATAATCCGAAAAATACGGTATATGGAATTCAGGGTCTGGGAACAAGTTCAGATCAAGTCTGGGTTCCGAAATGAACTTTTAACTAAAGTCCGTGTGAGCCTGGCAAACCCGAACATCCATGGGTCCCCTCATCTCTATTCAGGAGTCAGTACGGAATAGATTGCTTAGCATGCTAAGAAGATCACAGTTTGATCCCGTTTTTCCGTTCATCCTGCAGCCCCATAGATATTACAGGATGAAAACTCTTCTGCCTTATGTGCATTTGTAAATAAGTGTAGGTATTTGTACAACCACAATTTCTCTACTCGCCAGTGATCAGGGTTGTTTTTATGGTAACCCCACCTATGTTGACATGTGCTCTTACAGTTACACTAATTGATTGAACAACATGACTGTGAGCCTTAAAGCTTCTGTTGCTATAGTAATATTTAGTACCTATTGCTTAGGAACTGCAAAGTGAATAGCAGTAACCTGTTGTTATATACAAGAAACATTCTATAGTGAATCTATAATGACATGGAAGAGTAAAAAGAACTTTTTTATTGAAGGTGCATTGCTCGTCATTTCTATTTGGATATATAGATGATCTGGTTACTGATAACTGATAATCTGATGCCTATGTCAAGCTGTTTTACATTGCTTTGTAATGTTGTATATATTGTGTTGGCCTTAATAGTACTTTACATGCTGTGACATCGCTAGCGATCTCATTAGCGATGTGAAATTCTAGATCGCAAGTGCCTTTTGAGATCGCACATAGGTTATTTTACGCATGTGCGATCTAGGAAGATCGCACTTGCGATCTAGAATTTCACATCGCTAATGAGATCGCTAGCGATGTCGCAGTGTGTAAAGTACCCTTTAGATGTAACATTTAAATGGAATCTCCTATTGTTTAAGTCATATTTTTGTATTAAATTGATTTTTTGGGGCAATTTTTTTTCATATCACAATCTATTAAAAGAAAGAATAGGAATCTTCCAATTTTCACACTGGCCACTAGGATATTTTGATTCATACGTCCTTTTTTATTTATTTTTTACAGAAGACTTTACAGCAGTCTCATTATCATCACCGGCAGTATTACAATGATAAGTAACCGCTATACACAGATGATAACACAGGATTCACCATAAACAATAGGTGATGTTACAGCTGATCCTCCTCTATATCCCCACACATGCTTATCAGAAGTTTATGTACAAAACTTAGTGTTCGAGTCAGTTTATTGATGCTAGTCAGGAATAGCCCCAGTCGCCAGTCTGAAAATTGCAAGAGTTCTATTTTTTAATACAGATTGTGTGATGTGAAAAAAATATAAAAAACGGATTTAAACACTAGGTCAATATCTCCTAATTAGAGCTGGTCAAACTCGCAGAAAACCAGCCCTGCTAAATTTAAAAAAAATCCGGATCCGGTCCGGAATCTGGTACTCATATAAGTCTATGGGAACCAGAATCCGGAGATTAAAAATGTTGGTAGACGGGATAGGGGTGTGTGTACTTACAGAAGATTCGTCATGGCAGCAAGCTGCTTCCAGGTCACGCTTTCCCTTCCGGAGCCGACAATTAAGCCTCAATGAATATTCACTGCTTTCTCTGCCCACCAGAGCATGTAAGTGGTTGCATTTAGATGCACCCCCACCCTGAGTGTCAGCGTGTCAGCTGACTGTAATCAATCACAGGCGCCAGGACGGCTGGTGGGCAGAGAAAGCAGTGCAACTGTCTGTGGGTGAGTATCGTGGTATAAAAATAAATGAATAAATAAAACAATCTGTGCAGGGTCCCTGTATTCTGATACCAGCACGGATAAAGCCCACGGCTGCAGCCCCCAGCTGTTGGGCTTTATCATGGCTGTGTATCAAAATAAGGCCGGAGTCACACACTTGCGCGAGTCTCGCATCGCATCACCTGGCAGCCGCACACTCTCCTGACATGAGCGTGCAGCTGCATAGACATACAAGCAGATGCACGCTCCTGTCAGGAGAGTGTGTGGCTGCCGGGTAATGCAATGCGAGATTCGTGCAAGTGTGACTCCAGCTTTACGGTGTGCTTACAAGAGCTGCACGAGTATTGGATTGCATCACCCAGCACGGCCGCACACTCTCCTGACAGGAGCGTGCATATGCATAGAACTACATGCCACCAACCAGCTCCTTTCAGGTGAGTGTGTGTGGGCATGCTGGGTGATGCAATGCGAGCAAGTCCCTTGCAAGTGTGACTCCAGCCTAAGAGCAACCGCATGTGGCTTTTTTATTATTATTATTAATTATTATTATTATTTAAATAAATAATAAAAAAACAACATGCAGTTTTCCCCCAATTTTGATACCCAGCCAAGATAAAGCTGACACCTGGGGCTGTATTCTTAGACTGGGGAGGTCCAGCCTAAAAATATCAGCCTCCAGCTGCCCGGAGTTGTTGCATCCATTAGAAATGCCAGAGCTTTACCTCGCTTTTCCCGATTGCCCTGGTGCGGTGGCAATCGGGGTAATAAGGAGTTAATGGCAGCCCACAGCAGCCTCTAAGTCCTAGATTAGTAATGGCATCATCTATGACATCCCATTACTAATCAGTAAGTGACAGTAAATAAACACAGACAACGAAAAAATCCTTTATTGGAATAAAATACAAAAACTCTCTTTCACCACTTTATTAACCCCAAAACCCCTGCAGGTCGGATGTAATCCACACGAGGTCCCATCACGATTCCAGCTACATCTCTGTGACAGCGAGCTCCCATAGAGCATGACTACTCGCTGTGAGCTCGAGAATGAATGAGCCACAATGTCTGGTTGGAGTCAGACGCGGTCACACAGGCTGGGAGCACATCTGACTGCAACTAATTACAGAGGCCAGGCTGGCCAGTGGGTGGGGAAAGTAGTGCGGAGTTCATATGGATGATCAATGATGAGCGGAGGCCGCAGGACCAGCGTACAGCTGAGCGGGAGCAGTTTACAGCTGAAACGGAGCCTAGGTAAGTTTCATTCTTATTGCCTTTATTTTTTTTTCACTTCTCGAGTGCCAGATCCAGATTGAACCGGGCCCGGCACTCAGGAAAGTTTGAAACCGTGTGGATCCGGACTTTTAGGCTATGTGCACACAGTGCGTTTTTCGCGTTTTTGCGCGTTTTTCGGGTGCGTTTTTCGCCTCAAAACTGCATGACTTTGCTTCCCCAGCAAAGTCTATGAGTTTTCATTTTTGCTGTCCGCACACACCTTTTTTTTTAAGCTGCGTTTTTGAGCTTTAAAAAAAAATGGACATGTCAATGCTTTCCTGCGTTTTTCTGCGTTTTCCCACCATGCAATGCATTGGAAAAACGCAGAAAAACGCAGAGATCAAAAACGCAGCAAAACGCAGCCAAAAACACACCAAATCGCTGTAAAAATGCATGCATTTTTTCTGCGTTTTTTTGCCGCGGGTGCGTTTTTGTGCGTTTTTACCGGCCAAAAACGTAGCGTCAAAAAAACACAGCGTGTGCACATGGCCTTACAGTCCGGGTGTGCCCAGCTCTACTCATAATACATTACCTTAAAGATGACTGTCAGAAAACTAGACTTTTCAAACCACACATAGACAAAAATCACCCATGCTATGATCTGCAATCATATCATTATGTCCCAGTAATGGTGCCCTCAGTATCCACACATATTGCTGCTCAATGTCCAATAGTACCCAATAGTACCATATAGCACTCACATACCAGGGGCGGACATATAATTGGTGCAGCCTTTGCAGCTACACAGGGGCACAAGAGGTAAGAGGGCCCATTACAACCTCCAAAGCAGGTGGAATTGGGCATTCATGAGCTTGTAAGGGGTGGGCAGACCCCTTACAAGGAGGTGCAGTTTCCCCCTGAAGATACCTCACTCTGGGGTAGTTACTGTTGATGTTATTAATAAACATGTTTTTACTGTGCAGTGGGTTTTCCCCTAGAGCCCGGGTGGGACGGCTGTCCCCATAGAAACAGGGCAGGAGAGAGGAGGAGCCGGCAGCTTAGAGAGAGAAGTGTGTGTGTGTTGATGTCAGTTGATTCGGGACGGGGGAGAAGGAACAGCCAGGGGCAGAGTGTGGAGCTGAGTGGGCAGAAAGAAAGAAGGGAAGAAGAGAAGAAGTGTCCTCAAGAGTGGAAGCAGAGCAGGGGCAGAGTGTGGGAGCTGGATGAAAAGGGAAGCCGGAGAGAAAAGGAGCGGGCGGAACCTCAAAGTGCGAAGCAGTACCGGTGTGGGTCCGGTCTGTGGGAAAGCCGTAGTGGGAGCCAGGTGAAGAGGATTAGCCGGGCACATCCCCACTGGAGAAGACGTCAGGACAGGTTTTCCCTCAGCTAAAGGAAGTGTGAAGTGTCATCTATAACTGCCGGTTGTGTGAAGAACTGTGTAATAAAGAATGCCTTTTGTTTGCACCGAATCATGCCTGGAACGTGTTTATACGTCGGACGACATCTGCACCACCACACTCTGCCCCACCGAGACATCTCCCGTCCCGATAGTGATGGCGGAGCCAGGGGTAAGCCTGATAGCAAGGGCCACGACTACAACCCTGGAGGCACCCCTGGCACCCCGTTACATGTGGCGTAGTCGGCAGGATGCGGATTGTATGCCAGGGGTCCCGACCCAAGAAGACGGAGACCAAGTGGTTCCTAGGGCACAGGATCCGGATTATTGGAGAAGAGTCCCGATCCCTTGGTGGGAAGAAAAAGAAGTGCCTGAAGCGTTGGACCGGGCACAAGATGGCGGCAAGATGGCCGTCGTCTTTGAGAACACAGAAAGCGCACGAAGAATTGGCGACAAAAGAAGAGCCTGGGGCTGGCCGGTGCCGAAAAAGAAGTTCGGAGTACTCCGCCCAAAGAGGGGAGGTGCCGGTCCCAGGGCACGGATGAAGATATGTGAAGTGGGCGGTGTTCCAAGGAAAAAGAAGAACCGCCGCGGAGGGGTCGACCTGATGTGTGAGACTGGGGGTGGAGTATACCCAAGAGTGGGAAAAGTAGGCCCGCCTCCACTTCCTCCAGCTTCTCCACTGACCCTGCCGCCATTATCAGAGACGCTGACTGAAAACGAGATGGAGACCTCCAGACAACAGCAAGATGTGGTGGCCGCGCTAGCAGCCACTAATCTGGGCAGAGGACGCCCGAAGCAGACTGCGGACGCTGAAGGACTTGCCCTTGCTTTACCGGCCGTGCCAGAAGGACCGGAGCGGCCCACAAAAGTAACCTGGGTCACTACCTGGGATGCCGCGACCGGTGAGACCTCGAATGAAGTCCGGGCCACCTACAAGGCACAGCTACATCCGGGGAACAAAGTCCTGGGAACTCCACACCAGTGTCCGGAGGTATTCCCGCCAGACGAGGTGGGATCCCCAACCCACGCAGCAGTTCCGGCCCCGGAAGAGCGACATGCCCGGGAGCTAGAAGAGGACGAGTGGGGATTCTTTTGGGAGCCGGTGAAGCCGACGCCCCCGACTCAGCGACCCCATCACCCCCGTCGGGGGTTGAGGAGGCAAGACCGGAGACAGAGGCACCAGAACCAACCGTCAACTACGAACCGTTCCGGAGGCTGCGCCGCTTGCCAGGTCAGTCCCTTTCTGATTATGTGAGGGCTCAGCGGGCCGAATGGCAGCGCGCGTACCACCCCGAGTGACCCGTAATGACCGGAGGTGATGGACATGTTCATGTTGAATACCGGCATTGTTCAAGAGCCGGAAAAGTTCCACAGTTTGCAACCATGTTTAAGCTACTGAGCCCGGAAGGAGCCTGATGCTGGACTGAGCCAGGGGCTCCCTCTGTGTTGTTAACGGAGACTTTACTGTTTTGTACTTTTACCTATCTACTAAGACCGGGAGTGCTGTAAAAGCCTCCGGGCAGAAGACCAGCAAAGACCGGGAGTGCCTGCTGAAGGTCTCCGGGCACACTGCCTACAAAGACCGGGAGCTCCCAGGAGGGACTCCGGGCGCAGAACTTGGGCGCTCAGTGGTTGACTTTGTTTATGAAGGTTTTAAAGTTTTATCCAAAGTTTGCCTTGCTGCTAAATTGTGTTTTACAGGTTCGAGCCTTGCCGGGAGGCTTAGGCTTAAAGAGGGGAGGAATGTAAGGGGTGGGCAGACCCCTTACAAGGAGGTGCAGTTTCCCCCTGAAGATACCTCACTCTGGGGTAGTTACTGTTGATGTTATTAATAAACATGTTTTTACTGTGCAGTGGGTTTTCCCCTAGAGCCCGGGTGGGACGGCTGTCCCCATAGAAACAGGGCAGGAGAGAGGAGGAGCCGGCAGCTTAGAGAGAGAAGTGTGTGTGTGTTGAAGTCAGTTGATTCGGGACGGGGGAGAAGGAACAGCCAGGGGCAGAGTGTGGAGCTGAGTGGGCAGAAAGAAAGAAGGGAAGAAGAGAAGAAGTGTCCTCAAGAGTGGAAGCAGAGCAGGGGCAGAGTGTGGGAGCTGGATGAAAAGGGAAGCCGGAGAGAAAAGGAGCGGGCGGAACCTCAAAGTGCGAAGCAGTACCGGTGTGGGTCCGGTCTGTGGGTAGCCGTAGTGGGAGCCAGGTGAAGAGGATTAGCCGGGCACATCCCCACTGGAGGAGACGTCAGGACAGGTTTTCCCTCAGCTAAAGGAAGTGTGAAGTGTCATCTATAACTGCCGGTTGTGTGAAGAACTGTGTAATAAAGAATGCCTTTTGTTTGCACCGAATCATGCCTGGAACGTGTTTATACGTCGGACGACATCTGCACCACCACACTCTGCCCCACCGAGACATCTCCCGTCCCGATAGTGACGGCGGAGCCAGGGGTAAGCCTGATAGCAAGGGCCACGACTAAAACCCTGGAGGCACCCCTGGCACCCCGTTACAAGCTGTTGAACTGCAAAGGGCACATACATACCTCCCAACCGTCCCAGATACAGCGGGACTGTACCGGATTTGAGCGGGTGTCCTGGGGTCACGATCGTGAGGCTTTTGTCCCGTGTCTCCGCCCACCCGCTCTCTCCCCATCTGACTTTCTCCCCCTCCTAATGCACCTGAGCAGAGCCGAGCGCTGCTTCACTGCTCTGACTCTGTGCTGCCGCTGTTATGTGTTATGAGGGGCGGCAGCAGCACTTTCCTGGCTGCCGTCGCTTTAAAACCCGGCACCTGCAGCTCAGTGTGCACTCACTGCTCTCAGCTGGGCTGCTTGTGTAGGAAGTTCATCTGTGGGTGGAGCTACCGCCGACATGCAGAGCTCTGTCCACACATGAACAGACTGCAGGAAGAGGAGCTGAACTCCAAGGAACGCTGTATGTGACCCCCCCACCACCTGCCCAGAGCTGTATGCCCCAACCCCCTCCTCACCAGATCTATATGCCTCCAGCCACCCACCCCTCACCAGATCTGTATGCCCCCCCGCCCCCAACCAGATCTGTATGCCCCCCAGCCACCCCACCAGATCTATATACCCCCCAGCTCTGTATGCCTCCAGCCCCCTCCCACCAGATCTGTATCCCCCAGCCCCCTTTCACCAGATCTGTATGCTCCAGTCCTCTCCTCACCACACCAGAGCTATATGCCTCCAGCCACTCCCCTCACCAGATCTATATGCCCCCCAGCCCCCACACCAGATTTGTATTCCTCCCAGCCACCCCACCAGATCTATATACCCCCCAGCACGCCCCAGCTCTGTATGACTCCAGCCCCCCCCACCAGATTTGTATCCCCCCAGCCCCCTCTCACCAGATCTGTCTGCCCCAGCTCTCTCCTCACCACACCAGAGCTATATGCCTCCAGCCACCCCCCTCACCAGATCTGTATGCCCCCTAGCCCCCACACCAGATTTGTATGCCCCCCAGCCACCCCACCAGATCTATATACCCCCCAGCACCCCCCAGCTCTGTATGCCTCCAGCCCCCTCCCTCCAGATTTGTATCCCCCAGCCCCCTCTCACCAGATCTGTATGCCCCAGCCCTCTCCTCAGCACACCAGAGCTATATGCCTGCAGCCACCCCCCTCACCAGATCTGTATGCCCCCTAGCCCCCACACCAGATTTGTATGCCCCCCAGCCACCCCACCAGATCTATATACCCCCCAGCACCCCCCAGCTCTGTATGCCTCCAGCCCCCTCCCACCAGATCTGTATGCCCCCAGCCCCCTCCCACCAGATCTGTATGCCCCCAGCCTCCCCATCGGAGCTGTATGTGCCCCCAGAGCTGTATAAGCCCCGACACCAGAGATATATGCCCCTTAGTAATATCTATGCTACCAGTAAAGTGTATTTCCCCCAGTAAAGTGTATTTCCCCCAGTAATGTGTATACCCCTTAGTAATGTGTATGCCCCTCAGTGAAAAACAGATGTGATAACACTGACATGTTAAACACGCATATGTCCCTTCATACTCCGTGATACACGGCACACAGTGGTTGTCCATGTGCAATCCGTGATACGTGATCCGTACTCCGTGATTTCACATGGACATATACTCACCTGCCCTCGCTCCTGCTCTCCGTGGTGCTGAAGAGTCCCGCGATTCAGCATCCAGCCACCGCGCTCTCACCTCTGCAGCTACTTCCGGGCCGGCTCTGGCTGCATAAATGAATATGCATGCCATAATGAACCGGCCAGGAAGAAGCAGAGAGCAGCTGCCGAACTCAGCATCGCTGGAGAAGGTGAGTTGAAAAAGCTTTTTATTTTATATGTCCGTGTTTTTCTGGTACGTGTTTCACGGATCACACCATAGTGTGGTCGGTGGGACATCAGTGATGCCAGAAAAAAACCAGACATGTTTCTGTGCGGCAATCACGGATACGCATGTACGCCGCACGGAGACACGGTCAGTGAAAAATCACTGATGTGTGTGCAGACCCATTGATTATAATGGGTCTGCATAAGTCAGTGATTCTGGTATGTTTAAAAACTAGCAGATACATACCAGAATCACTGACAACTGAAACAGGCCTAATATGTATACCCCCTCAAGTACTGTCTATGCCCCAAGACCCTCCTGTGCTGTATATACTGTAGCCCCCAGCCCCTCCTGTGCTGTATATACTGTAGCCCCCAGCCCCTCCTGTGAAGTATATACTGTAACCCCAGCCCCTCCTGTGCTGTATATACTGTAGCCCCCAGCCCCTCCTGTGATGTATGTACTGAGGCTCCCAGCCCCTCCTGTGCTGTATATACTGTAGTCCCCAGCCCCTCCTGTGATGTGTATATACTGTAGCCCCCAGCACCTCCTGTGCTGTATATACTGTAGCCCCCAGCACCTCCTGTGCTGTATATACTGTAGCCCCCAGCCGCTCCTGTGATATATACTGTATATATACAGTGTATACACATTATATATATTATATAAAACCCCCATCCTCCCTTGTGATACATACACAGCGGTGTCAGTGTGCACTGTGCGTGGCTAGGTCTGTTAAAGTGTTGCCAAGTGATCACATGCCGAGGAGGAGCTGGATACAGACAAGTGGGGTAGGTGAGTGCGGCTGCTGCCGGCTTCCTCATATTATTACCTGCAATGTGTGTATATGTATGATGTATATATCTATGTATGTCAGTGTAGATGACTGTGTATAGATTTCTCTGTTTATATGTATTTTAGGGAATTTGTCTTCAAATATGTACCGTATATGTGCCTATGCCTGTGCCCATGATCAGGACTCGCTGTGTCCTGGAGGCAGCGCGTCCTGACCTGCGGGGCTGCATGTCTCCTCCGCAGGAGACCGCAGCTGCCTCTGCCCATGATCAGGACTCGCTGTGTCCTGGAGGCATCGGGTCCTGACCTGCGGGGCTGCACGTCTCCTCCGCAGGAGACCGCAGCTGCCTGTGCCCACGATCAGGGTTCAGTGCGCTGCGGTCTCCTGCTGTGTTCTCCCTACGGAGGACGCATGCAACTGCAGCAAACAATTGATATGCTGCAGTCTGGAAAGACGCTCCACAGGTCAATGTTTGCTGCAGAAAAAACAAGCACAGTGGGCACAGGATTTCTAGAAACCCATCCACTATGCTTGTACTGTACAACGCAGCGTTTTGTATACTTTATTACATTTTAAGGGGTTTACAATAACAGGGGAGGGGGTAATTGAAGTATTTAAAATGCATTCTTAAAAATATTGTTGAAATAACAAAGAAGGGGAAGAGGAAGGGAAGAAAGGGTAGGCTAAAAGTGGATGGGAAGGGGTATTGGAGGGGAAGTGGGAATGGAAGGAGTTAGGGAATATAAAGGGGGAGGAGAAAGGGAAGGAGGAAGACGTTGAGGTAATTCGTTAAGTTTCAAAGTCAAGCAAGATTATAAACTCATATTCATTTAGCACAGTATATAAACACATTCGGAAATAACATATTACATTTATATTATTTAGATAATGTCAAGGAACTAATTCAAAACAAGGTTTGGCATGTATTTCTGGGACCAAAGAGACCATCTTATTTTATATCTTTGATAGTTTTTTTCTTTTAACGCAATATTATACTCATATAAATTATGAGCTGAAACCCTGTCTGTAACTTCTGAAATAGATGGGATTCTTTCTTCTCTCCAGTTGGCTGCTAATAAATTCTTAATAACTAAGAAAATGTGACAGACAATGTATCTATACTTTTTCTCATATTCTTCTAACCCTATGGAAAGAATAACCAATTCTGGAGTAAGATTTATATCTTTTGTAGTCAATTGCTTTAAGAGGTCAACGCAGCGTTTTGGACACAGCAAAAACACACTGCATCCAAAATGCTGCAAACACTGATCGTGGGCACGCAGCCTTAGGCTATGTGCGCACGTTGCGTACAGTCACTGCAGAAATTTCTGCAGCGATCTGAAGAGCACATGTGCGCTTTAAATCTCTGCAGAAATGTCCGTAGTGAAGCCGATTCCATGCGCTCTACCTGCAGCTCCTGCCATAGACAGAGCAGGAGCTGCCGGCAAAGCGCAGGAAAGAAGTGACATGTCACTTCTTTTTACGCAGCGCTTCGGCAGTAGCCGAAGCGCTGCGCTCTTAAACGCCACATGCGCACAGCCCCTGCACAATCTCCATAGACTGTGCAGGGGACGCAGGACGCATGCAGTTACGCTGCGCTACAAAGCGCAGCGTAACTGCATGTATTTACGCAACGTGCGCACATAGCCTTAAACAATGTGATCAGCAGTGCTGAAAAGGATTGGATGTGGGCGTGACAGATTGCAAAATGGGTGTGGTTAGGGGTGTGTCCTAAAATTGCCGTGGCTACTTTGTCCCTCTTTCTCATCTTTAAATGTTGGGAGGTATGGGCACATATATTGTTCTTGCACGGGGCTCATTTCTTTCTGTGTCTGCCAGTGTCACATACTAATGTCATAGTTCTATCTAATATGGTCTTGCGTTTTTGCAAAGTAAAAGTAAAAACGCCATGTTGTGTCAATATAGGACATACAAGATCTACAAGCAGCTAAAGTGCATAGATATAATGCCATTATAATTCAGCTGTGCAAAGACAAATATATGCAGTAAGTACCGTAGTTCAAAGTGTAGTAACCACCACCTTGTAATTTAGTGCAAACATATTTCCTCGTAATACACAAAATATGTAAAGAGAGCCTTTACAATATGGCATGTTCAAGGCACAGTGTCTTTAGTACTAACATTTATATGACAGCAACAATAGTATATGTTAGATGACACCCAGAGGACGTCCTAAAACAGTGTTGCCACATTATTCTTCTGCACTTCCACAAAACTACACATGAGCAGACAGTCACCGACTATTTACACATGACTTCTCCTTCTGGAGTCTGGCAGACTTCCTTACTACCCTGCATCTGACACTGACTTTGACCTTTGCAATTTTGATGCTCAAGTTGCCTTTTTAAAGAAACTTCCTATTACTCCAACAGAAATAATTTATTTACAGTAAAAGAAATATGTGTGCAAAATTTGATCTGACACTTTGGATTTTAAAGAGGAACTGTCACTTGCTCAAAAAAAATTAAGTTAAATAATGTGTAAAGGAAAAAAAATCATTGCGCTCCACTGAATCAAGCTCTCAGCTCCAACATCATGCTGCTCTCAGATTACATAGAAACAAAACTGCTGACAGATTCCCTTTACGAAATAGTATAAGAAATAATAATAAACGAGTGTGATATGGCATACATAATTAACTGTAAATATACCCAAGGTGGACCCCAATAAGACACAAAATATCATATAAAAGTGTAATAAACATTCAAGTCCACCACTATAAACAATAGCAATACTTGCCAATCACTAAAAGTAAGCAGAGAAGGGTTCTGGACCAAGCAATATGAATAATAAAAAATAAATAAAGAGTCGAAGTCTCCGTGTAGTGAAAAGAACTGTTTTCCACCTCACCCTTAGGTCTGGTGGTGGATTCAAAGCTTGTGTACCTACATGGAGGCTCCAGGTCTATATTGAATTATTAATAATATTGCTTATTGCTTGATCCAGGACCTTGTCTTCCCACTTTAACTGAGTGGAATGTATTGGTTTCGTTTATAGTGGTGGACTCTGTTTATTACACTTGCATATGATATTTTGTGTCTTATTGGGGTCTACCTTGTATATTTTTCCAATTAAATATTTATGCCCTATCACTATTAATTGCTTCTATTTCTTGTACTCTTTATTAATCAAGACTATATTTTACTTATTATGGGCAGTGTTGCTCCACCTCTCATGGGTTTTGAAGTTGTTTTGTCACTATATACAGTATATTTTTTAATATGTCTGATTCCAACTAATATTTATATCTACTAGACAATTTATTTACGGTAGTTTAAACCTTGTGCGATTTGGTCCTCATTGGGCTAGTGTAGATGTTTCATGTTTAGGGTTTATGTCATGTGAAATGTGTCTTGCGTCTTTGTAAATGATGTAAAGGGTAATGTGAATTGTGATGGTATGTATAATGGAAATTCTGAAGATAATGTGCTATGTGATGTAGTGTAGTATTGTGTGATCCTGACAGTACAGTCAAAAACAGTTAATATTTGCCTGTATAATGTTTTGCACTGTCATGTGAGGAAGCTGAGTTCTGCCCAGCAACAGACAGTGAGCAGGGTCAGAGATAGGAGGGGTTAGATGATAGGGAGAGAGACGGTTTTCTTATGTAACATCAGTTGAGCTTAGACCCAGTGTATGACAGGAGCAGACATATAGTCTGGAAGTTGGCAAGGCCGGATGCAGTGGGTAATCTCTGGCAAGAGAAGGAAAAAGGAGAACAGAGCTGAGATAGCATGATCCTAAAGTGATGACTGAGACACAGAATGCAGGATAACGTTGAGTTTAGTGATGGACCTTCTAACTGAGTTAGCTCAGACAGAAGGGTACTGAGAATGGGACTCTAGCAGCAGAGCCCCAAGTAGCTTACACCTCAAAAGTAACAGGCCAAGACGGACTGGTGCGTGAATTAGTTGACTTTCCGGGTTATATCTCCAAGCATTTGATAGTGCAAGGCTCTATTCTGTCTCTACTGGCCCTTACCCCCTCCTCTAAGAGGAAAATAAATGTGGATTCCTAAACATCTAGGAGCACAATAGGAGGGGTTAGCGCATAAGGAGATAGACTTTTCTTTTGGAACATCAGTTAAGTTTAGACCCAGTATGTGACAGAAGCAGACATATTGTCTGAACATCGTCAAGGCTGCATGCAGTGGGTGATCTGTGGCAAGAGAAGGAGTCCAGAGTTGAGATAGCATGATCCAGAAGTGGTCACTGAGACACAGAGTGCAGGACAGTGTTGAGTCTAGAGACAGACCTTCTAACGGAGTGGCTCATGACAGAAAGGAATGGAGGGTGGGACTGTAGCAGCAAGGCACAAAGTAGCTTACAGTTCAAAAGTAATGGGCCAAGGTGGACTGGTGCATAAATTAGTGGTCTTTCTCAGGCAGAGCCTCCTCAAGTGTCTGCCAGTAAGGTTAGAGTAGAGCCTTGCGTTTTCAAACATCTTACCCCATCCTCTACAAGGAGAATAGATGTGGATTCCTAAGCGTCTTTGAGCATAAGGCTCTGCTCTGGCTATAGTGGCAAAACCACTTACTTCCTCCTCTATGAGGAGATCAGACATGGAGCCACAGAAAGGGAAAGTAACTGTCATTGATGCTAGGTTGTCCTTGGACTCACAGGACTTCTGAAAATGGAAACCACCCAGATGGAGCTGAAAGTGGGTCTGAACATGCTCTGTACAACTGAACAAGTTATGTGCCCTCTAGCTGTATAAAGTTGCAGATAAAGGACTGTTGAGTAAAGTGATGTAATTTGAAGTAAACTAGTGATCTCCTTGTTGGTATGAGTCATCATCTAGTCCTGGCCAGCTGTAGCCAAAGGCAACATGCAGCCTACATGGGCATATCACCCACACCTCACAAGTCCACACACCCAGTCAGGACCGTGTCTTTCATGTAGTGTGCTGTGGCGTCAGGAATCAACACGTCGCCCACGACTACTGCCGTGGCAGTCTACAGCTGTATGGAAACAGGAGTAATGTCACTTAACAGCAGGCAGCCATGGCTCTTCTTTTGATGAGTCAGCCTGGGCCAACGTCATTGTTGCAATGTGACACGCATGTGATGTCTCACCAGGCCGGCTAATCAAAAGAAGAGCTGCGAATGTTAGCAGATAAAGTGCCATCCTCTCTCTCTCCTGTGGAGTGGGATGTGCAAATACATTTTCTTGTACTTTAGGTACTTTAGTATTGAGTATTCTGGTTCATCCCTCTTATTGTAGGTATTAATGTACTTATCAACATAAACCAAGAAGGATCACATCAAGGAGACTCCGCTTGGATGTTTTCTAAACCCCATTTACTTATTTACTTGCCTTGTACTGTGCTTTGTTGCCAATATTAGTGTCTCTCATGGCTAACAAAACATTTGTGAAACATATTTGGGACTCAGTCCTTGCAACACACTTTCAATGCCATGTAATAAAATCCCTGTGTTTAACTATAGGACAAATTCCTCTTCTGTGGCGAGTTTTGCAACTTTGCCAATTAGAAAGTGATAACAAGCACGCAGGGTTTTTTTTTATGTAAATTTAAAGTTTAGAAAGAAAATCCATGAATATAAATGTAAAATTATCGTAGGCCTGTTTAATTTAATCACAATATGTCTGCTGAACTAGAATCAGAATGTGATCTAAATTTGCTTTATCAGAACCACGCGGGTGTTTGGAGGTGAGACATTGATATTACTAGATTAATTAACTTTTAAATGTATGTTTTACAATGAAACAGCCACAGCGTTTCAGCGCAAAGCATACCTGGTGGAAATAACCGAGCCTGACTCTAATTCGTGCAGTCTGTCGTTAGGGCACCATGAAGTAGCTTCTGGTTCCTCTTAAACGCATATCATATTAGTATAATAAATAGGTTTATGACTTCTTTTAAGATGATGTCTGTGCTTTTTCAATTTATACACTCTTTTCAATATTTGGACATATGTTTTTTAAGTAGAGGGATAACAATACTTTCACAAATGTTTTCCCATGTAGTTGCATGACAGATGTGACATCCAGCTATGTTATGTGGACATGAGTGCAGTTGTTCCAGGCAGAGGGTTGGACTTATTCCATCTGTTGCACTAGTTCAAATATATTGGTTCCTCCATTGTTCCACAAACATGCGACAACTCAGCACAGTGTACTCAGACATCCTAAATCGCTTTTTGTTTTCAATGAGCGGAGTACAGCTGCACTGATCCCATCACAGTCAGAATTTTTCCTTACCATCCAGGCAACAGCAATAAACTCATTGGTACTATTAATTTAGTCAGGTTGTAGACATGCTAATATAAGATAATTATAGATGTGCAAAAAATACTCTGTAGCACATGAATCAAATATTATGTACTGTTGTCTATATTATTGGCACATTTGATATAGTTTATTATACATTGAAGGGAAAAAACAGTATCTTCCGAAATAAATAGATATACCGTATAGCAACTGAGTATCATTAACATGTTTTATATAAACTTCCAAATACATTCAACTAAAACTTTACCATACATGTATTCCATTAAAAAAAAAAAAGTAACACAGCATGTTACATAGACAAGATTAAAATTACCCTTTCCTAATACTTAATTACCAATTTTGTAGTCATCTATGAGTTTCTTGCTCTTGTATACTAGTAGTTTCTTTCACCTTACAGCTGTGAGCCCACGGGAGAAATTAACCGCAGATTTTGCCGCGGAAAACCTGCGGATTTTCTAGATTTTCCAGATAAATCCACGAGTTTACACAAGTACAGACACTCCCCATGTTATTCTATGGGTTTTGGGGAGTGCTGTATCAATGCTGCGGTATTTGCGGCTGCAGAAAATGCTGTGGATTTCCCGCAGCCGCACGTAATTGCATGTCAATTATTCATGTGGAATTATCTGTAGAATTCCTGCTCCTCCACTATGGAGATACATGGCAGGAATTCCACATGAAATCTGCACTGTTTCCGCAGGTTTACCCCAACAACTCCGCAGATATACCACATTGATGGATAGCTGCGGATTCCGGAGAGCTGCTGCGTGAACCTGCGAAAATACCTGCAGAAAAGTCCGCAGGTACGATCTCCCATAGGCACATGGCCTAACACGGCAATTCCTTCAGGTGCTTAATTGTTTGCAGGGTTCCATTATCCAATAACAGATTTCATTTGTTTCCAAACATTTTCAATTGAAGTCTTAACCATTTTTTTTCTACTTTTGGATGCATGCTTTAGGGCATTTGGGAAATTATGACACATTTTGTGTAACTGAAACATAATATTCTTACATCTAGAAGCATATTAGGTTCTAAAATGCTCTGATAAACCTCTGAATTAAATGTTTTTTTAGGAATATTAAGGCCTCAAGTCTCAGAAGCAACAAGTACAGTAGTGACCAAAAGTATTGCTTTTTTTTATTTATTTTCTTTTAAAGTGTGATTACTTCTGTCTGGTTGTGATGCCGATTTCCTGGTGATTTTAGTAAACCGGAAGCAAAGGGTTGTCAACTCTATGGATGAAAATTGTGTTTGACATTATCCTTTTATATGTTAGTTTTCCATATTTCTGGGCCAAATGTTTTTCATATTTTGCCATGGGTAGTCTAATTTTGCATAAAAAAAATTTGCGTGTGTGTTTTTTGGAAAAAACATGGCAAAGATAAAGCCAAATTATTCATCAGATGTCAGGAAGCTTATTATTCCGAGAGTGAAGTTAGGCAAATGTCTAAAAGAGGTAGCTATGGAATTCACCTGTTCTCAGAATCAGGTGTCACATTTAATAATAAAGAGAAAAAGAAGGTTATGGAACAGCTGACAAACCTAGAAGTGGGCGACTATGGAAAACTTCCTCCAAAGTTGATCACGTTATTAAGAAAAAGTCAGTATCTGATGTTCATAAAAGTGCTCTACAGATTTCACATGAAATTAATGAAAAATATGGGGTCAACGTGAGTCGTCAAACTGTGGTGCGACGGCTAAGAGCAGTAGGCTTGAATGCACAAGTTCCAGTCAAGAAGCCTTTCGTATCTGCAAAGAACCGGAAGGTCCAACTTCAGTTTGCTGAAGAACACAGCCAATGGAAAGAGACAGATTGGTCTAAGGTGTTGTGGTCTGATGAATCCAACGTAATGATGTAAGGTACCAAATACCATCAGTGGTGTTGGCAATGCCATGGTTTGGGGCTGCTTTTCTGCATCTGCCATTGGTCCTCTGCATAGAATTGATGCAAATATGAATGTTGTCATGTAAAAGGATATACTGGAGAATATAATGTTGCTACCAAAGTAGGCCAGGGCAGGAAATTCCAGCAAGACAATGATCCTAAGCACACATCCAATTTAGTAAAAAATTGGTTAGCAAAGAAAAATATTCACCTGTTGCAATGGCCAAGTCAATTACCTGATTTAAACCAAACCCTATAGAGCACCTTTGGAAAGAGTTAGGGTGACGAGTTTGGGCCCATACCCACAGCAATAAAGATGAATTGTTTGCAGATTTGCAAATGGAATGGAGGAAGATCTCTCAAGATGTCTTGAATACCCTAGTGACTTTCAATGCCTCGTCAGTGTGGTGCAGTAATTAAAGCAAGAGGTTAGGCTACAAAAAATTAAGTTATAGCATTTCAGACAATGAATTAAGGCTGCTTTACACGCTGCGACATCGCTAGAGATGTCGCTAGCGATAGCACCCGCCCCCGTCGTTTGTGTGTCACGGGAAAATCGCTGCCCGTGGCGAATAATATCGCAGGTACGCGTCACAAGAACTTACCTTCCTAACAACGTCGCTGTGGCCGGCGAACAATCTCTTGTTTAAGGGGGCGGTCCGTGTGGCATCACACAGCAGGCCACCAATAGAAGCGGAGAGGCGAAGAGCAGCCGCATGAACGTTACTACCACCTCATTGCCGGAGGACGCAGGAACGCTGTTCATCGTTCTCGGGGGGGTTACACGTAGTGGTGTGTGCTGCCTCAGGAACGACGAACAACCTGCGTCCAGAGCGAGCAACGATATTTGGAAAATGAACGACGTGTCAACAATCAACGACTTTGTGAGTATTTGGGATAGTTAGCGGTCGCTCCTGTCACATGCAACGACGTCGCTAATGAGGCCAGATGTGCGTCACGAATTCAGTGACCCCAGCGATATCTCGTTAGCGATGTCGTTGCGTGTAACGCGGCCTTTACTCTCTATGTTGTAATCAGTAAATAGTATATGCAAAACTATTGGCAGTCAGTTTTCTTTAATTAAATTACCATGCCTATATTCAAAAGCATTTTGGTTAAAATTAAGGTCTTGTATGATGACGGCTTCATGCACTTTCAATTCATCACTAGGAAAATGGCAACAACAACCACACAGAAGTAATCACATTTTTTTTTAAAAATGGCAAAACTTTTGATTGCTACTATGTGTGTGTAGTGTATCCTATGGATTGAATTCATGATGTCATCAGCTCAGCCTGAAGTTGTTTAGATATTATGTGTGGTTTCTTTGCCACATTTCAAACCAACTTCTGTAGGGTTATGCTATCAATTTTTCCCTTTCCATCTCATCTTGGAAGGTTCTTGACGGTTACATGAATAGCAAACTTCTTTATATCATTTCAAATTGTTAAAACCAAAATACCAAGTTATTTGGTGACATTCTCTAACTTTTAGACTGCTTGTGCTAGGCGATAATAGCATTTCCAGTCTCCTCAGTCAGCTCTCGTCTTTGCCATAGTGAACGAATTAATAAAACTGGCCATCAAAGCCACCATTCACAGACTAATTAAAGTCATAAGAGCACTGACAAGGTGGTGGCAGATTATTAGAATTTGTATTTATTCATAGGATAGTCTGATTTTGTCTTTTGTTTACAACTGAACAAAGGGTGCATTCACGCTTAACACATCAGGACACACTGTTCAGTTTGAATGAGTGATGTCCCAGGAATGGTGCAAGTTCATTCATGCCCGTGCCATCTGCAGTAGGAGCCAGATGGTAGTGTCCCCAAATACACCACAAACCCAATTTATCATTGGTGGTTCTTTTTAACTTTCTTTTTCTGTGGTATTCATTTTGTTTTTTTTAAAGAATTCTTCAAAATGGCACACACAGTTCATGAATTTTGAACAAAGTAAATATGGTCTTTATTTTTGGCTTTAACATTTTTTGTGCAAAAAGTCTCACAATATGCAAACAGCCCAAAAAGTTTGTCACATAAAATCATTCTTGGAGAGAATTGAAGTACCGTATTTTTTCGTTTTATAAGATACACCGGACTATAAGATGTACCCCAGATTTTGAAAAAAAAAAAATATGGGGTCTGTTTTATAATCCGGTGGTGTCTTACCGGGGAGGGGGGGCAGCACCGGTGATGGAGTGGTGGTCACAGGAGGCAGGGGCAGGGCTGGAGTATGGCGATGCTATGGACGGTGCAGATGCTCACTGTGGGGTGCGGCACTGTTCTGGGGCAGCGGGTGCAGCTCTGTCCTGGGGTAGTGGGCGTTGCTCTGTGCTGGGGCAGTGTGCACTGCTCTGTGCTGGCACAGTGGACTCTGCTCTGTGCGGGGGCAGCGTGCACTGCTCTGTGCTGGTGCTCGCTGCAGGCGATGAGGCAAGGGCCATTCTGATGTCGGCGGTGCGGGCTTCAAAGAAATTACAGCTGGAGTCGGCAAATGTGCGCCATTTTCCTTAAGTCTGCTGCTCGGATGTCAATAGACTGGAAACTTCATCTGCGCACACACCGATTCTGGGCGCCATTATTTGAAGCCCTCACCGCTGACATCTACAGAATTACCCGTGCCTCACTCCCCGTTGAACAGAGCCTCACTGCCAGCCGCACGGAGCCTCACTGCCAGTCGCACAGAGCAGCGCTGCACAGAGACGCACAGAGCAGCGCCTCACACAGCAGTGTCCACAGCCCCAGCACAGAGCAGCGCCCGCAGCACAGCATTGCCCCTGCCTCCTGTGACCCCTCTCCACCACCCCCCGGTAAGCTACATTCGGATTTTAAGACGCACCCTCATTTTCTTCCCAAATTGTTGGGACGTGATATGTGTCTTATAATCCAAAAAATACGGTACATTTGCAATAAATTGCAGAAAAGTCAAGACAAATTTTTCAAAAAGTTGTAAATGATGAAACAAGGTAAAACATCTGGAAACCCTAAATTTTGCCCATAGTGATAAACTAAAAAAAAAACAAACAAGCAAACAAAATTAACTCAAAAACAAAATGCAAATGGAAAGAAGAATATGGTGCAAAAAAAACAGTGCAAACCACTAAACAATTGGACAGGTGCAAATGCAATAGTAAATTAGGCCATAAGTCCATGAAAAATGCACTACTTTACTGGTCCTGCTTGTTTCACACTATAGTTTTAAGCCATGTTTTATGGGTCAGTACTTTCCACATCAGACAGTTTTACGGAGCCAAGTAGCAATAAATATTATTTTAGCATATTTAATGTTTTAGAACATATAGTGTAATTATTTCATTAATGAACTAGATCTTAGTGTGCTCCTTTCAGAAGTTAATATCTACCCAGACACTTGGCCACCAGTACAACTATCGTTTGCCAGGGCTAAATGCCAGTGAGAAATGATGACCATCTGACCGATGTGTTTTGCCAGTTGACAAGCTGTGGATATTATCACCAACATTGTAAATATTCAATGATACATGAGAAAGATTATAGCAAGCTATGAATGGAGCTGCAATATGACCAAGGTAGTGACATTTTTCTTTTACTTGGCTATTAATAGCCTGAATGAAGAAACAAATTAATGATTAGGATGTTTATGATGAAGTAGCTTGACATATGTGTTTATTATCTGATAAAAGGGGATTTGTGACTTACATTATAGAGCATTAGGCCAATTATTTGTCAGCTTTACCCACTTATAGGTCACTATTGGTCCTCATCGTCTCCTAACTTAGCGTCAAAAATTCAAATAGAAGTAGACTCCCACGCTGTCATAAGAAGATGGTCAGCAGTAACGGTTAAATATGATTTTATTATGCGTTTCAGAGATCACATCTCCTTCCTCAGTTAAATCACACATGTACATGGTTGCAATACACAATGGAGGCTATATATAGTCTTGTGGATTTCAAAAAAAGGCACATCTGATTTTTTTCCTACAAACGTTTGGAACATTAGTACCCTATTAGCGCCTTTTGTCTTTTCAGTCTTCTTCACATTGATTCATTTCCTAACCTAGTGATCTAGTGCTTATGCATGCACATAATATGTTACCTGGTGATTAGTAGTAATATATTTGTAATATATTTATTTAAATAATATTTGTAATATAATTAAATACTTTATATGTGTGCTATTTATCCTATGCAACAGTTTGGTGGTTTCCTTTGCTTAATTTTCCCAATTTTATGTTATTTTTATTATTATTCAAGCATATAGATGAGATGAATTTTGTATATACTATTGTTTTTTGAATATTTATGTTATTTATGATTTTATTTAGAGAGACAAAACAAGTGTACTATTTTCAACAGAAAGAAGTAATGGCTTCCCAATTAGGCGTGAACAAATTAGCCCTTTTTTGTGATCCAAAACAAGTTTCCTATTCAAAAAATTATTAAAGGAATTTCCACTACTAGAACAATCCCTTCTCATTCCCCATGTCCTCCCCCATAAAAATAAAAAGGCTTATACTCACCTCCAATGCCAACATGGTTCCAGAGAAGTCAGAACTTGGTTCCTGGGGCCCACGTGACATTGTTAGGACAAGTGAACATCATGAACAATCAGCACTGACTTCCTTCTCCCTGACTGCGTAAGTTTAAGTAATAAACAGAAAGTGAATGGCAGCTGCAGTGCTCACTTACTGTTAATTACCTAAACTTCTGAAGGTGGGGAGAAACAAGCCGACGCTGATTGTCAACGGTGTTCGCTTATCCTAACAATGTCATGTGGGCCCTGGGAACACGAGTGCCAACATTGCTGGAACTGCACCGGCATCGGAAATGAATATAGGCTTTTTCATTTTTATGGGGGTGCACATGGGGAATGAGAAGTGGTTGTCCTCGTAGTGCAATTACCAGGTTTTTTATCCAATCAACCAAAAAAATTATCCCTTTTTTTTAGGGGCAAAAACAAGTTAGCTGTTTTATAAGTACAGAAGCAATAGTTTATTGTCACCAAACCTTTCCAAAACTTAGCCCTATTTTCTGTGCAGTTTGATGTTTTTGTACTCTCAGGAAAGTACAATTCACATCAGCAGTACAATCTCTCACTATGAAACACAGTGGGTAGGGATCCAGTAAATTTGTGACTTGGCAATGTCTGCGGCAGAAGCTGCATCATAGAGAGTTAGGACGGGGCAGGTAAAGATATGTCTGGCAGTGTAGCGCCAGCAATGGCATCCTTGGTAGGAGCAGTACAAGCTACCACTATATTACACAGTGGGCAGAGAGGAGATGTGTGGTTATGCCTGTTCAGTTGCAATGGCAGGAGCCACATGACAGAATATTAGGGCAGTGAAGGAGATGTCTGATAATGTAGGGACAGCAACGGCAGCCCTTGTAGCCGCAGTACGGTATCTACATACATAATTGCCAGTTTCTGTAACCCTATTCCAGCAAGCACTGTGGCACTGCCAGTTGCGCAGGCGCAGTTCGAACTGCGCCTATGCAAGTGACATGCACGTCACCACAGCTTCCGGGCACGAACTGCAGGAGCACAAGTAGCGATGACGTCACCGCTCTTCCCTCATACGCGCAGTAGCAGCCGTGGCTGGTACTGCGCCTGTGTGGGAAGAGCGGTGACATCATCGCTACTTGCGCATGTGCCACCGCACTCCCGATGCAATAGCATCAGGCCTATTTCTAGTAATACTATAAATCATAGTTTGAAGCTAAGAGATGTGTGGCTCTGCAGTGGCCATACCCACGGTAGAGAATTAGGACTAGACAAGCAAGGAGATGTCTGGTATTGAAGGGCCAGCAATTACAAACCTGGCAGCTTCAGTACTATGGTGTAGATCAGGGTTCCCCAACTCCAGTCCTCAAGGCCCACCAACAGTGCATGTTTTCAGGATTTCCTTAGCATTGCACTGCTGTTGGAACCAGCACCTGGGCAGGTAATTACATTAACACCTGTGCAATACTAAGGAAATCCCCAAAACCTGCACTGTTGGTGGGCCTTGAGGACTGGAGTTGGGGACCTCTGGTATAGATGACATGATGGTTAGGGAGTAGATGACCGGCTCAGCATGGACAATCAGCACTGGAAGTAGCACAATAGACAGATAATGGGAAGTTAAGCAGGCAGATGGTATGGCCAATTCAATGATTGTCATCATCTGTAGGTGAATGACAGTTGGCAATGAGCCATACCTGTTTCATTTTGACACATTTTAGTTTTTTTAAAGTTGTTGCAAATAACCTGGTCCACTTTGGTGTGACAAAACCCTCTCGGACATAATGCTGAAGGTTAGATGATATACCCATAGCAAACCGAACAAGTTCTTGCAAGTGGTTAGGACTGTTGACCCAAAATTCCATGGATATGAGGTTTAGTACATCTGCCTGAGAAAGGTCTCAGTATACAGTGCCTTGCGAAAGTATTTGACCCCCTTGAATTTTTCAACCTTTTCCCACATTTCAGGCTTCAAACATAAAGATAAACATTTTAATGTTATCGTGAATAATCAACAACTAGTGGGACACAGTTGTGAAGTTAAACAAAATGTATTGCTTATTTTAAAATTCAAGGGGCCTAAATACTTTTGCAAGGCACTGTAGGTATGACTGAACCGGCTGTTTAGCCAGTGTATCTTTGTTTGCTGATGGGCATCTGGTTGTTTCAATGGCAGGAAAAACACCTGGACCATCATGTCAAATGTACTGTATATGCTGCTGCTGCTTCATCTACTTGTTATAGCTCTAACATTTGTACCGGGGAGGAGTTGTGTCTGTGGGGCTCACAGAGGGGTCTGCTGGTCTGTCATGCAATGGTCTGTCATGCAAGCAGCTGTCCTCCGCTCAGAGAAAGCTTCGCAAGCCAGGTAGCGGAGCTTATGTTGGCAATAATACAATTTAGAATCCGTTTCAGAAGCTGGAAAAAATTCCCAATTTTGCTTTTAAAGGTTGTAATAGTTGTAAAAGTAATGACGCCCAGAAGGAGGCTGAACACTTCGCATGTTGGGGGTCTGGTGCCACTTTTTGCGGCAGGTAAACTCTGCAAATTATATACATCTATTAGAATTACCTTACAGATTCATATAGCTTTCTGTTCAATTGTGTACTGTCAAATACTTAGACATTTCATATTTATTGCAAGAATCTCTGTATTTGTATTTAAACATTATATCTGTAGGTATCTATATGGATAACTTTGCCCATGTAGTATTTTATATTCCCCTTTTTTTGCATTGATCTGTGGGTTATTTGATATCTATAGCAAATACTTTCATGGACATTTCTCTTTTTTCTTGTTTTCTGCTTGTTAAAGCACTTTTTTTTCTTGTGGTGCCATCTAGTGGTTCCCCATTTTTATCATGGTTTTAATTATTTGTACCTGTATTGATTAATAGACACTTTTTTCTGTTGTACTGCTCATAGTGTAAAAAGTTTTTTTTGTAGGATAAACATATATAGAGTTGAGTTTAAGGCTGTTTTCACACTTGCGTTGTTTTGCATCCGTCCCAATCAGTTGTGTGACTGATGCAACGGACGCGTTGCAGATAGTGGCACAACTGATGTGACTGAGGCTGCAAAAAACGATTTTTTTTTTTTACTGCTTTACTGGCCGCCTTTTGTGAACGATCAGCTGATCGTTCACAAAAAGCGGCCAACGGCCGATCAGCTGATCGTTCACAAAAGGCAGCCGCTGGCCGATCAGCTGTCGTTCAAAAAAGCCGGCCGCCGGGCAATCAGCTGATTGTTCACAAAAGCCGGCCACCGGGAAAATCAGCTGATCGTTCAGAAAAGTCGGCCGCCGGGCAATCAGCTGATCGTTCCAGCCACTGGAACTGAATTTACAGTTGACCATGTTTTTTTTACTGTGCACATGCGCACAGTAAAAAAACGATCCCAAACACATAAAAAACAGGAGGAAGACATCTTAAGGCGTCTCTAATTGTTGGCTAAATGGCTTTGCCAAATGATCAAATGATGTTGATTCATGTGCTGATTTAGTTATATTTCATGGCTTATTTTCCTCTTGCAGAATTGTCTGGCAGTAATGTGCAAAAGTGTTCCCACACAGGAGATGCCTGTACATACAACTTGCAATCACCACAACCAGACATTTCAGGCGCTGTTGGGCCTCTTACACCAACCACATGTGGCATCACCTCCCCCTGAGCAGACTGCAGAAAAAGCTTATTTTCTTCCAAATGATCTTTTAGCCACACATCACCTGCACTGTGTCACCGACGCCAAAACCCTTGTTTTCTGAAGACCTCACCTCCTTGACCTCCATAGAATAATCATCCTCATTATCTCCGATTCAGCTGACAATTTCTTCAATATGGGAAATAGCCTATGCTCCTTGCTCCTTGGTCTGATTCCCATCTAGAGATCTGCCCTGGTTTAGAGGTCTACTACCACTGCCAGAGCTTTTTCACCATAACTCACAGAGCCAATAACACAGCATGGTTTTTAAAATGTGTTCTCCAATTCTTCTGGCCCCATGTCATTCAAGAACAAAAGCAGATTGTTCTTCTCTTCCAAAAATATCAACTGGAAGAAGTTGTTCTATTGTAGTATGTTTCTTAGCCTCCATGGTGCAGTGTTGTAGGGGACTATAGGGTAAAACTGAACTAAAGGTCATTGACAGAATCGAAACCGCTTTATACAACATTAAGCATTTGGACAGCGAAAGAGGTGGACTGAGAAGAACACTGACTTCAGCTGATGGTGTCTGTCTGCGGCTACACCATCTTGCTGTGTTGTGATAAGCTGGGTAAGATTAAAAAGTAACTTTTAATATTTAATTTAAAAAGACAATCACACAAATAAAGTGAAGGGGATAAAAAATAGACAAACAATTAAGATAAATGACCCCCACAGGTACCGTATATAGAGGTGAAAAAGATGTACACAAGGGAACTGTCGGCTCCACTACGGTGTCCAGATATGACCTCTATATAGGGGTACAATTGCACAAGGGGAATGCATATAATTATACACAGATTCCACCCCTGTGTTATTGTTAGAACCTCAAAATAATTATTCAAGGTGACCTCATTTTCATCATGACAGTACATGCAGTGCTAAGAGAGTGTCGCCCAATTATCAGTAAACGGTGTCAAAATAAATAGGAACAATCTCACCGGGTGTAGAGACGAATCCCGGCGAGGACCTAAAAGAATGAACCGAAAGGGATCTGTAGGGGGGAGCTATATTGCAGCTACACAATACCCCACTGGCGTCTACTTCTGTTAGGAGGTGTATGTAGCTTGTCCTCTCACTGTATTTAAGCTCCCCTAAAGAGTCTGCCAACAAAACACATACGGAGGTCGGGAGCACGTCTATCAGGAATCTTTGAGGGGGACAAGCCTTTTAAATGTCTTTACAGTAATAATTAGTTTGCAAATTGTAGGTTAAAGCACATTAATTTCCTTTGGCCAAAAACGGCCACATAAATGGTAGAATTTAGAAAGTCCACCTAAAAATGCTACAAAAGACAACAGTGTAGGTATGTGGTGTACCATTGCCAAACTGAAATATTAAAATTGGTATGAGAAATGTAGAACCTATGTAACTTTGTACAGACTTGTAGGAGGTGGCCAGATTTCCCTACTCCTATGGTGTACATTATATTGTCCCTGTCTAAGTGTTGCTACTGCTGGAGAATACAGTCTAGCAATGTAGCAGAGCTGGAGCTGTCTAGCGGGGTCGGTACCATCTAGCGGCCGAAAGTTTGAAGTGTAATATTGCATTGTACTGTATGCATATTCTATAGTAATGTAAACTAAAACCTGGATTATGTGATTAATACGTTAACTGTGTAGTGGATAGTATAGCTATGTTAAGTAGGAATGTTAGCCAGATAGGTATTAGAGTAAAGGCCGCTTTACACGCTACGACATCGCTCAAGCGATCTTGTTGGGGTCATGAAATTTGTGACACACATCCGGCCGCTTTAGCGATGTCATTGCGTGTGACACCTATGAGCGATTTTGAATTGTCGTAAAAATGTTCAAAATCGCTAATCTGTGACACGCCCCTCTATTCCCAATTATCGTTGCTGCTGCATGTACGATGTAGTTAATCATTCCTGCGGCAGCACACATCGCAGTGATTTGCCCGTGTCGCACAACTGATGGGGCGGGTACGCACGCTAGCGATATCTGTAACGATATCGCAGCGTGTAAATCGGCCTTAAGAGAAGGTTTTAGAATGTACAGTGTAACAGATACTTCCAGGTTGCCGAGGAACTGAGAGCCAGGAAGAGAGGAGTGACAAAGGGTTGGTTAGTGACTGAGACATGGCAGGAAGAGTTATTTCTGCAGAGAGGTTCGCGGACAGGTCTTGGTAACTTGGGCCTGTCAGGGAACTGAGAGGTATCCTTCTTTGTGTCCGAAGCCCACGCTCTTCTAAGCATGGACATAGTGTAGTCATCCAAGGCAGCAATTGGATACAAGAAGCCGTGGAGGCAAGAAACAGGAAAGAGTAGAGATTTAGACTCGGCTGCTGGAAGGCTAATACCCAGGGGCAGAAGAAGTACCCCAGAAAACAGCAGCAGAACACAATTGTAATGGCTAGGTCTGTCAAGAAAGTTGAAGAATGAATAAACCAATTGCTGTTGTTTTGTAAAGAGACTCTGTGTGATGTGTTGACCTGCCTCGTCTATGATGGTGACCGGCTGCGGGCAGGTGGATGCCCACCTGAAGACCAAACTGTCGCAACCTCAATACAGGACAGAACACAAACACAGGTTCAGTCTGGTGAAGTAGACAGGAGCCTTGTTGGCCTGGCGTTTGCTCCCCTATACAGGTTTTTCCGTATTTTTTTGGGGGGTGGGGGAGGTGAGAAGGGGAAAAATGCTTTGGTTGTTCATAGTAAATTGAATGGCAGAGTGTTTAAATTAGCGGTGACCTTTGGATTTTAAAAAAATTCAGATCAGTCAATCCCTCTTGGATTGAGCTGCTCATCTTTAGTTGCAGCACATTCACAAGCACTGCGGCCACTTCAATCAGATAACCAGTGCTGACCTAAAACCCAATCCTCACTCAAATATTGATATTGCATCGATTCTAATAAACATCCCTACTTAAAACTAGATTTCTATAGAAAAGTTAGCAAGGTTCTGCAGCAAAGTGTGCAGGGTTTAAAGATAAGTGTGGCATAGTTTCAACACAATTACATAGTAGTGATAACTGTAATTGTTTAATTTTATTAGGGAATTGTTTGTCTGTTTGTCTGTGATACTGTTAAAAAAGAAAAAAAAAAAAAGTTTGTCTTGGGATTTAATCAGTAGCATTAGTCACACCTGTTTCTAGAAGCTTCTGGCAGCTTCTGGAAGTCCTGTAGAACTATATAAACCAGCCAGATCAAGCGAGGTGCTGAGCGTGCGAGGTTCTGCAGCAAAGTGTGCAGGGTTTAAAGATAAGTGTGGCTACTTCTGATTCTTATTAAACGTCCTTCAAAACCTGCATGATGATTTAAGTGGTGTCCATCTCTTGTCTCCCTTTATGGGTGAATCGGATGATGGTGGACCGTCAACTTAAACCTGAAATGGTTTTTAAAAAAAAAAAAAAAAAAAAATGTAAAGATAAGTGTGGCATAGTTTCAATACAAGAACATAGTTTGAATTTATCCTTATACGTTTCCCATTGGGTTTTTTTTTTTTCTTTGTTTTTCTACTTTACTGTTTATCCCCATTTGATAGGTGCTCCATGGACAATGCTACCAGGTGTGTATCTTGTCAGATGTATGCATGCCTTGAGCAGCCGTTTGAGGGTGAATATGTCTGCACTCGATGCAAGCATGTTGCGTGTTTGGAAGCCAAGGTAACTGATCTAAATAAGCAGCTTGCAACACTCAGGGGCATTGCAAACCTGGAGAGGAGTTTAGAGCTCACTGAGCTTTCTCTGGCTGGGGCCAGTGATATGGAGGAGGGTGGAGGTGGAGAAGATCAGGACCCAGAGGTAGGTAGTTGGGTAACAGTTAGAAGAAGAGGTAGGGGAAAAAGTGTCAGGGAGCCTAGTCCTGACCTGGCACAACCTAGTAAATATGCCTGTTTGGCTGACATTAGGAATGAAGGGCCAGGACTAGAGTCACTACAGCAGGACGTTGCTCCTAGCAACCAGGAAAACAACTGCTGTAGGAAGGAGGGAAATAGGAGTGCAGCAAAGCCCAGACAGATGTTGGTGGTCGGGGACTCTATAATTAGGCGGACAGACAGGGTCATCTGTCGCCGAGACCTTGAATGCCGAACAATGTGTTGTCTGCCGGGTGCTCGGGTTCGGCATATTGTGGATCGGATAGACAGATTGCTGGGTGGGGCTGGGGAAAACCCAGCGGTCATGGTGCACATTGGTACTAATGACAAAGTTAGAGGCAGGTGGAAGGTCGTTAAAAATGATTACAGGGAACTAGGAGAGAAGCTGAAGTCCAGGACCTCCAAGGTGGTGTTTTCAGAAATACTACCGGTGCCACGAGCGTCACTAGAAAGACAGCGGGAGCTTAGGGAGATAAACACGTGGCTTAGAAATTGGTGCAGGAAGGAAGGGTTCGGGTTCATGGAGAACTGGGCTGACTTCTCAGTCGGCTACAGGCTCTATGGTAGGGACGGGCTGCACCTCAATGGGGAAGGTGCAGCTGTGCTGGGGGAGAAAATGGTCAGACGAATGGAGGAGCTTTTAAACTAGGATCTGGGGGGAGGGAGGGTAGTGGAGCAAAAAAGGGGATAGATAGAGCAGATAGAGACAGTAAGATGGTAGGGGTCAATGAAGGATTAGGGGGGATGGGACATGCAAGGAACGTAGGGAGGCTAGGAGTAATAAAGGTGTTAATAGGATTAAATGTCTACTGGCAAATGCAAGAAGTCTTGCAAACAAAATGAATGAATTGGAGACTCTTATGTCAACCATGGATTATGATGTGGTGGGCATTACGGAAACCTGGCTGGATGAAAGCCATGACTGGGTGAACATACATACAGGGTTATAGTACATTTAGGAGGGACAGGAAAGACAAAAAAGGTGTGTGGGGGGGTGTATATTTATCAAATCTAACCTAAAACCTGTGTTGAATGATGACATTGGGGGGAACTGCAACAATGTAGAGTCAGTATGGGAAAATGTACATGGTGAGGAGAATAATGGAAAAATGCTAATTGGAGTTTGCTATAAGCCTCCTAACATACTTGAACAAAGAGGGTGAAATGCTGGAACAAATTGAAAAGGCAGCTAATAATAATAATCAGGTTCTTATTATGGGGGATTTCAACTATCCAGACATACAGTGGGACATAGAATCTTCTGGTTGTGCTAAAAGCTGTAAATTCTTATCTACCATTCAAGACCATTTCCTCTCTCAGATGGTAGATGAACCGACGAGGGGAGATAATTTGCTAGATTTGGTCCTGTCAAATAGACCGGATACAATTTCAGATCTACAGGTCCGGGAGCACTTGGGCACCAGCGATCATAATATGGTAAGCTTCAACGTAATATTCAATAGAACGTTTCAAAGGGGAAATGCTAAAACCTGGAATTTTAGGAAAGCTGATTTCAACAAATTAAGGGAAGAGCTTAAATGTGTAGATTGGGACAAAGTCATGGTAACTGGGGATACCGAACATAAATGGGGAAAGTTTAAGGATATATTGCTAGAGTCCTGTAAAAAACTTATACCCTCTGGTAATAAAACGTCCTGGAATAAAAAGAAACCACTATGGATAAATAAGACTGTACAAGTATAATAAAACAAAAACAAAGGGCGTTTAAAATCTTGAAGGCTGAGAATACAGAAATAGCATTGCAGGAGTATAAAGATATCAATAGGCAATGCAAAAAAAAAAATCAAACAAGCAAAACTAGCTACTGAAACAAAAATCGCCAATGATATTAAAATAAATCCCAAAATCTTTTATAAATACATTAATGCCAAAAGGAAAACAAAGGATAGTATTGGCCCCTTAAAATATAATAACAAGTTAGTTATAGAGGACAAACAAAAGACTGAGATATTAAATAGGCATTTCTCATCTGTGTTCACCAAGGAACTGACTGTACCAGGCATCATTCAACAAGTGAAAAATCAAAGTTCACCACTCGATATAATTAATTTAACACAAGAAGAAGTACGCCTATGTCTGAGTAAATTAAACATTGACAAATCCCCAGGGCCAGATGGCATTCATCCACGAATATTGAGGGAATTGAGCTCCGTAATTGACAGACCGCTGTATCTCATCTTTTTAGACTCGCTTGTAACAGGGTTGGTGCCTCAGGATTGGAGGATTGCTGATGTGGTACCGATATTTAAGAAAGGTAAGAGGGTAGATCCAGGCAACTACCGTCCAGTAAGCCTGACATCAGTAGTATGCAAAGTTTTTGAAGGCATTTTAAGGGATGACATGCAAAAATATGTTGCAGAAAATAATATAATAACTGACAGACAGCATGGATTCATGAAAGATAAGTCGTGTCTAACCAACCTGTTGGAGTTCTACGAGGGGGTAAGTGCAAACCTGGATATTGGTAATGCAGCTGATGTGATTTATTTGGACTTTGCAAAGGCATTTGATACTGTACCACATAATAGGCTTATACTAAAGCTCCAGAAGCAAGGACTGGGGGAAACTATATGCAACTGGGTAAGTAATTGGCTAAAAGATAGGAAACAAAGAGTAGTCATAAATGGAACATTCTCTAAATGGGCTGTAGTCAGCAGTGGGGTGCCGCAGGGATCTGTGCTAGGACCAATTCTTTTTAATCTCTTTATTAATGACCTTGTGGATGGGATTGATAGTAAAGTGTCAGTCTTTGCTGATGACACCAAACTATGTAGGATATTAAAAACTGACCTTGATAGTATAATATTACAAAAAGATCTGGATAAGATGTCAGAATGGGCAGATACTTGGCAAATGAGATTTAATGTTGATAAATGTAAAGTAATGCCCCTAGGACGGAGTAATCCTATAACTGCGTATACATTAAATGGAAGTAAACTCGGGACTACAGAACAGGAGAAGGACTTGGGTATTCTCATTACAAATAAGCTGAGCAGCAGCACTCAATGTCAAGCAGCAGCTGCAAAAGCAAACAAGATTCTAGGGTGTATAAAAAGAGAGATTAGATCCCGCGATCCCAACGTATTATTAACCCCTCTATAAATCACTTGTAAGGCCACATCTGGAATATGGGATCCAGTTTTGGACTCCACATTTTAAAAAGGACATTCAGAAGTTAGAGTCAGTTCAAAGGCAGGCAACTAGACTACTACAAGGAATGGAAGGCCTCACATATGATGAGAGGTTGAAAAAGTTAGATATGTTTAGCTTAGAAAAAAGACGTCTCAGAGGAGATCTCATTTATATGTATAAATATATGTGTGGTCAATATAAAGGACTGGCACATGACTTATTTCTTCCGAAGACAATACTAAGGACCAGGGGGCACTCACTGCGAGTGGAAGAAAAGCGATTCCGGCAGCTAAATAGGAAAGGGTTCTTTACAGTTAGAGCAGTCAGACTGTGGAATACCCTACCACAAGAGGTAGTAATGGCAGATACTATAACAGCTTTCAAAAAAGGGCTGGATGATTTCCTCAGTACACACAACATTGTTGGTTATAAATGAATTAGTGACCAAATGTAGAACTGGTGGAGGAAGGTTGAACTAGATGGACCTAGGTCTTTTTTCAACCTTAGTAACTATGTAACTATGTAACTATGTAATATGCTGATTAATTTACTAAAAATGAAATAACTCCATATGGGTGCCCTTACTAGCACCTTCATCAGTTACTACCGTAGTTTAGGCTGCTCTCAATGGAACAAGGTTGTGATTTACCATGTAATAATGCTTCAAAGCCTCATTCATTGCACTTTCCAATACTCACTAAATAGTCTCTTTGATAGATGCTGCCTAGGCATTGACTTCTCACTGAGTTTGTAAAATTACATTTAGAAACATTTCAAAAATACTTTGAGATCCTAGAGGAGGGCCCTAGGAATAACAACTGTAGCAACATACCGTCACAGAATACTAGGGTCCTTGTTTTCTGCACAGAGCACTACAGTACAGTTTTCACAATTGGCAAATCAATTTAGAAGTACAAGTACGTTTTAAAGAGATCTAACTGGCCCATGTGCTAAATTATCTCAAAGTAAAAAGATATTTAACATTTTACGTGTAGTGATCAACTGCCTGTGGCTGCACAAAACAATAGGCAAACACAAACTAACCCTTACGATAAATACAAACTTCTGCGTTGAGTGTTCATGGCGTGTTGCGCAGCATTCCTCCACAGTAACTATTGGTATCAGAAACCGAGATCTCCTGCTTTTGAGTAAAGTCGAGCTGCCTGCTTCTTTTAAAGAGCAGTGAACAGACAGCGCTCCTTTGGTTAAAAGAACGAAAACAGCAAAATCATGTGATTCGATACCAAATGTGGCTGCAAAGGGTTGTACGATGCTTCTCTGTATGGCAAGAGCCTATGGCTATGTGCGCACTAGACCGTTTTTCCCGCGGATTTACCCGCGGATTTGCCCCGGAAATTTCTTGAGAAATGTCTGCAATCTTTGTGCAGACATTTCCCATGAAATTCAATGAGAAAAAAAAATAGCTGTGCGCACTGTGCGGATTTTTCTCAAGAAAATTTCTTGAGAAAATTTTCTCGAGAAACTTTCTTGAGAAAATGTGCATGTCCATTAATTTCCGCAGGTACCTGCGGTATTCCGGGGGTATTCCGCAGGTAGCAATGATGTGCGGTATACCACCGGAATAGCCGCGATTTACCTGCGGTAATGCCCATCGCTGCCTGCGGTTTTGCAGGAAGCGATGTCATTATGCCAGGAAGAGGAGCAGAGTAAACACACGTCGCACTCCCTGGACGCCGCACAGAAGCACTTCCGTGCGACCTCCAGGTGTCTGTGCAGTGTGTGTCCTGCTCCGGCCTCGCGGCTGCCTGCACTGCAGGGTGTCAGTGTCTGCCCGCAGTGTCAGCAGCCTGTCACGCGGCAGCGCAGGCAGACACTGACATCCTGCAGTGCTGGGAGCCGCGGGGATGACGATCGCTGCTGTCAGGAGGTGAGATCATTACCTGCTGTGACGATCTCCTGCCTCCTGACGTCAGCGCTGTCACTGTTGTCTATGCCTGTCTCGCGAGCGGCCCGAGACTGTCACTAGCGGTGACGTCACGGGCTCTCGCGATAAGTCAGTGACAGCGCTGACGTCAGCAGTACAGGAGATGATCACAGAAGGTAATGATCTCATCTATGCTCCTGATGGCAGCGCTCGTCATCCCCTGCAGTGACCTGAGCTGACCTATTGATGTTAGCTCAGGTCACTGCATTGCTCTCCCAGCCAATGGGGAACATTCTGTTTTTCATTGACTGGGACAGCGACTATGGTATGGATCGCCGTGCCCCCCCCCCCCTTATTGGATTACGCCGGACGTGGAATTGATTGTGCTCTTTTCAATAAATTGGTTAAAGAGGGAATGTTTTGGGGAGTGTTTTTTCAAATAAAACTTTTTTTGTTGTCTATTTTTTAATTATTACTGACTGGGTTGGTGATGTCGGGTATCTGATAGACGCCTGACCTCACCAACCCCAGGGCTTGATGCCAGGTGACATTACACATCTGGCATCAACCCCATATATTACCCCGTTTGCCAACGCACCAGGGCGCGGGATGAGCTGGGGCAAAGCGCCAGGATTGGCACGTCTAATGGATGCGCCACTTCTGGGGCGGCTGCGGCCTGCTATTTTTAGGCTGGGGAGTGTCCAATAACAGTGGACCTCCCTAGTCTGAGAATATCAGACCCCAGCTGTCCGCTTTACCTTGGCTGGTGATCCAATATGGGGGGGACCCCACGTTTTTTGTTTTAAATTATTTATATAATTTAAAATAACAGCGTGGGGTGCCCACTGTTTTGGATTATCAGCCAAGGTGAAGCTGCCAGCGGTGGTCTGAAGGCTGCAGCCGTCTGCTTTACCCTAGCTGGCTACAAAAAATGGGGGGACCTCACGTCATTTTTTTTTAATTATTTATTTATTTTATGGCTAAATACAAGGCTAAGCACCCTTTAGGCTACTTTCACACATCCGGCTTGAGCTTTGCGGCTCAATCCGGCTGTGCAAGCTATGCAACGGATGCGGTGAAAACACCGCATCCTTTGCATAGGTTTTTCCTTTGCGGCCAGTCCGGTTTTTGCCGCTTGCGGCATGCTACTGAGCATGCGCAGTGGCAAAAACCGCATGCGGTGGCCGGATGCGGTTATTGCCGCATCGCGCCGCATCCGGCCGCCATAGGCATGTATTGAAAAATGTGCCGCATCGGCCGAATGCGGCGCGATGCGGTTTTTTTTGCCGCACGAAAAAACGTGCCAGGCAACGTTCCATCCGGCCGCCGCATCGGCTACATCTGCCGCATGCGGCAAAAAACGGACGGAACGCAAGGCCATGCGGCACAATGCGGCACTAATTAAAGTCTATGCAGGAAAATCGCAACCGGCAGCAAAAAAAACCGGTTGCGATTTTCATGCAAAGTGCCGGATTGTGCCGCATAGCAAAAACCGGAGGTGTGAAAGTAGCCTAAGTGCCACATGAAAGTCACTAAGGGGGGCCAGCTTAGAAAATGCAGGGAGGTGGAACATTATATAGGTTTTTCTCATCTATCTATCTATCCCTCTATCTATCTATCTATCCCTCTATCTATCTATCTATCCCTCTATCTATCTATCTATCTATCCATCTATCTATCCCTCTATCTATCTATTCATCTATCTATCCCTCTATCTATCTATTCATCTATCCATCTTTCCCTCTATCCATTATCTGTCTATCGATTATCTTTATTATTTATTGCAGGGACAAACCTGCGGTAAATCCGCGGTAAATCCGCGGTAAATCCGCGGCAAATTCGCGGCAAATCCGCGGCAAAAACGCATGCGGATTTGGTGCGGATTTTTTCCGCAGGTCCGGAAATCTTTCACTGGCAGAAGTTTCTCAAGAAATTTTCTTGAGAAACTTCACATTTCTAGTGCGCACATAGCCTATAGCCCAGAAATTCACACCACACACAAAAAGATTCGGTTTTGTTAGATGCAAGTGAACAGGTTGTTTTAAATCACTTATATTTTATAATTATTTGAGATTGTTTTGCTTGGGGTGTAGCTGCTTTATGTTTTCTTAAAGAGAACGTGCCATCACAAGATCAAATCCTAATTTTTGATTAAATGTATTTTTGAAAAATTTTGGCCAATTTCTTTTTTCCCTATATCACAATCTTTATATAAAGAAAAATAGAAATCTTGCAGTTTTCACGCTGGCCACTGGAGTATTTTCAGATGAAAGAAAACCTGCCATCAGGATTATGCAAGTATGGCCAACATGGGGCTGTGAAACAGATTCAGTAGATACCTTAGTGAAGGTATCCGCATCTTGGTTGTTGTTTAATCACTATTAAAATTTTACCTTTCTTAAACTTTAGGTGCATTTGGGCGAGACTGTGGGTAGGGACTTAAGCTCTGCCCGGGCCCCTCCACTGCCTCTGGTGTCTGTGTCTTCCTCTTGTTTTAAATTTTGCGCCGGCACAGTCCTAGTCGTGGTTGGCGCTTGTGCAGATTGACCTCCCAGTGATCTTCAGTAAAATGTAGGTGAAGCATGTGCAGACTGATATCTCGGCTTGTTGTTTTTCTGGAGGGCTAGGAGATGAATATGCGCAAGCACCAACTGCAGCTTTAGTTCATATGATGCCAGCGATCAGTCATTCTGTGATGACGCTCGGCTGTCATAACAACCGATCAGCACCCCGTGATCACAGCACAGGGTCGCCAAGA